>NC_136877.1:42735940-44088440 GCF_949152265.1 Phoxinus phoxinus | reverse complement strand
ATTCAGCAATTTAAAAAACATCATTGGCTTTCCTTTTATACACTGCTTAAACTAAATTGATAGACAAACACAATTTTAACGGTTGATTGAACAATATAATGAACAAAAGTCAACTTTTAGGTCACTTAGCATAAACCATTTTAAACACAACACATAAATAACTTGTTACTTAACTGTGACAGACTGCACATACTAAGTTTAAAAAGGTCATTTAGGGCATTATACATCATTATAATCCACTTCAACAGATACAAATATAAAGGGCAGCTAATAATCAGTTAAAAGTTATACCTGTCCCAAGTGGTTGCAGGTAAACAGACGAAGAATGTTCCAACACAAAGCTTTACTAACAATAATCCAAATGACATGCGAACAGGAAGCAACACACACTTAACTTAGACGTGACCGGACACTGAACGACGGTGGAGGAGAAATTATGAGGTAATCAACAATATACAGATGATACACATGAACCCATAACAACGGTGACCATGGTAACAAAGCCATGGCGGTAAAGTCAAAAAGAACACATGGGAATGAATGAAAACAAACAAAGTCCATGATAACTGAGAGAAACTGAACATAATTGTGACAATAACAAGTAAAAACTAATTCCTTTAAAATATGTATATAATTGTGCATAATAAAACTAAATTGGCATGTCATTTCTTTCACTTGACACACTGGTAATTATAATTGTTTTGTACATTGTGAATTTACTTCCTTTTTTTTAGCGGAAGCTTTAAGAAAACATACATGCAAAAATAAATAAATACACATTATATGGAGAGACACATTTATTTATTTGCCATGGTGCTATTCAGTTGCTGGGAATTTTGCCTACTGGCCCGTTAAAAGTTTAAAAGGTTTTTAGTTTTTTTTTTATGACCGAGATCACTCCTTTGTTTTAAGCCTGAGGTATTTCCCCCCATCTGTTGTTATTAACAAAACAAGATGAATTAGAAACATAATATAGCACCCCTCTTCTCAACAGTTTAAAACATCATTCATGTCTTTAGCACATTTGTTGCAGGACAAGTTATAAACTGTGATACTTCAGGACAGTGGTTTGTTCGAACCGTAAACCCCAATCACCCCTAATAGGAAACATATCCAGCTGAATGTTAAAAGAATGAACGTATACCATCAGCATTCACCACTATCCAGACATGCTTGTGGGGAGAAGGGCAGTAAAGCTCATTCATCAATCCATTAAAAAGGTAGTATTCCCTGGTATTTCGGCATGTCCGTCAAGAAGACATCAACTCCCAGGGGACGAGTGCTCTCTCTCTTCACTAGGAAGGGAGCCTCTTGACTCTTAAAGGTTCCAGTATGCCAAAAATTACTATTGACATTTCAATTTGGGGTAGATTTTTCAGACCGGCCCCCACAATCTCCCACCCTCCTCCACACCCCCAGAGAAAGCACGGAAATTTACATCTGAATAAGCCAGACAAAACGTAGAGAGACATTTTCGTGTGCGGCACATTGGGCCGTCCATTCATCTGCTGCAATCTCTGTCAAGGAATACAGATGCCTAAACATCACTGTGCTATGCGTGCTATCTGCTTTAGTACTAAATTTATTTTCCACATTTGTTTGAATATCCGATTGTCGTTTCACTGTAAAGGCAGTTGAGACCCATTTCTGGTCAAGTCATAAATCTTTGTTGAAGGGATCAGATTAAAGCTAAAAGAACAACTCAACCAGTACTGTAATGACATTTCTGCCAATATTTATCTTTATGAAGAAAGAAAACCCCAGACATGCAAATAGTCTGCTACGAGACCTCTCGGTGTGAGATATTAGCTAAGGTGATATTATTCTCATAAGATGAAAAGGTAACACTTTATTTCGATAGTCCACTTTAGACATTCTACTAACTATAAGTAAATTTGTAACTACATGTCAACTAACTCTCATTAGAGTATTAGACTGTCTGCTTAATATTTTTTAACACTTTATTTTGTTGGTCCCCTAACATACATGCTACTGACTATAAGTAACTTGGCAACTGCAAGTCAACTTATTCTCCTAACCCGAACCCGAACCCTAACACCATAACCTACCAGTACTGACAGTCTATTATAGTCTACTAATACTCTAATGAGAGTTAGTTGACATGTAGTTGAAAAGTTACTTAGAGTCAGTAGAATGTCTGAAGTGGACTATCGAAATAAAGTGTAACCGATGAGAAAAGACCAGCCAATGCGCATGTGCAATAGGATTTTAGGCTTTTGGATAATCGCTAAAAACAAGCTCGTTGATACAACAAAAGTTTATGATGCTTGCATGTTTTGTCCATCAAGATAATTATCACAGATGAACACAACTTTTATGAATTTTGAAGCCTAAATGCAGTCGACGGAGGTAAAAAGCTAATGGTATAGGCTATACATATACACCACGGTAACACGACTTCAACGTCACCACCACTAAGCTTCCAACAACTCAGAAAGTCTGAGTTAGAATAGTTGATAAGAGCAGAATTATAACCTCAACGATGCTGTAAAAGCGGACTGGGTTTTACCTTTTCGGTGTGATGACGTTTAATCTCCTCGAAAAGCTCTGTAGCATTTAGCCACTTGTTAGCAATCGCCCCTTTTCAAGTGATGTATTTTATTTTTTATACTTTGATGTATTTTATGTCATAGAAAAAAAACGTAAAAGTGTCTTGAACTTGTGTTAACCAGTCATTCCAGTCATTTAACCAAAAGCTTATTAAAAAAAAAACATTGACTTTGGGACAATGGAACTGGAAGTGCTAAAATGCTAACACGTTTTACGTCCGTCCTTCGGATGAGACGTTAAACCGAGGCCCTGACTCTCTGTGGTCATTAAAAATCCCAGGATGTCCTTCGGAAATAGAAGGGGTGTAACCCCGGCATCCTGGCCAAATTTTCCCATTGGCCTCTGCCCATCATCATGGCCTCCTAATAATCTCCATATAAATACACTGATTTGCTTCATCACTGTCTCCTCTCCACCAGTAAGCTGGTGTGTGGTGGGTGTTCTGGAGCAATATGGCTGCCGTCGCATCATCCAGGTGGTGCTGCACATTGGTGGTGGTTGAGGAGATCCCCCTTCTATGTAAAGCGGTTTGAGTACAAGTAAAGCCCTTTATAAATGTAACAAATTATTAATATTAGTACGTCATACCAGCACCACTCTATAGGAACCGAAGTTGTATATCTACTGAATCTTTTCCTTTGGTTGAATTTTTATTAAAATTTGACTTTTACAAATGTGCATACATATAAATCCACTACATTTTTCAGTACCAATACATTTAAACCCTTTACAGCGAATGAAAACATGCCTACAGTAAAATACACTTGCATGTGGTAATGCCTCTTTGCCAAAGCTAACAGGCTTTCATGCTAATATGAAACGGCTATGGGATTTTAGTCTGCTAAACCACAGGACACACTCGCTTGATTCAGACACCTGTTTAAATAATAAATAACGGCTAATGCCTACTTAATCTTTTTTGTGGATCGCAGACATATAATTTAAGGTCTTCACACTGAATTTCTCACTCCCATGCCCTGGCCAAGGTTACGTACTGAGACCAATGCTATAGTTCAACTTTCATGCATCTTCTCTGATGCTGTTATCCTGTTACTTCAGCACACAATATGAAGAAACTCATATTATGTTATGCATTCAGTAAACTAGACTGAAAAACAAGATTTTACTAGATTGTGAACAAGCATTAGCTTAGTAAGAAAAAACAATATATCTCACTACACCAAACTGTAAACACAACTATAACCCACATTAATTAACAACAACAACAACAACAACAACAACAACAACAACAATTTTAGTGATGGGCCAGGATGATTAATCTACACAACCATATACATACATGCTTGCATATGCATTTATTTGTTTATTTATCACTGTAATTTATTTATTTATCGCTGTCTTAAATTAACTTGGATGTTTAAGTAATTTCAACTTAAATTACATTAAACTGACTTAAAAAACAGTTGAATCTTGTATACCTTAAAAAAGTTGAAAATTTATCAAATTGATTAGTTGAAACTTAATTTGATGAGTTAAAGCAATGTAAAAACATATGTTGTCAAAACTTATTGATCATATATTTTTTTACAGAATACTTTTTACCGTATATATATACTGTAAAAAATATTCTGTAAAAAAATATTTATACAGTATATATATATATATATATATATATATATATATATATATATATATATATATATATATATATATATATATATATATGAGTGCATTTAGCTTTCATTGAAAGACAGGGGAAAAAGGAAAGAGCAGTGATCTTTCAAATTTTACACACCGTCTCGAGGTTTAAAGTGCTTCTTTTCCATTATGAGGCTGCATTAATGCTCTGCGTTGGGTAATTAGCAGAAAGTCAATTCCCATTACTGGTTAGGCCCATTGACCAGCTGCTTACTTTAATAAAAAGGCATGTCCTCTACATTTAGAGCGGGAAAGAATCAATACCCAAGATGCATTAAACGAACCTGCCTCCTGACAACAGGGCCGCCAACCCATAACACAAGAACCTTGCCCTCTCAGAGATTCATCTATTCAGAACTCACCTCTCTTCTTCCGAGAAAGGGAACTCTGCACTCAGGCTTTCATGAATCCATTCCCTTTTCTATCTTTCTTGCTTTTCATTACTTCGGTCTCTTTTTAAAACTCACAAATCCTAGCCTTGTAGAGAGCAGCCATTGAAAAGAGGATGTTAAGTCTGGGGTGATATAAAGTAGCAATCAAGAATGCGCGCATGAAAAATCTATTTGGAAAAACATATAAAGAGCTATAGTATTTGTATGTCTTCATTTGGGCTTCTGTTAGATTTCTGGAAAACATGGTATGTTTATGCAAGGCGTTGTGCATAAGATAAAAAAGGCAGGTGTTCAAGAAGCCAAGGAGCACAGGTCATATCTTGGGCCTCCATAGTCAGGACATAAAAGCCTGATGACACTGCTATAAAAACAGTAGGATCAAATTTAAAAGAGGAAAAAAATCTGTTAATGGGGACCTATTATTCCCTTTTTCAAAGTATTGGATTTGTTTTTGAGGTCTACTTGAATAGATTTTCACGCTTGAATTTTCAGAAACACATTATTTTTCATATATTTTGACATTGTTGCAGCACCTCTCTCTCTTCACAGTCTGTCAGTAACGCTCTGTTCAGTTCCTGTCTCTTATGAAGCCCCTTTTTCTGAAAAGCACAATGTGCTGATTGGTTGGCTGAATCAGTGTGTTGTGTTTGGTCAACAGCTTTGAGCGTGCTTCGTAAAAAAACGGAAGTTTTTACACACTTGCTGCGTCCCAATTCAGAGGCTGCATCCTTCAAAGGGTGCATTCAAAGACTGTTGCGTCATCGCGGCACAACGAAGGCTCCTCCAAATGTGTCCTTCGTTTCCCCTGAAATGAAGGATACAACAGATGGACCCTTCACGGCCTTGCCTACCTCAGAATTCATTGCACGACAGTGACGGCAGGATTTCTTTCGCCAAATTGGGTTTCAGCTTACTCAAATATCTGATACAAATGAAAAAAAAACACACAAAAAAACATTAAAGCGTTTAAAATGTTGACATATATCTTACTAAGATGCAATTATATATAGTTTATACTCTTTATTGTATAGAGAAATGGACCATGGTAAAACATATTTAGACAGTTTGTGAACCCTGTTTTGGTTTCAGACAGTTTAATATAACTTTCAAAAAAATCTAGTATATAAACGTTACCGTCAGTCCGTCACTCCTCAATGGCAGCTCTCACAGTTGCTAGGCGACAAGAACAATCCTCCATAGGCAAGACCGTCCCATTTAACAACGTTCATTCTGACCTTCATGGCCTTCGAAGGATGCAGCCTCTGAATCGGAACGCAGCTATTACTAACACAACTCAAACAGGCCTCGTACACCTCGGGCGGGAATGATTTAAATGAGGGAATATTTTTTGACGTGTTCAGAAACAGTGCTTACTGATGTAGTGAATATCTCCCTTTAAAGTGACTTTGTGCTTTGTAACATTGCAGACCTTTTCATGCTCAAACAGCAACATTACACACTATAGAAATTTTAAACATTTAAAATAATAATAATAATAAGACCCCTTTAAGAAAATGTATGTAATTTTATAGCTCCTTCAGACTGCTAAGGAGACTTTGTGCGGAAATGAAATTTTCTTCATTTAAGTTTAGCCTACAATTAAATGAAGTTGGAAGATAAATGGTCTTCTTGTAAAATAAGCATATTGAAGCACTGTTGAGATCTCTTCAGAAACCCTAGAGGACACATGAGATATTAGAAAATATCTACTTCTCATTAGAAAAATAAAGATGTTTAAGAACGTTTCCAAATAGTCTCCATTTAATCATTGCTCTCCTAGATCTAATTTGTGATCTGTCTTGCTTACATGCAAACGGTATTCATATGACTGTATGGTTGCGTTTGATAACTCACTCTCTTATCTAAGTATTTCATGACCGTTAAAAAGTATAGGCTATAACGTGTGTGTAGTAGCCAATGACAGACAAACATATCCAGTCATACTGATTTATCATGTTGTCATTGTCATGTGACCTACCACTGGTCTTTCTATGGGGTCGCTGTGTCCATTTCTTTTACTGTCTATGGGCTACCAGCATCAGTGAAGCATCACTTCACTGCCATTCACAATTCCTCTCTCGTGAAGTGTCCTGTCCACTGAATGTGCTCTAGAAAAAACAATAAGGGAACACGAGACGCAGGCCATGGAATGAAACAACACACAAAGAACGCTGCCATGCGCGGGACGCGAGCTTGTTGTCACAAATCGCATGATTACACTCTAAAAAATATTTTCATTATTTGTTATCACAACTTTTTTTCCTTTGTCAAATCAACTTAGATAATTAATGTAGTTCATAACATAATATTTTGAGTTTCTGTTTATTAAACCATTCGTCTTCATTGTATCAAATTTTTAATTACACAGAACTCAATTTGTTAAGGCAACCAGGTAACTTACTTTTTTCAGTTAAACCAACAATATTTGTTTACAGTGTATGCACGATTCTATGATGTTTTTTAGTATAAATAGTGTGAGAAGTTTGTTCACACTGAAAATACCACATAGAAAAAGTACACTTTAAATACCTGGGTGATGCACTTAATTAACAGAAAAACGAGTGTGAAATGTTGGACATCATGCACTCAACTGTCGCAGCTTTAATTACGTAGCGGAGGGGGAGGGGCTTCCAGATTCTGATGTTGAATAACAAAATAACCTCATAAAATGAATCACGGATGAGTGCATAAGTACTTTTTTATCAGAAGTATATTCATTTCAACTCAAATTAAGACTGCACATTATCCCTTAAAACTCCATAAAGAATGACAAGACTTAGGCCTACGTGAAATACCAACGCATTCTCATCCTAGGGCGTCATATACTGACACTTTTGACATTTCGTCTACATCCAACGCACATGGCACCCTTTAGCGTCAATATGACACGCACAGAGCTTTGTTCGGTTATGGTTGGGTTTAGTTCTGGGGTAGGGTTAGGGTTAGACCGCTAGGAGGCGCCTTCTGGCCCATATCTATCTGCGTCTCATATTGACGCTAAAGGGTGCCATGTGCGTTGGATGTAGACGATATGTCAAAAGCGTCAGTATATGACGCCTTGGGATGAGATCGGGCATACGTGGATAAACCATGTTTCTATACCATCTTTGAAGGGAAAGCAAGTGCACATATCCTCACATAGGAAGTGTTCTAAGCTCTTCCTCTCAGTCTGGAGTGTGAGTGTGTGTTTCACCCTGTATCTTTTATCTGTCACACAGGTCTGTGGACACTGGATTACAGCTTTGAGATCTGCCAACTTTTTTTTTTTACTGCCTTCCTGTGGCTCAAGCATTTCTGATTCTCTGTCACCTCCCAAAATTTATCCATGTATGCTCCCTCTCTCTCTCTCTCTCTCTCTCTCTCTGGAATCTGACGATATATGCGGCTGTCTTCTCTCTGATTATAGTGATCCAGTGGAACGGAGAGATAGCTGCAGGGATGAAGAGAGAGGGAGGAGGGGAGAGATGTGTCAGTGTGAGAAAAACATCAGACCCAGAGTGTCTTCATATGCACTTAGCATTCAAAAGTGAACATGGCTGCTGAGGAACTGTGGGCAAAAGGATTATCGGGGCTAAGATTTCAGAATGTCGGAAAGATTCACATATATAGTCTGTTTGTGTCAAAGCCGGAACATGCTGTCATTAAAGCTCAAGTGTGTCATTTTTTTTGGCATTGAATGAAATAGCAAGAACTGTTTTCAAACGGGTTTCCCTCTGTCTACCTTTGTGTAATGTTCACTGTTCAGGGCAGGCTGAGGAAGAAGACGAGGTAAGCCAAGCAAATGTAACCGCAGCGATACTTTTATTATACAAACCAAAAGACAATATCTAGGGGAATGTAAACGAAACAGTGTGCAAAGCAAAGTCAACACCAGACAACTAACAGAGACACTGAGGGCAATATATATAAGATGAACTTAATGAACAAAACAAGTATCAGGTGAGTGAATTCAATGAAATAACAAATAACAATGACGACAAATGAGAACATGCTTAGTAACTATGACAACCAATGAAAAACAGGAAACAATGAGAAACAAATCAAGCGTGCCACACAAGCCCTGAAAAGTGAAGCCAAAGCATCTCGATGCTGGTCCTAGTATAGGTCATAAACCCCGCCTCCCCGTGTTATTCAAACGTGAGACCAACTAAACAATTAAATTACACCTCAAATATCTTTTTTTCCAAAAGGTGGTTTCTGTCATTTGACAGACTCTCCGAGCGAAGTAGTCACTGAAGCACCAACAGACTTTTTTCGGGATCTTCGGAGGACTGACAAGATATAGTATTTACTTTATTTTAACAAGCCTCTTGTCGTACTGCAATCAACAGACATCAAAATTGGATTAGAACGGAGGAACGGAGCAGACATATTAAAAAAGTGTAGGGAGAGTGCATTCTGCAATTGATGCGTTGATTTCGCGGCTTTACTTCCTGCTCACTACTGCGCAGGTCTGGTCCCAAGATCGCTACTGCGCAGACTCAAGTCCCAAGATGTTAGCGCCAAATCGGGACAATGGCGGCTTGAGTTCTCACCAATGGAATAGAGCGAAGAGCGTCCATCTTTTTTTACAGTCTATGAAACAAACTAAGGGGGCGTTTACACAACAAACACAACTTCAAAGTTAAAGTTTTTGAAAACGATACTGTCATCGTCTCCATTTAAACAACAAAAACACAAATTGGCGAAAACGGTGACATCATGCGCATGCTTATTACGTGTTCAGTCTATAGGCGTGTATGGTTTCTTTACAAATAGACATTGCCAGTTACTAGCCTGGCATGAATAATACAGCGTTTGTAGTCGTTTTTGCAGATCCGTGTGAACAGGGATTGTTTTGACAACACAAAATCCCCCCCCCCCCCCCCCCCTCATCACTGTAATAGAAATAAAATATGACATATAATTTGATGATAAAATCCATTATACATAATTGTAGTGTTCATGAAACTACATTAAATTTATTGCAAATAAGGAGATATTACAATATGGAGATCCTCACGAGAAGCACCATTTAGAATAATTGGAATTGTGAAAAAACACCCCACAAAAGTAAAATGTCTGATGCAACAAGTCAAGATAATGTGAATTTATGTTTATGTGAATCAATTTTATGTTTAATTGTGCCTAATTGTCATAAAAATGTGGCAAATAAAAAATATATAATAATAAATAAATGCAAAAATAATAAATATTTATAAATTTACCCATAGTTACCCATAGACCTGAAAAATAGACAATGCTCATTTGATATTAGAAAATATTACATTTTACATTTATGGACTTAAAGGGAAGTTAAAAAGGAGTTTTAAAGGGGGGGTACAATGGTGTTTCATGTATTCAGAGTTGTTTACAGTGTTAAAGAGATGGATTCTCATGCTAATAATGGCCAAAGTTTGAAAAGTTATTTTGAACGAATAACAGAGAATTTCTGTGCTAAAAATCATACTTCCGGGTTGCAACACGTTTCGGCTGGTTTTTTTCTATCGTAGATCTAATGACGTAGACCAGAGTGGAACTCCTTATATGAGCATTGCTCTCGGAAAAGCGCGTTCACGCACACGTCGACCAGAGGAGAGAAAGACCGCGCTCATCGACGCGCTACTACCGGAAATCATCAGCAGCAGCGCTAAATAGGAATGATTGATGTCAAGAATGTCTCCAAAAAAGTGTGTTTTGGGATGTGAGGGAGGGAAGTTTACCTTGTTCAGCTTCCCAAAGAACCCAGTGTTACTGGAACAGTGGATGCAGTTTGTATTTCCGGGACAGCAAAGGAGTTCGGCAAGTGCGGTTTTGTGTTCTGGTCATTTCAGTGACGAATGTTTTATTAACAAGGCCCAGGCCGTCGCTGGATTTGCAAACCGGTTGCAATTAAAACCTGGCGCGGTCCCAGTGATAAAACACCCCATTCATGTAAGTACAACGGTATCACGCGCTCCCGCTTGACTCTATAGCTCCGCCCACGCCCAGAATCAAGGACTTCGGCTTTTTCCGGATAGAATCGGAAAGCTGTATTTTTATTTTATAAATAAGATGAAACTAAAGACTTTTTGGAGATATGAAGGACACACTATTACTCTATAGGTACTCAAGATTAACATGAGATTGACTGAAACTAAGTATTTTACCCCCCCTTTAAGGAAAGTGACCATCTTGTTTTTGTTAAAGTGTTTTTATTATTTCTACAAACTTGTTTTGAAGCTGTAACACTCATTTAAAGAGTGTCTGTACTGTACTGTTCAGCTGTGGTAAGCAGCTGGCATATCAAACAGTCTTATCTCAAAGCTTCCTGGATCCCCTGCAATGATTCTAGTGTGAAAGATTAACACAGAGGAAATGTAGTTCAATGCAAATGTCATTTTACTACCACAGAGATGAAAGAAAGAGGAGAAGAGAGCGAGGATGAGGGAGAGAGACCCTTGGTAGGACTTTAATCGCATGAACATGATGAGCAACTCTTACCAACAGAGGAAAGCCTCTCCTGCTGTTTTTCCCCACGTTCTCTCTCTCCCCTCATCAACAGCCTTGATTAGCAGTGCTTTAATTAGACAGAGAACAAAAGGAACGTGATACCCATCTGTGGAGCGTTCACCCATCACCCCCTTCTCCCTATACCAGCAGAAACCCTGACTTCCAATGCACCGCAGCAATCAGTGTTAACACAAACCCTACACAACAGCACTGAAACACTAACATCTTTACACTTCATCAGACAACACATTCAGAAGACTAGAGAATGTTTGGGGGTCTCGAATCAGCTGAATGTCAGCCACATCTACAACAGATTCATATGAAGTATAGAAGAAAATAGTGTTGCCAGGGTGTATTTTGGAGGTCTTTAGAGAGTTCTAAGTTGTTGCCAGGGTGTTTCTATGCAGTTGGATGTTGGTTGCCAGGGTGTTCTGGGTGGTTTCAGGGTTGCCACGATGTTTCTAAATGGCTATTTCAAGTTCAAGGTGTTGCTTGCTAGGGGGTTCCAGGGTTGCCAGGGTGTTTCCTGGTGGTTTTAAGAGTTTTGAGTTGTTGCTAAGGTGTTGCTATGCATTTGCTAGGGTGTTCTGAGTGATTCCAGGGTTGCCAGGGTCTTTAGCGAGTTCTGAGTTGTTTCCAGGGTGTTTTTTATGCAGTTTCTAAGATGTTCTAGGTGGCTGACATGGTGTTCTGGGTGGTTTCAGGGTTGCCTGGATGTTTCTAAGGGGTAATTTCAATTCCAATGTGTTGTTATGATGTTCTGAGTGGTTCCAGGGTTGCCAGGACGTTTCTGGGTGGTTGTAAGAGAATGAGTTATTGCCAAGGTGTTGATAGGATTGATAGGGTGTTCCGAGTGGTTCCAGGGTTGCCAGGGTATATTTTGGAGGACTTTAGATAGTTCAGAGTTGTTTCCAGGGTTTTTCTAAGCAGTTGCTATGTTCTGGGTGGTTGCCAGGGTGTTCTGGGTGGTTTCAGGGTTGCCACGATGTTTCTAAGTGGTCCTTTCAAGTCCAAGGTGTTGCTTTGCTGTTGCTATGGTGTTCTGAGTGGTTCCAGGTATGCCAGGATGTTTCCTGGTGGTTGTAAGAGTTCTGATTAGTTGCCAGGGCGTTGCTATGCATTTGCTAGGGTGTTCTAAGTAGTTCCAGGGTTGCCAGAGTGCCTCCTGGGGGTTGTAAGAGAGTTCTAAGTTGTTTCTATATGCATTTGCTGGGGTGCTCTATAGGTGGCTGCTGTTGCTATTACTAGGATGTTCTGGCTTGTCAAGGGTTGTCAAGGTGTTTCTAGGTGGTTGTTGGAGAGTCCTGGGTTGTTGCTATGCAGTTACCAGGGTGATCTGGGTGGTAACCAGGTTGCTGTAATGTTGTCACTAAGGTGTTTTGAATGGTTGCCACGGTGTTGCTATGTTGTACCAGAGTGTTCTGAGTTGTTCACCAAGATGTTTCTGGTGGTCATTAGAAAGTTCTGGATTGTTGCCAGGGTGTTGCTATGAGGTTGCTAGGTTGAACTTTGTTGTTGCCAGGTTACTGTTATATTGCCACTAAGGTGTTCTGTAGGTTCGCTAGGGTGTTCATTGCGTTTCAGTCATTAGTTGTACCAAAGTTTAATACTTATTGGGTTTTCAAATCACTAACCTTACATATGAGCATAAGTGAGGATTTGCATACACCGTCCATTACTAATTACCCACATGCCCCTGCTGGAGGACAAAGATGAGGAGCAAGAAAGAAAAGCAGCTGCTATGCTGTCACTTTACATTCACGATAACTATAATTACAACGAGGGTCAGTCAATTAAATAAGGCCTGCTTAAATGTCCTCAATTATGCAGAAAATAAATTAATGCTAATTAACCGATCGGACCTTCATCCATTAACAGAAAAGGAAAGACAAAGGCAAACGAGAGAAGGAGAGTGTAAAAGTGTCAAAATGCAATTAATGGACCAGTTTTATTCATTACAAAAAAAACATTTTTTGATTTGTGTGACTTGACATCCTTAATTTTGGGTTCGGGAATAAAAGCGGTTCCATCCTTGCAAAAATATTATGCTCACAATGTTAAAAAGATTTCACATGAGCTCTAAATATAAAAAATCTGCAACTAAAAATGTTCTTGAAAATGTAACTTTGTATATATCGAATCCGTACAGTGTTGCAAAACCAGCACAAGCAACAACAGCTCAATATGCAAGTTTTGCAACACTATCTGTTCTCCTGATGCACACAATGCATTCTCTACAGTGAATATATTTCATTTGGACATCTCGATTATCTCCGTGGACAGTGCCAACAGCAGCAGCTGTGGTGGGGATGGAGAACCGGAGGATGGGATGTTGTGGCGCCACTTAGTCTTCATATGCTAGGCACTAATTCCCAAATCAACCGCAGCTATTAAATCAACTGATTTGCACTTGTGTTCTGCTGTGAGATGCAAGAGCCACGATTTATACCACACAAGTGTTGCAGATGACGGAGGATTCTGGAGCCGTGCAATAGTTGACCGAGGGATGGTTTGAAAAATGTCTTATGCTATTCTGAAAATGGCCTGTTTACACCTGGCATTTGTATCTCGCAAACCAATCACCAAGTGTAAAACTGATATCTCAATAAATAAATAAATAAATAACATTTGTGCTGTTTTTTTACTTCTTGGTGCTTGAAGACAGCAGTAACACTGTCACAGTAAGTAGTCACAAAATCAGAGATCGTCCTCTTGACTAAATCTAATCACAGGAGGTCAAAGGAGATGAATTTGAGATGGATGTTAATACCTGGTGTAAACGAGGCCTAAGTGTCTATTGATTTTACCCAACACAATCTGAGACATTACCATCTCTATACTATCCTCTTATCTTTCTATCCTCCTATAAAGTAGACACACACACACACACACACACACACGCACACACGCACACACGCACACACACACACACACACACACACACACACACACACACACACACACACACACACACACACACACACACACACACACACACACACACACACACACACACACACACACACACACACACACACACACACACACACACACACACACACACACACAAGATGTTTAGTGCAATTTTACACATAAAAACAATTAAAATGCAGTGGAGCGTTAACATATCCATACTGGTAATCTTATGAATAATAAGAATAATAGCTGTAATATTGCACATAGAATTTACTTATAATGTTGCATCTTCTCAAACGGGAGTATTTTTTTACACATAAGATCATATCAAAATGTAAACACGTTTAAATGTCAAACTAATGTTTATTTAGCTGCTGTTTGTACTGTTGACATACCAGTTCAAAACTAAGATTTTTCATTTTAAATGATCAATTAAGCTCTATTCAATCTAACAACAAGTCAGTGTGATGTAAGATGTTCATAATTAAGATAATTTGTTTCTGATTTTTCAGGGGGGTGCAAATTAATGTCAACTGAATAAGTGCCAATTATCATCCAATTTGTACAAACTGACATGATGAATTCAAACTAGATTCAGACACGTTCCAGAATTCCACACAAGTCTTGATTTTCCCTCATCTTGATCTCGACACAGTCCTGTGTACTTCAGTCCGCCGTCTCATAATCAGACTGCGGTGTCGTTGAGCTATTGTTGCTGGTCACAGGTTTTCATGTGATGTTTGTGATTACAGCTTTATTGAAAACAACTATAAGGCTCAAATCATCAGAACTCAGCCTGGTACTAAAAGGCCCTTGATGAACAAAACAACAAAAAAAATTAACAAAAAAATTTCTGAGTCACATGGAATTGTGAAATATTGAAACACTTAATAACTTTCATTAGAAAGGCATACAAATGAACAGGACTTCTCTTCCTATCAATACATATATATATGAAAATATATACAAATTTAAGTTTCGTGACAGAATATATACTTTAACCAATACTAACATGCTAATGCTGTTAAGCATTATATACTCATATAATAATGTTTGTTGATATTATTACTGAGAAATGTTGAGAAATGTTATCTGATTTTAAAAATATACAAAATTTAAAATGTATGCAATATATATATACATACACATATATCTACACATACACATTATTATTCAGAATTGTTGTGAAATGTTATCTGAAATACACAGATAAATATAAGTATATATTTTATATTCATAAAAATATAAAAAATATTAAATATATACAATTTATGCACATGCGCACAAACACACACACACGCATGCGCACACACACACACACACACCCGCACGTACGCACACACACACACACACACACACACACACACACACACACACACACACACACACACACACACACACACACACACACACACACACTGCTGGGCAGATTACTTGCAAATTGTACTCCGACCGTTACTGATTACAAATTATATGACAAAAATATTTAGTTAGTTACAATTACTCATTCTAGTATTGACTACTTTTTGATTACTTTTGACCTAACTCATTTTTTACTTAGATTTGAATGGGATTATTGTGTACCATGTGGTTATATATAAATAAAAAACTAAGAGAAAGAAAATATTTCCTATTTTTGTTACCAACAACATGAAATGCAATAAGCTTTGAAGGCATTAAAATTTGGTGTCATGGCGGTCATTGCGTGTGTTTCTAATGTACGAAGACTGAGTGAAAGGCATTCAGCTCTATTCACGTTGTTGTGTGCGGATAAGTGCACGAGGAAAAGAGGGTGAATAGTTCATCTTGACACATCAAGAGAAGAAAAATACTGTCGCTCAAAATAGTGATGCATTTATCACAGAAATCCACAGAGAGTCACTTTTCACATGTAATGAGGACATGTCTAATGTCTCCTAGCATCAGAGAGGGTGTGTGTTTATAAGTGAACGGGACATTTCTGAGCTGGTGTTGTTTTCATTTCTCCAGCCCAGCTATGGAATAATCTTTTAATCATAATTGAAACAATAAAATAATATTACAGTGATTTCTTTGATAATTCTCAACACATGGAGGAAACCGGTAACAAAAGGACCCAACACTTCTCTTCTTACCCTAGATTTCACTTCATTATTCCATGGGTGATTCAAGTGGGGCCCAAATGAAATCCAGATTACAATAACAGCGGGGCTGGGTTCAATTAGGCGAGTGTAAACACTCCATACTGGACTCCCGGCAGCACAGTCGTAAATGTAACGTTGTACACGTTTACATTAACTGATATTAGAGAGATATTCTCATTTGAGAGATAGCACTGTCATATTCATGAATGAATTAGTTAACTTCTTTTAGTTGGATGTTTAATTGGACTAATCTTTTGCGAACCCTTTAAAACATTATTCTTTACAATTTTGCCTTTTGTTTTCCACACACAACCCTTTTTTTTTTTTTGGATGAACTATCCCTTGAAAGGCATAGTATGTAAGTTTTTGCCACTAGAGGTCACACTTATGTCCCAATTCAGAGCGTCACAGCGGTGCAACGAAGGCTGTCCCAATTCGAAGGCTCCTTCGAAAGCAGTCTACAAATGCATCCTTCTTTTAGCCGATTACGCAAAAATTTTACTTGGTAAAAACAATAATACTAAAAATACATTACTCTATTTGTTGCACATCGCAGTAAGTTTGCAGTAAAATTGCGGAAATCGAGAGACATGGGCCGTTACACCGGTTAAAAATTGCGGATTTCTCTGGATTTAAACTGTTGGAAACATTTGGGATAATGTTAGTACACAAGTCAACACATTTTTGTGTGTGGATATTTTAATCCAAAAATATTACATATTGTGACTTTAAATCTATAACGAATTTCCCGTCAAATCCACAGGAATTGCAAAAACCAACAACAACAACAACAACAATCTATTTGGACATGTAACTTCAAACACATATAATTGACACAAACTCAACAATTTTGAGGGTGTATGATCCACAAGAGGTGCTTCATGTAAACATGTAGTCTATAGAGGTAATAGGAAAAAACAATGTGAAAACTTTTTGCAATAAACATGGCACCAAAACCCGTTTAATACAACTGTATAGCCTACGCTCGCACGCACGCACGCACGCACACACACACACACACACACACACACTCTCTCTCTCTCTCTCTCTCTCTCTCTCTCTCTCTCTCTCTCTCTCTCTCTCTCTCTCTCTCTCTCTCATAGGGACGGTTTGTATTAGCCTTCAGAGGTGCGCGTCATCCATCACGGTGGCACGAAGGCTAAGTTGACAAATTTCCAATATTAATAGAAGCTGTCGGGGCGTCGTAGGGTTATAGCTGTCCCTGTCACGGGCACCTATTAAGGCCTGGCTCCTGCTGCAGGACGAGGTAATTAATACACTCACACATGCTCCCAACACAATTTAGATTGACATAGCCGACACACTTTCACCTTCATTTGAGGCAGGGACAGTCAGCAGGCAGAGAGAGAGAGAAAAGCTTGATGCTTCGGCGTGTCTAGAAGCTACTTTGAAACTGTTGCTGTAGCTAATGTAGTTATAGCTACATTAAAGCTATACATTTGAAAGCAGGAAATTTGATTAATAAACACGAGGAGTGGTATCAGTCCGATGAGAATGTATTGTGGGTGTGGCTACCTGGTGTAAAAGAGTGCATGCCCACCTTTTTCCGTGGCCTTGGTTCCAGAAGTATTTTTCCCATAGGGATTTTTAAAAAGTCTTCGTAGTTATATCTCATGAACCAAATCAACCAGCTATGAGGTGAATCACAACAATACAACTTTGATATGAAGCAAAAAAGGGAAAAAATGTGACTTAAATGCGTCCCTTGTTTCGATTGGTGGAGATTTCTTTGCAGAATCATGGGTAATGTAGATTTTGACCAGATTATGTTCCACTGTTAAACATGATAATGTGACTGACGGCTTAAAAGCATATACCATTGATTTACAACCTCATAGCTCACAGGCCTGTCTTTAAGGTTCGTAAGTTATCATTAAAAATCAATTAACCTTTAGAGAAGATGAATGGGATTGACTGATGCAGTCTACAGAAACTAAACAACCAACAAAATGTAATGCTGATCATTGGTTGTTTGTTGCTATCATGGCTGATTAGGACAAAACCCCTGATGAACACAGAAGATAAGTGTTTTAGAGCTCATCACATTTAGATAGTACACAGTGTAAGGTTGTGTGAGAAAAAAAATGAGATAAAAAACACCAGTAGCATTGTTACAGATTAAAATACACTATTTTGATTGCAGCTAAGCTAATGCAGCTAAATGCTAACACCATTACTTTCAGCTAGTTATCCTCCACTATTTTTGAGGGTGTTTGTTTGAGGAATTTTACTTTGAGCAACAATTGTACAGAAATATATTTTGAATCAGGTGTCTAACCCCTTATATTGGCACCGCAATTTAAAACAGTAATATCCTATACTAAACCTAAACTAATCTTGACAAACTGTCTATCATTTGAAAGCTTACAATCTCTAGTTTACATATTTGGTGACTGATTTTCAAAATATATTACAGAGGAGCCGTAATTTATCAATTTGCAACAAGAATATTTTCATACTCCTAAGGCGTGTTCAGACCTTTATTTTGAAATAGTGATGAACATGAAAAATCATGAAAGAATGGTAAACCTCAGTTTGTTTTCATGCCAAGAGTTCAAAAGATAGCATCCATTCAGAGAATGTCTAATAAGGGGAGAAGGTTCACTCTCGCTACACTTCCGGCTTCTGACTGGTTGCAGTTCCACTCTGATTCCATATGAGGGCGCTCACAGGACGAGTGCAGAATGAATGGAGGTCTATGGAGCTATACCCCTCAAAATCCACTTTTCTCAAGATATAATTTTTTGTCTAGTAATTTGAATGTTGTATTCGAAAGGAGATGCAAAGAAATTGCACATTGCTGGGTGTTAGATTTTTTAGAGTCACTTATTTGCTTTAAAAAGTCTTTCAAAATGTCAATGACGTCATACACATCGTACGACCAGAGATACTGCTTTACGGCAATCCTTCAGTCACTGTGGTGCTTTCGCGCTCTGCACTTTATTTTCTCTCGAGGCATCGCCAGCACAGCTGACACAGGTAAACACACGTGCTAGAAGAGTTTCTGCTAGAATACATTCTGTTCCCGCTTCGGATGCCATGATGCCATCAAGCAGTATCTCTGGTCGTAACCAGTCCTTCACTGACCAATCAGCGTTCATTAGCAGAATGCTAGCGTGTTATGGGCAACAACAACTCAACCTGTAAGAAATCGAAAGGACATAAGTACTCGTTCATTCAATTTTCGACCTATAACCCATGTTGAACTTGCCAAACCTACAATCAAATCTGAGATTTCTCAATGGCAATCGGGTGAAAGAGACAAATTTAGCCGTCTAGCTCCATAGACTCCCATTCATTTTGCACTCGGGGGTGATCGCCCCCAGTGGAGCTCTGGTGGAACTACAACCAAAATTCGGTACAATAGGACTTAATAGGGAGTGAACAGGCTCTCCGTAGACGGGCTCTGATACATTCAATTATTTTAGAAAAAAAGGTCTGAAAATGTTTTAAATATAAATAAAAAAATAATAGATTCACCATTTGTGATGTGGCAGCGATCTATAATGCACATACGTGTACTTTTTGTGTTTCTTAAGAGGTTGAATTCATTTTAAAATCTGCCAAAGTTTTCCCAAACCATCCTATACTTCTGAGTAGGATGTCTACTTCATAAATTGTATGAAAATTGTAAAAATAATGGTTCAGATCACTCAAACAACATATGGAAATGGAGGCGCCCTTATATGGGCAGTAATGTCAACTAGTGAAACATTTTGGTACTGCGCCCAAACAAAATCTCACTGAAAGCTTATTTTTTGAGATATCAACCTAAAATTTGAAACACAACTTGTTCAGATTTTTGGCTTGCATTTTTAGAGTCCTCCAGGTTTTGACAATATATATTTTATATAAAATATGAATAATTACATTTTTAACATTGTACATGTTCATAAACTCAAACTTCTATAAAAAAATTCTGTTTAACTTCCTTAATTTACTTCACTTCTACAAAAATCTGCCAAAATGTATTCTTTAAAACAAGATCAATCTTACATCTATATTCCAAAGCATTCCTGAATTACAACCATTTAAGTTCGGAATGTGCATTTTCATGTCTATTAAAAAAAGGGGGGTGCCGCTTAAGGGGCTAAGCAACTGCATATGCTAAAAACCTCTCAGAACACTTCAGCGACAGCATAGCAAAATGCTAGAATTTATTCATAACCTGATAAAAACACTCTGGCATTGTGGTGGCGAGTTTTGCATGGGCAGAACTGCAATTTCTAAAGAAAACATAAAAAGTAGTATATCAGCATTGTCCATTTTGGCTCAAGCACAGATACTGTAGGTGCTTCTATAAATGGGGTTTGAGAAAACAAAGTGTCAGTGCCAGGCTGCCAGCTCACAGGGTTACACTAATATGATTATGTGGATTATGCCAACGAGCTGGTCCGGGGCTATATTTCATGCTCTCGTTTGGGGGAAGTGTTAATTGGTTTGGAGCCTTTGATGTGACTGCTGGTAAGCCGGATGGGGGAGGGTTATATTAAGAGTGTGGAAAAGTGCGTATTCTGAGGTTTTTTTGGGCCTTGGAGGGATTCAAATTGACGAAAAGAGATCCCACTTTGACTCCAAGGCCAGAGCCCTGCTGGATTTCTTTCTCCTGACATTCCACTGGCTCATGTGTATCTCAAATTGGATTACAAACAGATACATGTGAATGATGTTTCTGTCAGCGTGAAAACTTACATTCACTGGAGGACTTCTTTGGAAGACAACTGCATGGAGGAAAAATATTTTGAGGCTTCGTATTGAGGAAAGTGGTTGAAAACTTCAACAATTTGAAACAGGATGTAGTGGGCAGTTCGGTGACAGGAAAAAAGCAACTCAAAGAGAATAAAATTACATTCTTTGAATTGCATTTATTTAGACTTAAATGACTTAAACAAAGATTTTATGTCACAAAGGAGCCGTTTGCACAACACTGTTTTTAACTAAAACCAGAAAACTTTAGCATTTTGGTTAATTATTTACACAAAAGCTACTGTTTGGGTATGACGGCAATTCAATGACAATATATTATATATATATATTTTTTTAATTATAATTTTTAACAAAGAATTCAAATTATACAGTAATCATCATAATAACCGTGCGCACAACTGATGCTAGCGTGCGCGGTAAATGAGTTCCGCGAGAGGATAACAGATCTACACGTGAAGAAACGGGAACTCGCGAGCTCATTCAAACTCATGCGCGCGTGATCATTCCCCACGCTCTTGCGCTTCATCTGCTCTCGCCTGCTGCTTTTGCTCGCTCGAACACTTTTATTTTTGGCAGTCAAGGGGCGGGACTTACTGTTTTAATAACCTCAAATGTCATTGGTTACTTCCCCTTTTCCGGAAGTCAGTTGCGATTGGACGCCTGTCCAATGACCCGTAATTCACTTGACTTGAGACCAGACATGAGACATCACTTAATTTGTTTTATTTATTGTGGTTTATTAATGTGTAATGTGATTTAATGCATTGTAAATATAGAATACAAAAATGCGAATTTGTGAAAACGGTGATGTCATGCGCATCACATGTTCAGAATTGTTACTTTACAAAGTGACATTGCCAACTACTGGCCTGGCATGAATAATACAGCGATTTTAGTTGTTTTCGTGGATCCGTGTGAACAGGGATCTTTTTGACTACTTTTTTGCCTGTACGCAAAAATGCAAAGTAAAAACGTTGCCGTTTTTAGTACATCATTGTTGTGTAAACATACCTTTAAAAACAAGTTTTCAGATGAAATGGTAAAAACCTGTAGACATCGATTGCGCAAAGCCAGACTCGAGGCTCGAATGAACCAAACAAAACATTTAGAAGTAAAAATCTTGCAATTTTATTTGCATATAAAGGCAGCTAAATATATCACAATGAAACCTGAAGAAAAAAAAAGATTTTTTTTTAATCTAAACCTTTCCAGGAATGAGACTGTAACTGAAAGAAAAGCAGAAAGGCATTTACAGTGGCAAGAGATGAAACAACTATTGGCAACAATTTTTGTGCTAGCAAGACTGCATTTACACAGTGCAAAATTACAAAAAGAAAAAGAGAATAAAAAAAAAACTATTATATGCAAGATATCAAAGGACAACTAAACCTGGCTTCGGCAGGTTCGGAAAAACAAAACAACCTTTGAGATTGTACATTAAAATAATTTCAACTTGAGTACTCGTTTATTGTATGGAACAATACGCCGTAAAGTAGGAACATTTCATGAAAACAGAAAAGAGCATGTGTGCGCTTTACGCACATTTAAGTCATCACTTACAGGCAAAATGATATTCTTCAAGAGGCTTAGAACGAACACAATTTTAGTTAGAGATTTTACAGTTTACACACATACATATAGATATACTCATATTTTAAGACATTTTCCAATTTCTATGCAGAATGAGGCGCTCCAGAATATACATGAGTTAAAATGCATCCATGTCTTCCCTGCGCTTGTAAGAAAGTGTTCTTTGAATGCAAAAAAAAGAAGAAAGAAAATCCCCTTAGTTTTGGATAAAAACAATAAATATGACGCTTTCTCTTCGCTAGCAGAAAGAAGGGGCTCCAGCCGGGGGAACTTAAAGCTAGTTTAAGGCATTATATCCCTGTCAGCTAAAAGAAAGCTTAATTATTCTGAAAAAAAGAATATACAAAATGAACAATGGCATTGCATACCAACATAATTTGAATATTGACAAAAAAAGAGACAATTTTACAAATTCACAAAGCTTATTATCTTACAGATTTAATCAGATCTTTTCATAAGATTGTTCACCACTTCTGTACGCAAAACACCCCGCATGATCCCGTCCGTCATCAGAAACTTCCACTGAATCTTTTAGCAAAAAACTGGCGATTTCCAAAGAAACATTCAATTTTTTTTTCTTCAAAGTACTGTTATAAAACATAAGGAAAGAAAAGGAGAATATGGCATAGCGCACAGGCGTCTCAAGAGCTTGGGGGGTTTGGGAGGTCGAACACGATGGGAGGGTTGGTGGGTTGAAAGCTGACTGTACAGGTAGAGGCGTTGATGAATGTCGTGTACCCGTCTGTCATAATGCCGTAACCTAGAGAAAAGGAGAGTCAACATTCAAATGCCAAACTTAAAGGAACAATTCTTCCATTAATTGACTTGTGTTAAACAAAACGAGAACACTTTTCTTAAATTGAACACAAATTGCTGGTGTTTTTCCTCATTTTAAAGGGGCTATATGTAAGAATTTTCATGTATAAATTGCTTTGTGTGAACAGCTTGTTATGAAACTTAAAAACGAGACCTTCCCCGCATTCCTAGGTTGTCTATGAAAGCCTGTAGACTTATTTTTATGTGAAGGATTCGGGACGTTTTTGCCGGGAAAATCAAAAGGATGTGACACATTCAACATTCTATGTCGCTCTATGACACATTAACGAATGCTTATACAATGTCCAGGATAATACCGAAAAAGATTTCTGTACTGTAATGTTAATATGTCATGCAAAGAAACGGGATTAATTCAAACTATAGTCTCACATATCTATCTATAGTCTAAAACCTCAAGTATACTCGATGTGTAATTTTAATTACCGTACCTCATCTGTCGACATTATGCCGCTGAACCGCAGAGCTTGTGCAAACATCCACATTGTATGATCAGATGCTTTCTTAACTGCTGTTTTCTCACTGCTGTCATTTTTGTTGTGTGTTTATTTTGTTATTGTTTTTTACATATTCCTCTAAATGTTGCTCTCAGGAGCGTGGGCGATATCTGGACGTTCGTTAACAGTATATCTCTGCAAAGACATTTCCAAGTTCTTTTCATTTCTAAGCAAAGAACGAAAAAGAACTTCGTCGTGAGTATATCGGCGCACCGAATCACGTTCAGTCTCTTGTACGTTACGTGTGCATGAGCGATAAGTTCACTCAACGGCCACCGGTGTCACTAGTAACAAGGGTTTCTGAATTCTACATATAGTCCCTTTAAATTACATTGGACAAAATAATCTGCTAAAAAATTTACAGTACTGTTTTAAAAGTTTGAGGTTTATAAGATTTGTAAAAAAAAAAATTGAAAGAAGCCTTGCTTACCAAGGCTACAAATCTGATCTAAATTATTGGCTGTCCACACTGTGTATCGCAACTGTTCAGATCCGATTTTTGTGTTCTGTGGCGTTCTTTTGTCTTCCGGAAAAACGTCATTGGATTCTATGGCAATGATGTTGTGTATATGTTGTAGGTATATGACAAAAACAACAACGTGGAGGGGTTTCCACTTGCATTTTTTGCTGTTCACACTTGCTAAATATGATTGGATTCCAATAGGATTAGCACAAAAATCGGATTTGGACTGACAGTCTGATAAGGCTAAAGTCCATATACAGAAAAGGGAATCATGAGTTTGCCCACTGACTGAAGAGTGTGTGCGCATACAAAAACATTGAGTAAACACAATAAACAGTACAAGGCCTTTCCTCGAGTGGAGCACTTGTCTAAATTAGCCCATGGGCTCAGAGACCCTTCTCTCTTTTAAACATGTTTAATTAAAATAATAATAATAATAAAAAGCCTCAAAAGCTTGAGGGAGGAAGAGAAGGGATGCAGCACATCTGGTGAACAGAGTCTCAAGTTTAACCCAAAGGCAGATCTCTCTGATCCCTCTTCCCTGGAAAATGCAACCCATATCCACATATATTTATATCCTAGACTGCTTATGTTTGTGCTGACACAGCTAATGCTGTTCTGATTCACTAAATGAAGGAACAAGCCATTTCAGTAACAAATACAACATGATATACTGTAGTATTCTCGACGGTTGAAAATGCATTTCTCACATCTGCTGACCGGCCATTATTGCATAAAAGCTTATTTGACTTTTGGGTATTAAATGAGGCTATTCACGATTTGGGATTAAGATTAAACTTACATTTTAAAAACTTAAAACTTTTATTCAGCAAAGATACATGAAATGAATACAATTTTTACAGTGTTAACAAAATATTTCTCTTTCAAATAAATGCTGTTCTTTTGAACTTTCTATGCATCAGTGAATCCTGAAAAAATATGTATCCACAAAAATGTTAAGCAGCATAACTGTTTTCACCATTGCCAGCAGCCATATCACCCTGTAGCCCAAGACTGGTTTCCCACTAAAGCAGGGCTGAGCCTGGTTAGTACTTGGATGGGAGACCTCCTGGGAAAACCAGGTTGCTGCTGGAAGAGGTGTTAGTGAGGCCAGCAGGGGGTGCTCACCCTGTGGTCTGTGCGGGTCCTAACACCCCAGTGTAGTGACAGGGACACTATACTGTCAAAGAGCGCCGTCCTTCGGATGAGACGTTAAACCGAGGTCCTGACTCTCTGTGGTCACAAAAAAATCCCAAGACTCGAAAGAGTAGGGGTGTAACCCCGGCATCCTGGCCAAATTTGCCCAGTGGCCTCTGTCCATCATGGCCTCCTAATCATCCCCATATATATACACACTAATTGGCTTCATCACATCTCCTCTCCACCAGTAAGCTGGTGTGTGTGTGTGGTGGTCGTCTGGTCCAATATGGCTGACTATAACAATAACTTCTGACTGCTACATCAAAGCCAGTTTGCATTATTTTTAGTCTCTTTTCTATACGCTGTATTGTGATGATTAATAAAGGCGATTATCCTCGCCATCATGAGTGGACGCCCCCTGCTGCTGATTGGCTACAAGTGTGTTGTGGTACTCTGTGAGATCCACTTTCAACAGCGTTTCTCAGAAATCGCTTACTGCACCTTTAATAACTCGTTTATTGATTGAACTTTGGGGTCCTTTATCACGTAGCTATTGCTTCCGTTCCGTGCCTTGTTGAAAAACACCCTTCAATGATGTTTAAAATCATCGTAACTGTTTGCACTTTTTTATGGCAGTGCCAGTCTGTCTTTGTTGTTACTCACCTTCATGAATTCCTCCGAATACGTGAAGTTTGGGCCGGACTCTCCTCTGGACTGTGTTTAACAGCTCAACACATCCAACTCTTTGCAGCTCCTTCGGTACCCAGTCCCTAAAACCTACACACACACACACGCACACACCGTAAATCAGTTTCTAATCTCCACTGAAAAACAGCTCACATTGTGACTCCTGTCAAATCATTAGCGGTTTCTAACCTAAAGCTTAAAAAAAAAAGATCTCTGAGGCAGTTTACTTTATTATCATTGATGTATCATTATAGCTTTTGTGAATATTTTGCGCGTTTTTGTCAATTTTATTAGTTTATATGTCTAAAATTATTTAAATTTAAATGGTTTTAGTACTTCAACTTAAACATAAGTTGCAATATTTATTTCTTCCCTATTTCGACGTATATCGACTTCTCGATCACAAAAAAATGCCGGGCAGGACTTTTGTCCTGATTTTGCCCATCAGTAATTTATTGGATGGTTGTGGTTTGCTATTGGTCGATCTCATGTGAGTGACAGGTTGCCCCGCCCTCACACCAGTAAACACATCATCAGAGAAGAGATGCTGCTGTAAGAGGGAGGGGAATTTATTTGTATTAAATAAAAGGGCACACGAATAAAATTAAAATAACAATGTGAGCAAATAAATCATTTATAACAAATACTGCAATAGTCAATTGGCAAATCAGATTTTTATGGTGACTTAAAATGTAAATGAGAAATATTGGCTTGACAAAAGTAAAACTAAAAAACGAAATTGTTTACTTATATATTATACATGTATAAAATATATATATTTTAATATTTGAAATAAAATATACATTACCTGAAATAAAATAATAAAATATTTATTTTAAGGTTTTAGTTTTAGTTAAAGGGCACCTATTATGGAATTTTGAAATTTACCTTTCATGTAGTGTGTAACATAGATCTAAGTGAACAAAAACATCCTGCAAAGTTTGAAATATGAAAGTGCACCTTATATAAAGTTATTGTCTTTCAAAAGTGAGAGTCGACTCTGAGTCATTTTTATGAATCGTTAGAAGACCGAAGCTTTTTCTCTGACTAGATGACGTCAACTTGTCAAGTTATTTGAATACGATACGCCCACTTATTGCGCTCCAAGGCCAGGGGAAAATATCATGGCGACGAGACGCTGTGTTCTGAAGTGCGGCTCAAAAGCAAACTTTTTTCATCTGCCCAAGGAGGAGCATTTGAAGACTAAGTGGCTACAATTCACTATACCACAGAAGTATAGTCCGAGCCTTGTGCTTTGTTCGCGTCATTTTGAAGACGATTGCTTTTTAAATGCAATCAAACTTGGATTCGCGAGCCGGCTGATATTGAAGGAAGGTTCAGTTCCAAGTGTATTTGCATCAGCTTCCTCCTCCGTATCACAACCTGTAAGTGTTATTAATAATTTTTGCTTTTATATTTTATGTAGCATGCTTAATAATTATTTTGTTTGTTGTGTAAGCACCGTTTAGCTTCTAGGTCTTCAATGACAATTGTATTGAGATATGTGAAGTGTTTGTCGTTGTTTTCGGAGTTGTCTAAAGAATAGAGTAATAACTGTAACGTAACTGCATTTTTTTTTTTGTAAAAACGTTATGTTTATGCATCGGGCTAACGCAAACAAAGACTGATTGTGCTTTTACAATATGAACTCTGGGCTATGCTCGCTAACATTAAATTCTTTATCTTATTTTTTGTTTTTTTACTACAAAATAAAGCAGTGGACTATAATCATTATTATAATACAATTGAATTGATAAAAGCATCATTGTACTCCGTGTTAAAAATAAGTATTATCTCTGTAAACACTGCTGGGTCATCTGACCAATCAACGCAGATTAGCGTCGCGCAAAGGAGGGGTTTGAAAAACGAGTCGTTAAACGAATCATTTGGGAGTCGGTGAGCAAATCAGGTAAAAATAAATGCATATTATACGAAAACAAAAGTGTTTTTTGTCATTGCATGCATGTAAAACTGTTGTTGGGGACTCCCTAAACAACATTAGGAACATTTTAAATGTCATAATAGGTGCCCTTTAAAGACAATAACCCTCATGCGAGGATAGATTTTACGTCCTATATGTACAAAATGTCACTTTTTCCTTTTCTTATAAGTTCATATGACGGACGGGTTTCTCGACAAGCATGACAACAAGCTTCATACAAAAGATGTTTCGAGAGCATTTGAATAATTAGATGGAACTCCATTAGGATTGGTTAATTGAACTCACCGAGGGGCGGCCCGTGGGTCATGAGAATATCAATGCCCTCTGGGATGAGGTTCCACTTATCGAGCAGGGACTGTCCCCTGGGCAGGTTAAAACCCCAGCCATTAAACCACGGCGTCCTGCGGGGAGAGAGAGAAAAACACATTCATAAGCACCACACATGCATCCGTCCACGCGGCGGGACAGAGACGTACACACGCCGTTTAAAATGACAGCTGACGGCAGATGTGGAGAAACAATCTCAACCTGTCAAAGCGATCTTCTTTCACCCCCCCATCTATCCCTAGAGGAAGCTTCAAAGTGTGAAATGAGAAGGGCTTCACTGCAGGCTGCCATAATAAATGCAAATGCTTCGGGAGAGCAAACAGCCTCCTCTCCCATGACTGCTATGGATTGATAGCTCAAATAAAGCCACAGGGTTGATGCATGTACGACGCCCAAATGAAATTATGTGAAAAATGAGCACACGTGTGCGTATTTATACATCTATATGTGTGTGTGTCAAGCTGAGGGTCTGATAGTGATGATAAATTGAGCATCCATTTGTCCCAGGTCTGGTGAAAAGGACTGATTACTGTCTGTGGAAATCACCAGAAAAGGAAGTCTAGCACCCTTTATAGACAATTACAGACAGCACAAGGCACATTTCATGATAAAAAGCTTTTAGCAAAGCCTAATAGTAATAGTGCTGCGGATTTGGGCTGGCAGCTATGATGGATACAGTAAACCGCTAGAGATTGTGCGGTATTTTCATACCATATTAGATATATTTGTAAAGGTACCAGTGGGAAGGACAGTTTGACGTTAATTACATGTGAGAGCGACAAAGAAACGTGGAGCAATGAGAGAAATATTTCAATGAAACAAATAAAATATCTCTATATATATATACACACATATATACAGTATATATACAGTTTAATATACAGTGAAAATTAAACTACACACATATATATATATATATATATATATATATATATATGTGTGTGTAGTTTAAATTTCACTGTATATTAAACTGTATATATGTATATATATATATATATATATATATATATATATATATATATGAATGTGTGTAGTTTAATTTTCACTATATCAATTAAACTGTATATTTATAATATATATACAGTATATATATATATATATATATATATATATATGCAAATTAGATTTCTAGAAATAAAATGATCTATCATATAAAAAGATTTATCATAGATATAGATACAAAATCTACAATGCTTGTTGTTCTCAAACAGGTTGACACTTTTTTCCAAAACAGCAACAGAGAGAGAGAGTGAGGACAGGGTTATTTTGGACTCATTTAGCCACAGAGCTTTTCTGTATTGGATTTGA
Organism: Phoxinus phoxinus; assembly: GCF_949152265.1. NCBI lineage: Eukaryota > Metazoa > Chordata > Actinopteri > Cypriniformes > Leuciscidae > Phoxinus > Phoxinus phoxinus. The sequence goes on along the minus strand of NC_136877.1, from coordinate 44,058,792 downwards.
CCGGGGGGGGAAATCAGGGTTCAGAAACGTCAATAAGGTTTGTTACAGTCAGGGACTGCCACAGCGACAGCGACGAATGATTATCGAACGGTGGTCGGGCAGAGGGGAGACCTGACACATATAAAACTGTTCCTGCAGTCGTTCAATCTCGATCTGCAGGAAGAAGAAAAAAAATGTAGGGGGGGAGAATTTACAGAGGTCTTAAGATGTTGTTTCTATAACAAGGAACTGAACTCTGCACTGAGGTGAACAGATTTATATGAAATTGTCAAAAAATGTGTAGGAAAATGAGCATGTTAAGCTGACAAGGCTGTATTCCGTTACATCCCTATGGTGAGGATAAGCAGAAATGTGTCTTGGGGGGGGAAGTACAACTCTTAAACAGCTCTGACTTGACATAACTCATAGCGAACCAGGCCATTCTGCGCTGCGGCAGCAATTTGTCACAGACGCCGCACAAAATGGAGCTTTCGTGAAAAAAAAAAAATCCAGCAATATTGTCTTTTAAAAACGAGAAAAAGGATGAGCAATAAGAGCACAGTGAGAAACAAAGATAGGGGTGTAACGTAAATCTACCCTGTATCCCATGACCTGAGCATATTTCACATAATCTTCTCAAATAAATATATTAATGTCCAGAAAACACAATGTTCATTCATACCGTGTAGTAAATTGTAGGAATGTTAAGGTACAGAAGCTGGAAGATCAGACTGCACAATGGCCCCATTGTTAGTCTCCGTGAATGAAATACACCTTCCATGCGAGTGCATTTGTTAACCTCCATAAAGATTAATGACATCCTGGTCATATAAAGGAAAGCTTGTTTCCTCTGTGGACCCAAGCACATAGGTCTTATTATACTGTACAGAGGTAGGAGTACGTTTGTGTGTCTGTTTTGAGGGGGAGATCCGAGGATGGGGTGTCATCCGGCTACACCGACGCACCAGATTAGATAACACTCTCGCTGCTCCACCATCTGCACAATGTCAAAAGAAACTTGTGGGCAGTTTTGACACATGCACATGAAGATGTAACATAATGGGGACTATTTTTTGGTGCTTCCTGATGATTTGAACTTGAAAATCAAATGCAGACTTAATAATGGCAGTATATCAAATTTTTGAGCAAATCTGACATTCATGACACATTCAGAAGAATTTAAATTTGAAACTGATTTAATTTTTGGAAAAATTTCAAATTTCAGTACAGAGTAAAATAAAGAGTTCATTATCATTAGCATACTGTAGAATGAGTTTGTAGTGAAACAAATGAATGTGTGTGCCCAAAAAGACAACTTCATTCAGAACGGATAATAACACTTACTCTAACTGTAGTATTTGATATTACTTGTGAAAATAGGCACAGTTATTGCTCAGGACTGACAACAAATATATTCAAACAGGTGTGACTCTTGAAGCGAATACTATCAGAATGAATAACTTCCATAATAAAGGTCTTAAAGGTCATAATAAAGTCTTATTGAAACATTATATAGATAAATATTACAAATTTAGCATTAATACACTGTAGGCCAATTAATGTACCAACCATACTTTATCAACATTTGGCCTTAGTTGGCCTTTTTTTGCTGAATACGGTTTGTGCGATCATCACACACACAGCCCCTCTGTTCTCTCTTCATGTGTGAGGAACGGATGGAGTATTACTAGCTCCAGCTGTCAGGCAGCAGGACATTACACACCGAGCAATGCAAAGGTCAGAGGCCTGCGAATATAATAGACAAAACAAACAGAGAGAGAGAGAGGGGGGAGCGAGATAACATTAAACTCAATACACGGCGCTCATATGACCCACGCCACAGCACCACGGAGCAAAATCACAGTGTTCCTGAATGTTTACCTCCTCCACCATTACAAAGGAAAGTCCATAGAGCTTATGAACACAAACACTCCACCCACACTCAGCGCGAGCTCTGCACTTGAACCGGTTACACTATTAAAAACCCCACCAGGGTTTGAGGTCTGACCCTACCGTGCCCTAAACAACAGCACTATTTAAACGACGTCTGCCGCCAGAACATGAAAAAGAGTTGAGGGTTTAGTCAATGCCGAGATGTGAACTCTGTGTATCCAGGAGCTTCAGGCATATTGTTAGACTTTTGAGTTTGAGAGAAAGCGGAATGGCTCGTTCGTGTTGTGGATTATGAAAGAGTAAGGTTCAGAGTTCAGGTAAGGGGTGAAGTCTTCCTCTGGTACGAGAATCTGATGTTATTCAGAGGAGCTAAATTTAATAGGCCTGGATGTGAATGCGGGAGCGTGTATTCACACGATGCACGCAGGTAAACTTGCCTTTTGTTTGGCCGCGTGGAGAGTTGCGATAAGATCAGAAACCTAAGTGTGATATACATCTGAGACGCCATTAATCTGCTCTGGATGACAAACAATGGAAGAGTATCGAGAAGGGAATTGTGGTAGTGTTGGATGGGGGAGAAAAAAAGAGGAATGTGTGAGAGAATGAGATGAAAAACTATTGGAGGTATAAAAAAGGAAGGAGAGAGAGAAGTAAAGTTTAATGGCTTAAAAGAAGAGGAAAGGAAGGAAGGAAGGAACTGAATGAGAGAAAAAAGAGATAAATTATAGAATGAAGGAAGGAAGAAAGGAAGGAAGGAAGGCTAAAAGCATTAGGGAAAAGGGAGAAAAAAAGGATTGATTAAGGACAAGAGGAAAAAGAAGGAAGGGCAAGAAAGGTTATAGGACAGAAGGTGGAATAGGTGGAAGGAAAAGTGGAGGAATGAATAAAGGAAGGAACAAGGAATAAATAAATAAAGGAAGTAATAGAGGAAGGATGAACAGGAAGTAAAACAAAAAGAAATGAGGAAGATATGAAGAGAGGAAGGAAAGTAGGAAGTAAGGAGAAAATGAGGAGGAATGAAAGGAGGAAGAGACAAAGAACAAAAAGAATGAAAAAAGAAACAACTCGAATAAAGATTTGTTTATTGTGATGAACGAGAGCGTCAGTAAAATGATCCGAACTTCCCATCACTAATAAAGGTAGGAAAGAAGGAAAAAACTAAGAGTTGGAAAGAAAGAGAAAGAAAGAAGAACGAGAGAGAAAGGAGAGATGGTAGAAAAAGGTAGCAGATATAGTGGAGGAATGAGTGAATAAAAGGAACAAATTAAGGAAGAGTAAAAAAAGGAAGGAGGGAAGGAAGGAAGAAGAGAAAGAACAAAACGGAAAAGGAAGGAAGGAAGAGTAAAAAAAGGAAGGAAGGAAAAAAGGAAGGATAGACAAGAAAGTGGACAAGAACGGTGGAAGGAGGGACGGTATCAATAAAGAGGCAGAAAAGGAAGGAAGGAGGGAAAAGGGTAAGAGGAAAGGGAAGTAAACAAACAGGGAAGGAAGGAAACGGAAGACAAGAGGAGAAATGTGAAAAGCACTAAGAGCTGTGGGCAGCGTGAGCGAGTGAACGACGGGTCATCATGTGACATTGATCCAGCACACTGGAGTCCCTGGAGAGAGTTACAGTGAGCGCTCCATTCATCTGCTCCCTCACCTCACCCTCACTCACGCACACAGGTCACCCAAACACCGGCCTAATTGATTCGCCTGTCAAACGCAATGAAGGGTTGGATGTTAATAGGGGTTTTATTTGTCCCGAGGGGGGCCGACCCGACTGCCACAGGACAGTATATTTATCTATCCCCAAACACGTGTAATGCCCTGTTTCAGAGCGCTCATCTCTAGGTTATCAAGCACCCACAGTCCCCGACCCCTGATTAATGACCTCTCGGCCCAAGGCCACTCGCAGGTTAACTTAGGGGAGGAGATGGGGGCGGTTATATGGGGGTTTGTCTCTGTTTGGGACACTGATAATGACCTGTGCTGGATTGTAACGAATGGATGCGGGTAAAGGGCGAGGGAACGGCCGAGTTTATAGAGGTCCTGGAGGACAACAGGAGTGAAATAGATGCATGACCGTGGGGCAGGAGTGTGGTGTGGTCCTGAGAGAGAGAGAGAGAGAGAGAGAGAGAGAGAGAGAGAGAGATAGATAGAGAGAGAGAGAGAGAGAGAGAGAGAGAGAGAGAGAGAGAGAGAGAGAGAGAGAGAAAGAGAGAGAGAAAGAGAGAGAGAGAGAGAGAGAGAGAGAGAGAGAGAGAGAGAGAGAGAGAGAGAGAGAGAGAGAGAGAGAGAGAGAGAGAGAGAATTCCCCAACATTTCTTACAATAAAATAAATGAAAACAAACACTGTATATTAGTGGTGTAATGGTACACAAAAATGACAGTTCAGTATACCTTGGTTCGGTACAGCAGGGGTAAAAGTTAATTTTTTTATTTTTTTATTTAACACGGTCTGTCTTTGAAAAAAAATCTGTCAATACTGGTGCAACTGGAAGCAACATACACTTGTCGGTGGTGCAGTTGTAATTCGGGGAAGAGATTTTAAGTTCTTACACTTTTGGATGCAAAAAAAATATTTTAGACTTTTTATTTAGATTCCAGTCCTATTCTAATCGGCTCCGTCTATTTGATGCACACGTGCGCGCGGCAGCCCGCGTTCAAGTCTGTGAAGATAAAAGTAGACTTGCTTGCCAGAGGTCTCGTTGGACTTTCATATGTCATACAAATTCCGTAATAATCTATTGTTACCTGTCATTTTAATTGTCATATTTTAATATTAACAAGCCATTTAATATAGGCTCTGTTTTTGTTCATATTTTCATTTCTATTTACAAACTTACAGGACAAGCATATAGGCAAGATTATGCAGTTATTTATTTATGAAGAGAAAGTTGAACACAGACCTTGCGTCACTTTTCAGGTTTCATCATGAATGTTTGTCCACTAAATCGCAATAAGCTTTGTGCTTTGTTACTTTTGATATGAAACAGTCTCAGCATTCAAATTCTGTCCATTTCATCACAAAATTCAAACAATAAATACCGTTTATTAGCACTGTCAGGGTAATCCTTTATGCAAAATGGAAATACTTGCGTGAATTTGTAACATTTGCAGGTATACATTCAATTTATGTGCTAAGGAAAACAGAACTCGAACGCATTAAATAACACACATCTGACGTTACACTCCTAATATATATAGGCCTAAAATTAACACTCGCCAAGCACAAATGCGAGGAAAAATTGCCGTTGGCGAGTATATGAAACCGTGTCAATCGCCAGTTGGCGGGTAACAGTTTTATTAATTCTAACAATGCAATGCTGTGAGAACATGAATGTGAACAAATTGTTTCACATTCACACAAAATTATGTACAAAAAGGCTGTCTCGGAAAGTGTCCTAGTAAACACAGTCGGTTATATCTTGAGTGAATGTAAACAGTTGAGAAAGAAAACACAGGTGTAGTATAATTACACACTGTGTACAGTATCAGTATATTGGATCCGTGCAGTATAATATATTTCTGCTGCTGTCTGTTTTCAATGTCAATCAATCAAAAAAAGACAACGAAAATAAATCACACTACTCTAGACTGATTAAATTCATAAAGTATTATATTTATACATTTATAATATATGTTTTATACAGTATCCAGTGTTATTTTACATTGATTACTTATTCAATGTCTCTACCTGAAAACTACTGTTACTGATTTTTAACAATGTTTTAAGTTTATATTAGTTAGGCTACTAGTTGAGAGCCTGGCTCCGCCCCTCTATGTACTTCCGCTCAATTTTCATTTTCCTTCAGTACTCCGTCTGGGTTTGTGGTATATTCTTGGGTTTTCTCAGGTACATTTTTTACCGGTCCAATCAGCGAACTGAGGGAGTGGCTGAGAGCGATGACATTGAGGTTGTGCGCTAGTTTGAGTTGAAGTTTCGTCACGACCAAACGTTAGCGATTGGTTATGGCAGATCCAAAGTGGCTCTAGGCAGATCCAATAGTTTTAAACTTCAACAGAGGACCCGCCTTCAAGGAAGTTAACGCTTGTCAATGGAGAGAGGCCAGATTCTCTGTACAAATGAAATGTAATGAGTCTGGTAGGACCAGGCTAACTAGAATATAGAATTGGAATATAGAATTGGAATATAGAATTGGAATATAGAATTGTGAATTTTCACTAGTATCTAAAATGGTGTCATAACTTGCTGTTTTTGCTGAATCAATTTAATGGCCGGTAAAAAATATTTATGGCCAGAATATTTTCTTAAGTCACTGGCCATTGGCAGGTGTGGCAAAAAAGTTAGTTTTGCCCTGATTATATAAATAAAATCTGCATATAAAAATGTGATCATTTACAAACCCTGTCCACCTTCTGATTGAACTCGGGACACATTGTGTCACATCTGTATTTTCATTCTGCCCACTTGTGATCGGATCACCCAAGACCAGGTGCAATCCCAGTCTTTGTAATATGATCTCCAAATTCAGCGTGTTTTGCATAACAGTGTCGACTACATGTCTCAACATTTTGGAAACTGAGGGAAGAAAGGTACAATCATGGTTATGGGGGAATGAAATGGAACTGAGCAAGAAAACAAGCCCGCATTTTTGACTCGCAAAACACCGGTTGTGGGTTTTCGGGAGAGGTGAAAGAAAAAAAACAGCATCAGACATGACCCAACTGTAGTTTTCACAAGAAAATACAGCTCATTAAAACATCCGACACATACACGTGTGTGCGGGAACAGGCGTGCACACACACACACACACACACACACACACACCCGCGTCCCCCGGGAGCTCATCCTGCAGAGCGCCATGAAGGATTAAAGCAGGCATCAAAGGGCATGGAGCACCAGTGAAATATTCAGCAGTCTCTGCGGGAACCCGGAGCTCCGGTGCATGTGTGTCTTGCACACGCACAGAAAAGTCAAAGCCGAGGGATTCAGTACCTGAACCCTGTACAGAGAAAGTGTCAGACACATATTAAATATTTAACCAGCTCAACAGGGCTGGAAATGACTTCACACTATGCATATGAGCTCCACAGCTGAGGTGAGAGATGCCAAAAAAGAAAAAAGCTCAAGAGGAGATAAAAAGGTCTACGAACTACAGCAGAATTATTGAAGTAATTAATGATCTTTAAGCAGGGAAACCATTTTGTGCTGTGTAAAATATATTAAACCATTCAAGAGCACAAACGGTAAATACTGTAATATCTCAATGAGCCTCATACAATGTGTAACTCCACAAAAAATAAACAATAAAGTTATCCATGCTGCCATATAAAATATACTTATTTTTCCAATATTAATACAATAATATTAATATTTAAAGTTATACATTTTCTAAAGCATTTTACAAATATTTTAATATAGATTTAATAAAGTTTTGGAGCTACAACAGTCAAGAACTTTTTAATCCCCCAACCCCCCCCCGCGCACTTTCTTATTATTATTCTAATTTTTTGTAATCAGCATAAATTAGAGGTAGGTCAGCAAATACAACCATGAATTATAAATATTTTATGAATTAAATATATCATATTTTAAGTATTAACACACTATATGTATATATATATATACAAAAAAAACAAATATATATATATATATTTTGTTGCATTATGGTAATGAGATTGTGAGAGGAAAATATGATTGACTGTCAAGAAAAACAATGTCACAAAGCAAAAAAATCTCAATAGATCTTTATAATATATAATACGTTATTTTTGATTTTGGGGTAAAATATGATCCAGACCTGTTCTTGACAGGTTTAGTGTGTTAAATGAGGCTAACATCAATATTCACAAGGACACAAAAGATTTACAATGTAGAGCAGAATTATTCGAGTAATTAATGTTCATCCAGGAGGGAAAACATATTGTGCTGCGGAATATAAAGAACAGTTCAAGAGCACACGGGGTAGATAAATGTCTAGACGTGCCAGAGAGAACGTGTGTGTGTGCGTGTGAATACACAGACTGTATGTTTTTCGGGTCACGTAACAAAGAGCAAGTGTGCTCTTTCCAAGCCCATATGCCTCCCTCTCGCTCCTTTTCTTCCCTCTTGGCAGGTATAAAAAGCCTCGCGGAAAAGAAAATGAAGACCTGTGCATTCACACATCAACGCAGGACGATGTGACTTTGAAATATGGATCATTTCAGGAAGCCAAAGAGTAATAAGAGCCCGATCTGATAGACAGATGGAAAGACACAGTTAGCCCTATTCACCCACCTCAACCCTATTCACACACTAAAGTCTTTTCATACACACAAAGACCCACAGAGACCCCGGACTGCGCTCTATTTAACTAAAGGAGGGCCAGAGGTGCGGTAAGGTTACCTGACCTACATGATCCATAGATAAATGGTGAAGGAGTAGGGTGGAGATCATGAGGTTCTCAAAAACTTGATGCTAGTCATGCTTAGTTTACTATGTCAAAATTTTAGCTTAGCTAAACTATACTTACATTACAAGGACAAACACCCTGGAGCAACCTTGGGGTCAAGTGTCTTGCTTCTTTTATGAAATTGTTTTAAGGCAACCATATAAATTGCCATGACGCCAGTTAAAGGACACATGATCTGAAATCCATTGCTTGCTATTTACACCAATGAGCTAAAACATTATGCCTAATATGCTGTTGGTACTCCGTGTGCTGCCAAAACAGCACCGACCTGCTGAGACATGGACTCCACTAGACCCCTGAAGGTGTCCTGTGGTATCTGGCACCAAGGCGTTAGCAGCAGATACTTCAAGTACTGTAGGTTGCGAGCTGGAGCCGCTGTGGATCAACCTTGTTGGTCCAGCACATCCCAAAGATGCTCAATTGGTTTGAGAACTGGGAAATTTGGAGACCAGGGGTCGGTTGCACCAGCTGTGCTAGTTTTGACGTAAATGGGCACTAAGTTACAACTGACGCACTACTAAATAGTTTTGCGTTGCCCAATCAAACTTAGTTGAAGCGCAACTCTACGTATAAACTAAATATTTATGGAATCCTTCGATCAGGAGTAACAGTTGGAATAAAATAGCAGACTGACTGAACTGCATCAATAAGCTCTTGTTTTACCCGACAGACTTAATTTTTTTAGACATATATAATAATGCTGACATTTACACTCACTTACGTTTTAAGAGAGAAAAGGTTATGTGAAAAGATTACTTTGTTAGTGGCTCTTCAACACGAACATCCGTCCTACAGCGCGCTGCTGTACATTGGTCCAATTGCGAATGTCAAATAAAATCAGTCATAGGCTAATCGATACGTTTTTTATATTTAATGGAAATTTATTTTTACCGTTAGTGGTTAGTGAGGCAAAATAAGTTAGAATGAAGAATAAACTGAAATTCAAGGCATTTCAACACCAATCGATTGGTCATATTATGCGATTACACATTACTTATGTAGAGCTTACGTCCTACTAGCTACGTTCCGTCTTAAGAACAAATGGTGCAACCGAATAAAGTACAGAGTTAGTTACAAACTAGCTAGTGGTTACTAAGCCTCTAGTGTAGACTTTACGTTCCAATTTAAGAAAGAACTTACGAACGACTGGTGCAATCCTACCTAGGGCAACACCTTGAACACAAAATACTGTTCTCGAACAATGTGTGCAGTGTGGCAGGTGCATTATCTTGCTTAAGAGGCCACTGCCACCAGGAAGCAACATTGTCATGAAGGGGTGTACCTGTTCTGCAACAATGATTAGGTAGGTGGCACGTGTCAAATTTACGTCCACATGAATGGCCGGATCCAGGGATTCCCAGCAGAACATTGCCCAGAGCATCACACTGCTTTCTGCATTCCTCCACTGGCTTGTCGTCGTCCCACCGTGATCCTGGTGCCATCACTCCCCCAGTCTCATCGGACCAGGCGTCCTTCTTCCACTGCTCCAAGGTCCAGTTCAGACGCTCAAGTGCAAATTGCAGCTGCTTTCGACGGTGGACAGGGGTCATCATGGGAACTCTGATTGGTCTATGGCTATGCAGCCCCATACGCATCAGAGTGTGATGCAATGTGACACATTTCTTCCATAACCATCATTAACATTTTTTTGTGACTTGTGCCACAGTAGATCTTCTGTTGGCTCGGACCAAATGGGATAGCGTTCATTGCTCTCTTGCATCGATGAGCCTTGGGCGCCCAACAACCTGTTGTCGGTTTGTGGTTTGTCCCTCCTCGGATCACTGTTGGTAAATTCTCACCACTGCTGACCAAGAGCAACCCACAAGCCTTGCCTTTTCAGAGATACTCTGACCCAGTCGCCTTACCATAACAATTTGTCCCTTGTCAAAGTTGCTCAGACCTTTATTCCTGCACATCTCTCCTGCATCCAACTGCAATTGTTTGCTTACCATCTAATCTAACCACACCATCGATATTCGCTTCACCTTCATATCGAACAGATGTCTGTTGCAATCAATTACATTTTTTGTTTAACCCCCTTGACCTGCAAGACATTTTTAAATCAAGAAAGATCATGTTGATCAAGAAAACAGTTCAACAAAGGCATCAGTAAACTATTATAGAAAGTTGATTAATAGGCCTGCACATTTAAGTGATTCTGAGTAAGCAAAGTTGATGAGAAATGGAAAAAAATCGAATCGTCTTTAAACTTTCGTGTTCAAAATTGTTCAACCCCCAAGTGTTACATTTTGTGCAGAATGTTCTATTCTTTATAACCTCCAATAAACGCTGACAGTAAGTGCTTAGAAGCTTCTGTCACCTCTCTGCTGCAATCTTGGCCCATTCCTCACTTGAAAAAGCCTCCAGATCACTGAAAATCTTTGGTTTTCACATTACCATTGCTTTCTTCAAATTCTACCAAATACTTTTAATAAGATTTAAATCTGAAGACCGTACAGACCACTCAAGAACATTCTACTGATCCCAGAACCAAGCTCAAGTAGATTTGGATCTATACTTTGGGATGGCTGTCCTGCAGTAAAGTCTCTGCACCGAAGGCATCACCATCTTTGCCAAAATGGCTTGATACTTAAAAGAATTCATGATGTCCTTCATACAGTCAAGATTTCCAATTCAAATCTTCCACTAAATCTCATATGGGTCAATGGCACATTGATGTTTCATGCATTGCAGGGTTGAAACGTACAACCTCAGGCCAAACTACTTTATGGACTGTAGATGTTAAACCAACACAAACCAACATTAAAGAAGAGTAACTACTGCCTGATTCTCTCCAGAATGAAGCTCAAGTGTGATGCATTTCACAGAGATGCTTTTCTATGTACCCATTTCAAATATTCAAAAGAAAAAACATTCACCTGACCTTCAAAGAGAAGAGAGATATAACAAAGATGTGCAGCACCAGAATCCATCTAAAAGGATTGCGTTTGGATATAAAGTCTAATGTTTTAATGAAGAACTTAAATCTGAGCTAAACCTAAATCTTCAGAAGCATGTCAAGGTCTCCTGCTCATTCCTATGGGCTGAATGTACCGTTTCGAATGTTTCGGGAAGACTTGGAAAGAGCCCAATAGAAATCCCTGTTTTCATTCTCCTACTGTAAGCCAAAGATCAAAAAGAGGTGGATGAAAAAAAGATTACAGAGGAAGATGAGAAAGAGAGCGACTCACAGGCTGTACCAATTAGCGTCTTGGCAACCGCTTCCCTTTATCAACTTGAGCTTGTGTACTGTACATCCTTACACATACCAATGTGAGTTACAGGTTAGAGCTGATTCAAAAACCCACAAATGAAAAGTGAACAAACCTACACTATTGAAAAACAGCCTAGAATATTTTTTTCTGAGGACGTTCACAGGGATGAGAGTCAAATCAAAGACTGAGAGAACAAGACAAGAGACAAAAGAGACCATGTTCGTTCTACTAGCTTAAAAGTGCTTTTGTAATATAAGTAGAGCATTATTTATAACGCCAGCAAAGTGCATTTTTAAATTCTCAAAGAGACAAACAGAGTGACCAGATTGCATAATTATATTAGCTGCAAAAACTATGTACATACCATTAAAATTTCAAGGTTTGGGTCATTCTGTTTTAAGAAACATACTTTTTTTCCAGCAAGAATGCATTCAATTGAACAGAAGTCTCAGTAAAGACATTTACAATGTTACAAAAGATTTATATTTATCAAAGTATCCTGAAGATTTTTTTTTATCATGGTTTCATCCAAAAAATCCGTACAAAAGCCACACAACTGTTTTCAACATTGATAATAAGAAATGTGTCTTGAGCACCAAATCAGCAGCTTTACCATCAAAAGAATAGATTACATTTTTTTATATATTTAAAAAAAAATTGTAATAATATTTCACACAATATTACTGTTTTACTGTATTGTGATCAAACAAAAAGCATATGAGCATAAGATAATTTTTTCCCAAAAAATTTTAATGGTAGTGTACAATGCAGATAATATTGTATTTGTAGATAATAATCACCTAAAACGTATGTATATTCTTCATTACATACAATTTGCAATGAATTATGATTTACTTTTTTGTTATCTTGCTATGTTCAGCCAGAGAAAGAATCATGTTGTCTTCAATCATATATAGGCCTATGCATTGAGTGTCGTAAATACCAGTGTCATGTATTTGTCTTGTTTTATGTGCAAACACATGGCTGGTTGTTTTGACTATGTGTTTGCATTGTCTTGTGTTTACCTCGTTTCCATGTTAGTTAATGTTGTATTAGTGTCACCTGTGATTGTGATCATGTGTCCTTGCCACGTTCCTTGTTCCCTCGTTAGTATTGATGTTCATCAGTGTCACCTGTACCTTTGTAATTATGTGTTCTATGTAAGCTCCCGGTGTTTGTTCCTCAGTGCTGGTTCGTCTTGTTAACATTCGGTTCTGTGAGTATTGTGGTCTGTCTGTGAATGTTCCAGCTCTGTTTATTGTCAAGTCTAGTTATTGTTTGTTTGCCCCATCGTGGGTTGTTGTTTTCGTTTGTAAATAAACCGTCTTTGTGAAAGTTACTGTCTGCGCTTGGGTTCTATTTAGCGTAACGTGACAGAACGAACCAGCCATTTTTTTAACCCAGCAGACAATAGGTTATGTCTTGTTCCGCCAGTAGCCAGTTAGGTGACCAGGAGCGATGGTGGCAGTCGACTATCGAGGACATGAGGAGGGGCAAGATTCCGTTTGCTCCCCAGGGAGAGAGATCCCTGGAGAGATATGCCCAGGGCCTAGAGGAGAGGAGAAATTTTACACCGGAGGTCCTCCTAAATTCTTATTTCATCGCGGGGCTCAATGTACCTCCTCCACTGGCTGAACGGCAGGGGCTGATCCGACGCCCGTTTCGAGAGGTGGTGGACCATGTGCGTCGAAAGGAGCGGCAGGACCCCACGAGGACGTTGTCAGTTTCTGCATTGCCAGCGATCCCGGAGAGTCGCGTCCTAGCCACGACAACGCTTGGCAACCACGTTCTCGCCACTTCGACGTCTACAAAAGGTCCTTCAGCTGTTGCTACGGACATTGCGGGGATTCTGGTACCGGTCTTCGGTCCGGCTATGGCTTCTGCACCACGGTCAAAGAGGAGGAGGAAGAGATCGTCAGGTTCACCATCTCCGTCCCTTCCCGGCTCCGTGCCGATTCTCCAGGTTGCTTCTGTCAGTCTGGTCCACGCTGAGGTAGATGGGAGAGTGACCAAGTCTAGCCCTGTCCCAGCTAAGGAGTCTAGGACTGTCCACGCTGAGCCGTCTGTGGTACCTCCTGTCTCAGCTCCATTGCGAGTGGCAACGCCCCCAGTTTTGGGTTCTGTATCGGCTCCTCTGCTTGCTGCAGCAACATCGGTTGTGTCCCCTGTTGTTTCCCCGATTACCCCTGTTCCTGTTGTGCCCCGACCTGTCCCTCCCAAGACTGAACCTCATGTGTCTCCACCCAGAACTGCCCGGTTTTCGTGTCCTCAATCAGTGCCCATGTACAGTGAATCCAGGACTTTTGTTCCACCCACCCACTCTGGACCTCCACCTATCTACTCTGGGCCTCCACCTACAAACTATTTTGTTCCCCCACCCCCCCTCCATCATGTGTTATTTTTATTGTGTCATCCCGATCCTACTGTTATGTTTTCGTGTTTGCCACTGTTAATGGTTGTTCTGTTTTGTTGGTTTATGTCTAGTTTACAGTTGGTTATGTCCCATGTGGAGCGTCTGGTAGCCGCTCCGTAAGGAGGAGGTTATGTCATGTATTTGTCTTGTTTTATGTGCAAACACATGGCTGGTTGTTTTGACTATGTGTTTGCATTGTCTTGTGTTTACCTCGTTTCCATGTTAGTTAATGTTGTATTAGTGTCACCTGTGATTGTGATCATGTGTCCTTGCCACGTTCCTTGTTCCCTCGTTAGTATTGATGTTCATCAGTGTCACCTGTACCTTTGTAATTATGTGTTCTATGTAAGCTCCCGGTGTTTGTTCCTCAGTGCTGGTTCGTCTTGTTAACATTCGGTTCTGTGAGTATTGTGGTCTGTCTGTGAATGTTCCAGCTCTGTTTATTGTCAAGTCTAGTTATTGTTTGTTTGCCCCATCGTGGGTTGTTGTTTTCGTTTGTAAATAAACCGTCTTTGTGAAAGTTACTGTCTGCGCTTGGGTTCTATTTAGCGTAACGTGACAACCAGAGGAAAATCTAGACTTTCATAACAATAAAGAAATCATGCTTGAAATATATTGGTCATAATTATGATGTTTTTGGAGTAAAATGGATGTAGGATGTGCATTAGTTGTTCAATTGATGCCATAACTGTGTGAAAATTGATTCTTTTGCTGCCACAAAGAGAGATGGGAAACGCAGTTTGGACACAAGTCTCATAATAAAACATCCAGCTAAATTAATCATATTTTCTGACATGTTTTATCATTATACTTTATCAAAAATACATAAAACGCTAAATACTCAACATTCACAACTACTTATGGATCAATAACAATTTGCTTCAATCGAAATGACATGACACGCATCCTCTTTGGAAAGTTTGGCTTAAAGAAAGTTTCCGACTGCTAATAACTTCACGTCAACACTAATGTGCAGATTGTGACTCGAACACAACAATAGATTGCATCAATTAAATGACTAATGAGCATCTTTCCCTCTTCATTTTACTGTATTAGCACTACCGCTAAAAGCTAGAGCTAAAAGCTTCCAGTCTTTATCAGGAAGTGCAAAAGAGAAAGAAAGAAAGAAATATGGAAATCGCATTTTATTCCAACCAAAACCACTTTAACATGCTTCTAAACTCATAAGTAGGAACTTGAAGGAAGGCAGCATTATTCACACAGATCTCCATTCAGTCTGCCAGTGGCTGTTGGGGGGGAGGAGAGATTAGAATCAATGCAGTCTGGAAGGGGGGGACAATACAATCCACTGAGCCGTGCACCTTATGCACGCTTGTAAGGGGTCTATGGCAAAGGTTTTAGTGATCAACAGGAAAAGGGGGTAAGTGAATAAATGCCCATGTGAGTGAGAAAGAGAGCCACGGTGATAAAGGCTATTGTCTTAACCTTTCTATATTGGGTGTTGGCAGGGTCAGAGAGAATAGGCACTTACAATGGACAGGATGTCATATAAACTGGCAGTTTTTTCCCCCCTGAGTCTTGTGGATATGAACACGAGCAGAAGGAGCAACAAAGTGAAACACAAGCAGAAATATTTCTGAATTTTAAAAACTTCTATTATTTAATATTACATTTTCTTCACACTGTGAAGAAATGAATACTCGAAAGGCTGAAAAACATCTGCTTATAATCATATATACAATTTTAATTTGTAAACACTTTATGTTATTATTAGTCTATATAATTTGCTAAAAGTCTTATATAAAAAGTATTTGGCTATCAGCAAAATAACAGCTCTGCACTGCACATCATTCAGATAAAATGCTTAAGAAAAGAAAAGAAAAAAAACGTATTATGATAAATAAATCCTCAGTATTTCCATAGTAGTATTTCCAAGTCTGAGTAAATGAATATACAATACAATATATAATGATGAATATACAATATATAATATGTATGTGTGTGCTATATATATATACACACACACATACGCACTTTATTTTAAATCAGATTTTAATAAATGAAATGAACGGGAGAGTCACGTGAGGTCCAATAGTGCATGGCATCTTGTGTTTGCATTGTGCATGTAAAATCCCTGGTGTGTATGACGAACGACGGCCTGGACAACAGCAGAAGTACTATGTTGCTCGTTTCACGGGTAATTAGATTCATGAACTGTCCTAGTTCTCATTATAGCTAATTCTCTCTCTCTCTCTCTCTCTCTCTCTCTCTCTCTCTCTCTCTCTCTCTCTCTCTCTCTCTCTGGCTGCTTGGTCCCAAGACTGATGGATTGAGGGGGGCTGCAGTGTGGTATGTAAGTCGTGGCCCGGTGCAGGGAAGGTTAGCGCTTAACATATGTGCGTACACGTAAACAAACACCGGCTCCGTTTGACGTCCTGTCAGCACAGACCTCTGCCTTTCTAATCACAGATCATCGATGTTCACCATATGTTTCCCTTCACCTTTTCTGATTGATGCCAAGCTGTTTTTTCCTACGTCTATGCGGTTTAAATCTGAAGAAAGAAGGCAGGAGACATAGAAACACGTTTTGGGGCACAATTAGCAGAGCGCGGCTACACGATGACCTCTGACACGAGAGGAGAAAAGAGTCATTGAAAGCCGAGAGGGGGCCGTTACCCCTGCGTCACCCCGCCCCGCCGCTGTGGGTCTGTCTGTCTGATGGTCATGGCCGAGGGTCTGTGCAGCGTACCCAGACATGGCCCGCTAATTAATGTTGACAAGACGCCACTCCCCCCGGTCAAGGGTCACCTTGCAATCACTGACAAGTGCAGGTAGTGTCTGCCCCTGGAAAGACGACACAAAGCTTCCCAGACGACCTCCTCCGACCCTCCCTCTCCTGTTGGGCCGCTCCTCCCCCCTACTTTAGGACTCGCAGTGATTTCTACCCCCATGACCGCCCCCACCTCCTCCTTGAACAGAGGGCAAAGTGTTTTTTTTCTTCTCCTTCCACTGTGCATCTTTAAACACGCAAAGCAGACTCCATCCCATTCATGCACTCAATGAAAGGAGGAAGTACAAAAAAAGATTGACATAAAGAAAAAAGGGAGGAAAGAGTTTCTTTAATTTAAAGAAACACACACACACACGCACACACACACACACACACGTTTTGCTATACTTGTGAGGACATTCCAGGTGTAAAGGTTTTTATACTGTACAAACTGTATATTCTATCCCCTTACACTGCCCCTATCCACACACACACACACACACACACACACACACACACACACACACACACACACACGCATGATTTTTTAAAATCAAATATTGTGTACATATTATATGTTACAAAGTTACTTATAGTTAGTAGAATTATTAATAGTAGGCTATGTTCACACGTGAGTCAAGCCAACTAGTTGTCCAGTCGCATTTACACAGCACGGGTTTTCCGAGAATGTGGTTGTGAGTCCTGACATTTTACAGGTGTGAGTTGAGAAAGCGGTTGTCATTCCTGTTAATAACCGAACTGACAACCATGTTCTGCTGCTGTGTGAAAGTGGCCATAGATTGTTCATCTTAATCTTGAAACGGGCCAAAAATACATGTGAAAACTACATGTGAATTTATGAAAGAAGAAATGAATAAAGAATATAATAATGAACAAAACTTTTGAAAAAAATGTTATTCAGTTACATTGTTATTCAGGTCTTTGGTTTATAAATGTGTAAAGTGAGTGAGAGAGCGGGAAAACTAATGGAAAACAACCAACCAACACAGTATTAATAAAGATTATAATTTGGCACAAAAAAATACCCTCAAGTAAGCGCATTTCCAGTAAATCCTAATTAGCCCTGAAGAAAACCAAACACTAAGACCCATTTATTGAAGAATAAATAATTAATGCATGGGGAAAAACAAACAAACAAATACCAAAGAAGAGTTTTATTCTGAAATAGCTCTTTCCTCAAACTTTCCCTGTCGTTTGTGGTTTACCAGTCATGTCTGACCGTACGCTGAAGGATACATGTGTGTGGATATTTACTTAGCTGTACTTGGAGGACAAAATTGTAAAACCTTCCTTTATGGATTCCTTGAAAGTTCAAAATGAATCAAGCTAAGTAAATAATAAAACTGTAGTAAATACAATGTGCTTTCTATTAAACTATAGAAGTCTAAACATCTGTGTGTGTGTGTGTGTGTGTGTGTGTGTAGGGAGGATCTCGAACAGTAGCGGCTGTCACTGACCCTTCGCCTGAAAGAGAGAATGTGACGGAGGAGTAACCGTGAAGAGCAAGGGGGGGGGGGGTCGGATGATGAGCCAATGATGGAAGAATGGAGTGTGTGAGTGTATATGTGAGAAGGGCTGCGGGAGGTTTTTGAGGGGGAGCTCTGCGTCCCGTCACACTCCGTGGGGCAAAGGTGATGACAAATGCGCCATTTAAAACTCACTCAGTCAACCGAGCGACTCGGCCTGGGAAAGCCATTCGCGCGCGCACACACACACACACACACACACACACACACACACACACACACACACACACACACACACACACACACACACACACACACACACACACACACACACACACACACACACACACACACACACACACACACACACACACACACACACACACACACACACACACACACACACAGCCTGTAGGCTCCATGAAGTCTGTATGAAGTCCGACTGCCTAAATCCCCCAGTATCAGTAACCTGACTACATTACGAGCCCTGCTTTAAGCCCACGGCTCAGTCGGGGAACCGTGGAGCGCTTGGGCTCTAAGTCCAACACCTGGTGCCACCATTTCAAAGCTCTCTAAACTAAAATGACCAAATCACCAGGGACACATAACACTCACACCTTCTCACTTGAACAGGTTTCAGAATGAGTCCAAAATCTGAACAAAAAGCCAGTTAACCTGCAATAGTCACTAATTGGGCGCTACCATAATATTAAACATTGACGTGAACCGTTCATGCTATGGACATGAAGTATGCCTCAAATCTTTTCTTCAATAAAACAAAACGGGTAAAAACAGAAGCATTCAGAGTCATATCTAGGGGCCAGTATGTTTTAGACACTTAGCGGTGGATTTTTCTTGATACAGTACAACTGTAAAATTACATTAATAATATGTATGGCTGTCTTAGTTTCTTAAACCATTGAGCTTTTAGTTTGGCTGAAAACAACCACCCAGAACACCCTAGCATTTTGGCGGTGAGTTTTGCAAATTTAGTTATGATGATTCTGATGGAAATGATAAACTCTTGCAAGGGTTAAAGGCCTGCTCCACTGTCAGTTTGTCAAATTACGATGAAGCTACAAAATGCAAGGAATGTCGGTGCGCTTAAAATAACGGGATTGGATGTCTCGAATTCAATATTTTCCAGCAGTTATCAAACGTACGCAATAATCTGGAGGTGGTAGAGAGAAGCGATCATTTCTTTCTCTGGTTCTGTGAGGTCTTTTTCCACACACTATCAATCACTCTGTGCTCAGATAAGGGGTGAGAGAGACAGATATTATGAACGGCTCAGGATTACTCTCGCTGCATATAAGAACAGTGGAAGAGGATAAGTGTGTTGGTGTGCGAGGACGTGCGAGCGTTGGAGCAAGTGCCTGTGGATGGAGGGGGATTTTCACATTATCGTACAGAACTGGACGTGGGCTAAGGGCGCTGGGCCAACACAAACGAGAGAAGAGCCTGGCGCCTGCACCACCAGCCCCGTTTGAGCCACAGAGAAATATTTACCCAACACAGCCAAACTCTCACAGACTAGAGTTGAATACACATGAGTAAAGTTAGGATCAAGCGAAATCATTCAAGCTATTTTTGTCAATCTTTGAAACTTGGTATCGCAGTACAGAACTACTAAATTGGCTTCATAAGATCATTGATTTAGTATTAACTAAAATCATAAATAAACTAAATACTGATTTTTTTTCCAAATATAAGAACACATTTGATATATTGAATTAATAAACATACATTTAGGATGTAAACTTGCTTAAGTCAATTAAATAATTATACATTAAAGTAATTTTTTATTATAATATTATTTTATTATATATATATATATATGTATATATGTATATATAATACAATTTTAATATAATAAAATATATAATATTTATATACAGTATATTATATATTTGTGTGTGTTTGTATATATATTTATATATTATACACACACACACACATATATAATATTTATAATTATTTAAAATACATTTTTATTATATATATATATATATATATATATATATATATATATATATATATGTGTGTGTGTGTGTGTGTGTGTGTGTGTGCGCGGGTGTACTTATATTATAAATAAATGTATAATATTTATAGAATTTTATTCAACAATAAAACAATTAGGATATGTCAACTTGCTAATTACCTTTACTCTTTTGAACTGCACTAGCAAAAAAAATATATATATATATATATTTAAAAATATATACTTGGCAATTTCATTCCATTTGTCAAGTTACATTAGTAGGATACGTTGGAAAAGCCATTAACATTGTTCTAAATACAGTTTTTTATTGCATCTTTTAGGCAAATACTTATTGTGCCCACAACGAAAACATGCCAAATATTCTTCTGAAGTCTAAATGGATTGAATCTCATAAGAGAGTATTAGGGTATGTCAAAACCCCTGGGGAGTGCATTGGTCTTGCGCCCAGATTGACTACCAGAAGGACTCACCCCATCTGAACTGTATCACGTGACCATTTCGGCAACAACACTGGCAGACGGGTCAGGCCTTGAGGGGGATTACTGCTAGCATGAAGCTTTAAAAAGCCAGACAGACACCCCCCACCCTTCTCCTTAAAACCCGAGTACCATGACCCCTCAATATGGCTTTCACTCATTGTGCCTCATCTAAAGGCATTCATCAACCCAAAAATATCCAAAGGGACACCAGCGGCTTGGCGAATGTTTGTTCTGAAATAAGTTAAAAGGTCAATCGATTTATCGAATGGGAAATTAATAAAACTTACCAACTTTCACATTCATCTTAACACTCTCACAACTTCCAAGTCCAGGACAAAAAGCATCACAAAAAAGTAGTCTATTGACATACGAAAGTTGTTTTTAAATATATAACTCAATTCTACCTGAAAAGCTTTTGAATGAATTTAGAATTTCTTAGGTTTGTAATTGCGTGGCAAAGTTGCCAGAATCTCAACATAAGAACCTTGGTCTATGAAAGTGGATGTGCATGTCTCCAATTGAGTCTTTTTATCTCAATTCATATTTTCTAGTCCTTTAATTTCAAAGGTTTTATCGCGTTGTGTGGGTTTGTTTGTGGAAGTGGTTCTCTGGGGTCAGGCCAGGGTTTGATCTCGGGGAGCAGACAAAAGCATCAGGATGTTCCCGAACAAAAGGCCACTTCCTGAAAGATGTCTGGGTTCCCAGTCGCTGTGCACACAAGAGCTTGCCAGAATACACATTTACAGCATTTGAACCTTTATCATTACATCTATATTTGGTTCTTAGTTAGCCATAAGTAACTTAATTTTTTACTTTTCCATACTTTTCATTCTATCAACAAAGAATAAAATCAAGTACACTACCGTTCAAAAGTCTGCTGTCGGTAAGACAAAGAAATTAATAATCCAGCTTGGCCATCACATCACATTTTAAAATATATCCAAATAGAAACCAGTTATTTTAAATTGTAATAGGTAAGCCTGGGTAAGCATTAGAGACTCCTTTCAAAGACAAAACTTCCTGATCCCAACATTTTTTTAGTGTAAGTTAACATTTTCTGAAGCATGAACTTTAAAAAAATGAATATTACAAAGAATATTTTTTGTTTAAAAGCTTCAGCTCTCTGGACTGAAGATAGGTGTGTTTCACGCTGGTACATGCCAAACAGATATTTCTAAGTATCTGATTGAAGATACTGTAGAAGAATCAGACTGGGTCATGCATGTTCTGGCCTGTGGATGTGTGGCCTAGATCGACAGCCTTATAGTCCTGTTGGAGAATCTCATGCTCTTTGTCAGCCTGGTCTTTAGACGCTAGGATAAAGCCTAACGCATACTTCGGTTTTTACACGTACGAGAGGGTCCATGTACGCAAATTTAGATTTTTGTAATCGCACGTACTTTGTACACGCAGGTCGCATATGCGCGTTAAAATAGTTTTGAACTAATTAGTTGTTCCACAAGGTGACAACTAGGGATGAGTCACGATCTTCGAATAGTCGAACTGCGAGCGAAATTCGATCATAAAATAGCTTTTTTGAATATCGTTATATTTTCGCGCAATTCCAATGTGTTCTACATAATTGATGACGCTCGCGTCTCTTCCCAGAATACATTTTTTTTTAACAATAATATGACATATGCCTCTAGCGTTAGGCTATGAATAGTTTGATTGAAACTAATTTGTTTAAAAAGTAATCTATTGCTGGTAACAAGGCAGGTTCGCATAAAATCCTTATGACATATCCTACCGCATTTATTCAATTTTTTGATCTAATGAGCATCTGGTTTGGCGATGCACAAACGGACTGTCGTGCTTATTAGTTTTTTCTTTTTCCAATTAGCCTACCATAGGCCTACTATGTAAAAAAAAAAATTACGAGAACATGTTACTTGTTCACTTAATAAACAGTTTGTTTGATGACAAATCGCTAAAGATGAAATTGGCCTCCCTTTCTGTCATTGTGAGTGTGCGTTCCCTAGCTAGTGGTTGAAATGGGTACTGCAGTCCACATTCAAAATATTGGAGAGTTGTTATCCCGCCCCCTCCTCCTCAGACTTGACGTTCACGCTGGTTGCCAGTTTGAGAACAAGCAACAGGAGCGAGCACAATTGATAATGGAAGGCAACGAGCCTTATGCTGTGAGATGATGAGTTTTAATATGCCTCTGGTCACAGAGCTTTTTAGATGGATGCCGAGGCTTTTTAGGTCGGGCAGAATCTGCAATATCTGACCTAGATTGTTTGCTGGCTTCCATGGCTGCAATATGCTGCGTTTTTTTTTTTTTTGCCCACTGGAAACTAGTGGTGTTGAAATATGATTGGGTAATTTGGCAGGATCACACACACCAAAACAAAAACAGTGTTCTGTTGAACACAAAAGAAGATATTTAAAAGAATGTTGGTAATCAAACAGTTGACGATAGTCATTGAGTTCCATAGTAGGAAATAAAAAAATACTATGGAAGTCAATAGGGCTCATCAACTGTCTGGTGACATTCTTTACAATATCTTCTTTCGTGTTCAGCAGAAGAAAGAAACTCATACAGGTTCGGAACAACTTGAGGGCGAGTAAGTGATGACAAAATTGTCATTTTTGGGCGAACTATCCCTTTAATACAGACATACTATTTAGTCATCCTAGTCATTCATCCTTGTGTCATTCCAAACCCGCACGGCTTTATTTCTTCTGTGGAACGACAAACTAGACATTTTGAAGAATCTTCATGTCCATACAACACAATTTCATGAAATAGGCATAAAAAAGCATGAGAATACAAATCCATATGACTCATGAAATATATTCAAAAGTCTTCTGAAGCCTTATGATAGATTGATGTGACGAACAGACTGACATTGAAGTTATTTACTGCAGTGTTGTTATTGTTAACGAAAACGAAAACTTTAAAATATATATTTTTGGTGATTGAAACTAACAAAAATTACAAACGTGCATAACAAAATGACTAAAACTCAATCTTAAATAAAAATGAAAACTTCGACAATGTATAAAACTAAAAGCAAATTCAAAATGATTGATAAATACTATAGTAGTATGTAAATATAGTGTATATATAAAAATGACACTAATTCACTAATCAAACCAGACATCATTTTCATTTGTGTGAGCTATTTGTTTAAATTATAATGCTAAAATGTAATGTGGGTATTTAAGAAAGTGATTTCATGGCAATAAAAGCATGCAGGGAATGCATTTCTATAAACTAAATGAGAGGAAAAGGTACTGAAAAAAACATTCTGATTTTCACTTTACGTTTAACAGACTGTTCATGCAATACTACAAGATAACATCTTTTTATATCTCTGACAATTTCAAGAACAAGATCCTGGTGTGAAGATGTATTTAATTCCCGAAGCGTGTCTGCACATGATGTGTTCCCATAATACAGCCACTGCCATGTCTGCCTGCATCAGTGCTTTCTGATTTCTTATGCATTTCCCCCTTTTCTGACACCTGTCCCGATGCTCCGTCACCGTTTGCCTCTATATCTCAAAGTATGTCATTACTGTCTCCATCTGTCCATCAAGCTAGCTTTATAGATATCATTCTTTTCTTTTAGACCTCTTTCTCTCCGTTTTCACTCTCGGGAATGAGTCAGCAGCGCTCGGGGCGAACGGCTGGTCTGGAGTCACGAAATTCTTCAGCGACTTATGTTACAGATTCAATGGTGTGACAATATGGTAATACAAATTAGCAGGCTTCTCAAATTTCTCGGCCAGATGAGCCGCACGCCGCACCGGGGCCACCCAAAGCTTTCATAGTGAGACCTCACGCTAGCGGTCAGACTGACCTCCTCACGGCCATCTGTGTGTGTGTGTGTGTGCTGAGTTTTCACAGTATCCACCCGCCGGCCCCCTTCCCCCCCGTTTCCCACAAGACCCCACGCTGTCACAACAGACATTTAGCAGCTTTCACGCTAAAGGGCCACAGGGGGCTTCCTTCCTTCCTTCTCCACTTCCTCCCTCTGTTTTCCGCTTCCCCACTGTCCGCTTCGCTACATTTTGCAGGGTGCCCTCTATAACGGCCTCTTTAACTCCATTTCACAGCTAATTATAGACAAAAACAAGCCCGCACAAGAGGTGAATCTTACAATGGCTCTTAAAACACAGAGGAAAACAAAGAGTAAGGGGCAAGACACAAAAATAGAAAACGCCAGGAAGCATTAAAGATGTTGTGTGGGATAATTATAGTTCAGGGCCATTTTATCTTTTTAGATGGATGCGAAGGAAACAGGAAGTAGGGCAGAGGTGCAACTAAATAGGCTGCCCAATAGAGTGAATTCCCAGAGCAGCGCTAGAAAAACACACAGGTTCCAAGAGGATCAGAGCATTCGAGGAAATTCAAACACGCGGGGATGGAGTATGGGAATGACGCAGAGATGTTTTCTCAGGCCGTCTTGTTTACTAGTTTGCAGCGGCATCATCACAGAAACGACATCACCAGAGCTTAATACAAATTAAAAATGTCAGATTTACGTTACTTTATTCACTTTCTCAATACACGTACGTTCCTGTGTGCATTCCAAAAGAAATTCAGTTAGATTTGAAAAAGAAGGAAAGTTTGGCAAGAGTGCGTTAAATTGATCAAAAGTGACAGTAAAGATATTTGTAATGTTACAAAAGGTTTCTATTTCAAATAAATGCAGTTCTTTTGAAGTTACTATTCATCCAATACTGAAAAAACAATCACGGTTTTAACCAAAATATAGAACATTTGGGAGCAGACGTCACTGCAGTTGCACGCGCATTGTGGTGGTGGCAGAAAAACAGTGGTAACAAGTGGAGGAAAACGGGTGACATCCACTGAATAAGAGGAAAAAGTGTCTCGCTGGGCCTATGGATGTCAGAATCAGAATGCAAAAAAACGATGGGTTTTTCGCAAGTTGCATGGACATATTAACCAAGAGCTAATATTAACTAATAATAATGTCCAACCCCAAAAATCTAATATTTTAAATCTAGTATTCTAGGTCACAATGTGTTGTAAATGTCGTCACTGCCGTCACTTTGTCTTTTAAACAAAACTGACATAAAGTCTTCCTAATTTACTCACAATATTTACTCACTAATGGAAAAATAATGAATAACCGATACAAATTCTGTTAATAAATGAGTTAAATATTTATGTTCCCAAACAATGATAAACAAAGAGATGATGATGATACTGTATATACAGAAAACAAAGCAAACAGACTGAATATCAAATGACTGTCAACAATGTCAACAATATGCAACTCTGATTAAAATCAACTCTGATTTTAAAATGACATTTGATTTAAATGCAAGAAAGGGCATGAGGAGCTTACCATGGTGCGCCGTATATTCGAAATCCCTTGACAGTGACATCCGAGTCCTGCAGGTAAACACAGTTTGTCAGGAGAGACTGAACATTGTCAAAGTCCTCGGGTTTCAACTTGGAGACGGAGGGAAAGCGATAGTAATCCTGCTTGACCAGCTCCGCCATGAAATCCTTATCGAAGGTCAGCTCATGATTCCCAGCGATCACCACTTTAAACTCATATGGCAGGCTGCCTGCAACACCAAAAACAATTCATAATCAGAACTGTAACTTTTTCCTCATAATCAATTTTCATACTTTACGCAAAACAAATTATGGCAAGTAAACTATTGATATTAATAAATAAATTATATATATTTTTTGCAAAATTACATAATTATATGTTTATATACACACACACATACATATATATATTACACATTCCACAAATATCAATATATTTTATTGATTATATATCATTATTAATAGTCACAGTAAACAAATTTTGTAATAGAAGTGTGCAGTGCTGTTTTTGCAGTTTGCATGTTTTGCAGTCATTTTGTTTGTCATGTTTGTTAATGTTAATTTATCCAAGTTACTGTATATATATAACAAAAATAATTGCTCTATATATGACCTAACATAACATTCATTGCAAGTACTTTCTTGGAAGAACCGTGCCAATATACAATATTTGTTAACACAATAAGCCGTGTTTCCGCTCCGCGTCGTGCCTAACAACGCCCCTTAGCTGTTCTAAATCCACTGTAAAACACGCCTTCAAGGGGCTTATTGCTTTTATAAAACGGTTACTTCTTAAAAATATTCATTTTAATATTTATTTTATTCATAAAAGAAACACCAGCAACAAAAAATATAACGTTATACCACATTTATTCCTCCGCCAAGCAAAGTAGTTCCAAAGAGGTTGCTAAGCAACACATGCAGCAACAAAGAATCACAAACGGCAGTTGCGCAGTAATACTAATGTAATGCGGTCTCAGGTGTGTGTTTGTTGAGTAATTTACAACGGCTTTGAACGCGGCTCAACCAATCAGAATCAAGGACTGGAAGTATCCGTTTTATAATAAAATTTTAACAATAGCTAACAATATGGTCACGGAGAAATCTCATTGTCAGATTGCCTGTCAATGGAACTCATGTCTGGTTCGGACACGGTGTGAATTTATGCTTCATGCTCTGCTGAAGTTCATGTGAGGTAATTGTGATCCTGAAGAAAAATCAGATAATGAAAAACAGGACTCTGCAAGTGGAAACAGGCCGTTACAACAAAACATACAACCAAAGTATCTTTCTTTACCTCTCTATTCACGCTACTGTCTATAGAACGTAACTTTGGCTGGATATTGACTTTCAGAAAAACCTTTCAGCTAAAACATCTCAGAAATACTTTAAATCACAGATGCAGATCCAATACGTGTCTTCCAGGCCATTATGGCCCTTCCCCCCCCCCCCCCCATTCTATAGAGAAAGTGTGCTAAAACACAACAGCCATCCTGAAAAGCAAGCACCAAACATTTATTAAAGTCACGGCCGCTGCATTTTCAAGAGGCTTTTACTCTTTCTCTTCTCAGCCTCCATCCTCAAAGCATAGCTCTTTTGTGCTGCTACATCAGGATAATGCAAACGGGGAAATTGTTCTGTACAACAAAACTCGAACAAAAAGAGTGCGCTCTCACTATATGTCAATCCTCGGACTCAGGAAAACACACATGGACTGTCTCTCAGTGGATTGCACAGCACATATGGAACGCCTCAAAAGAACAAAACAAATATTTCACCAACCAAAATACAGATGAAACAAGACGCTTTTCAGAAAGAGCACAAAGCAAAAATGGGACTGAAAATGCAAAAGCAAAAACAATTATAAAAGTCAGAAACGCTATAAAATAATATGTTTGAAGGTGCTCTTTGCAGACCATTAGTTGTTTCCCTTGTTTTAAATGCTACTTTCTACGGTACTATGAAATAGCCAGTTTAATAAATGCTTTCCAGCAGTTTGAATTGTAAGTGTCTAGGAAACAATAAAAGCCAATTAAATTGGGAACTGTAGAGGCATCAGAAAGGAGCAAAACACTTGACCGAAGTATAAAGAAAACCAAAAGATAAACGGATTTAAAAGTAAACACTTTCCCAGCAGTTTAATTTACTTTCTTGCTCCTTCCATGCGCTCTGCACTATATAGGCTGGGATATATCATAAATCCCAGTCTAATCTAATAGCAGGAGCCCATCTTTCAGCTCTGCGGTCTGCAGTCAGCCAAACGCCATCACGGATCCATTTACATGGAGCTTTCCAGTCGCACAAAACCGAATCACAAACCCCCGGCGGACGAGCTTCGTGCCAGCCTCTCTACGGCAGAAAAAGACCTAGAATGCAATTACCTCCCCACCGACTGCATCTTCTGCGTCCCCGCAGGGATTTTTACAACATTTTATTGCCATCAAAATGTATTTTTCGAAGAGGACTGCGAGTATAAACTCTGTTTATTACTTTGAAGAAGCTGAGGAGGAACATATGGGAAGGTATGTGGAGTATGGGAAACTGCTTAAAGTCAAAGGGATTTGGGTTTAGCCTCAATGTTTGAATTTGATTTACATCAGAGGACCGGCGCGGGGCACAGTTTGGCAATCGCTGTGCGTAATGAATGTAAATCAAATTAGTGAAAATAAACTGCACACCGTAAACATCTGAAACTGAACGATGGCTGGTAGGGAACATGTGTATTTTGTTGAAAACGGAGGAGCGCAA
Source organism: Phoxinus phoxinus (assembly GCF_949152265.1). Classification (NCBI taxonomy): domain Eukaryota; kingdom Metazoa; phylum Chordata; class Actinopteri; order Cypriniformes; family Leuciscidae; genus Phoxinus; species Phoxinus phoxinus. Next base: position 44,030,125 of record NC_136877.1, on the reverse strand, counting down.
TCACATTCGTCAAGTTTTTCAAACCGCTGCTGCTGAAAAAAAAAAAAGAAACATGTGGGACTTGATGAATAGAATAAAAACAATGAGCACATGGCACCAGAAAGCCCAACAGCACAAATCACAAAACAATCAATCATGAATTAAAGGAACAGTACACCACAAAAATGAAAACTGTCGTTATTTACTCGCCATCATGTTTTTCCAAACTAGAATGTCTTCTTTTCATCTTTCATTAAACACAAAATGTACATTTTTGAAGAATGTCCTGGGAATTGGGGCTATTAGGCTACAAAAAGCATCATGAAAGTATCATAAAAAGTCTTCTGGAACCACATGCTACTTTTGTGATGAACAGAGCAAAAATGTAAGCTGTTATTTATAATGTCTGATTTGTGAAGAAATCTTTTGAGTTTTGAGTATTTCTACTGAATCAGTTATTTTGGTTCAAAATATCAGTACCGTATATTACATCCGTGCAACTGGTCATAAAGTGACAGCAGCCTAATATATACCTGCTGTCGTCTGTGCCATTAATGTTAAAGGTGCAGTCTGTAATATTGACAGCTAGTGGTTGAAATGGGTACTGCAGTCCAAATTCTAAATATCAGAGATTGTTGTTTCCCTCGCCTCAGACTCGACGCTCACGCGCGCTGCCAGTTTGAGGACACACAACTGACAGCGCAATTGACAACTAAAGCCGAGGAGACTTTCAGACTGTAAGTTAATGAGTTGATTTATCCGCGTTTTAATATGCTCTCGTTCATAGAGATTTTTAGATGGATATTGAGGCTTTTTAGGTTGTGTGGAATCTGCAATCGCTAACCCAGTTTGTTTGGCTGGCTGCAATACGCTGTGTTTCCGCACAACTGGCATCCCGGGTGTCTAAATACTATTGGGTGAACAGGCGAGATCACACAGACCAAAACAAACACCGACTGACAACACGGAACGTGTAAAATATTGTAAAATAACTGGCTGTAGAAGTTTTTTTCAGATAAACGAGTATGTGAACTTAGCATGTTTCCTAAATATCTGCAAACAGATTATGGTATTTTTATGCTTTAGTAAAGTAAAACAAAGTTACATACAGCACCTTTAATCAAACAATGCCATTGCTCTTAACTGAATCGCTTTTGTAACTTTAAAAAAGTATATTTATTTTACACAGTGATAAACAAATTGATTACTTTATACAATTGATGTATAGTAGCCTATTTATAGGCCTATCTAGTGCTTCAAGTTTTTCTGGTAGGTCTATTGTAGTTTTTTGTCCTATTGCTTTTAATTTATTTCTTACAAGCTGTTTACTCGTCTTCAGTGAGCTTTAAAAAAAAAGACATATTTTTTTTTACTCATGTTAGTTAGGCTAGTATTAGGGCCAGATTTGCAAACAGCTGCACGAGTGCAAACCCTCTTTCTGCGTTAAAAAACTACTGTCAGGATTCACTAAAGACACGCAGTCAAAAATTTGCGCTGAAAAAGCGTGGACAGGTATTTTTGCGGCTGACTTTATTGCATCTGCATTTGTAGGAGTTTCCGTTTCAGAAACAAAATTGATGGGAGGAGACTATTTAAATTAATCATAGAAGGCGATTTACTGGTTTGCGCTGGTAAATTTACTGGTATTTGTGTCATTAATTACCGCCCCAAAAAAGCATGTCTTAAACCAGACGCTAATTTGCGCTGCTCTTGGTAGATTGCGTTGGTCATTATGGAAATGATCCGGCTGCGTCTGTGTTCTTTAATTTGCACCTTGTCACTCACAGATCTTTCCACTTCCATGGGTTTTGTTTTGGTTTTGCGCTCTCATGCTAATTTTCCCTGTTTAGTAAATCTGCCCCCTATCTTTTTGTGAAATTGGTGATGAGATCAAGATTTTTGGAGAGGTAGATTTTTTTTTAAAGCAAATAACAGGTTGTAATTTTGGCCACTACTTTAAAATACGTTTATGATGCTTATGTGTCCTTTGGAAAGCCAACGGTAAAGAGCGGGCAGGATATTCTTCAGACATAAACCTTTCCTGTTCAATACAACAAAAGTCATAAAGGTTTGCAATGACATGAGGATGAGTAATAACAGAATTGTTAGGTGTACTACCCCTATATCCCAGCATGCAAACACTTTCTTGGCCGCCCTCACAACAACATTGCAAAACAAAGGAACAAAGCTGATCTATTGGACATGGGATCTGTTGGCTGTCCTGCATTGATCAAAGAAAAAACAGTGAACTCGGACAAACGAAGTCAAGACCTAGAAAAGCTCCTTATTTATGGAGCACAGATCCATGTTTGCATTCATGAATCCCGTGCGGAGAAGCACAGGTCAGATCTCACGGGCGAGATATCGAGCAGAACTAAACTTTAGCAACGAAACCTCATTCCCACCGAACGATTCCTGAGAATCGATCCCACTTATCAACAAAAACCGAGATCAATGACAACGATTAGTAGGCGGCTGGGCTTTCTTGCCAGAAAAACAAACAAAAGCGAGCTACGCTTCAAGATAATGCATGGTAAATGAAGCAAATGCAAGAGAGAGAGAGAGGAAAAAAGAGGAATGACAAACCCGGCAGTACTTAAAAGGTCTCATATAAACAACACCAATTTCCCCTTGCAAGTTTAATTTATAAAGGCCCTTTATGTTTTTTTCTTTCTACTGTATCACTTGTCCCCCACTGCTAAATAACAAAGTTAGCGACCTTGGAAAGATCCAAGCATTTATACTACGAAACTATGGAAAATATAACCAGAATTTGTTGGCTCGGATAATGAAAACACGAAGATTAGTTTTCCCGAAGATCCACTACAGGCTCATCTGAGCGACGTTCTTTGAGTTTGTCAAAAGGCTTATATAAACTACTCCATCATCACGTCATGTTCGAGGGAACGATTTGTTTGAAACTGACTAAACTCTTATATCCAAACATGTTTTTGACAGAAGACAGCTTTCAGCCATCATGAGATTATCTATCAGCGCCCAGCTGTGTGTTTACAACAAAAAGCGACGATGTGAAAAATCATTTCATCGTCAGGTTTCCTTTGGAACGTGAATAATAAGAAAGTCGGAGCATTCTCCGACCACCAGGCACTTCAAAAGTTACTGGTGTCACATGCCGGATACGAAAAAAGTGGCGTCAAGAACGGTGATGGATGGAGGGATGGAAAGACTGCTGACAGCTCTCTCCGTTTCATCCCTTCTGATGCACTATTTCAACCATGTGTGACAAGAGAGTATGCATGGATGGAATGACGGAGCGAAGGACAAACTGAGAGTCTATGACATCCAAAAATTGACAAATAGTGTCAGGGAACCTACTTTGAAATTGCAGCTTGCCAAGATTACTTGTAATTAATGAAATATCTAAACTATAGAAAAAAAAGTAGTTAGCTATGTTACAAGCTACTAGTTTCTAACTACATTTCTCCCCATATTTTAACAAAATTCATATATTATAGAAAAAGCAGAGCAGTTTTGGGGCCCAAAAATGAGGATCTGAATACATACAAAACAGTAGCTAATAATGACTTTAACTACCTTTCTTAACAAGATTCTCTTTAAACCATTGCTTAACCCGTAGAGTAGCTGAGCTGAAAGAGAAAATGCAGCGCCTATTGTGAGAATACAACAGTGTATTTGCTGTCCGACACATTTCAGGATTGCAATTATGTATGAAATTGGGTTTGTGTAGCTGGAAGTGTGTTCATATTCTTGTGTTGAGTATACGCAATACAATGTGATGCAAAAAGCAGTTGTACTACACAATCATGTTATAAAAAAATAGGTAAACTTGCAATTTTAGTGTAGCACTTTTTACTTGTATTTAGTTGCTCTCAACATTGGATAGTTGTGGCTTATGGCTCATGTCGAGAGGCCAAATGGATACACCGTACACACACACACACACACAAGGCACGCTGGTCTGAAGGTCAGCGGTGTGAGCGGCTCCACAGGGTCAATGTGACCGCTTTATGGCTGCATCAAGTGCCAACATCCCAAACCCTCGGCCCAGGACTCCCTGGCGCCAATAGAGATCTGGACGTCAGAGCCGGCAAACGTTTGATTTAATCACATGGGTTTTGATCTACACCTCAACCAAAGCACAGGATCAAATAGGATTTGAGGTGCAGGATTTACTACATACACAATCAAAACAATACAGAAACTTCCTACACTACATTTCAAGGAACCAAACGAATGCCAATAAAAAAACACCACAATATTATCATGTTTTTTGGACATGAACCATGGTATACCTTTGGACATGAACCATGGTATTCCATTGTACAACATCAATTGTACACAAATATAGAAATCATTGGTGTATCTGTATATATTATAAGTATATATTAAGTACCATAGTTTCAGATCATAATAAATGGTTTTAATATAGTATAGCCTAATGTCTATAAAACAATGGTGATACCACAGTACTTGTAAAGAGTGGTAAAGTTATATATTCTGTATTTGTCACTTAAAAATGTTCTTGTAGTCGTCATCATCAGTAAACAAAACTCCATATAAAAGTAGCTTCCATTAAAGCTAAATATAAACTCAAACAACTCACATCCTAACTGAAATGAAAACACATTAAAAGACAAATTTCCTAGAATAAAATAGATTTGGTTTAAATAGAGTACACTACAAAAAGACCAAGACTTATGCAAATTACAAACTCCAAGCATGCTAACACACACTACATAACTAGATTTTGTGTGTGCGATACTCTCGCTGTACCACAGCTCAAAATAATGAGAGCACGTCACGCATCAAGGGCCTCCAAACAGATATATTAACAAGAGTTATGGAGATCAGGACTGATGTTTCAATCTCAAATCTATCAATCTCGCAGTGTGTCACAGTAAGAACATCTGTGACCACGGCGTCCTGCGAGCTGGCTACGATCTGAGGCTTTTTGTCAAAAACAAATCATACGTTTGTCTGGAAAAGCATGATTTGTTTTTGACTGGAAACATACTTTTGCAATTGCCATTGACAGCGGCTTATTTTAACATACAACTGCCTATAAATCGCAACTTATGCTAAGGTTTCCTAAAACCTAATGTTTCATATTTATTACCAATCTGTGTAGAATAAGAATGCCAAATGTTAGAAAAATCTTTTCGATAGATAGCTAAATCTTTCCTCTTTTCTATATAGTATTAGTGATATTCATAATCTTCAGTTATTTCTTCATCTGTATTCTACATAGTTTTCTCAGAGGATTGTCCCTACACATAAAACCATGTTGAATTTAACCCTACATAAATAAGCATAATTAGTTGCTAATGAAGAACTCATTGCTCTCCTTTGAATCTGTAATTAGAATGTCATGTAGAAAATACTAAATTCTCACACAGTTTACATAAAAAAATAAAAAATAAAAATCACAGCGATTATAATCAACAGAGCTGTCTTTCCCGTCACTATTGTCCTAGTCCGTCCGGGGGGAGGAAAACAACAACAGATTTTAGGGAAATATAAATATATTTTTCTGCTATGACGTTTATGTATGTATTTTTGGTTTAATCAAAAGTGTATACAGTTATGTTGTAAATATTACCATTTTGTGCAAAATATTTAATTTCATAACAACATAGTCATTGTAATTATTTTCAATGGATTTTTCATTTTACTGTTGCTGATTGGTCCTTTTTAGTAAACACCCTCAAACCAATGCAAAACTGGACACTTCTAATGTAGACACAGCAGTATTGAGTAGTAGTACAGCATTAAATATAAATATATTATTCTGGATTACCAATATTTTACCAATCAATCAATATGAGCTACAGTGGTACACTGTACACTACCATTAAAAACAAATTGGCAGATTGTTTTCTTTGTTTAAGAAACTTTTTTTAATGATTTGCTCTATAACAGACAAACTGGCCTTAATATGCATAACACCTGGATAAAAAAAAATGCAGATGGACTGAATGAAAATGCAAATTCACTCTCTGGCACTAGTTTATGGACTAGTTTATCCTCCAGTCTTCAGTGTCACATGATCCTTCAGAAATCATTCTAATATGCTGATTTACTGCTCAAGAAACATTTCTTAATATTATCTATGTTGAAAACAGTTATGCTGCTTAATATTTAGGTGGAAACCATGATGAAGGCTTAAAAAAAGTATTTACTGTTACTTTAGATCAATTTAATACATCCTTGCTGAATAAAAGTATTCATTTATTTTTGAGCAAAAAGACACCAAATGTTTTAATGAGTAAACAATGACTACAGGTGATAAAAAAATAAAATAAAAAATAAAATAAAAATTCAAACCAAAAGCCAGCATAAAGACCTCACAAAATGACTTATACTACCCAGAGCTCTTCCCTGAACAGAAAAAATCCAGTAATGGTGCAAACAGCTCACTGAACACTTTCTGTTATGTTGACAGATGCCGAAAGGAGAAACTCAGTTTTTCTGACCATTAGCTTCAGTCACTAAAACCTGTCAGCACCACTTCACACGCCGCTAAACCCGGCGTGTGTGAGGGTCGGGTGTGATGCGAGGGGGTTAAACGGTGGTTAATCGCAGCTCTTTACCTAACCAGTCGTTAAACTTCTTGACCTCTGAGGGCAGGCCCAGCTCGGTGAAGTCCCCTGTGTGCAGGAGAACGTCCCCGTAAGGCATCTGGATGCCATCTGTCCGTGAGTGTGTGTCTGACACGCACACAAAACGCGTGTGGCCACCCGGCTTGGGACTGTCGTACGAGATGGGGTCCACCCTGAGAGAGAGAATGAGCGATAAAGAGAAAGATGGAGGGAGGGAGAGAGAGAGAAAGAGAAGGAGGTTATTCTATGAGCACAAATAACTGCATAAAACTGATAGCCGGCTATAAATACATGACTGTAAGTAGAAAACTAAAAAAGTAGTGACTGAAGAGAAGGGCCGAGCTCAATCCATCTATTTAGTCACAAAAGAGTTATTTGCAACAGATCTATGTGTGACTTTACAGAAGATAAGAAGACAAAATCTTTAGGGTTATAATCATATCTTGTTTTTTTTATAATTGTTGGAGGTCAAAATCATAATTGAAAATAAAGTTTGATTAATGGCCCAGCCCTACGACGGACAGATGGACAGACAGACAGATATTTTTGAAACTGGAATTCTGTTTCAGAAACATTTTCTTATTTGCATCCACAGCTTTTGTAGTCAAATTTAAAACCACAGCAGAATCTTTTATTGCAAAAGCTCTGAAAATGGAAGCAGCCTTTAGAAATCTTCCCATTTGATGTCTATTTAAGAGAATCACTCTCCTCTTGTCTGAACATCCTTTTATTTATTTTCCCAAAGATAGTTTTGGGGGATGAGGGGGGTGGGGGGAGTAGAAGAAATTCTCCTCTATAACTCAAAAGGAACGAGAAAAAAAAAAAGGATCTTGGCTGTAATTGAAGTCAGAAACGTGCAATAAGCCGCGCTTGTTCCCCCCACTATTATTTCATTACTAAAAGGGTTGTCAGTCGACAAAAAGCCCTCGGCTCTCTAATTAACACTTACATCTCCTGTCCGACTAAAAATATAAAGGAACCTTAGGAAGGGAGGTGGGCCAGTGCAACACACACACACACACACACACACACACACACACACACACACACACACACACACACACACACACACACACACACACACACACACACACACACACACACACACACACACACACACACACACACACACACACACACACACACACACACACACACACACACACACACACACACGTTAAGCAGTTGTACATAAAAGAGCATCTACTCGAATGAAAGAAAAGAAAATAGCACATGATGAGAAATGGCAGGGAACAGACCAAAAAAAGTATACACAGACACGTATACATATAGTATATTGATGATGGATAGATGGATAGATCGAAAGAAAGAAAGAAAGAAAGAAAGAAAGAAAGAAAGAAAGAAAGAAAGAAAGAAAGAAAGAAAGAAAGAGCCACCCATTTTTTTTTATACCATAAAGGTATATGACGAGTCATGTCTGAAATGAACCACCTGCACAGAAAATCATGACACTTTAAAAAGGAGAGGGAGAAACAGGCGAACAGAAAATAATATTTGCTATTGATCACAATGCAGTAAATAAAAGCAAGTGCGTGCACAGCCACACACACACACACACACTCACGTATTGATTAAATGTGGTCTGTGGTGGTCAGGCCAGCAACAGAGATATAAAAGACTCGACAGATCTAGTTATGGAAGCGGCTGGTGTGCTGAACTCTGTGGCCCACACACACACACACACACACACACACACGCACACACGCACGCACGCACACACACACGGTCATATGAATCTATTAGAGTCAACAAGGCTTCTCCAAATGGAAGCAGAGCTGCGTATCTTTTGGTCCACTGTCACCTGAACACAGGATTTGTTTCACGAGCAAGTCAACTTTTTAACACCAAACATAGAATTAAAATTGACACCATTTACTTCCTTAATACAGTTTCCAAGTCTAATCGTGAATGATTCCTTGAAGCACATTGAAAAACGGCCTTTTACTTGGAAATCAAACCCATGACTTTGATTTTGCAAGCATGAAACCAGTAGAGCTATATCGCTGATTGTTAAAAACGAATGTTGATTCACTGCTTTAAAATAAACTCGAATAAAACTAATTTATCTAGATGTTACAACATTTTTTAGGTTACCTGACAAAAGATTTGTTCAAGGTGCTTACCGGTAGCTTTCTAAAATGAAAACCCAAAATCACTACAGCCACAAATATAGCCATGACCGGACAGAGCCTTTTGAATATTTGCTCATTGTTTTAAATATTCACTCAGTCGTTTAAATATTCATTAGGCGGGGAGAGAAAAGAAAGGATTATTCGGACCAGGGGCTTATACTGCGCCTCTGAAATTGCATTAGAGCTAAACTGGAATGTGTGTGCGTGTGAGAGAAAATATACGAGTGTGTGACACTGAAAAAGCCAAGATAGATCTTGAAAGAAAAAACGAAGCGAATAAAGACACTGCCTTTTAAATCCACAGAAAAAGTACGGTGAAAACAACACTTAGATATGTGAAGCACAGCATTCCTTATGCTAGAAAAAAAACAACACACACACACACGTTTAGACTCCGGATGCACCGCGGCTCTTTTATTGGATACATGTGTCATATCGCACAGGAAAGCGTTTTGATTTCTGTTCAAAGATACTCAATTTGACAGCGCTCACTTGATTCTTTAACCTTCAGGAACAACGAACGATTGAACTGTATCAAAGCTTCAAAACAAGCCACAGTTCCTCTATTTCAGAGAGCCAACATGAGCGTGCTATTTGTGGATCTCTCTTCCTTCCTTTGACTTTGCTTACAACAAATAATCTCAAATTTGCAAATAGCAGACACAAATGTTTGTCAGGTCAAGACGGAGGTAGGGAACAAGTAGCTGGTTTCTTTTATGAAATGTTCCCTCTATAGCACGGTTAACATCGTGCCCTCAGTCCTCATGTGATGCACTAATGTGATAAGTGATGGAAGATATCCAGAAAAAGGTCCTTCTACCATGTAAAACTCAGGGGCCGTTTACACTACACCGGTTTTAACTAAAAACTGAAAACTTTTTGCGACAACAGCATTTTTTGGGGCCTGAAAACGGGTTTAAAAAGTGCACGTTTATGAAAACGACATCGTCTCTGTCTCTTTTTCACCTTTGTTGTCATTGGCTTTTGGCTTGCTTAGTTGTGGACATTAAATTTAACATTTAATTTCATTTTCAACAATAATATTGATCTGCATTGACACCATGATATGAGAACTGAGCTGAGCTGGACGATGACATCGCGGTTTACTCCAGAGCGGCTATATATATATATAAATTAAAGGGGTGGTTGATTATGATTCCACTTTTTTAAAGTTAGTGTGTAATATTGCTGTCGATCATAAACAACATCTGCAAAGTTACAACGCTCAAAGTTCAAAGCAAAGGGAGATATTTGCTTTTAAAGAAATCGTTTTTTAAGGACTACAACAAACGGCTGGTAGGGACTACACAACATTCCTCCCGGGTTAGTGACATCACCAACCCTATAATTTACATAAACCCCGCCCCCGGGAACGCGATTTATAGATTATCATGACAGAATATGCTAATCAATGCCTAGAAGATAACTACACACATAAGCTACATAAATTCATCAACTAACCATTCAGAAATGTCCTGTTGTTTCTACATGTTGTCACTTCTTCTTGAGTCTCTCCATCATTGTCTGACTCCAGTTTGAACATAAACATTGACATTTTCAGTGCATGTCTGTGTGAGGTAAAAGGACACAAGCTGTTGAAGCTCCGCCCCTGTGAGAGCAGCAGCTCATTTGCATTTAAAGGGACAGACACAACCAGGGTGGGAAATTAGCACCCGCCACCCGCCGAGGGCGGGTACTTTTTCAAAGTGGCGGGTCACTTTGCCGTGTATACCAGCCACAGTGGCGGGTGGATTATAATAATGCTGCGTTCGCACCAAAAGCGAATACAGTTCGCAAAAATTCGCATCCACCGAGGGACCAGGACAGGACCACCAGACGCGTCGCGCAACGCGTCTTTACATTGACTTAACATTTAATGTATTAAGTAGTAACCAATAAACACATGCTGCGAGTGATTTCATTGTACGGATTGGACAGCCTTTGTCAAAGAATGCGGTTGCTAAGTAACAATAATACACTTTTGTCGAGTAACTCTTTTGATTGGTTTTCAGCGCTGTGTGTCACGGCGCTGAAGAGACCGTTATACTGTATAACTTATACACATAGCTAAGCTGAGAATAAGAATAAAATAAAAAGTGTATATATATAGCTGAGCTGAGCTGGTGCAGAAGAAAGGGAAATTATTTTTAACCATGCGCGCGCGCTCTCTACACGGATGTTCTGAAAACACAGACAAGCTGGAGTTCAGCGATCTTTATTTGAGATTTTCTACTTAAAGTGTCATTCAGTCGGCCTGTGTTCTGTCGCGAGCCGCTTGCGCTGTTTGTGCGACTAAATCTGCGATCAAAATGCAGGCTGATATCCAGCAGTGTTTTTAATGTTGATCATTTATATGAGCAAGAATGCAATGTTTCCCGAATATCCACACGATTTCAAATGTGACATTGATTTTATACAACAGTAAAAAATAAAAAGGGTAACATTTAAGTGATGTACTGCATTTAAAACAGTATAGTCAGGCTTATTGCTCTATTTTGCAACGAAATCTGTGGCTTTGAACGAATCGTGAGATTCAATGAATGAATGACTCGATGACCGCCACCTACTGGCTATTTTAATATAATATTTTTATTAATATTAAAAACGTTTTTTAACATTGCATATTTATTGAACATTGTTTTATTTAAAGCATTATTTATTTTTAAAAGGTATTATTAAGGTTAAAAAATAAATGAAAAAAAGTATTAAAGGGGGCGAGCAGTCTAAGTGGAAGAGAGGGGGTACCAGGGGGTACGGCACTCAAAAAAATTGGAGAACCACGGAACTTATGAAAAGGGATTTGTAGAATTGCACAAGTGCTACTGCTAAAGAGTGCAATGTCAATAATTTCTCATAAGCTTAATTGAATGGCCTAGAGAGAATAATTATGACATTTTCTGTCTAAAGACTACATATAAAATAGCTACCAAAAGTAACTGCAGTTTACTAAAAGTAATGACTAAAAGTTTGCATTCATAAGCATTTTCGTCTGAAGTTGAAGACTAAGACTGAATCAAAAATGGTTGCCAAAATGAACACTGGCCTACACACACCAAGCGCACTACAACGCTGTTGCGTATGTATTAAATATGACTGATAATTTAAATAAAATGTTTTATTTAATTCTAGTAGCCTACATAGTAGCCTACATAATTATTTTCCAGGGTTTAAAATTTATACAGATTTGATATTTTCCCCTCATACTTATGTTGGAATGGGTACGAAGTTGGCATTGAATTTCATTTGAAATGGTATTAAAAAGGTCTTTAAAAGCCTTGAATTTAAGCTGGAGGATCCTGGGGGTACCCTGAAATAAATAAAAAACGTATTAAAGCAATTTCTTTCTTGCAATTTGAATTCCGGAAAAAGTGGCTGGTAAAAAATATAAGTGGCTGGTAAAATTGGGCATCCACCAGCCACTGTGGCTGGTGGACAAAAAAGTTAATTTCCCACCCTGGACACAACGGTGCGTTTTTGCTCACCCTCAAAAAAGTGACAACTTTAACATGCTATATAAAAATATATATGGGGTATTTTGAGCTAAAACTTCACATACACATACAGATGTAACTCATCTTACATCTTGTGTAAAGGGCATTATACCACCCCTTTAACTAAATTAATAACTTTTTTACAACAAAAATGAAACATCACAGAACTTACTTAAGCTGGACTGTGATGCTATTTTCCTCTGGAAACTTTTATTTTCCTGTTATCTCTGTAAAGCTGCTTTGAAACAATCTGTATTGTAAAAAGCGCTATATAAATAAATGTGACTTGATTTGACTTGACTGTGTAAACAACAAAAACGCAAATTTGTGACAAAAGTGAAGTCTATCTATCGGACGGAATTTGTTGGAAGCCAAAATCATAATTGAACATAAAATACCCTAGTAGAACGAACAGATAGAGCGATAGATAGATAGAGCGATAGATAGATAGAGCAACAGACAGACAGACAGACAGATTGATGATAGATGATAGATAGACAGACAGAAGACAGACAGATAGAGCGACAGACAGACATACATATAGACAGATTGATGATAGATAGATAGATAGATAGATAGATAGATAGATAGATAGATAGATAGATAGATATTAAAAGAAGACATGCTATTTTCTTCATAGAAGGGTAAATCAGGGCTCTGCACAGACTACAAGGAAATATTTCGCATTTCTCTCCCGCCATGGAAAGATTCCTCCTTTAATGTAGGAATTTGGTGAGAGAGTGACTGAGAGAGAGAGAGTCGGAGTGAGAGATTGAAACCTCTGTGTACAGTATGAATATTTCAGAGGGCCGTGTTTTGTAGATGTGGGGCACATGGCTGTGAAAAGAGTGCCCTGCAGTCAAGCCTTTGATGCGGATAGCACCGCCACTGCACTGATCTGTGGCAGGAAATGGACTTTTAGGCTTATCTGCCTCACTCAGGGCCACGTGTGTGTGTGTGTGTGTGTAAGACAAGCAGGGCAGGAAGCTCCGTGAACCAGGGCTAAAGAAAGAATAAAAATTATAATGGTAATCATCAAGAGGAGCCAAATATTTACTGGCTTTTCCGCTCGTGCGGCTCGACTTGTACTGCTATTGGTGAAGAAACATCAAACCGTACTTGCAGTCCATCACCTTCACTCATACATAGCAATGCAATCCATTTCAAACAGAGAGACACAGCGGTTCTATCTTATCTTGTGCTTCTCAGCTGTCGGCGCTAATTCAATAAACTTCAGAGTAACACACAGAGCACAAAAATGAGAGAGAAAGAGAGAGAGAGAGAGAGAGAGAGAGAGAGGAGAGAGAGAGAGAGAGAGGAGAGAGAGAGAGAGAGAGAGAGGGAGGGAGGGAGAGAGGGAGAGAGAGAGAGAGAGAGAGAGAGAGAGAGAGAGAGAGAGAGAGAGAGAGAGAGAGAGAGAAGCTGGAAAAATAGGATGGAGGATGAGGATAAATGTGGAAACCCTTCATGAACAAACATTTCAATTAGAAGATGACAATTTGCAGCCCTTTCAGAAACCACGGTGTATTTCCACAGGTTGTTCTTGTTCAATTCTGCTGTATTTTATTTTTAAGTTTGAAAATCTATAAAAAATGAATAGTTTAATTTCATATTCCTTCAAACCTCTACCCTATAAAGACAAGAAGGTTTCTTATTTTTCTGTCTGATATCATCTGCAGACTTTTGTAAAAAAAAAAAAAAAAAAGCATTTAGATTCACAACAAACATGGATTTGAAAAAAAAGTGTAAAATAAAGCAATAAGCCAAGTGGTGTTATTAGGCATGAAAAATAAAAATAAAGTAAATAAAAAACACAGCATTGCATAGATTCCATCATTGCTTCTAAAAACTTAGCAATAGCATGATGTATGATATGATTTCCTATTAATATTATTAAACTAATTTAAATATTATTTGATTAAACTTATAGATTATAATTCTAATAAGTAGCCTAATAACAACAACACATACCGTTCAAAAGTTTGTGGTGAGTATGATTATATTTTAAGAAATTAATACTTTTATTCAGCAAAGATGCAATAAATGCAAAAACATTTAGACTTTAATATTACAAGGATATTCCAAAATGTTGTTTTTATTAACTTTTATTGATCACGGTTTCCATAAAAATATTATTACAAGCAACACAACTCTTTTCAACATTGAAAAATGTTTCTTCAAATCTGCATATTAGGATAATTTATAGTAATGATGCTGAAAATTCAGCTTTACCATCAGCAGAATTTAATACATTTTCCAATATATTAAAATAAAACAGTTGTTTTAAATTGTATAAAATATTTTTACAATATTACTGTTTTTATTTTGTTCTATTTTTTATCAAATAAATGCAGGCTTGGTGAACATTAGAGAATTCTTTCAAAAACATTTAAATAAATCAACCGCAAACTTTTGAACGGTTGTGTGAATGACAAGAAATAAATAATCAGACTGATGGTCTGTTTACAGTTATAAAGCTAATTTGCACATTATTATAGAGTAATATTGAGTTGATCCTTTCAAATGTGGCACATCGAATCCCACTGTAAAAATGTTTAGTTAATAGACATTTCTACATAATCAAAGCTGTCAAAATTGTCAAAATTGTTGGTGCAATAATGCAGTCAGTCCAGTTGATTGAGTCATTTGAAATATTTCTGACTTGAATAAAACTAGATCCTAAGACTAGACTTTAGAGCTGAAATGTGAATCCTGAACTGGCTTTTATAAAACGAATACCTTCAATCTTAGGAACCAATTGAAGGAAAAGTTCCCAAGCGTACGATGCAGTCCACGGTGACATCTAAAGCAGAGTAGAGGCCAGTCTGATCTTAACGGTAACACTTTACAATACGGTTCATTACTTAACATTAGTCAACTACTGTACCTTAGAGAACTAAGAATGAACAATACTTCTTCAGCATTTATTAAGCTTAGTTCATATTAATTTCAACATTTACTAATACATTATTCAAATCAAAAGTTGTATTTGGTAACAGACAGTTAATGCACTGTGAACTAACATGAACAAACAATGAACAGCTGGATTTTTTATTAACTAACATAAACAAAGATTAAAGATACAATATGTAAATTTTTCCCCGCTAGGGGTCGCTAACCTCTTACAATAACAAAGGCAGAGGTTTATGACGCAAAATTTCCACCGGAATTATGGAACTTGTCGTCAAGCCGATGGATTTAATAATGTTTATGGATGAGTGAATACATTGATGTTTTTAACATGACTGTGGAGTGAAGCGTGGCGCGATTGCTAATGAGAGACAGATATCAGCGCCACACGCGAGTTCCGCGTATATAAAGGTATAAGGACATTTGATTCTACTGAACTACCCACAAGTGCTGAATTAGTACTCACACAGGTCCGTTTATTAGACGAATGAAACTTGTGAGGTAACGCAGCGCTGTTTCACTCGCTCTACACTATCACACTAAACTACATTTGAGTGTGTTGGAAGTTATAATGTTATTCTATGTGTTAGATTGTCTATATGAGACTAGCAGTAAGCTAGATCAACATTAGATTATATTCTAACATTTTATCATGTTGAACTAACATTGATTAGTTGTATGTACATTTGCTCACCTATCTAATAAATACATGTAAGAGCTCTAGCTGTCAAGTCGAAGTTTGTCACGGACGTGGAGCTCTCGGCATCTCGAAAACGCCACGCTGATAATAATCCTCGTTTTAGTTCTCCTTTTTCCCCCAAAGTCTGCTTGCCATTATGTTTAAACGAAACAACAACAGCGCGCAGCTAAACGTTACGCACTACGCAGTTGTCCATGTCTGTCACCATGGTTACTATGGCAGAACTTAATCGGAAACCAGGGATAACACGGATATTACGTCATTGACAGGCGACAAGTGAACAGGGATTCCTGGACGGACAATTATTTAAAATTGGAATTTCTCTGAAATTAAAAATATTTGGGAACTTTTGAGATATTGTAAGTACACAACTGCAGGAAATATATCACACTGTGCAAGTGATTTTTGGATATTTTTATTATCATTGTACCTTTAACTAATACAGTAACAAATGTATTCCTCATTAGTTCATGCTAGTTAATACATTAACTAATGTAAACTAATGAACCTTATTGTAAAGTGTTAGATTCTTAATTAATCATTTACGCCGAACTAGCAAGTCGAGCGATGTTTATCCGCGACAGGAGCGGGACATTTCAGCCCAACGATTAAGCAAAAATAAACGGGAGCCTTTCTTTGTCTCTGTCCCGGCCCCAGCGCTGTATGTCTGGAAGGGAAGTGCACGGTCGCCTGTGCTGAAATTACACACACAAAAAAAACTTCAAACGTACAGGTCCCAGACCTGCCCAATGTCAATTGTCACTTGACCCCCATGACCTTGTGCAGTGGCTGCCTCAGCGGACAGAAGCTGTGAGTTTAATCAAGGGTTCTCTCATTTCAAGGGCCTCGAAAAGTCCTGAGTGACCCTCCCACACACACACACACACACAAGCTAAAACAGATCCCCCTGACAGAAAGAGTTCAGGTCTTTTTCAGAGAAACCGACAGAACGAGAAAGAGAGAGAGAGCTCTGATTTAATTCTGCGGGACATCTGCATTACGGAGGCCTGCCTTACTGCAATTACAGTCACACACAAAGCCCCGCTAGTTCCGATATTTTCAATCCCGTGCACTTCCATTACACACTCCACACACGGATGCGCAGACGAGCGTCTACGGACTGCACTCGATTCCTGTCGTTTGTCACTCATGTGCTTCAGGAAGAGAACGTAAACGTCCCTAACATAAATCTATAAAGACAGGTGCGGTAAAAACTGCTTGCACGCAGCATGTCGATGCATTCAAACGCCTAGTCACCATATCCTCTTTTGGAGGAGCGGGAAAAAAAAGAGGGATTTACTGCATGCCTTTCTTCAACGGGAAAAAAGCAAAGACTTTCTCAAATGAAAAGAGAAACAGACATCATAAAGCAACATCCAACATCAAGAAAAACAAATGATGTAATTCAAACAACAGTGAATTCAAAGCGGACACAAAACTCTCCGTTTGTGGGCGAGGAAAGCGTGCAGCATTCATTTAACATGAATATGAATCCCCTCTTCTTCCCTGTGGCTGGGATGAAATGAACGTCGAGTTGAAATTCTTAAACGCTTCGCACTTTTATGAACATTTTAATTATTCATAGGTTGACGAATTTACAAGGCTAAGGGAAACCGATCAGCGGCACAATGAAAAAGAGGGGGAAAGATAGGGATATTTTGCTCTTGCTGACTTGAAAGTATAAAACGAACTTCACAACATAGCAATTTTTTCCTACAGAATACCAACAGAATAATACAAATATTATTCTTTTTACAAACTGTTGCAAATGTTTATCTTTAACTACACATTTCCATATAAACAATCAAGTTAGTAATGATAGTGATTTGATTCACAAACCTTAAGTACACTAAATTTGCATTGAGACAGACATTATTTAAAGTAATCATAAGATTTAGTTCGGCAAGCAATTCATTCCAGTAACTGTTTGAACGATTTATTAAAAGAATCAGCACACAAGTCATTTGCTCGTGAATCACAAAACACTGGTTGCATTATATGTTTTTTTCACTAAAAGGAATCAGCTCATAAGAGTCATTTGCTTGTGAACCAGACGTTGGATATGCTGGATGGAAAAACGTGTTTTCTTTGAATTTTTATCTTGTATCACATTCAATTCAAACTGCAAATTCCCATTCACAGCTCAGGTAAACTAAGCAAAATCCCACTAATGAATCTATCGAAAACAGGACTATTGTATTTTCACATCTTCTCTTTGTTATTTCATAACCAATCTACTCTGTATTGAACAGTCAAGTATTTTTAAGCTGGCATCCGTTCAGGAGCTGAACATGTGCACATTAAAGAGCAGGGCAGCGGAGCCAAAGATCAATTACACTCCTATTAAAGAGGGCCGGGGAAATAAAGGCACAGGAGCTGCCGGCTTGTGCTCGGTTATTTCTGTTAGATCAGGTTAAACAGAAAAAAAGCAACAACCAATTTCAGGTGGAAGGTGGATGTGGGGAGGAGGGGTAATGAGAGAGCAAGTGAACAACCGATTTCAATCACAAAGAAGAGAGGAAGGGAACAAGAAAGAGAGGGAACAAGTAAAAAAGAACGAAGGGAAGACAATAAAGACAAATGTATAACTGGATTTACAGTCCCAGATGGAAACAGCAATGCAAAGGCAGCTAAAAAAAATTGTCAAAGCTTTAGGTAAGTAGATGCAATAAATAAATAAACGCATTATGCAAATAAACACAAGAAATAAGATCAAATCCCAATTCAGTATTTTACATTTCAATGCTAAACATTGTGTTAAAGTATTCAATCTTCAAATCTTTAATTTCTTAAGTATAAAGTTTCTAAACTAGGCTAATATTATCTACACAAAAATGTAATATTAGTTCGATAAGCAATTTAAGCGAAACTAGGAGGAGTTTTAATCTATTGCTGCCTTTCAAAAAAAATAGAATAGAAACAGAATAGAAACCATGTCAGCTTTAGACATTGTTGAATGATGTGCACAGCATTTTCTTTTCTTTTTATTTCAATTAAGTCAGCTGAAATCACACAAGCTCCACTAGTTGACGTGACATGATTAGCACCGGAGCATATGCTTTCTGTTGCTATGAATTTGCTCCACGTAAGGGGAAAAAAGGGCGCGAAGAAGAACGAGGAGGAAAGCAAAACAGACGAACGTGCTCGTTCTCAGCCGGAACGCTGCACAGAGGAAAAACGTTTCTTCTGAAGTCCCCCTGCGAGTCCCGAGGTCACATTGGCGAGCCTTAACGAGGGTAATTGCTGTCGATACGCAGGGGCCATGTACAGAACTGGGTCATGGCCACGATCATCTGAACACACACCGTCTAATGTGTACGTCACAAAATTCCCTGCTAAACCACCTACACAAGGGCTGCATGAATGAAGTCAACATGAAATCAAAACTGAGCCCATTTATTAAAACATGTTTTTTGGTCTGATTCATCATCTATACACATTATTCCACAGGGGGGAAAAAGTGACTTTGTAATCTTTCTCTGAAGCAGCTTTCCTTTTAAGCTGACGCCAGCAAGTACAGTAAGTTTCAACCAACTAGCTAGTCTTCTAAAATTTACAGCAAACTATGGTATGAAACTGCCACAAAAACTCCCAATGGATAAAACCAAATCCCGTCCTACATTGAATATCCTTTAACTAAGAAATATTTAATGTTACAGACGTAAAATAGGTTGCGAAATGCCATTTCACATTGTAAAAAAAACAAACAAAAAAAAACGAGGTCTCGCAACATCAACTGAAGACTGGCATACGTAACCAGAGAAATTTGTCAATTTCACCGGAAGGTCTAGTTTTTATATTTTGAGTATTCATTAAAAGCGCCCCCACCCCCAAAAAAACACAAAACACGTTGATAAATCGTTCACAAAAAGATCTATAACGCATTTAAAAAACAACGAGGGTACCATCATGAAATCAAAATTGACCGTATTTACTTTGTTAGCGCACATTACTAGTCTTGTGGTGAACAATTAATAAAGTTAATACACATTTAAAAAATTGTTTGTCGTGGTAATCCTAAATCAAAATTTGAAAATTTGCTTCCGCTCTTGAATGGCGTCCCTTCTCTGATGATGTCAGTTTGACATATCCTTAACCACTCCAACCATCAGTCTGCTATGAGCGAGGGATGAAGAGGAGCTGAAACCCTGCCCTCCATTCAACATCCCGTTTCACTTGGAAATACGCCACAACACAGAAGTAAAGTCGGTTGCAACTTCCGGACTTTAAAGTAAAGCAAGTCAAAGTGCATGTTGACTAGAAACCCAAAACATGATGAAAAAGGCCTTTTCTAATCGCCCCCCGTTTCTTCAAGCGAATGTGCAGTTGTGTGAGTTTATGTTCAGCAACGCAAGCCTCTGGTAAACACGATCATTATCTCCCCAATCTAAACAAGCCTTTGCTTTCCCAGAACACACTGCTCTATAAGCAATGAGGTGATTAAGGAGAAAGCGGTGGACGAGAGGACTGCTACTAGAAAGGAATCACAGCCTGCATTGAGGACATTACACTACGGGCGATGCAAACACCGATGGCTTTAAATAATGACGCAGCCTTATTAATCTTCATCATGTTACAGCTCAGAAACACTTGCTGTATTAAAACGGCTCGGTTACACTTTGGCTGAATGGATTGTGCGAAGTTATTGTCCCCATCACACAGACAATGAGAACTGGAGTAATGTAAAAAGCTTTGCAAATAACACTACATTCAATAGTCTGGAAGAGTTAGCCAAAACCGAGATGAATGAATATGCTACCATGAATATGAATAATGCTCGAACAGCATGTCTGCTCTAAAGACTTTTTCCTCCAAACCACAAACCACTACACGTGGAGTGAGCAATCTGGTTTTAAATGACACATAATGCAGTGCATGAAAATGCATTTGACAAAGCATTCAGTGTACGTTTCACCTGAAATATGTAATACTGTGCCACAGCTGAGGTCAATGTTTAAACCAAGAGCCTGAAAATTGTAATAGTAACTATCTATTTCTGTCTGACCCCCCTAGTAGACCATTATGCTATTAAAGATATCTTGTGTCTGATGCAGTCCAAACCGATTACAAAGTTTGCTTATTCAGGACCAAACACCATGTCTGACATATAATGCTAGTGCGATAATGCGAGCCTGACAGATTAGGAAAAACGTACTCTATGAATTGGTGCATTTTTTTTTTTCATTTCAAAGTGAGCACAAAATAGAATAGCTCAAATCTAAATTGAATCAAAACCATGAAGAGAATGTATTAAAGAAAAACTGCATTTCTGTGCCATTGTCCCTTGTTACTCACATATGCACGTGTGGCGGTTGAAAGCGGCTCTGGTTAATGTTGTAGTGGGTGAAGGCCTGTGTGGGGTTGGAGCTGTACTCGTCCACCGAGATGGTCACTTTGCCTTGTGACGGCATTCCGTGGGCCATTCTTTCTCCACGTCACACATGAGACACTTCACCAGGACCCTGGAGCGACCCACGCAGTCAGCATCCTTCAGAACCACCACTTAAACACGGAGAAGAACCCTGGATAGTGCCGAGGAGGAGGACTAGATGCTATCTGTAAAGAGAGAGCGACAGAAAAAAGATTATGATGTGAAATTAATTGCTGTGTGAGCAATACAGAAAAAAAAATAAAAGATTTTAAAACAAGGACCAACATGGAAATGAGCAAATACTGTAACTACACATTTTTAATTATGTGCAAGATTTGCTTTGTTTTATATTCTTTACATGTGGATTACTTCTTAAATAAATGTTAGGCTATAATACCTACATTGTGCATTTGTTACATTACACAACATTTTCTACCTGAAAAATTACTTTTGTTGGTGTTGTCGGGTCATATTTTTTGACTTGAATAAAACCAGTAAATTTAGATGTTACCACATGTAACACACATTTAGGTTACACAATAAAACATTTCATAACAGTGGATATTAATTATATTTTCTAGAATACATCTGCTTAAATATCTGTTTTCAGGGAAACATCTCATTTCTAATTATAGTTTATGATATTTTTCATAATATTTCCACTATAAAACAACTGAAAAAACTTTGTCACTCTTATTATGAAAAACAAACACACAAATTAAAAATGCATGATCACTCATAAAGTTGAACTCATCCAAACTCAACATGCACACAAACAGTTATGAACTTGACCAAAACCTAAACATAATGTCTAATGATTATTAGACATAGGTTTTATGATCCAAAGCAAATTAATTAAATTGAGCAAAAGTGTTGAGACCAAAACAAAAGAAAACGCTGAGAAACAGAAAGGTGAGCAGTTCACATCTCCAGCTCTTTAGCCACATGAAGGGCCGGTTAATGACCAACCCCTGAACTACTCCATCCAACCCTCTCAAAAAACTACTTTCATTCACTTACTCAAAATGATGTGTAACCATGTTTACTTTAAAAAACTGTGTAGTACATTACTGTCAGTTTGTTATTTTATTCCTTGGAAGAAGAAAAAATATATAGCCTATATATATATATATGTGTGTGTGTGAAAAATCACAGAGATTCATTATTTTACTGTATAAATAAAATCAGTAATAATCACTGTATTTGCTCAGTAACACCTGCCACAGAGAATGTTTTTGAGTTTCTTATGAAATGGCCTATACTGGTTTACTGCACAAGATTAGCTTTGACACCTTACTCTTAATGAGGCAACCCATTATCTCACATCCTAAAGAAATTTGTTAAAAGTGACGCTGGTCTCTCCATGTTATCTGTGCCAGTCAGGCAAGTGCAAAAATCACATTCACATTATTCTACTAAATATAAAAATGTTAAACATGTAATGGACTGAAGGCATTTAAACTGTTATTATGTGATGCAAATTAATTCTGAATGATGTATTTTGTTCTTTTTTTTTAATTTATGAATTATTTATGCATCTTGTATAATTTATGAGTCTTGTTTTCTGTCAATATTTCTGTAGCTTTACTACGTATTATTATTACCTATTATTTTGCAAAAAGCCAAAATATTTCACTTTTTCATTCAACTGTAACAGACTGTATGTAATTATGTTTACAGTAATTAAATCTACAGTACTGTATACAAATGACATAGTACAAATGACAAAATAATTTGAATTAAATTTATAATAAGTAACGTTAGGCTACATTATAGGGTATGCTAAACATCAGTTTTTTTAAAACAGAATTAGTCGGGATGGAATACAGTATTTTCCTGTCACGTATGTAATTAAGTTATTTTAATATTTTACGTCAAACTCTTTACACTAATTCACAAATAACTCCAAGGGTAATATACTAATTTGCTTCATGTAAAAAATTTTTTTTTGAAAATGCCCAATTTAGCATAAAACTATATTCATCCTCTTTACTCTACATATTATGCAAAATAAATCGCTTTCCTCACCTCAGCTAGCTAGCAACCACTAGCTAGCTGCGTAAAAACCTGCCGTTGCGTTTAATATATAAAACGTCTAACAAACGCGCGTGATATTTATTTGCGCTCAACTCTACAGCTTCCGGCTGAACAATGCGAGGGAACGATCAAAATAAAGGTTGGAAATCATGTCTCAAGTGCAGGCTACACTCTTTAGAGAGAGAGAGTAAAAGAGATCAAGTTGAACCTACATCACCCCGACTACAATATCTCCGACATTTCGAGTAAAAACACGCAAACTCGTGTGTAAATGTGTCTAACACACTCGCCGCGGAGGGTGATCGTTCCCCGGGTGAGTGGCCGCGCTGACACCGCCGCTCAATGACAAGCCACCTCTAACCCTTTTGTGTCTTTCCTTTTTTTTTGCTCGCTCCCTGTCTAAGCGTACATTTACAAGCTGCATAACACACAAGAAGAGGCTGAAAGCGTCTCTTTCTCTCTCGCCCACCTCTAAAGATGTTGCTCCATGCACGCCGGGGAATGCAGATGTCGGTAGCCGAAGAGGTGGCACTCGGAGCCGGGCAGGGGCAGGACCCTCGACCCTGGGAGACCCTCCGGCGAGCTGACGGAGACACGCGGGAAAAGCAGCGCAGGCAGGCGGCGAGCCTCGCTCTGACTGGCGGAGAGGGGGAGTGAGTCTAGACCGCAGTGGAGGAAGAAAGGACTGCCACTGGGGTCAGAGAGCAGCGACGAGAGCATAGCCTCCGTACTAGCATGGCGGAGCGAGTATGTGTGTGTTAGTGTGTGTGTGGTTACTCCTCCCCTCCCTCAAAAGAGTCTGCCATGATATGCGTTCACACGTGGAGAGGAGAGACCCTCTTCTGCTGCTTATTCTCGCGTCTTTCTGCAGCGTCCTTTGTTTTGAGGGTTACATTTTATTGTAGTGTTTTAAGCAAACCTGAGAGGACCTAAAGTACCTTGAGGAAGTGCTAATTTAGTTTTCATTTTAAAGATGACACTATGATTTGCTTTATGTGGTAGAGCCGTGGGTCAGTCAGGGTCTTTGTTTCTGTCAAAATCAAGTGATGTTTGCAAAGTCTATGACTGACTGAAAAGAGTCTTGCTTTAATTTATTTTGTAGGGTGAAGTCAGGTAAAATGAGCTACTTTTTGATGAATTATGTACAGCCACATTTTCCACACTGCTCTTTGTGTGTAATGTCAGGTCCCTGTCTCCCTTCTGTCATTTATGTTGAAAATATAACAAAAAAGCCCTGTAGTTATTTCAATATCCCAACACTCTGTGTTAATGGTAAATTGTGAACAGAGAATTGAACCCTCTTTTCATTGGGTACAATTATATCTGATCTGAAGTCAGAATGAAATGGAAATTGCCATAGGAGTCTTTTCTTCCTATTGTGATGTATATCTGAGTGAAATGGCATTTCGAAAAATGTAGGACGGACTTGATTTTTTTTCATGGGGAATTGATTGGATGGTTGTGGTTTGCTATTGGTCGAACTCATGTGAGTTACAGGTTGTCCAGCACATACGCAAGTAAATGTGTCTCCAGAGATGTCGCTGCAAGTCATTTTGATTAAAGATTATGAGGGCACATGAATTACATAAAATGATATGCACAAATAAATAATTTATGATAATCACTGCAATATTCCATACAAATAATAATAATAATAGTCAATTTTGATTTCATGGTGACTTTAATTTATAACACCATTATGACATGCATTATGATGACATATCAATTAAATGTGTTAAATGTATGTGAGCGGCAGGTTCAGCTGGACTTGTGGGTGTCAGAATAAGAACAATATAGAGAATTTAAAAAACAACTTCTGCTAAAACTCAACTAGTGTGTATGTGTGTGAGAGAGAAATTAGTGTAGAGCTCTAAAGAGCAACTGCTTGTAGAATTTCTCAAAAACAGTCTTTTATGTTTTAATGAAAGAAACCATCAAAATATAAACAAAATCAAGTCATAAATGAACTTATTGGCCCATTTTATCTGACATTTGATTTAGCAACTTTATATGGGATTGTTTTGAAAATCTCAGCATTTTCTTTTCTAATTGAGACAATCTTTTGAAAATTGTCCTTCTTGATGCTTTTTAGATGTTCAATGTCTGTACATATAACCTTATAATTTGAAAATTAGTTGTAATTAGCACGTCAGAGCATTGAAATTGGGTTCTTTTAATTTTTTAAAATTAAATCTTACAGAGTTTTAATCTTACAGTTTAGGTCATAACCTTTGTGGCCCGATTTATCTAAAATTTGATTTAGAAACTTTATATGTATATATATTAGACGTTCAGTAGTGCTTTGTAAATATAAACCTTATAAACATTATAATTTGTTGCAATATGCATGTCGGCTTGATCCATTCAACATCAGAAACCTTGGAAAACTCAAACCAATCAAATCAGTTCACACATGTCCAATATTATTGTGGCAAAATTATTTGCAGTGATTGAATATTAAATCTTAAAAGAAAATAAGACTCCAATCTTACCTGATCTGAATGCCATATCCAAAATAAGGTCCTTATATTGACTCTAAGCCCAAAAAATCATGGCAGGGTTAATTAAAAAATAGTAATTACTCAGAATGAAAGCTTTTCATTTTGCATTTAGTATTGTGTGCTTTCAATGTGGAAATCACACAAAATCCATTGCCAAGTGAAATGATGGCATTGGACACTGTGCGTTACCGTTACCTGTGTCCCGCAAGAAGGTGGATCTTTGAAATGTGGATTTTTCACTGACATGTTTCAATTTTCACAAACCCAGACACTAATACAGACAAACCACTCACAACTAAGCAACATTTCTATTTGACTTTTCTCTAATCTCTGGAAAATGTGTTTTCATCGACTAGCCAGCGGGCAATAATGTGAAGGCAGGGTGGGAATTTTATTTGCGGAGAGCGCCGTTAAACACTGCACCATCATTTTTTCCACTGCCTGCACGAGAGAGAGAGAGAGAGAGAGAGAGAGAGAGAGAGAGAGAGAGAGAGAGAGAGAGAGAGAGAGAGAGAGAGAGAGAGAGAGAGAGAGAGAGAGAGAGAGAGAGATGATAGATAAAGCTTCAAATGTCACTGAAGAAATGGCCTCTGACATGAATGTTTTATTCAGTCTCCTTCCCCTGATCACATCTATACAATAGAAAATGTAAATGTTATGCAGAATGCTTAAAAAATTCACTATATATTTTATGACCTTCTATAAAAGAGGGGCAAAATGACTCCATGAAAATGATAATGGAATAAAAGCCATATTAACCGGGAGGGTGGGATAGATTCTGTGTGACGAGAGGTGGGTGATTTTCACTTAACCCAAATCTAGCAGCAGGGGCACAAGGGGCTCTCGGATAGATTGATATCCCTGGACAAACACCGGCACATATTACTCTGTGGAATAGGAAATCAGGACTAGAGACTAATCAGAAAACTAGAGACGAAGAGAAAAATAAAACAATTGGATTTCATATGATATTGCACTGTGTGGCGTGCTGAATTAATTTCAGTCAAAAGGATTCATTTTTTTTTATCTAAGTTAAAACATGAAATTCTTAACAATTGTGTAATACCTGCAAACTATCTGAGAACATTCCTATTCACCTCAATGCCCAAGGAAGCACTCAACCTGCATCTTTGCCATGCTCAGACTGCATCTCAAATCACATACTTCCCTACTATATATAGTTGGCGAAAAACAGTATGTGACAAAATAAGTATGCCAGAATTCTAGTCATAAAAGAGTAGGCTACCCGGATGACCTACTGCTTCTGGCAATACGTGCATTTGTTGGACACTATCCATCGGGAGAGGATTTGTGAATGGCAGTGAAGCGACACAACTGAAGCTGGTATAGGTCACATGATAATGACATCATGATGGCACTGATTGACTGATGTCTGAATGCACACAAAACCCTTCAATAACGACGGCACTCTCAAAAAATAATGAAAACCTTTCAGTGATCAGTTCTTAAAATAAAAATTTTTCTTAGTGTGAAGAACAATTTAATCTAAAGAACCATTTTTCATATTTCCTATACCTTTTACTGTCTATTATAATCAAATGAAATATTTGCAATGAGTTGCCTGCTAAAAAAATGACTTCTTCAGAATACACAGCTTATTTAAAATGGCCATCAGTAGAGAACCAATATGGTGTCATTACATTATGAACCAGCAGGGGCTGACTGCCCGATTCTAAGCAGCCAAACACTGAACTGTGTACATGCTTTATAATATCCATCAGAGACTGGCTCTGACTTCCGGCAATTAGCGTTGTCTTGTCCAGACTGCAAATATGTGCAAAAATCTGGGCAAAAGTTGTAGAGTGAATTTCAGCCTTTATACAAATGGGGAACATCCACATCTTCATATACACAATGCCAAGTTAAAAGTATAAACTGCATAAAGGCTGGGCAGAGATGGAATGTCGAAGGAGAGTATTTTTTGTAAATAAATTAATTAATTTTAACATTTGTTATAATGTTGACTTCCCTGTAAACAACGAAACAATATTTACATGTTGATATATTAAACATTACCATAGGTTACCAAAAAATATATGAATACTTTTATTCAAATACGACATAAAATCTATCTAAAATGGCAGTAAAGACTTAAAATGATGTTCTTTTGAACTTTCATTGAAGAATCCTGGAAAAATATATATTTTTGAAATTAAAAATATGAAGAACGGCTGTTTTTAACATTGCTGATAAGAAGTGTTTCTTGAGCTGCAAATTATTATGGTTTCTAAAGCATCATGTGACACTGAAGATGATGCTGAAAAATCTGCTTTTTGTACTATATTTTTGATCAAATAAATGCAGCCTTGGTGGTGAGTATAAGAAACTTCTTTCAGAAACATTGAAAAAACTAAGCTTTTGTACTGTGCATAGGCCCTATATTTGTAAAATATCAGTTTCCATTTGAAAAGTTTAACCCAGGTCTTTCGTTCATTGTGGCTTTGACAGCTCTGCGCCTGCGGGTCCAAAGGTGGAGGCTACAAGTATTACCTTTCCTAAGTCACGGAGAACTGGAGCACTGATCAGGGTGAGAACTAACTGCGTCACAATGCTGCTTCTACAATACGTGGATTGGCCTCTTGTCATGTTTTGACAGGGGTTTCAAAGGTCTGTTGTTCTGTAACAGTAGGCCAACATCTTATAAAGACAGCTCTCATGATATTGAAGTTGCTCTTTCGCTGAGGTGCAACTGGCATTCGAACAAAACACCTTATCCTCTTCAAGAGTGGATGGACGGATTTTTTTAAAATCCAGAGTAAAGTTGATTCTCTTCGAAGATGCTGAACTCTCAATCCCATCTTTCCCCTGCGCTAATGCTAAACCACAGAGATGGATCAATCACTCCATCTTCCCTGTCTCTCCCATTCGCCTCGGAAAGTGTGACAAAACAAGAATGAACAGAAAAGTTGTTTATGGGGTATTGACAATGTGAAACAAATACAACTCAACGTGTTTGAAGGCATAGAAAGTCCAAGTTTGGGCTGTGAAAGAGAAATCTAATGAGGTGAATGTCACAAAATCTGTCTGACACAATTAACCCATTTTTAAAACACAAATACATAAAGAAAAAGAAAATGAAGCAAAATGTTTTTATAATACCTCAATCCCTAAAACACATTTTCTCTCTATATAAAAATAAATAGTTCAAATAAAAGTATTTAAATGCTAACATCATGGAAGCATGTTGTATTTATGCTGTTTTTTTTTGGGTTTTTTTAATCATATAAAATATTTTTTTATATATTTTTATGGCAAGAATCTGCTTAATTGCTATGATAAAACACAATAATAATATAATACCAAAATAAAATATATGAAACAACTTAAAATATAATAATATAAAATAACAACCTTCCTACAATAGACTTAATTTTCTTCATGCAAAAATATATATTTTTATTTTGCCGTGAAACTGTGTCTGTGACAATCTGGACAAAAGAGTAGGCATGTGTAATCGTGCTGGCATCTGATGAAACATTCATTTTAGTCAGTGGTGAACCAACCGTATTTTTACTACATGATGGCCATATACATATACACGTGCAATCTAATGCATTTAGACTTTATTGCCTCAGATACACCACACGAAATGGTCCCTGATGTGAATAATGCATGTGAATCATGAATATATGTATATTGTTTAGCTTTAGATAGAAGTGTGTGATATATCTGGACCATGAAGTCTTTGCTTTGGCGGCACAGTTTCATTGCTTTCCACCCTGCTGTGGTTGTTGATGGTGTTTTGCTCGGAGAATTGTGTGTGTGTGTGACGGGCGATGTTTGTCTCTGTAGCGTCTTTATTTCACTCTTTGTCAAACATTCGTTCTCATCCCTCTCAATCACTCAACAGGCCTGCAATGAAACACACAAGGCTGACGTCTTATTTGTTCCCAATAATCAAATAAATCAGACTGCAGGCCCATCACTATGATTGCACATTATATTTTGAAAGGAACAAATATGAAAACCCAATTTGGTTTGGAAAGCATTAATTACATTTTAACAGTCTCCCCATATTCAACGAGAAGAGAGAAATCATGGGTGCCGTTAAGCCTATTGAGAGGCTTGATGTTCTCGGGCTCTCGGTTCTAATGAAATTTCAGACTCATTTGGAATGAAAGCAAACAAACCGCACTGTTTCATTTCTTGAAAGCTCAGAGCTCTCAGTTGTTTGGATGCACGTTTGGCCACATGAACGCTGCGGTGACTAAGGTTTGGCAGAGACAACCGGAGTGCATCCCCTAAATTATAAACGATTGGTCAGAACCTAAACAATGTGCTTAGAAACATCTAAATGAACAGATTTTATTAAAGGAAGAATTTGTTTATTCTATTATTAATGTTAATTTAAATGTGACTTTGTGTACATTTAAATGGCGAATTCCCATCGGAAGAGGATCCCTATGCTACTCACTCTGAAGGTTATATCACTTTTCACAATTATACCAAACCATAATTCATCAATCAAAACAACCAGCTCCACATTTATCAGAAATTTTAAGTAAATGAACTACTTATCTCATGAAGCATGGCATAATCTAATAGAAACAGTACAATATGAATCTATTGACTTATGGTCATCAATTATCAGTGTCATTTATTTTTAAAAACTTTAAATAAAATCTTGAAATATATACAACCGTTTAACAATTTGGGGGCATTACATAAAAAAATTAAAAAAAAGTAATTAATACTTTATTCAGCAAGGATGCATTAAATTGATCAAAAGTGACAATAAATACATTTATAATTTAAGATAAATTATAAATTTACCCGCCTCCTTTAAATACATTTAAGATTTCTATTTAAAAAAACACTGTTCTTTTGAACTTTCTTCTATAACCCTGACCAAAAAAAAAACACGGTTTCCACAAAAATATGAAGCAGCACAACTGTTTTCAACATTGATAATAATATGAAATGTTTCTTGAGCAGCAAATCAGCATATTATGATTTCTGAAGGATCATGTGACACTGAAGACTGGATGAAAATTCAGCTTTGATCACAAGAATAATAATATTGCACACTTATATTTGTAATATTTTTCATGCTGACAGTGCCTTCGGTATTTAAGCTTTCCTCAGGATTATGGGTAACAGGTTAAACTGTTAACATCTAGAGTTGGGAGATGGACATCACCAAAAACCTATGGGCATCACAATCACAAGTTCAGGAATGATTCCTTTTGCACACACAGAATGACACTAAAAGGGATTCACACCTTTTTAGTTTGGTTCTGTACACTTTATGTGGATTCTATTTTGTCATGGTTGTCATTAAGTGGTGAATTCTAAACAGAACTACTTCCTGTGTGGCATTTTTACTCTATTTATGCTTCCTGCTTCCATTTACCAATTGCTCCATCACTACACAGCATCTGTCTCCATCTCCTTCCCTTCCCCCATCCTTCCTCTCTTCCCACTTCCATTTAACTCTCTATTCCATCTCGAGAGGAGATGGTATGGTCTCTTCATTATGTGGAACACAGACAGCGTGATTGTGTGTGTGTGTGTGTGTGTGGAATGAGTGAGAGCCAGTCGAGTACATGCAATGTTTTATATCCTGTCAATGGCATTCCTAGTTGCTGTCCCGTGGCCATGATTTACCATGTTTTAGCCAACTCCTCACTGCAGAGATATTTCCCGCCCCTCTTCGCCTGCTTCCAATTCATCTCTATTTCTTTTTCTCACTCTGTCTGTCATATTTTGGAGCTAGAGAGCTATTCATAGCGCTTTCGTAAAAACATTCCTGGGTCATTCCTGCCATTTGAAAAAAATGTATATTGTATTTTACTGTATGTTTTATTTCTATTAAAGGTAGGCTATTCAGACTTCATTAACATTTGAAATAAATTGATTATTTACATAAAGGCAAAAAAAATGAATGAATGCCTGACAGGATGGAAATAGAGACCTAAAGTTAGCCTTTGACAAATTAGGGATTGTTTAACAAATATGTTGACTTGATTTTGCTATCTTTTAAATACAAAGTTCTGTCATGAAACTCTAGATAGCGCAGGCTGATAGGTCCTTAACTCAAATAGTTAGCAATCACATCGTTATCTAAAGCGCAGCTGATTGGTTGCTGTTGCTCTTTCATGAACCCTCCACCTTCCCCAGCTCCACCTGTATTGATCTGCTACGGGGGTTATTTCATGTGTGTTATATGAGCAGCAGCATGTCTGTGAATGTCTATGTACTTGCTCTGCAACATAGCAGAAATATTCCGCCAAGACCAAATAAATGAACACATGCCATTACAATCTCTCCGAGAATTGTCATGACAGAAATATTCTTTTGAAATGTTGATATCATACAGATTTCTGTAATGTTATAGCTGGGTGGAATGTGAAATACCAACTAATGCAAAAGAAAAACCTTCAGAATTCATAAAATAATTGCTGTGTTGTTTTCTCACCAAAACGACGTCACTTCATGGATGATGATGTCACTATGGCACTGTTAAATAATGGGATGGAAAGTGAAATATGTACACATTTTATAGGACAAACAGTAAAAATTCTTACTTAAAAAAATTATAATATTATAAGTTAATGTAGGCTATATAGAATCTTGTTTAACGGCAAGATAAAGTTTTAAATAAATAATAAATAGTTACATTGTGAGATAAGAAAGTCACAATTATGAGAACAAGTTGCAATTGTGAGAAATAAAGTTACCTTGTAATATTGTTACATTTGTTTATGGATTTTAGCACTTTTATCCAAAGCGAATTATACTGCATTCAATGTATCAAAAGTTATAATGGAATGAACTCATCGTCCCACAAAGCAAGTTTAATATAAGTTAATTGCAATAAAAAAAAATTACGTTTATTGCAAAATCTTCAAATGCACTACTGTTCAAAAGTTTAGGGTCAGTAAGATTTTTTAAATGATTTTGAAAGACGTCTCTTCAGTGCACCAAGGCTGCAGTAATTTATCCCTGTGATGGCAAAGCTGAATTTTCAGCATCATTACTCCAGTCTTCAGTGTCACATGATCCCTCAGAAATCATCTAATATGATGATTTGCTGCTCAAGAAATATTTTATCCCAGACGACTCTGCATCTTAAAAATAAATTAAATGATATGATTTTCATCTGCAATTATTGTAGATATTTTATCTCATCTAAGACAAATTGACTGAAGATATGAAAATGCACCTCCTAGTGAGAATGACCCTCCTCGTTGCTTCGGTCCAATCAGATCTTCTACTGGACCCGAGAAGCAGATCACTGAAATACAAGAAAAGCCTGTTTATGATTTACAGTACAAAACATATATCTCGCATGCACAAAAAGATAAATGAAAAAGAGAGAGAGCGCTGATGAGTTGCTGGGGATGCGTTTATGTCGTGTTTATGTGCGTGGGCAAAAACTGAGAGAGGGAAGGGAAAGAAACAGACAAATAAAGTCTGTCTGTTAAATTGATGACCTCATGTATCTGTGGCACACGCCTCTGTAGCGTCTCGAAACCTCAGGGCCATCGCACACAATCAAATTCTGCCGCTCACTGATGTGTTACATCTGGACTTATAGCGTCGCTCTGCTTTTCTTTCCTACACACACACAAACACACACTCGCATGCTGTCAGTTCAAACAGCCTCAATAAATACAGATGACATGAAAGAATCACAAAGACAAGCAAAGAACAACATGCATGCGTGTATAGTTTACAATATTATTTACCTTGTAATGTAGCTGCAGCTCATGTTTACAATCACTCACTCAGCAGCCGCTCTTACAATAGTATAATTTTCACCTTGATATGGGAGGCTGTAGTTTTTCTTATGGATTTTCTGAAAAGCCATATAGTTTTTGCTCAGAGGGAATGAAACACATGCAAAAGCTGCTGCTGGAGCTGAGATATATGAATACATTTATATGTTTTATACACTATACTGTGTAGTGTGTGTGTGTGTGTGTGTGTGTGGCAGGTAAACGCTATGTTATGGAGACAAAATGTCCCCACAAGGATGGCAATATGCGAAATCCTTGTCCTTGTGGTGACATTTTTTGGTCCCCATGAGGAAAACAGCTCATAAATCATGCTAAGAGATGTTTTCTGAAAATGTAAAAATGCAGAAAGTTTGTGCAGAATAGAAATCATTATTTCCTGTAGCTCAAACAATACAGCGTTGGTGCTTGCAAGTTGCAACACTAAAGTCATGGGTTCGATTCCCAGGGAAAGCAAGAACTGATAATTGAAATGCAATGTACGGTAAGTCGCTTTGAATAAAAGCGTCTGCCTAAATGTAAATTATGTCTATGGAAGGTCCCCATAAAACATGAAAACACAACGCATGTGTGTGTGTGCGCGTGTATACACAGGAGAGCAAGATTTATTAATGTTTTTAAAAGAAGGCATTCTTTATTTTGACCAAAATACTGTAAAAACAGCAATATTGTGAACTATTATTAAAAGAACTGACTTCTATTTTGATATCTTTTAAAATATATTTTATTCCTGTGATGGCAAAGCTAAATTTTCAGCAGCCATTATTATCAGTGTTGTGCTGATTATTATTTTTATCATAATATATACACAATGTTAAAAAAAATAATTATTAGAGAATGAACGATCAGTTCTGTCACCGGAAATTCAACAACGAGTAACAAAAAAGGGTCTACATTACTAATGTTAAAATTAACGTACAGTATGACAAGGACAACATGTTTGATGTCCTTCATCATAAAAAAGTTTTAAAAAATTGTTCAGGGTGCAAGTTATGAAAAAACTACATTGCATTTGGATTTCTTGACCATATGCAGTGTTTTTGTGTGGAAGATTTCTCCAGTCTCCTGTTGAGATTCAGATGATAATGTAAGCAGTTTAGTAGCTTCAATAAATATGAGTCCGTTTCAATTCATGTGCAATGTGGCCGCATAAATATGTATGTGTGGCCTTAAGACAAACTTACACAGAATTGGCCAAACCTGTCCTGCACTTCACTGTATGTTATAACCTCAGCTCTGCCGGTTTAGATTCTGAGCAGTCCGTAGGCTCTGTATGAACGCTTTGCACAAGTATAAAGGCGAGAGAGCTCTTTGAGTAGGCCTAGGCCTGCCCGTCTGTGTCTGGGGAAGGCCCCGGAGGACTAGTAGGCGCGTGGCTAGCTTTATGCAGTATTCATGGGATGTAAAGAATGGCCCGTCTTAGAGAGGGAAAAAAAAGAACAGAAAGAGAGGGAGAGTAAGAGAGAAAAATGGAGCCATTATTCCGGGCCTCTAACGGGAGCTGCTTGTTTTTGCAGCACAAGCAGGGGAGCTTGAATCTTAGTATGTACAGAGGAAGCTAAGTGTGTGTGTGTGTGTGTGTATGTACGTCCAGATGTGTATACACAAGGGCTCATTATACTGGGAACTGCAGCATTTACATTATGTGTATATACAGGAGTGTGTGAGCGAATACTCACGAGATCTGCCGTGCTAAACTTCAGATGGAGCTGCAGCCTGAATATACAACACAGAGACACAGTTTCTAATCAGAAATCATTATGAGGGAAACTGACTGCAATCATCTGCTAAGAATTACTGTGGGGTCAAAAGTCACTGAAAATAAGACAATGATCAGTGATCACCATTTATGGGCAAAGTTGGTTTGATTTGGTACCACATGTTTACAAAAATCTTTGTAAACAAAATGTCTCCACAAAGATGCCAATATCCAAAATCCTTGTCGAGACATTTTTTGGTCCCCATGAGGAAAACAGCTTATAAATCATGCTAAGTGAAGTCAGTGCATGGGGACAGAATATACAGTTTGTACAGTATACAAATCATTATGTCTGTTAGTCCCCATAAAACTTGAAAACACAACTGTGTGTGTGTGTGTCATATAAGAAAAAATATCATTAGGGTTTCAAATTGCAGGCAAGTAAAAATACATAATTACTGTATTATTTTTGGGTGAAGTATATTTTCAAATGCAAAAAAAAAAAAAAAAAAATTTATTTCATACCTCATTTCCATTTTAACACTAAGTAAGTAAATAGCCGTTGATTCATTATTACTGTTGTGTTTATTAAAGCTACAATATGTACGATTTTTTAAATAAAATATCAAAAAATAACTTGCACAGTGTGATATATTTCCTGCAGTTGTGTGGGCGACTTACAATATCCCAAAAGTTTCCAAAGATTTTTCATTTCAGAGAAATTCCAATTTTAAATAATGGCTCGTTCATGTTCACTTGTCGCCTGTCAATGATGTAATATCCGCGTTATCCCTGGTTTCCGCTCGTACTGCTATAGTAACCAAGGCAACAGACATGGACAATTGCGTTATGTCTAGTGACAAGTTCCATAATTCTGCTTGTGCGTCATAAACCTATGACTTTGTTATTGTAAGAGATTAGCGACCCCTAGCAGTGAAAAAAAAAATATATATTGTAGCTTTAATGGAGATTGTTATAGTACACACACACACACACACGCGCGCTCACACACCACACACACAGGGGTGTCAGGCAAGGGGTGTGAGGGTGACCCCAAACTGAAAGTATGAGGGGCAAAATAATATGATCATGTTCTTTAAAGAGAGAGTGGACAAGGTGGACAGGGACTTTGGGTACAAAAGAGATATAGATGCTGGTGAATATAGATACATACAAAAAATATTATTACAAAGACAAAAAACACAGGGAGGGAAAGTTGGCTATGTCCAAAAAAGTAATACCTGGAGAGAGATATCCGTTAGCACTCCTTTTCATC
The DNA here is from genome assembly GCF_949152265.1 of Phoxinus phoxinus. Classification (NCBI taxonomy): domain Eukaryota; kingdom Metazoa; phylum Chordata; class Actinopteri; order Cypriniformes; family Leuciscidae; genus Phoxinus; species Phoxinus phoxinus. The sequence goes on along the minus strand of NC_136877.1, from coordinate 43,993,667 downwards.
TCAAAGACAGCTGCCTGGTTGGCTCAGGATCTATTGGAAGGATGGATCGTGAAGACAATACAATGAAGAAAATAAAATTGAAGAAATTACAATTTGATCCAGTCATCTGAACTGTATTCCATGTGACTAATAAATCTGAAGCCATAGGAAACTTAAAGTAAAATAAAAATTATGTTTGTTAAAAACAATGGACAGGGGAAATAAGTCCATGTTAGCCTGGGAAAACCCAGACCACTTCCGGCAAATTTAGATTTGCTCTGCAAGTGGGTCTGGCATAGCCTGGGAAAACCCAGACCACTCTCAGTTGTAACTGAGTTAGGGTCTGGCAAAGCTCCATAGACAATTCATTTCCACAGGGGCGTCACCACCGGACGTCGGATAGATCTAAAACCAATCAGAGCGATGAATGACATGACGTATGCAGAGCGACGGAGAAACATCTCGAGACTCTCAGCAATTCTCTGTTTGTGTTAACGAAAATGACCATTTTAAATCGCTTGAAACAGACGCGATAGCTGATTCGAACGAGTGATGTTGTGATGTTCCACGGCGGCATCCATCTTTGTAATGTACAAAATCTGCGTCACCGTCTCTGCTCTGTCGTCATCGTGTAAAGGCCGCCCCAACATTTCTGATTGGTGCCGCGATTTCGACGGATTGGAAATGGGTTTCAATGGGCTCTTTGCCAGACCCACTTGCAGAGCAAATCTAAATTTTCCGGAAGTGGTCTGGGTTTTCCCAGGCTAGGTCTGGCAAAGAGCCCATTGAAACCCATTTCCAATCCGTCGAAATCGCGGCACCAATCAGAAACGTTGGGGCGGCCTTTACACAATGACGACAGAGCAGAGACGGTGACGCAGATTTTGTACATTACAGAGATGGATGCCGCCGTGGAACATCACAACATCACTCGTTCGAATCCGCTATCGCGTCTGTTTCAAGCGATTTAAAATTGTCATTTTCGTTAACACAAACAGAGAATTGCTGAGAGTCTCGAGATGTTTCTCCGTCGCTCTGCATACGTCATGTCATTCATCGCTCTGATTGGTTTTAGATCTATCCGACGTCCGGTGGTGACGCCCCTGTGGAAATGAATTGTCTATGGAGCTTTGCCAGACCCTAACTCAGTTACAACTGAGAGTGGTCTGGGTTTTCCCAGGCTAAGTCCATGTTAGATTTGTAAGAACATTTTTTATTTTTTTATTTTTAAGGATGTCAATGGGAAAAATTAATTCCGATGGTGTAGTTACAATATCTACCAGCAGGGGCAAACAGGGAGATGCCAACCAGCCAAAGCTTTGTTTGTGTTGACTATAAACATACAGTCTGGTCCAGTTTCACAAGAAAGTTTGTCTGATTACAGTGGGGATAAATTAATCTGAAATAGTCAAAGCCAAAATAAACTACCATGGAAAAAAAAGTAGGCTAATTCAAAACAACTGCACTGTAGGCCCATATCTAAAATAAAATAAAGTTATAAAATTAGCCACACATGATATCCTATCTATTATTGGAGTACATATTTAACTTTTCGTATGTAAATAAGTGTAGATACCTTCTCTCTCTTTTATTTTTATTTTATTTTTTTTACCATGAACCATCTGGGATATAGGAACAAAGGCATTTCCTTAGAAAAAAAAAAAGAAATAACTGCAGTAATAAAAAACATCAAACGCAGTGCTCAGCAAAAATAATAATAATTCAAATTAAAGTTTTAGGTTACTATGTTAGTTGCATTCACGGTGGATGATTTGTGGGCTAAAATTGGAATAAGATAATAAATATTCTATATAGGTCATGCAGCTCTGGGAGTAGGGCGAGCTCGCAGACGTCCTTACGGGACATGTCACATGCTCGGACAATTAACTGCTTCTTTATTAGGTTGTGAATTATGTGCTATTAAGAGTTCAGATAAGTTAAAGTAACTTCAACTAAGTTTAACTAGTTGTGCTAACACTGCTTTTGCTCTGAATCATTCTCATGGCCAATTAAAATGCTGAAATGTCAGTGTGTTTACTGTAAGGTGTCTTAAAACCTGCACAACCTGAAATGTTAGCTAAAAAAAGCTTCATGTGTGAAAAATATCTGAACTTTCCAATGACTGTTAGCCTACTGTACAAAAACACTCACTGATTTGAAGTTGTAACAAGTAATATGACAGATGAAGGTAAAGGAAGTCCAGCCTTTCAGTTAAAAGAGCCAATCAAATAAATAAATAAATAAATAAATATTGTGTGTAAAAGTGTGTTTTATATCAATGGCATGAAGGCTTTTTTTTCTTCAATTATACCCTTTAGGCACATTCATCACAATATTTTTATTCAGTTAATTGAATAATTAATTTATGATTAATATTAAAAAAAATACTATTTCTCAGCTTCACACACAACTTAATGTGCATTTATTCTGAATAAGACGATATACTGATTAAGTTGTTTACATAGGTTTTGAATTTGTTTACATGGGTTGTTTATTCAACTTTTTCGTTCAAATCCCCCATTTACTCTCATGCTACGGTCTGATTAATGACTGCATATAAAGAATGTAAAGCACGTGCCGTAAAATGCTTTGACTGCCATATGCTGCCAGTTGCTCACAAACTAAATAGAGAGCTATAGCCCGATTAAAGTGTCTACACGTATTAAATAATATGACAAAATTCGAAAAATGTTCCACATGCCTTACTTACAGCAATTATCTTATCCCAAAAAATGTCTGTGGTCATATTACTGCCGTCTATGTAAACACAGCCCCCGTGTGATCTTTAATCACATAATTGACACCACGTGTGGCAGAATTCAGGTGTGGAATCGCGGCACCTCACCGGACCAGGTATAAATCATCCGTGATTAGTGTAGCGAGCGCTCGCACCTCACCAGCCAAGTAGCCTCTGGCTCTATATATGGAGATCTATTTATAACCCCCTGTGTCACTACCGCTGCTCTTTGCTGGTTTTGCAATGCACTGCAAATCTCCTTCGTCTCTGTTGTTCTGCTCACCAACCCATCCGTCCTCTGCCGTCGCTTACTATGTCCATTCATCCAACCTCTCGCATGTGTGAACCAAAACAGCACTACCGTCACTCCGAATGTAAAGTCCAAGGCCCGAACAAAGGATTATGTTTTGGAAATATGGTGGAGTTGGGAACATCTGACATCCCAAGGCGTCATATACTGACGCTTTTGACATATCGTCTACATCCAACGCACATGGCACCCTTTAGCGTCAATATGAGACGCAGATAGATATGGGCCAGAAGGCGCCTCCTAGCGGTCTAACCCTAACCCTACCCCAGAACTAAACCCAACCATAACCGAACAAAGCTCTGTGCGTGTCATATTCAATACTAAAGGGTGCCATGTGCGTTGGATGTAGACGAAATGTCAAAAGTGTCAGTATATGACGCCCTAGGATGAGAATGCGTTGGTTTTAGTTGATCTGCCACATTAAAATAACATAGGCCTGCCAGTTGCTGAAATTGCTGAAAGTGCTTCTGGACTGAATCCTGTTCATACATTGCACAATATATGCAACAGTACCTGATCTGATCAAAATGTGCTGCTTGATAATGATTGTGATTTAAAAATGAATAAAACAGGTGCAAAATTTATATTTTACGAATGTAAAACAAAGGGTAACATCACAGATCTTCAACATTACACCGGTCTAGTGGAAAAAGACATGGAGGAACCACTTCTTCCAAATTATCTTCCAAATGTATTTAATATTAATGTATTTAATATTAATATTAAAGGTACACTATGTAACTTTGGTCCTCTAGCAGTTAAATAACAAAACCGCATGCATTTTGCAGAAGAACATTGTTTTGGTTGTGCTTCGGCTCTGTGTGACGGTGTGGAAAAGCCAAGCCAATGTTGATTCTTGTTTTATTATGAAGTCTTTCGCGTTCTCATTTTACATTCAGACTCTCCTCTGTTTGCATTTCTTTTTTAAACGGGTGATTCCCGTGGTTCAAGATTTAGCGTCTCCTCATTGTGACAACTAATCTATTCTCCCACACCATACACACGTCAAAGGAATTACGGATATGACGAGTGACGTACACTGTAAAAAAAATATTTTCATGATTTGTTATCACAACTTTTGATCTTTTGTCAAATCAACTTCGATAACTAATGTGTGAAGATAACATACTATTTTGAGTTTCTGTTTATTAAACCATTCTTATTCATTGAATTAACTCAAATTACACTCAAACTCAACATTTTAAGAGAACAAGTAACTTGTTTTTTTAAGTTAAACCAACAATTTTTTTTTTTACAGTGAACGCAATTTCCAGCGAAAACCCTTGTGTCAGGTCTAAAATATAAAAACACATTTTGGAAGAAGGATTGATGATGTATTGATTCAATATTTAATTTTGAACATTTTAATTTTTAATTTTGAACAAACCAGTTACATAGTGTACCTTTAATATGAATGTATTTAAATAGTTATGATGATGACAACATTGCAAAGACATTATATACATTGTAACAATAAGACATTATTAATGTATAGTTTATGCACTGTTTATTTATGCGTTCATTTAATTTTATAACATTTAATTTTAAAAGAGTAATATACTTGTACACTAATAAAATACATTTTAGATTGCAACACCTCTCTGTCTCTTTGCAGTTTTATGTTATGATGCATTAAAAATGATGGTTAGCACCGCACATTCCTTCAAAGACTGCATAAATAACGCATATTCTATAAAGGTTTGATGTTCTTTCATCTTGCGAAAAAAAGAAGAAGAATAAAATCTTTTCGTTGTCAGCCAGTTCTTTTGCAGAAGAGGTCACAGGACTTTTTGTGTGTCAGGGAAAGAGAAAAGAAGAAGAAAAAAATCACAAGGGAAAATTACCTGTCTTAATGCTAGTGGCAGCCTGTAATTTATGAGAATTTTTCATGAAAGCTCTGAGGTTAAGTAGGCAGGCAGGCAGGCCTTTTCAGTTCTGGTATTGATGTGTTTCTTCACTCACAATGAGTGACTAAAATGGCAGTTCCTTTATGGACCGTCCACGCAGTTACTTCAGAACATCTGCACATACATCTCCCTTAAAGCCTTTTAAAATACAGCAAGTCTCAAAAGCAATATTCAAGACTGGGAAAAAAAAGAGAAAAGGCCGGAGACAGAAGAGAAAACAGAAAATTGGGGGTAATTTATTAAGTGCTCTTAGACTGAAAGGCAAGTTTTGTCTTACATCTAAAATTAGACTACAGGAAAACGGGGGTGAGGTAAGGGGTTGAGATGACATCAGTAGAGGTCAGCGGGTGCGAGGAGGACGTGAAAAGGTCAATGTTTAATCTGAGCCTGAAACACAAAGGTCAAACTCTGAGGTCCCTTATGACATTAGAAACAGCAAAAGACCTCCTGTTGGCTTATTTAAATAAACAGTTTTTTTGTAATTCCACCACTAACAATCCATCTTTATGAATTTCTTCACACCAAAATATCAGGCTATGATCTGCCATTTATTTGCAACAGGTCTAAAATTTGGGCAGAGATGGAGAGGTTACATCCATCTTGGTCAAATTCTGTAAAACGATTATTATGAGGTAAAATGCATTGAGATCAAAAGCAAGTTAATGATTATAGCAGACAAACTAATTTCTTCATCATCTATTAGTTAGAATACAATTCCAATTTTTTTGTTTGTCATATTTTTAAGGTATTATTTAAAGAAAGAATGGATATATTCCTTTCACTCGCTTTCCTCCCGCATCTCTTTTGTTTGTGACTCTGTGCATATCTTGAAGAGATGGACAGTTCTGACACGGCCAATCAGCTGCTCAGCAGCAAGGTCACTTGTCAGGCGCAGGCCCTGATTGGCAGCAGGTAAGAAGAGTCTTTTTTGATGCTTGACATTTTCACATCACCAAGGGCAACTAGGTGCAATAACAGATGATTAAATATGTTTCAAGTATTCATGAGGTTTAGAAGGTGTGAGTATGTGCATGTGTGTTTCTAAAACTTCTTGCCTGAGGGTAGTTGTGAGCGTGCACACTTATTTTGCATGTGTTGCTTGTGTAAGGGACAAAAGGTGGTGTGTCAGTCAGTGACAAGAAACAGCTAGAAAATGTCCAAAAGATTTTTATTTAAACGAGCACATAAATATACTAATGCATAAATAAACAAATAAAGGCTTAAATAAACAAATGCATGACAATTTTTTTTTATAAATAAAATGCATAAATAAATGCTTAAACATATGCATACATAAACAATCGAACAAAATAAATAAATAATTTTTACATATAAAAAGCATAAATAAATGCTTAAATATACAATGCTTAAACAAAATAAAATGCATAAAAACAATTAAATAATAAAAAATAATGTACAAATAAAAATCGCATAAATTCTTAAACAAAGGCATTAACAAACAAACTAAATACATGCTTAAATGAATAATGCATAAATAGATAAACAAAAACAAAAAAAATGCTTAAATAAATACACAAATTTATAATAAATAATTGCTTAAATGCATAAAACATAAAAAGAATAAATGCTTAAATAAGTACATGCTTTTAAAAATGCACAAATAAATGTAGAAATGCTTGAACAAACAAACAAACAAACAAACAAACAAACAAACAAATAAATAAATAAATAAATAAAAGCTTGTCAGCAGTGGTCAAACAACTGGTGCATGTTCCAGAAACAACAAGCTGTGGTGCTTGTGTGGGATACATGGGTTTGATTCAGATCCAATTCCCTTCTGTTTGAAAATGATCAAGACAAGCATCTCAAGCACGTTGGGACCATTTTTTCCACTTAGCAACTGGGATGTAAGGTTGTTGGTTTAATCCCTGTAAGAACCATTGTGCTTTTGAGTAAGGTACTTAACCTCAGGTTTCTCTGAGTGAATTGCCTTTGTAAGTGTACTGTATGTGAAGCGGGAAAAGAGTCTACTGAATAAAGTTACCAACAAGATAATTCCTGTTTGTGATCAGGTTAATTCACTCATTCACTTTTACCACTCATCGTTTCAGTGAAGCTGCATTAATGAGACAGACAACAACAAGTTTAATCCTGTTCCTGCGTCCGGTTATCTGACAGCAGAAAGGATCAATGAGCCTAAGGATGTGTTTGGGTTGGTGGTGGTCAGATGTGTTTGGTCTGAGGCTTGTACTGTATGAGGTCTGGAGAGTAAGATGTATCCTCCTGAGCCACCCCAGCATCCACCACAATTATTATCAAAACCAGAAACTCAAGGACATTGACCACCTACTAGACATGCCCACTTCACTACCAGCAGTTGCTTTGAATATTGTGACCTCAAGTTGATACCCTACCAAACCGATGGCCGTTCATATGAAACCCCAACATACCAAAAAAAGCAGTCAAACACAGTGGGCTAGATGTGTATGGAACTGTAATGAGAGACTGATTTGGGACTTTACTATGGGACAGCACAATGGAGACCAACAGGAAACCAACTGAGAGTTACAAGAAATAGAAAATGATGTAAACAATGCCTTTAGACATAAGGCAAAACGGGATTGTAAAAAACATTTTTCAAAAACATGGTATTTATTTTTTTTTTAGATGTAAAACTGTAAAAAAGAACAAATGTTACTATGAAACTGCAAATTTCCAAAATTACTGTAAATGGTACTGTATATAAAATATTCTGTAATACTTTATAATAAGATCACATTTGTTAACATTAGTTAATTAGCAATCATGACCTATAACAATGAGCAATATATTTCTTACAGCATTTAATAGTCGTTACTAATGTAACATTAATACAACTACAATTGCATTAACTAATGTTTTAAAGACAAACTTTTGATTTAAAAAAAATTATTAGTTCATGTTGAAATTAACATGAACTAAGATTAATAAATTATGTTTAAGTATTGTTCATTGTAAGTTCATGTTAAATTTAGTTAAGTATTGTTACAGTAATATATGAAATCTTATTGTAAAGTGTTACCAAAACTTCCAAATACCAGATTGTAAAATACGCTGGTACCAAAATACTGTTGTTGTTGTTTTTTAACTGTGATTTTAACATGAATTGGGTATTAATTGAATTGGATTTGTGTACTGTGTGAGTAACCGAACTGCTACAATCAAATTTGTATTACAGTAATGAAGCAAAACACATCCATTATGAAGTCTACAACAGTCCACTATGGAGGACCAAACCTGCAGAAATTAAAAATGAATAAATAAATGAATAAATGTGACAAATAGATAAATAAATGTGATAATATAAAAATAAATAAAGGAATAAACGACTTGATAAAATAAATATGAAAATAAAATGTATTTATTTTTGTATTATTTTTCCCCTTAATGTATTTTCTGCTTTTATACATTTTTTAAAAATCGTTTTAACTTTTATTTATTGGTTATTTATTTCTTTTTATACTTATTCTTACATTTATTTATACATTTATTTATTTCCACATGTATTTATTTTTAGATTTATTGATTCATTTATTTTTACATTTCTTTGTCTTGTATGATAATTAGGTGGGTTGGTCTTGCTTACCATTGGTTCATCGTTGATGAAGCGCTTGCTCGATTACTCTGGCTTTGTATAGTGACGTCGGGTGGTGGTGACAGGTGTGTGGCCTACTATGGCGGACGTTTTACAAATAGCTAACGTTAGAGAGTTGCGCAATTTAGCAAATGAAGTTGGTAACGCATCAAATACTATGTGTTTTTTAGATTAGATGTGCTTATCGATGTTTTGGGAGAGATATTTGCCAACATGAACGTCGAAGAACAGCCAGAGGAAAGGCAAGCTTGTTCGTCTTGCAAATCCTCTTCCTCTGTTGTAAGGCGTAAATACGGTAGTCTTGCAACTTCAGCTAGAACGCGTAGGAAAGTAAACAAACCAGCCATCATTTTAGAAGTGAAGGGGATAGTAACAGAAGTGCAATAAAAACAATTCTGACCTGTCAACTTGACGTGTTTTATTTTTCTTGCTTTTAGCTGGCAAAAAAAAAACAAAAAACTACTGAACAATAACCACCAATTTCTATAATATTTTATTAAACATTTTTTATGACAATTGTATGATCTAAGTCAGTGGTTCCCAACCTTTTTCCCTCCCTATGTACATATTTAACAATCCGTGTTCTACTAATTACTTTATATAAAAACGTTTTTAAAAAATAATATGCTAACAATGCCGATTTCAATTACAATTTCGTTATTTCACATGTAGGCGCGTTGCGTGTGGCAAGCGCGCTCATGACGCCGGCGCGACCACAACAGTGCCCAACATCAAATGGCAAACATAATGCAAGCGGAACGAAACTGCTCGTTATTGTGTGGTTGACGGACCGTTTATCAGTTTGGACCAGTGCAGCGCGAGCCGATCGTGATCATGCGACGCTGTTACTACACAGCGCTAATAAGAGATCCAGTAAAGAAAGCATTAATTTGCCACAGAAGTAATAATATCGCTGCGAGATCTAGAGAGAAACATTCACATTTCTCCGTTATTAACGGATCAAACATCGCGTGGAAACCAGGAAGAAACATTGTGCCGTGAATGAACCATGGATTGTTGGATTGTTCCGATTTTCCTAGAAGCCATTGGTGGTTGAGAAAAGCAACAATTTCAGTTATTTAGAGTCAAGATCTATTACAGAACAGTCATTAAACTAGAAAACCAACCATCCACTGGGTGTCTGACCCTGGGTGTTAAAAATCTCCTTACTATCGATTATCTGGCCTGACGATTCTATTCGTGAGCTCTCAGCCAATGATGCACTGAAGCTACACAAGGACCGCCTTCCTCATTTCCATGTTACACATGGAAATGTAAAAATAAATGAATCAATAAATAAATAAATCAAAAAATAAATACATGTGGAAATAAATAAATTAATACATAAATAAATAAATCTGAACAATAAATGTAAGAATAAATAGCCTATATAAAAATAAATAAATAACGAATAAATAAAAGGTTAAACGATTTTTTTAAATGTAAAAATGTATAAAAGCAGAAAATAATACATTAAGGGGAATAACAAAAATATTTTTAATATAAAAATAAATTTGATTAAAAATGAGTCATATTTATTTTATCAAGTCGTTTATTCCTTTATTTATTTTCCTATTATCACATTTATTTATCTATTTATCACATTTATTTATCTATTTATTAATTTATTAATTTATCTATTCATTTATTCATTTTTAATTTCTGCAGGTTTGGTCCTCCATAGGTCCACATGCTCAATGAGTGTTTTGTTAAGTGGATAGATGGATGGATGGATGGATGGATGGATGGATGGATGGATGGATGGATAGATAGATAGATAGATAGATAGATAGATAGATAGATAGATAGATAGATAGATAGATAGCACCCTAGATCTAAGGCTATTTTCATGGCAAAAATTCAATTACACAAATATCATATAAATACAATAAAACCACACAATTTTGAATTTTGAATTTTTTTATTAACATATGATAAAGCTGAGGTAAAAGAGCTCTGGTTAGAAGAAAAACAGCACAATCCAGTCTAAGACTGATACAAATGTTAATAAACATCAAACCAGAGCAGATACAAGATCTGTCTGCTTAGAGTTGAAAATAAACTTCCTCTAGAGGAAGATGCCAGGGCACTGCATGTGATTTGTTTTGGCCTCTAAAGATGGATGACAGAAGTAGATTTTGGACTTGTGCGATATAATTTATTGCTCACTTTCCTTTGCTGAACATACTGAAAACATCCAATGTTGCTTGGCAAAGCCAAAAATATATTGAGCAGGCTAAACTTGATGGATTTAAAAACAAATTAAAGCTTGTTACCCACTATGAATGTGAAGTATACTTGGCGAGCACACATTCAATGTTAAGAGACTGGTTAAGACAGCGTGCTTTCTTTTTACCGAGGACAAGGTTAAACCTTAAAATGTTTGCACAAAATGAATACAATAACTTGAACTCATGAACCGAGAAAACTAAAAGCTTTTTTTCTCCATTGACCTCAAGAATTTACCATCCGATGACTGTAGATAACGACCTCGAAGGGAAAATGATGGAGTACATCACATGTGTTTTGTCCACACAAGTATCTTGACCCCGGCGACCCTGAAAGGCTTAACCTCTGACCTCTGACATTGGAAAAGCACTTATTGCCTTCTGATAATCAAAATGCATTGTTGTTGAGTGGCGTGGAGTTCAATTGCCATGAGGTAAGAGGCCTGAAATACATCTAAAGAAAAACTGCAACCTGGGAAATTACATGCTTAGAAGTGAGGTCACTTTCGAGAGGGACACAGATGCACAGCAACAGCACTAAAGACTTCAGCTCTTCACCGGAGCTCAAACTGCAAGAAAAACCTTGAGGACACAATGGCAGGAAAACATGGGTGGGCAAAATGCCTTCTGGGATATGGCAGTAATATAATGGAATGATGAATTCCCCTGCGCTTTTTAGTTGGACAAATAGACACGTTTGAGAACAGGTTTTATTATATTAATAATATAGAATATTGGGATACGAACTCTAGATGTCTATCATATATGTACTATACTAACAAAATAGAATATATTATTATATCATATAATTGCTTTGCTTGCCTCAATTATTCAATAAATTGTCATTTTAAACTTTGTAATGGCAATAGCTAAACTCTCGACGGCAGCCATATTGCGCCAAAACGTCCACCACACCAGCTTATTGGTGGAGAGGCGTGATGAAGCCAGTCAGTATGTATGGGGATTATTATTTAGGAGGCCATGATGATAGGCAGAGGCCAACGGGCAAATTTGGCCAGGATGACGGCGTTAAACACCTACTAATTTTTCCGAAGAACATCCTGGGATTTTTTTGACCACTGTCTGAGAGTCAGGACCTCGGTTTAAAGTATCATCCGAAGGACGATATAATAAATTAAATTAAAAATCTATATTAAAAAATAACTCAAATATATACATACATAAACAGTGAAATAAATTATTAGACGATCTATCCTTTTTTATTGGGTGTCTCTGGATTGGCTGAGAGACTGGATTGGGTCCCTGGGTCTGAATGGGTAGAAAAGCTTGCGTTAAAAATAAAATGGTTCGCTATATGAGATCAAAACACTAATATTAGTATATAGAGTCAATGCCAAAGTGTCTTGTTCTAAAATATTAGTGTTATCAAATATTGTGATAGAAGATCCATGCAAATGGTATTTCTTATGTTACTCGACCAGCTCCGAGCAGGATTCAAACCGGGGTATCCGGCGTGACAGGCTGCCGCGCTAACAACCGGTGTGCTACCTTAACCGCTAGTGCCTCTTAACTGGTAGTCTTATCAAATATTGTGATAACAGAAGCACCATGCAAATGGTCTCTATGTAACTGGTCGTACTTGACCCACTCAGAGGTGCGTTTCCCGTACAACGACGTAACTCGCTGCTAACTACTACCGTATTGTCGCAAATTGATAGTTCTCGACCTGTGGTTAGAAGCATAGTTTCTTCTTTGCATGACATGTGGACTCAATAAATCCTTATCTTGAGCAAAATAAGCAAGCTGACATTCAGTACAATCTGTATCTTTTATTTCGAATACATACACGATGTAAAGATATAAAGCACCTATTTTGAAGAGTGCACATGCGCATGTGCGAATGAGCTTATGATTGAATCTGAAAATAAAGAAAAATAACTAACGTGAAATAGTCCTCAGATGCGATGTCCGTAATTTATAGCAAAACATCTAGCATTAATTCGATCTCAAACATATTCATTAAAAGTAGTTATTACTCCACCATCTGCATGACATCATTAACCAACATGGTTGAACTGTCGTTCCAACCACACAACTTTGCGATGCGGTTTGCGAATGTTCGTTGGAACTATGATTTCGGGAAACACCGACTCGCTGAATTATGCTGATAATGACGGAACTCGCGATCACAGTTTGCTAGAGATGCTTTCACGAAACGCACCCCTGAGGGGGATTTGAACCCGGGTCTTGAGGCCAGGGGAGTGAGGTTTACATGCACAGCTCTTACGTTACATCTAGACACGGCTCAGGTCACTCCTTCAAAAATGAAAAGCTAGAGGAAGTCTAATCACTTAGATACAAATAATATTTGTATTTTTTAAGTATTCAAAGCAGACAGTATAGGTAAACTAATAATGTGTGGTCTTACATTCCCGCCATCGTTCACTGAGCAATAGGATGTGTCGGGGAGAGAGAGAGAGAGAAAGCAGTGATAGACAAGCTCTCAGAGCGCCGAACAGGCCAGCGTGGTGCAATCCTCCTGACATTTTTCATTGTGTGTAATTGCCATTCATGCACTAATGGAGTGCATTGTGTCAGTAATGACAGGAAATGTCAAGTCCCCAACCAGAGTAGGGGTTCGTCAATTGTTTGCCTTTTCACATGAAAATACACATGCGTTTCCCCCTGGAAAGGGGAAGAAAGAAAGGTATGCCCGTGTTGTCACTGGAGATCCTCAGTGCCATTTTCGAGATTGTGTTAAGCCTTATTACTTGCATTCATCATATTTAATTATGCTGTGGTATGCAAAGTCTTAGTACAACCCATCATTTTCTTCACCGTCTCAGTGAAAGGTGAAGGACATCATTTGAGAGTAAAATGTCATTTGTGAAGTTCACGTTCGTGTTTTGAAACCTTTCAAAATACTGGAACAATAAAAGATTAATTTGGTTAAAAAAAAATTTTAAAATGAGAAAACATTTTTAATATTTTAAATATTTCAAAGCTGAATACAATCAGACAAAAGATGCATGTATATATTCTGCCATGCTTGGCTGTGTATAAAGTCCACATATGATGAAAAGTTGAAGAAGATTTAAAAAATGAAGGTATTTTAATAAAACAAACTCAGATATATCTATATCTATATCTATATCTATATATATATATCTATATATATATCTATATATATATATATATATATATATATATATATATATATATATATATATCTACTCTGTCTCGTATTCTGTCCAAACACACATCTACGTCAGGTGACCTGTAAATGCCCAAAAACTATTTCCATTGCAGTTTTGTGAAATATTTATTTTTCAAATTGCCTGAAAAACCACCTCATGCGAGCGTAAAAACCTTTTTTGCGATAAATGGGAGTTTTTGCTAAATTGACGTGTTTCCATTGGCCGTATTTTCAATTCACAATATCAATTTGCGCAATTTGAAGGGTAATGGAAATGCGGCTACTGTCAATTAAACATCTTAAAAACTCAAATGGTTATCCAGATAATATAATTTGTAATGCTAATTTTAGTATTGAATTACAAAAAAGCAAAACTGAAGAATTTTCACTGGTGGTCTTCCGCACAATACATTATCCATCAATATACAAACCAAACATTTTTTTAAAGATTCGGCATACGATCCTATAAAACCAGTTAAACTTCAAAATGATTTCTAGTTTATAACCTTTTCAGGGGTATTTGCTGGCTTGATGACATAACCCTGGCTGACACAGCCTATTGGCCCTGAACCAAATTGGTTTGTCTTTTTTTCTGATGCATTATGGGGAAGAAGGAAGTGAAAACAAGGGGAAAGAGAGGTACCAAGGTCCACTTTGTGCTCCTGATTGTATTGAGAATGAGACCCCAGCAAAATGCACTTCAGCCCTGACTACAAACAGAAAATCAATACGGTGCAATTAAGCACAAAGCAAAGCTCAGATGAGAAGCAGAGAGATTTATTTATTAAATTCAAACTCCTATGGCTTCTGAAGCTAATTTGGCCTGGGTTCTTTGATAACGCTCTCAAAGCCCCTCAGTCAAGAAGAGCGAGGTACTGAGGATAACCGCTCAGAGAAACATAGGCACACATATGAAGGGAAAAGATGGAGGAATTGTCTAGTAAAACAAATCAAGATTCAACATATCAGATGTAATCAGTGGAAAAGACTGCTACATCACATCAACAACCAAACTTATTCAAAAGTTTAGGTTTAGAAGGATTTTATTTATGTTTTTGAAGAGGTCTCTAAAGGTGATAATACACAGGGCAACTTTTTGGGCAATGTTGCCGTCAACGGGCAACTAGATGAGACAGAGGGCCCACGACCGATCTACATTATCCAGATAGAAAATGATTGAACATTTTCAATGGGAAAGTGCCCAAGCAACAATCGCTTGGCAAGATTGCCCAGCAACATTGCTCAAAAAGTTGCCCTGTGTATCATCACCTTTATGCTCACCAAGGCTGCATTTATGTCATCAGAAATACAGTAAAACATTAGGTTGTATTTTTTCAAGGGGGTGGGACTTGGGTGCTGAACATGTTGATTGGTTGAGTTCACGCAGCATTTTGATTGGTTGACCACCATTTTTAAAAGTCTGTTGCAGTGGGTGCAGTTGTTTGCTATTCGAATCAACAATGGAGTTTAAAAAATACAACAGATGGACCGATGACGAGGTTCAGGCTCAAAATCCAGAGGACAAAATCCAGCGGGAACTGGAAAGTCGCGCACAGTTCTATGTCACCTAATTTGCCTAATCTTCAGTGTATTTTAGACTGCGATGGAAACCTGGGACAAATTGTTCCGGGTAATTTCGGTGGAAACGCTGCTTTAGTAAAATCTTCTAACATGCTGATTGTTTTGCTGCTCAAGAAACATTTCTTATTATTATCAATATTAAAATCAGTTGTACTGCTTAATATTTTTGTGGAAAATGTGATACATTTATTTTTTCAGGACAATTTAATAAATAAAGTTCAAAGATTTATTTTTCTGTTCTTTTGCAATAGACATTGTAAAAGTCTTTACTGTCACTTTTGATCAACTGAATGTATTTTTGCCGAATTCTTACTGACCCAAAACCTTTAAATGATAGTGGACATTGCAGGGGCCTTTAAGTGTAAAGTGGTAGAAGAGAAGCTAGTCATTTACGTATAATCTTCGAGCAAATACTCAAGTGACTTAGGACGTTTTCACTCCTGAAAGTCCGCACCAAGGTCCGAACCAAAGTTCATGTTTTGATACATATACATTCGGTAAGTTTTGGTTTGGTTTCACATCGCAATTATGCGAGCGCACTAAAGAACTTTACATGACATACTTGTTTACTTGACATACACATTTCGTCTGTTTGCTTCAATCCTGTAATTTGGATTTGGATCAAACTGAAAAGTCCAAAAATCAAGACCAAACAAGGTATGAAAGGGCTCTTAGAAATCAGTAACATCATAAGCAATTCATCATTAACTAGCCAACAATATTGCACGAGTCAGCAGTATTGCAATGCTGATTTACAAGAGTAAACTATATGGCCCATAATCCGTGCTCTAAGGTTCATTCATTCAAACAAATAAATCAATATTTCCAAATATAACCAGTGGGCAAACAACTTCTATTGAACAGACAAAAAACGCCAAGTGACCACATAATTTCAAGTCTGCCATTTTGACCTCTGTTGTCCCTGATTGGATTATGGGAACAATGGACAATATGGGATAGTTCAACCAAAAAGAAATTCTGTCATCATTTACTCGCTCTTGTGTCGTTCCAAAGCTGTATGATTTTTTCCCCACAAAAGAACCAAACAACAGCGGTGCCCATTGATTTCCATTGCATGGATTGTATTAAAAAAACAAAAACTGAGACATTTCTCAGTCTTAGACAAATCTTCCTTGATGTTCAGAAGAAAGGTCATCTCTTTAAAGTCACTATGAAAATGACAATAAGTATTGCAGTATTTATTATAAATTATTTATCAGTGCACATTGTTATTATTTTTTTAAATCTATTTGCACTCTTAATCTTTAAATCTGCAAAATAAGTTTCCCTAGCTGTTGCAGTAACATCAACTTCTCTTCTCTTCTCTTCTCTTCTCTTCTCTTCTCTTCTCTTCTCTTCTCTTCTCTTCTCTTCTCTTCTCTTCTCTTCTCTTCTCTTCTCTTCTCTTCTCTTCTCTTCTCTACAACCATCCAATCAATTCCTGATGGACTAAATCAATTCCCGTCTTACATTTTTTTTCTTATTCGCAAAGCCGTTTTACACCACAACTTCTGTTTCATGCCGACTTTAAGAACACTCCACAATGTCCGCCATTACCCAGCTCAGGTAAATGTATACTGTAGCACTACACACTAGCTTTACCACCAATATGGAACAATTGCTGGACCAACCTTGCTCTCACATACTCATAATGAAGCTGACACGGGCCTTTTCATTCTCCAGTACTGGAAAAGTGAAAAGGCTCATTTTGTTGTCGAGAGTTGATTGACGTACGTTTACCAATGGTGTTCTAATGGGTCTGTGGGTTTCTATTTGACAGTAGTGCGTAATGAATGACCTTGCACGCTCACCAACACACAAGCACACACACTCACACCACCTCAGCAAACACCCCAAGGAAATTAAAGGCCTTGTGTCGTTGTTTTCGTGAACCTTGTTTCTTTTCTCCCTCTACATCTTGTCTTGCGCTCTGCCTCTCTCACTTCTCCCACGGCCGGCTGTGAAGAATCTGATACAGGTCCGGGTGTGGAAGCAAGGGGCGAGTAAATGAAATATTGATCCGCTGCTCCGTGGCCTTGCCTTCACCTTGTCCCAGCGCTGTGAGTTACCGACTTTTTCCGTTCTGCTTGTAATAGGAATTATTACAGAGGGCCTGGGCGAGTAATTACTGGGCATGGCAAAGGGGAGGGACCCTGTCGTATATTTCTGTAAAGAAGTTATTTACCGTGCCTTCTCCAACACTAACCTGGCCCTTTTCCCTGTCGCTCTTCGTCCGGCCCCTGTCTTTCTTAACCTTGATTCAATTCTGTTAACTATCATTAATCATCCGAGCTGTCTGGGGAAGTTTATCAAAAGCAAAAACAGGGGTGTGAAGGGGTTGAGCGGAAGTGTGGGGTTTGACATTGGTTCTAAATTTGACTTTTGCGGAATTTGAAATGAATTGACCCACACAGGATGTGAAACTGAAATGTACGCAATTGCAATTCATAGATAATATAACAATTGCTTTTCATAAGTTCAACAAAATGGGCAAGCAATACAAGCATGCAGATGTGTGCGCTTGGCCAACTCACTACCAGTACCAACGCAGTAACGGTTGAAGATGCTTGACCTGAAAGAAAAAAGGGACCATAAAAGAAGTTGTTTAAGTTAATATTCGTTGTAGTCCTCATTGGCAGCGCTGAGAATTACATGGAGTATGTTTAAGATCTATTGCTGTGTTCATTTCCATGTCGTATTTACCATAAATAAAGCTCCGTATCTTTGATATTGCTCTCGCGGTACTTTGATGTCACACACACCGACCGGTTTTGCACAGCGCCGCAAACTCACCCACAGGCATAAATCTGCAATGGTCAGGTGGTACAGGGGCCAAGTCGTAGCTCTCAGAAAATTACCAGTTCTACAAGCACGTGAAGGCTAATGTTCAGAATTTATATGGTATTGATGACATTTGAAGTGATGTATTCCATTCTCTGATCCTCAAGATGAAATTTAATTTATTAAAGCTAGGGTCGTTAATGTTGGAGAGCTAGCCAGATTTGAAAGTGGCACCTCTTCTAAGCTCCGCCCCCTCCTGTCAGTGCTCTGTCCAAAGCTACGCCCCCCCACAAACATGAACGCACATCCACATTTGGAGTCAGCTGCATGTACCTACCAGTGATGCGCGGGTTGATCCAAAATGAGCGGGTGCCTGCGGTTACCCGCGGTTACGAGTCATCCAAAAATATTTTTAATGATATTTGGGTCGCGGTCGGTCGGGTCGTTTACCTTTGTAATTTATATAGTACTAGACACAATGTTCTATGAAATACATAGGTCTACACTTTATTGGCTGAATGCGCGAGGATGACGCACGAGCTCAGTCTGCAGAGATGACAGTGGGAAATCCTTATTTACCTTTTGAATGTTGAGCGCGTTATTAACTTTTGAATAAAAGCTGACGCGGGACAAAATGCCCGATTTCCCAACGCTTTGAACTGAGCAATGCTATTGTGCCATTTTAATAGGCTACTTTTAAACGCATATAGCTCAGTAATGTCAGTTTTATGTAGCCTATTTGCTGAGAGGGGGCGGGATTTTTGTTGGGAAAGTCCGGGGAGAGACGCACACGTCGATTAGACTGGATAAACACATGCAGCATCTTAATTGTTAAGAAAATGAAACGAAATAAATGAATAAATCAAGCATTTATTACAAAACACTAGGCTATATCATACAGCATTCTGAAAAATGCGCACCCCTAGTTCCTCCGTCTATGGCCCATGACGCGATGAGCATTTACTATAGCTACTTTTAAAAAACGCGGTTCATGAAGCGGGTCAGGTACAATATTTTCTTTCTTTTTTTTTGCGGTCCGAGTTGCGGGCGGGTTAGTTGAAAACGTCGGTCGGGTGCGGGTTGTTTATACATTGACCCACGCATCACTGCTGTGCACGCAGTGGTGCTCGGGCACGAGACATGAAGGCATCTGATTGGTTCTTTACATTCGCACCAAATGGCAGTGATTGGTCAGAGTTTTTACTGTCCTACAGCTGCTACAGAGGTCAGATTTTTTTCATTCCTTTTTCTGAACACATAATGTATTGACTACTATCAGAATGGAAGGACCATTTCACCCAGTATAAAAAAAAAAAAAAATTCTGAACAGGATTACCTACCCTAGCTTTAAGTAGAAATGAAATGTATTTTTTAACCCTTTCCCTGCCATTGACAGACTTTTCCTTCATTTATGAGACGCTTCCCCACCATAGACGGAATTTTCCGGCTTTCATTGAACATCTCCGGATCAAAACACGGCAGGAGCAGAAACAAACGAGAAAATTTAAGTGTACAAGTCTTCACTATTTCCAAGAAGCTTTTGAAGCTTTTGAAGCTTTTAGAAAAATACTGACTATTGCAGTATTCATGAAATAAATACTGGTTTTATAAAAACATTAAGCAGCACCATTTTCAACGGTTATCAGAAATAGCACCAAATCAAACAATATCTGAAGAATCATGTGACACTGAAGACCGGAGTAATAAAGATGCTGAAAATGTAGCTTTCCATCATATGACTGAATTACCTTTTAAAATATTCAAAATATTACAGATTTTACTTTATTTTTTATCAAATCCGTGCAGCCTTGGTGAACATTAAAGACGTTTGAATGGTAGTGTACATTTTTATATTTATGGAAATATAAAAATTACGTTTATGGGAAACACGCCACATATTTTGTATTTGATAACATGTTTATTCATACTGAAAATTAAATTAATTAAGAACAACACTTTCACTACTAAAGCATTCCAATTCAGTTCAAATTGAAGAATAAATTGCAATTTAATTATCAATTCAGCACAACTCTGGTCAGGTCAATGTGTAAGTGTGGTTCAATTTTACAGTATGTGTGTGTACACCTGGTGTAAAAAAAAAAAGGTCTTTGTTGGTGTTGATGTATACCGGCGTCACTTGTAGAAGAAATGGCCGTTTATTTGGCTGATAGATAGAGTGCACCAGTGCCCTTGCTTTGCTTAGCAGGAAGGAACGGCTGGGTGTTGGATTGGGGTGTGCATGTACTGAAGGTCACTGTTGAGAATAGATCTAGGGTTAGTGGGGGATTCATCTTGGGTACGTACCCCTGAGGGGACGATATGACATCCCAACTTAACCTTTTCCTGTCTCACTACGGTCTGTTCCTGCAGAACACCATGTATTTATGTAGTATACATGCGGCAGAGACTAAATGGTGCAACGGGTACATGATGCATTAGATTATTAATGATAATGCAACTCTTCTCCATTCCAAGCCAACCAGTCTATCCTTGTCTGATTTGGCCTTTGAGACTTTATTCTTGCCCAGATGGCCAGCCACGCTGAAAATGTTTGTAATGCCTTTTCAACTTGAAATTAAGTCCAAAAGTTTAAGAGACAGAGAGTTAAAGTACAAGAGCAAGAGAGTGAAAGACGGTTTTTCTAGTGCAGTACAAAGACGACAGGACCTGATTTGATTCATTTGGAGAACGAATGAGAGGATAAAAGCAATAGAGATGGAAAACAAGGGGGAGGGAAGAGAGTCAATAAGGTATGAGTGATGAGTGGAGAGGAATCAGGATCAAGGGCAGATGGAGAAAAAGACTAATGGATATAAAAGAACAAGTACTGAACTACTGAAAATGAAGACTTAAAGACATAAGACGTTCAATGCCATATTTGCAGATGACCTAAAGCCATAACGTATATTGCAGTTTTATAACAATGAAGTTATTTTATGTAATTACAAGAAAAAATAATAATATATATATCATATTGGTTTATAAATTCACTATGAACACTTGACATGTTATTAGGCTTATGTCACAAACATTGTGCATAGATGCCAGGATTTGACAAAGTGGCACATTCAGTAAAGCATGACATGTGAGATCTGAATTCAATGAAACAAAAGGGACTATATAGGGACTAGTAGTAGCAGTAGTAATGTGTGAGTTGTGTTAGTAGATCAACAAATTGTTAATTAGTGATATAATGTAGCTATATGTAGTGTAGTTATGTAATGTAGTTATTGTCATAAAGGCATCATAAAATGCATCACACAGAATCAGTCTGAACCAACAACTGACTCACTCTGTGAACTTAGAACTGTGAGCTGATGGCAAGTGTTTGAAGTGAATCGAGGATTTGGCTTGCACTCAAAAATTAAATCTTACAAATAAAACATAATATAAATGTAATCAATAGTATGATGAAACTACTGATGATATTTTAATAAAGAACAGTATTATGGCTGCAACCAACTTGGAAAAAACAACCTTAATAAAACATAAGCAAAAATCCAAATCTCAGCAAGAATCAAATGAAACTGGTAAAGTGACAGTAAGGACATGTATAACGTTTCAAAATGTTTACATTTAAAAAATATGCCATTGAACTTTCTATTCGTTAAAGTATCCAGAAAAATGTAACACAGATCGGACAAAAATATTAAGCAGCACAACTGATTGTAACACTGATGATAATAATAGGAAATGTTTCTTGAGCAACAAATCAGCATATTAGAACGACTTCTGAAGGATCATGTGACACTGAAGACTGAAGTAATGATGCTGAAAATTACATCATTCGTATCTTCACTACGTTGCCATCCAATTTGACCAAGTTTGCAAACCTCAAGCCAATACAAGAGCTATTGTTATGATACTACAAATATCTACACTGTTTTCAGTTTACAGAATGCACATATTGACAGAGGAGAGAGAGAGAGAGAGAGAGAGAGAGAGAGAGAGAGAGAGAGAGAGAGAGAGAGAGAGAGAGAGAGAGAGAGGGCTCCACTAAAAGCCTCTGCTTCAATTTAAACAAAGCTGAACCTTTGATTTTTTCTCCTCATGGAGCCTGTCCAGAACTCGCCCTAACAAGATCAAGTCCACTGCTCATAGATTCCATTACCCTCTTCTCAATTAAATTACATCTACATTTGTGCAGGTTAAGGACCGATGCGCTCTGCCAAGACTCCAACTTCATTGGACAGGAAGAGATCCTGGCATTTGCCCTCCCTGACACGGGCGCAAGTAAAAACAAGCCAAGAACACGAGAGAGTAGAGGAGAGCGAGAGATAGAGAGAAGGGGGGAAAGAAGAGAATAGAAAATCAATATAGCAGGAAAGCAGGGATGAAGATTGAAGGGTTGGACAGAAGGGGAGAGAGAGTGTGACTGCGAGACCACCGCGGTCTCAAATGTGACTGACTGGCAATCGCCAAGAGCATATCGATGAAAGTCGGCAGGGAGAGGTTCGGTAGAGGTGACCCAGAGGCAGAGAGGGTCTCATGGGGATGCGCAGAAGCAGTCTGCCCTGTCAGATGAGTCTGGAAGTAGAGGTTATTGAGGCCTGTCTCCTCTTAGTAATTCCCGCTGCTCCATTCATGTGTGTGTGGGCATCTCTGTGCTCTTGGAAGCACTGCAGACAGCCCTTCAGGGACCTCCAGAGCCCATCCGAAATTCTTTGATATGGTCAAAAGCTGTGACACTAAAGCAATGAGGTGGAATGTTTAAAGGCCAAAGTCAATGACTGCCAGGATACAGCACAGGGTCTTAGAGTGTGTTCACACTTGGCATTGTTTGATTCGATTAAAACAAACCCTACCATGAAAAGATGCAAACGAACTCTGGTGTGGATTGACAGAAATATGAACTCAACACGCGTGATGTCACCATATGCGACCCTGAAAAGGAAAGCATGAAGCATACCTGTTTTGTCTCACCATAGGAGCTCATTACAGTTCGGTACAGGTGTTAGCAATGCCGTCTCCCTTGTAGCAGATCTTCGTTTGTGTGCAACGGAGGAATTGCTTACGCTGTTTTGACTCCTTTACACATTTTATAAACTCTTCACGAGTTCTCAGCTGGTTACGGTGCTATCATACGTACGCACATATAATGAGTGCATTTAACACTGCATTGTTTTGGATGGTCGGTAAGGTCCGTCGCAAAATACGTTTTTTTATTTATCTTTAGGGTCGGTCTTAAAAATTACAGTGTGAACGCTAAGAACACCAGAACTAAATGTTTTTTTTAGTTTTTTGGTCCAGACCAAAAAAACTGAACTACAAGTGTGTACTATCATGTTTTTCCTAAATGGACTTTTCAGGCTATAAAGGCATTTTCCGTTTTCCGGCACCATTTGATATTTTTTCCCTCAAACACTGAAACTACAGTTATATGACATGCTGCGTTTGTTTGACTGTCCAAAGCACGTGAACATGAGGCACACAATTGGGTGTATGTAGTTAAGCATCTCACCATGACATTCTAGCTCGCATCTTTTCACACTGTACAAGTTTTGCGCAGTGTGAAAAGCCTTTCTGAGACTCAAGCCCTGTCCCAAAAGGTACATTTCATGCACTTACGGTCTTGTGGACTTAGAATGGCCACCGTGTGTGCATGATCATTAAGTCCACAAGACCAGGGTGTCCCATTCCAATTCCTCATTTTATGTTTCAGAAGTGTCCCATTGTGTGTCCCTATATGCACCCTCGATGCACACTTTTGCTAAACTAAAGCTAGCTCCGCAGAAAACTTCCATCTTACAGTCAAAGCAGAGTTACATAATAAAAGTGCAGACTCGTAGGAAGACCGTGAGTGTTTATAGTGCTATTCACACTGATCTAAACAGGACCTTTTAAACCTTCTCTGAAACCTCAATATGTCACGACACACACAAGGGAAAGGTAAGATCCAAAAGCAGTTTATTAGGGAAATCCGTACTCACAATCCAGCCAGGCAAATGGTCAAAATCCAGTAAATCAATCCGACAAGAACAAGTAACAGGAACGGAAGTGTGGGGACATTAAACACAGGAGGACTAAATAGGGAGGCAAACAAGGAGGGTAACGAGCAGGACAGGTGGGACAACTAAACCAATAATCAGATAACAAGGGGGAGGGACCAGACAATGACAAGAGCACATGGCCCCAAAATAACAAAACACCCATGTGCATAACAAGACAGGACAGACATGTGACATTACCCCCTCCCTACGGAGCGGCTACCAGACGCTCCATAAGACCAGGGCGGGACGGGAGGGACAGACCAGGGCGGGACGGGAGGGACAGACCAGGGCGGGACGGGAGGGACAGACCAGGGCGGGACGGGAGGGACAGGTGAAGCGGACAGTTCATCGGGCGGCCAGGGCGAAGCGGACAGTTCATCGGGCGGCCAGGGCGGTGAGGATCCCTCGGGCGGCCAGGGCGGTGAAGACCCCTCGGGCGGCCAGGGCGGTGAAGACCCCTCGGGCGGCCAGGGCGGTGAAGACCCCTCGGGCGGCCAGGGCGGTGAAGACCCCTCGGGCGGCCAGGGCGGTGAAGACCCCTCGGGCGGCCAGGGCGGTGAAGACCCCTCGGGCGGCCAGGGCGAAGACGACAGTCCATCTGGCGGCCAGGGCGGAGTTGACAGTCCATCTGGCGGCCAGGGCGGAGACGAACAGGGTGAAGACGACCACTCGGGCAGCCATGGCGGTGAAGACCAAAGCGGAACAGGAATAGACCCCTGCTCAGGAACGGTCACAGACACCACCGGCTCAGGAACTGCAACAGCAACAGACACCACCGGCTCAGGAACAACAACAGCAACCGGCTCAGGAACAGCAAAAGACACCGGCTCAGGAACAGCAACAGACACCACCGGCTCAGGAACTGGAACAGACACCACCGGCTCAGGAACAACAACAGCAACCGGCTCAGGAACAGCAAAGGACACCGGCTCAGGACCTGCAACAGGCACCACCGGCTCAGGAACTGCAACAGGCACCACCGGCTCAGGAACTGCAACAGGCACCACCGGCTCAGGAACTGCAACAGGCACCACCGGCTCAGGAACTGCAACAGGCACCACCGGCTCAGGAACTGCAACAGGCACCACCGGCTCAGGAACTGCAACAGGCACCACCGGCTCAGGAACTGCAACAGGCACCACCGGCTCAGGAACTGCAACAGGCACCACCGGCTCAGGAACTGCAACAGGCACCACCGGCTCAGGAACTGCAACAGGCACCACCGGCTCAGGAACTGGCTCAGGAACCAGGGCGAGCAACTGGGACGGTCCCGGCAGGGCGAACAGCTCGGGCGGGGCCGGCAGGGCGAGCAGCTCGGGCGGGGCCGGCAGGGCGAGCAGCTCGGGCGGGGCCGGCAGGGCGAGCAGCTCGGGCGGGGCCGGCAGGGCGAGCAGCTCGGGCGGGGCCGGCAGGGCGAGCAGCTCGGGCGGGGCCGGCAGGGCGAGCAGCTCGGGCGGGGCCGGCAGGGCGAGCAGCTCGGGCGGGGCGGCAGGGATGGCAGTTGCCTCCGGGCTGGTCTCTGGGTTAGAACCCACCAGACGACCCGATGAAGAGGTTCCTCTCCTTCTCCTCCTCCGTCTCCGGACCACCGAAATCGGAACAGCAGACACTGGCTCCGACTCAGGAACCGCAGACACTGGCTCCGACTCAGGAACCGCAGACACTGGCTCCGACTCAGGAACAGCAGACACTGGCTCCGACTCAGGAACAGCAGACACTGGCTCCGACTCAGGAACAGCAGACACTGGCTCCGACTCAGGAACAGCAGACACTGGCTCCGACTCAGGAACAGCAGACACTGGCTCCGACTCAGGAACAGCAGACACTGGCTCCGACTCAGGAACAGCAGACACTGGCTCCGACTCAGGAACAGCAGACACTGGCATGTCTAGGATCCGAGCCAGACGCTCCAAATGGTCCATCATTGCCTGGGCGGCCCCACAAATGGTCATCTCTAGATCTGTCTCACACTGGGCAGACGGGACGCGAACGGTCTCTGACTGGGCAGGCGGAACGTGCACGGTCTCTGACTGGGCAGACGGGACGCGCACGGTCGCTGACTGGGCAGACGGGACGCGCACGGTCTCTGACTGGGCAGACGGGACGCGCACGGTCTCTGACTGGGCAGACGGGACGCGCACGGTCTCTGACTGGGCAGACGGGACGCGCACGGTCTCTGACTGGGCCAGCGCAGATCTCCTCCTCCTCCTCCGTCCTCCCCGACGGATGCCTGAAGACTCGAGGCTGGCCGAAACCACCGATGACGTCCCAACGCTGGACGGATCCAGTGACGAGGAATTTTCCTCCAAATTCCTTTGGGCACACATGGAGAAATACTTCGCCAAGGAAATCCCATTCTCCCTCTCAGCAGGAGAAAGTTCACTCCGCTGAATCCACATTTGGCTGGTTCGTTCTGTCACGAGTTGGAGACGAGAGACGTGGATTCAATTGCAGAGATTTTAATAAAAGATAAAACATAAAACAAACAAACCAACAAAGGAAATCAGAACTAACTCCAACACGGGCAGGACAGGCACAGACACACGTAACATGTACAACGAACCAGCACAGAACAGCAGACACTGGCTCCGACTCAGGAACAGCAGACACTGGCTCCGACTCAGGAACAGCAGACACTGGCTCCGACTCAGGAACAGCAGACACTGGCTCCGACTCAGGAACAGCAGACACTGGCTCCGACTCAGGGACTGGAACAGACACTGGCTCCGACTCAGGGACTGGAACAGACACGGGCACCGGCTCAGGCTCGGCAGGCGTGACGTGAAGCTCAGGCTCTAGCTCAGCAGTCTCAGCGGAGGGAGATTCTGGCCTGGCGGTCTGGGAAATAGATAGCACTGAGACTTGTGAAAATCTCAGACTATAGGCTGCTCGGACTGATCTCAGTGGCTGATGGGCCAGCTTGGACACCAGTCCATTCCACCCTTGGATGGTTCCAATGGGAGTGATTGTGCTGGCTGATGGTGCGATCTGCGATGGGCCACGCTCCGCGGCCGACGGGGACATAGGCTCGGCGATGGACCTCCTGTCCGGGAACACAGGTGCAGGGTCAGTCCTCCCATCAGGAGACGCAGGCATATCCCACTGACTACGATGACGAAGATAATCTGTGAACCCCCAAAAGTCCAGAATCTCCAGCCCCTTCAATTCCCACTGAGGCAAAGGGTCATCCAGACAGACATTGAATAAATCCTTCAATGCTGCCTCATTGTAGTCCATACCTCTAGAGAGTGTCCAAAAAGTCTGAGCCAGACAATCCACCGTCTGGCCCTGCTGGCGTAGGGCCATCAAATTTTGGACTCGTCCCCTCCTCTCCCTCTCCGTCTTGGGGGAAGAGATACGAAACCCCATAATGCTGGATCTTTAATGTGACGGAGTCCTTCTGTCACGACACACACAAGGGAAAGGTAAGATCCAAAAGCAGTTTATTAGGGAAATCCGTACTCACAATCCAGCCAGGCAAATGGTCAAAATCCAGTAAATCAATCCGACAAGAACAAGTAACAGGAACGGAAGTGTGGGGACATTAAACACAGGAGGACTAAATAGGGAGGCAAACAAGGAGGGTAACGAGCAGGACAGGTGGGACAACTAAACCAATAATCAGATAACAAGGGGGAGGGACCAGACAATGACAAGAGCACATGGCCCCAAAATAACAAAACACCCATGTGCATAACAAGACAGGACAGACATGTGACACAATACTGCTGTGAGTAATGAGTACCCAGGTGTCTCTCATTGGTGTAGAGGGAATGGGAGGAGACTACAATTAATGATAAGAAGTTACACACCCAATGATCTAGGAATCATTCTGATGTTAATACCTAGATATGACATGATATTAAAAAAAACTATATAACTGCATCTTAGGGTTCCTACTATATGACATTGCTTATCTAATGCTGAAAAGTTGAATGGATCTTCTATGAACATCTGTAACCAGTCCTACTTGCACTGCTCCGAGCACAATTCGAACCGATGTCTCCGGCATGGGATGTGGCTGCTAACAAGGACATCAGCATCAGTCGCTAGAGAGTGTCTTGAGGCCAGGAGAGTGAGGTTTACACGCACAACTCTTACTAGCTTGCCTCCATTACACGTCCCACAAGCTTTTTCCCTTGCATGAACACTATCGGTGCTAAAGGCTGGTCTGTGTATGTTGCTTTTTACACAACCTGCATTTGAAGGGAGAAATTGAGACACTGCTGAAAGCATTTCAAGAGTTTCATGACCTAAATTCACCATCCTGCAAGCCTACTTCCAAAGCAGCACTAATGAATATTTCTCTTTGAGTGAGCGAACAGAAAATAATCCCACTCTCATTTCCACAGAAAATCTTTGCACTCAAGACTGATCGTGTTCGCCATAAAAAACAAACATATGAGTCATTTTATCCATGTTTGTTTGTTGAACTTGTAGGTTTCAACCTTTAAGTAGGATGTATCATCCATTCTTTAGCCACGCAAATTTTAACTGTATAAGAGACTGTAAAAGAGAGACGGTCCACTTATACATATTGTATATGAATGGGGAATATTATAACGCTGAAGTGTCTCACCTTAGAGCCAATCGTCTTTATTATTGAAGCATCACAACACTCAATACGGCAGCTGTATGAATTAAAGTCCTGCCTTACAGTCAATTGACTGTTTGTTTGAATCATCTACTGGGGTCGTATGAATTACTATTAAATTCACTTTGTGTGTTTTTTCAAGCATCAACACGGGAGGTCCTATACAATTGCATTACATGGACTTACAGAATTATAAAAAAGAAAAAGAAAAAAAAGCTGGATCTAGTTTCAGAACAACTCAGCTTTAGTTTATATGTGTTTGTAGTCTAGTTTTAACTATGGCTGTTTGTTTAGCCAAAATCGAATAGTTACAAAAGCTGTTAATCAGCAAAAACGCTAAATCATTTGACCTCTAGTGTGCACCATGACTGTCAAGCTGACCGGAATCCCCCAAGGCTCACTCTCAGGTCCTCTTCATTTTCCAGCGGTGCTATAGGCCTCCTTCTGCTCTATCTGCTGGATCAAAAGGGGCTGGTAGAGACGATTACCCAGTAAAGGGGGTTCTCTTGCCAGGCCCAGGGACAGCTGGCAGATGGGGGTCCTTCAGCCATCTCTGGAGTCATGCTGATGGCAGAAATGGGGAATAGGATGGACACTGGTGATGAAATGGTGTCCACAAGGCTGTTACTGACAGTCTGCTCACAAATGAAGCACATCTGAAAACCCCGAGGGCAGAAGAGCAAGGATGCAATGAAACCACATCATGCATTTGATGATGCTCAATATTATGTTTAGACCAACTTGATATAGATATATTTGTAGCACGCCTGTTCCGAATAACATCCTGGACAATTTCAGACTAACAATGGTGTTTGTGTGAGAAGTGCTGTGCCGTTGAGACAGACAGCCTTTGGCTAGTTGTCATGCTTTTTTTAATGTAATGTTTTGTAAATGTATAAACCTTGGTTAAAAGTCTTGGTTACAAAAGGTCAGTGAACATTTCCACTCTGACTTAACACACAGACCTTTTGTGACAATGTGCCTGCTATGGGAATCTTTTGCTCCTTGACACAATTTTGAAAATTGAAATATTAGTGTGAAAGTAAAATGCCCACTTCCCACCTAAAATGTGAAACATTTGAATATTTTTATTTTATTAAATAGCTGAAATATAAATGAAAATGAGTCAACATTTTCAACATCCTCATGTTGTTCAGAAAACCTATGACTTCATACAGCTTTTATTTTTGGGTGAACCATCCTCAATGAAAAAATAATAATAATAAACCATAAAAAATAAAAGCTAACATTCAAATATAAACACGCTGGACTATTATTAAATACTAAAGTAAAAAAATAAATCTAAAATTTGTCATTTTTATGCAACTAGCAGAATTCTTTTGTCAAATCAACTTAGATAATTAATATGGTGATAACATATGAGTGTCTGTTGATTAAACAACCAGTCTCAATTTTTTAGTTTCAATTAACTCAATTTTAAGGCAACCAAGTTACTTACATTTTTAAGTTAAACCAACAATAACTGTTTTTTTTCAAACAATGGAAGATAGGAGGAGTCTTTGAAACAGACATCCCTTTGCAGTTCAGTTTGCTAAGTAATCATTTTCTTCTTTTTTAATTCAAATTTTAATACACATACAGTACACTGCATACTGTATTCCAAGCAGAAGTAGTACGGTAGTATATCATTTCAAACTACCCAACATCCTGTACTTCAGGCAGCATTCAAAGTGTAAGCAGTCACACATGGCACCTCATCACCTCCAGCTGTCTCCCTTGACACTCTTTCCTTGGGCAGGAGACAATTTAAAGCAAATCGATAGCATTTCTCCCCTGTAGCATGGAAGGCAGGTTAGCGATTTCCCTGCCTCTCCCTGTCTCACCTCATTGGCATTTTCTATTTCCATTCCATTTTCAGCTAAATGCCGTTTGGCCTGTATTAAGCCCTGAACACAGCCGTCACTAATTCAGCACACAGAGAGAGCTGGGGCTGGGTTGAGTGGGCTTACTGCTTGCACAAATGGATTTAATACCATTCCACCACGAGCTTACCTGTAGGCCAGCATTTTAAGTCCTCAGAGCCTGTTCTGCATCCCTAAAGCAGGTTTGCTGAGGATTATTTAACATACACATTTAAGATGAATAGAGAATTAAAGATTGGAGTTTTGTGGCTTTGTACATCTGATAGCTTTGAGACCATATGGTGGGATCCAAATGTCTGAAACCAATGGCGAAAATGCTTTTATTTTACAGTTTTTCCACCCCGACTATGAATTATGAATCAACTTTTGTATTATTATTATTGAATGTATTGAATATTATTGAAATGTACGTACGTACATTTTAGAATGTCTATAATAGTAGTTTCTTAAATTAGATTTTCTAATCCCAGATTGCTCTTAAACTCTTGGATCAAATGTTTATTTTAATATAAAAATGAAATATAATAAAACATGCAGCATTTAAAAAGTATTTTATTTTTAACAAAACTGTTTTTTTTATCCAAATGCTTTTTAGAATGAAAAAAAAGTCTATTAAATTCACAATTCCTAAATCATTCGATTCATCATTGTGTTTTTGTTCATGCTAATGCTTAAATTGCAACCAACAAACTAATAATGGGAAGGCATCTGTGTTGCTTTTAACAAGTTATAATCTGTCAAATGCAGTTTTCATTGCCAAACAAAGAAAATAATTATAAACTGAGTAAACAAACGTTTGTCATTTTTGTTCCTGGTGTGAATAGTTTCATAAGAATGCATTGTATCTATTCAAAATTTTGCCTGCACTGAATATTTGTGGCACTGATTTTTTTGTGTTTGGAGTGAATAGGCCTTTATTCTATGAATAAATGTGAGCATCATTCAAATATTTGTAATACCTCCCCTAAGATCAAATTTGTATAATACTTCCCATAAAAGCAATACTTATATTCTTAGCATTTATTCACATGCTTTTGATTTAACAAGGCTGCTTAAATGGATGATAAGTGACCTTTTCCCCCACCATAGTGTTGAGCACAATAAAGCCTATATGACATACAGTTGTTTAGTGAAGATGCTGCTTCAAACTGTCTTTTTTAACAGAGGTTTTTCATTCAGTGTGACATTCAGTTCTTGAATTGCAACGACATAAAAGCCTCATTTGACGCAGCCTTGGGGTCGAGTGCATTATTCAAGGGTATGCAGTCATTTCAACTATCCCAGTTCATGGGTCTGTCAATGTGGGACTAAATGTGAAATGTTTGTGCTATCAGCGTATAGTGTTAACCGCTATAGCACCATCCCTGATGTTTTAAGTGCTCACATTGTTCCGCATGTAATTCGGTTGCTTGTCAATACAACATCCCCCTCGAATACTCTTGAGTTTTGAGACTGATAAAACAAGATGGAAAAAGAGTCTTGTGAATGCTAACACACAGAGAAATATATCTTGCTCTTAGAAAATATTAATTCATTAGGAATCCAGCTCTTGACAAATACATAAAAAAAAAAAAAAACCTGAAACTGTTCCAGCAAACTATATGAGGAATTATACTGGCAAAACTATGTTTCTTCTAAGTTTTTTTCTAATCAGTTATATGCATTCGTTTTTGTTTTGTTTTTTACTGTAATAAGTTAAATCTGTAAAACCTAAAAGGTTACTATTGTATTTTTTACAGGTAATATTTTTTACAGGTAATTTCCTCCAAAAATGTTTTACTGTAAATTTAATAGATTTTTGTTTTACAGTGTATGCATCATTGCTTTTACATATGGGCGCATTCTGGTTAATTGGGAGACATTTTGCCAATGAGATGACTGGGAATAAAAGTCCCAGTTTACTTGAATTCAGCCCATAATGTGCAACAAAACACACTTTTATAATTCTCCTTTCAACTGCCATTACAAATGCAGCACAGCTAATTGAGAAATTCTGTTATTAAGTTTTACATCAATGGCAAGACGGAACAAATTATACTTAGATGAAGCATTGTAAAATCTGCTGACATTAAAAAGACTTTAAAAATATATTTTATATATATATTAAATTACATGACTTGAATCGCCCTTGTGACAGACTCAGGATCTGAACAGCTCGCCTCCACTTGACCATCATTCAACGGAGGTCTACAAGCAATAATAACAACTTGTTGAAACCTGTTGTGGCAAAAATAAACTCATTAAACATCATCACTGCGTAAGAGACACTCAGAGTCAAATATATAAAAAGAGAAGTATTTATTCTTGCAAGAATAGGTTCAGTCTTTAACACAGAAGTTACCCTGCAGGAGTGACACACTCAGACACAGAACGGGGCAATCTTTATACTGTTCTTCAAGGCCCTTTCCCAACAGAGTTTCTCTTCCCAGTAGTTTTCCAGAGACAAATGACCCATATGGCTAGTTAACCCTTTAAGCCCCCCCTAAACTAGATGACCTCGGACCTCAGGTTCTTGCCCATCCGTTTTCTGGAGTGTCCCGCTCCTGCTTCTCAGGTATATAAACATACATAATACGAACAATAGAAACATGTGACTCACACTACTTTGTAATATCTACTGAAGATCAATGAAAATCAAAATGTTCCATTACAAACCTCAGGCCGAAGAACCTGCAATGATTCCAAAAGGTATATTTCCATGGTGTTACATTGGCTGGTAATTTAATTTTCAGTGAAATAAAAGCATGCAAGGTTCTGAGGTACAAACCAAAATAAAATTGCACAATAAAGGTTTACTGGAACACATTTGTACTCCCTGACAAAGTCATAAGATATTGCTTAGACACTTTGACAAGGTGAAAAGAAATATCCGATGGTGTGCGTTTGCCAACTGAAAACTTGGCGCAGAACCTCAAATCCTCAAAGCTGTCTCATCATCAAATGTTGTATGAAAATACCATTGTGACAAAGAGAAAAATAAAATGTATCATTTTGAATCTTCAACATTGTAAGCTGAGAAACAAGTTGTTTATATACATAGTTTTGCATAAGCTTGCCATTATGTGGTGTTTACTCAAAGGGGCAGAAATGAACCTCATCTGAATGCATGCAATAAATTCCTGGATGCCATGCAAATGTTATTACGCATGAATACTTTATGAATGCTACATCTGGGGCTGTCATGTTTCTGCTTTCTACACGCATATGCTGAAAAGTGATTCGGCTTAACAATGTCTCTTTAATGCAACAGATGCAACACACGGCAATACATTTTCCCACAAGGCCAACAGTGGTGTGATGTGGAGAAACTGAGGCGAGAGATGAAGCAGTCAAGAACAGTTGCAGTTTTATTCTCAACTTTCATCTGATTGCTGAGATACAACTTTGATATCGCAGTTAAGGGTGAATAGTCTGTGTCCTCACATAGCGCACTATACCGGTAGTTTACTACGACTAATGTTCATACTACACTTAGTTTCATCCTCAGATGGGATGCCCATGCATCTGATGCCGACCGCACAAAAAAATAAGATATAGGACTGACTATTCATTGTCATTTTGCAAGTAAGAAAGGCCCAAAAAAGCCCATATGTCAACTTTCCAAGTAAAAATATTGGTAACAATTTACGATAAAGTTCAATTTGTTCACATTATATTACATAACATGACAAAACAATGAACAACATTTTAGAACAATAATCTTTTAACATACAGTATATACTCAATAGAATCATGAGCATATTCTATTAGTAGTTCATGTTAGTAGAAATTAATATGAACTAACAATGATGGATTAACAGTACTAATGGCCCGTTCACACCAAGAACGATATCATTCTGTTAAAACAATATCATTCTGTTCATTTTAAACGCGTGCTTGTCTGCCTCTTTAAATGCTGGAGTTCGTTATAGCAGGATTGATTCTGATTGGCTGTCAATGTTTTGATCGTTCATCGGCTGGATAAAATCGAAGTTATTCCAATTATATTGTTTCTCTGTGCCGTTATCGTTATACTGTAGCCTGTGTGAACTCAGCTATGATTTTTAGAACTATGTCTTTATCATTATGTTGATTTTTTATCATCCTTGGTGTGAAAAGCTTTATTAAATTGCATCACAAGTGACAGTAAAGACTTCAATTGTTACAAAAGATTTCTATTCCAATCAAATTCTATTCTCATGGGCGTCCTTGGTCTACAATGCTGGGCTGTGACCTACTGTCTTTGTGCGGATGTTTGCTTTTATTAACACACACAAATAAGAAAATCCAATATAAATTCAATCTGAAACTTAAAAAGACTTAAACATTGACTGAATCAGCTTCTATAGTGCATTGTCTTCCCCCCCACCCCCCATGACATGTCAGAAGGATGCTACTGTAGCTTCTGTATTTCTTCAAATGATGAGCCTAATGATTGTCCCGACTAAAGAAACAGAAGAGCAGCTAGCCTTCCTGCAGCATTCACTGCCTCATGGACAGGCATACTTGAGGTGCAAAGATTTTTCCTCAAAACTATCAAGAGCCATCAGTCATTCAGTTTCGTTATTAACGCTATTCAAATCAAGGTTTTTCTGTGGACTTTCTTTTCATTACCAACGTCAGTTGGCTTCAGCTACTATTGACAATAGTGTCTTCTGACACAAGGAAAAATGTTTCTGTTCTTCTTACATCGTTGTCGTGTAAATGTACACAGAAAGTCAAAGTACTTTTTTTCAGGCATTCCTGACATATTTTAAGGTAACAAACAAAACTTGAAAAATCACACTCGAACTCACACTCACACACATACACACACACACAAGCTTTCATTTCTATCCTTGTGGGGACATTCCATAGGCGTAATGGTTTTTATACTGTACAAACTGTATATTCTATCCCCTTACACTGCCCCTATCCCTAAACCCAACCATCACAGGAGACATTCTGCATTTTTACATTTTCAAAAATATATAATTTAGTATGTTTATTAACCCATTCCCCTCATGGGGACCGCTGGCTGGTCCCCACAATGGAGGTGATCTCAGGTTTTAGTATCCTTGTGGGGACATTCGGTTCCCACAATGCATAATAAACCAAGCACACTCACACACACACACTCACACTCACACTCACACACTCACACACTCACACACTCACACACTCACACTCATAAAAGACTATGAAACAGTCAAAATGTTAAAAGAGATCTTTATGCCCAATATAAATTGTAATTAATAAATGGCATAAAACAAAAAGATATAAAGATAAAGACTTGAAAAATCACACTCACACACACACACTCACACTCACACACACACACTCACACTCACACTCACACTCACACTCACACACTCACACACACGCACGCATGCACACACACACACACGCACGCGCGCGCACACACACACACACACACACACACACACACACACACACACACACACACACACACACACACACACACACACACGTGTATATATTATACACAGACATATACAAACATTTACATGTATATACAACATTTTTTTTTTGCATACGGGAATCTTTTTTTTTTTTGCATACCGGAATCTGATTTTATCCCATATACAGATATTCACATCAATAATCTACATGAGTATATTTACATATCATAGCAATCCTCCATTTGCAAAAAAAAACAAAAGTAAAAAAATTGTAAGAACATTTAAAAAAAAAATCTGACCATCAACATGAACATACATACACTCATTCACATTATTGAATATCACACAAGGTTATTATCATAATCCCTACACATCACATGATTAGACATTGCAATGCATAAACAACACTTATAGAAAACATTTATAAAAGACAATTGAGAGTATATTCCTCATTCATACCCAAAAGATATAGACATGTATCACATCTTTTTAATGTATTTTCTAATGTTTGGCGCTACACTTGTCTCTCTCCTTGTTTCATATACACATACATATTTTATCTACATATATATTTTAAATATATAACAAAATAGAGGAGACAATATGGAATTATATATCACACTTTTTTCACACTTATTTTCACGTTTCTTTTTTTTAACTGTCACACTGGGAACGTTGTGATAGTATACCTTTCAGCAAATTGTAAAGAGTAAACGATTATGAAACAGTCAAAATGTAAAAAAAAAAACATTGTTTTGCCCAATATAAATTGTAATTAATAAATGGCATAAAACAAAAAGATATAAAGTTGTGACGACAAGATCAACAACAACAAAAAAGATCTGTTCACTTTTTTTACCTAACAGCTATAACAAAAATATGATGGATTTTGGAGGACAGAATACACTCAAAGTTTTCTAACTTAAGAGGGTTTCTTTACAGTAATATATCCCTTCTGACAACTTCCCATGTGACAACTAACCCCGGTCTCCCCCATAATGTGCAATTTAAATTCTCCTTATGTAGAATCTCATCAAATTAATGTTTATTACCAATTTCTTTCCTATTGTGTCTGGAGGCTGTGTATTTGTGTGCAAGTATGTCCCTATATGTGTACAAAATGATTTATACAGATAATTTAATTCCAATAAACCCCATTCCTCTCTGAATACACAGTGGATTGCTCTTGAAAGCAAGGCCGAGAAAAACTGTCTTATTAGTGCAGTTCATTAAAATCATTAATAGTCATGAAATGAGAGTGACTAGAGTCCAAAAGGCTTAATGCCCTATCCATATTAATTAGGGACCAGCAAATCCAAACTGAAAAAGAAAAGGATATAGAGAACAGATTTGGGGGATGGGAAAAAAAGAAGGAGAGATGGTGCACTGACAGCACAAGGATAACGCTGCGCTAACAACCTCCCTTGCCGGACGCCACCCCGCCTCCCCCCACTACGATTAAAATTCAGTTTAATTAAAATTGATTATATTAAGGGACTCATGTGCTTAATTAACTGCAGTCCATTCTGCTACAACTGACAGAGGCATTGTAGTACACCTGACCGTGAAAGGTGAGGGCATAAGTAGGAGTGCAGGTGAGGTAGGGATTTGAGTCAGTGTCTAACTGTATGCATTTTGACTTCTTTCACCATTGCTTTGTGTATATTTTCTTGCTTTTCCACGGCTGTACATATATGATGATTCGAAAACATCACAAACAAAACCCAACAATGGTTTTCTTCCTTGGTCACATATACACTGTTAATGTTTTTCATTCCTCTTCTGCGATCTTAATCCTGTTTTTTACACACTGAGTTTGGTTATTGACACGATTGGCAATTCTACAACCAAATTTACTTAGGAAGTGACACCAACTTTCAATCCAACATTAAATCCACATTGTGTGTACAAATCACGCATGAGAGGGAAGGAAAGAGGAACTATTCTAGACTAATTTACATATTTTGACAGTCTCCCTGTGTCCGAATGTGCATATTATTTCCCTACTATGTAGTATACTATATATTATGGCAATATTTTTAAGCAAATGTATGCCCAAAAAAAGCCCAAAGGCTCTTATAAGTAGAAATGGCAACAAAGCAAAGAGAATGTGGTGATAAGAAACAGCACCTCTGTTATTACTTGCCAGAGATAGTAGGCTACTGTATGTCATTGGTCGCAAGTCACTTTGGTCACCGCATTTGTTAAACTGCATTCATGTTTCTTATTTACAGCAGCATAATTGCCATGGTTTTCACTATGAATTGGCATTGCATTTCTGAACTAATTTGTTCCATAGGGCAGAATTCACTCTTGCATTTAAATCTCTCTCAAAACTTTTCAGTGTAGGCCACTGTGACCTTATTTGGAAATAGGCTCATTTTCCAACTCCCCCAGAGTTAAACAGTTGAGTTTTACCTTTTTTGAATCCATTCAGCTGATCTCCGGGACTGCCGGTAGCACTTTTAGCATAGCTTAGCATCAAGGAACTGCTGCCGTACCAGCTGCGCAATGATATTACAAACTTAGTGCCTGTCACGTTGGAAGTTACAGAGATGGGGACTATTTTCAGGCGCTGTGTAATATCATTGCGCTGCTGGTACGGCAGCAGTTCCTTGATTATTACACAGGAATGAGAAAGTATAGTTCCTAGTCATATCGGCCTAGAAAATCGCAACTTTTCATTTTCTGACGATGTAACTACAGAAGAGTCAAGTTTTAAATAGGAAAAATATCGAAACTCTTTGGTCATTTTTTTGAGAGAGATGCTAACGGTCTAATCAGATTCAATGATCTATGCTAAGCTATGCTAAAAGTGCTACCGCCAGACCCGGAGATCGGCTGAATGGATTCGAAAACTCAACTGTTTAACTCTGGGGGAGTTGGAAAATGAACCTATTTCCAAGAAAAGTGGAGTGTTCCTTTAAGGCTGTAAAAAAAGGCCATTATATCACACAAAGGTAAAAATGCATCAACTTTGACAAAGGAAAAGATTTAGTAAATAAGTTCATGAAATACTCTAAAAACTCAATGGAGGACTGTGATTTTTCAGCTCTAGACCCGGGTTTCCTAAACTGGGATTTGCAATGGAACTGCAGGGGGTTCACAAGCTGATGAAAAGCAAATTAATTAATTAATTAAATCATAACAATTTAAACTTTTTTACACTGCATATTGCACTTTTTTATTTATTTACCTGCATCTCATGTGACCACTAGCAAACATCAGAGAGACAGTCACATGCAAATGTGTCAATTATTTAAACATTAACTTAAAATCTCAGAGGGGGTTTTCAAGTAATTAAATGTTTTAAATCAAAAGGGTTCTATTGACAGTAAAGTTTGTTAATCTCTGCTCTAAACCAATTATCCTTTGTCAACTCACTAAAAACTCAACTCAACTATGTTCAAAAGGGAATAGCATTGCACGGTTTTCACTACTACCTACAAATTTTAATATAGTATGCGAAACGGAACATATTTTGCAACAGTAAACATTTAAATAAACAATATGCTACCTCAAAAAGCCTATAGGTCACAAATGACAGGTACTTGACAGGCCGTTGTCTTTATTTGGTCACTGCCACTGAAGAGGCTTATATCCGCTCTTAACAACTCCATGCTCATGCTCAGTCTCAATAATAAGTGTTCCAAAATGTGAGGCCAGCAAAGAACCTTTCAGGCAACAGTTCTTAAAATAACCATTTTTTTCTCAGTGTGAAGAACATATAAAAAGCCAGAAGAAATAAATTTTTAAAGAACTTCATGATGCCAAAAAATAACATTTTATTTTTAAGATATGACTAAATGAACCGAACTAAGGGGGAAATTGCCCGGATCTGAAACAAACACTCCAAACTGGCAAGGAGTAAAAAACACCCTTCGTCCCTGTTTACATCTGGTATTAAGATGTGTTTTGGTCAATTGGATCTCAAGTAGACGAGGGAGACGCATTCCCTTTTACACCTGGTGTTTTAATCTGTCTCTTTTGTCCACTTTCAAGTTCTGTCTGAATTTCTTCGAGGGGAGGGTCTATGGACGGGTAAATATATGGGCTTTTTCAGATCTTTCGATCTAATGGACGCAATAAGATCACAGAATGTACATAGGAACACGACAGGAGAAAACAGAAAAACATACGGATAGCAGCAGCTTTCGTTTCTGCTCTGACATCCGCAAGACCAGCCGAACGCTGCGAGTGAGTGTTAGAAATCAGGAATGGTGAGAAAACATTATGCTTGGTACGTTTTTCGTTTTCAAACCAAACTTAGGTCTTCAGCCAAAAAGTTGAAATCCCATCCGGCTAGCGCGCTTCCCATAATGTTTACGCATTAATAGGCGGCCTTTTGTGGCTGTTCAAATGCATTCGATCACATAAGCGTTTACACGACGAAAGCAATCCGGTCAAATGCGTTTTTCACTCCGTCTGGAAGTGGATGAAAGAGGACGAGCTCAAAACGTTTTAGACCCCATTTACTTTACACCTGCATTTAACGTAGTCCACTTGTGATCTGATCAACCAAAGACTATAGAAGGAAATAATAAGGCTAGTATGGTAGTACTCCATTTCAAACATACCCCACTACTCCAAGACTTCACGCAATCTTCAATAAGATCCTGTAAGCAAAATCAAGCCCTATAGGAGCTTACATGAACAACATCTGCTCGCTTTCTCCCCTCATTTCCTCCCTCAGCAGAGTGAGAACTTATGGGTTCTGGCCAGCAAGATGACAGCAGTACAAACGGTGGATAGATAAGGCTGCGACCCAAGGGCCGGCCGGAGGATGAGATGAATACATTACTCAGACAGCGACGAGGGACCTGGGTCAGTGCGGTTCAAGATCCAGGGCGCCCTTAACTAAATCTGCTGCATCTGTAACAAGGAGGGCCGAGGGAAAAGAGGGCACGGAGCATGTAGAGAAGGAGGGAGCGAGAGAGAAGCAGAGAGGGCGGGGGTTTGTCCTCCAGAGCCCCCTATGGCATCTCGCCGCACTCGAGCAAGGTCTGCAAAATTGGCCGACATCCCGAATGCAAGGCCTCTTTACCACAAGGCCCCACTCTATCAAGTGTGCGAGTCGAGATGATGTGTGTGAGTGTGTGTGCCAGCCAATGGCATCATTTATCCAGCAGGGCAGACAAAAACAAGCTGCTGCCAGTATTGATGGGCCCTCCTCAGGGCCCTCTGCGGATTGGGGTCGCCGGGTCAGCGCTCGCCAGCAATCTGGAGGTAAATGGAAACTGGGGGCTGTTAGATGTATGACCGGCCACCGCAGAACAAAGCCCAGGTGTGTGTATGTGTGTACGAATAAAAGCAAGTGGCTCCCTTTCTACTATATTGTACCTCTCTCCCTCTAACCATGCCCTCTACAGATAACAGGATTAAGTTCTTGTTTATTGCCAGGATTTTGACCTCACTTACTCTCATAACTTCATTGCACTGCCTTCCCAGTGTAGCCAATTTAGAACAATATAGGATTGTGCAGAGAGGCACATGCTTGGAGAAGTGCACCTCTATCATTCGCTGTCAGAGCATCTGAATGGCCGATCAAAGGGAGATGACGGTACTGAACTTAAAGAGGTCTTGAAATTAAGGATCTAAATTAGAGAAAACAGGAGAATTTGAGAAATTTTAGGAAATTTGAGTGATGATTGTCTATGCAAAATTCACCACCAAAATGCTAGGGTGTTGTGGGTGGTTCTTAGGGAGTTGATAGATGGTTGCTCAGATTTTCTGAAAGTTTTCTATAAGGCTTACTGGCCAAGCCAACATACCCAAAGCCAAGTCTCTATGTTATTCCGGTCACTAGATTTTCAACTAGTCAGGGCACTGTTCAGTAGTTCAGTAGTCAGGGCACTGATCAGGGAATCGGCCATTTTAAGGCCATTTCATAATGTAAAAAATGATGTCAGAAAACTATCAGTTCTGCTTTTGTTCATAAATTCCAGTAGTGATGTTGTACAATGAGGATGTTGTCATGTCACCATCAATGTGTAGTGAGCCAGGGGTCCTTACTGTCCTCACCAGTGCACAAATTTGAGTACACGATATACTGATTCATGACCTAGGGAGCTGATAGAGAAAAATGCTGCCTTTGGATGCATACCAAGGTAGGACAGCATCAAGGCACGTCCGAAACCAATGTTGGCTTCTTTTCCTATCTTCATCTGATTGATTTTTGAAGCATTGATATATTCTTTGCTGCCTTTGATATCCAACAATCCTGTGCTTTCCACTCTGTGACAGTTGGGCTACAACATAAAGATGGCGTCTGCAAATTGTGGTTGGTCGTCAGTTTGTGTGCAAATGTATGTTTTTGAACAATGTTTTCCACTTCTGATCTCATTTCTAGTGAGAAATATTCGCTTAGTTTTTACCAAAGCTCGGTCTATTTTGCAGTAGGTCATTAAAGCGTTACGCTGCCTCAGTTTCATACCTTTGTGCGCAAACGCTGCCTACAAAGTCATTGCCTGATAAGGCAGCGAGTCAACAGCCAACAGCCAACAGCCACAACAATTTTTTTCATCTTCGTGAGGAAAATCGTGAGATTAAAAAATGTTAATTGTCATTTACTCA
Source organism: Phoxinus phoxinus (assembly GCF_949152265.1). NCBI lineage: Eukaryota > Metazoa > Chordata > Actinopteri > Cypriniformes > Leuciscidae > Phoxinus > Phoxinus phoxinus. The sequence continues at coordinate 43,950,971 of NC_136877.1, read as the reverse complement.
CCCTGTGTCTTTCCAAACTTGACTTACTTTCTTCTGTGGAATGTAAAAGAACATATTTTTAGAAATGTCATGCAGTGTTTTTTGTATGAACATCAGTTAACTTCATTATTTAACATGAACTAAAAATGTATAATAATTCTAAAGCTTAATGTTAATTTCAAACTTTACTAATCCATTTTTACAATCAAAAGTTGTATCTGTTAATAGTTAATGCACTCTGAACTAACATGAATGAACAATAAACAAATTGTATTTTTGTTAACTAACATTAACAAAGATTAATAAACGTGTAAGAAATATATTTCTCATGATAATACATAAACAATGTTAACAAATGAGACTGTGTTATAAAGTGTTACTTTGAGTTCCACAGAAGAAGAAAGAAAGTCACAGATCTGGAACTGCATGAGTGTGAGTAAATGACAGAATTTTCATCTCTTTAACAAACTATATAATTTAAAGTACAGTTATCCATCCTCATAACAAAAACAGTGTGAGAACAGTCATACAGTATGCCAAAGTTCAAGGGTGCCTAGACTCCCTCTATGGACTACTCAAACTAAACTAGTCATTATCCGTACAAATTAATCATTGTCCTTTAGCATTATCAATTTAAACTGCCTTTGCTGCAAAAATTATGAACACTTAACTTGTATTGTATTGAATGTACCCAGATAACATTTAGGATGGCAAGGAAATTGTCTCTAATCGCAGATAAAAGGCATGAAGAAAGTAAATAAATCGTTTTCTTCTTCTTCTTCTTCTTCTTCTTCTTCTTCAAGCTTACTTTAATTTTTAACTTACCTGGCTCTTTCCACACCCTCAAAACGCATCTTACACATCTCGGTTTGTCAAGAGGCTCAGAGCCTTCTCTCTTGTGTCAACACTACTTATGGTTGTTGGGTTTGGCAAGCACATCTAATAGAGGAAAGCATAGGGGGAGAGAGAAGAGGATAGTAAGATGGCAGAAGAGGAGGAAATGCTGCTGATGGGAACCTGAGACCGTGCCCTTCCATTCACTCCGGTATCATTGTAACACATCATCCAATTTTCCGAGAGCTGGAGAGGGGAATGGGCCTGCATTTACATAATGCTGCGTCCTCACTATTTTAATTCACCCCAAGCGCAGCCATGTGTGTGAGCTGCTGCTAGCTGTTTGCGCGAGTGTGTATGAGTGTGTATTTGCAGGGCTCTTCAATTCTAATGGTAGATGAACTCTCAGGTAAGTTAAGCATAGTCCTCTTCAGTTAAATATAGCCTTACAGGGAAGAGCACATGCTGTCAACATATTTTCCACAGCATTATTAAACAGCCAATAGTATCAAAGTGCTTGATACCCCAACACAAATTTGGTCTGGTCTTGCAAATAAAATGCAGATTAATAGGGATTATACTCTGAAAATGTTTAAAATGACCATTAGCCATAAACTATCCAGCATCAACTGTATTAAAGGGAAAGTTTACCCAAAAAGATATATTTTTTTCATAATTTATTCACCCTTTACTCTCAATTGATGTCACCCATTGACTTCGTGTAACCACCAGGTGTAATTTTTTGGTGCCGTCAACTGTTCAATTCAATTCAATTCAAGTTTATTTGTATAGCGCTTTTCACAATACATATTGTTTCAAAGCAGCTTTACAGAAAATGCATTTCAAAAATATACATACAAAAATACAGTTAGTTAATCATGAAATTTAGGGCATAACATATCGCCGGCGTTGGGTCGTCTCTTCACAGGCGTCGAGTCGTCTCATCACAGGCGTTGGGGCATCTGAAGTCTCCATGAGAGGCTGGATACATAACTGGAGCTGACAAACTCTATTTGAGTTATCTCGGGACAGGCGTCCCGAGATAACAACAAAAAAGGCAGATGGGAAATAATTAGCGTAGCTGCTGTTCTTAATATGAATGCATTTGATCTGATTTAATTGTAGTATAAAAGGTATGAGATGCATCATGTGAATGCTTGGCTAAAGAGATGCGTCTTTAATCTAGTTTTAAACTGGGAGAGCGAGTCTGAGCCTCGGACAGTATCAGGAAGGCTATTCCAGAGTTTAGGAGTTAGATGTGAAAACGCCCTCCCTCCTTTAGTGGACTTAGTTATCCTAGGTACGACCAGAAGCCTCGAATTTAGCGATCTTAAAGAGCGCGATGGAATATATGGCGATAGAAGATCTCTTAAATACACAGGAGCTAAACCATTTAGGGCTTTATAGGTCAGTAACAATACTTTGTAATTGATACGGAACTTAATAGGTAACCAGTGTAGAGATGATAAAATTGGTGTTATATGATCATATTTTCTTGACCTAGTAAGAACTCTAGCAGCTGCATTTTGGACTAACTGTAGCTTGTTTACTGAGGATGCTGGACAACCAGCTAATAGAGCATTACAGTAATCTAGTCTCGAGGTCAGAGTTACCAACTGGTTACCAACAGAGTAACTGTCTGGTTACCAACATTCTTTTAAATATATTCTTTTGTGTTCAACAGATGAAAGAAATTCATACAGGTTTAAAATAACATGAGGGTGAGTAAATGATCACTATATCTTTAATGTTTCAGTGAATTACAATTAATAAATAATGATTTTTATAAACTGCAACACTTAACTTATAGCATTTCACGAGTTTACAAGTAGGCTACATGAAATCAAATATATAGTAATTGGCGTGCTATCCGGGGGAGGGCTCCGAGCTGGGAATTTGGCCCGAACCCAGAGTAGGCTACTCCCCTTCATGACTGCAGAAACCTGCCAAGAGTGAGGGTGGAGGGATGTGAAACTGTCCCAGGACAGAGGTGAGAGACGGCTATATTCCTCTTGCGCTGATTGGTTGATTACCTGAACACGCTCATCTCTAACTTTGTTAAATAAAACGTCATATAAAATCTTAAAATGGCATGATATTTAATTATGTTGGCTATATTTAATTTCATGTTTGCCCTACTTTGATTTTTTTTGTGAATTTGCATATTAAAAACAAAACAAAAAACAATGATTCGAGTGAAACAGAAGTTAATACTGAGTCATTTCTAAGACAGAATTACTGTAGTGTTCACATAAATTCAAAAGTCAGTTTTCTATGGTTTGCAGTTCAGCACATAAAACACACTCCAGCGCCATCTGCTGTCAAAAGGGACCAAATAAAAAGATGTGTTTGCACTATAATATTGTTCAGGTGCTCTTTCAAACTGCACAGATTCGTTTTCCTTCTCCATATTGTTGTTTATCTATATCTATGTGCAGTTGAAAGAAGGAATGTGCCAGCCAAGGGTTTTTACAACCCAAACACACTCTGCCAACTTAGGCAACCCTTATGTAAAACATCATTTACATTTTCTGATGGAAAAACCTATTTGATACATTTTCTTTGCGGAACCCCTGCAAAACCTTCACAGCAGTACCAACTACTGCTCGAAAACCTTTGTGCTAATCTCAAACAAATCATGTGGCCTTGCCTTGTTTGTAAAAGCTTCTGAGCATAATTGTACAATAATTGTACAGAACCCTTTCTGATACCTTTCACATGAAGAAAAAGAACTTTTAAGAGTGTTTGAAACAAATATAATATAAAACAAGATGGGACCAGTTCTAAGAGTTTGGCAATGTAATTACAAAGTTACTGTAATGCATTAGGTTCTCCTGTATCCTCAATAACAATTAGTCCAAAATGCAGCTGCTAGAGTTCTTACCAGAATATATGATCAAATAACACCAATTTTATCATCTCTTCACTGTTTACCTATTAAGTTCTGTATCAATTACAAAGCTGCACATAAAGCCCTAAACGGTTTATCTCCTGTGTATTTAACTGATCTTCTATCGGCCATCACACTCTTTAAGGTCACAAACCTCCGGAATTTGGTGGTACCTTTAAGTCCACTAAAGGAGGGAGAGCAATTTCACATTTGGCTCCTAAACTCTGGAATAGCCTTCCTGATAATGTTCGGGGCTCAGACTCACTCTACCATCAGGGAGACGGCATAGAGTCCCACTGTGTAAGTTACAAAAAATAATTTATTCCTGTATCTATTAATATGTTAAATAGCAAGATGTAGTCATGTAGATTTTTTTTTTTTTTTTTTTACTTTCTTTTTGGTTTGTGTGTGTATGTATGTTGTGTACTAATGCAGCTTTGAGTCCAAGACAAATTTCCTGAAAAGGGACAATAAAGTATACTAACTAACTAACTAACTAACTAACTAACTAACTAACTAACTAACTAACTAACTCTCCCAGTTTACATCTAGATTAAAGACACATCTCTTTAGCCAAGCATTCACATAATGCACTTCAGATATATCAGATAAAATGCACATGATTATCTTTGATCCCGTTTTGATCCAGCCTCTTATGAAGACTTCAGATGACCCGGTGGAGAGATGAGTCCAACTCCTGCGAGGACTTCAGATGATGCAAACTCTGAAGTCTGAATAGACGTCCACCACTGCCGATTGTTCTAATCATTGTTCACAACTTGTAAGTGTGTGCAGTCTTTTAAAGCTTCTGACCAACTAAGCATTCTTACATGAAACATCCAATCAAGATAGGTATGAATTGAGTGTGTTTTCTCTCCTGTGTAACATTCCTTTTCTTGTTCTCTTACTTAAAAAAAAAAAAACTGTCAATATCAAATCATAATGATCAGCACAAATAAATTACTTATTTATTAGTGACTTCAGCAGTATCATATTATTATTGAGAATATACAATTTTATAAGAATGTATTATACTCTAAATTAAGCAAATACATTTATTTATTATTGTGGATTAATTACAGTGATCAGTCTGTAATTTTCCATACTTTCTCTTGAAGTTTATTCTTTGTCCACAAGATGGAGACAACATACTATTGAAACTTCAAAAGCATGGAGACTTCTGCAAAGATATGGAGCTCCAAATAATTCATGATTATGAATCATATTTAAAGATTCACATGGAACTTTTAGAATGAGTATTTTAATTATAATGCCCTGCTGAGACGGAAGCAGTTAACATTAATATGCTTTATATAATGCCATTAGAGCCGTAGCTATAATAAACCTGTGCACATACACAACACACCCAATACAAGGTTGAAGTCTGATGTGTTCCAGAAAATACTGGAGGAACTTTGACATGACTGGAGGACAGTGGGATTCAGTGAAAGTTTAGCTAATGAAATACGCCTTTAATAATGTCTTAAAAACCAGCTCCTTATTAAGACACTACATCAACATCTCTCATCATATGGCTTGGGGAACGGATTTGCCGTCAGATAATGTTTCCCCAATGTTTCTTACATAATGAGGCTCTAATATTTACCAAACTGACCAACGCTATCTCACGACCAATTCGTACGAATTTGTACGACCTCAGCATATTTTAAGCCACTAGCCTACATCAGGGCTGGGCAAACTTTTTGGCTCACATTGGGTTTTCGGATGCAGCCACATTATAAATGATAACATGGCCGATGTAGCCTATAGTGCGTTTGGATTACATACTACACACATTCATACTATAGAACATATTTTTATTGGTCGCAAAGTAAGTTCAAATTAAAATGTATAGCCTGTAGTAGGCTATCCACTACTCAGGCGATTTCGGGCGTTTGTGTGTTTTACATTATCTCTGATCAGTTGTATATATTTGTAGACGTTTTAATTAGCCTTTTAAATAATTAAAAGGAATAAATAGTCATTAATAGTCTTGGCCTGTTTTGTTGAGCTATCCATAGAACAAACAAAACAAGCCATGTAAATTGATAAAAGAACACATAGGCTATACCGGTAGACACTTAAAGGATTAGTTCACTTTTAAAATGAAAATTCTGTCATCATATACTCACCCTTAAGTTGTTTCAAACCTGTATGAATTTCTTTCCTCTGCTGAACACAAAGGAAGATATTTAGAAGAATGTCAGTAACCAGTTTTTGGTTCCCATTGACTTCCATAGTATATTTTTTTCCTACTATGGAAGTCAATGGGAACCAAAAACTGTCTGGTTACTGACATTCTTCTAAATATCTTCCTTTGTATTCAGCAGAGGAAAGAAATTCATACAGGTTTGAAACAACTTAAAGGGGTGGTTTACTGCTTTTTTTCTTTACATGATTGTGTTTATGGGGTGCAATATAACATGTCTCCGTCTTTTTTTTTTTTTTTTAAGCCTTATTTTTCATAAATTTCCCCTTTATTGTAAGCCGCTTTCTCCTCTGTCATTTGAACGACCGGTTGACTTCCTGATTCTATGAAACCACTCCCTCAGAAACAGGCAAAGGGCTCAGATTGGTTAGTTGGGCCGGTGTGTTGTAATTCGCTAAACTGCTAGTGCACGTTGTCCGGAAACTTCACGCCCATTACCTTTACCGGCGAAAGTCGCGTGTGCTCCGGTCAAATGTAAATAATGGTGTCAATACTGCCGTCAGTTTGAGCCAGAATCAGACCCAGAAAGCGGCAATGAAGAGAGTCAAGCAGAACCTCCCCAAACACGGCTCTTACAAAACGCTTCTGAAAGGTAAATTTTTTTTAAATTATTATTCTATTCTACTATTATTATATAATAATTTCGATACGCTGTTACTTGAAAATGCCACTGCTGTTTGTTAGCTTTTGAGATACGGTTTTCTCCCGATTAAGCATTTCATATAACAGAATAAATGACTGCGTAATACCGCAGCTGAAGTTTGCTGTTGCGATTACATATACTTTTTTTAACTTTATACACGTTTGTCTCCCAGACAGCAAGCCAACATTGAATAAACATTGATTTTCCATCTGAATCATCATTATGGTTGATATTGAAATTTCAATGCAAAATAAATGTTGAATCACCATTAATATATCGATGAAACCTGACGTTATTAATGTTGATGGTAACAACATTGGAACAACATTGATCTATAGTTATCTTTATGATTGATTAAGCATTGATATTTGGTTTACCGGGCGATTGCCAATGTGTTGAAAAGTCATTGATTTAGAGTTGACCGGGAAACGACCTGTGGTTGAAAAGTCATCGACATATCGTTGACCGGGAAATATGATTGAAAATCCATCGATTTTTGGATGACCGGGAGATCAACGGGTGGTAGACCAACGAACTGCTCCGGACACCGCTCATTTCTGGACCCGGACCGATACGATCAGGTAAGCTTGCTTAATGTTCGATATTGTACTAAATCAAATAATGTTACTCGTTAACATGGTTATTTACTCGTTAACATGACGCAGTGCTGCAGACATTGAAATAGATTTTATTAAAATGTCTCCACGATCTGCTTTTGAAGAAATATGATATCGTACAGCGCACATTCAGTTCTGTCGCCTCCGTACCACACTGTACAACTCGACGTACATTCACATCACACGTTAACGCAGCGGCAGTTACACTCACAGAACACTGCACTTATTCGTGCACTTAATCACAAAAGTTTATTATTTGCTCGTGCTTTAAAGCTTTGCCGGTTATACATTTAATTGGCGTTTTGTTCTGACATGCACTTTTTCTGAGCGCGTAGGCCTAGCGGCAACTGAATTTAATTCCAAGTGTGCAAATATGTGGGTGTTCTCTGTTTAACTTAAAGGCTCATTTTTTGCATTGTGCTTGTATTTTCTGTTTTAGACGCTCTTACGGCAGATGGGGACAGCCGCGGCGTCACCTAAAACTTTACTGGCTGTGCAAAAGTGGCTGTGCTGCGCAAGACTGAGCAGGAGGGACTGGACGACACCATTCAGACGTCAGAGGACCATGAACTGTAAATTGGCTAAAGAGGACAAATAATGAAATAAGGCTAATAAAATGAATTTGTTTTTACCTTAAACGTTGTGGTGTGGTCAGTGTTTTATAGGCTAGGCTATAGGCAGCTTTCAAATGTATCCTCACTTTTTAACATCCTGGTTGTAGATAAAGCAGGATATTTATTAGGATATTTAATATAGGGCATTAATTTCGTATGCATAGCAATCATTTTCTATGGCTTAATAACGATTGAAATTCAATTGAAATCACGTTGATCCTTAGTTCAGTTGAAATTTCAACATTGTTTCAATATTCCTGATAATTGAAATACCATTGAAATTACGTTGATATATGGATGGGATTTCAATGTTGTTTCAATATTAAAACAGGGTGCAAAATGATGTAGAATCAACATCAGAGTTCGACGTTGATTCAATGACTTAACGTTGACAACGGAATGTTGATTTAACATAGTTTCAATGACTGTTTGCTATCTGGGCTTATACACACGAAATAGCGTAACTTAAGTGGCTATAACGCGAGCGCTGGCATTTGTTTACGTCCCTGATAAAACTAAAACATTACGTCTGAAATTATACATGCAAATACATTTAAAATTATTAAGTCTTACTTACAGGTTGTGGCCCAACAACGGCTGCTTCTGCGTTTAAAGTTGGAACTGCTTCATGTTTTAGAAACAGTTTCTTGTTTAATCCGGCATTGAATTCGTGGAGATTCTGGAAGCTGTCTTCCGTAAAATGCGCAGCACAGAGAGCTACGATTGTAATTTTCAGGAACATAATAAAACAGAAATTGTAGCCATTGTTGACATACTACAGCGTCCATAGGAAGCCCGAACACCGAAGACCTGACAGCTGGGTGAAAATAACACACTTTCGACGGCATGGCTACAGCTCTCCACCATAATTCTTCCTCTTCCACGAAGCCGCAGAAATATGGCCACGCCCCATTTTTTGCATATTCCGGAGGGAGGGTTGATGTAAATGTATGGGTTAGCTACGTATAAAACCCGGGAAGTATCTCGTTGTAGTCCCATTCGAGTCGTTTTTGTAGGCATTAAACTTCCTGATTTTTAAAAGATGATATCTCTGCTTACGTTGAACTTTCAGCGCAGCAACTTTGCAGATACTGTTCATGCACCAACAGCAACATTACACACTATTTAAAATGAAAAAAGTGAAATCGCAATCAACCACCCCTTTAAGGGTGAGTATATGATGACAGAATTTTCACTTTAAAAGTGAACTAATCCTTTAATATGTGGCCTAATGGTATTAGATGATTCGTCAATTGCATTGAATTATAAAAACATTTGCGATGGGTTTGTAAAAGCTTTTTTTGTGCATGTTTGGCCTGAGTTTGTGCTGCATTTACACTGTTTTGACCAGCAGGTGTCACCAGCGTGTGGTGTTTCAAACGCTTTGAAACAGTGAATCATTTTGCGAAGCAATTGGTTCACTTGATTCGAAGCTTTGAAAGTAAAAAGTAATTAAGTAAATGCTTCGTACTAAATAATAGTATGTGTTTAACATTTTTAATGACTCTCAAAATTATAACAGGTTAACTTACGGTTTACAGTTTTTTCCAACTGTAATATTTACCAAACTGCACAGCTTCTTGCCGCCGAAAGCTTCCTGGGCAGCTCGCTGACATCTAGCACTGTTGTGTTTTGGTTGACCCAAGTTTGAATCCTGGCTCCTGCACTTTCTTGATCCTGTCTTCCACTTTGCTTCCCTTCTACATACTATTGTGAAAAAAGGCAAAAAATACCCAAAAAATAAATCTTTAAACTCTTGCTGGTTAAGCTGCATCTACACACAGAATCAGCATATTTTAAGCCACTAGCCTACATCAGGGCTGGGCAAACTTTTTGGCTCACATTGGGTTTTCGGATGCAGCCACATTATAAATGATAACATGGCCGATGTAGCCTATAGTGCGTTTGGATTACATACTACACACATTCATACTATAGAACATATTTTTATTGGTCGCAAAGTAAGTTCAAATTAAAATGTATAGCCTGTAGTAGGCTATCCACTACTCAGGCGATTTCGGGCGTTTGTGTGTTTTACATTATCTCTGATCAGTTGTATATATTTGTAGACGTTTTAATTAGCCTTTTAAATAATTAAAAGGAATAAATAGTCATTAATAGTCTTGGCCTGTTTTGTTGAGCTATCCATAGAACAAACAAAACAAGCCATGTAAATTGATAAAAGAACACATAGGCTATACCGGTAGACACTTAAAGGATTAGTTCACTTTTAAAATGAAAATTCTGTCATCATATACTCACCCTTAAGTTGTTTCAAACCTGTATGAATTTCTTTCCTCTGCTGAACACAAAGGAAGATATTTAGAAGAATGTCAGTAACCAGTTTTTGGTTCCCATTGACTTCCATAGTATATTTTTTTCCTACTATGGAAGTCAATGGGAACCAAAAACTGTCTGGTTACTGACATTCTTCTAAATATCTTCTTTTGTATTCAGCAGAGGAAAGAAATTCATACAGGTTTGAAACAACTTAAAGGGGTGGTTTACTGCTTTTTTTCTTTACATGATTGTGTTTATGGGGTGCAATATAACATGTCTCCGTCTTTTTTTTTTTTTTTTAAGCCTTATTTTTCATAAATTTCCCCTTTATTGTAAGCCGCTTTCTCCTCTGTCATTTGAACGACCGGTTGACTTCCTGATTCTATGAAACCACTCCCTCAGAAACAGGCAAAGGGCTCAGATTGGTTAGTTGGGCCGGTGTGTTGTAATTCGCTAAACTGCTAGTGCACGTTGTCCGGAAACTTCACGCCCATTACCTTTACCGGCGAAAGTCGCGTGTGCTCCGGTCAAATGTAAATAATGGTGTCAATACTGCCGTCAGTTTGAGCCAGAATCAGACCCAGAAAGCGGCAATGACGAGAGTCAAGCAGAACCTCCCCAAACACGGCTCTTACAAAACGCTTCTGAAAGGTAAATTTTTTTTAAATTATTATTCTATTCTACTATTATTATATAATAATTTCGATACGCTGTTAATTCAATTCAATTCAAGTTTATTTGTATAGCGCTTTTCACAATACACATTGTTTCAAAGCAGCTTTACAGAAAATGCATTTCAAAAATATACATACAAAAATACAGTTAGTTAATCATGAAATTTAGGGCATAACATATCGCCGGCGTTGGGTCGTCTCTTCACAGGCGTCGAGTCGTCTCATCACAGGCGTTGGGGCATCTGAAGTCTCCATGAGAGGCTGGATACTAACTGGAGCTGACAAACTCTATTTGAGTTATCTCGGGACAGGCGTCCCGAGATAACAACAAAAAAGGCAGATGGGAAATAATTAGCGTAGCTGCTGTTCTTAATATGAATGCATTTGATCTGATTTAATTGTAGTATAAAAGGTATGAGATGCATCATGTGAATGCTTGGCTAAAGAGATGCGTCTTTAATCTAGTTTTAAACTGGGAGAGCGAGTCTGAGCCTCGGACAGTATCAGGAAGGCTATTCCAGAGTTTAGGAGCTAGATGTGAAAACGCCCTCCCTCCTTTAGTGGACTTAGATATCCTAGGTACGACCAGAAGCCTCGAATTTAGCGATCTTAAAGAGCGCGATGGAATATATGGCGATAGAAGGTCTCTTAAATACACAGGAGCTAAACCATTTAGGGCTTTATAGGTCAGTAACAATACTTTGTAATTGATACGGAACTTAATAGGTAACCAGTGTAGAGATGATAAAATTGGTGTTATATGATCATATTTTCTTGACCTAGTAAGAACTCTAGCGGCTGCATTTTGGACTAACTGTAGCTTGTTTACGGAGGATGCAGGACAACCAGCTAATAAAGCATTACAGTAATCTAGTCTCGAGGTCATGAATGCATGAACTAACTTTTCTGCATCAGAAACTGATAGCATATTACGTAGCTTAGCAATGTTTCTAAGGTGGAAAAAGGCTGTTCTTGTGACATTTGAAATATGATTTTCAAAAGACAAGTTGCGGTCTAGTATAACACCCAGGTCTTTTACTGTAGAGGATAAAGTAACAGGACGTCCATCTAGATTAAGGTTGTATTGTAAGAGGTTTTGTGGGCAGTTTTTTGGACCAATCAGTAGTACCTCCGTTTTATCTGAATTTAATAGAAGAAAATTACACGTCATCCAATATTTTATATCTTTAACACACTCTGTCATTTTAGATAATTTAGTGTTATCATCTGGTCTAGATGAAATATATAATTGAGTGTCATCAGCATAACAGTGGAAACTTATTCCATGTTTTCTTATAATATTACCAAGTGGCAGCATATAAATTGAGAATAGCAGAGGGCCTAATACAGATCCCTGCGGCACTCCATAATTTACTGACGTTATCTTTGATTTTTCCCCATTTAAATGGACAAAATGGTAGCGGTCAGATAGGTACGATCTAAACCAGCTTAATGCCTGTCCCTGAACACCAGTGTAATTTTGAAGTCGATCTAAGAGTATTTTATGATCTATAGTGTCAAACGCAGCACTAAGATCGAGTAAAACTAGTATTGAGATACAGCCTTGGTCAGAAGCTAAAAGTAAATCATTTGTAATTTTAACCAGCGCAGTTTCTGTGCTATGATGTGGCCTGAATCCTGACTGAAACTTTTCATAGATATCGTTATCTTGCAAGAAAGAGCACAATTGAGCGGACACAACTTTTTCTAGTATTTTAGACATAAATGGAAGATTTGAAATGGGTCTGTAATTTGCTAGGTTATTTGGATCTAATTGTGGTTTCTTAATACGAGGTTTTATAACTGCCAGCTTGAATGTTTTTGGAACATGTCCTAAAGATAGAGACGAGTTAATAATATTGAGAAGAGGCTCTTCCACTACAGGTAACACTTCTTTCAGTAGTTTAGTGGGTATTGGATCTAATAAACATGTTGTTGGTTTAGATGCAGTGATAAGTTTATTTAGCTCTTCCTGTCCTATAGTTGTAAAGCGCTGTAGTTGTTGTTGAGGGGCGATAATTGAGGCTGAATCATAAGACGCTGTCAAAGATTGTACATTTACAATTGTGTTTCTGATGCTTTCTATTTTCTCAGTGAAGAAATTCATGAAATCATTACTATTAAAATGTAACGGAATATTTTGTTCAGGTGATGTCTGTTTATTTGTTAATCTAGCCACAGTGTTAAATAAAAACCTTGGATTGTTTTGGTTATTTTCTATTAGTTTGCGTAGATGCTCAGCCCTGGCTGCTTTTAGAGCCTTTTTATAACGTGACATACTGTCTTTCCACGCAATTCTAAAGACCTCTAAATTAGTTTGTTTCCATTTGCGCTCTAAGTTACGAGTTTCTCTCTTGATAACATGCGTAGCACTGTTGTACCATGGTGCTTTAGTTTTCTCTCTAACCTTTTTTAATCTAATTGGTGCAACAATTTCTAATGTACTAGAGAAAATGGTGCTCATACTGCTAGTCATTTCCTCTAGTTCATCTGTTTGTTTGGGTTCACTGAGGAGCGGAGATAGATCAGGTAAGCTATTCAAGAATCTTGTTACTTGAAAATGCCACTGCTGTTTGTTAGCTTTTGAGATACGGTTTTCTCCCGATTAAGCATTTCATATAACAGAATAAATGACTGCGTAATACCGCAGCTGAAGTTTGCTGTTGCGATTACATATACTTTTTTTAACTTTATACACGTTTGTCTTATACACACGAAATAGCGTAACTTAAGTGGCTATAACGCGAGCGCTGGCATTTGTTTACGTCCCTGATAAAACTAAAACATTACGTCTGAAATTATACATGCAAATACATTTAAAATTATTAAGTCTTACTTACAGGTTGTGGCCCAACAACGGCTGCTTCTGCGTTTAAAGTTGGAACTGCTTCATGTTTTAGAAACAGTTTCTTGTTTAATCCGGCATTGAATTCGTGGAGATTCTGGAAGCTGTCTTCCGTAAAATGCGCAGCACAGAGAGCTACGATTGTAATTTTCAGGAACATAATAAAACAGAAATTGTAGCCATTGTTGACATACTACAGCGTCCATAGGAAGCCCGAACACCGAAGACCTGACAGCTGGGTGAAAATAACACACTTTCGACGGCATGGCTACAGCTCTCCACCATAATTCTTCCTCTTCCACGAAGCCGCAGAAATATGGCCACGCCCCATTTTTTGCATATTCCGGAGGGAGGGTTGATGTAAATGTATGGGTTAGCTACGTATAAAACCCGGGAAGTATCTCGTTGTAGTCCCATTCGAGTCGTTTTTGTAGGCATTAAACTTCCTGATTTTTAAAAGATGATATCTCTGCTTACGTTGAACTTTCAGCGCAGCAACTTTGCAGATACTGTTCATGCACCAACAGCAACATTACACACTATTTAAAATGAAAAAAGTGAAATCGCAATCAACCACCCCTTTAAGGGTGAGTATATGATGACAGAATTTTCACTTTAAAAGTGAACTAATCCTTTAATATGTAGGCCTAATGGTATTAGATGATTCGTCAATTGCATTGAATTATAAAAACATTTGCGATGGGTTTGTAAAAGCTTTTTTTGTGCATGTTTGGCCTGAGTTTGTGCTGCATTTACACTGTTTTGACCAGCAGGTGTCACCAGCGTGTGGTGTTTCAAACGCTTTGAAACAGTGAATCATTTTGCGAAGCAATTGGTTCACTTGATTCGAAGCTTTGAAAGTAAAAAGTAATTAAGTAAATGCTTCGTACTAAATAATAGTATGTGTTTAACATTTTTAATGACTCTCAAAATTATAACAGGTTAACTTACGGTTTACAGTTTTTTCCAACTGTAATATTTACCAAACTGCACAGCTTCTTGCCGCCGAAAGCTTCCTGGGCAGCTCGCTGACATCTAGCACTGTTGTGTTTTGGTTGACCCAAGTTTGAATCCTGGCTCCTGCACTTTCTTGATCCTGTCTTCCACTTTGCTTCCCTTCTACATACTATTGTGAAAAAAGGCAAAAAATACCCAAAAAATAAATCTTTAAACTCTTGCTGGTTAAGCTGCATCTACACACAGAATCAGCATATTTTAAGCCACTAGCCTACATCAGGGCTGGGCAAACTTTTTGGCTCACATTGGGTTTTCGGATGCAGCCACATTATAAATGATAACATGGCCGATGTAGCCTATAGTGCGTTTGGATTACATACTACACACATTCATACTATAGAACATATTTTTATTGGTCGCAAAGTAAGTTCAAATTAAAATGTATAGCCTGTAGTAGGCTATCCACTACTCAGGCGATTTCGGGCGTTTGTGTGTTTTACATTATCTCTGATCAGTTGTATATATTTGTAGACGTTTTAATTAGCCTTTTAAATAATTAAAAGGAATAAATAGTCATTAATAGTCTTGGCCTGTTTTGTTGAGCTATCCATAGAACAAACAAAACAAGCCATGTAAATTGATAAAAGAACACATAGGCTATACCGGTAGACACTTAAAGGATTAGTTCACTTTTAAAATGAAAATTCTGTCATCATATACTCACCCTTAAGTTGTTTCAAACCTGTATGAATTTCTTTCCTCTGCTGAACACAAAGGAAGATATTTAGAAGAATGTCAGTAACCAGTTTTTGGTTCCCATTGACTTCCATAGTATATTTTTTTCCTACTATGGAAGTCAATGGGAACCAAAAACTGTCTGGTTACTGACATTCTTCTAAATATCTTCTTTTGTATTCAGCAGAGGAAAGAAATTCATACAGGTTTGAAACAACTTAAAGGGGTGGTTTACTGCTTTTTTTCTTTACATGATTGTGTTTATGGGGTGCAATATAACATGTCTCCGTCTTTTTTTTTTTTTTTTAAGCCTTATTTTTCATAAATTTCCCCTTTATTGTAAGCCGCTTTCTCCTCTGTCATTTGAACGACCGGTTGACTTCCTGATTCTATGAAACCACTCCCTCAGAAACAGGCAAAGGGCTCAGATTGGTTAGTTGGGCCGGTGTGTTGTAATTCGCTAAACTGCTAGTGCACGTTGTCCGGAAACTTCACGCCCATTACCTTTACCGGCGAAAGTCGCGTGTGCTCCGGTCAAATGTAAATAATGGTGTCAATACTGCCGTCAGTTTGAGCCAGAATCAGACCCAGAAAGCGGCAATGACGAGAGTCAAGCAGAACCTCCCCAAACACGGCTCTTACAAAACGCTTCTGAAAGGTAAATTTTTTTTAAATTATTATTCTATTCTACTATTATTATATAATAATTTCGATACGCTGTTAATTCAATTCAATTCAAGTTTATTTGTATAGCGCTTTTCACAATACACATTGTTTCAAAGCAGCTTTACAGAAAATGCATTTCAAAAATATACATACAAAAATACAGTTAGTTAATCATGAAATTTAGGGCATAACATATCGCCGGCGTTGGGTCGTCTCTTCACAGGCGTCGAGTCGTCTCATCACAGGCGTTGGGGCATCTGAAGTCTCCATGAGAGGCTGGATACTAACTGGAGCTGACAAACTCTATTTGAGTTATCTCGGGACAGGCGTCCCGAGATAACAACAAAAAAGGCAGATGGGAAATAATTAGCGTAGCTGCTGTTCTTAATATGAATGCATTTGATCTGATTTAATTGTAGTATAAAAGGTATGAGATGCATCATGTGAATGCTTGGCTAAAGAGATGCGTCTTTAATCTAGTTTTAAACTGGGAGAGCGAGTCTGAGCCTCGGACAGTATCAGGAAGGCTATTCCAGAGTTTAGGAGCTAGATGTGAAAACGCCCTCCCTCCTTTAGTGGACTTAGATATCCTAGGTACGACCAGAAGCCTCGAATTTAGCGATCTTAAAGAGCGCGATGGAATATATGGCGATAGAAGGTCTCTTAAATACACAGGAGCTAAACCATTTAGGGCTTTATAGGTCAGTAACAATACTTTGTAATTGATACGGAACTTAATAGGTAACCAGTGTAGAGATGATAAAATTGGTGTTATATGATCATATTTTCTTGACCTAGTAAGAACTCTAGCGGCTGCATTTTGGACTAACTGTAGCTTGTTTACGGAGGATGCAGGACAACCAGCTAATAAAGCATTACAGTAATCTAGTCTCGAGGTCATGAATGCATGAACTAACTTTTCTGCATCAGAAACTGATAGCATATTACGTAGCTTAGCAATGTTTCTAAGGTGGAAAAAGGCTGTTCTTGTGACATTTGAAATATGATTTTCAAAAGACAAGTTGCGGTCTAGTATAACACCCAGGTCTTTTACTGTAGAGGATAAAGTAACAGGACGTCCATCTAGATTAAGGTTGTATTGTAAGAGGTTTTGTGGGCAGTTTTTTGGACCAATCAGTAGTACCTCCGTTTTATCTGAATTTAATAGAAGAAAATTACACGTCATCCAATATTTTATATCTTTAACACACTCTGTCATTTTAGATAATTTAGTGTTATCATCTGGTCTAGATGAAATATATAATTGAGTGTCATCAGCATAACAGTGGAAACTTATTCCATGTTTTCTTATAATATTACCAAGTGGCAGCATATAAATTGAGAATAGCAGAGGGCCTAATACAGATCCCTGCGGCACTCCATAATTTACTGACGTTATCTTTGATTTTTCCCCATTTAAATGGACAAAATGGTAGCGGTCAGATAGGTACGATCTAAACCAGCTTAATGCCTGTCCCTGAACACCAGTGTAATTTTGAAGTCGATCTAAGAGTATTTTATGATCTATAGTGTCAAACGCAGCACTAAGATCGAGTAAAACTAGTATTGAGATACAGCCTTGGTCAGAAGCTAAAAGTAAATCATTTGTAATTTTAACCAGCGCAGTTTCTGTGCTATGATGTGGCCTGAATCCTGACTGAAACTTTTCATAGATATCGTTATCTTGCAAGAAAGAGCACAATTGAGCGGACACAACTTTTTCTAGTATTTTAGACATAAATGGAAGATTTGAAATGGGTCTGTAATTTGCTAGGTTATTTGGATCTAATTGTGGTTTCTTAATACGAGGTTTTATAACTGCCAGCTTGAATGTTTTTGGAACATGTCCTAAAGATAGAGACGAGTTAATAATATTGAGAAGAGGCTCTTCCACTACAGGTAACACTTCTTTCAGTAGTTTAGTGGGTATTGGATCTAATAAACATGTTGTTGGTTTAGATGCAGTGATAAGTTTATTTAGCTCTTCCTGTCCTATAGTTGTAAAGCGCTGTAGTTGTTGTTGAGGGGCGATAATTGAGGCTGAATCATAAGACGCTGTCAAAGATTGTACATTTACAATTGTGTTTCTGATGCTTTCTATTTTCTCAGTGAAGAAATTCATGAAATCATTACTATTAAAATGTAACGGAATATTTTGTTCAGGTGATGTCTGTTTATTTGTTAATCTAGCCACAGTGTTAAATAAAAACCTTGGATTGTTTTGGTTATTTTCTATTAGTTTGCGTAGATGCTCAGCCCTGGCTGCTTTTAGAGCCTTTTTATAACGTGACATACTGTCTTTCCACGCAATTCTAAAGACCTCTAAATTAGTTTGTTTCCATTTGCGCTCTAAGTTACGAGTTTCTCTCTTGATAACATGCGTAGCACTGTTGTACCATGGTGCTTTAGTTTTCTCTCTAACCTTTTTTAATCTAATTGGTGCAACAATTTCTAATGTACTAGAGAAAATGGTGCTCATACTGCTAGTCATTTCCTCTAGTTCATCTGTTTGTTTGGGTTCACTGAGGAGCGGAGATAGATCAGGTAAGCTATTCAAGAATCTTGTTACTTGAAAATGCCACTGCTGTTTGTTAGCTTTTGAGATACGGTTTTCTCCCGATTAAGCATTTCATATAACAGAATAAATGACTGCGTAATACCGCAGCTGAAGTTTGCTGTTGCGATTACATATACTTTTTTTAACTTTATACACGTTTGTCTTATACACACGAAATAGCGTAACTTAAGTGGCTATAACGCGAGCGCTGGCATTTGTTTACGTCCCTGATAAAACTAAAACATTACGTCTGAAATTATACATGCAAATACATTTAAAATTATTAAGTCTTACTTACAGGTTGTGGCCCAACAACGGCTGCTTCTGCGTTTAAAGTTGGAACTGCTTCATGTTTTAGAAACAGTTTCTTGTTTAATCCGGCATTGAATTCGTGGAGATTCTGGAAGCTGTCTTCCGTAAAATGCGCAGCACAGAGAGCTACGATTGTAATTTTCAGGAACATAATAAAACAGAAATTGTAGCCATTGTTGACATACTACAGCGTCCATAGGAAGCCCGAACACCGAAGACCTGACAGCTGGGTGAAAATAACACACTTTCGACGGCATGGCTACAGCTCTCCACCATAATTCTTCCTCTTCCACGAAGCCGCAGAAATATGGCCACGCCCCATTTTTTGCATATTCCGGAGGGAGGGTTGATGTAAATGTATGGGTTAGCTACGTATAAAACCCGGGAAGTATCTCGTTGTAGTCCCATTCGAGTCGTTTTTGTAGGCATTAAACTTCCTGATTTTTAAAAGATGATATCTCTGCTTACGTTGAACTTTCAGCGCAGCAACTTTGCAGATACTGTTCATGCACCAACAGCAACATTACACACTATTTAAAATGAAAAAAGTGAAATCGCAATCAACCACCCCTTTAAGGGTGAGTATATGATGACAGAATTTTCACTTTAAAAGTGAACTAATCCTTTAATATGTAGGCCTAATGGTATTAGATGATTCGTCAATTGCATTGAATTATAAAAACATTTGCGATGGGTTTGTAAAAGCTTTTTTTGTGCATGTTTGGCCTGAGTTTGTGCTGCATTTACACTGTTTTGACCAGCAGGTGTCACCAGCGTGTGGTGTTTCAAACGCTTTGAAACAGTGAATCATTTTGCGAAGCAATTGGTTCACTTGATTCGAAGCTTTGAAAGTAAAAAGTAATTAAGTAAATGCTTCGTGCTAAATAATAGTATGTGTTTAACATTTTTAATGACTCTCAAAATTATAACAGGTTAACTTACGGTTTACAGTTTTTTCCAACTGGTTACACACAAAATCTTTTCATGTCACACGATTTTTGGAACCTCTCACTCAAAGTGCAAAACTACACACCAAATCTCCAAAACCATAAACTATTTCTTAGCCTTTGACTCAGTGTTTAATTGCATAAAACACTTTTTTTTCTTCAAAACACTACACACAATTCTCTTCCTAAAACACAAACATCTAACAAGAAGTGACTTGCTTTCCTTTTCCAAACACAACCAATCAAAATGCAACACTTATTCACCAGGTCACACACACACTCCTCACATGTGCAAACACTTTTGCTTAACTGATCACTAACCAATCACCGCTTTACTGTATAGGTACTGTAAAGTACTGTACTGTATTTGTATTGGCCTATAAATAGGTCAAAGGTCAGATGACCTGTTTTGAACAATGGATGCCATCAATGGACAGAGACCCCACACACAATTGTTTTCTTTACTGTATTCAAAAGAATATACTTTTGGTTTATATGTTTATGGTTTTGTTATATGCTACTGTATACAACAGTAATGTTTGGCCTAATAAATATTTTGTATATTGCATTTTACAGTGTACTTGTTACTCCTCTCAGTAGATTACTTTCACTGTAGAACATTGTATTGAAATGCAGATAAAAGCCTATGAAAGACCAAAGAGCTTTAGATTTAGAACAACAGTGTTTACATGGTATATCCAAAAATGTATGAAAGAATTGTTTGCCATTTGATGTGAATGCTTCATTCTGACATGTGTTTATAGCATTTCGAATGCAGTTACATTTTGAAGGAGATGTGAGGCATTTTGCATTTTGTGTGTGCAGTTTTGGGAATTGTGTGTAGAGTTTTGAAAAAAAGGTGACAGTTTTGAAAACGTGTGTAAGCAGTTGGAAAAAAACTGTAATAGTTTAAAACTAGCTAGTTTTACCCTTTACCAGTCCTTCTCATCGACTTCACAAGGCTAAATCAATAAAAACATTTATCATACTGTTGGCAGTTCTGCAATATCTTGAACACTCTATAGGCTATATAAAGTGAGCCCTTCACCGCTACATTTTCTTTTGTTTTCAATACAGTAGCCTATCTACTGAGTGCAGGTTAAGAGTACCATCTGCTTGAGTCATCTCAGCCTTTGTCACTGTGTTCCCGCTCTTCTAGCTATTGACAAACAGAGATATGGCTGTCCTGCCCCAGGGTAACACACACACACACACACACACACACACACACACACACACACACACACACACACACACACACACACACACACACAAAATATCCTCTGACAGGATAAAAAGGCTCTGTCTCTGTGGGCAACACAGAACGTCCAGCCATGCTGACACTGAGTGAGAGAGACAGACAAATCTCTAACAGACTGTTCCTGACAGAAGAATTACTGTTATACAGCTGCGTTACAACGTGTGTGTGTGTGTGTGTGTGTGTGTGTGTGTGTCTGTGTGTCTGTGTGTGTGTGTACAGTTGACAAATGTGCTATACATATAAAAAAAAAAAAAACACTAATAAATCATACATTCCTAAAATTAAAGGTTCCAAATTGTTGTTGTTTTTCTCCGCAATGCTAGAAGAACTAGTTTTTGGTTCCCCAAATGACCTATTAGTGAACAGTTCTTAAAAGAGCTGGTAACACTTTACTTTCTGAGTTTTTGTGACCAAAGCATTATAAAAGTATGTTATTACTTATTTACTTGAACAGACCTTTAGAAAATAAAATGCATTAAAACATAAACCACTTTTAGATGTAACAAGAAATCTGCAAATATTAGCCTATAATGCATTTGTGCTTTGGTTACAATTATTAATGAAAAGATAAACGGTATCAGACAAGAATTTGGAAACATTAAGATTGTTTTAATGTTTTTGAAAGTAGTCTCTTTTAATAGGCTATCACACAAAAATATTATTTAGGTTATTTAAAGTTTCACATAATTTCCCACAATATCATTCTCATCACTCAGATAATAATCCTCTGTGATGTGCTTTCAAAATTACCCAGAGACAGATGTGATGAAGAGATCAGATGGTTGATTGAACATAAATAATGCAGCCAAGCTGTTCTTGTCTTCATTTAGTCTTGTTCTTAATTGATGTACATGATGTCAAAGCCTGGACATGAATGGCGTCCAGGTGGACATCCCGAGAAGCTCTGACTTGAGAAAATGCCACTGAGCATGTGACGTGCTTCATTGGTCTTTGCTATATTCCATGGTAACACACTGCTGGGTGGATTGGGAAACGTTTATGTTTTAGCACTTTTGTCTTTGTTCGTCACCGCAAACCTCTTTATAAGCAGCACACGCCAAAAGCTCAGATGTGACAGTGGCACCTCCACCAGCCTTCATCACCAGTGTGCTTGCAGCCACATGAAGCCACACAATAATGACCTGCACGGCCAGGGAAAGAGATCTGATGTATTTATGCTGCCCACCTGAAGATGAAGATGATTGTGCTTCATCACATATAGTATTGTGATTTTTAGCTCTATACAACATGGCATTAGCAACCCTGAGGTCATGTTTGATTCCTAGGAAATGCATGAACTGATCAAACTTACACATTCAGTGCAATGAAAGTCATTTTGGATAAAAGTATGTGAATGAATAAATGTAAATTCAGCCGAAATAAGAATTACTGCGGGCCTACTTTATGATGGCCAAGAGTAAAATCTGGAGGGGATGTTTGTTTTTAATGACCTACAAGCTCAATTAAACTATATATATATTAATTTCCATTGCAAAAAAAAAAAAAAAAAAAAAAAGCTCACAGGGAAAAGCAGACTTATTATTATTTTGTTGGTTCTCTCTTGTTTTTGCATGCCTTTGTATGACAGCCTGGCCAGCAATTATTTCTGCACAATTTGGCATGTTTTATTGCATTCTCACAAACAAAACAATTGAACCAAAGCACACGCAATATGATTATTATGAATATCTTGGTTTCAAGATGGTGCCAGCGTGTACGGCCAGCCGTCTTTCACTGACAAACTTGTTTTTACTTATTTTGTTTTGTTCATTGTTCTTACAACATATTGACTCTCTGCTGGTATATGATCGTCAAACGCTGTTTGATCTTCGACTCTCTGTGGGATCATTGATCAAATATGATCAGAGTGGACACAAAACTTCTCTACCTCCCTTGTTGTCAGAGATACCTGCTCACCTCCTGTACAATCCGCCGTCTCGGCCCCGGAAAAGTCGCTTCAAACGGAGAGGGAAGCACAGCGGTCAGCTGGTAAAGCTTAAAGCATACCTGGTCAGACTGGGTCGGACTTTTCGCGGCTCCCCGGCGGAATGCGGATTAAGTTATCATCGCAACGTTTCCCTTCGAGCTTTGGACTCTGTGGATACCTGGCTGGTGCCTGTTGTCGGCGCGGACGTGGTCGCTTGGCTTCCCCGCCGTGGTTCTTCTCGGCCCCATGGAGGTGGCGTCAACCATGAAAATCTTCGGCCGCTGGGTCGGACTCGGGTGCCTCTGACGGCCAGTCCAGTGACTCAGGCCGCTCCTGCCAGAGCTGCTTTGGTTAATGCAAGATCGTTGGCGAATAAGACCTTCATTCTGAATGACTTCTTCACCTGTCATGAGTTGGATTTTTTATTCGTGACTGAAACCTGGCTGAATGTGGGTGAGTCGAGCGCTTTTTCTGAACTTTTACCGACTGGCTGCTCCTATTTTAATTCTCCGAGGACTACAGGTCGAGGAGGTGGCCTTGCTACTATCTTCAAAAACGAATACAACTGCAGACAACTGCTGCCTGTCTCCTTCTCAAGTTTTGAACTGACAATGTTTGAATGGAGTCAGGTTCAAACGATACTATGTGCAGTTATATATCGACCTCCTAAGTATAACAAGGATTTCATTAGCGACTTTTCTGATTTCCTGTCTGAAATTATGCCGAAATATGATCGGATTTTAATGGTAGGCGATTTAAATATTCACGTGTGTTGTCCTTCAAAGCCGTTGGCAAAGGACTTTTTAAATCTTATTGATGCTTTTAACTTTACACAGTTTGTTTCTGGGCCTACACAGGTCCATGGCCATACATTAGACCTTGTTTTGTCATACGGTGTACCTATTTGCAATGTGGACGTATTGGAAGCTGTCTTCTCTGATCACGCGCCTGTTTTATTTGATGTTTCTCTTCCATATCGAACCGCTAAGCAATATGTTCCACCTCGTATGTGCAGGATGATAAAACCTACCACTGCTGCTAAATTCTCTGGTGCTTTCAATATAGCTAGAGAGGACATGGAGTCCTCTGCTCTTAATAATACAGCTGAGCTAACCTCTTCTTTTTTATCTACTTGTTCCAATATTCTTGACACCATTGCTCCATTTAAATCTATGTTGTCAAAACCTAAATCTGATCCTTGGATAAATGTTTCTACTCAGGCTGCTAGACAAGAGTGTAGAAAGGCTGAGCGCAAGTGGAAGAAAGATCATTTGCAAGTCTCTTATGAGATGCTTAGGGAAAGTTTACACAGCTATCAGAGAACTGTTAAAGTTGAGAAGACTAAGTACCTCTCAGATATTATTTCAAATAATTGCCACAAACCTCATGTTCTTTTTAAAACAATTAACTCTGTTCTAAATACTCCTCAAACTGGCTATAATGTAGCATCGTCTGAGGCCTGTGGAAATTTCCTTCATTATTTTGTTGATAAGGTGGCCTCAATTAGAGCGATCATCTCACGTCCTGTATCTGACCCCTCCATATCTATAGAGTGTGCAGCTGTTTTTTCCCGATTTGAACCTGTATCTATTACTACTCTTACAAGGATTGTTGCACAGTTAAAACCCACATTTTGTCCTTCTGATATTATCTCACCTCGTCTTTTTAAAGAGGTGTGGGACTCTATTGGATCTAGCATCCAAGAAATGGATCCAGCCTTGTTTCAGGTTTTGTACCAGTTTATTTTAAACAGGCAGTGGTGCAGCCACTTATTAAAAAAACGAATCTGGAAACATCAGTACTATCAAACTATCGCCCTATCTCTAAACTTTCTTTTGTCTCGAAGATTTTAGAGAAGGCAGTCCTTATTCAGTTACAGTCCTTTTTAGATACACATAGTGTTCTTGAAGTGTTCCAATCGGGGTTTAAGACATGTCATAGTACTGAATCCGCACTTCTGAGAGTTTTTAATGATCTTTTAATTTCGACTGACTATGGTGATTGTGCAATTCTTATGCTTTTGGACCTCACGGCAGCATTCGACACAGTCGATCACAGCATCCTTATTTCTCGCCTTGAACATGACGTAGGGATAAGGGGCACTGCGCTAGAATGGTTTCGGTCATACTTGTCAGAAATATATTTTAGGGTCAGTTTTGGTGGTTTTACTTCACATTCTGTGCCTCTCACATGAGGAGTTCCCCAGGGTTCGATTCTCGGGCCGATTCTTTTTTCACTCTATCTGCTCCCCCTTGGATCCATATTAAAAAGACACAATATCAGCTTCCATCTCTATGCAGATGATTTGCAAATCTACCTGCCCATCAGTTAGTTGACTGTTTTAATGATATAAAAACCTGGATGGCCCTACATTTTTTAAACTTTAACGAGAATAAAACTGAAGTCATGATTCTTAGACCCAGTGGCACATCTGATGTTTCTAAAATAGATCTGGCCACTTTTCAACCTTATGTAAGGTTGATTTTGTAACTAACTTAGGAGTGAAAATGGATTATGATTTTAAAATGGAGAAGAAGATAAATTCTGTGGTGAAAGCCAGTTTCTTTCAACTTAGGTTACTTACAAAAATTAAGCCACTCTTATCCTTCAGACTTCGAAAGGGTTATACATGCGCTTATCACAACTCGCCTTGATTATTGCAATGCTCTGTATGTAGGTGCCAGCCAGGTCTCCCTATCTCGTCTTCAATTAGTTCAAAATGCTGCCGCTCGCCTCCTCACTCGAACTCGTAAGCGCGAACATATCACCCCTATTTTAGCTTCTCTTCACTGGCTGCCTGTTAGTTCTAGAATCGTTTTTAAGATTTTGTTGTTCGTTTTTAAAGCTCTTCATGGACTTGCTCCTGTTTATATTACTGAGCTGTTAAAGCCACATGCTCCGTCAAGGTCCTTGAGGTCCGCAAACCAGTTTCTCCTTGTTGTTCCTAAAACACGGCTAAAGAGCAGAGGGGATCGAGCTTTCTCAGTTGCAGCACCTAAATTGTGAAATGCTTTGCCTCTTCATGTCAGACTGGCCCCCAGCCTCGCAGTTTTTAAACCGCAACTTAAAACTCATCTTTATTCCTTAGCTTTTAATCAAGCATGATAGGCGTTGAAATTGTCTGTTGTAGTTTATATTTACTGTTTAATGTCAATGTACAGCACTTTGGTCAACTTGCTTGTTTTTAAATGTGCTTTAGAAATAAAGTTTGTATTGTATTGTATTGTATTGTATTACAATTCACATTCTTAATCATATTTGAATAAGGGGGAGATCAATTTTCCTTGGCCACACATCACTTTACACACAGATTTTTCATTTCTGAGAACAACCTGCATCTTATTACCCAAATGAACCTGGACTTCTCCTTTGCCAGTTCTGGAATCACATTCCTAAACAATGATGGTCCAAACAAGTCATAACAAGGATGTTCATCCAGGAAAATGTTTTTCTTGAGTGGATTACGATATGATGAAGATTATGTTCAGACCTTTCACACATTTTCTGCGTTGATTTATGGAACACAATTCTGTGGAATGGATTTGAACATGATAAAATGCATTACGGTAAATTGTGCCAAAATCTTTAATAAATGAACATGCAACAGGATCAGTGTTGGTTGTTTCAATTCTGTCATTCTGTCATTTTCATATTTAATATAAAGTAGATAATTTTCTGTAATCATAATTTCCCGTGCCACGCTGTGAGTTTCTCATCTGAATATTTATATTTATTTATTTGAAAAATGTCCAGATCTACTGGTGGGTATATGCTACACGAGATCACCAACTACAGTACAATAATGTCATGGATTCATAATCCCTGGTGTGTCAATGTGTGTGTTGCTATTGACATATTGCAGACACCCTGCATATCCAGAAGAACACCATGCACCAGTATATTTGGCACAACTATGCCAACCCATGCCAGCTGGGAGGAGTCAGGGGAACTTGAAAAAAAAAAAAAATCATGTTGAATTTAATACATGGGAATAGTTAATCCAGCATGATCTCATTAGTATTCATAGCTATTTATCCAACGTGGCTTGCATATAAAATACTTACATTTAAGAAGCTGTCAACTAATTAATGAACGTTTTGATATACAAACAAAAAATATGTGCACAAATACCTAACATTACTGCATTCATACAACTCAAACATTCATTGGTTGGATTCCCAGGGAATGCATGAACTGATAAAAAGCTTACCTTGAATGCAATGTAAGTTTCTTTGGATAAAAGTGTCTGCCAAATGAAGAAGCAGTGACCATTTATCAAAGGACAGCCAGAAATTAGATTTCTAAAACCCGCATGTTCTTTTTTTTTTTTTTAAACAATCTTTTCATTGTGCTTTTATACAAAGTGACTGACAAATGTAGGTAGGACTAGTGCAAATTGGGGACAAAAATCTCTGGCTCTGGTGTGTGACAGCTGGTCTTTGGCTGTGCTCTGCCTCCTCCTTCCCCTGTGACCCCGCTGGATAACAGGGCCATATTGCACCAGTGGGGTGCAGGGCCATCCCAGGAGCGCGGTGTGGACGGATGCGGAGTCGCCAGTGAGAGCCCACATCAGGCTCGGGCTCTGATGGCGGAGCTGCCTGACACAGATGTGCTCCGGGCTGGGATGGCTTGTCACAGACGGTTAAGGTGACGGCCACTCACACTTCATTATGTCCGTCTCACAGGTCAGTGAGCGACAAGCCAGGTCAATGCGCACCGCTGGGCCGACCCACCCCAGGGCATCGCCCCGCATACATACACCCCAGCTAACTGTAAGACTGTCACCCCCGCCTGTATTAAAACAACATATTGTTACGCTCCTCCTAATATCACTGTCACAAACTGCCTCCGATCATAAAGGCCAAAAGACTTTTAAAACACAGTGACACACACAAGTGCACTCAAGACAAATGTAACCTTTTTCAATTTTTGTTCTCATTAGTTATCTAGAAACCTAATTGTTTTCATCCATATCCAATTTTAAAATTAGTACCTATAGTAAACTAATTAGGATAAATTGACCTGCATGGCGAATGTTAAAATACGTGTGTTTCATCAATATTATGCAGTTTTATGTTTCAGGGTTTTTTTTATTTTGTGAAGGTCACATGAAATCTTAGAGGGTTTTTCATTAATTATTGAATCTACTTTCCAAATGGTCTTTATGTATAGATATTGTTGTTTTACTCTTGTCCCAAATCTCAGACTTTCAATATTAAACTATGAAAGTCCATTCTAAAAGTCTGAATGTGTTTTACTTTATTTTATTGTGTTTAGATCATCAAAGTTGTAATAATACATTTTTAATGGATTTTTATAGTTTAAAATTGAATGTCTGAATTTGGGACAATATACAGTATAATATATATATATATATATAAGTCATTTGAAAAGTAGGAAACAATTGACAGTCATAAAGTAAAACCCTCGATATTCTTATTTTGCATAATTTATCAAATTATGCTAACAAAGCAAATGTTATATATACATATAAATGTTATAATATTAAAAGTTTACCAAAATAAAAACCAAAATAAAGTTTGTTTACATAATAAATGTGTGTTTATAATTATTTTGTATATAAAAATACACACATATGCATGTATTTATTTAAAAAAATAGTATATACGTATATACTGTGTATATATATATATATATATATATATATATATATATATATATATATATATACATAATTTATATTATATATAAATATAATATTGGATATATACATTTCTTAAATATATACATCTGTGTGTATTTATACATACAAAATAATTATACACAGTACACACACATTTATAATGTAAACATAAACTTTTATTTTGGATGCGATTAATCATTGCCCAGTACTAATATAAACATAAATGTATATATAAAATGTTATATATATATATATATATAATGTTATATATATAATATATATAAATGGACCGTTTATTTTCGAACATTTTTTACATTAGAAGCCCAAACAACAGTGGTATGCAAATCTTTTTTGCTTTTTAGTCAGTTGCCAATTTATTAAGCTTTATTTGAGTTCAAGATTAGTTTCCGCATTACACTGGGCTGATGTCAATGTTTACTTTTCTTGTCATGTCTTCAGTATACCACCTCTAAATATCAATTTAATGTGTCACATGGTGAGGCTCATTAGATGACAGCCATTAATGTTATTTCTTTGTAATTCAACTCCATCCTTTGTCTTAGAGCTCATGTATTGTTTGCTCTTATGTAAATGAATTGCTTTTTCACTTTCACGCCACGACACATCACAAGCAGAGCATGTAAATCAGGGCGAGATCCTCCGATTAAACTCAACGTAATTTGCTTCAGCTGTGCAGAATACATTTCTGATCCGAGAACAGGGTGTGTTAGTCAAGGTGTGCATTCACACAATGAACATTGTTAAGCGATTATTCTGGCTCGTAGTACCACATCTGGAGTAAGAGGTAGGAATCTGGGACTTTGTGTCACATTGCAACTTGAACCTTGTGATTTAACACGAGCTGCTAATGAGTTGTAGAGTGAGTGTTATTGTGAAATTGCATTAAACGCCAGGGCATGCAAAAGGATAATTGAGTAATACAGCGGCAAACAGCGGTTGTGCTCAGTTTTTTGAAAAATAAACAAGGAATGGAGCACTATATACAATATTTTAAAGCGTTACAGTAAACTATGAACTAGATTTTTAAATTTTCTGATGAAAATATGAGTGCAAATCTCACTGCTAGTGCATTGCTTAAAGTGCTAAAGTGTTTTGTTTAAAAGTCAGAAAAGTCCACCATCCACATCTCAATAGCTGTTTGCATCCAAAGTTGCTAAATTAAATTATGCGCAAGGTTGGAATATCGAATAAAACATTTGCAAATAAAGTACCGTTTCCATCGCATGTATTAATGAGAACAAAAATTGTCACTTCCTGGCAAATTGGTGCATAATATCTGTAATATATGAAAATGGAGGTTGTTGCAATCGTTAAAGCCACCGTGGCTTGTTTTTCCTACATTGTGCAGATGAAATACAATACACGCTGTCGTGTTATCTTGCGTTCGGTTGCCTGGTGTTTGGTAACTGCTTTAATGTCAGACACTTCTGAGAGGGAATTAAACCACATCAGTTTGATGTCAGATTTTGGCTCAGGCAAAGAAATTGGTCTGCTGGTTAGTCCGGGTATCCAATCACAATTATTGTTGAGGCTAAGTCATGTGAGATTTTTTTTGTTCATGCCATTTCATTACCGTAATTTCGAGATGAAAACACATGACGCTCTGCTCGGAGGGAATCTGGGAATTATGCATTTCTATAGCAACACCATCAACGCCTAAATTAATGCAGCAGTCAGGTGGTGGTACTGTAGTCATGTGATACAAGTAGGAGCTCCACAAGTTGTAATTACGAGCTCTACGAGGACGTGAAGGTTTTTTACAATTTGAAATATTGTAATTACGGCAATTACGATGTGGCGTGAATGCACCTTTATGATTTAATTGTGTTTCCATCGAAGTTTATGCGCATGTCTTCTTATCGGATACAAAAAAATGGATCTGTCCGAATTGAGCGCATTACATTTTTTTATGCAAATTTTTAGAATTTATCCGCATCTTAGTGTTTCCATTCAGTATTTTTTTTAAGAGATATTCCAAAATGCACATAAAAATAGGTGGATGGAATGGAAACTTACCCCAATATATGGTTTGGTTGCAATTATGCCGCCTTTTTTTGTGTGCCTGCATGTTTGCACTTAATTGCACTTAGAAAAAAAGATTCAATGGAGTTCAATGTAGAACCCTAAGTTTCTTGACTCAATTATAAAATGCCCTTTATGCCAAACAGGTTTTAAGGAGAAACGTATTTAATAATACTTTTCATATTGAATTAAAATAAAAAAAATTGTCTATTGAAAGCATGTTTACAAACTTCAAAATTATTTAAAACATTAAAACTAAATTCATGAAGTGCTTAAAGGGTCACCCAAAAATGAAAATTATCCCATAATTGACTCACCCTCAAGCCATATTAGGTGTATATGACTTTCTTCTTTCAGCCAAACACAATCAGTGTTATATTAAAAAATATTATTTTTATAGTGAATGGTTCCTTAGATTTTGAAGCTTAAAAAAAGTGCATCCACCCATCATAAAGTAATCCATACGGATCCAGGGCGTTAATAACTCAGAGGTCACTCTTCCGACGGAACTAGATTTGCGTACGGCCGTTACCGGAAGACAGTGATTATAGTTGATAAATATGAATATTTTTCTAACATAAATTAATCGCTTCTCCTCAGAAGGCCTTTATTAACCCCTGCCATATGGATTACTCTTATGATGGATGGATGCACTTTTGTGGCCTTCAAAATCTCAGGCTCTATTCACTCCTATTATAAAGCTTGGAAGAGCCAGGATATTTTTTAATATAACTCCGATTGAGTTTGGCTTTTAAAAAAAAGGGTCATATACACCTAGGATGGCTTGAGGGTGAGCAAATTGTGGGATCATTTTCATTTTTGGGTGAACTAACCCTTTAAGGTTCTATATATAACATTTTCTTCTAAGAGTGTGTCTGGACTGGTTACTTTGAAATCAAATGACAAAGTACATCACCATTTCTATGTCAATCTTTCTTGTACGTAGAACAAGACAAATTACACATGAAAGTTTAATAGATCTTCGTAAAATGAATTCTTATATATCTCTGTTACCTTATGATCCCCTTCATCCTGTCATCTTCCTTCTCCATCTTTCTGTCCTTGTCACTGTTTTGTTTCTGTAATGGCAGTCACAGTGCTCAGGGGCTCTGGAGGTATTTCAGAAAAATCAGAGAAATCAATCCAACATGAAACTGAAGGAAACCATCTAATGTCATTGAGCAATAACTCTCTCCTGCTCTCCTGTCAACGACTAACCTCATAGCGAGAGCCTAGGGTGTGTTTGGCCTCTCGGTCTTATCATGAGACTCACACACACATGCACACAGCTGCTGTTTTCTTCAGCATTTCCAGACAACTCCATGTGTGAAGGGGAGGGAGTCTTATTTGGTGCATTTTCCATTTGACATTTCAATAATTTTATACAATTTTGTCACATTAGATATGTAAAAAGTCGAAATGTGTCCGAAATCGCATACTCATAGGTACTTATTTTGAATAAGTAATTACTTCACGCCTGCTAAAAAAGCGTGTTCTATGAAAGTAATCCGGACGTACTACATTCATCATGCTGTCATTATCATGTGACCTACCAGCGTCAGTTGTGTCGCTTCATTGACATTCACAAATCCTCTCCCGTGGCCTCATGGGATAGTAAAGTGTCCATCGAATGCACACTTCAGAATCCCGCCGGAATTAGTAAGTCATTCAGGTACTTTTTGCCTACTTTTTTACTTTGAGTACTCTGAATTCGGACATACTTCTTTTGTCACATACTGTTTTTCACCTACTATATAGTAGGGAAGTATGCGGACTGCACATGCGCATTGGTAGATCTAGCCTAACAAAAACTTTTTTTAATGCTATTTGAGCATAAACAATACATCATTAATGAGACTGTCGTTATGAGATTTCATTGGTGATTTCCAAAATGAAATTTAAGTATAAGCTTGGTGAACAGCTTTGGAGAATTTGATGTTTCTCCATTCAGAGAGATGGGAGCTGCACTTGCATGACTGAAATGGCTGTCCGAGAGGCGCTTCAAAGATGACCGCCGAGTGAAATGACTCGCCTGAAAGGGACTTTGATAATACAATAAATTCATAATGGATAAAGTCACCAAACAATCAAATCCTGTTCGGAAAGTAAGATGTCACACTTCATTGCACTGTGTGTTTCAGAGGAATCAGCTGTGGCTTCCTATTTGACATATAAATATAATCACAAACATTATGCTTAAACACTAGGAGTGTTGAACACAAAACCGTTTTGACGTCCTGTTTTTCTTCGTGCCCCATGCACACATATCTCATTATTTTCTTTAACTCCTGACCAATATAAAGCCTTGGATTAAGAAGTGTTTGAATCCATAAACAAGCACACATTCAGCCCCCCAAAACCAATGAGCATGTCGGTGGAGGATCATATTATGCTAATTTTCTCAGCAATATCACTCGACACAAACAAGACGAATAATCCACTGCTGGGTTACGGTCTCAGATTTGATTACTGGACCCTTAGGCCGTGCACTGGCCAGGAAGAACATTTAACACACTCGAGAAGACTGAACACAAGCACGGCTCATATCGCACCCAGTGTGTGTGTTGTATAGTCTCCAAGGCGGAGTGTTTATGGATTTCACACTTGGCTTGTGCGAATGCTCCGCAAACTGTAAGCAACTCAATTTGAAGATCGCCTTCTGCACCGGGGCCTTGGCAGAACTAACTGCCAATTATATATCCAGCAATATAATTTGTGTCACATTAGGAAAATCACATGGCAAAGTGATTCGATAATAACTTAACATAAATGAACGAGCCGGGGTTCAAATTATTTCCTGTCATGGATGCTGAAAGCTAAATCCAGTGAGTGGAAATAGAGTCAACCAAAGTGTGAACATCTCTCCAGCTTTCCATACGGCACAACTCTCCGATGTTGTAGGCAGTAATGAGGACGCCGTTGTTATGTGCAAATGATGAACGCGGCGCTGGAATGGCCACCGATATGAGTTTCCCATGCGAGAAGGGAAGGAGCAGCCATCACGTGTCCAAATTACTGTGAAAATCGGATCGAGCATTTCCAGAGCATGTGAATTTATCCAGGATTAATATAGCAGTGCACGGGTTTGTAAAATCTGTAACCCAAACCCTGTGGAACATGGAGTTTGTCCACCAAGGGAGATCAGATGTGTCCAGTGGGCCTTTTTACGAAACACCATTGTGTGCAGAGATCAGAATCATTCATCAGAGTTCCTGTTCGAAAATAAAAAGAAAGAAAAAAGTTAAAAACATGGTTTAGGAACAATTAAAAGTATTGAAAGTGGTAAAGGAGTAGTTTACCCAATAAAATTAAATTCTGTCATAATTTACTCACCTTCGTGTCATTCCAAACCTGCATGACTTTCTTTATAAAAATATATTTTATGGACTATTTTATGGATACAAATAATAAATTCACTTTTTTATGATAGGTGGGTGGGTTAATTATAAAATGTTCGTTTTTGGGTGAACAATCCATTTAAGATTTAATTATAACATTGCAATGAACCTATTTTTAAAAGATCTCAGATTTGCTTTAAATATTTAGTTTTGCATTGGTATATGTGTCTATAAACACCAACTTTTTATATATTTTTTAAATAACAGTACTGAAGTCAAAGTGGTTGTGGATTTATTTTAAGTTATTTACAGTAACTTAAAAAAGTATTGGCTAATAGGAAAGCTACATCTTTATTGAATTTTATCATCTAATTTTGAGTTAACTTTGCGGTCAAAGGTTATGAACTCATCACTAAACATTGCACTTTAACATTTAAAATATTTATATTTTACGATCTCAATTTACAATTCATACAGATGTAGCCTACTGTGCTTTAATATATATATATATATATATATATATATATATATATATATATATATATATATATATATAACATCATACTATATATAGTATAATATATAGGATAGTTCACTCAAAAACTTGCAAATTCAGTCATTTTTTTACAAACCTTTTTTTTGTTGTTTTTTTTCCCCTGAAATGAAAGTCAGTGGGGTCAAATGTAGTTTGGACCCCATTTAGTTTCAGATTATATTATTTTATGTTCCACAGAAGAAAGAAAGTCATAAAGGTTTTAAACGACATGAGGGTGAGTAAATGATGAGTAGATGATGACAGAAGTTTCATTTTTCATCCCTTTAAACTCAAACAGGTGGCATGACATTCATCTATATTTGCCAAAAATACAATAACATGTTTACATATCATTTTTAATTTTAACATTTATATACAAATAAATCTAGCATAAAGTTTCCTAAAGTTTTTACCTGATGGCACGTTTTGAATCAGTTTCCCCAAACATCAGCAAATACATCCACAGAACCAGTCTGCAAAACATCGCTAGACTATATCAAACACAGTTCCACACGTCAGGCCTAGTTATACCCCGACTGTTTGCACTACACTGATTACTGATATTAACCCCCAACGCACAATCATCAAGCACACACATTCAATATCCACATAGACACGGCACCTTCACTGCAGGGGACGTGTAAACTCACCATGTGGAAGCAGGTTGGAGCGTTAAACGCAGGCATATGCACCAGTGAGGAGTCTTGCCCTGATCTCACACAGTCGACTACACTAGAGTAGGCCACTCAATGGGCTGAGAGAACTCCCATAATCACGGTTCACACCCGGCCTGCTAATGCTAATGACTGATCTTCCATTCACGCTGACTGTTGATTGCACTGGGACAGTTTGAGTTAGTGCTGCTAATGCCTGCGCAGTTCACCGAGAGGGTAATCAGTCAGAGATATTAACGTTAATCGCATTTGCCATGCTAACCTGCCGGTCAGACACGCCAGAGTGTTTCCCAGAGGTCCTCTGGTACAGTACCAAATATAATCTGGGAATGCAACACTAAATATTAACCGCTATTTCTACCAAACTAATCCCATGAGGTCTTGACCGTTGAAAACAAAAGGAAATCGTCAATAAATTTACTAGCAGCTTTTTTTTTCAATTACAAAAATGGGGGACCTAAGGAAAAAAATCAAAAGCATAATAAAAACTATTACATACATAATAGTGTATGCATAGTCCTTATGATTCATGCACCATATTAGTCTTCTGAAGCCATAAGAGCTTTGAATAAGAAATAGCTAAATGTATCTTTTATTCACTTATTTGAGAACTGGATCAAATCATACATTTTTGTGAATTGAATAAACTGATTAATTAAAAGGTCTGATTAACTAATCGAGTACTCAAGTAGATTTAGTTTTAAATAGTTTTCTGATGGTGCTGATCCCAGCTAACAAAAATGTGTTCTAAGAATGTTTTCTCTCAATTTTCATGAAGTAAAAATAAGTTAAGGACATTCCATGAACGTTATTCTCACAATGTTTTCTCTTTACATTATGAGAACATTCATTAAGTACAAATCATTTCTTAATTAAGTTCTATGAATGTTGTACTCAGAAAGTTTTATGATAACATGAAAACATTAGGCAAATAACATTAAAAGTAGCCTACATTACGAGAATGTTATTCTAAGAACGCTTTCTCTTCTCTTTACTACGTAATAATAAAATCATAAGACTGTTCCAAAAACATTATTTTAAAAATGTTCTGTCCAAACATTTACATAACTTTTTAAGAACGTTTAGTAAAAGTTATGGGAACGTTCTCTGTCCTCATTCACATTTATTGCACTGAAAAATATGACCATGCAGAATACTCTTAAAAATCCCCTTTTGTGTTCCACAGAATAATTTCTAGGTAAACTATACCTTTTAATATTAAATCATTTTTTAACATATTTTCTCTTTTATAGGCCTACGCATACAATATTCACCATAGACATGTGCCATACTGAATGAATTCAGGGTCAACAAATTTTTGCAAGAGATTTTAGGTGTCTTCAGGACACATCAGAGAGAGAGAGAGAGAGAGAGAGAGAGAGAGAGAGAGAGAGAGAGAGAGAGAGAGAGAGAGAGAGAGAGAGAGAGAGAGGAGAGAGAGAGAGAAGAGGAGAGAGAGAGAGAGAGAGAGAGAGAGAGAGAGAGAGAGAGAGAGAGAGAGAGAGAGAGAGAGAGAGAGAGAGAGAGAGAGAGAGAGAGAGAGAGAGAGAGAGAGAATACTAGATCTGCGTTTTCACAACACATTTTCTGACTGAGCAGACATTCTCCCTCTTCATCTCCTTTCACTCAGGATCAGAGTTGCAGTGGAATTCAAACCATCCTATACATGACAGGTGTCACAGATGGGTCACAGAGAACCATGTTTCCTCTCAAAACTGCACAAAAATAAATAAAAAATAAATGAATCAGTGGAATTTAACTTGATATGAAATAATTATTAGGCCTATACTGACAAAAAAAAAACAATGATGTGAATGTTAGATCTAATACAATTCTATAAAATAAGTAGAGAGAAAATTGTTTATTTCATTTTGTAAATGGCAGTTTTTTTAGCCCTTTTGAAATGGACTTGATTTGCTTTGCAAGACTCAAAAGCTCTAGGTTTTAAAATAATACGTTTATTTTTTATGTTTTACTATCATATTATTGGACAACCATTTACGATTCATTCAAAATATCATGCTGCGTGCCTGCGTCTCAATTCGCCTACTACACCCAGGCTAAAAGTATGTAGGCTACTCTTTTTGAAAAAGTACAACTACTTATGAGTGTGTAGCAGAAGATTAGGCCTAGACAACCTTTGGGACACTATCAACAAGTCATACAATTATGTCTTTAACGGTTGCTCTCTGTCGCATCCTGTCACAGTAAACTGGCCTGTCAATCATCTTGTCAAAGAAAAAATCCTTCACTTTTAATTTCATACCTTATCGGAGAGAAATGCAGCTGGCTAGCACGTTGATCTGTCGTGGGCATTTCATTCCTCTTCTCATTAACGCATAATGATGCATTTAAAAGTTAATTGCCAAACAGATCTTTCTAAAAGTCCATATTGCTATTGCAGATGAATTATAACACGTATAACATTAAATATATTATCAGGTTAAACTTTGATGAGTCACTCAAACCTTTATCTAACCTCTCATCGTCAGTCACGCGCATCCGCCATGTTTTGTCATTTTTTAACACTTTTTCCCACACATCCACCGGAAATAGTAGACCATCCAGGCTACTCTTTTCAACATACTATGTTTTGGGACACACTTATTTACATACTGTTTAGAGTGGATAGTAGGCTATGGACATTGAGACGCAGGTCCAGAGTAGACTCACAGTATTCGTTCACAAACCGGATGTTGCTACTTTTCTCATGAACGTGCCAAGGAGAGCGATTTCCCCCAGTCTCAGAATTAAGACCAAGGTTGAAGACTCAACAAACAGTAAATTCATCTTCCCTTGTCTTCTCCTCTCTTTTAACCGCTTAAAATGCATCTTTCATTTCTTGAGGCTTGACCAGCAAAGTGATGCTGATGCTATGACAGTGTCAGTCAGTAGGCGGCACTAGAGGACTGTTAACTGAGTAACGTGGACATTACCAATAGCAATAGTGTAAATTATAAATGAATAATAAAAAATATTTATTTGAGTCTTTCAGTAACATCATTTTTTTTTTATGTGCTTAACTTAACTAAAATGAATAAAATAGATTCAGAGAGATTGTCCCACATTAATATTTCTGCTCTCATGACTTGATTTAATTTATAGCCTACATTTTAATGTTCCCCTCAGTGCACACACCTAGACTTTCAGACAGTTAATTTATAATTAGAGGGAATCTAGGTGCATGCTGTTTAAATAAATGTTTTTGTTCTCTGATGAGAAAAACATTTTAATAGGCTCAGAATGTTTGTAATGCCCAGAATATAACTTACCTGCAGTGAAGCCAGAGTTATTTAGTGCTGGATTGTTTAAAAAAAGAAGAAGAAGAAAAAAAAAGAGAGGAACATGTTAACCTAAAAGTGATACAAATGTTATTGTGAACAGAGACATGAGTGGTTTAAAAAATATTTTTATACCCAATACATGTTTGGATAAAAGCGTCTGCTAAATTATTAAATATAAATGTTAATTGAAAATGTCATTCTTAGCTCAAGTTACGGTAATATGACATTCTCAGTTATGTTTGTCAAAATGTTTCTTATAAAATTATTTTATTAAAATAACTTTAACTGCAAATCAATAATGGTCGCATTTGTTTTTTATGTCTACTTGAGAGTATGATGTTATAAAGATTTGGTGATGGAATAATTTATGAGAAATGTTTGAGTTTATATTGTGATCTCTGATTTTTGATAAACTGTGGTGTCTTGGCAAATATGAGGACAATTTGAGACATTAAGATCTCTTCTGAACTCTAAATTAACATTTTATAGGATACAACTTAGCAAATGATTTGATTAATCGCATCTAATATATTATGTAACACACACACACACACACACACACACACACACACACACACACACACACACACACACACACACACATACACACACTATTTATTATGCAGAAAAATAAAGAATGTAGACCTTACAATGTGAGAATGAATCTATTTTGTGCTTGTTTGGGTGGGAAACGTCTTTTTCTATAGTGGCAGTGTTTATTATAGTCCACAGACCTCTGACACCCATCTGACATCTTCACAACCCATGAAATCCTTCCTCTGCTTTTGTTTGTTGTGCCTGCTATGACTCCCTGTCCACAGCCCCATGAGTGCAGCCACATAAAGCGCCCCTGACCGGTTGGGGCTCTGGCCCCGTGGGCGAAATGGCAGGGCCCAGCAGGGTGGACGCTAAAGTTGCCCAATACTTTCACTGCTGATTCTTCTGGTCCAGCAGTTCAGGCACCACTCGCTGTGAGAGCGGGTCACTTCTCTTAAAGTCAGTGTCGCGAGGACATTTACCAGGGTGACATCCACTGGACTTCAGTGGATTCACCATGAATATGAAGGGCTATTCCATCAAAATGATTCAAACCAGGGCTCAGATTCTGTAGGTTAATGGGATTCAGTTTGTGTTAATGACATTAATTAAACCTCAAATCATGCTAGTTGTTTAGGAGAGGTGGGCTATTGCTGTTCTAAAGGATCTGACTTTATTCACATTTGCGATACTTGACGGTTTAGATTTGCACATTTTGATTTAATTGTTTTATGGATTTAAGTGTTTTTATGATTCTGTATTCCTTTTTTGTTAATATCAAAATGTTCATATGTGAATAAAAGCCTAAAATCTGTTCATCATAAAAAAAAATATTTTATATATTAAAGTGGCTTTGATATAGCAGCCTAACCATGGCTGTGTGTTCCCTGGAAACATTGTTTTCCACCTCATTTTGCGAGAATTGTAAATATGTCCACCGACTGAAAACCACTTTGCACCGGAGCCATCCTTTTTTTCCCGCGGGAATGCGAGATTAGATCCACTTGTTGCGCCATGTCCTGATTGGCTTATGATCGGATCACGTTGATCACATGTTAATAGGCTTGTTCAACTTGAACCGACGCTGCACAGACCGATCGGTGAATGACAAGTATATGAAAGTAGCCTACCGCGAGAGCGATTAGAGATCACTCTTCAATCACTCTCGCGCAGTGGCAGTGGCGGAAGGACCAAAAAGGGCACGTTTTTTCTTTTCTTTTTTACATGTATTTATTAAATAAATCACCTGTATTTAAAAGCAGTATCTGTCTTTTGTGTTTTTAAATATTTAAATGACTTCCTCACAATTAATTGGAATATCGCTCGATGGAGAGGAGTAGCCTGGGTCAGAGATGACAAATGAAAAATAAGGAAAGTATGATAACATTACTAAATATGATTTACTTATTTTCTTTACCAAACAAAACAGTGAGAATCAAGAAGGTAATTATGAGGAATTCATGTTTAATTTAGTTGATGTTGTAAATTGTATGCATGTATTCATTAAAGTGTAAATACATATAAATTACGCAATATGCTCTCATTGACAAATGCGGAACAATTAGTTAATGCGTTCATGACCTCAAGTCTAGATTATTGTAATGCTCTACTGGGTGGTTGCCCTGCATACTTAACAAACAAACTACAGCAAGTTCAAAACGCAGCAGCTCGAGTTCTTACCAGAACCAGGAAGTATGACCATATTAGCCCCGTTCTGTCAACACTGCATTGGCTCCCTATTAAACATCGTATACATTTTTAAATATTGCTGATTACTTACAAAGCATAAATGGTTCTCTTACGTAGAGTTCTCTCGTACTGCGTCGAAGAACGCTACGGGAAAGATATTTCTTTGTCGAGATTGAAGCCTAAAATTAATCCTTAATTTTGTAATAATGTAAAACGCTTTTCTGAAGCATACAACCTAGGCGGAGCAATACAGCTCACCCATTGGCTGCTCTGCCAGAAAAGCACAGCCTATGCGAGGCCAGGACGCTGACCAATGAGGGCGCTTCGCGCCCTTCTGCGTCACCTCCCGCCCAAACAGGCGTGGCCTAGGCCTATAAATACGAGCATAGCTGTCTAACACGCCGATTTTCTTAAATTCACGAAGCTGCACGCATCGTTGGATTGGATTCGAGCCGCCACAGCCGTTTGGAACAAGCACCTCAGCAGGACGAGCCCTTACCTGAAGCCGCTGGTCATCGCCGCCTTCAGCCGCCGTTCCCTGCTGCGCTTCTCCGGCGTGGAATATCCTTTACATTATGTGTGTGTGTTTTGTGTGTGTGTTCGCCGTCGCGTCACACAGTTTTTCCACACTAAAAGAGCCGAGCGTCTTTTTCAAGATGTCTCGCACCTCCTGTGGCTCGTGTAGAGCCCCGCTCAGCGACGGGGACCACGTGCTTGTGTTTCCTGCCTGGGTGATGATCACGCAGCTTCAGCTCTCGTCGATGGCGGCTGCCATCACTGTAATTTGATGCCTACGGTGACTCTGCGGACTCGCCTGGCGTTCATTTACTGAAGCTGCATCTTTTCCGCCCGCTGTAGTGCCGCGCCGTGAAAAGCGCCGTGCTCAGCGGAGCCCGGAACCTCCCTCCACCACGAGGTGCTCGCCGCTGCTGCCGCTAGCTTCTCCGCCCGCTTCGCTGGACTCTCTGACCGACGGACAAGGGCCGCTGTGTGCCGCCGCGTCCGTCATGGACGAGGAAGATGAAGCCGTGTCTGTGGAGGACGACTGCTGTTCTCTCCTCGCTTCGGGTAGCGAGGGATGGGCGAGCTCCGAGGATCTCCCCTCCCCCGCCGCTCGTGAGCGTCGACGGAGAAAGACCAGCATCGATGCGCTTACCGGCTGGATGGCTGCTTTTTCTGCAGAGGAACGTACGTTACCGTCCTCACGACCCGCGCCTTTTTCTTCCTGAATTCACGAAGAAATCGCGGAGTCCCGGAAAGCCCCGTTTTCAGCCAGGATGCGCACTTCTGCTTCGAGGAAAGCTACAGTGTTAAAATCCCGCCGCGGCCGGATTTCACTAAAATGTCTCGCTCGCACAGTCCCAACATTCGCGACCGTGCCAGTGTATTTTGCAGTCACCAAATCGGCATCAATGCCCGTTTGTCTGCACACAGACGCCGTTTTCACGACGCCCCAGGTAAATCTGAAAATGTATTTACTGGTGTCCCGGCCACGGCCGATGGTGTAATGTGTGTATCCGTAATGCCCACGACCTAGTGCCCATTCATACACACAAGCACAGCCCTACACAATACAGGGCTTGCACACATAAAATCGACTCCTGTCGGTTGTGCTTCACATGTAAGTTAGTGAACGTGCCCGCTTTTCAGTGCCCACAATCACTACACACTGCATGTCCCGTGGTTTCTGTAAAAACGAAACGAATGTACGGTCAGTCGGTTCTGATAGACAGTACTCTCTGTGCTACACGGTGTCCCGGCCATGGCCGATGATGTAATGTGTGTAGGCATGTGCCGGTATCACTTTTTCATGCTGCGATTAATTGAGAGAGCATTTATCACGGTATACGGTATTATCACGATATTGTAATTTTACAAGAGAAACAGGTTAAAAAAAGAAACAAACTTCAGTTTTGTCCTTTTAGTAACTTTAATAACTTTTTAATGAACTAAAAGTAACTCAAACATTTAAATACAAAAAATATATAAATAAAACAATATAAAATATAAAAGTAAACTGAACAATTATATCCTTTATCTCCCTGAATTGCAGTGGATAGTTGTCACGAATATGAGCAAACATGTTAGACGTGTTCCCTTGTTTTGCAGCCACTTTCCGTCCACATGTCTTACGGTCCCTACACACCGGACGCGAATAGCGCGTCAGGCGCGAGTGATTTCAATGTTAAGTCAATGCAAAGACGCGTTACACGCGTTTTATGCGCGTAACGCGTCTTTGCATTGACTTAACATTGAAATCACTCGCGCCTGACGCGCTATTCGCGTCCGGTGTGAACGCACCATTACACAAAGGGAAACTGTCTTCGATCAGCAATCCCTCTGCATTTTTTTGGAACCCAAAATATTTCCAAACATCTGACTTTACCCTTTTTGAAGGGGGATAAATTGTCGGCAGCGTTCCTCCTTCCGCCATTCTTCTTCTTCATGTGAGAATTTGAATGCGGCGCCAGTGCCCGTGGCGCGCACTGCGTGCAGTGTGATTCTACCATAGACAGTAGGATTCTACATGTGACGTGAACACTGTTTACATCCGGGTGCGCTCACGTGTTCTGCGCAGCATATACGCAGTGTTTGTTCAAGCGGTTGATGGAAAATAAGCTATAATGCACGTTCTAAAAATAAAAATTCGGATCTATTATTTTTTACGGTATTTTGAAGTGCCCACGATAACAATATCGTGTATATTCATTATCGTGATTTATCGAATTACCGAAAATCGGCACATGTCTAAATGTGTGTAACTGTATGCCCACGACCCAGTGCCCATTTGTACACACAAGCACAGCCCCGCACAATACAGGGCTTGCACACATAAATCGACTCATTTCGATTGTGCATTATATGTAGTGAGCGTGCCCGTTTTCAAGCGCCCACAATCACTACAAGCTACATGTCACACGGTTTCTATGAAACGAAACCAATGCACGGTCAGTCAGTTCTAATAGACAGTACTTCCCAGTGCTATAAATGTACCCGCGTTCACGCACCCACATTTATTCTCAAACATGCCGAGCCGTACGGGGCTCGCACCGCACGCTCTCTCGTTCAGCTGAGAGAGCTGAGAGCGCGCGCGGGCTGCCCGCTCGATTAAGCGCGCCCCCGCATCACGCTGCAATGGCGCCCATGTTACAGCACACGACTGCTCTCGTGTCGCCGCCATTTCGCGACCAGAGCCCGGTTTTTCAACCCGTGCAAGCACAGCCCTGAACAACACAGGGTCTGCACACATAAAATCGGCTCATGCCGATTG
This sequence comes from Phoxinus phoxinus, assembly GCF_949152265.1. NCBI lineage: Eukaryota > Metazoa > Chordata > Actinopteri > Cypriniformes > Leuciscidae > Phoxinus > Phoxinus phoxinus. Next base: position 43,907,009 of record NC_136877.1, on the reverse strand, counting down.
TGTTTTACATGTAGTGAGCGTGACCCACTGCCAAGTGCCCACAACCACTACACACTGCACGTTCCGCGGTTTTCTGTAAAAACGAAACTAACGAACGGTCAGTCAGTACACAAACACAGTGTCCCCGGTGTTATAAATGTGCCCGCCACCAAGCGCCCACGTTTATTCACAAGCATAACGAGCCCTACGGGACTCGTCCCGCGCGCTCTCTCTCGACACAGAGAGCCGAGCGCGCGCGGGATGCATACTGTGTTAAACATGCCCCCCCGCCTCACACGCCACGGCGTCCATGTCACAGCACACGGTTGCTCTCGTGTCGCCGCCATTTCGCGACCAGGGCCCAGATTACATTCAACCCCTAGTCACACGTGCAGATGCATGGGAAAGACTTCCCGGGGTCTCAGAATGGGTGCTAGAGACTATAAAAAGAGGCTATTCGCTACAGTTTCATCGACGCCCTCCCCGTTTCACGGAGAAAGTCGAAACCACGGTGAAAACAGAAGTAGCACATCTACTTCGAGCCGAAATAGCGAAGCTATTGAGCAAAGGGGCCATAGAGCCTTTATCTCAGAGCGAAGGGGGTCTGTACAGCAGATATTTCCTGGTACCGAAAAAAGACGGGGGTCTCAGACCCATTTTAGATCTAAGGCGTCTGAACAAAACGCTAACAAAGCGGAAGTTCAGAATGCTCACGACCAGAAGTATCCTCGCGCAAATCCGCCGAGGAGACTGGTTTATGGCGATAGATCTGAAAGACGCGTATTTTCACATACAAATTGCGTCACGTCACAGGCGATTTTTGAGATTCGCCTTCGAGGGCCGGGCATATCAGTACACAGTCCTGCCATTCGGCCTGTCTCTAGCACCTCGTACATTTACAGTGTGCATGGACGCGGCGCTGGCACCCCTGAGACTCCGAGGCGTTCGAATTCTGAACTATTTGGACGATTGGCTGATTCTAGCTCAGTCGCCGTCAGAACTCGCTCACCACAAGACACTAATACTCGATCACCTCGAGTGCTTAGGTCTGAGAGTCAATTGGGAGAAAAGTTCACTGTTTCCCAGTCAAAGGATCTCCTTTTTAGGACTGGATCTGAACTCACTGTCTATGACAGCACGCCTGTCATCACAGCGCAGGCGAAATACCCTGCAAATGGCGAAATCCTTCCGCAGCGGCCACATAGTGCCGCTCAGGAGATTTCAGAAAATGCTGGGCCTCATGGCCTCAGCCTCTACAGTGCTGCAGTTGGGCCTGCTGCGCATGCGCCCACTACAGTTCTGGTTGAGAACGCGCGTACCGCGCCGAGCATGGTTACACGGTCGTTATCGCCTCAAGGTCACTCAGGAATGCATTTCAGCCCTGACACCATGGAGAGCGTCAGACTGGTACCGGTCAGGTGTAAGCCTGGGGACTTCCTCGAGCCTGAAGGTGGTGTCCACGGACGCGTCCACCTCAGGTTGGGGAGCACTGCTCGACGGCAGACCGCTCTTTGGCCAATGGGCAGAGCGAGCCAAACTACCGCACATGAACTGCCTGGAAATGATGGCGGTGGACTTTGCGCTGAGGCGCTTCTGTCCCCGGATAAAAGGACACCACGTCCTGGTCCGCTCGGACAACGTGTCGGTAGTAGCCTACATAAACCACCAGGGTGGCCTGAGGTCCCGAAACCTATTCAGGTTAGCGGAACGCATACTGGTGTGGGCCCAGCACAACCTGCGCTCGTTAAGAGCAATACACGTGCCAGGCCACTTGAACGTAGGCCCGGACAGACTCTCACGGAACAATGTTCCTACGGGAGAGTGGTCCCTACACACACAGACAGTGCGTCTGCTGTGGAAAACGTTCGGCAGAGCGGAAATAGACCTGTTTGCAAACCAGGAAAACGCTCACTGCCCAGAATTCTTTTCGAAGAGCACGAACGCGCTGGCCAGAGTCTGGCCCCGCCGTCCGCTCTATGCTTTTCCTCCTGTCTCACTCCTGCCTCAAGTGCTGGAGTGTATCAAGGAAAGCGGATGCTCAGTACTACTGGTTGCTCCATACTGGACGAATCAGACCTGGTTCCCAGCTTTGATGCGACTGAAAAGTACTGCCCCGTGGCCGATTCCAGTGAGGAGAGACCTCCTCTCACAGGCCAAGGGCGCGATTCTGCATCCTCACCCCGAGCTTTGGTCCCTACACGTATGGGCCATAAACGGGTACCCGCTAACCTCCCAAGAGGAGTGTTAGACACGATCGAGCAAGCTAGGGCTCCGTCTACTAGACGGCTCTACGCTTCCAAATGGTCGGTGTTCTCTGGATGGTGTTCAGATCAAGGTCTGTCACCACTTCAGTGTGGAGAACCGGAGATTCTCTCCTTCTTGCAAGAGCTATTGGATAAGGGAAGAACCCCATCCACGCTCAAAGTCTATGTGGCTGCCATATCAGCGTTCGTTAATCCAACGCTTGGCCGTTCACTAGGCAGGAACGACCTGGTGGTCCGCTTCCTTAGAGGCGCCAGGAGGTTAAACCCTCCAAGGCCCCCCTCAGTCCCCGTTTGGGACCTTTCTACAGTGTTGAACGCTATGAAAGGGGCCCCTTTCGAGCCTATTCACTCAGTTGACATGAAACACCTGTCTTTCAAGACCGTGTTTCTTTTTGCTCTCGCTTCAGTGAAGCGTGTGGGAGACTTGCAAGCGCTCTCAGTGAGAGCTTCTTGTATGGAGTTCGGGCCAAACGACTCTGTAGTCGTATTGAAACCGATGCATGGGTACGTGCCTAAGTCCCTCAACACACCGTTCAGGGCTCAGGTCATCTCCCTGTCGGCCCTGCCGGCCTCAGAGGACGGAAATAGCTCCCTTTGCCCGGTCAGGGCATTAAGAGCTTACGTGTCCCGCTCCGCTGTTTTTCGACAGACGGAGCAGCTCTTTGTTTCGTTCAGCGGACGCTCCAAGGGGCGAGCCGCGACGAAACAGAGTCTGTCTCGATGGGTAGTGGACGCCATTGCGCTAGCCTACGCATCTAGAGGTTTGGAATGCCCTTTGGGCATCAGAGCACATTCCACGAGAGGCATGGCCTCTTCATGGGCTTGGTATAGCGGAATCTCGTTACAAGATATCTGTATGGCGGCAGGCTGGGCCTCCCCGTCTACATTTATTAGGTTCTATAACCTAGAGGTTCCTGCGTTGCAGGCTAAACTGCTCTCGGTCTAGAAGACTATGTATTAGTGTCCTGCCCCGCGCTGCGGCCCAGGTCACTTCAATGTTAATATGTATAAGTGTTCCTGCCCCGCGATGCGGCCCAGGTCACTTCAATGTTTAATGTGTATAAGTGTTCCTGCCCCGCGCTGCGGCCCAGGTCACTTCAATGTTTAAGCATCACTCACTGACAATGTGTCCCTTGAGCATGCTATTACCCCTCATATATATCTATATTTACATATATATGCTGTTATGCCTTAAGAGGCACTACTATAAAGGGATGATGCTAATTTAGCCGCTCTCCCTATACTTCTTGGGGTAGGCACTTGTATACCAGGGCGCGCGCGCCCTTAGGTGTCTGTGTCGGTCCAAGAGCACGCACGGCGTTTTACATGGGGTTCCCGTAGCGTTCTTCGACGCAGTACGAGAGAACTCTACGTAAGAGAACGTACTCGGTTACTAACGTAACCTCGGTTCTCTCTAGAAGAGGGAACGAGTACTGCGTCTCATGGCCGTGCGTGTCCGCGCTGCGTCGCTTCATTGACGAAAATCGGCGTGTTAGACAGCTATGCTCGTATTTATAGGCCTAGGCCACGCCTGTTTGGGCGGGAGGTGACGCAGAAGGGCGCGAAGCGCCCTCATTGGTCAGCGTCCTGGCCTCGCATAGGCTGTGCTTTTCTGGCAGAGCAGCCAATGGGTGAGCTGTATTGCTCCGCCTAGGTTGTATGCTTCAGAAAAGCGTTTTACATTATTACAAAATTAAGGATTAATTTTAGGCTTCAATCTCGACAAAGAAATATCTTTCCCGTAGCGTTCTTCGACGCAGTACTCGTTCCCTCTTCTAGAGAGAACCGAGGTTACGTTAGTAACCGAGTACGTTTAGCTCCGCAGTACTTGAGCGAGCTCTTAACGCATTATAGTCCTTCACGTCTATTGCGATCTCAAAATTCCGGCCAGTTGATAATACCTAGAATATCAAAATCGACTGCTGCCGGTAGATCCTTTTCCTACTTAGCACCAAAACTTTGGAACAGTTTTCCTACCATCGTCCGGGAAGCAGACACACTCTGTCAGTTCAAAGCTAGATTAAAGACACATCTCTTTGACCTAGCATTCACATAATACATTATAGACTTCTATAACTCAATGTTAGGCTGCATAGATTAGGTCAGCTGAAACTGGGAACACTTCCTTTAAATCCTGATGTACTCGTTACATCATAAGAAGAGTGGCATCTACGCTAATTTTAGTGTCTTTGTTTATCCAGGCCGTATCCAGATCTGATGAAGGACCTTCGCCTGGACCCGATGACAACGCAGTGCTGAAGTGCCAACTAGTCTCTCCCTATGGAGGATCCCTTTATCACTCTACAGATAAAGCATTGTCGGGATCATTTCGGTTTCGCGTATCTACCCCGAAGTAATAAAATTCTGTCTACATTTTTTTAAGGCCAGACAAGTAGTTTGTTATGGCTTGGTATAGGGAATTACATGCGCACATATAGTCAAATGTGCATAAATAGAATTAATTCTTAATGCGCACGTGAGCACCATCAGCGTTTCTCACAGGTTTGCGTTTAAAGTCTGTGTAGAGAGAACAGTGTCGTCTTAGTCGTCTCTAATTTGATAACTAATGATCGTTGCGATGGAAGTGAATCAATCAAAACTAACTTTAGCTGGAAAATATCTTTATTCAAGAACCGCTATAAAGCCAAAACAATCTCTGTTACTTTAAATAATCCGCTTATCACTGTAAAGCCGCTTTGAAACAATCTACATTAAAAGCGCTATATAAATGAAGATGACTTGACTTGACATTTACAATCGCATCAAAAGTTGTATTTGTTAAAATTAGTTAATGCACTGACTGACATAACATGAACAATTAACAGTTGTATTATTATTAACTAAGATTAACAAATAACGTGGTTATTCATGTTAGTTAATATGAATAATAAACAAATTAACCTTATTGTAAAGTGTTACTATGAAATCAGACAGGCCAATAAATTCCTTACAATTTAGAGTTGGACATGGACTTTAAAATTTCCTTTCACTAGATGTAGGCCAGTGATGCGCGGGTCAATGTATAAACAACCCGCACCCGACCGATGTTTTCAACTAACCCGCCCGCAACTCGGACCGCAAAAAAAAAGAAAGAAAATATTGTACCCGACCCGCTTCCTGACCCGCGTTTTTTTTTTAAGTAGCTAGTAAATGCTCATTTTAGTCATTGGGCCATAGACGGAGGAACTAGGGGTGCGCATTTTTCTGAATGCTGTATGATATCGCCTAGTTTTTGTAATAAAGGCTTGATTTAGGCTATTCATTTATTTCGTTTCATTTTCTTAACAATTAAGATGCTGCATGTGTTTATCCAGTCTAATCAAAGTGTGCGTCTCTCCCCGGACTTTCCCAACAAAAACCCCGCCCCCTCTCAGCAAATAGCTACATAAAACTGACATTACTGAGCTATATGCGTTTAAAAGTAGCCTATTAAAATGGCACAATGGCATTGCTCAGTTCAACGTGTTGGGAAATCGGGCATTTTGTCCCGCGTCAGCTTTTATTCAAAAGTTAATAACGCGCTCAACATTCAAAAAGTAAATAAGGATTTCCCACTGTCATCACTGAATGAGCTCGTGCGTCATCCTCGCGCAGTTATTCAGCCAATAAAGTGTAGACCTATGTAATTCATAGAACATTGTGTCTAGTACTATATAAATTACAAAGGTTTAATTGGCATCTTTATTTCAAACGACCCGACCGACCGCGACCCGAATATCATTAAAAATATTTTTGGATGACTCGTAACCGCGGGTAACCGCGGGTGACCGCAGGCACCCGCTCACTTTGGATCAACCCGCGCATCACTGATGTAGGCCTATTTCCTCAAGCCTCCGCCAAATGCTTCCGCCAATTTTTTTTTTGTATATAATATTTTTTTTGTATTATTATTGTTAGTGGCAATGGTGTATAAGTGTATTGTTATGTATTATAATATTTATAATTATTATTTACATTTATCAGAGAGGGGCACAATACATTTTGAGACAAAACAGGCAGTGGCGCTCTTCTTCAACCCTGATCAAACACACCTGAACAAGCTAATGAAGGTCTTCAAGATTAGGCTATAGGATACTGGGAAGTTACAGGCAGGTAAATTATATAAAAGAGTATAGCGTTTTTTTCTTTTTTTTCAGTTTTTTTTTCCCAGTTTGTTATTTGGTTTGCTTGGTTTTTTTTTAAAATGTTTAATTATATTTTGTATAAAAGCAAATAACCTGTCCTGATCCATATTTCATTCCAGTTGGTGGCGGTTATGCACCAATAAGCTAGGTTGCCAACCGCCAATAAACACCAAAGAAGAAGAAGAAGAAGAAGTTACAGGCAGGTGAGTTTTATCAAGGTTGGAGTTGGCCAGATCTCCTAAGCTTGGATCTCTATAAAATCTGTTTTAGAAAAGCGATCTGAACCGTTTTGGCAGTGTTTGTTATTTCACGAATTAGGACTAGAAGCGTGGAGAAGGGGTGGTGGAGGGATGCTGCAAAAACTGTCAATGGAATGAGGTGAGACTGCTGAGTGTATATATACCTCTTACCATTGATTGCTGAGTGCTCTCCACTTGTGTTAATTATCTGTGTTAATTATCTGTACGTGCTCCTCCCGAACCTTGTTAATAAAACATCATGTGATTCAGCAGCTGTTTCCATTGTAGTTTTGTGTTCCTCGCTGCCCGCCCTTCCGGATTCCCTAATCTTCCAGCAGAGTTGAGTGTGAGATCGCAGGTCGTGAGGATGACGACAGCTCGAGTGTACTCGTTGAGTGCTGTTTTATTGTGTCTATCTGCATGTTTGAGCACAATAGACACTGCAGTCGTAGGTGAGAAGATCTTTTAACTTCCTTACACATAGCCTGAAGAAATGCAGAAATAAGTGCCTTAAAAAATTAGAATTTAGGCACAACATTGTTTTACCAAAAAATCAGTACAAACGTCCAGTGGAAGTTGAAGTTTGTACCTTGGTTAAGTTCAAATAATAAGCAAAGTAGCCTATAGCTAAATATGCAAAACTGTCATAAGTTTATGCATTCGTTGTACAAGTAAAACCTATACAATCACTAATGGCATTTGTTTACTGTAAATCAACATTTAATGTTATGTATTTCTTAGATTAATTGGATTTAAAAAGCCCCGTTTGTTTTCTTTTTTTCTTGAAAAAAGACTATTCCACGTCCTGACCAAAGCTGTCCTTCAAACAAATGTACAAACTGAATGCTATGTAATAGGGAATATATCTATGCAGTATATACAGTTTTTGGTTCCCAATGACTGCCATAGTATATTTTTTTCCTACTATGGAAGTCATTGGGAACCAAAAACTGTCTGGTTACTGACATTCTTCTAAATATCTTCCTTTGTGTTCAGCAGAGGAAAGAAATTCATACAGGTTTGAAACAACTTAAGGGTGACTATATGATGACAGAATTTTCATTTTAAAAGTGAACTAATCCTTTAATCTGTACATGTATTTGTTCTATTAGTGTTTCGGTCAGATTTCTCGTTATTTTAGTTTGTCTTGGATTTTATCGTTCTCAATGTCAAAAGTATTCAGTGGTAGCACTGCAAGCACAGGATGGCTTGCCCATAAAGGGTTAAACAGACTGACTAAAGCTGATTATCTGTATCCATGCAGTGACACTAGCAGCCGAACCGCAGAATCCTCCAGTGAAGTGTGCAGGGGAACCACAGAATCCTCCAGTGAAGTGTGCAGGGGAACCACAGAATCCTCCAGTGACGCCAGCAGGGGAACCGCAGAATCCTCCAGTGACGCCTGCAGGGGAACCGCAGAATCCTCCAGTGACGCCAGCAGGGGAACCCCAGAATCCTCCAATGAAGCCAGCAGGGGAACCGCAGAATCCTCCAGTGACGCCTGCAGGGGAACCGCAGAATCCTCCAATGAAGCCAGCAGGGGAACCGCAGAATCCTCCAGTGACGCCAGCAGGGGAACCCCAGAATCCTCCAGTGACGCCAGCAGGGGAACCCCAGAATCCTCCAATGAAGCCAGCAGGGGAACCCCAGAATCCTCCAGTGACGCCTGCAGGCGAACTGCAAAATCCTCCAGTGAGGGCCCTGGTGAAGGGATGGTAATTTACCGGTGGTGGTTAATAAAGAATATTGCCATGCATGTGGTTAACTGCTGTTTCAACCATTTAGATGTTTTGATGTCTACCCTGTTTATCACTGAATAAATATTACACTTTTGCAAGACTTTTTGTTTTCTTTGTGGAAAAACAAAAGGTAATTGCTTCATTGAAGAGTTGGGCTGCGTTTGAAACCGCGTATTTCCCTTACATGAAAGTAGTAGTACGTTCGAAACATCAGTATTCCTAAAAGAGTAGGCGAGAAGTTCCCGGATGACCTACTGCTTCCGGACAGATTTTCGAGTGCTTGTCCGATGGATACTTTTCTATCCCAGGAGGCCACGGGAGAGGATACGTCATTATCAAACATCGCAGAGATCAGCGACGCGGGTGTTTTCAAATGCGAGTAAACATGGTTTCCTTGTGTTAAAATGTGTTAAAATACTATAGACTAGAGTAAACGGTTGAATTGTTGAAGGTGTAGAGACGTTAGACAGTAGTTGTGATTTTGCTGTAAAAACACGTATTATCAGCTATCGGGAGCTCCAGTAAGCACACCATAGGGCTGTAGCAATTTGCGATTTGAAACCGAAGCCAGATCCATGAACCTGTGTCGTGGTGTGAGAAGGCAGAATCGTTGCACACCCCTTCCACATCTTTAAATTACTATTAGTATTATTTGAAGTTAACATTATAAAATACGTAGACCTAGGCTACAACCCTAGGCTGTGAGATCAAAGACGGATATCGCGGGATTCACGCTCATGCGCCGTGTTGATGATAAACTGGATGTAATTTAAATTCTGTTGCTTTTTTATGAAAATAAATATAATGAACAATACACCCAAAGTAGGTGTTATTTATTTCCATTCGAAAGACGTGTTTACCAATCATTTTTAATTTAATTATGGATGTTGTTATTTATAAATAACAATCATATAGAGATTGCTGTCAGAGAGTTTGGGAATATTCACACATAATTTATACACATGAAAACATCACAGTTTTAAAATCAAACATTTTAAAAGAGATAAATTAATCACGGTTGTTTAAACCATGAGCATTAACTGTGTCGCCAGCAAGTCGTTTCCCATCGTGCTTTTGCTCAGCGCAGTCGGTGGAGAGCAACTGTGCTCGACCGCAGAAACCGACACGTGCGCTTTGTGCTCGCAAGCATTTTTTGGCATAGGTCAGTCAGCATGACATCAGAACAAGTTGGACAGCACTCGGACACATCGCTTACACACCGGTGATCGGTTCTGTGCAGATCTCAAACAAGCGTAATCCCAAGTGTAAACGCAGCCAGTCTCAGCCCTGTCTGTGAAACCGGGCCTATGTGTAGGAGTTTAGTCATAATTAGGCTACACCCATAGACAGTATATAAACTGGACACAGAGACCCCCCCCCCCCAATAAAGTGAAGTCAATTAGAAGCACTCACTTCCTGATGGCTGGGCCTGGGCGTAGTGCGCAGGCTCAAACTGAGCTTGACAACGTAGATGTGACGTGAGCAACCTGTCTGACAGCTGTAAGTCTTCTAGTAGCTGTGCCGAGAGAAATCTGAATCATTCCCTTCCGAATCTCGCAGAAACGGAGACCGTGAGTATGAGCTGTCCATGAGCTAGCAGCAGAATCAACTTTATGACTCTCTATGGGCTTCTCCCTTGACTTTATGCCTCCACCTCCCCCCGATTGCTTGCGAGCTTCTCCGCCTGTCTATACGGTAATTTCTTCACTGTGCGACAGAGAGTCGCGTGATTATGACGCAATCGTAAGCCTATTTTTACAAAAAAAATGCTTCTATGGGGCCATAACGTAAGATACAAGGTAATGGAGCCTTTTATACATTGTCGTGTTTCTTTAGAAATAAATAATGGACAAACGGATGGATTACCCCCTTGGCTACAACTTTTTCTTCTTCTTCTTGTTTCTTTTTTTTGGCAGATTACTACTTTTGTATTATACCGCCACCAACTGTACAGGAGTGTGTAATACCATGAACTTCATAGAGTCTTAGCCTTGAATTAAAGCAGCACCAGGTAACTTTTCAACCTTAATAATATATTTCCAAGTCTCTTGTGATGGTACATCGACTTACAATAGGTTGAATGACACGTCTGCCATAGCCTGACGGGGTCTGTAGCGTTTTTAATCGTACTTTTAAACTTCGGGTTTCGGGTAGTAACCGGCGAACAAAGAGAACTACAAAATTCGACTGCTTTACGGCATATACGTCACTTCCACCACCACCCCCACTTCCTTAAAATCGGACGTGCGAGCCAAACTAGCGTTTGTTTGCCAAATGTTATAGTCATGGCCAAAGCAGCACAGAAAAGCAAGAAAGCAAAGGTTTTGTCGGAGGAAAGCAACAAGAGGAAACGAGAAAGTGATCGTATTAAAGGCAGAACGAGGATCAACATTGGGCCAGCGTTTCCTCGCTGGCGTGAGCTGAAGGAGGAGGAGGGGTGCCCGATGTTTTCCAGGGATTATTCTCTTTTTTGAGCGACAGTCCCAGAAAATTCATATTCTTTCGCCGGGACACGAATTGTCCCGTTTTTTTGTGAAAATATACGTTAGCTGCTACTTCTAAAGTAGAATTTCCTGGTTTCAAATTAAACTGTTTCCGTCTACCGCTACTGTGTTTTCTTCATAGTTGTGTACAGTACATCCAATCCTGTGTCCGTAAACGGGTAAAAACCATGGTAAAAATGGGTAAAACCGTGGATTGGCCAATGCCAGGCGTTTACTTTTATTTGATTAGAAGCTCAACTTATCGCCTAGCAACTGCCTGTGCTGTCGGTCGGTCGCGCGCGCGCATCAACACACATCCAAGATGATACAGTGTGAGTTTAGTTGCTAGCTTTTTAAAAACTGTCTATTTACATCTATTGTGTGAAATGGGGAGAGAGACGGACGAGGAGGATAACCACTGTCTATGAGGATAACACAACAAAGTCGGATGAGCCACCAGTGTCAAAGAAAATACTATTTACAACCTACAACTCAGACTCAGACCCCAAAAAATAATAATAATCTGAATGTCCCGGTTTTTCACAAATCAAAGGTGGCAACCCTATGCCCGACCGATGCGAACGTTCAAATATCAAATGAAAGCCTATGTCTAAAGGGCGTGTACACGTTTGATAGGGGCTACATTCTTGCAAGTAAATATATAAGATGTACAAAATAATATTTTAGGATACCTAACATGTCTGTGATATTTGTTTATTTGCAAATCGATTTGTAAAATTTGCAGAATCATCTATGGTAGCTTGATATTATAATATTGACGATATATGGTTATTATATCTACCACTCAAACATTGCATTGAAGTATTATATAGATTCAGTAAAACGGTAACCAATAGACTAGGCTACTATAATGACGCTGGCTTGTAAACGTGAGCATCGCGATCATTTGTCGTTTGAAAAAAAAAAAAAAAACCCATGAAATTATATTCATATCATGACATGCTGAAATATATGCCACTGTACCTGGATGAAGACATTTCACACGCGACGCAAGCAGAGCACCTGCATGTGAACTCCTCCTACAGTGTTCAGGGCTATCATGGTTGTCAACAAATGCACGTGCATGTAGGATGACAGAGTTTACGACAGTAGTAGAGGACAATACTGTTTCCCAACTGTAGGGGGACCCCGAGAGCAAAAAAAAGAAAAGTAACCTAGTGCTGCTTTAAAGGTAGGGTAGGTAGGATTTATATAAAAACTTTTTACCAAATTTGATTAAACTTTCTATATATATCAATGCATAATTAAAATGTAAGTACTCTGATAAAAAGAGTATAAAAATCGAGTGACTCTAGACCGTTTAAACTTCATTAAACACAGCTCATTATTTCCATTCGGGACGAATCACAGGATTGGCTTGCGCGACTGTCACTCTCCGTCGCCATGACTACCGCCGTTATTACTGGCTCTGCCCACGTGCGCGAAGTCGCGCACCCGTTTTTAGGTGGGAGTGAATGGAATTAATGAGCTGTGTTTAATGAAGATTAAACGGTCTAGAGTCACTCGATTTTTATACTCTTTTTATCAGAGTACTTACATTTTAATTATGCATTGGTATATAAAGACAGTTTAAACAAATTTGAATAAAAGTTTTTTTTAGACAATTCTGACCTACCCTACCTTTAATAAAAAAATATATTATTTTCATTATATCAGTATTATTAAGAAAAATAAATAAAGCGTCAAGTCTCTCCTTTTTCATACTCTGTTCTTCAAGTATATCATGTTTTGAATTCTCTCCTTCCATTTCCTGCCAATTTATTCTACTATCATTATATTTCTCACATACAAAAAGTACATGGTTTACATTTTCTTTGTCTCGGCATTCTATGCATAAACCAGTAGGCCTACCATTACCTACTATTTGTAAAGTAGCATTCAATCCTGTGTGACCAGTGAAGTCTGGTATAAACCACTTCCCTTCTGTGTAAACTCAGCGAAGTAACCCTTTTCCGGTCACATTCCTCTGTATTGTAGTGTCTAGCATTAAACTCTGCCTCCCATTCAGTTTGCCATCTTTTCAGATTTAATTATGGATTTGGCTTCACCCTTCCCTAGTGGAACTTTAATTCCTATATATTTGGTTTCTCAGCATCTTTTTTGCAATTTGATCAGCCTCTTCGTTTCCTTCAATGCCTGTATGAGCTGGAACCCAACAAAACTGAATAATGATTCCAAGGTTTCTGAGATGTAATGGTAAATGCTTAATTTCAATAATCAAATCTTCTCTTGACGAGGGACCTGAATCTAGGCTATGAATAGCTGCCATGAAATCTGTACAAATCACAGCTCTCAATGGTTTAACCTCTTCAATCCACCTAAGAGCTGTTATTATCCCAGTCATCTCAATATAGATAGAAAATTATTTAACCTATAGCCATCTCTTTTATTAAATTCTGGAATATATTTCCCAATCCCGCAATGCCCATTCTGTGGATCTTTTGATCCATCTGTATATATTTTAACATATCCATAGAATGACGTTTTAGGCCACATTTACACATAGCCGGGTATTTAGAGAAACGAATATTTCCCCCACCCTCCGCTTTCAATAATAACATCGTGCACACAACCCGCATAAATACGCCGTCGAGCGCCATCATAACTATGCCAAACCTATGGGCGGCAGTGTAGGGAGAAGGATAAAGCCATGCAAGCCAATCAGAATCCTCAGAATCGACAAGAGAGAACCTAAAACCCAGTTTCTCCCAGTTGACACGACAACATATAACCGGCGTTTTCAGAAATCTCCACTTTGGCCGGAGTTTTTAGAAATAATCGTTTTCTGGGATAAAAACAGCGTTTTCGTGTAAATGACAGGCCAAAACGCAGAGAAATATCTGCGTTTTCCCATCGTGTAAACGGGGCCTTAGTATATCCCTGGCAATATGCTGCAAAACTGTGTTCATTTGGATACTCTTTCTGTGAAAGGGGCTTTGTTGTACTACTCCAACTTGTACCACCTGACTTTGATAATTTTGCCATAGAAACGCTCAATCATCTTCAACCCTGATCAAACACACCTGAACAAGCTAATGAAGGTCTTCAAGATTAGGCTACTGGGAAGTTACAGGCAGGTGAGTTTCATCAAGGTTGGAGTTGCCAAGACTTCCTTGGATCTTTATAAACACGTTTTAGAAAAGCAATCTAAACTGTTTTCACAGTATCTGTTACGTGATTCAGCAGATGTTTTGATCCAGCGACACGGTTTTTCCATTGTAGTTTTGTGTTCCTCGCTGCCCGCCCTTCCGGATTCCCTAATCTTCCAGCAGAGTTGAGTGTGAGATCGCAGGTCGTGAGGATGACGACAGCTCGAGTGTACTCGTTGAGTGCTGTTTTATTGTGTCTATCTGCATGTTTGAGCACAATAGACACTGCAGTCGTAGGTGAGAAGATCTTTTAACTTCCTTACACATAGCCTGAAGAAATACAGAAATAAGTGCCTTACAAAATTTGAATTTAGGCACAACATTGTTTTACCAAAAAATCAGTACAAACGTCCAGTGGAAGTTGAAGTTTGTACCTTGGTTAAGTTCAAATAATAAGCAAAGTAGCCTATAGCTAAATATGCAAAACTGTCATAAGTTTATGCATTCGTTGTACAAGTAAAACCTATACAATCACTAATGGCATTTGTTTACTGTAAATCAACATTAATGTTATATATTTCTTAGATTAATTGGATTTAAAAAGCCCCGTTTGTTTTCTTTTTTTCTTGAAAAAAGACTATTCCACGTCTTGACCAAAGCTGTCCTTCAAACAAATGTATAAACTGAATGCTAAGTAATAGTGAATATATCTATGCTATTTGCAAAAGAGTTATAAAGCAAAATGACGTTGTCCGTGCACGCTGGGCAGATGTGATAATTGATGATGACATTCGTTGTCGATTTTCATTATTGGTTTTAATGATTAGTTAGCCCTAGTATTTGTTATAGTGTTTGGGTCGGCTTTCTTGTTGTTACCTGTTTGATTTCATTGTTCTCAATGTCAAAAGTATTCAGCCGGTACCACAGTTTCAAGCACAGGATGGCTTTACAAAATGAATAGATGATTAAGTAAAACTTGCAATTTGTGTGTTATGCTGTATATCTGTCTGAGACTGAATGCCGCTAAACGGACTGATTAAAGCTGATCTGTATCCATTAGGGCAGAGTTCGAATTGCAGGGGGTCAGAAAATCTCAAAGGGAAAGAAATATCAGTTTTGGGGGGTTCAGATCATTTTTCTGATATTGTGAAAAAATATAATTACAGTTATAATACAAGTCAACTCCTATTTTCACTGTAGGAACATTTTAATGTAAAGCGATTTCAGACACCCCTATTGTGGACCGTACCATTTGTAACCACCATGGCTAGAAGCAACGGAGATAAAGACTTCAACTTCTCAAGCAAGTGTCAATGTTGAATGACAAAACGCTAGGGAAATTCCTCCAGTAGACTAAATTCGGTTGCTGCTAACGTGTATGGGTAAATGTAAGTTGCTAGCTAGCTGACGTTTAGCTTGTCGCATGTTTAGACCTTGTATGTGTGTTGCACAACACATGTTGCACTTGGCGATCACGGTGGGGATTGATATGGTAGTGGACCATGATGGTCATAGAAGAAGTGAAGGAGCAGTACCCCCCAATTATGGTGGGGTAATTCGCACTCTGCTTTAGGGATGTGCATCTCCATAACTGAGGCCGATGCGATGCGCATCTCGATGCATAGCCAACAATATGATACATTAACGATACATAAGCAGCTACCGATGCGATACGATTCACTACTATGCGGTGCGATCAGCTTTCGATTCAATGCGATGTGATTCAATGTAATGCGATGCAATGGAATTCAATATGGCATAGATAGTTAACTTTTCTTTATTTTGTTCAGACATAGGCCTACAACAAATCATAAAGTAGCTTAAGTGCCATCTGACTTTTAACACATGGCTCTGTCACATACGAAAGATTAAATAAAAACAGACATTCTTTTCTGTTTTTTTATATATATATATAATGCAGTGAATTAGACATTCAGTATTCAATTATTATGTACAGGTATTTGTTATATTAGTGTTTCGGTCAGATTTCTCGTTATTTTAGTTTGTCTTGGATTTTATCGTTCTCAATGTCAAAAGTATTCAGCCGGTAGCACTGCAAGCACAGGATGGCTTGCCCATAAAGGGTTAAACAGACTGACTAAAGCTGATTATCTGTATCCATGCAGTGACACCAGCAGCCGAACCGCAGAATCCTCCAGTGAAGCCAGCAGGGGAACCACAGAATCCTCCAGTGAAGCCAGCAGGGGAACCGCAGAATCCCCCAGTGACGCCAGAAGGGGAACCACAGAATCCTCCAGTGAAGCCAGCAGGGGAACCACAGAATCCTCCAGTGAAGTGTGCAGGGGAACCACAGAATCCTCCAGTGAAGTGTGCAGGGGAACCACAGAATCCCCCAGTGACGCCAGAAGGGGAACCACAGAATCCTCCAGTGAAGTGTGCAGGGGAACCGCAGAATCCCCCAGTGACGCCAGAAGGGGAACCGCAGAATCCTCCAGTGACGCCAGAAGGGGAACCACAGAATCCTCCAATGAAGCCAGCAGGGGAACCACAGAATCCTCCAATGAAGCCAGCAGGGGAACCACAGAATCCTCCAGTGAAGCTTGCAGGGGAACCGCAGAATCCTCCAGTGAAGCTTGCAGGGGAACCGCAGAATCCTCCAGTGAGGGCCCTGGTGAGGGGATGGTAATTTACCGGTGGTGGTTAATAAAGAATATTGCCATGCATGTGGTTAACTGCTGTTTCAACCATTTGGATGTTTTGATGTCTACCCTGTTTATCACTGAATAAATATTACACTTTTGCAAGAATTTTTTGTTTTCTTTGTGGAAAAACAAAAGGTAATTGCTTCATTGAAGAGTTGGGCTGCGTTTGAAACCGCGTACTTCCCTTACATGAAAGTAGTAGTACGTTCGAAACATCAGTATTCCTAAAAGAGTAGGCGAGAAGTTCCCGGATGACCTACTGCTTCCGGACAGATTATCGAGTGCTTGTCCGATGGATACTTTTCTATCCCAGGAGGCCACGGGAGAGGATACGTCATTATCAAACATCGCAGAGATCAGCGACGTGGGTGTTTTCAAATGCGAGTAAACACGGTTTCCTTGTGTTAAAATACTATAGAGTAAACTGTTGAATTGTTTAAGGTGTAAAGATGTTAGACAGTAGTTGTGATTTTGCTGTAAAAACACGTATTATCAGCTATCGGGAGTTCCAGTAAGCACACCATAGGGCTGTAACAATATGCGATTTGAAACCGAAGCCAAATCCACGAACCTGTGTCGCGTGTGAGAAGGCAGAATCGTTACACACCCCTTCCACATCTTTAAATTACTATTAGTATTATTTGAAGTTAACATTATAAAATACGTAGACCTAGGCTACACCACAAAACTAGTTGATAAATTCTTTAATTTTACCTGTAACGGTACGACCGTTTCACACCGCAAGCATCAGCGGCGTGTATTTTTTCCCGATGTGCTGTTAATCAATGAGTGCATTCACACCAGGAGCAGGAGCGTCGTGTGAGCAGCAGTAAAGCAGGGGATTCGGCACCGAGTCTCTTTTTTGCTGCGCTGCTCACGCTCAATTAAAGTTTTAATTAAACAATTACTCAAATATTACAGAAGGGACATTAGGCCTAATATCATTCTAAAAAAGTTGTCTAATCTTTCTATTCCTAGGGTTAGGGTTTCCTAGGGACTAGTTAAAAAACAATCTTCCCTATTGCTGTCTCGCAAGGATGTATCCAAGAGAGTAAAGAATCAGCTGAGCTTTTTAAAAGTGCAATAGCTCCACTAGGGATGGCATCCACTGACACTCATCTTTTAAGTTGTTGTGATAACGCGTTGTAGGTCACATGACGTCAACATAGCAGATGTCCGGTTCGCATTTATACTCAACGAGATCAGGCTAAAGTACCTACTCTTTCAGTGCTCTTTAAGTGAATATGCGGTTTCGCAACCCTAGGCTGTGAGATCAAAGACGGATATCGCGGGATTCACGCTCATGCGCCGTGTTGATGATAAACTGGATGTAATTTAAATTCTGTTGCTTTTATATGAAAATAAATATAATGAACAACACACCCAAAGTAGGTGTTATTTATTTCCATTCGAAAGACGTGTTTACCAATCATTTTTACTTTAATTATGGATGTTGTTATTTATAAATAACAATCATAGAGAGTTTGGGAATATTCACACATAATTTATACACATGAAAACATCACAGTTTTAAAATCAAACATTTTAAAAGAGATCAATTAATCACGGTTGTTTAAACCATGAGCATTAGCTGTGTCGACAGCAAGTCGTTTCCCATCGTGCTTTTGCTCAGCGCAGTCGGTGGAGAGCAACTGTGCTCGACCGCAGAAACCGACACGTGCGCTTTGTGCTCGCAAGCATTTTTTGACATAGGTCAGTCAGCATGACATCAGAACAAGTTGGACAGCACTCGGACACATCGCTTACACACCGGTGATCGGTTCTGTGCAGATCTCAAACAAGCGTAATCCCAAGTGTAAACGCAGCCAGTCTCAGCCCTGTCTGTGAAACCGGGCCTATGTGTAGGAGTTTAGTCATAATTACACCCATAGACAGTATATAAACTGGACACAGCGAAACCCCCCAAAAAAGTGAAGTCAATTAGAAGCACTCACTTCCTGATGGCTGGGCCTGGGCGTAGTGCGCAGGCTCAAACTGAGCTTGACAACGTAGATGTGACGTG
This sequence comes from Phoxinus phoxinus, assembly GCF_949152265.1. Lineage (NCBI taxonomy): Eukaryota > Metazoa > Chordata > Actinopteri > Cypriniformes > Leuciscidae > Phoxinus > Phoxinus phoxinus. Next base: position 43,888,385 of record NC_136877.1, on the reverse strand, counting down.
AGCAACCTGTCTGACAGCTGTAAGTCTTCTAGTAGCTGTGCTGAGAGAAATCTGAATCATTCCCTTCCGAATCTTGCAGAGACGGAGACCGTGAGTATGAGCTGTCCATGAGCTAGCAGCAGAATCAACTTTATGACTCTCTATGGGCTTCTCCCTTGACTTTATGCCTCCACGTCCCCCCGATTGCTTGTCGTGTTTCTTTAGAAATAAATAATGGACAAATGGAGTCTTTAAACGCCTTAGATGTAAAGTTACTCGCTGTCAAAGTGACGCCAAAATGAATAGGAGACAATGGAATGCTAATGGATTGCTAGCTAATGGCGGCCCCCGGGGAAGCTTCGGTTTCCGGCGGATGGATTACCCCCTTGGCTACAACTTTTTCTTCTTCTTGTTTCTTTTTTTGGCAGATTACTACTTTTGTATTTTACCGCCACCAACTGTACAGGAGTGTGTAATACCATGAACTTCATAGAGTCTTAGCCTTGAATTAATAATAAAAAAAAAACTATATTATTTTCATTATATCAGTATTATTAAGAAAAATAAATAAAGCGTCAAGTCTCTCCTTTTACATACTCTGTTCTTCAAGTATATCATGTTTTGAATTCTCTCCTTCCATTTCCTGCCAATTTATTCTACTATCATTATATTTCTCACATACAAAAAGTACATGGTTTACATTTTTTTTGTCTCGGCATTCTATGCATAAACCAGTAGGCCTACCATTACCTACTATTTGTAAAGTAGCATTCAATCCTGTGTGACCAGTGAAGTCTGGTATAAACCACTTCCCTTCTGTGTAAACTCAGCGAAGTAACCCTTTTCCGGTCACATTCCTCTCCTCTGTATTGTAGTGTCTAGCATTAAACTCTGCCTCCCATTCAGTTTGCCATATTTTCAGATTTAATTATGGATTTGGCTTCACCCTTCCCTAGTGGAACTTTAATTCCTATATATTTGGTTTCTAATAAGATTCTGAATGGAAAGTTTACTTTTAAAAAGTTGCCAAATGGGTTAGTTGACAAGACCAAAGTGATCTGTTTGTTTTGTCGTTGTGAACTGAGCTATCATCGCAGGCAGCACGTCCAGTCTGAAATACCACTTGATGGCCAAGCACACACACACACACACACACAGCTGATGCGATCTCAGCACACTCGTCACTATCAGTAACGTTACCTCGTCAGTATTTCTGTCACCCTTTTATTGATGGACAGTGTTACATTGTGTGAGAGATTATTTTCTCCAAGTGAGAATGTTAGTGTGGAATTGAACAGATATGCCAATCTTGTTTTCAATAAAAAACATTTGCACAAAGCAAGCCGATCCACTTTTCCATGTTGATAAGAGCATTAAAATGAGAAAAAATAATGGGACAAAAAGAAATCAAGAGACATTTAGAATAGATAAAAATGTGCGATTAATCGCGAGTTAACTATGACATTAATGCGATTAATCACGATTAAATATTTTAATCGTTTGACAGCCCTAATTTTAACATATCCATAGAATGACGTTTTAGGCCACATTTACACCGGGTATTTAGAGAAACAAATATTTTCCCCCCTCCGTTTTCAATAATAACATCGTGCACACAACCCGCATAAATACGCCGTCGAGCGCCATCATAACTATGCCAAACCTATGGGCGGCAGTGTAGGGAGAAGGATAAAGCCATGCAAGCCAATCAGAATCCTCAGAATCGACAAGAGAGAACCTAAAACCCCGTTTCTCCCAGTTGACACGACAACATATAACCGGCGTTTTCAGAAATCTCCACTTTGGCCGGAGTTTATAGAAATAATCGTTTTCTGGGATAAAAACGGCGTTTTCGTGTAAATGACAGGCCAAAACGCAGAGAAATATCTGCGTTTTCCCATCGTGTAAACGGGGCCTTAGTATATCCCTGGCAATATGCTGCAAAACTGTGTTCATTTGGATACTCTTTCTGTGAAAGGGGCTTTGTTGTACTACTCCAACTTGTACCACCTGACTTTGATAATTTTGCCATAGAAACGCTCAATCATCTTCAACCCTGATCAAACACACCTGAACAAGCTAATGAAGGTCTTCAAGATTAGGCTACTGGGAAGTTACAGGCAGGTGAGTTTCATCAAGGTTGGAGTTGCCAAGACTTCCCTGGATCTTTATAAACACGTTTTAGAAAAGCAATCTAAACCGTTTTCACAGTATCTGTTACGTGATTCAGCAGATGTTTTGATCCAGCGATACGGTTTTTCCATTGTAGTTTTGTGTTCCTCGCTGCCCGCCTTTCTCGATTCCCTAATCTTCCAGCAGAGTTGAGTGTGAGATCGCAGGTCGTGAGGATGACGACAGCTCGAGTGTACTCGTTGAGTGCTGTTTTATTGTGTCTATCTGCATGTTTGAGCACAATAGACACTGCAGTCGTAGGTGAGAAGATCTTTTAACTTCCTTACACATAGCCTGAAGAAATGCAGAAATAAGTGCCTTACAAAATTTGAATTTAGGCACAACATTGTTTTACCAAAAAATCAGTACAAACGTCCAGTGGAAGTTGAAGTTTGTACCTTGGTTAAGTTCAAATAATAAGCAAAGTAGCCTATAGCTAAATATGCAAAACTGTCATAAGTTTATGCATTCGTTGTACAAGTAAAACCTATACAATCACTAATGGCATTTGTTTACTGTAAATCAACATTTAATGTTATGTATTTCTTAGATTAATTGGATTTAAAAAGCCCCGTTTGTTTTCTTTTTTTCTTGAAAAAAGACTATTCCACGTCCTGACCAAAGCTGTCCTTCAAACAAATGTACAAACTGAATGCTATGTAATAGGGAATATATCTATGCTATTTGCAAAATAGTTATAAAGCAAAATGACAGTTTAAATCACAGTGTCTCGTTCCCTACTCCGGGAACAAATGCGTAACCGAGACGTTGTCCGTGCACGCTGGGCAGATGTGATAATTGATGATGACATTCGTTGTCGATTTTCATTATTGGTTTTAATGATTAGTTAGCCCTAGTATTTGTTATAGTGTTTGGGTCGGCTTTCTTGTTACCTGTTTGTCTTGTTTGATTTCATTGTTCTCAATGTCAAAAGTATTCAGCCGGTACCACAGTTTCAAGCACAGGATGGCTTTACAAAATTAATAGCCTAGATGATTAAGTAAAACTTGCAATTTGTGTGTTATGCTGTATATCTGTCTGAGACTGAATGCCGCTAAACGGACTGATTAAAGCTGATTATCTGTATCCATTAGGGCAGAGTTCGAATTACAGGGGGTCAGAAAATCCCAAAGGGAACGAAATATCAGTTTTGGGGGGTTCAGATAATTTTTCTGATATTGTGAAAAAATATAATTACAGTTATAATACAAGTCAACTCCTATTTTTACTGTAGGAACATTTTAATGTAAAGCGATTTCAGACACCCCTATTGTGGACCGTACCATTTGTAACCACCATGGCTAGAAGCAACAGAGATGGAGAAAGACTTCAACCTTCAAGCAAGTGTCAATGTTGAATGACAAAACGCTAGGGAAATTCCTCCAGTAGACTAAATTCGGTTGCTGCTAACGTGTATGGGTAAATGTCAGTTGCTAGCTAGCTGACGTTTAGCTTGTCGCATGTTTAGACCTTGTATGTGTGTTGCACAACACATGTTGCACTTGGCGATCACGGTGGGGATTGATATGGTAGTGGACCATGATGGTCATAGAAGAAGTGAAGGAGCAGTACCCCCCAATTATGGTGGGGTAATTCGCACTCTGCTTTAGGGATGTGCATCTCCATAACTGAGGCCGATGCGATGCGCATCTCGATGCATAGCCAACAATATGATACATTAACGATACATAAGCAGCTACCGATGCGATACGATTCACTACTATGCGGTGCGATCGGCTTTCGATTCAATGCGATGTGATTCAATGTAATGCCATGCAATGGAATTCAATATGGCATAGATAGTTAACTTTTCTTTATTTTGTTCAGACATAGGCCTACAACAAATCATAAAGTAGCTTAAGTGCCATCTGACTTTTAACACATGGCTCTGTCACATACGAAAGATTAAATAAAAACAGACATTCTTTTCTGTTTTTTATATATATATATATATAATGCAGTGAATTAGACATTCAGTATTCAATTATTATGTACAGGTATTTGTTATATTAGTGTTTCGGTCAGATTTCTCGTTATTTTAGTTTGTCTTGGATTTTATCGTTCTCAATGTCAAAAGTATTCAGCCGGTAGCACTGCAAGCACAGGATGGCTTGCCCATAAAGGGTTAAACAGACTGACTAAAGCTGATTATCTGTATCCATGCAGTGACACCAGCAGCCGAACCGCAGAATCCTCCAGTGAAGCCAGCAGGGGAACCACAGAATCCTCCAGTGAAGTGTGCAGGGGAACCACAGAATCCTCCAGTGAAGTGTGCAGGGGAACCGCAGAATCCTCCAGTGACGCCAGAAGGGGAACCACAGAGTCCTCCAGTGAAGTGTGCAGGGGAACCGCAGAATCCTCCAGTGAAGTGTGCAGGGGAACCGCAGAATCCTCCAGTGACTCATACAGGCGAACTGCAAAATCCTCCAGTGAGGGCCCTGGTGAGGGATGGGTGAGGGATGGGTGAGGGGATGGTAATTTACCGGTGGTGGTTAATAAAGAATATTGCCATGCATGTGGTTAACTGCTGTTTCAACCATTTGGATGTTTTGATGTCTACCCTGTTTATCACTGAATAAATATTACAATTTTGCAAGAATTTTTTGTTTTCTTTGTGGAAAAACAAAAGGTAATTGCTTCATTGAAGAGATGGGCTGCGTTTGAAACCGCGTACTTCCCTTACATGAAAGTAGTAGTACGTTCGAAACATCAGTATTCCTAAAAGAGTAGGCGAGAAGTTCCCGGATGACCTACTGCTTCCGGACAGATTATCGAGTGCTTGTCTGATGGATACTTTTCTATCCCAGGAGGCCACGGGAGAGGATACGTCATTATCAAACATCGCAGAGATCAGCGACGCGGGTGTTTTCAAATGCGAGTAAACACGGTTTCCTTGTGTTAAAATACTATAGACTAGAGTAAACTGTTGAAGGTGTAAAGACGTTAGACAGTAGTTGTGATTTTGCTGTAAAAACACGTATTATCAGCTATCGGGAGCTCCAGTAAGCACACCATAGGGCTGTAACAATTTGCGATTTGAAACCGAAGCCAGATCCACGAACTTGTGTCGTGGTGTGAGAAGGCAGAATCGTTGCACACCCCTTCCACATCTTTAAATTACTATTAGTATTATTTGAAGTTAACATTATAAAATACGTAGACCTCGGCTACACCACAACTAGTTGAGGATACATTTTTTAATTTTACCTGTAACGGTACGGCCGTTTCACACTGCAAGCATCAGCGGCGTGTATTTTTTCCCAATGTGCTGTTAATCAATGAGTGCATTCACACCAGGAGCAGGAGCGTCGTGTGAGCAGCAGTAAAGCAGGGGATTCGGCACCAAGTCTTTTTTTTGCTGCGCTGCTCACGCTCAATTAAAGTTTTAATTAAACAATTACTCAAATATTACAGAAGGGACAGTAGGCCTAATATCATTCTAAAAAAGTTGTCTAATTTTTCTATTCCTAGGCTAGGGTTAGGGTTTCCTAGGGACTAGTTAAAAAACAGATCTTCCCTATTGCTGTCTCGCAAGGATGTATCCAAGAGAGTAAAGAATCAGCTGAGCTTTTTAAAAGTGCAATAGCTCCACTAGGGATGGCATCCACTGACACTCATCTTTTAAGTTGTTGTGATAACGCGTTGTAGGTCACATGACGTCAACATAGCAGATGTCCGGTTCGCATTTATAGTCAACGAGATCAGGCTAAAGTACCTACTCTTTCAGTGCTCTTTAAGTAAGTGAATATGCGGTTTCGCAACCCTAGGCTGTGAGATCAAAGACGGATATCGCGGGATTCACGCTCATGCGCCGTGTTGATGATAAACTGGATGTAATTTAAATTCTGTTGCTTTTATATGAAAATAAATATAATGAACAATACACCCAAAGAAGGTGTTATTTATTTCCATTCGAAAGACGTGTTTACCAATCATTTTTAATTGAATTATGGATGTTGTTATTTATAAATAACAATCATATAGAGATTGCTGTCAGAGAGTTTGGGAATATTCACACATAATTTATACACATGAAAACATCACAGTTTTAAAATCAAACATTTTAAGAGATCAATTAATCACGGTTGTTTAAACCATGAGCATTAGCTGTGCAAGTCGTTTCCCATCGTGCTTTTGCTCAGCGCAGTCGGTGGAGAGCAACTGTGCTCGACAAGCATTTTTTGACATAGGTCAGTCAGCATGACATCAGAACAAGTCGGACAGCACTCGGACACATAACCGTCATGCATCTTGCGGTGATCACCGGTGATCGGTTCTGTGCAGATCTCAAACAAGCGTAATCCCAAGTGTAAACGCAGCCAGTCTCAGCCCTGTCTGTGAAACCGGGCCTATGTGTAGGAGTTTAGTCATAATTAGGCTACACCCATAGACAGTATATAAACTGGACACAGAGACCCCCCCCAATAAAGTGAAGTCAATTAGAAGCACTCACTTCCTGATGGCTGGGCCTGGGCGTAGTGGGCAGGCTCAAACTGAGCTTGACTACGTAGACGTTGACGTGAGCAACCTGTCTGACAGCTGTAAGTCTTCTAGTAGCTGTGCCGAGAGAAATCTGAATCATTCCCTTCCGAATCTCGCAGAAACGGAGACTGTGAGTATGAGCTGTCCATGAGCTAGCAGCTAGATCAACTTTATGACTCTCTATGGGCTTCTCCCTTGACTTTATCGGACTTTATGCCTCCACCTCCCCCCGATTGCTTGCGAGCTTCTCCGCCTGTCTATACGGTAATTTCTTCACTGTGCGACAGAGAGTCGCGTGGTTATGACGCAATCGTTAGCCTATTTTTACAAAAAATGCTTCTATGGGGCCATAACGTAAGATACAAGGTAATGGAGCCTTTTATACATTGTCGTGTTTCTTTAGAAATAAATAATGGACAAACGGATGGATTACCCCCTTGGCTACAACTTTTTCTTCTTCTTCTTGTTTCTTTTTTTTTGGCAGATTACTACTTTTGTATTATACCGCCACCAACCGTACAGGAGTGTGTAATACCATGAACTTCATAGAGTCTTAGCCTTGAATTAATAAAAAAATATATTATTTTCATTATATCAGTATTATTAAGAAAAATAAATAAAGCGTCAAGTCTCTCCTTTTTCATACTCTGTTCTTCAAGTATATCATGTTTTGAATTCTCTCCTTCCATTTCCTGCCAATTTATTCTACTATCATTATATTTCTCACATACAAAAAGTACATGGTTTACATTTTCTTTGTCTCGGCATTCTATGCATAAACCAGTAGGCCTACCATTACCTACTATTTGTAAAGTAGCATTCAATCCTGTGTGACCAGTGAAGTCTGGTATAAACCACTTCCCTTCTGTGTAAACTCAGCGAAGTAACCCTTTTCCGGTCACATTCCTCTGTATTGTAGTGTCTAGCATTAAACTCTGCCTCCATTCAGTTTGCCATATTTTCAGATTTAATTATGGATTTGGCTTCACCCTTCCCCAGTGGAACTTTAATTCCTATATATTTGGTTTCTCAGCATCTTTTTTGCAATTTGATCAGCCTCTTCGTTTCCTTCAATACCTGTATGAGCTGGAACCCAACAAAACTGAATAATGATTCCAAGGTTCCTGAGATGTAATGGTAAATGTTTAATTTCATTAATCAAATCTTCTCTTGACGAGGGACCTGAATCTAGGCTATGAATAGCTGCCATGAAATCTGTACAAATCACAGCTCTCAATGGTTTAACCTCTTCAATCCACCTAAGAGCTGTTATTATCCCAGTCATCTCAATATAGATAGAAAATTATTTAACCTATAGCCATCTCTTTTATTAAATTCTGGAATATATTTCCCAATCCCGCAATGCCCATTCTGTGGATCTTTTGATCCCTCTGTATATATTTTAACATATCCATAGAATGACGTTTTAGGCCACATTTACACATAGCCGGGTATTTAGAGAAACTAATATTTCCCCCACCCTCCGCTTTCAATAATAACATCGTGCACACAACCTGCATAAATACGCCGTCGAGCGCCATCATAACTATGCCAAACCTATGGGCGGCAGTGTAGGGAGAAGGATAAAGCCATGCAAGCCAATCAGAATCCTCAGAATCGACAAGAGAGAACCTAAAACCCAGTTTCTCCCAGTTGACACGACAACATATAACCGGCGTTTTCAGAAATCTCCACTTTGGCCGGAGTTTTTAGAAATAATCGTTTTCTGGGATAAAAACAGCGTTTTCGTGTAAATGACAGGCCAAAACGCAGAGAAATATCTGCGTTTTCCCATCGTGTAAACGAGGCCTTAGTATATCCCTGGCAATATGCTGCAAAACTGTGTTCATTTGGATACTCTTTCTGTGAAAGGGGCTTTGTTGTACTACTCCAACTTGTACCACCTGACTTTGATAATTTTGCCATAGAAACGCTCAATCATCTTCAACCCTGATCAAACACACCTGAACAAGCTAATGAAGGTCTTCAAGATTAGGCTACTGGGAAGTTACAGGCAGGTGAGTTTCATCAAGGTTGGAGTTGCCAAGACTTCCTTGGATCTTTATAAACACGTTTTAGAAAAGCAATCTAAACCGTTTTCACAGTATCTGTTACGTGATTCAGCAGATGTTTTGATCCAGCGACACGGTTTTTCCATTGTAGTTTTGTGTTCCTCGCTGCCCGCCCTTCCGGATTCCCTAATCTTCCAGCAGAGTTGAGTGTGAGATCGCAGGTCGTGAGGATGACGACAGCTCGAGTGTACTCGTTGAGTGCTGTTTTATTGTGTCTATCTGCATGTTTGAGCACAATAGACGCTGCAGTCGTAGGTGAGAAGATCTTTTAACTTCCTTACACATAGCCTGAAGAAATGCAGAAATAAGTGCCTTACAAAATTTAAATTTAGGCACAACATTGTTTTACCAAAAATTCAGTACAAACGTCCAGTGGAAGTTGAAGTTTGTACCTTGGTTAAGTTCAAATAATAAGCAAAGTAGCCTATAGCTAAATATGCAAAACTGTCATAAGTTTATGCATTCGTTGTACAAGTAAAACCTATACAATCACTAATGGCATTTGTTTACTGTAAATCAACATTAATGTTATATATTTCTTAGATTAATTGGATTTAAAAAGCCCCGTTTGTTTTCTTTTTTTCTTGAAAAAAGACTATTCCACGTCTTGACCAAAGCTGTCCTTCAAACAAATGTACAAACTGAATGCTATGTAATAGTGAATATATCTATGCTATTTGCAAAAGAGTTATAAAGCAAAATGACAGTTTAAATCACAGTGTCTCGTTTCCTACTCCGGGAACAAATGCGTAACCGAGACATTGTCCGTGCACGCTGGGCAGATGTGATAATTGATGATGACATTCGTTGTCAATTTTCATTATTGGTTTTAATGATTAGTTAGCCCTAGTATTTGTTATAGTGTTTGGGTCGGCTTTCTTGTTGTTACCTGTTTGTCTTGTTTGATTTCATTGTTCTCAATGTCAAAAGTATTCAGCCGGTACCACAGTTTCAAGCACAGGATGGCTTTACAAAATGAATGGATGATTAAGTAAAACTTGCAATTTGTGTTATGCTGTATATCTGTCTGAGACTGAATGCCGCTAAACGGACTGATTAAAGCTGATTATCTGTATCCATTAGGGCAGAGTTCGAATTGCAGGGGTCAGAAAATCCCAAAGGGAAAGAAATATCAGTTTTGGGGGGTTCAGATAATTTTTCTGATATTGTGAAAAAATATAATTACAGTTATAATACAAGTCAACTCCTATTTTCACTGTAGGAACATTTTAATGTAAAGCGATTTCAGACACCCCTATTGTGGACCGTACCATTTGTAACCACCATGGCTAGAAGCAACGGAGAGAAAGACTTCAACTTCTCAAGCAAGTGTCAATGTTGAATGACAAAACGCTAGGGAAATTCCTCCAGTAGACTAAATTCGGTTGCTGCTAACGTGTATGGGTAAATGTAAGTTGCTAGCTAGCTGACGTTTAGCTTGTCGCATGTTTAGACCTTGTATGTGTGTTGCACAACACATGTTGCACTTGGCGATCACGGTGGGGATTGATATGGTAGTGGACCATGATGGTCATAGAAGAAGTGAAGGAGCAGTACCCCCCAATTATGGTGGGGTAATTCGCACTCTGCTTTAGGGATGTGCATCTCCATAACTGAGGCCGATGCGATGCGCATCTCGATGCATAGCCAACGATATGATACATTAACGATACATAAGCAGCTACCGATGCGATACGATTCACTACTATGCGGTGCGATCGGCTTTCGATTCAATGCGATGTGATTCAATGTAATGCGATGCAATGGAATTCAATATGGCATAGATAGTTAACTTTTATTTATTTTGTTCAGACATAGGCCTACAACAAATCATAAAGTAGCTTAAGTGCCATCTGACTTTTAACACATGGCTCTGTCACATACGAAAGATTAAATAAAAACAGACATTCTTTTCTGTTTTTTATATATATATATATATATATATAATGCAGTGAATTAGACATTCAGTATTCAATTATTATGTACAGGTATTTGTTATATTAGTGTTTCGGTCAGATTTCTCGTTATTTTAGTTTGTCTTGGATTTTATCGTTCTCAATGTCAAAAGTATTCAGCCGGTAGCACTGCAAGCACAGGATGGCTTGCCCATAAAGGGTTAAACAGACTGACTAAAGCTGATTATCTGTATCCATGCAGTGACACCAGCAGCCGAACCGCAGAATCCTCCAGTGAAGCCAGCAGGGGAACCACAGAATCATCTAGTGAAGCCAGCAGGGGAACCACAGAATCCTCCAGTGAAGTGTGCAGGGGAACCGCAGAATCCTCCAATGAAGTGTGCAGGGGAACCACAGAATCCTCCAGTGAAGTGTGCAGGGGAACCACAGAATCCTCTAGTGAAGTGTGCAGGGGAACCGCAGAATCCTCCAGTGAAGTGTGCAGGGGAACCGCAGAATCCTCCAATGAAGCCAGCAGGGGAACCACAGAATCCTCCAGTGACGCCTGCAGGGGAACCGCAGAATCCTCCAGTGACGCCAGAAGGGGAACCACAGAATCCTCCAGTGACGCCTGCAGGGGAACTGCAAAATCCTCCAGTGACGCCAGCAGGGGAACTGCATTATCCTCCAGTGAGGGCCCTCAAGAGTTCACTGGTGAGGGGATGGTAATTTACCGGTGGTGGTTAATAAAGAATATTGCCATGCATGTGGTTAACTGCTGTTTCAACCATTTGGATGTTTTGATGTCTACCCTGTTTATCACTGAATAAATATTACACTTTTGCAAGAATTTTTTGTTTTCTTTGTGGAAAAACAAAAGGTAATTGCTTCATTGAAGAGATGGGCTGCGTTTGAAACCGCGTACTTCCCTTACATGAAAGTAGTAGTACGTTCGAAACATCAGTATTCCTAAAAGAGTAGGCGAGAAGTTCCCGGATGACCTACTGCTTCCGGACAGATTTTCGAGTGCTTGTCCGATGGATACTTTTCTATCCCAGGAGGCCACGGGAGAGGATACGTCATTATCAAACATCGCAGAGATCAGCGACGCGGGTGTTTTCAAATGCGAGTAAACACTGTTTCCTTGTGTTCAAATGTGTTAAAATACTATAGACTAGAGTAAACTGTTGAATTGTTTAAGGTGTAAAGACGTTAGACAGTAGTTGTGATTTTGCTGTAAAAACACGTATTATCAGCTATCGGGAGCTCCAGTAAGCACACCATAGGGCTGTAACAATTTGCGATTTGAAGCCAGATCCACGAACCTGTGTCGTGGTGTGAGAAGGCAGAATCGTTGCACACCCCTTCCACATCTTTAAATTACTATTAGTATTATTTGAAGTTAACATTATAAAATACGTAGACCTAGGCTACACCACAAAACTAGTTGAGGATAAATTCTTTAATTTTACCTGTAACGGTACGGCCGTTTCACACCGCAAACATCAGCGGCGTGTATTTTTTTTCCGATGTGCTGTTAATCAATGAGTGCATTCACACCAGGAGCAGGAGCGTCGTGTGAGCAGCAGTAAAGCAGGGGATTCGGCACCGAGTCTCTTTTTTGCTGCGCTGCTCACGCTCAATTAAAGTTTTAATTAAACAATTACTCAAATATTACAGAAGGGACATTAGGCCTAATATCATTCTAAAAAAGTTGTCTAATTTTTCTATTCTTAGGGTTAGGGTTTCCTAGGGACTAGTTAAAAAACAGATCTTCCCTATTGCTGTCTCGCAAGGATGTATCCAAGAGAGTAAAGAATCAGCTGAGCTTTTTAAAAGTGCAATAGCTCCACTAGGGATGGCATCCACTGACGCTCATCTTTTAAGTTGTTGTGATAACGCGTTGTAGGTCACATGACGTCAACATAGCAGATGTCCGGTTCGCATTTATACTCAACGAGATCAGGCTAAAGTACCTACTCTTTCAGTGCTCTTTAAGTAAGTGAATATGCGGTTTCGCAACCCTAGGCTGTGAGATCAAAGACGGATATCGCGGGATTCACGCTCATGCGACGTGTTGATGATAAACTGGATGTAATTTAAATTCTGTTGCTTTTATATGAAAATAAATATAATGAACAATACACCCAAAGAAGGTGTTATTTATTTCCATTCGAAAGACGTGTTTACCAATCATTTTTAATTTAATTATGGATGTTGTTATTTATAAATAACAATCATATAGAGATTGCTGTCAGAGAGTTTGGGAATATTCACACATAATTTATACACATGAAAACATCACAGTTTTAAAATCAAACATTTTAAAAGAGATCAATTAATCACGGTTGTTTAAACCATGAGCATTAACTGTGTCGCCAGCAAGTCGTTTCCCATCGTGCTTTTGCTCAGCTCAGTCGGTGGAGAGCAACTGTGCTCGACCGCAGAAACCGACACGTGCGCTTTGTGCTCGACAAGCATTTTTTGACATAGGTCAGTCAGCATGACATCAGAACAAGTTGGACAGCACTCGGACACATCGCTTACACACCGGTGATCGGTTCTGTGCAGATCTCAAACAAGCGTAATCCCAAGTGTAAACGCAGCCAGTCTCAGCCCTGTCTGTGAAACCGGGCCTATGTGTAGGAGTTTAGTCATAATTAGGCTACACCCATAGACAGTATATAAACTGGACACAGCAACCCCCCCCCCCCCCCCCCCAAAAAAAAGTGAAGTCAATTAGAAGCACTCACTTCCTGATGGCTGGGCCTGGGCGTAGTGCGCAGGCTCAAACTGAGCTTGACAACGTAGATGTGACGTGAGCAACCTGTCTGACAGCTGTAAGTCTTCTAGTAGCTGTGCCGAGAGAAATCTGAATCATTCCCTTCCGAATCTCGCAGAGACGGAGACCGTGAGTATGAGCTGTCCATGAGCTAGCAGCAGAATCAACTTTATGACTCTCTATGGGCTTCTCCCTTGACTTTATCGGACTTTATGCCTCCACGTCCCCCCGATTGCTTGCGAGTTTCTCCGCCTGTCTATACGGTAATTTCTCCACTGTGCGACAGAGAGTCGCGTGGTTATGACGCAATCGTTAGCCTATTTTTACAAAAAATGCTTCTATGGGGCCATAACGTAAGATACAAGGTAATGGAGCCTTTTATACATTGTCGTGTTTCTTTAGAAATAAATAATGGACAAATGGAGTCTTTAAACGCCTTAGATGTAAAGTTATTCGCCAAAATGAATAGGAGACAATGGAATGCTAATGGATTGCTAGCTAATGGCGGCCCCCGGGGAAGCTTCGGTTTCCGGCGGATGGATTACCCCCTTGGCTACAACTTTTTCTTATTATTATTCTTCTTGTTTCTTTTTTTGGCAGATTACTACTTTTGTATTATACTGCCACCAACTGTACAGGAGTGTGTAATACCATGAACTTCATAGAGTCTTAGCCTTGAATTAATAATAAATAAAAAAAAACGATATTATTTTCATTATATCAGTATTATTAAGAAAAATAAATAAAGCGTCAAGTCTCTCCTTTTTCATACTGTGTTCTTCAAGTATATCATGTTTTGAATTCTCTCCTTCCATTTCCTGCCAATTTATTCTACTATCATTATATTTCTCACATACAAAAAGTACATGGTTTACATTTTCTTTGTCTCGGCATTCTATGCATAAACCAGTAGGCCTACCATTACCTACTATTTGTAAAGTAGCATTCAATCCTGTGTGACCAGTGAAGTCTGGTATAAACCACTTCCCTTCTGTGTAAACTCAGCGAAGTAACCCTTTTCCGGTCACATTCCTCTCCTCTGTATTGTAGTGTCTAGCATTAAACTCTGCCTCCCATTCAGTTTGCCATATTTTCAGATTTAATTATGGATTTGGCTTCACCCTTCCCCAGTGGAACTTTAATTCCTATATATTTGGTTTCTCAGCATCTATTTTGCAATTTGATCAGCCTCTTCGTTTCCTTCAATACCTGTATGAGCTGGAACCCAACAAAACTGAATAATGATTCCAAGGTTCCTGAGATGTAATGGTAAATGTTTAATTTCAATAATCAAATCTTCTCTTGACGAGGGACCTGATTCTAGGCTATGAATAGCTGCCATGAAATCTGTACAAATCACAGCTCTCAATGGTTTAACCTCTTCAATCCACCTAAGAGCTGTTATTATCCCAGTCATCTCAATATAGATAGAAAATTATTTAACCTATAGCCATCTCTTTTATTAAATTCTGGAATATATTTCCCAATCCCGCAATGCCCATTCTGTGGATCTTTTGATCCATCTGTATATATTTTAACAAATCCATAGAATGACGTTTTAGGCCACATTTACACATAGCCGGGTATTTAGAGAAACAAATATTTTCCCACCCTCCGCTTTCAATAATAACATCGTGCACACAACCCGCATAAATACGCCGTCGAGCGCCATCATAACTATGCCAAACCTATGGGCGGCAGTGTAGGGAGAAGGATAAAGCCATGCAAGCCAATCAGAATCCTCAGAATCGACAAGAGAGAACCTAAAACCCAGTTTCTCCCAGTTGACACGACAACATATAACCGGCGTTTTCAGAAATCTCCACTTTGGCCGGAGTTTTTAGAAATAATCGTTTTCTGGAATAAAAACGGCGTTTTCGTGTAAATGACAGGCCAAAACGCAGAGAAATATCTGCGTTTTCCCATCGTGTAAACGGGGCCTTAGTATATCCCTGGCAATATGCTGCAAAACTGTGTTCATTTGGATACTCTTTCTGTGAAAGGGGCTTTGTTGTACTACTCCAACTTGTACCACCTGACTAGGGTTGCCACCTTCAGTGTGGCAAAATAAGGGACCCCCCCCCCCCCCCCCCAAAATGCTCAACTTTGACAAAGTCATTTTTATTGTTATAATTGTGATTTCATAATATGTAGATATGAATCCAACTAAAAGCTATTGAAAATATGTATTTTAGTCAAATAGCAAATGGTGTAGCTCTGCAGCCATCTACTAAAGTGATAATTTCTTTACTTTTAAAACAGCATTTTCCAAAAGATGGGCAAAAATCTTACACTAAACCATGTCAAATTATCTATATCCATGAACGTTAGAAATCTGGGTCTTTTATAAAGTGAATTTAACTTTTTTTTTTTTACTGTTTTTGTTTAAAAAATATTTATTTATATAGCCTAAAGTAAACAAATATAATAAATCCTCCTAAAACTATAAATCCTAAAAAAAAAACAATTATGTTTCAAAATGATATTTTGTTGAAACAACACAAGTGTGACTTTTTCCCCCCACACTAACATAAAAACCAGATATTATTCAAATTTATTTAATTTTTTTTGTAGATGTAGAAAGTGTTGTCAACCGTGCAAAGTCTCACATCATTTGGACAAATATAATGTTTTATTTACTTCAGCAAACGTCATTTGGGGTCAGAGACCCGAACAGCGCACGAGGGGTTAAAAAACGTGCAGGTTTACAGCGCATGTTCACGAGACTCAGTCGCTATAGAAACAAAGACGCTAAAATGCAATCACGCAATGACCTTCTCTACTAAGAAATTGATTTCTTTATATTTGCTATTAGTATTATCCATACTGCAAAATCATTATGTTTTTATTCAACTATATGTGGGCCTAATGTAAAATACGGGACAAATCGCGTCCCTTATTGATTTGATACGGGACGCATCATCTTACTTGTAAATACGGGACGATTCCGTATTTTAAGGGACGGGTGGCAACCCTACACCTGACTGATCATTTTGCCATAGAAACTAGGGTTGCCACCTTCAGTGTGGCAAAATAAGGGACCCCCCCCCCCCCCCCCCCCCCCAAAATGCTCAACTTTGACAAAGTCATTTTTATTGTTATAATTGTGATTTCATAATATGTAGATATGAATCCAACTAAAAGCTATTGAAAATATGTATTTTAGTCAAATAGCAAATGGTGTAGCTCTGCAGCCATCTACTAAAGTGATAATTTCTTTACTTTTAAAACAGCATTTTCCAAAAGATGGGCAAAAATCTTACACTAAACCATGTCAAATTATCTATATCCATGAACGTTAGAAATCTGGGTCTTTTATAAAGTGAATTTAACTTTTTTTTTTTTACTGTTTTTGTTTAAAAAATATTTATTTATATAGCCTAAAGTAAACAAATATAATAAATCCTCCTAAAACTATAAATCCTAAAAAAAAAACAATTATGTTTCAAAATGATATTTTGTTGAAACAACACAAGTGTGACTTTTTCCCCCCACACTAACATAAAAACCAGATATTATTCAAATTTATTTAATTTTTTTTGTAGATGTAGAAAGTGTTGTCAACCGTGCAAAGTCTCACATCATTTGGACAAATATAATGTTTTATTTACTTCAGCAAACGTCATTTGGGGTCAGAGACCCGAACAGCGCACGAGGGGTTAAAAAACGTGCAGGTTTACAGCGCATGTTCACGAGACTCAGTCGCTATAGAAACAAAGACGCTAAAATGCAATCACGCAATGACCTTCTCTACTAAGAAATTGATTTCTTTATATTTGCTATTAGTATTATCCATACTGCAAAATCATTATGTTTTTATTCAACTATATGTGGGCCTAATGTAAAATACGGGACAAATCGCGTCCCTTATTGATTTGATACGGGACGCATCATCTTACTTGTAAATACGGGACGATTCCGTATTTTAAGGGACGGGTGGCAACCCTAATAGAAACGCTCAATCATCTTCAACCCTGATCAAACACACCTGAACAAGCTAATGAAGGTCTTCAAGATTAGGCTACTGAGAAGTTACAGGCAGGTGAGTTTCATCAAGGTTGGAGTTGCCAAGACTTCCTTGGATCTTTATAAACACGTTTTAGAAAAGCGATCTAAACCGTTTTCACAGTATCTGTTACGTGATTCAGCAGATGTTTTGATCCAGCGACACGGTTTTTTCATTGTAGTTTTGTGTTCCTCGCTGCCCGCCCTTCCGGATTCCCTAATCTTGGATGACGACAGCTCGAGTGTACTCGTTGAGTGCCGTTTTATTGTGTCTATCTGCATGTTTGAGCACAATAGACACTGCAGTCGTAGGTGAGAAGATCTTTTAACTTCCTTACACATAGCCTGAAGAAATGCAGAAATAAGTGC
Source organism: Phoxinus phoxinus (assembly GCF_949152265.1). Taxonomy (NCBI): domain Eukaryota; kingdom Metazoa; phylum Chordata; class Actinopteri; order Cypriniformes; family Leuciscidae; genus Phoxinus; species Phoxinus phoxinus. The sequence continues at coordinate 43,870,629 of NC_136877.1, read as the reverse complement.
CTTGCAAAATTTAAATTCAGGCACAACATTGTTTTACCAAAAAATCAGTACAAACGTCCAGTGGAAGTTGAAGTTTGTACCTTGGTTAAGTTCAAATAATAAGCAAAGTAGCCTATAGCTAAATATGCAAAACTGTCATAAGTTTATGCATTCGTTGTACAAGTAAAACCTATACAATCACTAATGGCATTTGTTTACTGTAAATCAACATTAATGTTATATATTTCTTAGATTAATTGGATTTAAAAAGCCCCGTTTGTTTTCTTTTTTTTCTTGAAAAAAGACTATTCCACGTCTTGACCAAAGCTGTCCTTCAAACAAATGTACAAACTGAATGCTATGTAATAGGGAATATATCTGGGCGTTTCTTCAACTACGGGCACTTTTAGCCTTGTAAAGTTGAATAAAAAAAATGTGTTCAAAGGTCACGAAACACAGTCTCATAAGTTTAAATAATTTGTCTAGTTTTAAGGCCTGTAAGTGGACAAACTTAGATTACAAGAGAAATTGTAAATATTTTATTTTTTTTCCGACCTGCAATGAACAAATGTCATTTCCACCACATCTCAATATACAGCTTTTATTTAAAAATAGAATAACTTATTCCACTCAAGAATTGTCTAAGATAATTTTTGTAACTAGTTTTATCAGTTTTTCCACAATGTACAACAATTATACATTTGTCAATGAGATAAATTAACTGCCCTAAGGACCAAACGCTGAACTGTACACCTTCCACACTCTTAAAGTTAATATTGGTTTGGGCAAGAGCTTATTAGAAAATAAATAAATTGAATTTTTATATTAAGTAGAGCATGATCTCATAAATTGTGGATACATTTTTAATGTGTAATGAGAACTTTTTTAATATTTAAAAAAAGTGTGTGTGGTGATGGAAATGACAGGGCGGTGGTGGAAATGACAGGGTGTTGTGGAAATGACAATTAATTAACGTGAATGTATAAAAACAGTAGAGATATTTATTAGAAAAAAATTAAACTCATCAAACTCATTAAACTCGATTCACAAAGTCATTAAACATAACCACCTGTTTTAGTGTACTGTTGAGTTTGATGTATAAAACTGATTTTTCCCACAGATGAATGGTTACAGTGCATACTTAAATAAAAATAGATAAAAATTAAATCAATTAATATTAAAGTAATATAATAAAATTAAAAAAATCATAATCCATCCATCCAACCATCTTCTTCCGCTTATCTGGGGGCCGGGTCGCGGGGGCAGCAGTCTAAGCAGAGATGCCCAGACTTCCCTCTCCCTAGCCACTTCCTCTAGCTCTTCTGGGGGGACACCGAGGCGTTCCCAGGCCAGCCGGGAGACATAGTCCCGGGAAGGCGTCCAGGAGGCATCCGGAACAGATGCCCGAGCCACCTCAGCTGACCCCTCTCGATGTGGAGGAGCAGCGGCTCTACTCTGAGCTCCTCCCGAGTGACCGAGCTCCTCACCCGATCTCTAAGGGATCGCCCAGCCACCCTGCGGAGAAAGCTAATTTCGGCCACTTGTATCCGGGATCTTGTCCTTTCGGTCATGACCCAAAGCTCATGACCATAGGTGAGAGTAGGAACGTAGATTGACCGGTAAATCGAGAGCTTCGCCTCGCAGCTCAGCTCTTTCTTCACCACGACAGACCGGTACACCGACCGCATTACTGCAGAAGCTGCACCGATCCGTCTGTCAATCTCCCGTTCCATCCTTCCCTCACTCGTGAACAAGACCCCAAGATACTTGAACTCCTCCACTTGAGGCAGGAACTCTCCACCAACCTGAAGTCGGCAAGCCACCTTTTTACGACTGAGGACCATGGCCTCGGATTTGGAGTTGCTTATTCTCATCCCAGCCGCTTCACACTCGGCTGCAAACCGTCTCAGTGCATGCTGAAGGTCCTGGTCTGAAGGGGCCAGCACGACAACATCATCCATCATCCATACAAAAAGCAGAGACGAAATCGTGTTGTCCCCAAACCCGACACCCTCCGGCCCCTGCCTGCACCTAGAAATTCTGTCCATAAAAATTATGAACAGAACTGGTGACAAAGGGCAGCCCTGTCGGAGTCCAACATGCACCGGGAACAAGTCTGACTTACTGCCGCCAATGCGAACCAATAATTAATTATAATTTGTTACATTTATATAGCGCTTTTTCTGAGACCTCAAAGCACTTTACATAGAAGGAGGGAATCTCCTCAACCACCACCAATGTGCAGCATCCACTTGATGATGCGTCAGCAGCCATATTGCGCCAGAACGCCCACCACACACCAGCTTACTGGTGGAGAGGAGACCGTGATGAAGCCAATCAGTATATGGGGATGATTAGGAGGCCATGATGGACAGAGGCCACTGGGCATATTTTGGCCAGGACACCGGAGTTACACCCCTACTCTTTTTCAAAAGACATCCTGGGATTTTTAATGACCACAGAGAGTCAGGACCTCGGTTTAACGTCTTATCCGAAGAACGGCACTCTTTGACAGTACAGTGTCCCCATCACTACACTGGGGCGTTAGGACCCACACAGACCACAGGGTGAGCGCCCCCTGCTGGCCTCACTAACACCTCTACCAGCAGCAACCTGTTTCTTCTCAGTAGGTCTCCCATCCAAGTACTAACCAGGCTCAGCCCTGCTTAGCGCCAGTGGGCAACCTGTCTTGGGCTACAGGGTGATATGGTTGCTGGAACCAAGCTCTATGCGAACCAAGCTCCTGCTCCAGTCGTACAGGGTCGTACAACAGCCCTTAGCAAAGGGCCCCGGACCCCATACTCTCAGAGCACCCTCCACAGGACGCCACGAGGGACACAGTCGAATGCCTTCTCCAAATCCACAAAGCACATGTGGATTGGTTGGGCAAATTCCCATGAACCCTCCAGCACCCTGGAGAGGGTATAGAGCTGGTCCAGTGTTTCATGACCGGGATAAAAAACCTTACTGTTCCCCCTGTAGTTGGGACACACCCTCCAGTCCCCCTTCTTGAAAAGAGGGATCACCACCCTAGTCTGCCAGTCCAGAGGTACTGTCCCCAAACACTCCGCGATGTTGCAGAGGCGTGTCAGCCAAGACAGCCGCACAACATCCAGAGACTTAAGGTACTCAGGGCGGATCTCATCCACCCCCGGTTCCTTGCCCCCGAAGAGTTTCTTGACTACCCCGGTGACTTCAGCTTGGGTGATGGACGAGTCCACCTCCGAGCCCTCGGCCTCTGCTTCCTCAATGGAAGACATGTCGGTGGGATTGAGGAGATCCTCTAAGTATTCCTTCCACCGTTCGACGATATCCCCAGTTGAGGTCAACAGCTGCCCACCTCCACTGTAAACAGTGTTGGTAGGGCACTGCTTCCCCCTCCTGAGGCGCCGGACGCTTTGCCAGAATCTCTTCGAGGCCAACCGGTAGTCCTTCTCCATGGCCTCACCGAACTCCTCCCAGGGTCATATAGCCCCGGACAACATAGCTCCTAGGATCATTCGGGTACTCAAACCCCTCCACCACTATAAGGTGGCAGTTCAAGGAGGAGGGGGATATATATATAATATCATAATATAAATATAAAAAGTATTGTAATACATTATAATATAATCAATCAATTGTACTTTGTAACCATAAATGTAATTTCCACCACATGCTGTCATTTCCACCACATAGGGCAGTGTGATGGAAATGACTGTGGTGGAAATGACATTTCTGTATTTTTTTGTGAAAAAATGGAAGATAGCTTCACTGATTAGCTTTGAATTAATACTAGCATTTCATGTATGCAAAATACTCTTATTTAACTTAAAATTTGTAACTTTTTAAAAACACCCTTGAAGGTACAGCATGTTTGGAAATGACGTAGAATAAAAATATAAACTGATCAAGCAATATTTACCTTGATTTTTCTTCTTATGTTCTTGATGAAAAATTAAATTGCCTCCATGTCCAACATGTGCTCTGATGTCACTGAACATTTCCATAGAAACCACCTAAACAATCTCTCACACAAACTTTTTAAAGGGACATTACAGTGTTGTGGTGGAAATGACACCAATACTGTGGGACAGCTATATTTTGTATAAAAAGTAATATTAATAGTGGTCTCACATTAAATATTATAATGTATTTTAATTATTCTACTAGTGCTTGATTTAGGTATATTCATAGTTACCAGATAATTCATATTTTTAAACTGTATTTTCATTGTTGAAGTTAAAAAGTCTGGGTGTGGGACAAGGAGAAAACAGTGATTTTGACACCTATAAGGAGGTTGAAAAGTATGAAAAAATTATAATAGAAAGGTGGTAAAAAGTTTTTAAGGTTGTTTTATTGTTAGTTTGACTAAGAAAGAGGAATTTGTCCAAAATTATATGTATTTTTAAAAATATGACCAAAGTACATAAAAGTGCCCGTAGTCTAAGAATCACCCATCTATGCTATTTGCAAAATGACAGTTTAAATCACAGTGTCTCGTTTCCTACTCCGGGAACAAATGCGTAACCGAGACGTTGTCCGTGCACGCTGGGCAGATGTGATAATTGATGATGACATTCGTTGTCGATTTTCATTATTGGTTTTAATGATTAGTTAGCCCTAGTATTTGTTATAGTGTTTGGGTCGGCTTTCTTGTTGTTACCTGTTTGTCTTGTTTGATTTCATTGTTCTCAATGTCAAAAGTATTCAGCCGGTACCACAGTTTCAAGCACAGGATGGCTTTACAAAATGAATAGATGATTAAGTAAAACTTGCAATTTGTGTGTTATGCTGTATATCTGTCTGAGACTGAATGCCGCTAAACGGACTGATTAAAGCTGATTATCTGTATCCATTAGGGCAGAGTTCGAATTACAGGGGGTCAGAAAATCCCAAAGGGAAAGAAATATCAGTTTTGGGGGGTTCAGATAATTTTTCTGATATTGTGAAAAAATATAATTACAGTTATAATACAAGTCAACTCCTATTTTCACTGTAGGAACATTTTAATGTAAAGCGATTTCAGACACCCCTATTGTGGACCGTACCATTTTTAACCACCATGGCTAGAAGCAACGTAGAGAAAGACTTCAACTTCTCAAGCAAGTGTCAATGTTGAATGACAAAACGCTAGGGAAATTCCTCCAGTAGACTAAATTCGGTTGCTGCTAACGTGTATGGGTAAATGTAAGTTGCTAGCTAGCTGACGTTTAGCTTGTCGCATGTTTAGACCTTGTATGTGTGTTGCACAACACATGTTGCACTTGGCGATCACGGTGGGGATTGATATGGTAGTGGACCATGATGGTCATAGAAGAAGTGAAGGAGCAGTACCCCCCAATTATGGTGGGGTAATTCGCACTCTGCATTAGGGATGTGCATCTCCATAACTGAGGCAGATGCGATGCGCATCTCGATGCATAGCCAACAATATGATACATTAACGATACATAAGCAGCTACCGATGCGATACGATTCACTACTATGCGGTGCGATCGGCTTTCGATTCAATGCGATGTGATTCAATGTAATGCGATGCAATGGAATTCAATATGGTATAGATAGTTAACTTTTATTTATTTTGTTCAGACAGACATAGGCCTACAACAAATCATAAAGTAGCTTAAGTGCCATCTGACTTTTAACACATGGCTCTGTCACATACGAAAGATTAAATAAAAACGGACATTCTTTTCAGTTTTTTTATTTTTATAAATGCAGTGAATTAGACATTCAGTATTCAATTATTCTGTACATGTATTTGTTATATTAGTGTTTCGGTCAGATTTCTCGTTATTTTAGTTTGTCTTGGATTTTATCGTTCTCAATGTCAAAAGTATTCAGCCGGTAGCACTGCAAGCACAGGATGGCTTGCCCATAAAGGGTTAAACAGACTGACTAAAGCTGATTATCTGTATCCATGCAGTGACACCAGCAGCCGAACCGCAGAATCCTCTAGTGAAGCCAGCAGGGGAACCACAGAATCCTCCAGTGACGCCAGCAGGGGAACCACAGAATCCTCCAGTGAAGTGTGCAGGGGAACCACAGAATCCTCCAGTGAAGTGTGCAGGGGAACCACAGAATCCTCCAGTGACGCCTGCAGGCGAACTGCAAAATCCTCCAGTGAGGGCCCTGGTGAGGGTATGGTAATTTACCGGTGGTGGTTAATAAAGAATATTGCCATGCATGTGGTTAACTGCTGTTTCAACCATTTGGATGTTTTGATGTCTACCCTGATTATCACTGAATAAATATTACACTTTTGCAAGAATTTTTTGTTTTCTTTCTGGAAAAACAAAAGGTAATTGCTTCATTGAAGAGTTGGGCTGCGTTTGAAACCGCGTACTTCCCTTATGTGAAAGTAGTAGTACGTTCGAAACATCAGTATTCCTAAAAGAGTAGGCGAGAAGTTCCCGGATGACCTACTGCTTCCGGACAGATTTTCGAGTGCTTGTCCGATGGATACTTTTCTATCCCAGGAGGCCACGGGAGAGGATACGTCATTATCAAACATCGCAGAGATCAGCGACGCGGGTGTTTTCAAATGCGAGTAAACACGGTTTCCTTGTGTTAAAATGTGTTAAAATACTATAGACTAGAGTAAACGGTTGAATTGTTGAAGGTGTAAAGACGTTAGACAGTAGTTGTGATTTTGCTGTAAAAACACGTATTATCAGCTATCGGGAGCTCCAGTAAGCACACCATAGGGCTGTAACAATATGTGATTTGAAACCGAAGCCAGATCCACGAACCTGTGTCGCGTGTGAGAAGGCAGAATCGTTACACACCCCTTCCACATCTTTAAATTACTATTAGTATTATTTGAAGTTAACATTATAAAATACGTAGACCTAGGCTACACCACAAAACTAGTTGAGGATAAATTCTTTAATTTTACCTGTAACGGTACGACCGTTTCACACCGCAAGCATCAGCGGCGTGTATTTTTTCCCGATGTGCTGTTAATCAATGAGTGCATTCACACCAGGAGCAGGAGCGTCGTGTGAGCAGCAGTAAAGCAGGGGATTCGGCACCAAGTCTCTTTTTTGCTGCGCTGCTCACGCTCAATTAAAGTTTTAATTAAACAATTACTCAAATATTACAGAAGGGACAGTAGGCCTAATATCGTTCTAAAAAAGTTGTCTAATTTTTCTATTCCTAGGCTAGGGTTAGGGTTTCCTAGGGACTAGTTAAAAAACAGATCTTCCCTATTGCTGTCTCGCAAGGATGTATCAAAGAGAGTAAAGAATCAGCTGAGCTTTTTAAAAGTGCAATAGCTCCACTAGGGATGGCATCCACTGACGCTCATCTTTTAAGTTGTTGTGATAACGCGTTGTAGGTCACATGACGTCAACATAGCAGATGTCCGGTTCGCATTTATACTCAACGAGATCAGGCTAAAGTACCTACTCTTTCAGTGCTCTTTAAGTAAGTGAATATGCGGTTTCGCAACCCTAGGCTGTGAGATCAAAGACGGATATCGCGGGATTCACGCTCATGCGCCGTGTTGATGATAAACTGGATGTAATTTAAATTCTGTTGCTTTTATATGAAAATAAATATAATGAACAATACACCCAAAGAAGGTGTTATTTATTTCCATTCGAAAGACGTGTTTACCAATCATTTTTAATTTAATTATGGATGTTGTTATTTATAAATAACAATCATATAGAGAGTTTGGGAATATTCACACATAATTTATACACATGAAAACATCACAGTTTTAAAATCAAACATTTTAAAAGAGATCAATTAATCACGGTTGTTTAAACCATGAGCATTAACTGTGTCGCCAGCAAGTCGTTTCCCATCGTGCTTTTGCTCAGTGCAGTCGGTGGAGAGCAACTGTGCACGCAAGCATTTTTTGACATAGGTCAGTCAGCATGACATCAGAACAAGTTGGACAGCACTCGGACACATCGCTTACACACCGGTGATCGGTTCTGTGCAGATCTCAAACAAGCGTAATCCCAAGTGTAAACGCAGCCAGTCTCAGCCCTGTCTGTGAACCGGGCCTATGTGTAGGAGTTTAGTCATAATTAGGCTACACCCATAGACAGTATATAAACTGGACACAGCGAGCCCCCCCAAAAAAGTGAAGTCAATTAGAAGCACTCACTTCCTGATGGCTGGGCCTGGGCGTAGTGCGCAGGCTCAAACTGAGCTTGACAATGTAGATGTGACGTGAGCAACCTGTCTGACAGCTGTAAGTCTTGTAGTAGCTGTGCCGAGAGAAATCTGAATCATTCCCTTCCGAATCTCGCAGAGACGGAGACCGTGAGTATGAGCTGTCCATGAGCTAGCAGCAGAATCAACTTTATGAACCTCTATGGGCTTCTCCCTTGACTTTATCGGACTTTATGCCTCCACGTCCCCCCGATTGCTTGCGAGCTTCTCCGCCTGTCTATACGGTAATTTCTCCACTGTGCGACAGAGAGTCGCGTGGTTATGACGCAATCGTTAGCCTATTTTTCCAAAAAATGCTTCTATGGGGCCATAATGTAAGATACAAGGTAATGGAGCCTTTTATACATTGTCGTGTTTCTTTAGAAATAAATAATGGACAAATGGAGTCTTTAAACGCCTTAGATGTAAAGTTATTCGTTGTCAAAGTGACGCCAAAATGAATAGGAGACAATGGAATGCTAATGGCTTGCTAGCTAATGGCGGCCCCCGGGGAAGCTTCGGTTTCCGGCGGATGGATTACCCCCTTGGCTACAACTTTTTCTTCTTCTTCTTGTTTCTTTTTTTGGCAGATTACTACTTTTGTATTATACCGCCACCAACTGTACAGGAGTGTGTAATACCATGAACTTCATAGAGTCTTAGCCTTGAATTAATAATAAAATAAAAAAACTATATTATTTTCATTATATCAGTATTATTAAGAAAAATAATAAAAGCGTCAAGTCTCTCCTTTTTCATACTCTGTTCTTCAAGTATATCATGTTTTGAATTCTCTCCTTCCATTTCCTGCCAATTTATTCTACTATCATTATATTTCTCACATACAAAAAGTACATGGTTTACATTTTCTTTGTCTCGGCATTCTATGCATAAACCAGTAGGCCTACCATTACCTACTATTTGTAAAGTAGCATTCAATCCTGTGTGACCAGTGAAGTCTGGTATAAACCACTTCCCTTCTGTGTAAACTCAGCGAAGTAACCCTTTTCCGGTCACATTCCTCTGTATTGTTGTGTCTAGCATTAAACTCTGCCTCCCATTCAGTTTTCCATATTTTCAGATTTAATTATGGATTTGTCTTCACCCTTCCCCAGTGGAACTTTAATTCCTATATATTTGGTTTCTCAGCATCTTTTTTGCAATTTGATCAGCCTCTTCGTTTCCTTCAATGCCTGTATGAGCTGGAACCCAACAAAACTGAATAATGATTCCAAGGTTCCTGAGATGTAATGGTAAATGCTTAATTTCAATAATCAAATCTTCTCTTGACGAGGGACCTGAATCTAGGCTATGAATAGTTGTGATGAAATCTGTACAAATCACAGCTCTCAATGGTTTAACCTCTTCAATCCACCTAAGAGCTGTTATTATCCCAGTCATCTCAATATAGATAGAAAATTATTTAACCTATAGCCATCTCTTTTATTAAATTCTGGAATATATTTCCCAATCCCGCAATGCCCATTCTGTGGATCTGCAAAACTGTGTTCATTTGGATACTCTTTCTGTGAAAGGGGCTTTGTTGTACTACTCCAACTTGTACCACCTGACTGATCATTTTGCCATAGAAACGCTCAATCATCTTCAACCCTGATCAAACACACCTGAACAAGCTAATGAAGGTCTTCAAGATTAGGCTACTGAGAAGTTACAGGCAGGTGAGTTTCATCAAGGTTGGAGTTGCCAAGACTTCCTTGGATCTTTATAAACACGTTTTAGAAAAGCGATCTAAACTGTTTCACAGTATCTGTTACGTGATTCAGCAGATGTTTTGATCCAGCGACACGTTTTTTTCATTGTAGTTTTGTGTTCCTCGCTGCCCGCCCTTCCGGATTCCCTAATCTTCCAGCAGAGTTGAGTGTGAGATCGCAGGTCGTGAGGATGACGACAGCTCGAGTGTACTCGTTGAGTGCTGTTTTATTGTGTCTATCTGCATGTTTGAGCACAATAGACACTGCAGTCGTAGGTGAGAAGATCTTTTAACTTCCTTACACATAGCCTGAAGAAATGCAGAAATAAGTGCCTTACAAAATTTGAATTTAGGCACAACATTGTTTTACCAAAAAATCAGTACAAATGTCCAGTTGAAGTTTGTACCTTGGTTAAGTTCAAATAATAAGCAAAGTAGCCTATAGCTAAATATGCTAAACTGTCATAAGTTTATGCATTCGTTGTACAAGTAAAACCTATACAATCACTAATGGCATTTGTTTACTGTAAATCAACATTAATGTTATATATTTCTTAGATTAATTGGATTTAAAAAGCCCCGTTTGTTTTCTTTTTTTTCTTGAAAAAAAGACTATTCCACGTCTTGACCAAAGCTGTTCTTCAAACAAATGTACAAACTGAATGCTATGTAATAGGGAATAAATCTATGCTATTTGCAAAATAGTTATAAAGCAAAATGACAGTTTAAATCAGTGTCTCGTTCCCTACTCCGGGAACAAATGCGTAACCGAGAGGTTGTCCGTGCACGCTGGGCAGATGTGATAATTGATGATGACATTCGTTGTCGATTTTCATTATTGGTTTTAATGATTAGTTAGCCCTAGTATTTGTTATAGTGTTTGGGTCGGCTTTCTTGTTGTTACCTGTTTGTCTTGTTTGATTTCATTGTTCTCAATGTCAAAAGTATTCAGCCGGTACCACAGTTTCAAGCACAGGACGGCTTTACAAAATGAATAGATGATTAAGTAAAACTTGCAATTTGTGTGTTATGCTGTATATCTGTCTGAGACTGAATGCCGCTAAACGGACTGATTAAAGCTGATTATCTGTATCCATTAGGGCAGAGTTCGAATTACAGGGGGTCAGAAAATCTCAAACGGAAAGAAATATCAGTTTTGGGGGGTTCAGATAATTTTTCTGATATTGTGAAAAAATATAATTACAGTTATAATACAAGTCAACTCCTATTTTCACTGTAGGAACATTTTAATGTAAAGCGATTTCAGACACCCCTATTGTGGACCGTACCATTTTTAACCACCATGGCTAGAAGCAACGGAGATGGAGAAAGACTTCAACTTCTCAAGCAAGTGTCAACGTTGAATGACAAAACGCTAGGGAAATTCCTCCAGTAGACTAAATTCGGTTGCTGCTAACGTGTATGGGTAAATGTCAGTTGCTAGCTAGCTAGCTGACGTTTAGCTTGTCGCATGTTTAGACCTTGTATGTGTGTTGCACAACACATGTTGCACTTGGCGATCACCGTGGGGATTGATATGGTAGTGGACCATGATGGTCATAGAAGTGAAGGAGCAGTACCCCCCAATTATGGTGGGGTAATTCGCACTCTGCATTAGGGATGTGCATCTCCATAACTGAGGCAGATGCGATGCGCATCTCGATGCATAGCCAACGATATGATACATTAACGATACATAAGCAGCTACCGATGCGATACGATTCACTACTATGCGGTGCGATCGGCTTTCGATTAAATGCGATACAATGGAATTCAATATGGTATAGATAGTTAACTTTTATTTATTTTGTTCAGACAGACATAGGCCTACAACAAATCATAAAGTAGCTTAAGTGCCATCTGACTTTTAACACATGGCTCTGTCACATACGAAAGATTAAATAAAAACGGACATTCTTTTCAGTTTTTTTAATTTTTATAAATGCAGTGAATTAGACATTCAGTATTCAATTATTCTGTACATGTATTTGTTATATTAGTGTTTCGGTCAGATTTCTCGTTATTTTAGTTTGTCTTGGATTTTATCGTTCTCAATGTCAAAAGTATACAGCCGGTAGCACTGCAAGCACAGGATGGCTTGCCCATAAAGGGTTAAACAGACTGACTAAAGCTGATTATCTGTATCCATGCAGTGACATCAGCCGAACCGCAGAATCCTCCAGTGAAGCCAGCAGGGGAACCGCAGAATCCTCCAGTGACGCCAGCAGGGGAACCGCAGAATCCTCCAGTGACGTGTGCAGGGGAACCACAGAATCCTCCAGTGAAGCCAGCAGGGGAACCGCAGAATCCTCCAGTGAAGTGTGCAGGGGAACCACAGAATCCTCCAGTGAAGCCAGCAGGGGAACCGCAGAATCCTCCAGTGAAGTGTGCAGGGGAACCACAGAATCCTCCAGTGAGGGCCCTGGTGAGGGGATGGTAATTTACCGGTGGTGGTTAATAAAGAATATTGCCATGCATGTGGTTAACTGCCGTTTCAACCATTTGGATGTTTTGATGTCTACCCTGTTTATCACTGAATAAATATTACACTTTTGCAAGAAATTTTTGTTTTCTTTGTGGAAAAACAAAAGGTAATTGCTTCATTGAAGAGTTGGGCTGCGCTTGAAACCGCGTACTTCCCTTACATGAAAGTAGTAGTACGTTAAAAACATCAGTATTCCTAAAAGAGTAGGCGAGAAGTTCCCGGATGACCTACTGCTTCCGGACAGATTTTCGAGTGCTTGTCCAATGGATACTTTTCTATCCCATGAGGCCACGGGAGAGGATACGTCATTATCAAACATTGCAGCGATCAGCGACGCGGGTGTTTTCAAATGCGAGTAAACACGGTTTCCTTGTGTTAAAATGTGTTAAAATACTATAGACTAGAGTAAACGGTTGAAGGTGTAAAGACGTTAGACAGTAGTTGTGATTTTGCTGTAAAAACACGTATTATCAGCTATCGGGAGCTCCAGTAAGCACACCATAGGGCTGTAACAATATGCGATTTGAAACCGAAGCTAGATCCACGAACTTGTGTCGTGTGTGAGAAGGCAGAATCGTTGCACACCCCTTCCACATATTTAAATTACTATTAGTATTATTTGAAGTTAACATTATAAAATACGTAGACCTCGGCTACACCACAACTAGTTGAGGATAAATTTTTTAATTTTACCTGTAACGGTACGACCGTTTCACACCGCAAGCATCAGCGGCGTGTATTTTTTCCCGATGTGCTGTTAATCAATGAGTGCATTCACACCAGGAGCAGGAGCGTCGTGTGAGCAGCAGTAAAGCAGGGGATTCGGCACCGAGTCTCTTTTTTGCTGCGCTGCTCATGCTCAATTAAAGTTTTAATTAAACAATTACTCAAATATTACAGAAGGGACAGTAGGCCTAATATCGTTCTAAAAAAGTTGTCTAATTTTTCTATTCTTAGGGTTAGGGTTTCCTAGGGATTAGTTAAAAAACAGATCTTCCCTATTGCTGTCTCGCAAGGATGTATCCAAGAGAGTAAAGAAACAGCTGAGCTTTTTAAAAGTGCAATAGCTCCACTAGGGATGGCATCCACTGACACTCATCTTTTAAGTTGTTGTGATAACGCGTTGTAGGTCACATGACGTCAACATAGCAGATGTCCGGTTCGCATTTATAGTCAATGAGATCAGGCTAAAGTACCTACTCTTTCAGTGCTCTTTAAGTAAGTGAATATGCGGTTTCGCAACCCTAGGCTGTGAGATCAAAGACGGATATCGCGGGATTCACGCTCATGCGCCGTGTTGATGATAAACTGGATGTAATTTAAATTCTGTTGCTTTTATATGAAAATAAATATAATGAACAATACACCCAAAGAAGGTGTTATTTATTTCCATTCGAAAGACGTGTTTACCAATCATTTTTAATTGAATTATGGATGTTGTTATTTATAAATAACAATCATATAGAGATTGCTGTCAGAGAGTTTGGGAATATTCACACATAATTTATACACATGAAAACATCACAGTTTTAAAATCAAACATTTTAAGAGATCAATTAATCACGGTTGTTTAAACCATGAGCATTAGCTGTGCAAGTCGTTTCCCATCGTGCTTTTGCTCAGCGCAGTCGGTGGAGAGCAACTGTGCTCGACAAGCATTTTTTGACATAGGTCAGTCAGCATGACATCAGAACAAGTTGGACAGCACTCGGACACATCGCTTACACACCGGTGATCGGTTCTGTGCAGATCTCAAACAAGCGTAATCCCAAGTGTAAACGCAGCCAGTCTCAGCCCTGTCTGTGAAACCGGGCCTATGTGTAGGAGTTTAGTCATAATTAGGCTACACCCATAGACAGTATATAAACTGGACACAGAGACCCCCCCCCCCCAATAAAGTGAAGTCAATTAGAAGCACTCACTTCCTGATGGCTGGGCCTGGGCGTAGTGGGCAGGCTCAAACTGAGCTTGACTACGTAGACGTTGACGTGAGCAACCTGTCTGACAGCTGTAAGTCTTCTAGTAGCTGTGCCGAGAGAAATCTGAATCATTCCCTTCCGAATCTCGCAGAAACGGAGACCGTGAGTATGAGCTGTCCATGAGCTAGCAGCTAGATCAACTTTATGAACCTCTATGGGCTTCTCCCTTGACTTTATCGGACTTTATGCCTCCACGTCCCCCCGATTGCTTGCGAGCTTCTCCGCCTGTCTATACGGTAATTTCTTCACTGTGCGACAGAGAGTCGCGTGGTTATGACGCAATCGTTAGCCTATTTTTACAAAAAAATGCTTCTATGGGGCCATAACGTAAGATACAAGGTAATGGAGCCTTTTATACATTGTCGTGTTTCTTTAGAAATAAATAATGGACAAACGGATGGATTACCCCCTTGGCTACAACTTTTTCTTCTTCTTCTTGTTTCTTTTTTTGGCAGATTACTACTTTTGTATTATACTGCCACCAACTGTACAGGAGTGTGTAATACCATGAACTTCATAGAGTCTTAGCCTTGAATTAATAAAAAACTATATTATTTTCATTATATCAGTATTATTAAGAAAAATAAATAAAGTGTCAAGTCTCTCCTTTTTCATACTCTGTTCTTCAAGTATATCATGTTTTGAATTCTCTCCTTCCATTTCCTGCCAATTTATTCTACTATCATTATATTTCTCACATACAAAAAGTACATGGTTTACATTTTCTTTGTCTCGGCATTCTATGCATAAACCAGTAGGCCTACCATTACCTACTATTTGTAAAGTAGCATTCAATCCTGTGTGACCAGTGAAGTCTGGTATAAACCACTTCCCTTCTGTGTAAACTCAGCGAAGTAACCCTTTTCCGGTCACATTCCTCTGTATTGTAGTGTCTAGCATTAAACTCTGCCTCCCATTCAGTTTGCCATATTTTCAGATTTAATTATGGATTTGGCTTCACCCTTCCCCAGTGGAACTTTAATTCCTATATATTTGGTTTCTCAGCATCTTTTTTGCAATTTGATCAGCCTCTTCGTTTCCTTCAATACCTGTATGAGCTGGAACCCAACAAAACTGAATAATGATTCCAAGGTTCCTGAGATGTAATGGTAAATGCTTAATTTCAATAATCAAATCTTCTCTTGACGAGGGACCTGATTCTAGGCTATGAATAGCTGCCATGAAATCTGTACAAATCACAGCTCATAATGGTTTAACCTCTTCAATCCACCTAAGAGCTGTTATTATCCCAGTCATCTCAATATAGATAGAAAATTATTTAACCTATAGCCATCTCTTTTATTAAATTCTGGAATATATTTCCCAATCCCGCAATGCCCATTCTGTGGATCTTTTGATCCATCTGTATATATTTTAACATATCCATAGAATGACGTTTTAGGCCACATTTACACATAGCCGGGTATTTAGAGAAACAAATATTTCCCCCCCTCCGTTTTCAATAATAACATCGTGCACACAACCCGCATAAATACACCGTCGAGCGCCATCATAACTATGCCAAACCTATGGGCGGCAGTGTAGGGAGAAGGATAAAGCCATGCAAGCCAATCAGAATCCTCAGAATTGACAAGAGAGAACCTAAAACCCAGTTTCTCCCAGTTGACACGACAACATATAACCGGCGTTTTCAGAAATCTCCACTTTGGCCGGAGTTTTTAGAAATAATCGTTTTCTGGGATAAAAACGGCGTTTTCGTGTAAATGACAGGCCAAAACGCAGAGAAATATCTGCGTTTTCCCATCGTGTAAACGGGGCCTTAGTATATCCCTGGCAATATGCTGCAAAACTGTGTTCATTTGGATACTCTTTCTGTGAAAGGGGCTTTGTTGTACTACTCCAACTTGTACCACCTGACTTTGATAATTTTGCCATAGAAACGCTCAATCATCTTCAACCCTGATCAAACACACCTGAACAAGCTAATGAAGGTCTTCAAGATTAGGCTACTGGGAAGTTACAGGCAGGTGAGTTTCATCAAGGTTGGAGTTGCCAAGACTTCCTTGGATCTTTATAAACACGTTTTAGAAAAGCGATCTAAACCATTTTCACAGTATCTGTTACGTGATTCAGCAGATGTTTTGATCCAGCGACACGTTTTTTTCATTGTAGTTTTGTGTTCCTCGCTGCCCGCCCTTCCGGATTCCCTAATCTTCCAGCAGAGTTGAGTGTGAGATCGCAGGTCGTGAGGATGACGACAGCTCGAGTGTACTCGTTGAGTGCCGTTTTATTGTGTCTATCTGCATGTTTGAGCACAATAGACACTGCAGTCGTAGGTGAGAAGATCTTTTAACTTCCTTACACATAGCCTGAAGAAATGCAGAAATAAGTGCCTTACAAAATTTGAATTTAGGCATAACATTGTTTTACCAAAAAATCAGTACAAACGTCCAGTGGAAGTTGAAGTTTGTACCTTGGTTAAGTTCAAATAATAAGCAAAGTAGCCTATAGCTAAATATGCTAAACTGTCATAAGTTTATGCATTCGTTGTACAAGTAAAACCTATACAATCACTAATGGCATTTGTTTACTGTAAATCAACATTAATGTTATATATTTCTTAGATTAATTGGATTTAAAAAGCCCCGTTTGTTTTCTTTTTTTTCTTGAAAAAAGACTATTCCACGTCTTGACCAAAGCTGTCCTTCAAACAAATGTACAAACTGAATGCTATGTAATAGGGAATATATCTATGCTATTTGCAAAAGAGTTATAAAGCAAAATGACTGTTTAAATCAGTGTCTCGTTCCCTACTCCGGGAACAAATGCGTAACCGAGACGTTGTCCGTGCACGCTGGGCAGATGTGATAATTGATGATGACATTCGTTGTCGATTTTCATTATTGGTTTTAATGATTAGTTAGCCCTAGTATTTGTTATAGTGTTTGGGTCGGCTTTCTTGTTGTTACCTGTTTGTCTTGTTTGATTTCATTGTTCTCAATGTCAAAAGTATTCAGCCGGTACCACAGTTTCAAGCACAGGATGGCTTTACAAAATTAATAGATGATTAAGTAAAACTTGCAATTTGTGTGTTATGCTGTATATCTGTCTGAGACTGAATGCCGCTAAACGGACTGATTAAAGCTGATTATCTGTATCCATTAGGGCAGAGTTCGAATTACAGGGGGTCAGAAAATCCCAAAGGGAAAGAAATATCAGTTTTGGGGGGTTCAGATAATTTTTCTGATATTGTGAAAAAATTTAATTACAGTTATAATACAAGTCAACTCCTATTTTCACTGTAGGAACATTTTAATGTAAAGCGATTTCAGACACCCCTATTGTGGACCGTACCATTTTTAACCACCATGGCTAGAAGCAACGGAGATGGAGAAAGACTTCAACTTCTCAAGCAAGTGTCAACGTTGAATGACAAAACGCTAGGGAAATTCCTCCAGTAGACTAAATTCGGTTGCTGCTAACGTGTATGGGTAAATGTCAGTTGCTAGCTAGCTAGCTGATGTTTAGCTTGTCGCATGTTTAGACCTTGTATGTGTGTTGCACAACACGTTGCACTTGGCGATCACCGTGGGGATTGATATGGTAGTGGACCATGATGGTCATAGAAGTGAAGGAGCAGTACCCCCCAATTATGGTGGGGTAATTCGCACTCTGCATTAGGGATGTGCATCTCCATAACTGAGGCCGATGCGATGCGCATCTCGATGCATAGCCAACGATATGATACATTAACGATACATAAGCAGCTACCGATGCGATACGATTCACTACTATGCGGTGCGATCGGCTTTCGATTCAATGCGATGTGATTCAATGTAATGCGATGCAATGGAATTCAATATGGTATAGATAGTTAACTTTTATTTATTTTGTTCAGACAGACATAGGCCTACAACAAATCATAAAGTAGCTTAAGTGCCATCTGACTTTTAACACATGGCTCTGTCACATACGAAAGATTAAATAAAAACGGACATTCTTTTCAGTTTTTTTTATTTTTATAAATGCAGTGAATTATACATTTAGTATTCAATTATTCTGTACATGTATTTGTTATATTAGTGTTTCGGTCAGATTTCTCGTTATTTTAGTTTGTCTTGGATTTTATCGTTCTCAATGTCAAAAGTATACAGCCGGTAGCACTGCAAGCACAGGATGGCTTGCCCATAAAGGGTTAAACAGACTGACTAAAGCTGATTATCTGTATCCATGCAGTGACACCAGCAGCCGAACCGCAGACGACTCCAGTGAAGCTTGCAGGGGAACCACAGAATCCTCCAGTGAAGTGTGCAGGGGAACCACAGAATCCTCAAGTGAAGTGTGCAGGGGAACCACAGAATCCTCCAGTGACGCCAGAAGGGGAACCACAGAATCCTCCAGTGAAGCTTGCAGGGGAACCACAGAATCCTCCAGTGACGCCAGAAGGGGAACCACAGAGTCCTCCAGTGACGCCAGCAGGGGAACCGCAGAATCCTCCAGTGAAGCTTGCAGGGGAACCACAGAATCCTCCAGTGACGCCAGCAGGGGAACCACAGAATCCTCCAGTGACGCCAGAAGGGGAACCACAGAATCCTCCAGTGAAGCTTGCAGAGGAACCACAGAATCCTCCAGTGACGCCAGCAGGGGAACTGCATTATCCTCCAGTGAGGGCCCTCAAGAGTTCACTGGTGAGGGTATGGTAATTTACCGGTGGTGGTTAATAAAGAATATTGCCATGCATGTGGTTAACTGCTGTTTCAACCATTTGGATGTTTTGATGTCTACCCTGTTTATCACTGAATAAATATTACACTTTTGCAAGAATTTTTTGTTTTCTTTGTGGAAAAACAAAAGGTAATTGCTTCATTGAAGAGTTGGGCTGCGTTTGAAACCGCGTACTTCCCTTACATGAAAGTAGTAGTACGTTAAAAACATCAGTATTCCTAAAAGAGTAGGCGAGAAGTTCCCGGATGACCTACTGCTTCCGGACAGATTTTCGAGTGCTTGTCCGATGGATACTTTTCTATCCCAGGAGGCCACGGGAGAGGATACGTCATTATCAAACATCGCAGAGATCAGCGACGCGGGTGTTTTCAAATGCGAGTAAACATGGTTTCCTTGTGTTAAAATGTGTTAAAATACTATAGACTAGAGTAAACTGTTGAATTGTTGAAGGTGTAAAGACGTTAGACAGTAGTTGTGATTTTGCTGTAAAAACACGTATTATCAGCTATCGGGAGTTCCAGTAAGCACACCATAGGGCTGTAACAATATGCGATTTGAAACCGAAGCCAGATCCATGAACCTGTGTCGTGTGTGAGAAGGCAGAATCGTTACACACCCCTTCCACATCTTTAAATTACTATTAGTATTATTTGAAGTTAACATTATAAAATACGTAGACCTAGGCTACACCACAAAACTAGTTGATAAATTCTTTAATTTTACCTGTAACGGTACGACCGTTTCACACCGCAAGCATCAGCGGCGTGTATTTTTTCCCGATGTGCTGTTAATCAATGAGTGCATTCACACCAGGAGCAGGAGCGTCGTGTGAGCAGCAGTAAAGCAGGGGATTCGGCACCGAGTCTCTTTTTTGCTGCGCTGCTCACGCTCAATTAAAGTTTTAATTAAACAATTACTCAAATATTACAGAAGGGACAGTAGGCCTAATATCGTTCTAAAAAAGTTGTCTAATTTTTCTATTCCTAGGGTAGGGTTAGGGTTTCCTAGGGACTAGTTAAAAAACAGATCTTCCCTATTGCTGTCTCGCAAGGATGTATCCAAGAGAGTAAAGAATCAGCTGAGCTTTTTAAAAGTGCAATAGCTCCACTAGGGATGGCATCCACTGACGCTCATCTTTTAAGTTGTTGTGATAACGCGTTGTAGGTCACATGACGTCAACATAGCAGATGTCCGGTTCGCATTTATACTCAACGAGATCAGGCTAAAGTACCTACTCTTTCAGTGCTCTTTAAGTAAGTGAATATGCGGTTTCGCAACCCTAGGCTGTGAGATCAAAGACGGATATCGCGGGATTCACGCTCATGCGCCGTGTTGATGATAAACTGGATGTAATTTAAATTCTGTTGCTTTTATATGAAAATAAATATAATGAACAATACACCCAAAGTAGGTGTTATTTCCATTCGAAAGACGTGTTTACCAATCATTTTTACTTTAATTATGGATGTTGTTATTTATAAATAACAATCATATAGAGAGTTTGGGAATATTCACACAATTTATACACATGAAAACATCACAGTTTTAAAATCAAACATTTTAAAAGAGATCAATTAATCACAGTTGTTTAAACCATGAGCATTAACTGTGTCGCCAGCAAGTCGTTTCCCATCGTGCTTTTGCTCAGTGCAGTCGGTGGAGAGCAACTGTGCTCGACCGCAGAAACCGACACGTGCGCTTTGTGCTCGCAAGCATTTTTTGACATAGGTCAGTCAGCATGACATCAGAACAAGTTGGACAGCACTCGGACACATCGCTTACACACCGGTGATCGGTTCTGTGCAGATCTCAAACAAGCGTAATCCCAAGTGTAAACGCAGCCAATCTCAGCCCTGTCTGTGAACCGGGCCTATGTGTAGGAGTTTAGTCATAATTAGGCTACACCCATAGACAGTATATAAACTGGACACAGAGACCCCCCCCCCCCCCCCCCCCACAATAAAGTGAAGTCAATTAGAAGCACTCACTTCCTGATGGCTGGGCCTGGGCGTAGTGGGCAGGCTCAAACTGAGCTTGACAACGTAGATGTGACGTGAGCAACCTGTCTGACAGCTGTAAGTCTTCTAGTAGCTGTGCCGAGAGAAATCTGAATCATTCCCTTCCGAATCTCGCAGAGACGGAGACCGTGAGTATGAGCTGTCCATGAGCTAGCAGCAGAATCAACTTTATGACTCTCTATGGGCTTCTCCCTTGACTTTATCGGACTTCATGCCTCCACGTTCCCCCGATTGCTTGCGAGCTTCTCCGCCTGTCTATACGGTAATTTCTCCACTGTGCGACAGAGAGTCGCGTGATTATGACGCAATCGTTAGCCTATTTTTACAAAAAATGCTTCTATGGGGCCATAACGTAAGATACAAGGTAATGGAGCCTTTTATACATTGTCGTGTTTCTTTAGAAATAAATAATGGACAAATGGAGTCTTTAAATGCCTTAGATATAAAGTTATTCGCTGTCAAAGTGATGCCAAAATGAATAGGAGACAATGGAATGCTAATGGCTTGCTAGCTAATGGCGGCCCCCGGGGAAGCTTCGGTTTCCGGCGGATGGATTACCCCCTTGGCTACAACTTTTTCTTCTTGTTTCTTTTTTTGGCAGATTACTACTTTTGTATTTTACCGCCACCAACTGTACAGGAGTGTGTAATACCATGAACTTCATAGAGTCTTAGCCTTGAATTAATAATAAATAAATAAAACTATATTATTTTCATTATATCAGTATTATTAAGAAAAATAAATAAAGCGTCAAGTCTCTCCTTTTTCATACTGTGTTCTTCAAGTATATCATGTTTTGAATTCTCTCCTTCCATTTCCTGCCAATTTATTCCACTATCATTATATTTCTCACATACAAAAAGTACATGGTTTAATTTTCTTTGTCTCGGCATTCTATGCATAAACCAGTAGGCCTACCATTACCTACTATTTGTAAAGTAGCATTCAATCCTGTGTGACCAGTGAAGTCTGGTATAAACCACTTCCCTTCTGTGTAAACTCAGCGAAGTAACCCTTTTCCGGTCACATTCCTCTGTATTGTTGTGTCTAGCATTAAACTCTGCCTCCCATTCAGTTTGCCATCTTTGCATATTTTCAGATTTAATTATGGATTTGGCTTCACCCTTCCCCAGTGGAACTTTAATTCCTATATATTTGGTTTCTCAGCATCTTTTTTGCAATTTGATCAGCCTCTTCGTTTCCTTCAATACCTGTATGAGCTGGAACCCAACAAAACTGAATAATGATTCCAAGGTTCCTGAGATGTAATGGTAAATGCTTAATTTCAATAATCAAATCTTCTCTTGACGAGGGACCTGAATCTAGGCTATGAATAGCTGCCATGAAATCTGTACAAATCACAGCTCTCAATGGTTTAACCTCTTCAATCCACCTAAGAGCTGTTATTATCCCAGTCATCTCAATATAGACAGAAAATTGTTTAACCTATAGCCATCTCTTTTATTAAATTCTGGAATATATTTCCCAATCCCGCAATGCCCATTCTGTGGATCTTTTGATCCATCTGTATATATTTTAACATGTATATCCCTGGCAATATGCTGCAAAACTGTGTTCATTTGGATACTCTTTCTGTGAAAGGGGCTTTGTTGTACTACTCCAACTTGTACCACCTGACTTTGATAATTTTGCCATAGAAACGCTCAATCATCTTCAACCCTGATCAAACACACCTGAACAAGCTAATGAAGGTCTTCAAGATTAGGCTACTGGGAAGTTACAGGCAGGTGAGTTTCATCAAGGTTGGAGTTGCCAAGACTTCCCTGGATCTTTATAAACACGTTTTAGAAAAGCAATCTAAACCGTTTTCACAGTATCTGTTACGTGATTCAGCAGATGTTTTGATCCAGCGACACGTTTTTTTTCATTGTAGTTTTGTGTTCCTCGCTGCCCGCCCTTCCGGATTCCCTAATCTTCCAGCAGAGTTGAGTGTGAGATCGCAGGTCGTGAGGATGACGACAGCTCGAGTGTACTCGTTGAGTGCTGTTTTATTGTGTCTATCTGCATGTTTGAGCACAATAGACACTGCAGTCGTAGGTGAGAAGATCTTTTAACTTCCTTACACATAGCCTGAAGAAATGCAGAAATAAGTGCCTTACAAAATTTGAATTTAGGCACAACATTGTTTTACCAAAAAATCAGTACAAACGTCCAGTTGAAGTTGAAGTTTGTACCTTGGTTAAGTTCAAATAATAAGCAAAGTAGCCTATAGCTAAATATGCAAAACTGTCATAAGTTTATGCATTCGTTGTACAAGTAAAACCTATACAATCACTAATGGCATTTGTTTACTGTAAATCAACATTAATGTTATATATTTCTTAGATTAATTGGATTTAAAAAGCCCCGTTTGTTTTCTTTTTTTCTTGAAAAAAGACTATTCCACGTCTTGACCAAAGCTGTCCTTCAAACAAATGTACAAACTGAATGCTATGTAATAGGGAATATATCTATGCTATTTGCAAAATAGTTATAAAGCAAAATGACCGTTTAAATCAGTGTCTCGTTCCCTACTCCGGGAACAAATGCGTAACCGAGAGGTTGTCCGTGCACGCTGGGCAGATGTGATAATTGATTATGACATTCGTTGTCGATTTTCATTATTGGTTTTAATGATTAGTTAGCCCTAGTATGTGTTATAGTGTTTGGGTCTGCTTTCTTGTTACCTGTTTGTCTTGTTTGATTTCATTGTTCTCAATGTCAAAAGTATTCAGCCGGTACCACAGTTTCAAGCACAGGATGGCTTTACAAAATTAATAGATGATTAAGTAAAACTTGCAATTTGTGTGTTATGCTGTATATCTGTCTGAGACTGAATGCCGCTAAACGGACTGATTAAAGCTGATTATCTGTATCCATAGAGAGCCTAAGTCCCTCCCCTTCCGGTCGACCACCATGGGACCTTATTTCGGAAAAATATTGTATGGTAGTCAATGGCGAGAGACAACAAATATTTTGATCTCGTTTGAATTGTGCCCTGAATTACACATATGATGTTTGTCAATTTAAAAGATACATTTTAAAGTCAAGAAAGTCGCAGTTTGATGTAAAACTGTTGAGGTATAAGACTGTGAAAATACGTAATTACAAAGACTACAAACCCAGAAGGCGCACATGCGACGTCATACCTTTTCTCTCAATGAATGAAGCTAACTTTACTGAAGCTAACGTCTGTCATTTTTTCTATAGTCTTACATTATAATTCTAACGTTACGCCGTCATGCCTGACTCGTGTTTTGAGCCAGAATACACACATACGAGCAACGGATCTTGTGACGTAGGCTACATAGTGCGAGACGAGAGATGTAGTTCATCGAGCGATTTTCACATACAACTAAACGTTACTCTTCTGTTTTATGACAAACTGCGACTTTCTTGACTTTCATATTTACCTTTTAAATTGACAAACATCATATGTGTAGTTCAGGGGACAGTTCAGACGGAATAAAAAGATAAGTTATCTCTCGCCATTGACTTCCATACATATTTTTTCAGAAATAAGGTCCCATGAGCCGGAAGCGGAGGGGCGGGACTTAGGCTCTCTATTAGGGCAGAGTTCGAATTACAGGGGGTCAGAAAATCTCAAACGGAAAGAAATATCAGTTTTGGGGGGTTCAGATAATTTTTCTGATATTGTGAAAAAATATAATTACAGTTATAATACAAGTCAACTCCTATTTTCACTGTAGGAACATTTTAATGTAAAGCGATTTCAGACACCCCTATTGTGGACCGTACCATTTGTAACCACCATGGCTAGAAGCAACGGAGATGGAGAAAGACTTCAACTTCTCAAGCAAGTGTCAACGTTGAATGACAAAACGCTAGGGAAATTCCTCCAGTAGACTAAATTCGGTTGCTGCTAACGTGTATGGGTAAATGTCAGTTGCTAGCTAGCTGACGTTTAGCTTGTCGCATGTTTAGACCTTGTATGTGTGTTGCAAAACACATGTTGCACTTGGCGATCACGGTGGGGATTGATATGGTAGTGGACCATGATGGTCATAGAAGTGAAGGAGCAGTACCCCCCAATTATGGTGGGGTAATTCGCACTCTGCTTTAGGGATGTGCATCTCCATAACTGAGGCCGATACGATGCGCATCTCGATGCATAGCCAACGATATGATACATTAACGATACATAAGCAGCTACCGATGCGATACGATTCACTACTATGCGGTGCGATCGGCTTTCGATTCAATGCGATGTGATTCAATGTAATGCAATGGAATTCAATATGGTATAGATAGTTAACTTTTATTTATTTTGTTCAGACAGACATAGGCCTACAACAAATCATAAAGTAGCTTAAGTGCCATCTGACTTTTAACACATGGCTCTGTCACATACGAAAGATTAAATAAAAACGGACTTCTTTTCAGTTTTTTTAATTTTTATAAATGCAGTGAATTAGACATTCAGTATTCAATTATTCTGTACATGTATTTGTTATATTAGTGTTTCGGTCAGATTTCTCGTTATTTTAGTTTGTCTTGGATTTTATCGTTCTCAATGTCAAAAGTATACAGCCGGTAGCACTGCAAGCACAGGATGGCTTGCCCATAAAGGGTTAAACAGACTGACTAAAGCTGATTATCTGTATCCATGCAGTGACACCAGCAGCCGAACCGCAGAATCCTCCAGTGAAGCCAGCAGGGGAACCGCAGAATCCTCCAGTGAAGTGTGCAGGGGAACCGCAGAATCCTCCAGTGAAGCCAGCAGGGGAACCGCAGAATCCTCCAGTGACGCCAGCAGGGGAACCGCAGAATCCTCCAGTAAAGTGTGCAGGGGAACCACAGAATCCTCCAGTGAAGCCAGCAGGGGAACCGCAGAATCCTCCAGTGAAGTGTGCAGGGGAACCACAGAATCCTCCAGTGACGTGTGCAGGGGAACCACAGAATCCTCCAGTGAAGCCAGCAGGGGAACCGCAGAATCCTCCAGTGAAGTGTGCAGGGGAACCACAGAATCCTCCAGTGAAGCCAGCAGGGGAACCGCAGAATCCTCCAGTGAGGGCCCTGGTGAGGGGATGGTAATTTACCGGTGGTGGTTAATAAAGAATATTGCCATGCATGTGGTTAACTGCTGTTTCAACCATTTGGATGTTTTGATGTCTACCCTGTTTATCACTGAATAAATATTACACTTTTGCAAGAATTTTTTGTTTTCTTTGTGGAAAAACAAAAGGTAATTGCTTCATTGAAGAGTTGGGCTGCGCTTGAAACCGCGTACTTCCCTTACATGAAAGTAGTAGTACGTTAAAAACATCAGTATTCCTAAAAGAGTAGGCGAGAAGTTCCCGGATGACCTACTGCTTCCGGACAGATTTTCGAGTGCTTGTCCGATGGATACTTTTCTATCCCAGGAGGCCACGGGAGAGGATACGTCATTATCAAACATTGCAGAGATCAGTGACGCGGGTGTTTTCAAATGCGAGTAAACACGGTTTCCTTGTGTTAAAATACTATAGACTAAAGTAAACGGTTGAAGGTGTAAAGACGTTAGACAGTAGTTGTGATTTTGCTGTAAAAACACGTGCTATCGGGAGCTCCAGTAAGCACACCATAGGGCTGTAACAATATGCGATTTGAAACCGAAGCCAGATCCACGAACTTGTGTCGTGTGTGAGAAGGCAGAATCGTTGCACACCCCTTCCACATATTTAAATTACTATTAGTATTATTTGAAGTTAACATTATAAAATACGTAGACCTCGGCTACACCACAACTAGTTGAGGATACATTTTTTAATTTTACCTGTAACGGTACGGCTGTTTCACACCGCAAGCATCAGCGGCGTGTATTTTTTCCCGATGTGCTGTTAATCAATGAGTGCATTCACACCAGGAGCAGGAGCGTCGTGTGAGCAGCAGTAAAGCAGGGGATTCGGCACCGAGTCTCTTTTTTGCTGCGCTGCTCACGCTCAATTAAAGTTTTAATAAACAATTACTCAAATATTACAGAAGGGACAGTAGGCCTAATATCGTTCTAAAAAAGTTGTCTAATTTTTCTATTCCTAGGGTTAGGGTTTCCTAGGTATCAGTTAAAAAACAGATCTTCCCTATTGCTGTCTCGCAAGGATGTATCCAAGAGAGTAAAGAATCAGCTGAGCTTTTTAAAAGTGCAATAGCTCCACTAGGGATGGCATCCACTGACACTCATCTTTTAAGTTGTTGTGATAACGCGTTGTAGGTCACATGACGTCAACATAGCAGATGTCCGGTTCGCATTTATACTCAACGAGATCAGGCTAAAGTACCTACTCTTTCAGTGCTCTTTAAGTGAATATGCGGTTTCGCAACCCTAGGCTGTGAGATCAAAGACGGATATCGCGGGATTCACGCTCATGCGCCGTGTTGATGATAAACTGGATGTAATTTAAATTCTGTTGCTTTTATATGAAAATAAATATAATGAACAATACACCCAAAGAAGGTGTTATTTATTTCCATTCGAAAGACGTGTTTACCAATCATTTTTAATTGAATTATGGATGTTGTTATTTATAAATAACAATCATATAGAGATTGCTGTCAGAGAGTTTGGGAATATTCACACATAATTTATACACATGAAAACATCACAGTTTTAAAATCAAACATTTTAAGAGATCAATTAATCACGGTTGTTTAAACCATGAGCATTAGCTGTGCAAGTCGTTTCCCATCGTGCTTTTGCTCAGCGCAGTCGGTGGAGAGCAACTGTGCTCGACAAGCATTTTTTGACAAAGGTCAGTCAGCATGACATCAAAACAAGTCGGACAGCACTCGGACACATAACCGTCATGCATCTCGCGGTGATCACCGGTGATCGGTTCTGTGCAGATCTCAAACAAGCGTAATCCCAAGTGTAAACGCAGCCAGTCTCAGCCCTGTCTGTGAAACCGGGCCTATGTGTAGGAGTTTAGTCATAATTAGGCTACACCCATAGACAGTATATAAACTGGACACAGAGACCCCCCCCCCCCCCCCCCCCCCCCCACAATAAAGTGAAGTCAATTAGAAGCACTCACTTCCTGATGGCTGGGCCTGGGCGTAGTGGGCAGGCTCAAACTGAGCTTGACTACGTAGACGTTGACGTGAGCAACCTGTCTGACTGCTGTAAGTCTTCTAGTAGCTGTGCCGAGAGAAATCTGAATCATTCCCTTCCGAATCTCGCAGAAACGGAGACCGTGAGTATGAGCTGTCCATGAGCTAGCAGCAGAATCAACTTTATGACTCTCTATGGGCTTCTCCCTTGACTTTATCGGACTTTATGCCTCCACCTCCCCCCGATTGCTTGCGAGCTTCTCCGCCTGTCTATACGGTAATTTCTTCACTGTGCGACAGAGAGTCGCGTGGTTATGACGCAATCGTTAGCCTATTTTTACAAAAAAATGCTTCTATGGGGCCATAACGTAAGATACAAGGTAATGGAGCCTTTTATACATTGTCGTGTTTCTTTAGAAATAAATAATGGACAAACGGATGGATTACCCCCTTGGCTACAACTTTTTCTTCTTCTTCTTGTTTCTTTTTTTGGCAGATTACTACTTTTGTATTATACCGCCACCAACTGTACAGGAGTGTGTAATACCATGAACTTCATAGAGTCTTAGCCTTGAATTAATAAAAAAATATATTATTTTCATTATATCAGTATTATTAAGAAAAATAAATAAAGCGTCAAGTCTCTCCTTTTTCATACTCTGTTCTTCAAGTATATCATGTTTTGAATTCTCTCCTTCCATTTCCTGCCAATTTATTCTACTATCATTATATTTCTCACATACAAAAAGTACATGGTTTACATTTTCTTTGTCTCGGCATTCTATGCATAAACCTGCCAGTAGGCCTACCATTACCTACTATTTGTAAAGTAGCATTCAATCCTGTGTGACCAGTGAAGTCTGGTATAAACCACTTCCCTTCTGTGTAAACTCAGCGAAGTAACCCTTTTCCGGTCACATTCCTCTGTATTGTAGTGTCTAGCATTAAACTCTGCCTCCCATTCAGTTTTCTATATTTTCAGATTTAATTATGGATTTGGCTTCACCCTTCCCCAGTGGAACTTTAATTCCTATATATTTGGTTTCTCAGCATCTTTTTTGCAATTTGATCAGCCTCTTCGTTTCCTTCAATACCTGTATGAGCTGGAACCCAACAAAACTGAATAATGATTCCAAGGTTCCTGAGATGTAATGGTAAATGCTTAATTTCAATAATCAAATCTTCTCTTGACGAGGGACCTGAATCTAGGCTATGAATAGCTGCCATGAAATCTGTACAAATCACAGCTCTCAATGGTTTAACCTCTTCAATCCACCTAAGAGCTGTTATTATCCCAGTCATCTCAATATAGATAGAAAATTATTTAACCTATAGCCATCTCTTTTATTAAATTCTGGAATATATTTCCCAATCCCGCAATGCCCATTCTGTGGATCTTTTGATCCATCTGTATATATTTTAACATATCCATAGAATGACGTTTTAGGCCACATTTACACATAGCCGGGTATTTAGAGAAACAAATATTTTCCCCCCCTCCGTTTTCAATAATAACATCGTGCACACAACCCGCATAAATACGCCGTCGAGCGCCATCATAACTATGCCAAACCTATGGGCGGCAGTGTAGGGAGAAGGATAAAGCCATGCAAGCCAATCAGAATCCTCAGAATCGACAAGAGAGAACCTAAAACCCCGTTTCTCCCAGTTGACACGACAACATATAACCGGCGTTTTCAGAAATCTCCACTTTGGCCGGAGTTTTTAGAAATAATCGTTTTCTGGGATAAAAACGGCGTTTTCGTGTAAATGACAGGCCAAAACGCAGAGAAATATCTGCGTTTTCCCATCGTGTAAACGGGGCCTTAGTATATCCCTGGCAATATGCTGCAAAACTGTGTTCATTTGGATACTCTTTCTGTGAAAGGGGCTTTGTTGTACTACTCCAACTTGTACCACCTGACTGATAATTTTGCCATAGAAACGCTCAATCATCTTCAACCCTGATCAAACACACCTGAACAAGCTAATGAAGGTCTTCAAGATTAGGCTACTGAGAAGTTACAGGCAGGTGAGTTTCATCAAGGTTGGAGTTGCCAAGACTTCCTTGGATCTTTATAAACACTTTTTAGAAAAGCGATCTAAACCGTTTTCACAGTGTCTGTTACGTGATTCAGCAGATGTTTTGATCCAGCGACACGGTTTTTCCATTGTAGTTTTGTGTTCCTCGCTGCCCGCCCTTCCGGATTCCCTAATCTTCCAGCAGAGTTGAGTGTGAGTTCGCAGGTCGTGAGGATGACGACAGCTCGAGTGTACTCGTTGAGTGCTGTTTTATTGTGTCTATCTGCATGTTTGAGCACAATAGACACTGCAGTCGTAGGTGAGAGGATCTTTTAACTTCCTTACACATAGCCTGAAGAAATGCAGAAATAAGTGCCTTACAAAATTTGAATTTAGGCACAACATTGTTTTACCAAGAAATCAGTACAAACGTCCAGTGGAAGTTGAACTTTGTACCTTGGTTAAGTTTCAATAATAAGCAAAGTATAAATATGCAAAACTGTCTCCAGTTTGATGCATTCATTGTACAAGTAAAACGCATACAATCACTAATATAGGCATTTTTGTTTACTTTAAATCATCAACATTAATGTTATATTTTTCTTAGATTAATCTTATTTAAAAAGCCCGTTTATGTTTTTCTTGAAAAAAAAGCCTATTCCACGTCCTAACCAAAGCTGTCCTTCAAACAACTGTGCAAACTGAATGCTATGAGAACATAGTGAATGTATGCTATTTGCAAAAGAGCTATAAAGCAAAAGGACAGTTTAAATCCCTACAGTGTCTCAGTCCCTACTCCGGGAACAAAGGTTAAATGCGTAACTGAGACGTTGTCCGTGCACGGTGGGCAGACGTGCAATTTTAGTTGTTGCAGCCCTAGTATTAATTATATTAGTGTTTGGGTCGGCTTTCTTGTTGTTACCTGTTTGTCTTGTTTGATTTTATTGTTCTCAATGTCAAAAGTATTCAGCCTGTAGCACTGTTTCAAGCACAGGATAGCTTTACAAAATGAATAGATGATTAATACTTAAGTAAAACTTGCAATTTGTGTGTTATGCTGTATATCTGAGACTGAATGCCGCTAAACGGGCTGATTAAAGCTGATGCTGTATCCATGCAGTGAACCCTGGAGCCGAACCGTTAACACCTTCAGCCGAACCGCAGAATCCTCCAGTGACGCCTGCGGCCGAACCGCTCAAGCCTGCGGCCGAACCGCTCAAGCCTGCGGCCGAACCGCTCAAGCCTGCGGCCGAACCGCTCAAGCCTGCGGCCGAACCGCTCAAGCCTGCGGCCGAACCGCTCAAGCCTGCGGCCGAACCGCTCAAGCCTGCGGCCGAACCGCTCAAGCCTGCGGCCGAACCGCTCAAGCCTGCGGCCGAACCGCTCAAGCCTGCGGCCGAACCGCTCAAGCCTGCGGCCGAACCGCTCAAGCCTGCGGCCGAACCGCTCAAGCCTGCGGCCGAACCGCTCAAGCCTGCGGCCGAACCGCTCAAGCCTGCGGCCGAACCGCTCAAGCCTGCGGCCGAACCGCTCAAGCCTGCGGCCGAACCGCTCAAGCCTACAGTGTGTGCTGAAAACAGTCACCATACTCGCGCTGATGGCCAATGTCCTGGCCC
Organism: Phoxinus phoxinus; assembly: GCF_949152265.1. Lineage (NCBI taxonomy): Eukaryota > Metazoa > Chordata > Actinopteri > Cypriniformes > Leuciscidae > Phoxinus > Phoxinus phoxinus. The sequence continues at coordinate 43,838,935 of NC_136877.1, read as the reverse complement.
TATGGTGGCCCGATTTGGGGGGTTTGGGAGGTAAGGCAGGTAATAAAGAATGGGGTCATGCTTAACTGTACTGTTTTAACCAATGGATGTTTGGATGTCTTCCCTGTTTATCACCAAATAAATCTCACATTTAAGCAAGTATGAGAACAATGAAAATTGCTTGATTTTAAGAGTAGTTGTTTTGCTATGCTTGTGCACTTAAATTATCTTTGTCCAGAAGTTAATACGTATGAATTTAACAATCTCTCAGCAATTCCTAACTTTTAATGTTTTGTTTAAAGGTAGGGTAGGCAACGAGACTAGCTTTGAAAGCATGAGATCTCACCCTCCCTTCAGAATATCTCGAAAGCCGCACCTTCAAAACACATTAGGCTTGTTTGACTACAACCGGTTCTGCACAGGTGAATGACATCAAAGTACCACGAGAGTGATTCGAGAGTGGACTGTGGTACTTTGTGATAAACCGATCGGTCTGTTTAGTGCTTATTCAAGTCGATCAAGCCTATCAACTCACACAGAGTCTGCAAAGTGTCATGAGACCGAGACTGTTAAATTACCTCGAGTGTTTTAATGCCTCTGCATTTCCCTTTTATCTTAATAAATAAAATAAGTGAATAAAAGCCTGAAATCTGTCCATCATAAAGTTTTTTTTTTTTAAGTGACTTTAATATAACATGGCTGTGTATTCCCTAGTTTCTGGAAACTTTTTCAGTCATAATTACTTGCATGGATTCTTATCACAAATCGATCATCTTTTTACAAATCCCGATTCAAATTCTAGACATACCCCTGTGTTTGTGTATGTTGTGCCTGTTGATATTCAATGCTTATTTATACCAGTCTCCAATACAGATCCACTTTCCTGCAGAGTTTAGCTCCTGGTTTCACAGACAAGGCTTAAGCTAGTCCTAGACTAAAATGCATGTTTGAGCAGTTTTAACTGAAAAAAACTTGCACTTGCATATTTTAAAATATTTCAATGTCATCGTTTTGTTTCTAGATGCACACCAGTCATGTTTTTTTTTTTTTTGTAGGGCACGTTTAAAAAAAGTTACTTAAATACCATAATTGAACAAAGACCTAATCCTAGATTAGTCTAAGCCATGTTTGTGAAACCTGTGTCTTTTGAATAATGACTCTGGATTCAAATCTGGCTTCTTTAGCCTGACTCTTGATTCATTCATTTCTTTAGGCAACGTTATGCATAAATACAACTTACTGGCGCTTCATTGTCACCCTATCGTGACATATCAATTGCGCCAACCTAGAAAACCATAGCAACAACACCACATACTGTAGCAAACACCTTTCTAGAGGTCAAAGGGTAGACTACTTTTGTCTCAACACCCTTAGATGATTAACTATGAGAGATTCAACCCGGCGCTCAGGTAAAGTTAAGAAGTCCGTGATAGGTGCTCTTGGGGTAGGGAAAAATTAACAGGAACAAAAAACGGGTCCCAGGCACTCAGTCAAAGTAAAGATGAAAAGAAGGAAGTTAAAAAGCCTTTATTAAATGTGGCTTAAATCATAATAAAATTACACGAGCCAACATGTTTCGACCAACAAGTGGTCTTCCTCAGGGCAAGGTAACACAGAGAATGCTAGTGACACCAAATTGTAAGTTAAGTTCCACCCATAATCAGACAGCATTCAATTAGCCTAATGAGGCCATCTACACTCAATTAATCCAATAAGGATTTTTTTGTTATTATGGGAGAAGTTGCATATCCTCAACTCGGTTAATCCGTTTTATCATTGTATTACATGGTATGGTCGTTATATTGATGACTTATTTATTTTTAATGGTACTGACACTCAGGTTCGGGAGTTTCACCAATACCTTAATTCCATTAATAGGAATATTAAGTTATCTTTAGAATACTTCAAAACCAGTATCGATTTCTTAGACCTGACTATCTCTATCGATCCACAAGGAAAGTTACACACCACGCTTTTCAGAAAAAATACCTCCAGAAACACCATTCTTAGGGCTGACTCTTTTCATCCTCCACATCTCATTGATAATGTACCTTTTGGCCAATTCCACCGGTTACGTCGCATATGTGACGCGAATGTGGATTTTGAAAAACAGGCAGATATAATGTCAGAACGGTTTATTAAAAGAGCCTACAAACCAGAGATCGTTGCTCATGCACGTTCCAAAGCTCAATCCCTTGATCGATCTATCTTGCCCATGTAAGAATGTGTTTTACGTAGGTCGCACCAAAAGACGTCTACGTGATCGTTTAGCCGAGCATAAATATGCTATTCGTATCAGTAGCCCAGACTATCAGATGGCCCAACACTTCTTACATATGCACAACAAGAACGATTCCCTATTAAAAATAGAGGCCTTGGAGCATGTGAGACCTTTGGATAGAGGTGGGGATAGGATCCGTAGACTCAACCAACGCGAGACATTTTGGATACATCAGCTCGATGCGCTTCGTTATCCAGGTCTGAACGAGGACATTGAGTTTAAGTGTTTCTTATGACATGTTCTCTATGCCTGTATGTTGATTTTTCCGTGTACTTATATCCTTATCTATTTGTGGTTAATACATGATGTTGGTCTTGTTTTCCTCTCCAGTTAACCTACGTTGAGGACGATTTCTTTGGAGATACTTTTCTTTTTCTTTTCCTTTATTTATCTTTGTGGTTTCTTTGTTGTCTTTATTTGCGGTGTTGTTCATTATGTTTGTTCCCCTATCCTTATTGGAGTAATTGAGTGTAGATGGCCTCATTAGGCTAATTGAATGCTTATATAAACTCTGATTATGGGTGGAACTTAACTTACAATTTGGTGTCACTTGCATTCTCTGTGTTACCTTGCCCTGAGGAAGACCACTTGTTGGTCGAAACATGTTGGCTCGTGTAATTTTATTATGATTTAAGCCACATTTAATAAAGGCTTTTTAACTTCTTTCTTTTCATCTTTACTTTGACTGAGTGCCTGGGACCCGTTTTTTGAGGCCTTAGATGATTATTCTGCCTTTTTTGCTGGAAGGTTTGCTCCTATCTAATTCTTTTTTTAAAAACAAGTAATTACAACATTTTTCATATTTTGAACAATCTTTTTTCCCCCCAATTATGTACATTAAGTGGCAATGCATTTGTAACAATAATGCAATAGTAAAACACACACTTGTTTACAGGTTTCACGACCCATCTCCCACACCTAGTTCTAGGTGTAGACACTAATTCAGGAATGTCCTGATTCCTGAGTGACAGGGTGTGGCTCAGTGAATGTATCCAAGGACTGATCTTTTGTACCACTTTTATCATCCTTAGCTGATGCTTGCATAGGTACCAGATGGTGACGGTTACGTCTCACAGTCCCATGCTACGTATTCACAAGGTAGGGCCGTGGAGCAAAGTGACTGAAATACACGTGGATAGCTCAAAATGCGTACAGATAACACGCATACACGCCACTTGGCAGTGGCGTGTATGTTTATGCAAAGTCATGATGTCATGTCTATTTCAGTGTTCCTCTCCAGCAGCCTGATTTATAAACCCATAAAATATAATTTTCCACGTACATATTGGGATTTATAAACTTTTCGCAGACCATGCATATGCTCTGCTTAAACTTTTGTGAGTGAATACACTAGCAAAACACGACTACTGTATTGTTTGGCTCCGCCTCTTGTTTTTCTACTAAAATGAATCCATTTTTTATTACCTGTGTGTGAAGGGGTTGTAATCTCACAATAAAATGATCCACTCGGCGGGTTTTGCTATTAACTCTGAAAGCAAGTATTCCTATTTCTATGTGAAGTCTCCGGGTCGGATTTGCCGCGAAATCCAGTGACGTGACTGAGACCTGCATGCGCGCTCCCGAGCGTCTCGCCTCTAGCCTCGTCTACTGACTTTGCACTCAACAGCGACGACACTGCAACTTTATGACATGGAGTCTGCTAATACTAGGAAACGACTAGCACAACACAGACTCCAACACAAACTCATAATAATAATAAAAAACAAGAAAGCACCCGCACGAGCACTCGCTTGTAAACGTATTGGTTGCAATCTGAAACATCACCACTAGATGCCGCTGAAAACTCCATACAGCACCTTTAAGTGTAAAAAGTGTGCCCGTCCCTCAGCGCTCACTAATAAACACTGTGCGACCTGTGTCACACACACATTTAGGGCTCCCTTCAATAAAACACCTCCCCGTCCCCGCGACAGAAGTGTTATGTGTGATCCGGCCGGCCGCTGTTCACAGTGTCAATGTATCAGCCCAATCGGGTCTCCGGGTCCCTAGTACACAGCGACCAGAGCCCAGATACCATTCTACCCCTAGCCATAAGTGCAAAAGCATGGGAAATTATCCCGGGCGTGTCAGAATGGGTGTTGAACATTATAAAGCAAGGCTATTCACTGCAGTTTGCTCGCAGACCCCCGCGCTTTCAAGCCATGGTCGAAACTACGGTGAAAGGCGGAGTAGCGCATCTTCTTCGCGCCGAGATAGCGAAACTGCTGAAAAAAGGGGCCATAGAAACCGTTCCTCTGGTACAGAGCGAGTCGGGTTTCTACAGCCGGTACTTCCTACTCTGTTGTAGTCTCTGCAATTTTTGGCTTCAGTATTCTCGAGAAAATGGATTTTCCCGTATTGTAAGCTAGCTTACACAACACTCGTTCCCTCTTCTAGAGAGAACCGAAGTTACGTTAGTAACCGAGACGTTTTATTTGAAAACGGAACAGAAACTTGCCCTGGAACAATTCCTTCAAAGTATTAACAAAGTATTCACCGTTGTTTAAGCTAAATATAACTTACTCAACATCACATATTAACCTGTGATCGCTAGCTTCAATCTAATTCATTGCTATTTATTTAATTTGCTCGTGCGCTTATTGTCACTTGCACCTCATGTAACATGTATTAGGCCGGGAGCCATATATAGCATAGCTTTCTCTGTCAGCATAGGATTTACATGTGATAAATGCAGAGAGATAGTCAGGCTGACGGAGAAGATTTCAGATCTAGAGACACGCATCCAAACTTTAATCGAGGATAGAAAGAATGCAAGGGCTTTAGATACTGCTCTGGATGCGACTAGTTTAGTGAACACTGTACATTGTTCGGTTCCGAACAATGCTATCTGTCTAACGTCACCCAAGTCAGATAAATCCCATCACATAGAGACTCTTTCACCTAGATATCATCATATAGAGACTATGTCTGTTCCTCGAATTAGGAAATAATTTTTTTTCCCAAACCCATCTAAGGGTAAAAATGTAATTCATGTTCAACAAATAAAGAACAGATGTAATATAAATGAACAAATTATAAAACTCGGGTTGCTGAATATTCGATCTCTCACATCAAAAGCACTTATTGTTAATGATATGATTACATTTACAAACAATTACATTACTTTAAATGAGTCCACCCCCAAAGTTTACGGTTATAAACATGAACCTTGTCTGAAAGGCAAAGGGGGAGGTGTTGCTGTAATTTATAGTAATATTTTCAGAATTACTAAGAAGTCTAGTTTAAAATATAATTATTTTGAAGTGTTGGTGCTTAATATAACAATATCTAGGGTAAATGATAAATCATGTTTGAGATTTGTACTGGCTACTGTATACAGGCCACCAGGGTACCATACAGACTTCATCAAAGAATTTGCGGATTTTCTATCAGAATTAGTATTGGCTGCAGTTAAAGTACTAATTGTTGGTGATTTTAATATACACATATAATGGAAAAGATGCATTGGGATTGGCATTTAAAGACATTGAAAACTCAATTGGAGTTAGACAACACGTGTCAGGTCCTACTCGTAATAGACCTAATACTATCACATGGAATAGATGTTGAATGAGGAAGAATTCGATTCATTTATTGCTATAGGAGAGGAAGATTCTAAATCGACAACATGTATGTTAGACCCTATACCGACTAAGGTACTGAAAGAGATGCTTCCAGATGTCATAGATCCTCTTCTTAATATCATTAATTCGTCTTTGTCTCTAGGATACATACCAAAGAACTTTAAGCTGGCTATGATTAAACCACTTGTTAAAAAAACGCAACTTGATCCTACAGAATTAGTCAATTACAGACCGATCTCGAATCTTTCTTTTCTGTCAAAGATACTAGAAAAAGCAGTATCCTCACAACTGTGTTCCTTTCTAGAAAGAAATTATTTCTGCAAGGATTTTCAGTCCAAATTTAGACAGTACTATAGTACCGAGACAGCTCTCGTTAGAGTCACAAATGATTTGCTCTTATCATCCGATCGTGGTTGTATCTCTCTATTAGTGTTACTCGATCTTAGTGCTGCATTTGACACTATTGACCACAACATTCTTTTAAATAGACTCGAACATTATGTTGGCATTAGTGGAATTGCACTAGCATGGTTTAAATCATACTTATGTGACAGTTGTTAGTTTGTAGCAGTAAATAAAGAGATGTTTTATCACAAGTTCAGTGTGGCGTACCACAAGGCTCAGTACTAGGACCGCTGCTGTTCACTCTGTACATGCTACCATTAGGATATATTATTAGGAAACATGGAATTAGCTTTCACTGTTATGCCGATGCTACTCAGCTGTATATTTCTTCAAAACCTAACGAAACCTACCAATTCACAAAATGAACGGAATGCATAGCTGATCAAAAAAATTTGATGACTAGTAATTTCCTACTAAATTCAGAAAAAACAGATTCTAATTATTGGACAAAAAACTTCCTCAAGTAATAACCTAGAATACTGTCTAACACTTAATGGCTGCTCTGTTAAGTCTTCGTCATCGGTTAGGAACCTGTGTGTGCTATTTGATACCAATCTTTAATTTGAAAGTCATGTGTATAGTATCTGTAAAACCGCATTTTTTCTAATCTTAAAAATACATCTAAATTACGCCATATGCTCTCATTGACAAATGCGGAACAATTAGTTAATGCGTTCATGACCGCAAAGCTAGATTATTGTAATGCTCTACTGTCATGAGGTGGAAGGATGAACCCAATTGCAGACAATATGCAAACACACAAGGTTTATTTATAACAGAAAACAGGGAAAACAAAACCCACGAGGGGGTAAAACAGAGGTAAGGAAGGTTGAAAAACAAGCAAGACTATAAGTAGACTAAGAACTGGGATATACTACATACAACTCTTCAGACATAAAACTCTTACTTGACAAGGACTTCTCAGCAATGATACAAACACAGGCAGGTTACACATTGATTAACAATGAACCGACACAGGACAGCAAACACAAGGGCATGATATAGGGAGACACTAATGACAAGAACAGGTGAAGCTGACTAGACAATAATGACAAGACGAGGATAACAAGGGGGCGGGGTAACGTAACGAGACAACACAAGCACATGGCCCAAACACATGGCCATGTGCTTGTACACAAAACATGGGTCTGTCATGATCCTGCCTCAAGACTAGAGAAATACAAAGACACCAGGGGTCCGTTCTTCGTACGTTGCTTAAAACATCCGAGATCAAACGAGACATCCAAGATGATATAATCGGCCTAATCATGATCTGGCTAATTGGGTTCTTCGAACACACCTGCCGGTTATGATTAGTATAGCTGGATTGAGTTATCTGAGATAATTGCGCGTGCATGCGCTGGTTTAAAAGGGGATATGTATCGATAGTAGAAACATTGATCAGCAACGCTGCTATTGGCTGCTCACCGTGGCCAAAGAGCACGCACAGTTTTTCTCCGCAGCAGAGCAAAAGCTAGTAGTCGAAGTTTATGCGGAATTTTAATGTTTAATGAAAACGCCAGGGAAGACATCAAAGTCTGTAAAAGCCAGGAGATGGGGCTGGCAAATAGTAGCAAACAAATTAAATTCAATAGTGGGGACCATGTTAAATGTTTCTATCACTTGTTACAGTAGCCTATATACATTTTTGTATTTTAATTTAATTTCATAATTACTTTGTTCATTGTAATGTCAGAGCCACCACCCACTAGAACATTGGAACAAGTAAAAGTGAAAATGGTAATCTTTACTAAGCTACTTATACTGTTCTTGGTCTCTTTTAAAAATACACCGTTAAATGATGTGCATGTGTTGTTCATGTGCAGCAACCAAGAAAAAGACTATACATTTTTTAAATAAAAAACAGGTGGTGGTCCTGCACCCCCACTTACTCCCCGACAGAAGGGCTGGCCCTTGGGTTGAATGTGAATTGACCCTATTGTGGGGGGCATCTCTTCCTTAGACCCACGGCAGGGACCAGTAGCAGCAACAGCTTCATTACTGGTAAATGAGCTTTTAATTATCTTAGTACACTGTAAAATAATTTGTTGCTGCATTAAATTAAGTAGGCCTATTATCCAAATGGCTGGTCTTAAGCCTGAATTGCTTTACTTTATGAAAGAGAACACTGTGTGTTCTTTTAGAGAGATATTTTTACATTAGCCTACATGCAGAGTACTATTGCTGACCTTGCATAATATCTCTTATTGCAGGCAAAAGATGGCTTGATGACTGGCTTTTCTTTACAAAGAATAATTGAAATAAAAAAGGAACTAAGCATATTTGTCTTGTCTTTTATTAAACATTTAGTGAATTTTAAAAATGGTGTCCCACAATTCGGTCCCGTGCCGCTCTGCTACTAGGTCCGTCCAAGTGTACTGGTGGAGGTCATCATCAGGCTGCACCTCCACCACAGGGATCCTCTCCTTTCTGATGTGTAATGATGTGTAATACGGCACATGTAACAATAATGTCACAGTCCCTGTCAGGTGCAACCCTCAGACTTTTCAGACACTGAAGTTTTCCCTTTAGTTGCCCATGGTCAATTTAAAACTGTGCCCTTGTCCTGGCTAGAGGTCCATTGTCCGGGTTGTGGGTCAGGGAATGGGGTCATAAAATACTGCCTGCAGGTATAGCCCCTGTGTCTCCAAGCATGTTGTAATCACCTACATAATGAATAAAATATAGTTATGTTAGGCTCAGAATACGTGTAGTCTATGTAATACAGTGTGCTTGATATTTATATTTTCCGTTTCCATGTTCAAATAATGTGCTACATGTGACTATATGACTGATATGGTATAGTGTCACACACCGCCAATACATTTTAGTCAGTCAACTGCATACTTTTTGATTCCATTCCTTTTTTTTATTTAATATAATAATATTACTAATATGATATATTTACACTGTTCACAAAATCCTCTTCATTGAGGCCTTGATGGGAACGTGTGTACAGTCTCGTTAGTGAATCACGTTAGTGAAGCCTGACACAAAGGCTACTGTAAATCATACTTATTGGCTAAGTCATGATTGCATGATCTTCATTAAAAAATATAATGTACCTGCATTGGCAAAAAAAAATAAAAAATAAATATTATCTGCTTTACAACCTTGGGTCTGGAAAAACCATAAAAAACCCTAAAAAAAAGCTTGAGCGCGAGGTAAACTTTGTGAATGGCACGACAGGCAGCACTTTTCACCAAGTTCACCGTATCACTCGCAAAGAATCTCAGGGAAATGCACACAGTTTGTGCTGTTGTTAAAGCCCGACTCCGACATTAAATGTGTTGTTCCAACAAATTAATAATACAAATGACACTCACGAGTCACGAGAAAAACTATATCTCTCTAAAAGTACGCTATCGCGCTGCGCTAAAGGACTTCCCGGATCACCTCCGCTTATAAAGCCGGGATCTAATCCTGTTAACATGAAATAAGCCTGCTCCCGAGCAGGTTTAAGATTGCGCACCTGTTGCTATGACAGCAAGTCCAGGATGAGCGTCGAAGAACCAAACAATCCAAGATCATGCCAAATCGCCAACAATCAAATCCAGCTAAGAGAGTTAGCGACGTACGAAGAACGGACCCCAGGGCAAAATCATGACATCTACTGGGTGGTTGCCCTGCACGCTTAATAAACAAACTACAGCTACTAGGGGTGGAACGGTACATATATTTGTATTGAACCGAATCGGTACGGGCGTCGCGGTTCGGTGCATGAATTTACACGAAGAATATAAAATATATAAAAATAAATAAAACTTGCGTGCAAATTAATTAATGTAATGCAGAACTACTGTTAGATACGCGGGTTCTTTAGGGACACCTAATCTGTACCTCCGCTTTTGTTGATACTTTCCATGATACTTTTGCCTGCCATGCAAGCCTCCGCTGACTGCGCACGCGGGCCTCCCCAAATGGACGAGGCATTTATACTTTGCGGCAAGCTCGCCGGTGTACTCTTTGAAACGACAGGGTGCGACTCAGTGTAATTGTCCTCTAAACAATCAGGAATCAGCGGTGAGAAGTAAGGTACACTCCTGAATGTTTATTTTAGTACAACACCAGTTTAGTACACCAAAACCACACTACAAAAGAATCATGTAAACCAGATTATTCCTTATGACATTAGAAAAAAAAAATGGATATAAGAACGTAACCTACAACTAAATTTTGTCTTACATATTTTATCTTACATATTTTCTAAACATTTTTATTTAGTTTTGTGAACCTTTTTATAAAACATGGGCGTTTATTTTTATATAAAGTGCTTATGTCTGCTATTGTAGGCTCATTTTGTTAATGTAAACAACTAATTTAGACGCAAGAACTGAATGGCGGTGCTGTGAGATGTACATGCTCGGCTCAAAGTCGTGCATCTTCGGATGCGGAGCCACACGCGCTAAAAATCCGTGCACTGCACACCGCCGCGAAATGGGGCCTTGCGCACCCAACGCGCACGACCACCCACACAGCAATGACCACATTTTTGCCGCGCACCTTCGCGCTCGTGCATCCGCACCGCGCATAAATAAGAGATGCTGTATTTTCAGTTTTATAGCTGATTTTCTTATTTTGTTTACATCTTACTTTACACACTTCAGGGCAGGCTGTTGCAGCTAGCTCAGGGGAGAGACTGTATGACACTACGTGGTACAGAGACATGCACAATAAAAAAAAAATTTCCTTCTGCATTTTTGTTTTGCTTTTCCCTCCATTGTACCGAACTCATACCGAACCGTGATGTCTGAACCGAGGTATGAACCGAACCGTGACTTCTGTGTACCATTCCACCCCTAACAGCTACACTGTAGTTCAAAACGCAGCAGCTCGAGTTCTTACCAGAACCAGGAAGTATGACCATATTAGCCACATTTCTGTCAACACTGCATTGGCTCCCTATTAAACATCGTATACATTTTAAAATATTGCTGATTACTTACAAAGCACTAAATGGTTTAGCTCCGCAGTACTTGAGCGAGCTCTTAACGCATTATAGTCATTTACGTCTATTGCGATCTCAAAATTCCGGCCAGTTGATAATACCTAGAATATCAAAATCGACTGCTGGCGGTAGATCCTTTTCCTATTTAGCACCAAAACTTTGGAACAGTTTTCCTACCATTGTCCGGGAAGCAGACACACTCTGTCAGTTCAAAGCTAGATTAAAGACACATCTCTTTGACCTAGCATTCACATAATGCATTATAGACTTCTAAAATTCAATGTTAGGCTGCATAGATTAGGTCAGCTGGAACTGGGAACACTTCCCAACGTTACATCATAAGAAGAATGGCATCTACGCTAATTTTAGTGTCTTTGTTTATCCAGAGGTTTTCCCGCAGCCTGCCGGATTCAGGCCGTATCCAGAACTGACGAAGGACCTTCGCCTGGACCCGATGACAACGCAGTGCTGAAGTGCCAACTAGCCTCTCCCTATGGAGGATCCCTTTATCACTCTACAGATAAAGCGTTGTCGGGATAATTTCGGTTTCGCGTATCTACCCCGAAGATACATATATTCAAATGTGCATAACTATAGAATTAATTCTTAATGCGCACGTGAGCGCCATCAGCGTTTCTCACAGGTTCGCGTTTAAAGTCTGTGTAGAGAGAACGGTGTCTTCTTAGCGGTCTCTAATTTATATCTGCTTTAAGCAATGTCACGCATTTTTTAGGCCAAAACATTTTTTGTCACATACAGCAAACATCTCCTCACTATCCGCTAGCTGCCTGTCCCCTGAACACACTGTAAAAAAACGCGGTCTCTGTAGACAGCCCAAGCTCCACAAACGGCAACAAAAACAAACTGGGGCAACCCGCACCACGAAACATAACAAACAGTGTTCCAGCCAATAACCGACAAGCAAGATTTGGGGGTGGGGTTTGGGGGGGTAGTGTGCGTACACATGAAGGGGTGTGTGGAGGAGGAGATAGAAGCATGAAGAGGGAAGTTAGAATTATATTCTCTTAAAGTTTGATATCGCCGACACACGACCAAAGAGACAACGTTCCGATGAACAAATTGCACAGAGGGAAAAGGATATAAGGAACGCGCCAAGTCCCGAATTTAGATTGGAAAAGCCTGCGAAAGGTGGCGAGAACTCAGCCGTCAGAGGGGCTTCCAATCCAACAGTCAGGTAGCTCTGTTTTTGACGGGTGGGTAAATACATTTTTTTGTTTTTCTAAATGGACGTTCGTGTTTGCCTAACCAACACAAGGATATAATTAGATAGATCTATGAAGTCAGCGCAAACTTTAGTGAATACAACATATAGGTTTCTAGCAGCTAGCGATCAATCTCTATTGTAAATGATCAGGCAAACTCACAGTAGGGCGACAGCTTGTGTGAATGATTGTATTCACCCACTGTTTGTTATGAATTTGAATGTTCATTTATAGGCTATTGACAACTTTGACTAAATTTGTTTATGACGGAGCCGTTGTTTATGCTCACTGGGAAACGAAGGGAGGGGGAGGAGACGGGATGAGGAGGAGGGAGGGTCTAGCTAGCCTCCGTTTTGTTTGACAATACTTTGAATGTCAACAAGAAGTGACGTCACCCAGCATCGCTTAGAGCACCTTTAACACATTTAATTATTGTGGGTTTGTGTAATGTTCTGAGTTTGCATTTCACATTTTTGATTCATTTTGAGGAATACTGAATCTGTTTTTGTGCTAGTGAGATGAGTAAATGCCTGCTCATATTTAGTCAAGTCAAGTCAAGCCACCTTCATTTATATAGCGCTTTTAACAGTATGGATTGTTTCAAAGCAGCATAATAGAAATTAGCGTAACAGTGAAGTTGCGAAGATCATTAGTCATTAACTTAGGGGGGGCTAACACGACACCGTTCTAACAGAAAACCCTTAGCGCGCTCCGGCCGCCCATCCGCACAAAAAGTGCCTGGTGTCTCGAGAACGCTATCCCTGAAATAGGTTTGAAGGTGCAAACGATTATCCGCTTTCTTTGCGCAAACCTCAAAAGCGCAAACCTGCGAAAACGCGTGTTCGGTCGATAGGTCAATAACCATCATGTTTATACAGCACATACAACATCTTACCTATATTTTGTTGTGAATATAAAAGTAAAGTGTTACTTTACAGTTACTTGAAAAAAGTCATCTGATTACATAACTCACGTTACTTGTAATGCTTTACCCTCAACACTGGTGTCAGTGCAATTGAATTGATAATATTAAAGCTGCAGTCCGGCACTTTTTTGGGTTTAAAAATATCAAAAAAGACATTTTTGAAAAAAAAAACGTAACCAGCCAGTGTTCAAAACGATCTGCTTGCCTTACCTCGATTCAAAACGGTAAGCTTGTAATAATGATTTTAATTCCAGTGGTACTGGTGGATTTCCGCGGGAATTTCGAGCATGTCTTTGCGTCATTACGTCACTTCTGTACACATAGAGAAGGAGTCCCCGGCTAGCGTGTGTGGATGATGGAGGTGGAGATTTCGTTTATATACTGTCTATGGGAGATTTAGCTTAGCACTTGGTATGGCGGATCCCGAAAGTTTAAAGCGACAATCACCAGTGACAACTGGAGATTCACCAGTTGTAAAACCCAAAAACTTCGGACTTCAGAGTGGCTACAGAAAAAATATATTTTTCACGTTTTGACGTGATATAAGCAATCGTTAGATTTAATCAGCATGATATAGCTACTGCAATGCTTCCCCCCCACCCCCCGAATTTGGTCAGAACAAAAGTGAATGTTACTTACTTGTTCAGATGACATTTACCGATGAAAATTCTAATGTTGACACTTTCAAAAGGTATACTCTGACATTGCTGATGACAGTACAGTATCCACAGCGACACGACAGGTTCTCATCAATACATTGTGTTCATCCGCGCTGTCTCATGCCGATTTACTACTTAATAATTCCGCGAATAACTGCAATTGCAGATTTCTAACAGAGATGGCGACAAAGAGGAAAAACGACGGACTGCAGCTTTAATCAATCAATCACTTTATGATTGATTGAATATTAATTGTCTTTTAAATCTCAACTGAGCAAGCAAAACTTTGAAATTCAGCTGGATGTTCACAGAAACTTAAACAAACTAACATCACATCGCCTCTTCAGGCCAGAGTTAAAAGAGTCAGCAGGCTATTCTCTATTCTCTCTATTCCATGACAGCTACACCCTCTTCCTGTCAACAAAATGATTTTGAATATCATTTTGACCTCAGAATCAAGAGACTCAGCAGGGGGCAAATTAATTTTAGGGGCATTCAACACCTCATAGTGCATGACAGATAGCAGATATCTTATGACAGCAGTGGGAAATGCAAGCATGGAGTGTGTGTGTGTGTGTGTGTGTCTTAATGAAAAAACAGCGCAATTTTTTCCTTTCTGTGTGTGCATGCATGACCCAGTTGGCTCTGTGCCCGTTTTGCAAAATCTGGAAGCTACAATGAACCATCTGGTGTGTGTGTGTGTGTGTGTGTGTGTGTGTGTGTGTGTGTGTGTGTGTGTGTGTGTGTGTGTGTGTGTAATATACAGATTTTTATGTGGAAATAAACAGGGAATTTGCAGCAGCTGATTCTGTTCACCCCTCCAATGATGATGAATATCATCCACATGCATCATGCATTTCGTCATGACATTGAAATTTTTTGATTTATAATTTATCTTTTGTCATTTTATTGATAACGAAAGTAGAGAGATAACAGTAAATGATGGCTAGATAAGGACATAACAGAATCAGGGCTTTATATGTTTTTCAATCCACTTCACAGTAGAAATTCAAATCCCCTTTTCCCTTAGCTAGATGTGTGCTGTGCGTGTGCGCATGCTAACCGCTAGGCCACAGCTTTAAACTACATGTATGATTTTAACAGACATTCATAGGCCCTGTCCCAAATGACGCACTTCATGTGGACTTTCGGTCTCGTGGACTTAAATTGCGCGTGCTCGCTGAGTCTACGAGTCCGTAGACCGTCCCATTCATTCTTTTAACGCTCTGAAGTGTGCTCAGCAGCGCCCCCTTTGTACCCTTGAAGCGGTCTTCCGCGAAGCCCGCATAGATGCAGGCTTCACGCACTTTAACTACCCAGAAACCCTTGCGAATTTGCGAAAGGCCAATCAGACAACGAATGGGAGAAGAAAATATTTAAGTGTAAATATCATTATGGTTTTTATGACCTATGTGTACATTTTACCAGTTATTACCTACAGTTTATACAAACATATGGTCATCAACCAGTGGTTGATGTCTCAAACGTAAATATATATTTATATTTAATATAAACATAAATAGTGCACTGAATAATAGGCTACGATCGCATTATGATTCATTAAATAAATATAACCGAATGTCAGGGCTTTACTGAATCATATGTAAATGTAGAAATATAATATTTAAACAACAACCGGACCGTCTTCCTATTTCCGGCGTGGCGATCGAGTCTGTCCCAAAAATACCTCTCAATGCGCCCTCGTGCACTCGCGTGAAGGGCCCTATAGGTCTGCACTACATGATGTCACCAAAGTGTGGACTCTGAGGAAGTCCACAAGTCCGGAGTGTGCCATTTGGGACAGAGCCATAGGCTACCAAAGATTTTGCAAGAAAGTGTCTACTGCCTACAGCTGCCTTTTAAGGCAGAGTCCTAACTAGTGTTGGACAGTAACAAAATATTTTTTACTTTTTTACTAAGTAGCCTACATTTTACAAGTATATGTAGCCTACTTTACCAGAGTATTTTTTATTATTATTTTGGAACACTTTTATTTAAGCATAATATCGTACTCTCCACCACTACATTTCATAAAACCGTCGTTACTCGTTGACAATCGTCACCTGCTTTTTGGAGACGCGACGATGACGGTGTCTGATTCGTGAGCTGATTATTTTCAATTCAAATGATCCGGTCATAGCGAGTCTTCAGTCTGACTCAAAATGAGCCAAATCCAAATGGAGATCCTCGGAGCTCGAGTGTGCGCAAGACGGATGGCGCGAAAAGTAAGTTAGGCTACTAATGGTTAATTTTATTATAATTAAATTAATATTTAGGTCACGCCTGTCAGTTTTTTTATGAGCTAAATCTGATGTAAAAGGGCGAGCTGTTTAAGCGGTTAATTACCAGAAACATGCAAATATGTTTGACCAACAATGTTCTGACTGAACCACAGGCCTTCATAACCTTCTAGTCAAGTTTTCCAGTACAAATAAACATTCTTAAATCGAGACACATTTAGGCTACTTGAGAAGAAAAATGACGTAAGATATAAAGTCTTGTATCCTGGAGAAAAAAATGACCAATATTAAGTGAGATTATTCTTAAAATAAGAAAAAGCATTTATCAGTGACATAAAAAAAAAAAAAAAAAAAACTCACTCAATTTCTTCTTTCTTCAGAAAACAAGATTCAAAATCTTAATTAATTTTGCTTCTCAAGTAAATGTATCTTGATTTGTATCTGAATGTTTAGATATTTGTACTGGAAAACAAGCCAAAAATACAGAGTAAGAAAAATCCCCCCCCAGTGCATGAGGATATTTTGACTGTAAAGGCTATGTGATTGAATGTAGCTATTTTTCTGTCTCTGTATCTGACACACACTCTATACCCGCGGATCCTCCCTGTAGCTCAGAGCAACTTCTCTGACTTTTGATCATGACATCTGTGTCTTGCTGAAATGTTTGCTCCTCTGATGTAGCTCCAGGAGCTAATGGCTTGTGAAAAAGGCAGAAGGGCCCCTGTCTGCATGTGTGTGTCTGTTTGTATCTCTTTGTAGCCTATAATGTGGAGAGGAAGAACAAGGGAAAATAGTTGTTGTTTAAGGAATACGTTTAAATTCAGTAGACTAGCGAAGTGGCCTAAGATTCTTTAAAAAAAGAAACGGTTCATAAAAAGTTTGTAATATGTCCAAATAAGGAATAAAATCTGGTCTCTATAGCATTACTTCCACTGACATCATTACATCTATTCAGGCATCAGGTGTTTTAAGATAATCCAATTATTCTTGACCTTCCTGCAGAGACTGTATGAATACCTCATCGAGTTATGCACTCGTCTCCAGACTTTAATCCGGCCCCAGACGACGATGAAGCAAACCTGAACCCCTTCTGCTCATCAGTATGGAAAATGACGGAAACGCTGTCTTCTCCAGGTATTGCACATGTTATTCAGTGCTGTGGAAGAGTTCAGGACTCAAACAACAGAATAATACATTACATTAAAAATCACACACTAGTTTAACTGTTTTTTCTTTTCTGACAATGTGGGTGATGCTTGGACAACTTACTGTCATGATGTTACGGTGGTGGTCAGGACATTCCTAAGGTATTCTGAGCAGATGTTAGTATCTTTAGGTGGTTTCATTAGTAAATTCGGTTTATTTTGCCTAACAACGTATTTCATGAAACTTTAGTTTTGTAAGTGTCCTCCCTTATTAGTAAGCTCAGTGCTTTAATTAAGACAATATGTATGGTAAGGACATACCATCATTAAAAATTTAATTGAAAAACATTGTTTCAATAAAATGTCAAATCATTCCGGTGGTCACCTTGATCAAAGTTCCTATTACATTCTGCTTTATAATGGCTATTTTTAATGAATCTATCGGGATACCAAAGAAAAGAAAATTAATAATCATCTCTTCCTGTCCTGTTCCACAAAACAATGTAGTTGTAGATGAGCAAAACATTTTTGGCAAGGTAAAATTAGCTTCTAATCATGAGCACATAAAATCCTTGTGTTCGTCCAAAATATTATGCTTCATTTAATTGATTTCATCGAATTGATTAAAAGACAACAATAAGTGCTCATTATGTTCCTCTTTGCATTTTCTCTTTAATATTGAGTCCAACACAATTAGGTGCATATTTGAAATGCCTTCGTACTATACAAATCTTTATACTGTCTATTATTTAGTTTTAATGCATCCCTTAATAAGAGTTAAATTCATACATAACAAATATATGCAAAATAAACATGATAAATAGGACAATATATCCTGAATATGTCTCTCTCTCAGCAGCGTTTCATGTGTAGATATGAAATGAAAGATGCCCTCCAGCAAACATCTGCTCTCAAACACCACACACACTCACACTCTGCTCTGAGTGTCATGTTAATTAATAATCCCCAGAGAATTGAATCATATTTACAGCACAGTCCTGCTGGCATTGCCCTCAGTGGCAGCCTGCTGAGTCCAGACCCGGTTTCTGAAGATCTCAGATACAGACAAGAGCTCTAGTAGAAAATCACTCTGTTTGTTTTCTGCTCTCTTAACAGTAGTGCTTGTCACTCCTACAAAGATACTTCAATATTCTTTCAGGAGACCTGATGGAGAGTCTATCAACTTGTCCTCAGATTAGAGCGACATAAATGGGGATAACATTGCTGGGAATTTAATGAGACATGTTAATGTATAACACTTGATTGCAAACTATGTAACCACTGACATGCACAACTGTTCATTTTATTAAATTTTTTTATAAATAATACAGTACTTTTATTTAGCAATTACGAATTAAAGGTACACAATGCAACTTTTTTTGCTGTTGACAAAATGTCCGTGTATGAGTCAATGCATTATTAATCCTTCTTCCAAAACATGTTTTTGTCTTACTTTGATTCACTATGGTAAGCCTGTTATAAGTGTTTATATTTTAGACCGGACGGGATGGTTTGCGTGGGAAATTGCATACATGATTTTTGAAGGATCATGTGACACTAGGGATGTTATGGTATTATCAATATCGTGGTATCGCGATACCAAAATGATCTCGATATCATCGAGGTCACAGACTGTATGAAACGATAGATCTAGACTTTTGGACAAAAAAGTAAAGGTTTTTTTCAGCCTAGTGGACCGTGCACGAGAGAGACCGAGTGTGACCACGAGTGCACTCGATAGTGCGTGAGAGAGATCGAGGGCCCTATCATACACCCGGAGAAAAACAGCGCCAATCGCTTTACGTGTGTTTTTTGCTAGTTTCAGCTCGACGCAGTTATCATTTCCTACGCCACGTTGTTTAAATAGCAAATGGAGTTGTGTGCCCATGCGCTGCTGGTCTGAAAACGAGGTGTGTTCAGGCGCATTGTTGGAACTGAAATAGACTGCGCCATTGACCAACTGAAACCTGGTCTAAACCCACAGCGCAATGTGACGTCGGAGTGACGTCTTTACTATGTGGACCGCCAATTTCGGTCCACTGAAGGGGTTGTTTTGTAACGCCAGGCGACGTCTTTTTTCGACGTCTACCGCACATCTAATGTTGACGTCCGTGGGACCTCTGTGTAAGGGTTATTTATAATCCAAATGTGGTCGGTTGTGGACGTATTTTCAACATAAAATTTAGACTAGTTTTAGATTCGTTTTTATACAACTTCTATAACTGTAGTCCCATGTTTCAAAAGGGTGGAGGACATGTTTTCTGTACC
Organism: Phoxinus phoxinus; assembly: GCF_949152265.1. Taxonomy (NCBI): domain Eukaryota; kingdom Metazoa; phylum Chordata; class Actinopteri; order Cypriniformes; family Leuciscidae; genus Phoxinus; species Phoxinus phoxinus. Next base: position 43,819,278 of record NC_136877.1, on the reverse strand, counting down.
ATGTATTTACATTTATGCATTCGGCAGACGCTTTTATCCAAAGTGACTTGCATTGCATTACACATTTACATTCCTATCAGTTCTTGCTTTCCCTGGGAATCAAACCCATGATGTTGGCGTTGCAAGCGCCATCACTCTACTGTTTGAGCAACAGGAAAGCTGTATTCATTTTCCTGTAGCTTTGTTTGTCTCAGCAGCTTCTCAACAGGAAATGCATTACACCTTTGTGTGCGTCTCCAGCTGCTGAGACAATCAAATTGTCTTTTTTGTTTAGTTCCTGGAAAATTATCTTAAAGCTGCAGTCCGCAGTTTTCCCTCTTTGTCGCCATCTCTGTTCGAAATCTACAATTGCAGTTATTCGCGGAATTATCAACTTTACGCCAGTTGTGCCTCGACACGGCACAGCGCGGATTAATCCAATGTTTTGAGGAGAATGTGCGGCTGTCAGTCACCGTGCCGGTGTGGATACTGTCGTTCAGAATCACAGATTCTACTTTTTGGAAGTATGACCAACTTAAGAATTTTCACCGGGAAATGTCATTTGAACAAGTAACATCCACTTTTGTTCTGACCAACTAAGGGGAAAAAGCATTGCAGTAAATCGCGCTGATTAAATCTAACGATCGCTTATCATATCACGTCAAACCCTGCAAATTATAATTTGTTCTCAAATTGTTGATGTTAACAACATCAGCATTGCGTGACTACATTTAATGCCCTGCAGATATTTATCCTTATTTTCGCATGGGCCCGGTCGACGTCTCTTTTTTTCTGTATCCACTGCGAAGTCTTTTGCATTTTACAACAGGTGAATCTGCAGTTGTCGTTTGAACCTTTCTGGATCTACCATCAAATTAATAAGTATAATTATATCAAGTGCTGCGATAAAAGGCTATAAATCTCCACCTCCAACATCCACACACGCAATATAGCCTACTAGTCGAGACACCTTTTTTATGTGTACGGATGTGATGTAATGACGCAAAGACATGCTAGAATTTCCTGCGGAAATCCACCAGTACCACTGGAATTGAAAACATTATTACAAGTTTACCGTTTCGAATCGAGCTAAGGCAAGCAGATAGTTTTGAGCACTGGCTGGTTATGTACTTGCTCAAATTTATTTTGGATAATTTTTAACCCCAAAAAGTTATGGACTGGAGCTTTAAATAATTATATGTAATCTGTATTCATATGACCCAAAACTTTTTAACAGTAGTGTAGGGATCATCTGGGAAGCTGGAGACAAATAATGCAAAAGATTCTTCATTTGTTCTCCAACTCATTATTGTCTGAGAGAATTTTTTTGATATTAAAGTAATCTTAAAGATAAGATCTTAATCAGCATATTGATTTGATTTCTGGGTTCTATAAAGTTCTGTACTTAAAACCTGTAAATAAAACATTCTCATATGACATCAGACTATAAAACCTTAAACCTAATAATAGAAATCTGGTCAAAAAAGAAAATTTGATTAAAAAGAAAATTTGATTAAAAAAAAGAAAAGAAATGAAAAGAAAAGAAAAATGATACAGTGGGACAGAAAGGAAGAAAGACATAGAAATAGGCCTCAGTGTTGGAGCCATCAGCTTGTGTTAAGTGGATTGTGACGGGAGCCAGACGGACTTTGATTCCCTCAGGTGATTTTTCCGGTAAGTTCTCAATAACGCGGAATGACAGGGGACAGAGGGTGCACATCCCCTCTCGTGTCATCCTCATTCTCCTGTTATTTTCAAAATCGCGGCCGTGACAGAAGTTTTAGCCGCAGCTGTAATATGTAGCCGTGAAGGGCAGCCGAGCACAAAACTGGTGCTCGTTGTCATGAGCTGTGGTCACTGGAGTTTGTTACATTAGACTGTCAGGGGTGAGAGGCTAACAGATCGCTGTTACTAAAGACAATACATACAGCTGTAATATGACAGGTTCTGTGTTTGATTCAAGATGATCACCAGAGAGTATAGGTCGGGCTTCTAGCATGATAACATGTCGTCTTTTTGGGTCATGGAACCCTTTAGAGGGGAGAAAATGTACACGTTGTGTAAATGAATGGTCAAAACGCATAAAGAATGTCAGATTTTAGTTGAAAAGTGTTAAGATTAATGGATCCGTTTACACGACACTGTTTTCTACAAAAAAATACAAGGCAGCATCTTTTTGGGGGCCTGAAAACGCACACTTCGGGGTTCAAAGTGCAACCGTCATTGTCTGTGTAAACTACAAAAACGTGAATTTGTGAAAACGGTGACGTGTTACATCTTCAGTCTATAGTCGCATAATGTTTCTTTTCGAAGTGACATCAACATCTACTGGCCTGGCATGAATAATGCCACGTTTTTAGTCGTTTTCAGGGATCCGTGTGAACGGGGAACGTTTACAACGTTGTCTGAACGTGGAAAATTCAAAGGAAAAAGTTTCTGTTTTTAGTACATAAACGTGAATTAAATTCAGATTAAACTTACACCGCCAGATATTTTTTCTTGTTTAAAGCTGAAACTTAATTTTGATAATTATTTTTATTTTTTATTTGTTTTGCTTCTCAAGTAATTGTATCTTGATTTAAGAATGTTAAGATATTTTAATTATTAAATAAACTTAAAGTTAAATAAAAAACAAAAAATATATGTAAACGTATTATCTCTTAAGGGCTAATCTACACATTCTTTTGGACAACATATTCATAGACAATCAGCATGATTAATACGGTACATTGGTTGGCTTTTCGGTTTTGTAGTACGATGCCTTTTTTAATTTTTGTGGACTCTTTTGGTGCTATCTTGCACCAATCTCTGAAATAGAACCGAAGGCACCCTATATAGATAACAACATGTATGGAGAACTCTCACTAAAGACCGATATATAGCACTCCGCTAACAACAGGCTATACGGTCTGAACAGCCTGTGATGTGGACAGAACAGACCATTCTTGTTTTGTTTGTTGGTTGAGAGAGTGTTGCACAGCACGCATGAAACAATACAGTTAAAGGGCCAAAAATGGTGCAAATATTGAATTTGTATACCGGCATGCCATGTGACATTACCAACATTAAAGAACTGTGAACGTGCAGTTATTAATATTATATAATAACTTGAAATTTAATAAATAACCTTAATAACTTAAAATATCAGTGGGAACTTAAAGTAAATATTGGGTTTTTCAATTGACAAAAACATTTGGGAATCCCTGACTAAACCCAATATCTTGTCCTTATAATATGTGTACAGTAAATTTCTTTGAATAAAAGCATCTACTAAATGTCTCCTTACCTATAAGGAGGAGTAATTAGTACAATTCGCATAGATTATTAGTTTCAAGGGTCGGTATATCTGGCGTACAAATTAAAATTCAGCATATTAATCTCTGTAAAAGTTTTTTTTACTTCTAAATTAATAATCCATGTCAAATAAAAGGTCATGGATATTCATTGATCAAAGGTGTTGGTACCATCTGGTTCACAGGTGAGACACTTCTGTCCTAAAAAACATTTCACTTTTAACACCAGAACCTGTGAGCGTTTTCCAGAGCATCATTGCCGGCTCGAACCCTCTGCCTTTGATCCGCTACTCCAGCGGAGCTATTTTTGTGCATATGTTTTTATTGCCTTTCACTCCACAGCCTTTCTCTTGTCATTGTTTCTCCCGTGGGGTTTGAATGGGTAGCATATGGAAAAATGTCTCTGTTTTTGTTTTGCGGCTGAGCTCAAAGTCAGGAACATTTGGTGATCTCAGCACATGACCACCATACGTAGCACCCCAGTACCACCAACATTATTCGGTCATGGGTAAAATTGGTTTGGCAAAGAATTTATTGCATGATCTCATTATATGCATTTGTTTAGCAAAATATGCAAAAATGTAACTCTGAGAGTCTGAGTATGCCCATATGTGCTGAATACGTTGCTTATATTGTATATCAGACCCAAGGTCTTGTTCAACTTTACCACACAGAGCAAAAACAAGCAGAGAGAGCACTGCAAAAGACCCTTAAAATCCAAACTCGGTCCTTAACCTCAGTTTGCATACATGCATATGGGCTCTAGGTGGCAGTGTTGTCCTGCTGGCAGCTTGTCTCATCTTACCCTGGGTCTATTTGCAGTGGTTCCAGTGCTCTCAGCATCAGCCTAATGAAGTGAATTCTACAGTGTGGCTGAAACTGATGACTCTATCTGCTCTGTTACTGACCATTTTACCTGGCTTTCTGAAGTCGTGAACACTCAAATCAAAAGTTGTCTATTATCATAAATGCGCCCTATAGCCTACAGTTATGTGCACTCATGGCCAAACCATGCATTATGGTGAGCAGACCGCAATTTATTTGTTTATTTTAATTGTGAATATTTTTAAAATCTCTCTCTCTCTCTCTCTCTCTCTCTCTCTCTCTCTCTCTCTCTCTCTCTCTCTCTCTCTCTCTCTCTCTCTCTCTCTCTCTCTCATACACTCTAAAAAATGCTGGGTTGTTTTAACCCAATTTTGGGTCAAATATGGACAAACCCAAACGTTGGATCAAAAATGCAATTGAAAAATTTAACCCAATGGCTGGGTTTGTCCATATTTGACCCAAAATTGGGTTAAAACAACCCAGCATTTTTTACAGTGTATGTACTTGGGTCGTAACTGTCACGATTCCTCGATTAATTTGTCTATTAACCGGCAAAATACCAGAAGTGCCACATTCCACGGACGATCAGTTAAACATCATATAGCATTGCTATTGTGATTCAGTTAAATAAATATATGCACTGCAGGTTTCAAGGTGAAGCGCGACACTTTAATTATTTACATGCGTGCAGGTTATGAGTTTCTTCCCTCAGAGCGGCGCCATTCACAGTAAATGTTGCTCCACACGAACTGGCTTCCAAAAATGTTTCATGGGAAGTTGCACTGTTATAATACATGATACATAGGCTAGTACATGGACATTTGCTCGTCATTTGCTGCCAGTTTGGGTGGCTTATAACGTTTATCTGGGTACGCAATACATCAATAGCCTACATGTTTCTAAATATGCAAACTGTTTAATGCGATTTTAGAAGTTTAAACCCTCGCTCTGAGTTTGCGTGTTTTAATATCCACATGTTCTTGTTTAAGAAATTACAGTGGCTGTAGCATTTATCGACCAAATATGAAAGATTAAGTGGATATTTTTTAAAATGTTGTTTGGCTAATATTAAACCAGGGGCACATTACATGAATTGGGTTTATGTGTAGCCTATGTCTTAGTTTAGTTTGCGCCAACCCTGGGTTTTAGGTACCATGAAAGTGGTTTGGCTTTTAGGAGTGTTCATCGCCATAGTAACTTGCGGTCCACGGCTAATCTGGTCCGGGACAGGTTATGTTCCAGGTAAGAGATCTCAAACCGAACTTGGATTAATCAGCTGTGAGCAAAGTGACACATGTCTGATGCGATAAAGTCACTCCACCTGTTACTACTCCAAATTAAAGGTCACTACATAGTAATAATTTTAGTAATGCTTATTTAGAATAATAATTTTGTATGATATATATATTATTTATGTTATTATTACACCCTTAATAGATCACACATGTACAATTTTAGTTTATCAATTATTATTACGCACACTTTAAATTAATTAAGGTAACATAAATACGCTTTAAAATCGATAGATAAAGCTATGACATGACTAGCCTACATGTGATTTTAAATGTTCAATTCTCTCTATACCTTTATCAACTGTATAAACATCACAAATTTTTACTTGTAGCCTACTGATATAGCAAGAGTTTTTCTTTTAGTTGTCCTCTTTCATTCAGCTATTTTCTTGCTGTGTAAATTTGTTTAAATAGGCTACGTAATATTTTTTCAATCTCGTAATATTCTGCAGAAGAGAGAAGTAATTCGTGCTGCTTCTCTCGTGAGAAATGAATCGCAGTTTCATTCTTTCTCAGCATGTGATTGGCTGTTCGCTACTGATGTCACACCTGAACTCCTAAACTCAGGATCAAAGCCTGAGTTGACAGAGAAAGTTGATGATCAGCATCATGGTAACTAAGCCTGGTTAGATTGGTTTGGTTTTGTCAACTCAAAACTAATCCTGTAAACCTGAGTTTGTTCAACTACCATCATGGTACAGGCCCCAGGATTTGATCATGATGTATGTGTAACAACAACAATCACCGGGCCGTTGGCGCCCTCTACAGGCATTTGTTATAATTGATTGTTTATATTATGGATATTAAATTATGTTTTTTTTAAGTGTTGTTCAATAAAGCCATATAATTACTTCCTTATAAAGTGTATTAGTATACTAATTATTATTGACTCATTGTTATTAGATGCTACCTTTGTATTTTAAGTAATTTTAATGATTATTGTTCACTTATAACCACAAAAAAATTATCTGATTACTCGATTAATTGTCCAAATAATCAACCATTAGTGACAGCCCTAGTCATAACAATATGAGCAAGACATGAGATGGAATTGTACGTCGTTAATAGCTGATTAATCATAGCCATAAATGAGTTTAGAAAGTTATTAAAATGTGTCTGAGAATGCTTAAGTTGTGATGTTTAATTCTATTTGTTTATTTAATAACGTCTAGTGATACAAATCTTGAATGTAGTTCAAGATTTGTCATTACACAATTCTGCAGACTTTGCACATTTAGAATGGTGTAATTATTATTTATTTTTTTAATGGACTTAATCATGTTCTGATGCACCCGTGTGCATTTATGAAGCTAAGGAGAGAGAATGAAAGAGCCTGAAAGACAAGTGAAAAAGAATGAGACTATGAGATAAAAAGAGATTGTACCCGGGTCTGGTTTGCTATAATGGTTGCGTGCAAAGGGTTTCACTTCAAGGCATGAGGGAGAGAGAAAAAAACAAAAGAGAGAAAAATAAATGAGGCAAAACGCATGACAGACAACTGCGAGACAGGCACAATTAGAATCATTATTGAGGCAGCAGAGATCAGAGAGGTGCAACATGGCCGTCCTGCTGGGCTCTGGCACGCGGATGAATAAGGTCATGGTCACTTCAGTAAAGGTATGCTGAACCTTCTCCTGATCATCCCTACTTAATCCCTCTGGACCTTCAGTTAATCAACCAGCACACACACACACACACACACACACACAGAGAGAGACAGACAGACGTACACACACTCAAGATTTATTCTTTCTACTGAAAGCTGCAAAGTCAAATCTGACCTTGGGAGTTGTAGTTCACACTGGTTTGGAGGCTGTTCACTGTACGTCTTGTTTTTTCTCTAAACTTTCCATTTAAGCACTCTTGAAATTCATAATTTAGAAATTCATACTGTAAAACCTAAATTTTATGGACGAGTTGAGCTGAGTTGATTAAGTAAATGCACAGCCTTCAAAAACATTAAATCTTACTGACCCCAAATTTTGAACAGTATACACATTTCTATTTTTTTTCTTTTATGTAAACTGACCAAAAATATTTGTGACTTTAGCATTCACAGGCATATTCAGATTTCCATTCCAGTAAAATGCTCTGTAGAATGAAAATGTATTTTCTAATAATACATGACAGCAATAGCAAGTAGCCAATTCATGATTCATGGCTGTGAAATTAAAGGGATAGTTCACCCAAAAAGTTTTTTTTTTTATATTATTATTATTATTATTTTACAAAAGATATTTTAAAGAATATGGGTAACCAAACAGTTGATCCTCAAACAATAGGCCCTATTGACTTCCATAATATTTTTTTTTCTTTTCTTCTAAGTTAATGGAGTCCATCACCTGTTTGGTTACCCATATTCTTCAAAATATCTTCTTTTGTGTTCAGCCAAAGAATTAAATTCATACAGGTTTGGAACATTTTGAGCAAATCATGACAGAATTTTTATTTTGGGGTGAAATTGTTTTGATAGAAAATATCTAAACACAAATTAAATTGGCACCCAAGAAGTGTTTTTATGGAAACAAACCCCTAACCTATATAATCTTTAAATATGTATTTTTTTTATCTTAAAAAAAATCAAATAAAATGTGCAAAAAGTGGATGCTACATCACCATAACAATCCGCTAACAACTCTTAAAAGCTTAGAACAAAACTTAACAAAGCTTAACAAAGCACATACCAACACCTGTACATTACTCTACTCATTTTTCTTTGAGAAAAGAAAAAAAAAGTTATTTAACTGCTAGCCAAATGATTTGACTCCAAACAAGTGCCTATAACTTTCAATGTTTCTCTAGGCAACATCAGTTTGCTGGTGACGTCTCCATTGTATCTGTCTTTCTCTCAACAGACACACAGTCTCTCCTGAATTCGACCCGCACGACTCCCACATTTAGATATGCTCTGGAATCTTCTGCTCGAGCAAGTGGACTAATGCATCTCCGTGGAAACGCTCGCTCGCAGATTGATCAGGCATTACAATATCTGCTCTCTTCGCCATCGCAGTCAGAGAGCCAAAGATTCGACTCATCTCAAGCACGGGGGAAATTGGCAGTGAAGAGCATCTTAAGTTAGTGTCAGTGTTAGGGAGATGATGCATAGTCATTTCAGTAGACACATTTCCCTCTGCATTCAAATGAGGGTCGATTTACAATTCAGTTCATCTCAGAAGTATGCTACAGTGTTAAGAAAAGGTTCTATTCAGAACCTTGAAGAGTTCTGTCAGGAGCTTCATATTTAGAAGCTTTTAGGGGCTCCCGCCATTTTAAGGATTTAGTTTTAATTAATTTAGTTTAAATTCATTTTTAACAAAATTCAATGAATTAAGCATCTCATAAACATTCAATACTAGACAAATTTAAAAAAGAAAAACAATTAAACAAATGAATTATTATTCTTAAGACAGAACTTTTTTTTGGCAAAAAGGCAAGAACCGGGGTTCCATTTAGAACCACACTGATCCTTTCTAAATATACTCAAATACTGTGCCAAGTGTACAATTACAAACAAATATCCTCGGGACAATGCTGACCTCAAACACAAAAAGTATGGGAAATTTGAATAATTCCCCCCCCCAAAATCACTAACTATTAATGTACAACAGATATTCAGAGAGGTATTACAAACATGCAGGTCAGAAGCATGTTGGAGAGCGTCTCCCATTCTGGCCCCCAGGGCTGTTTATGGAAATGCAGAATTTAATAAGCTCTTCTCGACACCTTGTCACTGACGTGTGTGTGTGTGTTTGTGTGTGTGTCTGCGTATATGCACCTGCATTAGCAACGCTCTGTTGAATAAGTCCATTATGACAGAATGGAGTGACCTGAGTGTGCACTGTCTGCATTCTTTGAATACTACAGAATTACTTGCATTTCACTTGAGTTCTGTCACAACATCTGACTGTATGTTATGCACACAGAAAAAACACAACACATTTTTAACATTTGCTATCAATGCAAATAATTGTAATGGGGAAACATAATTATTAAGTTGCAGTCGTACCCTCTTGGAAACAAAGACTTTTTCTACAGTAGGCTAAGTGCTGTGGATTTCTATTTCTGACAAAGCAAAAACATTTTTTGACTCCCTGACACACATCAAGAAACTTGTTAAGATGGAAATTAGTTTCTAATCATTCTTGTAAATCGATAATCATTTAATACCGCATATGAGTCAGAATGAGTTTTATGCTGCCATTTTGGCAAAGGGCTTTTTGAGAAATAAAAGAGTGAAAACTCACAGGAATTATGGGAAATATTTAATGGGGAAAAGTAAAAAAAAAAATAATTTACAGACACATTTAACTGCCTGGACTTTTGGCTAGAATTTCAGGACATGTCCAGAAGTAAGTTAGTCAACAACTTTGTATTCATTTACATGAAAAATCTGTTTGTTGTAATTACAGCTTTTCTTGTTCCTGACCGTCTCTTGGCTGATTCTACACTCAAACCCATCTGCCGTTCACCGTTCCGCCACATCCGAACCCGAGCAGACCCAGAAACAACCCATCATCCCCAGTGGCCCTCGTTTCATTGGCCCACCAGGCTTTTGGAAGATTGATGATCAGTCGGTAAGCTGCCACAGCACCAGATTTGCAGAAGGTCTGGATTCACTGGTCTGGTAAAGGAAGGGCAGGAATAGCTGGGTAATTTGGCATCACTTTAGCCTTTATTCGCTGGCTGGGCCAGCAGTGTTGGAAAGACAGTCATGCATGTCGGCCCAAAACAACTGCTGCCAAAGAGAACCAGATGATGATTTTATTTTATGAGAAAAAAACACCTTTTTGTTATAGTTACAATCAACTCGAGTCAACAAAAACGTCTCATTCTGAAATCCGAAGGTTTATGACATCTACAATTACCGGTACAAGCACAATATATATATATAATATTGTAATATGACGCAGACCAAACAATTTTGGACGTAACAGCAAACCACAATAGTCATTTTGAAAGATAAAATATGAATCTGTCATTTTATACTGTAGGCTGGTTTTAAATGGCCTGCTATTCAAATGTGTAATATAATAAATTGCAGCCAAAAAAATTAAAGCTTTTAAAATTTGCACATTTTATGGCATGTTATTCTGTCTCAGAACTATTGGATACTCTATAGACGTAATTTATATTGTACAAACTGTATATTCTATCCCCTTACATTAACCCTACCCCAAAACCTATCCATCACAGAAAACATTTGCCATTTTTAGAATAAAACAAACAAACAATGTGGTTTATAAGGACACAGGATATGTCCTCGTAAACCATGTTTACGTTGTAATACCCATTTCGTACACATTTGTGTACTCATAAACCATATATACAAGAATACACACACACAGAATAAAGGGAGCTGTTGAAGGGGCTATATGCAGAATTCAGAAATCCTTGTTATTAGCGACACCGGTGGCCATTAAGTGAAATGCAGCGAGCAACTTATTGCTCATGCTCACATTCGTGCACACGTAACGTACTAGAGACTGAACGTGATTCAATGCACCAATATACCATATTCTTCTCTTAGTTGGATGTAAAAAGTTGGACCTGTCTTTGCAGCGATATACTGTTAACGAACAGTGCTGTCCATGCTGCTGAGAGTACCGTTTAAATGAATATGTAAACATGTGCTGTGCGCTTTCCTTTCAATAACAAAATAAATGCACAACAACAATGACAGCAGTGAGAAAACAGCAGTTAAAAAAGTATCTGAATATAGCGATATGGATATATTTGCACAAGCTCTGCAATTTAGCGGCATCATGTCGACAGATGAGGTAATTCAAATTACACAGTTATGACAGTTTGATTATAAAGTATATTTGAGACTATAGACTATAGATCTGGCTATGTGAGACTAGTTTCATTTAATCCCGTTTGTTAGCATGACACATCTGTACACATTATAGTACAGAGTAGCTCTTTCGGCTTTATCCTGAACATTGTATAAGCATTCGTTTCATGTGTCATAGAACGGAGGAGAGCGCGTAACAGTCACATCCTTTTGATTTTCCCTGCAAAAACATAGGAGTCCTTCACATAAAAATCAGTTTACAGGCGTTCATAGCAAACCCAGGAATTCGGTGAAGGTCTCATATTTTTTAAGTTTCGTTACAAGCTTTTAACACATTGGCAATTAAAAAGGCAATTAATACACAACAATTCTTACATATAGCACTTTTAAGTGTTCTGTCAAAGTAATTTCAGCACATTAAGACATACCAGTGACAAACAACAACATTCTCTTTGAAGCTCCGCAAAAGAACGACTGGTAAATAAAGTACATCCATCATCTGTCAAATGTCTGACAACTGAGGCTGCGGGTGGCAGGTGTGGTTTCAATACATCGTATGTCACTTTAGTCTCTGTATAGGTAGTGTTTAGCGGCTAAGATCAGAGGCCGTTCACAAAACATTTAATCTTACCACTAAGAGTTCTCCTAAATGGCTTTAAGAGTTTTCTCTTAAAACCTATTTACAAAGCTGCTGAGACCAACGTTTACTAAGGAATAGAGAGAAGTTTTAAGCTGAGAGTAAGGGCGGGGTTGACTTCATTGCTCTGGATGATGTCGACATGCTTACTAACTGTGCCCACAGTGATTGGCTGAAAGGGGAGGGGTCTCTGTCAGTGATTTAATCATAGAAATATTGTAGAACCGGATATCATGTTGCCATATACAAATAAAGGTTTTCAAATAAAAATGTTGCCATATTCAATAAAGATTTTAAATATAGGCTAAGTGTCACTATTAAACAAGTATATGTTCAGCTAATTGTCAGCCTCTTGTCTGCATCTTGTGAGATTGGAGAATTCAAGCGACAATTGATGTTTAATAAACAAAGTTCGGGAGAAGCACGTTTAGATGGTCTATTCTTGAGCGGAGGGATATATATATACAGCCGACTCGCCTAGTTACCTCAAGTTTTCTGAATCCCTCCGCCACCCCGACTCCTCTGGGAATAACTCTGGGTTTGGGCTACATTTTTTGTGTGCCATTTTTGCCTTGTTATTATGATAGGACAGTGAGTATACAGTAAGCGATGTTGAAGAGATAGAGAGGGGACCGGATCAGGAAAGGTCCATGAGCTGGAACTCAAACTCGGGTCACCCAATGTTTTATTTTCCATCAATCAATGCATTTTGCCTGTACATAAATTAACCTTTATGATGTGTCGTAGCAGATTAAAATCTATTAATCAAAAAATGTATTGCATTTATGTAGAAAAGGCTCTGCACCCAAGTCTCGCCTATTGCCTCAATGATGTACAGTGTATTTGGGCGGATTGCCAGCAACAACCATTTTATGATCTTTGGTGATTTGGTCTTAGTGACAGATTTAGGAGCTGGGTTTTAGCACTAAAATGATTTGTGAACTACTCTTTGAACAAAAATGTAGGAGTCTAAAATTAGGACTGACACGCCTATTATTTTTAAGAGTTTCTCCTAAATTGCTAAGTTTTGTGAATATGGCCCCTGGGCTAGCAACCCCAAAAGTGGGTCTACTTGGGAAGGGTTTGTCCATTCAATTACTATTATGCCCAGCATGAGAGTTTTTGGAAGAACTAAATGGCTAGTGGCCAGAGAGAGTTCAGCCAGAATGGCTACTATTGTGATTTCTCTTGAGTTGACACATTGTCAGAAGCTTGCCAGTGTTATCTGCACTGATCCACTCTAAAGTACATGGTTATCATGACTTAATTTTGTGCTCCTTCATACAAAGAGAAGTTGTGGTAATTTAGTTTTTTGGCACAAAGTTTAGCTTATGGCTCACAACAGCAGCTAGCGTTTGGGCTTTCTAGATTATTATAGACTTCAAAAATATAAATATTTTATATAAATATACACCCATAACTATGAGTCAACTAAAATGTCAGACTAGATTAGGTGTTTTAAAACTGGGGCCCAGGGGAGCATGAAGAAAAATAGTTGACAGTTAAATAAAATTAACCAAATTCACCATTACCATTTCATCCTGATTTCTAAATTCCAATTAAACGCAAATTAATATTTTCTTTGAGAGATACGATACAAAACAGAACAGATAACTTGGCAGAAAGTAAAGATTTCCAGATACATACAGGATGTCTTGACAATGACGGAGGACAATTACAGTCTGTCAAACATTTGTCTATTTCACAGTTGTTGTTTTTTTGTCAAAAATACTGCTCCATATAGCTGTAAATATTAAAAGTCAAACATGTTTGACTGACTGTGATTGTGCTATACAGACTGTACAGACTACGAGCTTGTCGCTGGAAACTCATTCATCACTCCTGGTTTCATGACACTGAGTTAGAGACACTGGCCTTTAATACAGGAGTTGTTAACCTGGTTCCTCTGGTTTCTCTAACTTCTCAGGCAGAGTCGATGCAGTCCTCTCCATCGTCTCTGTGAAGGCGTATCGGTGCTCTGTGAGGCTTTTAAGGAAATTAAATCAATGACTGAACATCAAAGTTGTGTTAAATGTGCTAGAAGGTGGTTCTCTAATGCTGCCCTTAATTAAAGGCTGGATCGATGACCTTTTGTGAAAGGTCTGCTGGAGTCTGATAACAGCTTCTCTCCATTAAAAGTTTAGTTTCACTAAGACTTTTGACACTCTTCAGTCTCCTGTTTTCCTGAGGGGACTTAATTATAATGACATTTTTTTTATTCAATAATCACTGATTTGTCTCAAGTACATTTCTGCAAGCAAGCAGTGGTGAAACATTACAGTCATTTTATGTCAGGTGAATAATTGATTTTAAATGGTAAAATAAATAATAATAATTATATATTTTTTTTATTAAAAACACTACTTTTAGTTATTATTAATAATACATTATTATTATTTATTTTTAATAATATTATTATTTTAATAATACATTTTTAATTTTTAAGATTTTAAAGTCCCCCTGTAGTAAATTATTGTATCCCTTAAAACTCATCTTTGATCACCAAAATTACGTTTATTTCCTTGAAAAAAATGTCTTCATGCCTTAAAATAGCTTGAATGTAACTCACCTTGCCTAATTTAGTATACGCGGTTCTATGAATATGCAAATTATTCCCGCCTCCACTCAGAGATCCACTCGTTGACGATCACACGTTGATGTGATTGGTTACAAGGTTTGTGACGTCAGAAACACCAGCGATTTCAAACTGCGTTTTTGAGACTGTCTTTGCTGTTTTAAGGAGAAAATACTCAGCAATGGGTTGCAAGACTAAACCGCAATGCCAGGCTGAACAGTGAGGAATATTTGGCCACTGCCAACTTTGTGATGAAACAACATCAGTTGTGCCCAAATACAGAACAACCGAAGACATTATGATTAGAAATAAAACATTGATAGGAGAATAACTATTCCTACATGCCATCAGAGATGGAGATTGTGGTCCATTCTTTGGAAATCCCCAATGAGATATTAGAAAGTAAAGCAAATGTCCCTTTTTTGGAGGGTTGGAGGTGGTGCTTGATTGGTGTCAGTTCTAATCAAAGAAGAAAATCACATTTGACACATTGACATTATATAGTGAACTGAGAAGTATAAGAGGACAAAGTCTGAAGACAACATCCGAAACAATACTGTTCGGAGTCATTGTTTTAGACTCGCTTCTCAAAAAGTGCTTTCATTGAGCAAGAGTGCTTGCAGACCCACGGGGGGTATGTGGGTCAGGACTGTCAGAATCAGCCTGCCTTTACACAAAGTGATGGGTCTTTTGCCCCTTTATGCCCCCTTTTCCTTCCCACCTCGCCCATGTCTCCAGGCCTTGGGGAAAATGTTCCTTTGCCCTCCATTAAGAGTGTTCAGTGTTGCTCCCCAGCACTCTTGCCACTATTAGTCGAGGAGAGCGACAGTAATAGTGTTGAATGCCTGTGGCATGAGGACAATTCCACACAGCAATGGCTGTCCGAAACTGCAAACTCCCACCTCAGACCTCAGAGCGGCTCCACGCTGCTGTTGTGCCCTTCTCAAGAAGGGAGGTTGCCTCGACTCTGAGAACTGAGATCATCAAGAAAGTTCAGGTCAATCTCCAATGAGATTGACAAAGCATGCACTTGTTTTGTTCTGAAGTCTATGTTTGACCATTTCCTTGCATAAAAATGTACCATGGTACATTATTAATATAACTATTACCATATTTTCAACCAAAATACCACAGGTTTTAGCATGAATCAATAGTTTTAAGAGATTTTTAAACTAGCTGGTGCTTTCCCTTCACATAAAGGAAATGTCACTTTCCTGTTTGAATGTCATGTTTGAACATGAGCCATTGTTACAATACTGCGAAATCGGCTCTGTTAATTTAATAAGTTGCGGGAACATTGGCAGAAACATTTTGTACTGACAAATTTTTTTTTATGGAGACTTTTATTCAGCAAGGAGACATTAAAATTATGAAAAAAGACAGTAAAGACATTACTATTACAAAAGATTTTTGTATTTCAAATAAATGCTGTTCTTCAAACGTTATCCATCTGAGAATCCTGAAACAAATATTGAGGATTAAAACAGCATTAGAATGGTTTCTGAAAAATCATGACAATGAAGTAATATAAAAATAGAAAACAGTTATTTTAAATTTGAATAAAATTTCACAATATTTCTGTCTTTGACTGTATTTTATCAAATAATTGCAGTCTTGGTGAACATAAAACTTTTCTTTCAAAAAAATTATTCTTGCTGACATTCAAGGCTTTACAAATACGCATCCTAATATTTTCCTAATCGCACTGCTTTTCATTTACCAGGGTACTAAATAGTTTGAAATTTGTGCAAAATTATTATAATAAATATTTTTTGGTGATGGCCAAGAAAAAAAGAAATTAAGTTTTATAAGCTAGGCTGGAGTCAAAAATCATGGATTATGAAAGAGTGAAAAAAATCTGGTTTCCCAACAAATTATATCAGAACTGCATTTTAGTGCTTATGTTAACAGATATGTGGATAAAAGACTGAAAACTGTTGCGTGAATGTGGTACATTTATTGGAAAAGGTCATGTCACTGCAGTTTAATGGATTTCATGTGTAAAAATAGCTAAGAAACTTTTCAAATCTTGATGACCATGGTGGCTATCATAATATAATATCTGTAACTTTGAATCCAAGCAACAAATTTCTTACCATAGTAAGCTTTAAACATATTTTTCATTTCTTCACAGACAAAGACTCTCAATTAACACCAGGAAATGTGTTTGCATCAAATTACCTGGCATTATGTTTTGCTTTTATGCTTTTGACAATAATTCGGAAGCCTGGTGTACATTTTTAAACCAAAGGGTTTATCTATCGATTATCCTCACGGGTCTGATCACAACAGACATCACACTTGGGTGAAGCTGGCAATGGTCTGTCTCCCCCACAATGCCATCTGTCTGGTATGGATCCACCGGGGAGAAAATCCTATGTTGGCAGAAGTTTCCCTTTTGAACTGATCTAAGATCAAATCCCCTTTCCACAAACCTCAATCTCAACCACAACAACAGAAACCACAAATCTGACTTCAGATCAGCACACAAAAACAAGTTTCAGCCAAATTAAGAGGCTCATCCCATGCAAACGGCCACATTACTGAAAATAAATTGTGACCGCCGTCTCACATTTGTGTTTGATGTCAGCCAGCATCATCCGAAGACAGACTCATCCTGCGCTGAGATCAAATGACGCTGTGAAGTTTTAATTAAAAACCTTGATTAAAGAATGACACATTTTGCTTTGAAAGAAGGACGTCAATTTCTCATTACCTTAAATGCACACATCCAAACACACCAATAAACACTGAAAAAGAAGAAAGAGCAACTGAGGGAGTTTGTCTTTGAGGAGGGAGTGTAGAAGTCTCTCTTTGGACTTTAATTATGATAAAGTTTATTAATCATTACCCTCAATAGTGAATTACATTCCAGGTGTGCTTAAACCCATATCATGATGCTTCAAACACTAAAGTAAATCCTCTAAGGGTAGTTACACAGAGGATGTATGGTTGTGGAACGGTGAAAACAAGTGTCTTTAGAAGTTTTTCGGTAACACTTAATTTTGATCGTCCACTACTAACAATAAGTAACTTTACAACTACATGTCAACTAGCAGTCATTAGAGTGTTAGTAAACTGTCTGCTTGATATCTGCTAACACTTTATTTTTATGCTATAAAATGAATATAAGTCACTTTGCCCGAATGTGTTAACTTATTCTACTAACCCAAACCCTAACAGTCTACTAACAGTCTATTACTTAGTTAGTTGACATTTAGTTGCAAAGTTTCTTATAGTTACTAGAATGTCTAAAGTGGACCATCAAAATAAAGTAGCCAGTTTTGCCCTCTCAAAGACAAACAGAAAAAATAAAATGCATATAAAAATGTCAAAGAACTCAAGAAGTGCAAAATGGAGCTGATTAAATTATACTATTGTAACAGGTCAACACAATCCAGGTCAAAGGACAATGCCAACATAGCAGATGTAATATTTATACCACACAACTGCATATGGAAGAATTTGGCAGCCTGTTTCTGGCCTGTTTTCTTACAAGAGTAAAAAAAAAAGAAAAAGTCACATTCAACATTAGGTCACACTATGAGCAAGTATGAGAAATACTTTTATTTATTTATACGTTTATTTATTTATACGTTTATTTATTTATTTTTTACTCTGAAAGTGGAAACAGGCATCATCAATTAAAAGGGAAATTTCTATATACAGTCATATGCTCCCTCAACAACAGCAAAATGTGTTACCGAAGAAGGTAAATATGTTAATTTATAACTTTTGGTCAATGTAATTCCATGCAAAAATTACATTTCAGTGTAACTGAGTGATGAATAAAAACAACACAAGTCTGTAATACCCATTCGAAACATTAACAGATCTTCTTAGAATTTTTAAACCATTTTTTGATTGCAACATGATGTAGGTGATATGATGCATTTATGTTTCTTCACTATCATAAATCCTTGTTTGCCTTAAACAATGAAACCGACAAGAATTATAAATAAGAATTTATTTTAAAACATTAAAAAATATATCATTTGCATTGTGACTACATGAACACAGCTTCTTCATAAAATGCGCCCGCCGTTTGGACTTTCGGCCAATACGCCAACACTATGAGGTGGCCACAACTGCAAAACACAAGCACAGCAAAACAAAAATAATACATAAATTACTTAATTTCATATTAAATGAAACAGTGAAATGCAAAAAATAAACAGTTCATATTAAATTAAATTAAATATAGCATTAATCTACTTTATATTATAGTGCAGAAGCAACACCTTTTCCTTATAAGACCCTGTAAGAAAAAAACACCCCTGTATCATTTGCCTTTGAGTTTCCAATCAAGGGCTGACAGAAGGTGAGGAGACCTGTTTACAGGGTCATGGGCACATGACGCTATACGAGACGACAGCTGAAAACAATTTCAAATGAAGACGGCACACAGTTTTTTAGCTAGTTACTGGATAACCTTAGTATGAAATAATTTATTTGTATTTACAATAAACGTAAAATTGAGAAAGGATCATTTGTGTTTCTTGTTTAAGGAAAAACAATGCCTCACATGAAGAAGAAAAAAACAACAAAATGGCAACAGTTCAAACTCACAAAGCTTGAGGTTTGGCCTTTGGGGAAGCGTATAGGTCAAGAAACGAGTCCGTATCCTCATTACCTTTAAGCAAACACGTCCTCGGATCAAGGCATAGGGAATTGGGCCATAGCTTCGGGAATCTGTGGAATTCCGAAGGTTATCGCCTTCCAGCCACACATGCCCTCTTGGTACCTAGATTACAGCAGGATGGGAAGAGCAAAATGTTAAATCATAACTGAAAATTAATAAGATTTATTCGGATTGCAGCCAAACCAAAAATGAGGTCTAAAATGATCCTTTGACTCATGCTTCACATGCAACACACAATATCGGTTCCCCCGGATTAGAGGATAAAGAAGAAGTTCCTAACAGTGAGAAAGTTCACATGACTTAACTGCTCATCTCAGATGGGAATGGGATCATTTTTACTGACCGCTGGGGCCTCGCACCCCCCCTTTATCCTTTATCCTCTCTGTGAGGGGTGAAGCCACGCCTCCATGAGCTGCTCCATGGGTCTAGACCACGGACAGACCTGCCAGGCTGGGCTGGCAACCGAGCGAATCCTGATCCACACTGACATCAATTAGGAATAATCTCATCACACAGGGAGAGTGGGGCTGTCAAGCCCCTAATTAAGTCCCCTCCACCCCCTCTATATGTGAGGCGAGGGTGAACAACACATCACGTTGTCATTATAAACATAACAGTATGGAGACGCCTATCTGGCACTGACCAAACTTTAATAATTTCCACACTGTAGGATTTAATGTGCTCAACTGTTAAGAAAGCATACTTACGGTCACACCAGATATCTAACAAAGCCGTTTCATGCTTCAATGTGTGAAAAACGAAAACAAACATGACTTACAAAATGATTTGCTGACCTTCTGTATTGCAAACAAACTCATCATTGACCAATGCAAAAAGAACCGCGATTATAAACATATGTCAGCATGTATTCGTCTTGCAGTCGACTCTCATTAGCATGAAAACATATGTTTGATCCCATCCACAAGAAATCTCAGCCCGTCATCATCTGAAGCAAAGCTTTTGTCCTATCCGTCAGCCAAGCATGCGAGACTTCACACCATACTGTGACCAGACACAAATGTTGACAACCCTGCATTCGATCTTACAAATGGGAGGCATGTTAGAAACATCTTGATACTGGTCAACAAAATACCTCTACAACTAATGTAAATTAGTATATGGGCTTGTCTTATCTTCGACTTGCTTTCCTAACTTTTTTTTACTACTAACTTTTTTTTTTTTGGTAACTGAATTAAGGATTATGTCATTTTGTAGGGCAAACCAGAAGTCCACCACATCACCCTTGTTCCCTTGACAAAATACCAATACGATTTTTAGCAGCCAAGCCCTAAAGGGGCTGATTTTACCAGGATCGAATGAACCATCGGTTCGCCACGTAGAGTTTTGTCAGAAATTGCAGTATCTTTTAAACGATTTGACATACAGTATCGCCACAAAATTAGATATGGATCGTCGACAGCATGTCCTAAAGGTACCTGAGAAGTTCAGCTCCACCTAGTGCTCCAGAGATATAAGGATTTTTGCAAAAACACAACTTTTGAAAAAACTGTCCAAAATTTGTCCTTTTTTTCTCCTAAATCAGACAAGATCTCATTTGACATTTTTCATTAATGTGCCTGTCTGCCATATTAATTATACGAAAAACTGTTTGTCTAATTGTGTCCAAAATCGTATCATATGAACTTTGGACCGAGCCGCACAAAAATGACTGAACGGATATTCACTACCGTTCCTGAGAAATACCTCACCGAAGTTGACCTTGTTTGTTGTCTTATGCTAGTTAGCTTAGCATGCTAATTGGTTGCTGACTGCATATAAACTTTCAGGACTCATTCCTGCAGCACTCTACTGTACACTATCACACATTTTCTCCTGTTTATACTGTATGTCTTGACCATTAACATATTGTGGTTTGGAGACATGCAGTGAATAACAGCTGCCTAAGATCACACAGCCAAATCGGTAATTAGCCTTCTATCTTTGATTGACAAATCCTTTACTTTCCCAAAGGCATTTTATATAGAGAAACAAACAAATCATCCTGTCACACTGAAGGTAGTATTTACTTGCCAAGAGACTTTCTTTTCTTTTTCTAAAACGTTTATGAAGTATTGATATTTCCGTGTTATTAGATACCACAAAGTCACAGGTTTATTATATTAGCATTAGTTTTGTGTTTTCTGTCAGCTATAAATAAGAATCAACATGAAACAACAACTGTGACCTTGCAACAAAAAATGCAGCAAAAGACAAAATGCAATCAGAATGCAAATAAATGCAAGAAAGAAGACCAATCGCAATTCAATATGTACATTCACTGTTCATTTTGAATAGCAAGTCAATGGGAGATTTTAAAAGGAGAAGAAAAAGTAACAGTACATTGATGCCTATAGTAATTGTTCTGCAATTCACTAAATTGTCATTGTAATCCGTTTAGGTTTGACTAGTACTGAGAGACTGAGCAAACTCCTACAATCTTTTTCAGCTGAGGGTTTGTATCTCTTTACCTTAAAGCAACACTAAAGAACTTTTCGTCTTCAGTCGCCCTACAGGTTGGAAGTGGAATTGTCCATTATCGTCGCACGCTCGCTGTTTATCCAGCACCGGCTTTGGAATGAACGATGTCCACAGACAAGGTAAGAGTATGTTGCATGATTTCATGAAAGTATGATGTATTGCGACATCAGAAACGAAGAAAAACTAAATAATGACTATTGTAATGCTTGACGTAAAGCAAGTCAAATTTGTAGTTTTCTTATGTCTCATTCGAACTACAGAAACGCGACCCGGTCTGGCAAACTTACATAGTGTGGTGTGGTTATAGCAGATATAGGGCTGCAAAGCGAATCCAGAAGTGCCTTTCACCCTGTTACGACCTGATGAACCACTGATACGGTTTTGGAAACATTATTTTAAGGTAAAACATTTTCTTTAGTGTTGCTTTAAAGGACTCCAGTGGCAGGCCTTTCTTTCTCTCCTTTCTCTTCATCACTTGCTCTACTCATCTGTCACTAACACTAACAGCTTCGGGAAAAATTACAGGCCAGAACCGCACACAGGCAAGGTGAAAAAAAGAAAGAAAGAAAAACAAGTGATACCAAAAAGCAATAACAGCTATTTCAGTGAAAGGGTGTATATGCTCTCTCTGGACCAATAATAACTGAGAAACAAGCATTTGTTTCTTCCATAAGGTAAACGTTTTACCCAATGGACGTGAATGCATGTGAAATTCAAATGCATACACCTTAAGAGTAAACGCAGTGGTTCATACTAAAAGAAGAAAAAAATGTAGTAGAATACTTCAGAAAGTGTCTATGCATTATGAAGGCAGAGCCCATGTCAGTGCACTACAGTAGGTACTCACGTAAGTGTGTGTTTTAAAGATATCAGATGGTCCACTGGTGCAGACTTTGTCCCCCTCCAGTCCGATCACTCTTTTACAGATGTTCATCTTCGGATCAAAAGGACTTTTGGCTATTACAATATCCCCTCTGGAAGAATGTAACAGGTGAGGTCAAAAATGAAGCCAATATGAAAGTATGATCAAAATATCACTTAAAAAAAAAAAAAACACTAAAGTAAGCATTTCATAGACACTCACTTTTGTATTCGACAGAGGTGACGGCTTACTCGTTCTGAGAAAACCACATCGTGGCTAGTGATAGTGGGCTCCATGGAAGGTCCTGAACACTGTTGTACAGTAGGTGAATTGTGGGTAGCATTAAGCATGTATATGTATTTCTTTGTCTGTTTCATTAAATGATTTGACTAAACATCTCCAAGAAACTTACCGACACAAATTCACCAATATACTCAAAGGCACAGTGAGCGATGCAGCCATACTGGACGGTGTAACCAACAAAGCTAACTGTCTTCACAAAGAAACCACGAAACATCCTGCCACTCCTCAGAAATGCTGGGGGGAAAAAAAGAGTCATTCACAACAAACATTAATATTTCCATGCAGGAGAGATTTAAGCACATTTACTGATTTCCTTCGAGTTCTAAACCAGGTGATGAAAATGAAAGTCTGAGATTAAAAATTAAATTTAGTTTTCAGGAATAGTGACAAGAAATTACCGGAGTGGAAATGGAAAAGGGAAGCCGGCATGAAATGGAAATTAATTTCCATCAAATGTAAATCTATTTTCTAAATGCATCTTATTGTGAACGATTAATCCGTGCAATTTAGCATTTTCAAAATGTAGTAGTTAATGAGCTGAACGGCTAGTTGAACTGGTTTGTTCACTAGTTGGTTTTATTATATCTTAATAAAACATAGCACATGCTTGTGTATGGAGGTGTTGTTATTGGCAACTTAATTTTTTTTTCAGTAATTAAAATAAAGCTGTAAAATAAAACGGTAACACTTTACAATAAAAGTCAATAAAATTGTTAGTTAGCTGCTTAGTTGACATAAACTATGAAACATTCTTAAAGCATTTATTAATCTTAATTAATGTACATTTCAAAATGTACTACATTAATAAAAAAAAAAAAATGATGTTTATATTATTTAATGGATTTGAGCTAACATGTACTAACAACGATTAGTTGTATTTTTATTACCCAATGTTAACATAGAGAAATAAATAAGTTAACAAATGTATTGCTCATTTTTAGTTAAAGCATTAACTAATGTTAACTAATAGGACCTAATTGTAAAGTGTTACCAATAAAAGATGAAAAACACAAACTAATAAAAATGATTTAAAGAAATAGATGAAAATAAAAAAATAGGAAAATTGTCATTACTTACCCTCAAGTTGTTCAAAACCTGTATTATTATTTTTATTCTAAACAAAAGACATTTTAAAGAATGTTGGTAACCGTTGACGGCACCCACCGACTTCCATAGTAGGAAAAAAAAAAATACTATGGAAGTCAAT
Organism: Phoxinus phoxinus; assembly: GCF_949152265.1. Lineage (NCBI taxonomy): Eukaryota > Metazoa > Chordata > Actinopteri > Cypriniformes > Leuciscidae > Phoxinus > Phoxinus phoxinus. Next base: position 43,795,391 of record NC_136877.1, on the reverse strand, counting down.
GGCTACCGTCAACTGTTTGGTTAAACATTCTTTAAAATATCATCTTTTGTGTCTCATACAGGTTTGGAACAACATGAGGGTGAGTAAATGATGACAACATTTTCATTTTTTGTGTGAACTATCCCTTTAAACTATTTTTTTGAAAATATCAAAATAAATGCGAATTAAAATGATTAATAAATACTATAAAAATAATACTAAAACAATATGTATGGCGATTTCAAGACATATGAATTAAATCCCAAATTTAGATTGTAACATCATAAATGAATATTTGTAATAATTATCAATGATTAGTTGACTATATTAACCCATTCTCAAAGAGCACCACAGCGCTGGAGCTTTAACCGCTACACCTTGACTCCAAATGAAAACCTAAAATTTGCATGGAAATTCTCAATTGGAAATCTCACTCAGTGCCAAAAACTGACGACCCATGCCTGTGCCAGAGGGTCGAAAGTGGCTTTTAAACACTTTGTCACTGAGGTGGTGTTGGTGGGGAAATGCACCTCACACATTTAATGCTAACGGTTAAAACTGTGAAACCAAAGTGATCATTAGAGATGGTGTTTCATTCTCAGTAGCCTCTACAACCCATCAACAAGGCACAAAGGTCGCTCTTTGTGCCTTGTTGATGGGTTGGGCATCTGACCCTGTCTGAGACAACCCAATCTACACCTGTGGGAGCAGGTGACAGCGCTTGCAGGCACAGGTTCATCTCCTCGAACTAAAAAAAATAAAATAAAGGGTTACGCTATGGCCATAGCAACAGAACACAAGGTCCTTTGTTTGTCCTCGCACCCCGGCTCTTTAACTGATAAAACTGTGGTGCGTTGTCTGAATAAACAGTCCATCCTCACTCAAACTATTGACTTTTCCTTGGCCATCAAGCTAGCAGGGTGCGTGAGTCAATAAAGGTCATGTTTGGATGTTTGTACACATCCATGAAACCTCGCTTGGCAGATAAACAGCTCAAAAGATAAACCAACACTTCAATGGCGTGCCGTTTGTCAGTTTACAGGCTGGTTCATAACAAGAAACTCGAAAAATCGAGCTCTTGCGCAATTAGAAAACGAATCTTCAGAAGAACAACAGCGCTGGATGTCTGCAATCTTTTCTCCTGAAAACAAACCAAAGGAATTAAGGCGACCCGGCCGAGCAGAAACTAAACGAAACCGAGCCCCATCCCAAAAGCCCCTATTGCCTTGGGAATGACATCTCCAATATGGGGCAGAATTAATCCCCCTGTCCCCTACTTCCTCCATCTCAGTCCCAGGCCAAGTGTCAGGTGTCTGTCTCCGTGTGTCATGGAAAGTGCTACACCTAATCCCATTACCCACCAGCCATCTCTTCGCCCCATACCTCTCCGTCCCCGACACCCCTTTCAATCCATTCCGGTCAGACATTGAATCCACACCTTTGAATCCTCATAATTACGTCTGATACCCCCAACACAAACACGGTGTACGAGAGTTAGCTCTTCTACCCAAAGGCCCCCTCCATCCAGGGATGTTTCTGCCTGACTGGATGTAGTCGAATCTCAGGGAGGCAGTGAAAGGGCCAGCTGTTGTTTTGCTTATCAAACTCCAGGGTGGGGCGAACAAACTATTGTTTCTGGGCCGTTTTCCCTGCCAATTGATAGTGGGCACAGATTATCTGCCTAAACTATTACATATACTGTTCGCTTTCCTTTTAAATCGCTACACTCTAAAAAATGCTGGGTTGTTTCAACCCAATTTTGGGTAAAATATGGACGAACCCAAACGTTGGGTTAAAAATGTAAAAATTTAACGGCTGGGTTTGTCCATATTTTACCCAAAATTGGGTTGAAACAACCCAGCATTTTTTAGAGTGTATGCTGGTTACGAAGTGCATCTTTTGGGACAATTTTTTTTTCATCACTTTAATAATAAATTGGTAAATACGGGCAATTGGTTACCCTTAAGTTACTTCATACGGTGAAAAACTGTCATAAATCGAATGGGACATTTCAGTAAAATAACTTTTCTGAGGATTTTTTTGTGCAAACTGTCTAAAAACTAAAGCATAGCATACTGTCAGCATGCTAAATAAAGTACTTCTAATACTTCTATTCAGCAAGGGTGTCACTGTATATTGAACATGCGTGATAGTATACAAAATATTTCTTTTTTTAAATCATGCGATTCATTCAGTATTGCATTTACGCAAATAAATGACATTTTTAAATATATTGAAAAAGAAAACATTTCTTTTAAATTGTAATAATTTATCATAATATTACAGTTTCAACTTGGTGAGCATATGAAACTGATTTTAAAAAATCTTACCGACCCCAAACTTTTGAACGGAATTGTATATATAAACTATTGAACAATAGACAACTAGTTGACTCGACGCGATTCAGATTCTGGTAACAACAAAGCATGTTGATCCAGAAATATCTTCCTCTAGTTCTGTCCATCATTTTACTTCAATCTAATTGGCTCCATCTTTCATTCTTGTCCTGACCCTAAGAGACTGTCAGGCTCATATACCAGCTTGCCAGAATGTGTTGCGGAGAACACAGCATCCCCAACTACCGTCTAGTCGTCCAATCACCAGCACGTCACTGTTGTGGGCGTCCAGCATAGGTGAGGATTAAGGATTTAGCATAATAAGATTACACGGCCAGTGAATGATATCAAGAGACAGTCCATATGCGGCCGCCTGGTTTTCCACTAGCACCCTGTGTGTGTGTGTGTGTGTGTGTGTGTGTGTGTGAGAGAGAGAGACTGGGTGAGTCAGCTGCTTGGAATCAAATGGAGTTTAGCCAAAATCAAACAGACCTTCAGACAATTGAGATTAAATCTCTATTTCTGAACATTCCCCTGTGTGTTCGGAACAAGCACTATCTGCCACATGATTCCCTAGACGGTAAAGTGATGGACCAAAATGAATTTTATCTAACAATTGGATAATTAACTCCAAGTCTCCCCTTAATCCAGGATTACACAGTACAATGTATATATATATATATATATATATATATATATATATATATATATATATATATATATATATATATATATGTATATATATATATATATGCAACACAGAGCACAGAACATAGAGCATCTCTGGAGAGCCATCTGTGGCCCCGGACCCCCAAAACCCATAATGCAACAGAAGGGAGAAAGGGTTCCCAGAGAGCAGAGAAGCAGGTGGCATCAAAATGCCCCTTTAATCCTATAAATCTGTTGTAAAAACAAACTTCTGAAATTGAACAAATCTCTTGAGAGTGAGCGGTCATCAATGTTGGTTTAGCAGCATTTAATCTGATAAACTGTTCTAAAAAATAGATAATTAGTCTTGGCAACAAGTATGACAACTAAAAAAAATTGAATATTACCGGTAGATAAATAAATCAAGCTGTTGCATCATGTCTTGAACTCATGGCATGGGTGTTGCCTTAATAAAAACAAAAAGTTCGAAAATATGAAATAGTTTAATAGACCCTGCATATAAACTCTCATATCCATTCAGTTGCACATCTGTTTTAACAAAACAATGCGCTTACTGGTATTTATTAAAACACACCTTATAGACCGGATTATCATGCACCGGAATTAATTTTTTACCAAAACCTAAATTAAAACAGTCAATTAAAACATTTTGGCCTACAAAACTATTTTGGAGGAAACCAAAATGTTTGCCTAGATTCTGGTTCATCACTACATATAATACTGAACAGAAGAGTTAAGACATTTGATTTTCCAAAATAATACAATTACACCATCAGTACATTATGCATAAATGTATTACTTTGGAAAATCAACTGCGTTTTGAAAACCCTCTCAGTTGATATCATTAGATTTCCCTTTGAGAGTCAATTACAGTGCAGTATATATAAAAGCAAAGTGTGCAAACACCAATTCAGGCATTGAGACTGATGTCACACTTGTGTAAAGGTCACTATGACTCCGTGCCACCATCTAATGTGCTTACACTCCGCTGACCTCCTGAAATAGCAAAGAAAATAAACAGCAGCCCAGGTGACAGTGGAAACGATGCAGTGCTGTATTTTTGACCGCCATTGTTCATGATTGCCGGACATTCAGAACTAAAATTATTACAAGAATATTTGGTACAGAAATAGTAATTTACTAGTGCATTGACAGAAAATAGCTCCTCTCTGATAAAGAGCAAAAAACCATTAATATAGCCTAACATTTATAAGTTTACATTTCCAAGCATTCCTATTGCCATTAAAGGGTTAGTTCAACCAAAAATGAACATTCTGTCAGTAATTACTCACCATCATGTTGTTCCAACCCATGTTGTTCCAAGTAAGACTTGTTCATCTTCGGAACACAAATTAAGATATTTTTGATTAAATCTGAGAGCTGGCTCACAGGCTGAGGTAATTGCATCTGCCGGCCCAGAAAAAGTTAGTAAAAACATTGTTAAAGTTGCCCAAGTGACTACAGTGGCTCAACCTTAAAGTTTATCAAGTGCTGAGAATACTTATTGTGCGCAAACCCCCCATAAAATAACGACTTTATTCAACTATTCATTTTCTTTCCGTGTGGGCCTGTGATGTGAGTTTACGAGAGCGCCACGACGCATGCGCGAGAAGAGAACTGAGATGACGACGCTTACGATCATTTGATGGGAAAGTGTGAAAGGTAAGCCATTCATTTTGTGGCATTTGTAAGGCGCTTTTACGTTTTCTCGTTGGTTTCTCACGATTTGGACATCCAGGAAAAACAGACTTTTATATATCTTCTCAGTTCTCGCACATGCGTCGTGGCGCTCCCGTGAACTCACATCAGAGGCCCACACGGAAGAAAATGAATAAAGTCTTTTTTTTTTTGCACACAAAGTATTCTCGTCGCTTGATAAACTTAAGGTTGAGCCACTGTAGTCCCTTGGACTATTTTAACAATATCTTTACTAACTTTTCTGGGCCGGCAGCAATTACCTAGCAGCCTATGAAGGAGTGAGACAGCTCTCAGATTTCATAAAATATCTTAATTTGTGTTCGGAAGATGAACGAAAGTCTTACGGGGTTGGAACAACATGAGGGTGAGTAATTACTGACAGAATTTTAATTTGTGGGTGAACTAACCCTTTAATTGTAACAATCCAGTGAGATTTTTGTATGGACAAGGAGTCGGACAACAGCCGGTGCTCCACAAGGAGATCTGATCTCACCATCATCGAGTCCATCTGGGATTACATGAAGAATCAGAAAACTGAGGCAGACTAAATCCAGAAGAACTTCTCCAAGATGCTTGAAGAAACCTACGTGCAAAGCTACAATATACTGTGAAAAAGTTTTAGGCACTTGTGTATTAGGCCTACTTCTATTAGCTAAATCAAATTAATATATGACCACCCATTGAGTTTAAAACAGCTTTTGTCCAGGTACACTTGCACATAGTTTTTTAGGTATCTATCTTTGGCTATCTTTGTTGGTAGGTTTCTTCAAGCGTCTTGGAGACATTTCTGGAGACAACAGTTCTTCTGGATTTAGTCTGTCTCACTTTTTTTCTGGTTCTTCATGTAATCACAGACAGACTCGATGATGGTGAGAACAGATCTCCATGTGGAGCACCGGCAGTTTTCAGACTCCTTGTGCATACAAAAATCTCACTGGATTATTACAATTAATGGAAAAATTAATGTTTGGAAAAATGTAAACTGATACTTCCTACTGACAAACTACAGCAAAATATATAAATAACTGGCTTACAACCTTTTTTTTTTTGGTGAAGATACTAACATGCCTAATATAGATATTTAAATGAATTGTTTAATGTTTAATATCTTAAAATTGTAAAATATTATTTGGAAGGACAGCGGATGGAGTGAAATCAGTAGAAAAAAAAAAGAAAAGAGGAATCCAATCGCAAGGCTTGCTTCACAGCTTCTTATCACAGCACATCTGAATGTAGACATACATGAGGAGCTCGACTTTGGGAGCTTCTGTGGGACTTAAGAAGATTACATAGATTCGAATAGTGTTAACTAAGATGGCGTTCCCCCGAGAACCCAGATGGAAGGAAGATGAGGAGGGGGGACACTCTGATGTTCTCGATCTGTGTGGCAGAAGGCAGCTGAGGGTGGCCTGCCTCACACTCCTCTCTTTGTTCTCAATGGATCGGAGAACTTTGAGATGTGGTAATCGGGAGGCTATCGGTGCAACTATCAAAAAGAGGCCGGTGGATTGAGCTGGGATGGTGACACCTGGTTGCTGGAGGACAGATGTCAGCACGCATGACATAAAGGAAACCTCCCTCAATCACATCATTTTACAACAGTCCAATGGAAATCAAATGAATTTTAAAAGGCAGATAGTGAATAAAGCCAATTACAGAGTCAATCCCCGTAAATATGAACAAAAGCGAAGCAATTTCAAAGGATGGTGAGCTAGTTCTGTAACAATGACGTGACATAAAAAGACTAATCTTTATTAAAATGACCTTTGACTGCAGCCTGAACCCAAGATGGAGCTGAAAGGCAAACAGATCTTATCAGATGTGCCAAGTTAGGCCTTCTGTTGTGGGTAAAAGAGAAACCTTACAATTCTCTATTCATTTAAATGCCCATCCCTACCAATTAGCCTTTGTTTTTACAGGATAGATATCCTTTATTTCGTATTGGAAAAAAAAATCAGATTAATGCAGTTTTTGGAGGAGAGAATAAAATGACCTTCCTGTGGTTCACAAATAATAGTTACCACAACCCTATAATTGTCCTGGCATCCAAGATTATTGCTTTCCTTTCAACACTAACGCATACAAACCCTCCGCAGATGACAATCTAACTTCCCTTCTGAGCAATGCCACTATATTCTTAACCTCAGATTGTGGTAGCAAAGAGAATCACGTCGGGGAAACCCAAACAAGCTGCTCAGGAAACATTTGACATGTTATGACTGTTAGCATTAGCACTGCGTGGAACAATCAGATATGAGTTGATAAAGCTGACATAATAAAAATAACATAAGCGATACCAGCATCTGGACAAACTAAAAAGAGCACCATAACACTGAATGGGCCTGTCTAGTGGAGGAGATGTAGCATTGTTATGTACAGAAATTAGAAATAAAGGAACCAAAACTATCAATGATAAGACACCTTATTTTATGATAACATCACGGTTATTATATATGGATGTTAAATACTGATTTGTGTCTAATTTATATTGTAAGAAACTACCACAGCAATGTAGGGAATTGTGTATTGGGTGTTTGTGCGTGCGCATTGGGTGGAAATTGTGTATTGGGGTGTGTGTATACATATTATAATGTGACACATATAAACATAAACGCATATAATGTGCATTTGTGTGTATATATATACTAGCCTATATATAAAAAAATTGAGGATCAGTAAAAATGCATTTTCTCACCAAGGCTGCAGTTATTTGATGAGAAAATAAATATTGCAGTAAAACAGCAATATTGTGAAATATAAAAATTGAATAATATATATATATATATATATATATATATATATATATATATATATATATATATATATATATATATATATGTTTTAAAATGTAATGTATTCCTTTATCATAACAATTACTCCAGTCTTCAGTGTCACATGATCATTCAGAAATCAATGTTGAAAACAGTTGTGCTATTGAATACAAGGTTAAAAAAAACAGTATTTATTTGAAAAACAATTAATTTGTAACATGGGAATAAAATAATGAAATTCATTGATTCAAATAATATACATTATATTTGCGATACATACTATTACAAATAGTAAAAATGGATCTGATTGTTTATTCTGATTCTGACACTTATGCAAGCATGCATCTTGATTTATTGTGCAGTTAATTAATCACTAAATATACCGTTACAGCTTCAGCTTTTACAGTCAACGGTGATGAATCTGCTTATAACATTTCATAAGTCTTGTCTAAAGTACAAGGGCAGCAAGATTTTTGTGTTACAGCTCAGGTAACGTTAGCTGTCAGTTTTGAAACATCGATGGCATAAATATGATCTACAGCATTAATGTGTGATGGAATTATAATAAACACTATGGTAATTTGTACAGTAATCCTACCTGATTCGTGCCCATTGACAGCGTGCTGTTTGTATTCCTTGATCATACGTTCACTACGCAGCTGCAGTCAACCTTGAACTCCATTGCGTCATCGTCGCTAACCAAGTTTCTTTCTGATTGGCTAAGAACTAAACAATTCATTCGCTGATTGGCTGTAGAGTCATTGGCGTTGCTGTCAACAGAAAAAACATGGCGGCTCCCGTTAGATGCATGGCTGGATCCTCCAGCAGAAGCAACACAACTAGTTTTCAGAAAAAAACCCGCAGCAAACTCGTTTCTATCCCTGGGACCAGACCGTCTGTACAGAACGGACAACTCTTACTGTCATCTGGCGTCAGCTCGCTTGACTACGTTATTGGTTAGTATAATTCACTCGGTTTAAGCTCACTGTCAAGTGGATGTGTACTAAATTCATTTTTGACATGCCTTTCTATCGTCTACATATTCTTAATACATCCAGGAATAATTCAGCATCAATACACTTTTGTTTGCACCACTGTCACACACTGTCTGTTTTAAACGAGACATGCCCTAATTCTATCAATATCAGGGTTTTCACTTTATTACGCGTATAATCTTTGCATTATATTAAACTTTATTGTATTATATGAAATATTTTTGTATTGTGTGTTGATTATGATTACTATCCTGGTATGTATAAAAAACGACAGAATATCCCCTGATAAAAAATGGTTTTGTTTACACACACACACACACACATACATATATATATATATATATATATATATATATATATATATATATATATATATATATATATATATATATATATAATGGTTTTCTATTTTAATATACTTATTTCTGTGATAACTTATTTTTGTTCAGTCATTACTCCAGTCTTCAGTGTCACATGGTCCTTCAGAAATCATTCTAATATGCTGATTTAGTATCAATGTTGGAAAAGTTGTGGTGCTTAATATATGATATATATTTTATAACCTGTAATACTTTTTTCAGGATTATTTGATGAATAAAAAGACCAAATGTCCCCACAAGTATAGTAAAACAACCTGAGATCACCTACATTGTGTTACAAGGGAAATGGGTTAATAAACATACTAAATTACGGTATATATTTTTTGCAAATGTAAAAATGCAGAAAGTTGTGTGGGATGGTTAGTGTGAGGGGATAGAATATACAGTTTGTACAGTATTAAAACTATTATGTCTATGGAGAGTCCCCACAAAGATAGAGAACTAGTGTGTGTCTGTGTGTGTGTGTGGTGGACGCACATAATAATGCTAAATACCAGCTGGTATAATATGCAAAATAATACATTTATTTCAATGTAGGTGTATTTAAGCCTTTCTGATTAAGTTATGGATATAACAACACATTATTATTTTATGTCATTAAATATACACTTTTTTCCCCTTAGGTGGTGGTCTGGCAGTTGGAACTCTGCTACTTGTAGGTAAGCAATGAAGCAATTTATTTATAATATCATGTCATGTCATGTCATTAAGTTGTTAAAGATATTCTTATTTCTGGCTATATTTTTTCACTTAGCCACTGCTTTGCATGTCATAATGGCTAGTGTACAGGGATTATTAAAAATAATGTTTTCATTAGATGTTAGAAGATTCATCTTTTCATGTTGCAGAGTACAGTACAAAGCCAATGGAATTTAACAAAATTGCAAATAGTGTGTGTGTAGTTGCTTATGAAACTACAAATTTAAGGATCAGTTGGCTGATAGCTCATTATATGATGATACCTCTGATTGCAGACCGTTTTTGTTTTGTGGCATGAAACCTTGCGATAGGTGTTGCAAGTCTTTTCTTCTCTATTTGGATGTATTTCCTGGATTCTTGAACAAGAAAAAATGTAGGGCGGGACTTGGTTTTGGCCATTGGTAACTGATTGGATGGTGGTTTGCTATTGGATCTCATGTGAGTGACAGGTTGTCCCGCCCTCACACCAGTAAACATGTCATCAGAGAAGATAAGTTATTTTGAGTAAAGATTATGAGGACACATGAATAAATAAAAAAATCATGTGCACAGATAAATCATTTATAATGCCCCATAAAATATAAAAAAAAATCCCATAAAAATTGTGATTCATGGTGACTTAACAGCAGTTTAGAGTAGTTTGACAGATTCAAAATTGAGGGTCTTTCTGTTGCATCTCATCAGTATTATTCATTTATTTATTTTGACATAAGGGTAAGAAAGTTGCCACTGTTTGCTTTGCACTCTAGTATATGACCTCTATTATAGATTTTTCATTGAATAATTATTGCTTTGGATGTAGCTTATTATTTTCAAAACATATATTCATGAGGATCTTATATCTTCACATCCAAATTTCTATTCTGTGCATTCTTTTGTCCTTTTTTCACTTCATTGGAAGTGGATTGGTCATGGTCCTTTATGATCTATCGAGTCCTGTCTAGGTCACTTACGTCCTCAACATGTGATCATGTGACCCACATGAAAGATACCACTGGTGTGTGTGAGTGAGAGAGAGAGAGATATGTTTATTCTTTCTATAATAGAAGGAAATGATCTGCCTAAATGGCATGGTCTACTTTATCTATTATACAACAAATTATGTCAAATAAGTTTATTTCATTTTCTTTCGTTCTTTCAGATGTTAACAAAGGTGAAGCGTGTAATTTTTGCATTACAAGTTGCACCAAGCTAAATGGTAAAACATCATTTAATTTGAACACTTCTCCGACCTGCCATTGGTTGGTTAAATAGATAGTAAAATTACACAATTGGTTTAGCCAGTGTTGCTGTGTTAGGATGCAGAAATATTTCAGTGTATGTATGCCTTAGTTATTATTATTGTCTCAGCATGCGTATTAAAGGGTTAGTTCACCCAAAAATTAAAATTATGTAATTTACTCATCCTCATGTTGTTCCAAACCTTTACGAGTTTCTTTCTTCTGTTGAACACAGAAGATATTTTAAAGAATGTTGATAACCCTACTAGACAGTTGACGGCACCCATTGACTTCCATAGTAGGAAAAAAAATACTATGGAAGTCAATGGCTCCTGTCAACTGTCTGCTTATCAACATTCTTCAAAATATCTTCTTTTGTGTTCTCTTACAGAAACTCATACAGGTTTGGAACAACATGAGGATGAGTAAATGATGACAAATTTTATTTTGGAGGGAACTATCCCTTTAAGAAAGTATTTTACTAGTGAAATATTATACACACTTCACCTTTCAGATTAGGGTCCAATTTGTAAGCTATTTATGTAGAGTCAAATTGAGCTGTTATTATTTGATGCAACAGTAATTCAAGTAAATAAATTATAGATGGTAGATGTGTCCCCAGAGGTTGCGCGTTTAATCTAGATTTGTATTACCGGTTCCACTGTGAATCAGTGGGACTCAGACGGCAAACATATGGAGGCAGGAGGGCAGAAGTGTTGACCCAAATTTCCCCTGCAGCTTTGAGTGACTGACTCACACTCGCTGCACTCACAGACTCCCACTGCCTTACACACATGCTTAAAGCACGACTTGCATTATTCTTTCACCAAAAGAGGTCTGCATCAGAAAAGATAGGAAGTCTCTAGATGCCCCACCTTTTGGGTGACGGATATGTGCCAGAGTCTCTACAGCACCCCCAACACATCTCATTCTGCCCCCGAAACACCCCCGCTAGGCTAATAGCACCCGCAGGTTTCATTTGTAAGGCGCCATAGAAACGGCACCACAATAGGCCCCATCTCGAGTGGGCCCATCTGGGTGTCTTTGTCGGGGCCGCTGAAAGCCACAAAGGCCTGCTGACCTAGAAACACATCAATAAGAAAGAGGGGAGTTCTTCCGATGACAAATTGAAGAGCTGAGGAATTTTTTTTTTCTTCCGTTGGTGATGGAATATGAGAGGCATCCCGGTTTGTAGGAAGAGTCGGGAAGAGGACAGGAAACCCCTCATTCTCTCCTGCTGTTGGAGGAATCCTTCAGAGGTCACACAGAGGCTTTAGACTTGTGTGGGTTTGAGGGTGTTTGTTGGAGAGAATGGAAGTGTGAGTTGGAGAGGAAGAAGCAGACTGTCAGTGTTTCTTAGAGGACCATTGCTGAACGCTATTACAGGAAGTCAGATTAACGGGGGTTGTGCGAAGTGATGTAAAATGTGTATTTAAAAAGAAATGTTGTCAAATATATACTGTATAAGCCAATACATTGTTGACCAGTCAGATATGGTCAAAACCATTTTGCCACCAGATTTTTCTGTTTTAAACAAAACTTTATTTATTTATTTATTTATGTCAGCACTAAACCAATTGGGAAGCTGATTGGAAAGTTAATTTACAATAAAAAAAATACACTCCGTTGATCAGAGGTCCGTTTTTCTCAGCAAGGAATGGATACATTAAGTTGATCAAATGGGACCGTAAAAAGTTTCGTTGTGACAATTTCAAATAAATGCTGTTCTTGTTAACTTTCAATTCATTCAGAATCATGGCAACAAGAAAACAAATCTGTTTCCACAAAATAGGCTGCTCAACTGTTTTAAACATTGGAAACAAAATAAATGCTTCTTGAGCATCAAATCATCATATTAGAATGATTTCTGAAGGATCATGTGACACTGAAGACTGGAGTAACGATGCTTAAAATTCAGCTTTGCATCACAGGAATAAATTACATTTTAAAATAAAATGAATAAATAAATTGAAGGTTTTTATTTAATTAGTTATTTTAAATTGTAATACTACTTCATAATATTAAAGGTTTTACTGCATTTTGATGAAATGAATTCAGCCTGGCTGAGCATGATGTTCTTTAAAAACATTTGTTTAGATTCTTAGACAAACTTCAAACTTTTGAATGGTAGTTTAACAGATAACATTTATGTAATTTACATAATATAATATTTAAAAATTCAGTTGGAGTAGATCATTTTTTTCTGACATATTTATTTTTCTATTATTTATATAATAATATTATTACTATTATACTATATATATATATATATTTTAGAATAATAGAATATTATATAAATAATAGAAAAATAAATATGTCAGAAACAAATTATCTGCTCCAACTGAAAATTAAAATATTAATATATATATATATATATATATATATATATATATATATAGGATTAATATATATTTTAGTATAATAGAATGTTATATAAATAATAGAAAAATAAATGTGTCAGAAACAAATTATCTGCTCCAACTGAAAATTAAAATATTAATATATATATATATATATATATATATATATATATAGGATTAATATATATTTTAGTATAATAGAATGTTATATAAATAATAGAAAAATAAATGTTGTATTATCTGCTCCAACTGAAAATTAAAATATTATATTAAAATAAAATACTATATATATATATATATATATATATATATATATATATATATATATATATATATATATATATATATATATATATATATATATATATATATATATATATAATTTTTTTAATTTTTTTTAAAAAACATTTTTATAGGATTATAGTATATTATACAGTATATTGCTTTGCTATGAAAAATATTTGCATAAAATCCCAGTGAATAATTTTTATTCAAGCTGGTCCAAACAAACCAGCTTGCTAAAATTGAATTGGACTTTACAATGCTTCAGGTGAGACAGAATAGATATTTTAGATGAGAGTGATTGATTATTGCCCCCCAAGCAACTGCCACTGGAAGAAATTGAAATGAAACATGTCTGCAGCTATGAAAATGTTCATCTCAGTACCTCAGAAGAACTAGGATCAACAGAATATAATTTATCAAATGTTTGTCTGTATAAATATCTGATGGAGATTTCATCATCACACGGTTGAGGATGAAGTATAGTGTTGAAGAGCTTGTAGATAGATCAAGACAGCTGTTCCCTTCTCTTTTCCTCACTTCTGTACATTTCAGCTACAGGAGATATAACATGTCATATTCATACCTTTCATGTATGGTGTAGGTGCTGATGGACTGACCATTAAATCCATTACAATCACACTGGCCTCTGATCCTATGTCAGACGTCCCATTCGGCATCTATGATAAAGTGGCTAGTGTGTTTGCCATCAATAGCAACCAGAACAAACAGTTGTTCTGTTATTTCAACCAAGTTTAGTGTTGTTTTTGTTCTCCACGTTGGGATATTTACAGTATCTGATCCGATGGTGACTCTCTGGTCGTGACGCACGTCAAGAGGCTCACCGCTCTTTGTTTTGGTGCAGTTTGGGTTGATGCATGTGGCACTGATGGTGATTTCTGTTCACAGAAGAGGACCGCTATGACAGCTACTCCCGCATGCTGCTCAAGTACTTCCTGGCGGAGGGAGTTGTGTGCGGACATGAACTCTTCCTGGCATCCGCCCGAGATCACCCTGATGAGATCATGCAGGTAAGAATCAAATCGAATCAAGTGTTCACACTCGGCCCCTGTGACACTTTGGTCAAGTTTTTTGGTTCTGTGAAGTCTAAGTACATCAAAATGCATTATTTACAATCGTATTCTCCTTGTATAACTAGCACCTAGACCTCAAAACAATAAACCTTGAGAAATCTGTGTGTCTTTAGCAGTAAAATATTATTCTCAGCTTTGGCTGGGAACAGTTTGACTGAACGTGACACAGTGTCTGTATGTGTTATTATGACTCTGATTTATGTATCTACTTCTGGTCTATGGACTCTTTGAAACTGCTGCCTCTCTGTGTTGTATACTTTTGTTATTGGGTGTGTTTGGAATAGAATATCAGACTATTATTTTTGCTGTGTATATTGGATGTATAGTCTGCATAGTATTTACAGTTACATTTTACATTTATGCTTGTATCCAAAGCAACTTACATTGCATTTTGAGGTACTGTACACATTTTACTTATCAGTTCTTGCTTTCCCTGGGAATCGAACCCATGACCTTGGCATTGTAAACGCCAACGCTCCACTGTTTGAGCTGTTTTTTTTTTTTAAGTATAGGATATGCTTTCTAAATCTATCTCACAATGCATGCAAATTGAGCTCGCATTGCCAATGTGTCAAATTATACATTTTTAACATTGCTTCAGCAGTTTGAGCAGACATTATTTTATTTTATTAAAATTGTATTAATTCTGACATAATTTGCATATTTTGTTGTTTCATTTGATCAAAAAATATTTTATTTGACGGACCATCATTCACATCTTTTCTTCATTACTTTATCATACTTTTTTTACATCTTTTCTTGCTTCATTATTTGATTAGACATTTTATAATATTACCCTATATTTTGACTTCATTTACATCTTTTCTTGCTTCATTATTTGATCAGACATTTAATTCACTGTTTTTTTTAAATAATTTTATTCTGATGTAATTCACATCTTTTCTTGATTCAATGATCAAACATTTTTATTGTTTTTATTTTATTTTTTCCATAATTCACATATTTTCTTGCTTTATAATTTGATCACATTTTATTTATTAGTTTTTATTTTGTCTTATTTTAACATTATTTGCATCTTTTCTTGCTTCACTATTTGATCAGATAATTTTAATTTTATTTGTTGCCAGTGACACATAGTCTTACTATGTGCATGCATGTCAATGTATTTTTGAATTTATATAGTTGTCTTTTGCATACCGTTTCAACTATTACATAAAAAAATAGCATACTAGGCTGTTCTCAATGTCTAGTGTATATACTGTGTGTAAATGTAAATGTAAAATGTAAATGTGTCCTTTAGTCACTACTCTAATATTCCATTCCAAGCATAGGCAGTGTTTTCTCTCTCATCTCCTTCCCCATGTAAGCTTTCCCAGACTGATACATGAATGTTTTTGTGTGGGAGCTCAGGGAGTTACCTGTGAACGTTAACGGGTCTCACCTTAATGACAGTGGACAGGAGTTTCTCTCTCGCTGGCCCCTGATTGGCCCCCAGTTAACACACGCTTAATGAGGGCCTGTTGTTGCCCTTCAGACTGTTCCTGCATTGAGCTGTTATTTGTGAAACAGTCTCTGTTTTTTGTTATTGCAGTGTCTGTATGAATTTTCCCTTAAGGGAGACAGTTCCCACCTTCATTTTGGCATTTTTTGGCATTAACGACAGTATCAACCCTGTTGTTTTGATGTGTTTGTTCATACTTTTAGCCTTGTTAAAACGGGTCACTTGACATTTATTTCCCTTTTCACAGGTGAGCTCTGGCCAAGACAGTGGCTTAAACAAGCTTTAGTCTATCTAGATACAGTGTCAAATAGATAAAATATGTAGCAATTTAGTTAATGAACTGGTTGATTAATGCTATTTTTTATTTTTGGTTTCAAAAATGGGATAATATTTGTTCCAGTTTTAAATCCCTCTAGCGTTTAATGTCAGGAACAAGATGTCTTGCCGTATTCAGATTGCATTTGTCAAATGTAAAATAGGATAAACATTTTAAAGTCTGAATTTTTATTTTTTGCTTTTTCATGTTCTTCTGTGTCTAAAATATATGCATTTTTCAAAGAGAGAAATAAAATGTTGGACTTGATTCTGTCCATTAGGAATTGATTGGATGGTTGTGGTTTGCTATTGGTCGATCTCATGTGAGTGACAGGTTGTCCCGCCCTCGCGCCAGTAATATCATGTCGCTGCAAGAGGGAGGGGAAGTTATTTCAATTAAAGATTACGAGGACATTAAAAAAATTATGATGTGCACGTATAAATCATTAATAATAAATACTGCAATGTTCCATAACAAAATAATTGTCCATTTTTCATTTCATGGTGACTTTAACTAATGTTTTTTTTTATATTTATTTTCTTAAATAGGAACTCCCTTCTCCAATTATGGATGAAGTTGCCAGCCTGAAAATCAGTGAGGGTCAACCTCAACCGAGCGACCCAGAGAATCCAGACACAATGAAAATCGCCTGGCGCTACCAGAACCAACCCAGAGTTCAGGTAAAAGATCTGTTGGGAAGTGCTTTTATTCAGTAAAACATTGAGAAATCAACCACACACATTGACATGATCGTATTAGATGGCGTTTGCTAAAATTGTTTTAAATTGATAGTCCTGTTTATAAAGAAGAGGTTCTCAAATGGTTTCGATTCAGGTAAAATAAAATTATAATACGTATGCAAATGCATTATAATTTTCAAATTGTTAAAATGCATTATGGTTGGTAATTCAGATTTGAAGAAGTCTTGTTTATTTTACTTTGCATAGTTTTTTTTTTTGGAGAATAAATGCATGTCACACAACCTGTTCATCTTATATGTCTAGCTTTTATGCCAAAATGCCATATAGTTTGATTGGACACACAACTTTCGATATCAACAACCAAAGCAATGTGAAGAATTTTGTCTTCCCTTTTAAAAATTGCCAAGCCTTTTTATTTTACTACCCTGCCAATGCAATATTTTATGGTTAGTTAGTTGCATTTTCCGATTTGCATTTACCATTTTAGCATTGTTTTATCCCTGCTTTCCGCGACCCTATCAGAACATGTATGAACCTGTGACTCATTTTTGGGTTGCGACCAACTACTTTTATACCGGCTAAGGAAAGGGGGGTTGGGAAAAATAGTGTCCTATAATAAATATATCAATTCCTACCCACCCAGCACTGTGAATAGGCTTTCGCTGTTCTCATTCACAGTTTAGGTGGATTACTCACGCTTAGCTGGTTATAGGTGGACTTAAAACCCGAGGAGACAGGAGGACATGGAGGTTCTATTCAGCCTCAAGCCTTTTACAATGGAACAGCAGCTTCCAGCACCCCCAAATCCCCTCACAGCCCTCGCCGTGGCGTCCCCGTGCGCCTCTTTCTTCCGTTCGGAGAAAAGACCCCTCCCACCAGCCCATAATCCAGATTGCTATGGAGATTAGGGGGACACCAGTGAGTCCCCAAAGATTTCACTCTTTCTGTCTGTGTTTTCTGACAACTTTTGCTCGTTCTCCCCCCCCCCCCCCCCCCCCCCCCACTTCTCATTGGATATTCTTTCCATTCATCAAAGAATCCTGAAAAAAAAACTACCACTGTTTCCTCAGAAAATTTAGCTGAACTGTTTTCACCATAGATAGCAAATCAGCATAATAGAATGATTTCTGGAGGATATTGATGCTGAATATTCAGCTTTGACATCATATGAATAAATGAATAAACAAGATTTCACAGTATTAGTGTTTTTGCTGTATTTTTGATCAATAATAAATGCAGCATTGATGAGCATAAGAGACTTCTTTGAAAAGCATTTAAAAAATCGTCCTGACCCCAAACTTTTAACAATAAGGTACAACTATCGCTCTTTCTCTTCCCTGACTTTCTTTCCTCTGCTTCTCATTGGATATTTCCACTCTTATTTTCTTATTTCATCCTCTCCCCCCCCCCCCCCCCCCATCACCCTTTCTTCCTCCCCTGTCTCAGAGGGGATACTTACCCTCCTTAACCTTTATCATACCTCTGTCCTCTTCACAAAGCACCAGTAAATCTAGTAAGGGATTTGCATCCTAAACATAGAGCGTCCCCCTCGTTTCACGTTCTCAATGGAGACACCAGATCAAAGTTCAGTCAGTCAAAACTCATCCCGTAACATTAAAGGGGTCGACCCGACCTGCCCACTAAACGAGGTTGAGCGCCAAGCCGTCAATTTTCGAAGGTGGTGCTGGAACACATAAGAGTTGCTGATCCAGATCAGGAGAAGATTAGGGGCTCACCTCACTGCTCGTTAGAAACCCCCAAAAATCCAGACCCCCTCACAACCTCAGGAATACATCTGCCTGCGTACAACTGTGTTTTTCTAAGCCTAAGTGGTCAGTCTTGTCTGAAAGTCATTATGTTTTCAATGGCTTAACGAATCATCTGGGTTTCTTACAGTTCAACAATCTCTAAATGTATGAATGGTTAAATAGCACTTTATTATGTACTATTGTGCACCTAAAATGCTTTACAATAATTTAAGGGGAAAATTATCATGAATGATGAAAACCAGGGTGGGAAATTAACTTTTTTGTCCACCAGCCACAGTGGCTGGTGGATGCCCAATTTTACCAGCCACTTATATTTTTTACCAGCCACTTTTTCCTGAATTCAAATTGCAAGAAAGAAATTGCTTTAATACGTTTTTTATTTATTTCAGGGTACCCCCAGGATCCTCCAGCTTAAATTCAAGGCTTTTTAAGACCTTTTTAATACCATTTCAAATTAAATTCAATGCCAACTTCGTACCCATTCCAACATAAGTATGAGGGGAAAATATCAAATCTGTATAAATTTTAAACCCTGGAAAATAATTATGTAGGCTACTATCTAGGCTACTTGAATTAAATAAAACATTTTATTTAAATGATCAGTCATATTTAATACATACGCAACAGCGTTGTAGTCCGCTTGGTGTGTGTAGGCCAGTGTTCATTTTGGCAACCATTTTTGATTCAGTCTTAGTCTTCATCTTCAGACGAAAATGCTTATGAATGCAAACTTTTAGTCATTACTTTTAGTAAACTGCAGTTACTTTAGGTAGCTATTTTATATGTAGTCTTTAGACAGAAAATGTCATAATTATTCTCTCTAGGCCATTCAATTAAGCTTATGATGATAAATTATTTACATTGCACTCTTTAGCAGTAGCACTTGTGCAATTCTACATATCCCTTTTCCTAAGTTCCTCTCTTCCACTTATGGTGCGTTCACACCGGACGCGAATAGCGCGTCAGGCGCGAGTGATTCCAATGTTAAGTCAATGCAAAGACGCGTTACGCGCGTAAAACGCGTGTAACGCGTCTTTGCATTGACTTAACATTGAAATCACTCGCGCCTGACGCGCTATTCGCGTCCGGTGTGAACGCACCATTAGACTGCAGTCACACCTTTTCCATTAAGGGACAATATTCGCCCCCTTTAATACATTTTTTCATTAAATTTTTAACCTTTATAATACCTTTTAAAAATAAATAATGCTTTAAATAAAACAATGTTCAATAAATATGCAATGTTAAAAAACGTTTTTAATATTAATACAAATATTATATTAAAATAGCCAGTAGGTGGCAGTCATCGAGTCATTCATTCATTGAATCTCACGATTCGTTCAAAGCCACAGATTTCGTTGCAAAAGAGCAATAAGCCTGACTATACTGTTTTAAATGCAGTACATCACTTAAATGTTAACGTTACCCCTTTTTTTTACTGTTGTATAAAATCAATGTCACATTTGAAATCGTGTGGATATTCGGGAAACATTGCATTCTTGCTCATATAGCCTATAATCAACATTAAAACACTGCTGGATATCAGCCTGCATTTTGATCGCAGATTTAGTCGCACAAACAGCGCAAGCGGCTCGTGACAGAACACAGACCGACTGAATGACACTTTAATTTAAGTAGAAAATCTCAAATAAAGATCGCTGAACTCCAGCTTGTCTGTGTTTTCAGATCATCCGCGCTTCAGCAGTGTAGAGAGCGCGCGCGCGCATGGTTAAAAATAATTTCCCTTTCTTCTGCACCAGCTCAGCTCAGCTATATATATACACTTTTTATTTTATTTTTATTCTCAGCTTAGCTATGTGTATAAGTTATACAGTATAACGGTCTCTTCAGCGCCGTGACACGCAGCGCTGAAAACCAATCAAAAGAGTTACTCGACAAAAGTGTATTATTGTTACTTAGCAACCGCATTCTTTGACAAAGGCTGTCCAATCCGTACAATGAAATCACTCGCAGCATGTGTTTATTGGTTACTACTTAATACATTCAATGTTAAGTCAATGTAAAGACGCGTTTATGCGCGTCTGGTGGTCCTGTCCTGGTCCCTCGATGGATGCTAATTTTTGCGAACTGTATTCGCTTTTGGTGCGAACGCAGCATTATTATAATCCACCCGCCACTGTGGCTGGTATACACGGCAAAGTCACCCGCCACTTTGAAAAAGTACCCGCCCTCGGCGGGTGGCGGGTGCTTATTTCCCACCCTGATGAAAACCATGACTGTAAATTGGTGCAAAGAGAGTATAATAATTACTTTTTTGATACGTTTGATAACTTATAAAATGTCACTTACTTATGTTCAGTTCACAAAAAATATTAGTAAACCCATTGACTTTTTAAGTCAATGTAAATTATAAGTAAATAAACTTAATGCTTAATTGAAAAAAAATAAGTTTTGTGAACTTGACAATTCCATATTACTTAATTTTTACGATTAAGCATGAAGTTTATTTACTTACTTTTAAGGCTATGGGTTTCCTCAAGAAGTTAAGTCAACTGATCACTTTTTACAGTGTAATAAAATTGCAGGTCAACATGTTTACTAATCAATAGCAATTTTATAGTGTTTTAAAATAAACCACTAGAAAATAAAGTTTTTCTTTCTTTTTTTTATAGACTGCATTGGCGTCCTCATTGAGGTTTGGTCATTACTATGACGTATCCAAGACCATGGAGCCCGAGCTACGGCAAACAGCCAAATGCCACAGTTTTTATCAGCTACAGGAAACACCAGTAACCACAGGATCAAGGTAACTAAGGCCACGTTCACACCAGAAGAATATGGCTGTCAGTCAGGTGTTTTAGTCCTTAATACTCTTACATTCACACACAGCTACGGTTATTTACTGGAGTGACAACCACATCCTGTAACCAAACTCACACCTGTAAATTTTCAGGACTCACAACCGCATTCTCGGAAAACCCGAGTTGTGTGAACGGAACCGGTGTATTTTCGGTAACCTCGGCGGAGATATGAGCTGTGTGTCATCTGAAGGTTTTAGATCCAGTCACTATTCTCCACTGGAGATGCTCACATCAGTATTGTGTTCTACGCATGATTTTATGAGGCAAAGTCCAAAAATGCGTTTTTGCACCCTTGAAGGATTATTCAGGAAGGGGACGCCATTTGTAGGGCCTTCCTAATCGAAAGTGAGTAGCTGAATCTCTTCATGAAGGGCCTTTCTAGAAGAGCGTTAGCGAAGGGATTGTGTTATCGTCACTTCAATGAAGTCATTTAATCGTTCAGGGATTAATTTAAATCTAGATATGTTGGTAGAGTTGGAGTTAACAAATAAACAGAATAATTCAAGTTGTTTTGTTGTGATATATTACACACATTTTCGTCATGCAATTCATATTAAAGGGATAGTTCATCCAAAAATGAAAATTCTGTCATAAGTCACTCACTCTCGTGTCACGACACATTTGAGCTTCAGCAAGAACCAATGAGGTTCATTCTCGTGTGTTACGCAGCACGTTTGATCGTCCACAAGAACCAATGAGGTTTGTTCTCACTCGTCAACAGGCTCAGTTGAGCTTCTGTTTATGTTCGCTGATCAATATTTAAATGTGAATATAAGCCTAAATTAAATCTGCTCATCATATAAAGCAATTGAGTCTGTTCAGAAAATTTGGACTAACTGCTAAATTCATATGGATTTAGTTTTATGCACTCTTTATGAACTTTTTGAAGCTTTAAAGTGGTAGTTGCGTAGCTGTCAATGGAGGGACAGAAAGCTCTCAAATTTCATCAAAAATATCTTCATTGGTGTTCCGAAGATGAACGAAAGTATTGCGGGTTTGGAACGACATCAGGGTGAGTAATTAATGACAGTTTATGTTTAAATAAACATAACACAAACGTTTATATTTAAAAAAAGTTTAATAGCTAAGAAATGTGTTTAATGCTTATAAAGTTAAGAGCAGATTGGAAACACACACACACAAAGCATTTAAAAAAAATTCTTCACTTATTTTATCATTTTCATTTATACACTTATTTGTATCATATTAACAGCAATGATAAGTTATTCCTGTTGTCGCTGCCTAGCTTTGTTGAGGTAACATTCCATGGGAAGCTAATGAGGAAATGACATGATCTTTCATTGCTTCCTTCGCCAAGTGCGTTCCAAATGGCGTCATTATTCAAAGTCCCTCGAAAGTCCCCACTTCAAGGGCTCTGACCTTCGGAGTCAATAGGGCATAGGGATGCTCACATGGACGTCACCATCTTTGAGATTAACGTCTAATACTAGTCTGCTTGATTATCTATGTTGAGTATCAAAATGTATGTTTAGTCATGGCCAATATTCAAAATAAGATAACTTGAAAATGTGATTTATTCCAGGAATATACCAGCTTTGAAAAGCATTGACATTGTGTTTGCCAAGATGTACACTGCCGTTTAAAAGCTTGGGGACCGCAAGATTTCTTTATGAATTTTAAGTCTTTTATGCTTACCAAGGCTGCATTTATTGATCAAGAATACAGAAATATTGTGAAATATTATTACAATTTTAAAATAACCAATTTCTATTGTATTGACCCCAAACTTTTAAATGGATGTGTATGTATACGTAATCTTCAGAGCATCAGACAACGGAGTGCTATGTGGTTTGAAGTTTAAAAGGATCAAGTAGGAATATTCAACATTCAACTTTAAATGGATCTGCCTGTCTTGCGTAAATATCTAAATTGCTCTGACAGTGCTTTTATTATTACTCATGGAAGTTCATAAAAGAATGCTTATGATTAGGGACAGCTTAACCAAACATTATAACTGAACACACACACAGCCTTTTGCACTTATCTTTCGTATATGTCCTTACTTCTAGCATGATAAGTGCGCTAAGTGTCGTCACATATCTCCAAGAAGAAAATGCTTTCTCAATGCTGATGTCATGTTTCTGAGGAACACGTCTGCAATTTCGTTTTATGATGGGTGTTCAGCCTAATAAAAGTTTTCGTAAAAACGTCTCTGTACTTCCAGGTCTTTGCGAGCGCTGCTAGAGACAGGGTTGAGTCTTCAATGGTGTTTGCAATGCGGTTGTTTTATGGTTGCGAGGGGTGCCCGTGTAGAGGAGGCAGGAGCTTTGGTTGCATTAAAGTCTACGGCATGGCCACAGTGCAAACAAATCAATCTGGAGCCCCTGCTTCATGGAGCCTCTCTCTGCTTTTTATGTCCGCAAACAGAGAGGTCTTCTAATTGTTTATCTGCATAACAGCACCATAGTGAAGGGGCCGTGTTCCCAAGCCTATGTTTACTCGCATCCGTAAATGTGTTCCTGTGTGGCGATACTGTGTCCGCGGAACAGCTTGTGCCGTGGTAGCAACATGATGGATGCCGTGGCCTACGTAGGTGTTGCTTTTGGAATTTTGCTGTCATTCCTTCCTCCATGTTCAGTTTATTACGATTTTATGACGTGTTATAATGCAATCATAAAGCTTTTAGCCATTAGCTCATTTAGAACGCCTTTTAGATGTGTTTTCGTACCATAGGAACACCAAGAGACGTTATTCCTAGTATATATATTTGATGAAGAGTTTCTAGTCGTCATGTAATTTCCAACCCAGGCTTATTGGGAAAACGTGCCAGTGGCTACATTTCCGCAAAATTATATTACGTTGCATGTTTTGTTGAAAATAGTATTACGTTGGTCATTGTCCGTATTGTGGCAGCTTGGAAATTAAATTAAGGTTAATCGCATTTGAAAATGACGTGCCACCTACACTAAATACAAAAAAATGCATACAAATATATAAAAATGCTGAAGTAACCATGCCAATTTAGCTTATGTCTTTGAACTGTTTTATTGTTTCACGGTACCAGAGCGCTTGCAATGCTGTACCAGGTAAGTTAATAAGCAAGTTTACTATGTCAGAAAAGCCATACATATGGAGCTGATTATATGTTTCAAATGTCAAATCTATTAGCTTTTTGAGGTAATAACCAGGGCTTGACATTAACACCCACCAAATGCGGGTGGATTTCAGCAGTGGCGTCACTCCGATTTGCCACTTTGGCGGGTTGAATTTTATATATAATATATACATTTATCAATTGTAGTCTTTAAAAAAGGCATCTGAAATAATAAACTCCGATTTGCCACTTTGGCGGGTTGAATTTTATATATAATATATACATTTTTCAATTGTAGTCTTTAAAAAAGGCATCTGAAATAATAAAATAAGTGCAATGTAGTGTACAAATCAATACTGAAACGCTTATAATACTCATTTTCTGCAGAATAGATACACGATACCAGCTGCGCTTTCTCGTTCTCTCATCTCTCCGACAGTGAGTTGAAACACAAACCCACCTCTCTTAAAGCCTTGTTTATACTCAACGCGTCCGCACGAGCGCGAAGTGCCCGCGGCAAAAATTACGTCATTGCGGTGTTTGGCGGTCGTGCGCGTTGGGTGCGCAAGGGCCCATTTCGCCTGGCGGTGTGCACGGCAGATTTTGTAACATCGCGTGCGGCTCCGCATTCGAAGATGAACGACTTTGAGCCGAATCTGGCCGAGCACGAACTTCTCATCACACCAGCACCCCTAAATTAGTTGCTTACATTTAAAAAAATGAGCATACAACAGCATAAAAAGCCTTTTTAATTAACATAAAGGTCCGTGGTTAATACAAATGTTTAGTGAAATTAGAAAATATTTAAGAGATTGTTAATTTATTTCTATACGTACATGTATTCCCATATAGGCTAGCCTACATATATTTTGTTCTAATGTCACAAGTAATAATCTCAGGGTTTACTGGGTTTTACATGATTATTTTTGTATTGGTGGTGGTAACTAAAATAAACATTGTCACGTGTTTATATTTCTTCTTCTCACCGATTCCTGATGGTTTAGAGAGGACAATTACTCGAGTCGCCCCCTGTAGTTTCAAAGAATAGTACAACGGCGAGCGCGTCAAGTATAAACGCCTCGACCGTTTGGAGAGGTGCGCGCGCAGTCAGCGGAGACTTGCGCTCGTGCGGACGCGTCGAGTATAAACAAGGCTTTACTCACTTGTTTCTTTCGCTCGAAATGAATGTTGTTGGTGTTATGGCGTGTTCACACCAAACGCGAATTAAATTATTTGCGTGAGTAGATTACATACAAAGTCAATGCAAAGATGCGAATTCGCGTGTGGCGGCGCGAATGACGCAAATTGTGCGACGCGTTTGCTGCGAAAGCCTGATATTCGCCTCAATCACGCCCTCCGCGCAATAATTCGCATGACGCTTAGTTGCGCAAGCCAATCAGTGAAGAGCTCATTGATACGTCCGGTTACTATCACTGTTGTGTGTGAAGACACTCCTTTTCGCACAATGTTTTTATTCGCGTGAGTTGATGTGAAAAACAAGAAACATCCCACGAGTAATCTAGAGCGAGTAACGCAATGCGAATATACACTTCGCGTTTGGTGTGAACGCACCATTACAGGGCTTGAATTTAGGTGGCGATTGGATGTATATTGTGCATAATTGTACTCATTCCTGCAGATTTTTGTGCTCACACTCAAAGTGCAAGCACATAAATCCATCTTGTGTTCGTTTTCGCTGCCTTATTGCACTTAAACAGTCGAATGCACGCAAAATAATGTGAAAATGCCGGTCTTGGTGAGTATTCACGTAAACGCAGTCAGTTATGCTTTAAGTGAATGTAATCAGAGTTGAGAAAGAAAATGCATACAGCATAATGGAAGCATGCATCAGGTCTTAAAGTGACAGCAACCTAATATACCTGCTGCCAAATGAAAAAATATCTAAACGGCAGTTTTTCCCCATGCAATTGATGTAAAAATTGGGGCCAGTGAAAATACTGAGTGGCTAGCAACTTTGGAAAACCACTTGCCACAGTGGCTGGTGAGGAAAAGAGTTAATGTCAAATAGTATTGTGCAAGGAACTGCATGAAAACCCTTAATTGATCGATAATCTACCCCTGTAATCATAATTTGTGTGAAAAGGGATAAGCATAGTTTTACTGCCTCTAATGTTTATTTCAGAAGGAAACTGTTGTGAATTGTATGTACCGGTACGTTTATGGAGTTTGTCTGAAAATGATGGTAGAGGCACATTTCGCAATGAGCCTAAGTTGGTAATTTTGCTATAAAGCACCAATTGGGACTGATGTCGAAAACTGCTTCATATCCATTTCGGAGAAATCAATTAATCAGCAAGCTTAAACGACTACTAAATGTCTTGAGATACAAAAAAAAGCCCTCATTGTCTTTCTGTGTTTCACAGCTCATAGAATAAAAAGCCCCATGCCGTTTCCAGACTGTTAAATCGCTCCGTTTCACTATGTGGCGTAATTGGCACAAATTGCTCTCCAGGTGAAAGCGGAGCCTGTTGTTTAAGACGGATGCTGCCTCTGGTCCCCCTCGCGCTCACATCACTGTGATCTTAATTAGCTCACCTGTCGGCCTTTATCCTCCACGGACGGCACCTTAAGCGATCACGCTCCGCTGGGCTGCTGCGGTCTCTGTGTCTCAGACACAATGGGGGCGGGTCTTCTTTTGATTACCACCACCCCCACATCTCCAGGTCTTCATCAAAAGAGGGAAACACGTGTTTCACCCCATTAAGGAGCAAACCAGTCAGCTGGGATCAGAGCGTGAAATTGTACACTATTGTTCAAAAGTTTGGGTTCAGTACGATTGTTTTCTAGAAGAAATTAAATTGATCAAAAGTGGCTAAATGTATAATGTTACAAAAGATTTCCGTTTCGAATAAATGCTATTCTTTTGAACTGTCTATTTATCAAAGAATCAAACGTCATACACAAAGCATGATAAATATTAAGCAGAACAACTGTTTTGAGCATTGATAATAATCAGAAATGTTTCTTGAGCAGCAAATCATCATATTAGAATGATTTCTGAAGGATCATGTGACACTGAAGACTGGAGTAATGAAGCTGAAAATTCAGCTTTGACATCACAGGAATAAATTGCATGTTAAAATATATTAAAATAGAGAACAGTTATTTTAAATTGTAATAACATTTCACATATGGTTCTTACTGTATTTTTAATTAATAAAATGCAGCTTTGGTGAGCATAATAATGTTTTTTAAATAAACCTAAAGAAATATTACCAAACCCAAATTTTTGAACTGTAGTGTAAGTGCGAGGACGGAAGACTAAACGCGTAACATGATGTTTTAGGTTTATCATCAATTCTATCAACAGCATTTGTGGCCCAATGTTGATTACCACAGAAAATAGTTATGAAACTTTGAGATTTAAACGTAAGGAGTCAGCATGAGACTGTCATAAAACTGATTTTTTTCTGTGCAGTTTTTAAGTTACTAGAACGGTAGCCCCACTTCTAAAATCACGATAAACATATTTACGGCGCAAAGAACTCCCGATATTTCATTCAAGTGCTTTTATCAAATGTAAAATGAGCTTCATTTTTTTTTTTTTTTTCAGAATGAGTTTCTGTGGACATTTGTTGGCATTATGCAATAGATGCCGTTTTTGAGTCCTTTTAAACAACTGAAAGGCAGTGACGGGCCTGGAGGTGGCTGTTTTAGGTCCAGTTCTCAATCTTTGAGTAATTGATGGCTATCATTGCTCCATGCAGAGTGGCACAGTGTGGTCATTACAACATGTCGTGAGCCAGCATGATAGGGAAAGCCTGAAATGATTGACTGAAGTGACAGAATGAAAGACTGTGCGTGTGTGCGCGCGTGTGTGTGTGTGTATTAGTATACATACAGTATATGTGCTGTAAGTTCACACAGAGAAAAGACATTTTAACATTAGTCAACAAGCAAGTGTCAAAATTTTGTCTTCATTTTGAACAGTATGTAATACTGTTCAAAGGCTTGGGGTTGATAATGGTTAAAGTATTTTTCTTCTTCTTAATGATCCCAAAATTTACTACTTTACTAATCTTTACTTTCAACAGTAGTGTGTCTATTGTTGAATCATTTAAAACTTAATATACTTATTTTTGTAACATGTTTTGCTTGAAAGATGTGCCAATATGCTAACCTTTCCTTCCTTCAAATAAATACCACATGGTTTGGTGACATCTAATGCATTTTCATTCATGCAATTTTAAGTGTAACTAGAGGGTCTAAAAAGTAAAGACAGAATGTGCAACTTAGAGCAGGTCAACTGTTTTGACCTTCCTTGTTAGGAGTTGCACATCTTACCCCTGATTTAACATAGAAGCGCTGTGTCACTGGGATCAGAAGCACTGTCCCGTTAACACAGCACACTCAGACTCACCGCAGACCTCAGGGGGAGCGCCCCGAGCTGACGGAGGTGCCAAAGTGTTTAATTAATTTCATTTCATTTCATTTGATTTAATTAGTGATGTATTTCCTTGCATCTACATCTACGGTTGCCAGGGTTACTGCCGATGTCAACAGGCTTTTGTGATACCGAAGCAAATCCCGCTTTATGTTGGCAGCATATATGCCACAGCCATGATAGGTTTTAATTGAAGTGTACACGGGTATCATCTACTTTCGACCTGAAGCCATAATCATAAACATTCACATTCAAGCACTTTGCTGAAAGTAAACCCTTGCATGAAAATAAGTAAAATAACAGAAGCACTCTTTTGCTTCCACATGCACCTTTGCAACTTTTAAACTTTTCTTACGATAATGGGATTGCATTTTACACTTGCACTTCCCTTCTAAATGTTTTGGTCGGTAATGTGTTTTAATGTTTTTAAAATAAGTCTCTTATGCGTCACAAAGCTGCATTTATTTGATCAAAAATACAGTAAATAATTCGGAATATTCTGAAATATTATTGCAATTTAAAATAACAGTTTTCTCTTTGAATATATTTTAAAATGTAATTTATTGACACGTTGATGAAAGCTGAATTTTCAGCATTATTCCTCCAGTCTTCAGTCTCACGTGATCCTTCATAAATCATTCTAATATGCTGATTTGCAGCTCAAGAAACATTTATTATTATTATTATTATTATAAATGCTGAAAAAAGCTTTATATTTTTGTGGAAACTGTGATTTTCTTTTTTTCAGGATTCTTTGATAATAGAATTCCAACATTTATTTAAATAGATATCTTTTGTAACATTATAAATGTCTTTACAGTAATTTGCACATTGATGATGGAGATTTTATAATAACTATTTGATCTGCTAAATTGCATTCTTGCCAAAGTTATGTCAGTTATGACTAGCTTTAGGTCTCTCTAACATCTAAAGTTTTGTTCTTCTCTCATGTTCTCTCAGTCCGTTACCATCACCCTATCATGCTCTCCTGAAGTCCATCCAGACGGTCATCCGTAAGGAAGGGTTTGATGGATCCACACCCCAGGTTGGTCTCTCTGTTGTTCTTATGATCATGATTCATGAACGATTTAATGATTATGAGCGTTTATCCAATAGTTAAGACTTTAAAGTGGAGTTTAAGACTTTAGAGTTTAAAACTCCTACTATGCTTTTTCGGATATTATTACCTTTAACATAAGCCCCTTTCACATACTGCGTTAATCCCAGAATATTGTCATAAAATTTCTTGGAATCCTTCTGTGTGAACTCCAACACATCCCGGGTTGGGGGACCTAGTAACATTGCTGGGATCAGGCCTGTGTGAACAAAAGGCAGGACCAATGCCGTAAGGGGTGTGTCGTAGGGATTGCGCTTAAGCTGAGAAGGTTCGCCAGCTTAGTGGAACTGTACGCAATGCCCTAGTTTATTATCAAATCAGAAAAAAAATGCACAAGCATGGTTTATCGACTTAGTCTTTACTGGATATTTACGGGATGTGTTTGAACGCACCCTCATATTCCAAAAAATCACTGGCGGTGTGAATGAACCAAAAGCAAACAATACCAGGACAAATCCCGGGACACGTTATCAGTGTATTTTCCGTAATCTCTGTGTGCAAGGGGCTATCGTGTGTTATGTAGCTGTTTGTGAATGTAAAAGGTCTGCATATTTCAAAGATCAAAGTGCAGGATAAATTGAGTTATTGTCTCCCAAAAGAAAGAGCCCATCCAGACCTGCCTGAAACAAGTCATCAGTTATTCCAGTTTTACTTCCTGCTCGAACCTACGGTTTGTAAAAAATGAGCTTAATGCCAGCCTATTGTCTTCATTGGCTGCCCAGTGAACTATCGACGCCATCGTAACTGTTCGCATTACTCTATATACAAGTGTAGTAAGGAAGCCTCTAGAACTGAAATTTAGTCATTTACGACACATGATGTAAGTGGTAGACCAATCACTCCAGACTGATCCATCTGACCAATCAGAACAGAGTATCTCTCTGAAAACAGGTGTTTAGACTGAATCAAACCGTTTCATACACTGTGAGAAAAGAGGTCATGCTACAATGTATATTATAAGAAAATTAAAGTGTTTTTGACCTTGTATGCATGTAAACCTATAGGAGACCTTCAAAACAAAATTAGGAACCTTTTAAATTGCTTAATAGAGGCACTTTAATGAAATAGTACCCACTAAAATGAAAATCCTGTCATCCTGACTTAACTTTCAGTCATAAGGCTTCAGAAGACATGGAATATAGTGTCAAAAGGACTGCTTTCATCATACTCTGGTGATTAATTTTTTTTGTTCCACAGAATAATCTAAACCAAGTATAGGTTAGACACAACACGAGGGTGAATAAATGATGGCACAATTGCAATTTTCGGGTGAACTGTCCCTTTAAATTGAGCAACGGCTATAATGTAATGCTCAGTTAACAGGCTTTCTGTCATTCACACCTCTGGAACAATGAAAGTGTTTTGCTGCAGGCAATGTTTTTACAAGACCTTTAATTTGTTGTTTCATTGATTGGTCTCGGTTGGCTAATTGTTGCCTGATTTTGTCCGAGCTTTCACTTCCTTTGTAACGTGGCTTTCGTAAGCTTGTGATAATTAGGAAGCAGAAAAGAACTTCAAATATAAAGGCTGTATGTTTAATTTTATTTTCCACCTTTATTCCTCTTTTTCCTCATATCATCCTCAGTTTTCAGTTTCTATATGTTGTGCTTGAATCACTCTCAGGAGGGAGATGGGTTCCCTTGGGTTCCTCTTCCTTAAAGCTGAGTCCTATTAGTTTTGTGGTAAACAGGCCAAGACAGACACTGGGCAATATGCCCTCTGTCTGTTCATATTCATTAGCTCCTACTGAGAAGCAGGGGAGCTCGGCCCCTCTGGGGGCCCCTCTCAGAAACGGCCCCATGATAGCCCCTGTCTTGACTTCCGCATCAGCACTGCATCTGCCGAGCCGCTCTTGGGACCAGGCCGCTTGAGGATACACTCGCTATTTTTAATCAGTTTCCAACTTTATGTGGCTCTAATGTGGCTTCTGTCATGTGGTGAACTCCAGAGATGGTCTAGTGACCAAATTTTGTTTTAGCTTAAGGCCCCGATATACTCACAGCAAAGTTATTTTATGTTCTTTGCTTTGGGGTGAGAAAAAAGTTTATACTGTTAGCGAATATCCTGATGCCGCCCACACTAGTGAGAGCAGCGTTTATATGAGTATGCAAATATGTGCTGCACGCTCTTTCCTTTCACTAAAATAAACGCAACAAAAATGACAGAGATGAGAAACCAGTAAAGCAAGCATCTGATCACAGCGATGTGGATATTCAGCACTCCAGTAAAGTCACGTTTATTTATATAGCACTTTATACAATAGATTGTTTAAAAGTAAGCAGCTTCACAGTAGTAAACATGAACAACAGTGGCCGCGTCTCTTTCAATTATAATTACAACTTCAAATTTTAATATAAAACGGCTCTACAGTGTTTTTGTGTTTTTACTCGTGGATGCCTGACCTTGACGGACTGAACAGAAATGAACTGGCGAAGATTTCCACGTCAAAGAAGGCGGAGCCTCAGAGCCACACCTACCTATTATGTCATCGCCACGGACCAATGGTAGTTCGCAGATGTTTACCAGGAAAGGTTTGGCAAGCTGTTTCGAACTCCCGAAACGAACACAAAACAAACTTAGTTTTTGCCAAATTTTGTTCGAAATGACGTCACACCAGATCGTTCTTCGATTTTGATTGGAGAATTTCGGGGCCTTTAAAGTAAACGTTTATTACATGAAGTTAGTATACTAGTTGCGTACCTATACAAAGACTCTCAAATCCCATTCAAATTCACTACAGAGTCTTTTAAAACCACTTTTATTTTATATTTTAGAGATTTTTTAGAAACACCCCATTTACACAAATTGGAGTTAGGCTTATGTCCCCCCCAACAAGCTATTAATTAATAAAGAGAAATTGCTTGTTGTGCTTAACACTATGGAAGCTTGTTTCTGCCATGGAATAAGAACATTAAAAAAAAAAAGGTATTTGCAACTTTTTATCTCAATTCTAGCATTTTTGTCTCGAAAATGAAAGTTTATATCTCACATTATTCTGACTTTATTTCTAACAATTCTGAGTTGATAACGCGCAATTCTGATTTTATTTTTTGCAATTGGGAGTTTATATCTTCAAATTTCGACTTTCTCAAAGTTCTGAGTTTCATGCTACTGCAAGTTTATATCTAGCAATTGCATTTGCAAGGTATAAACTTGTAATTGAGAGTTTACATCTGCCATATCTGACATTTTTATCACATTTAGTTTACATCTCGCAATTGACCCTTCGCAGGGAGCTTGATTGACAAGTGATCTGACCAATCATACTTCGCCATCCGCCATCCGAGTGTACAAACGCCTTTCCGCGGTTAAAACAATATTCCTTCTGATGTTCATTCATGTTTATTTGATGCTATAAATGAACTAGAAGGAACAGATGATCAGTTCACGAGCAGCTTTAACTGATGCTCTACAGCGATCTGTCAGACACATTAAAGAGCCAAAAACGGTATTTATTGTTTAAATTTCTTTAAAAAAATTATTATAGTTCTTTCTTGTTGATATTTGACCAGTTTTTCTTTGAATCCGTGGCACTGATGGACACCTCGGGCTCCTCACCCTGGAAGTCCTCGATCCCCGTCAGTCAAGCGACAGATTAAGCGCTTACATCATCAAACAGTGCCATTCTGTTGGCAGAGGTCGCGGAATGTGATGAGGTTGAGAGAACATGGGCACAAAGGCAAGAATGCTCAGAATGAGAGCAAACAGGGCAACAGTGAGACTGACCAAAACGTTTGTCAGAGTGGTGACTCAATTCTAGAATTGTTGCAAGGACCTTTAAAGTTTGAAATAAACTTAAAACAAAACATTGTGTGGACATTTTATTTTATTATATTATCTTATCTTTATTTATTGTTAGTAAAGAATAGCGGTTATGTTTATGTTACCATCAGAATTGGTTGAAAATATATCATCTTTCTCATGCACACATAGCGGGGAAAAGAGTGTGAGTGATAAAAAAGCTGGAGTGTGGCCGAAGGGAAGGAGGAAGCAAGTGAGTCAGGAACACCCTCTCTGTTGAAATGTCAAGCTCAACCCTCAAGAAGCTTTGGAAACACAGTCAAACAATGAGGTTTATTTAACTTGCGATGCGTCTGATTGCTGGACGGCGTGGAGGGTGTTAACGTCACCGTTTATTGTCAGTGGACGAATGCTCATAATTCAACACCACGACTATTTTCAGCTGGTTTGTTTAAGATATCTAGCCTCCTTTTCTCTATTTTAAAGATACAAGCAGAGTATTCAGTTATTCACAATACAACAGTTATGCACAATAATATCAAAGCAAAAGGACAATTCTTGCATTGGGAGAACTTTTCTGTCCTATATACACTCTTAAAAATAAAGGTTGCAAATGGAAGTTTTTGCAGCAATGCTAAAGAAGAACCATTTTTGATTCCCCAAAGAAACAGTGAACGGTGAAAAACTTAATTTTTTTTCTTTGTGTGGAGCACATTTGAATGATCTAAAGAAACATTTTCCACTGTAAAGAACCGTATATGGAACACAAAGGTTTCATGGATGTTAACGGTTCTTCAACCATCAATGCCAATAAAGAGCCTTTTTTAGAGTGTAGAATGATGTAAAAAAGAAAAAAAGATAATATTAGCTTTAAAAAGTGTCTTTTTAAGGACTATTTCTAAATTTTGTTGTCTACGGTTACATTAATTTGTATCTGTCCCTTTAATTGAAAGGATGCAAACTTCAATTCACATTTATTTGTATAGCGCTTTTCACCATACATATTTTCGAAGCAGCTTCGAAGAAAATGCACGTCTATTACAATTTAGAGTGATCTTTTATCAGAGGTGACTGTGTCCAAGTAATGTATTTCAGAAATGTACATATATACGTAGTTATTAACATAATGATTACAATATATTGAAAATTTACCATTGGTGCATGTTGATTCAGAGTTTGCATCAAAATAATATTTCTATAGCCTGTAAAAATCATGGGAATATTATTGTGCACCTATTCGTGATTGGCAGTTCAAGATCAGAGATGTACGATTTTTACAGTATGATCTGAAAGTTGCTTTATTAGGTGTCATTGCCTGTATTTTGATAAATTATTCTCTTTCTATTTGTATGTTCAAAGTTAATTTGACTGATACAGTAGCTAACTTATTGTGTTTGCAGTCCACAGCTTGTGATATAATCCTATACTAAAGACTACATAGCTATTAGGTCTGAACTAAAAGTATGGACTGTGACCATCTTCTACCTTTTACATCCTCATAAATATGCAAATATTAAGTTTTTCCTGCTTTTTCGAGACATCTGAAACTTGAATTTGTGTCTCACCAATGGTTCCCTGAGGCCAGTTTTGTAGATGTTCTGGTCTGTCCTCTCTATCCTTATTTAGCAGGTTCAGAATCCGCTCTTTGGTCTTTGATGGTTTGTGAATAAGGTTCAATTCTCTGTCATTATTTCTCAGACTTTGTACACTGTAGAGGGCACATCTCTCACCCATGGCCCCTTAGCTTGGCTGATGTTGGTGAATAACGTGCCAAGAATTTCCTGGCACTTGTTGGAAGCAGACATTTTGGCTCTTAGGTTGACAGCCACATTGTGGTCATGTCAGGCAACTGTCCTGATTGGAAGATGTCATCCAATCACTTTTGACCATCGTGTTCCGTTTGACCGTGCTGTTGAGTGGTCTTGGCTGGACTGTTTGTTTCATTGATTCAAGTTGTTTGAGAGGTACATGACCCTCACTCCAACAGACAAAAGGCTTTTCACTACAGACAGGACTCCACTACTGACTTAGTTACACAAGTCATTGCACACTTATGTATGACATACTATTTGGACACTGTTTTGTTTGCTTTTCACCATTTTCTCTCTCTTTCTCTCATTCATTATAGAGAGAGTATAAATGTGAAATTGTACAATAGCTAATCATGTCCTGTTGAGAGTCTCTAATTGAAGTAAATTAAGTGTCGTCCTGTGATCTTTTATTAGAAAATCATTACCAGACAGAAGCACATAGTGCGCTTAAACAGTGTAAACTTACTAATGATATAAAATAATTGCTCATTTTATGCATATTCACTAGATTTTAGTGTTGTTTATAGTTAAGGAAATCCGTAATTGCAGTCTTTCTCCTCCATTACTTTCTGTAGTTAATTCAGCTTTGACTAATGTACACTTAACTTTATCCACACTTTTTGTATATAATTTCAGTCTTGGGTGTTAACTTTATGCTTGTAAAAGTCAATGAAATTGAAGTTGCGATAGTGTTTTCTTCCCTATTGATGTAGATCCCAGTAAAACGGCTTCTGGAACAAAAAAAAGTAGGGTGGGACTTGATTTTGTCCATTGGGAATTGATTGGATGGTTGGATCGTTGTGTTTTGCTTTTTTGCTTGGTTGCAGGTATGACGTCAGAACCTGGAAGACTAATTCGCTACTTGTTCCCTCGAGATTTTCCTATTGGATTTTACAATGGAGTAATCAATTTATGAGTAAAAAAAGGTCTATTGTTAACATAACTTAATGGGACTTGGATGTTTTATTCTACAGCGTAAACTGCACATGGTCTCAACCCCAAATGTTCTCCTCTACTTATTAGAAACATACGTTTTTTTAAATCCAAATCTACATTTTTCGATATAGGTGTGGGTAATTTACGTGTTCAAGTATCGTCACGTTATGTTTACCTCAGACCTTATTTTACTCAT
This sequence comes from Phoxinus phoxinus, assembly GCF_949152265.1. Taxonomy (NCBI): domain Eukaryota; kingdom Metazoa; phylum Chordata; class Actinopteri; order Cypriniformes; family Leuciscidae; genus Phoxinus; species Phoxinus phoxinus. The sequence continues at coordinate 43,758,577 of NC_136877.1, read as the reverse complement.
AAATTGAATAAAAAACACATTAAACCTCATAGGAAAATCTCGAAGAAACTACTAGCAAACTAGTCTTGGTTTTTGATCTTATAATAAATACTGCAATATTCCATAAAAAATAAGAATAGTTCATTTTGATTTCATGGTGACTCAAAAAGGTTTACGATTAAAGTTTCTCATAAGTATCTCAAAATCTCATTGATATACATTTTGTCATTAAAAATCTAATCGACATTGACAACGTTGGTATTCAGTATTTGTATACTGAATTGTAATAATGGGTTGTCTTTCTTTTCTTTTTTTCATTTATTTACATATTGATTTCTTTTTTTGCAACAATTCATCCATTCATAGCTATCTTTGCAGTACATAATTCATGTTGTGTGTTGATTCTCATGCACAGCAGACAGTAAAAAAACAACGAATCCAGAGTTTCATGACAACGGCAAAAATTAAAGTGGTTCTGATGTAGTTGTATACCGGTACACAGAATTAAATCCTTTAAACTTACCTAAAACTTGAACATTCTTTTTTTGCTGTGTTGCATGTACTGCTATTTTGAGTACAGTAAATGCACATCTAGCTCATAAAATGTTTTACTTAATTTACAAAAGACTACAAGAGTTGTAAACACTGTAGGTATAATTTGATATATTACTGTAAATTAGTGTCATGTACTTCAGGTTTCTCCTTGTTCCTTTTGTAAATGAAGGTGCACTTATTAAAATGTGGTAAGATATTCATTCATGCATTATTGAACACTAAGTTCACCAAAGTTTTCCCTACGGTGCTTTAATGAAATATTCATTGCAAAAGCCAGATGTGGATTTGTTCACATGAATTGTACATATCCTGACCGTCTCAGAGAGAATGCAATGTTGTTTTAAATTCAAATTTTTTTATGTTCATCTTCTTATGTTCATGTTTTTCACTTCTGTAGTCTAAGACTCGGAATGTCCTGCGGCTGGGTCTTCATTCTCTGGGATCTGCGCTGTGGGGAGATGATGTGTGCTGTAAGGATAACCCCGCCCACTGCCACGCCCTCTCCACCTTTCTCTATGCCCTCCGAGGCCTGTTGCGCACTTCACTCTCGGTCGCTATGGTGACTGTACCCTCCCACCTCATACAGGTATGATTAATCAAATAGTTTCTCGGTTTGTTTGTTCACATATACTGTATATTCTTTGCTCAGGTTTCTACTCAAGACTGATGGTTGAAAAGACCATTAAGTGGTAATATTAAACACTTTTCTGAACTTTAGGGTTATGGTTATTATTATATACACACCTGGGCAAAAAAATGGACCAATGCACTAAGGCCAAAATGGCTGAACATCTACATTTTTAATTGTCTTAACCACAAATTATTGGTCAGGAAATTTGCTCAATTTAAGCAAATGCACTACTTAAGCCATTGTTGTCTCAGAATATTATCAAAGGCTGAATGAAGTATTTGTCAGAATATGGGAAGTTGTGTGCGGAGTGATGAATCACTATGAAGCACGTGTTGCATGGTGGGAAATATAATAATAAATGCATCTCTACCACAGTGAAGCATGGAGGAACATAGTGTTTGCTCATCTCAAACAAAACCGTTATCTATGTGGAAAAAACGGTCTGTTATGTTTTGTTTGAGATGAGCTATTACTTTGCTAAGCAAACAGATTCTCAATTTTTCACAATCAAACCTGCAAAAATGTCCCATAGATTTAGACTTAAAGTCCCCATGTAGTCATTAATTGTTTTTGATCACCAAAATGACATTTTAAATCCTTTTTTCCTTGAAAAAAAAATCTTCATTCCTTAAAATAGCTTGAATATAACTCTACATCTTTGCCTCATTTAGTATACATGGTTCTATGAATATGCAAATTAGCCCCGCCTCCACTCTCTCAAACCAATTCAGAGATCCACTCGTTGATGTGATTGGTTACAAGGTAGTTTGTGACGTCAGAATCACCAGCGATTTCAAACCATGTTTTTGAGACTATTTGGTTCACTGCAGTTTTAAAGAGAAAATACTCCGCAATGGTGTTGACTTATGAATTTGCTCATGATTTGTCTTAAAGCATATTAAAAACACCACATAGACATATAAACAACATTAAAAGCTGGATTTTCACCACAGGGGGTCGTAAACCATATTGAGGCACCAGAATATCATAGAGACTTTGGGGTGGTCTAAAACAGTGGTTCCCAAACCTGTCCTGAAGGACCCACAACACTGCACGTTTTCTTTGTCTCCCTAATCAAACACACCCGATTCAACTCATCAGCTCATTATCACATGGGTTAATGAGCTGTTGAGTTGAATCAGATGTGTTTGATTAGGGAGACAAAGAAAACGTGCAGTGTTGTGGGTCCTTCAGGACAGGTTTGGGACCCAGTGGTCTAAAATGACCAGAATGCAACCCGTTCACTACACTAGTGAGTTTCTCAATAACTTCTCACTACACTCTGGCTGCTTCCGAAATCGCATACTTCCCTACTATACAGTAGGTGAAAAACAGTATGTGACAAAAAAAAAATCTAGATTCACTGTACTTATAAAAGAGTAGGCAAAAAGTACCCGGATGACCTACTATTTCTGGCGAGATTCTGAAGTGTGAATACAATGGACACTTTGCTATCCCATCAGGCCACTGGAGAAGATTTATGAATGGCAGTGAAGCTGACACAGTAGGTCACATGATAATGACAGCATGGCGAATGTACAGTAGTACGTCCGGATTACATTCATACCACACACACTCTCATACTATAGAGAACATACTTTTTTTTTTTTTTGCGGTTGTGAAGTAATTATTTATTCAGAATAAGTACCTAAGAGAGTATGCGATTTTGGACACAGCCTTTATCTTTGTGCAACCCTTGCCAGGCAAGCTCCACTCACATTTTCCTCAGAAAAAGTATATCTGTTTTGCTGTATTTTTAAACTTTTGAACTCATGGTACCATCAGTACGTGCAATAGAGTAATTACACATGACATGACACATGCAAGATGAACATTTCCGACATCAACTTCCAGAAGTAATCTTGCAAAACGGTCTTTTTAGACTTTTTTGTTTGTTTTTGAACTTGACTGTCATTCACATGGACCAGCATTGAGGTCACCATAAGTTTGTCAACCCTGGCACACCATAACCGCCCCATGAGCCGGAGTCAAAGAGTCGACCCCCCTCCGTCGTGTGAATGAGGTTCCGCTTGGCTGGGGTTCAGGGGGCCTGTGTGTGTATCTGTTTGAGTACATGTATGTTTGGCCTTCAGAGGAGCTTCTTTATTGGCGCGTGAAGCCACATTTCTTTGTCTGAGGCCCTCAACTTTGCATTCAGCCAGCCAATGGTCAGTCTCGAGTCTTTCTGGGCGCTTCTCTCTTTCAGCGTCTTTGGGTTCCTGAGAGGCCCTTTTCTTTGTGCCTCCATTAGCCAACGAGAGTCAGGCCACAGCCGCTGTGCTCTAAGAGCGCTTCAAAAGACAAGATCTCGCTGTTCTTTGTCCGTTTGGAGACAAAGTGCTAAAACCCCTCTTAGGGAGGCTGGGGGACACACAGCGGTTTTCTGCGGTGGAGGTGATGGTGTAAACGCTGTGATTGGTTTGAAAGTGGTTTTGTGGAACGGATGTGATGTAAACATGTTGACCTTTCAGTAATTACAGTATTATGAGGCGGTGAGGTCCTAACTAGTCACAAACAGACGTTGTCTAATAAATAAATTCGGTCACACTTTAGTTTAGGGTCCAATTCTCACTATTACCTATGATTTTGCCTCAATAAAATCCTAATTATTGCTTATTAATAGTTAGTAAGATAGTTAAGTATCTGTGTTGGGTAGGATTAAGGGATGTCGAAAATGATCATGCAGAATAAGGCATTCATATGTGTTTTAGAAGTACTAATAAACAGCCAATATCCTAGTGATATGCATGCTAATAAGCAACTAGTTAATCGTGAGAATTCGGAATCTTAAACTAAAAGGTAAACCTATAATAACTTAAATTCTAATCCTTTCTATTTATCAAATAATCCTTTATAATCCTGATTTCTATAGGATCATGTGACACTGAAGACTGGAGTAATGATGCTGTAAATTCAGCTTTGCCATCACACGAATAAATTACATTTTGAAATAGATTCAAATACAAAGTGGTTATTTTACATTGTAAACTTTTATTGTACATTGTAAACATCTGAATGTTTGTCCTTTTTTCTTATTTTGAAGCAATGTTTATAATAATAATAATTATTATTACTTCACATATATTATTTTTGTTAATATTGTTTTTTATTATTATTATTTTACATTTATTATTAATACAAATATTACAATTGCTTTTGATTAATAAAATGCACACTTTACTTTAAAAAAAAGCAATGTAAGCCATTGAATATTCAATACTGTAATTAAGCCTTTGTTTCACTTAAGATTCAATATTCTATTTTTAGTTTCAAAGCGTTGTCAAGCAAGTTGTTTTTTGACTTCAATTTGAATCTCTGAAGCTTTTGTATCAATATATCTGCTCTTATGTGGAGCTTGAATAGATTTTCTTCAATATTCAGAAGAATCAATATATTTGCTTCAACTACTAAATGTGGGGTCAACTCATAGAGATGTTGTGTTAATCCTCCATTATTTGCATTAGCACCTCATCTAAAATCCATCTGATGTGACTTGTAATGAAAAGTCCTCTCATGTATTTTTAATGTCAACGTTGAAAGCCTCCTCTGACAAGATTAGAGCCACAGTCCAACTGAATCTTTAATCAATCTCTGCTCAAATAGCCATAGTCCACTAGCACACACACACACCTACAGATACGGCCTCTGTTGGCTCCAGGACCCTGGAGACCCAGTCTTTCAGTCTAAAGAGTGACAGCTTAGGAGACGGAAAGGAGTTTAAGAAAGAGATGGACCGCTATGACTAGAGTTTGTTTTGTTTTGATGTGACTAAAGTTTCTGTAACCAATTAGTAGGCCTGCATGGAATCGGTTCAGTTGGGCAGAAAGCAAACACTCATTCACACTTTTACAAATTCATTGTGTGTTTCTTTAATAAAGGGTTAGTTCACCCAAAAATGAAAATTCTGTCATTAATTACTCACCCTCATGTTGTTTCAAACCCATAAGACTTTCGTTTATCTTCGGGACACAAAGCCTGTCGCAAATCTTTTTGATGAAATCGGAGAGCTTTCTGTCCCTCCATTGACTGCTACGCAACTACCACTTTGACGCTTCAAAAAGTTGTAAAACTAATCCATATAAATTTAGCGGTTTAGTCCGGATTTTCTGATGAGGCTTGATCGCTTTATATGATGAACAGATTGAATTTAGTCTTTTATTCACTTATAAACATTGATCAGTGAACATAAACAGAAGCTGAACTGAACCTTCTTGACGCACGAGAACAAACCACCTGAGGAAGCTCAAACGTGCTGCGTAATACGCGAGAATGAACCTCATTGGTTCTTGCTGAAGCTCAAACTGCGTAATATGCGAGAATGAACCTCATTGGTTCTTGCTGCATTGTAATGTTTAAAGCAGATTCCATAACAAATGTCAATAGACCAGAAAGATTTTAAAATGAGCAGTTCCATAAATCCGGAAGATCTTGCCTTCATGCTGTGGAGAGACAATCCAGAAGACAGAAAACAACGAGTGCAGCGCTGAAAAGGGGCGGGGTTACATAAGTTCTATATTTAACTCTGTTTGCCATTTTAAAATCTATTAATTGCACAGATTTCCCCTCAAAAATGAGGAGATTCCAACTGTGCCGCAACTGGGCTTCATTCATTTAACAAAAATTTGTGTAAATGTTCATAAAACTTATACTTCATTAAGTTGAATGATAATTTATGTAAAACCAATGTACGGTATATAGAAATTTGTTCTAATTGTGTCATTAAAATGCTGTTGAGATTTTAAAATCTAATGTTTTAATCTATTTGAAATGAGCTATGTGTGTATTAGTGGTCTCGTGATGAACGGTGTGCTGATATAAAAAAAATGACAAAGTTGAACAAAATGCCCAAATATCTTAAAAAATCATGGGTTTCATTCATAACACACGAGCAGAATGAATTTCTGTATAAATTGATTTATCTTTTTCTGTGTACATGTAATAGATACTTTTGCATTTACTTCACATCACTTGTCACTATGAAATATATACTTTTGTTTATTTACTTATGCATCTTTTTTCATGCATTATATTCAACTCTGTTTTTTTTGCCATAAAACCATCTTTATTTTAGGTGCATCGAGAAGTTTAATCAGTTCATCTACACAATGTTTCCATCCTGGACTTCAGTCTTCAATATGTTGGCCCAACTGTTGTGTAGTTGCATTGTATTGTTAACTTGAATTGGTGTGATGGTGTTGGGTTGGCAGCGACTGTCACTAACACAGTTGCTTGGGTTAAATTTTTTATGCTAGATTTGGGAAAAGGGTCAAGGCTGCGTACACAAACACGCATGCTCTCAAAGTCTGCTGTAGAAGGAATGAAAAGAGAAAGGAGGAAAGAAAAAAGGGACACGGATGCATGAAAACTGCATTAGGCCACGTCAGCTGCTACAGAGAGCGAGCGCATGAAATATTCAGGAGTGGCGTAGAGATAAATTTTTCACTACAGCCTGATATCTCTGTCTGTCTTTGGAGTGCTCCCGCCTTTCTGAATGGTCTCTGTGTTAGTTTTTGGCCAGGAGGAGGCGCTCTCAGCAGATTTGCTGCTCATATTTGTGCTTTTTTTCGCTCTTTAACGCTTTAATCTGGCTTATTTTCTCTTTGCAGCTTTTGACTTGTGTTTGTTCAATCTAACCCATGACAGGATCTTCGTATCAGTATATCAAGGTCAGAGGTTTTCATAACTTATTTTCCAAGCCCCTTAAATGTTTGTTAAACATTCTGGCCCATTTCTATCATACACTTATCTCTCTTTAACATGTTTTACCACATTTTAATCTGTTTAGCAAATGTTCCCCATGAAAATCATTATTGGAAATGCAGTATGAGCTAGTCCATTTCAAAGTGTAAATGTAAACTTGTGTAATTCTTGCGTGACAAAACCTTGATGAGCTGAAAGGCATTTTTACACCATTTAACAGCAGATGTTTTTGGAATGAAAGCATTAATGGGTGAGAAGTCTTTGCTCTGAAGCGGACGGGATCTTTGGATCTTTCTCTGAGTTGATGTGGCTTCGTGCTTGCGTTCATCCAGATTTTTGCCGTATGGCGACACTGCATGAGTTGTGCGATCCGAGTAAGAGAGACAGACAGATTTGGAGAGCATGTGTTTGAGGGAATCAGAGCACTCGATGTGTTTGAGCACCAAACGTATGTTCTGCTCTGATCTGATGGATTTAATGTTACACGACGCAACCAAAGGCAGCATTTCACAGTGCTGGCATTATAGTACAGCCGATATCCTTACCAAAGATAACCTTATAATAGCGGTTTGGACGCCATGATGAATGCAAGTGCTGATAAATTAAAACATAATTTGGATGCATTGAATGGTGTATTGATTTGTATTGGTTGCCAGGCTGTTGCTATGTCATTCCTAAGTTCTGGATGGTTTCTAGGTGGTTACTGACAGCAAAGTCTCTATTATGGCCCAATTCTGGCTTGTTTATCACTATGTGTGAAAAGTAATACTTTCTTACTTTCTTTTACTAAACAAATGGCACATGTGTTAGATGAGTTGCACAACCTTAGTTTTATCAGTACAGTGGTCAAGCATACTAGCTAAACTGCTTATTATCAGTAATTAAATAAACTGCATACATTTAAAAATCATGTTGTTATAAGCACATACACTACCATTCAAAAGTTAGCTCAATACAATGTAAAATGAATATTTTCTATTTTAATATAATATAAAATGTAATTTATTCCTGTGATGCAAAGCTGCATTTTCAGCATCATTACTCCAGTCTTCAGTGTCACATGATCCTTCAGAAATCATTCAAATATGATGATTTGCTGCTCAAGAAACATTTCTGATTATTATCAATGTTGAAAACAGTTGTGCTGCTTAATATTTTTTCTGGAAACCATGATAGACTTCTTTTTAGGATTTTTTGATGAACTGAAAGTTCAAAAGAACAGCATTTATTTACAAAATTGAAATATTTTGTAATATATGTCGTATCTAATCAATTTAATGCATCCTTGCTGAATAACAGCATTCATTTATTTCCCAAAAAAATCTTCTTAATCCCCCAAATTTAGAATTTTTATGTATTTGAAGGAAAAAACATGTTTACCTAAAAAAATTACATCAATGATACCTCAAATCTGAACAATCATCAATCATCATAGCGAGTGGTGTTGGTAAAATGGATATATATATATATATATATATATATATATATATATATATATATATATATATATATATATATATATATATATATATATATATATATATATATATATATATATATTTGAAATCACTGCTGACTGAGGTGGTTTTAGATCTGTTAGCTCAGGCTTTGTTGTAAGATCATGAATTCTGCCTCCGGAATACCCCGCTCCACTTTTCTGAGAGATAATGTTGACCTAATTCAGTTCTCGGAGTAAAGGGAGTGAAACCCCTGCTTGTTAGGATGGGTTTAATTAGCAAGAGATGCTCTCAGCTTCGCTCTAGATGTTTCTACATTTGTTTGTACACTTTTAATTGGACTCTTCTCATGTATTTCTCTTGTCTTTCTCATCGATTCCTACTCTCTCTTTCTGTCTCGCACTCTCAGAACAGAGCCGTAATGGGACGAATAATCCGACTGAGTGACACGGCCATCGCTCTGGAATCATTCAGAGGCTCGGAGAAGGAGACCAACCCACTTTACAAAGACTATCATGGTGAGAAGAAACATACATACAAGAGTTCAAATACACTGACAGAAAACCCCGAAAGCCTAAATATTAAATCTTGGCTTGTAACTCATTCTGCAACGATTGATACCTAATTCAACCAATGCGATTTTGATTTTTTATGGCGAATGATAAAACATATGATGGACATATCTAGAGACCAGATACCAAAAGAGACTAGAGACCAAAAATCGATGTATCTAGAGACCAGAATGTTACAAGGACCAGGGTTGTTATTGTTAATTAAAACTAAAACCATTCAAATATATATATTTTATTTCAGCGATTTTATTTCTCATTTCCGTTTAGGTTAAGTTGAAGTACTAAAATAACTCAAATTAAATAAACTAAAATGAATAAATAACTATTTATAAATGCTATAGACAAAAAAAAAAAAAAAAAACACAACAAAATTACTTAATTTTCCAGCTTTGACTGGATCATGTTTTTTTTGTACTGTCCCTATACAAATAAACTTATAAATAAAAATAAAATAAAATAAAATTAAAGTGAAAAAATAAATAATAAACATAAAATATAATTCAAATAATAATAAAAACTATAATAGTTTATCAATGACATGAGGGTGATTCAGAATCAGTGTTGTTATTGTTAACTAAAAATATTGTTAAAATTATACAGTATTATATAATAAAGGAATAAAAAAACAAGCTTAAGTACTACTAAAGCTAAAATACAGCTAAATAAAAAACATTTTTAAAAAACTACTAAAAAGGACAAAAGCACAAAGCAAATTTACTAAAACTTAATCTCACACGAACACTGAATATATAGAAAAGTAAAAGCGAATTCAGAACATTAATAAATACTATAGTGGTATATAAATAATACTTAAATAACACTGCATAGAACACCTCAGCTACTGCTTAGCAACACCCTGGCAACCATCCACACCGGTCTAGAATCATGACGGACACCCCTCGCATTTCTTCAGAAAATCTATTTTCAAAAGATGTTTCATTGGTCCCTCGTCTTATTCATGCCTTTTGCATCATCCTATCTTTCTGGCTCTCACAAACACACACACACACACTCGCTCAGTAAAGTGCATTAGTAGAAAGGGGCAGGCAGGGTGGACCTCTCTCTAGCTGTCAGCTCTTGTTAGTGTGGCCGTGTTCAATCAGACGTGCTCCTTGGCAGACAGGCCAGGGGGAGATTCAGCTGCCACGGAAAACACACACACACACACACACACACACACACACACACACACACACACACAGAGAGAGAGAGAGCCCCCGCCGCCCCATCACAAGCACCCAGCACAGCCCTCAGGGGCCGCAGAGTTGCAGAATCAATATTTTCATACTGGCTAAAACCTCTCTGTGGCCACACTGCAGATGAGGAAGATCTTTTGGGCTCACGCTCTTTCCGTCCTGTCCTTTTTCCTCTCATTGTGCCTCTTTATATCCTCCCTTGTTTTCATCATACACTCTCGCCATCTCTTAATGTTGCATGCTTTATCTTTTCATCTTTTTTTTCTTTTTTTTGTCCATCTCTCTGTAAAGGTCAGTTTGTTTACAGTTCTCTCTCCTTGTTTCCGCCCCCTGCCCTGTTTCTTTCTTGCATTCATTTGCAAGTGCGGAATGGCCAGAGGGGGTGTGGCTTACAAACACTAATGACCTCAGATGATTGTTTATGTACTTAGTTATGTACTTATTTTATCATTTTGTTTTAATAGTTTTTTTATTAATGTATTTATCAGATATTAATAATCAAATTACACTCTAATGTTTTCAATTTTATGAGTTAGCACTTTTATTTATTATGTTACGTTATTTTAATATTTATTGTTATTTTATATAATAATATAATATTACAAATATATAATAATAATCAATATTATACATTATGTAAAAAAAATGTTAGGTCAGTCACTTCTGTCAAAATGTTATTAATTTAGTTTTTAGTTATTTGATTAGATAATATGGATTCTGTGATACCACACGTACAGTGTCAATGCGTAATGGATGTGTGGTAAATATAATTGTTAGAGCATTTGTTTAGCAATACAGATGTTTGAAATTAATGATTTCACATTCATGAATTAGTTCTGTTTGAGATGTTTACGATATTTGTAAACAAAATAAGACTCTTAATTATGTTAGTGTTGTTTCAATTGTATGTGAAAACCCAAAAGATGTTTGAAAACAGACATGATACTAATAAATATAAAATATATATGCAATGCTTTCCAGATGGTTTCACAAACATCTCCGCAATGCATATCCTTCCTTTTAGTGTGTTCGAACAGTTATTGTTAGCTTTTGCTATTGATTTTTACCTCATTTCATGAATAATGCTGTGCCATAAGGTCTTAGTGAATGTGAAGACGTACATGAGGCCACTCTTTCTTTTCTGTGGTGCGTCCACTGCACAAAGCATGTTGGGAGTTCTGTCACAGCGAATCAACTCGAGCGGAATCAACCTAGCGCACGGGTCCCTTTACAAGCGGGGCCTTTACACACACACACATACACACACACATACACATGCTCTTTCCATCCTCTCATCCCCCTCATCCTGGTCTTCAGTGCTTCTTTTTAATGTCATATTTCTACTGGCCACATAACTGAGGGAAAAAAAGATGGAGGGAGGAATTAAAGAGGGCGAAAAAGCTTTTTCTCTCTTCCCAACATGCCCCTGTGCCGACTGACCTTGTTTTACCCCCATCCTCCACTCACCTCTCTGGCTTTCTCTCCCTCCCACCAACCCATTTCTCTCCTCCCTCCGCTGCAGCCCTTCTCTCATATGTTTTGGTTTCTGCCCATTGGTGCAGCTAATAAAATAATGGTTGATACAATGCTATAGTGGCCAGTGTGAAAGATGATAGCTACATGGGCCCACAGTAAAACTCAGCAGACAATGAAAGCAAGAGTCTGTTTAATAGGTAACAGGCAAAACAATACCTGGGGAAAATATCTGTTTCACAACATGTTTATTATTAGCCTCTGCTATATAGTCAGAAACGTCATTTTGAGTGCAGTTTTTTGTTTATTAAAAAAGTATCCCCATAAGCACTGCAGTGTTTACACTACCGTTCAAAAGTTTGCAGTCTATAAGGTTTTATGCAGCAAGGATGCATTCATTTGATCAAAAGTGACAATAAAGATATTTATGATTTTGCTAAATATTTATATTTAAAATAAATGCTATTATTTTAACTCTATTCATCAAATAATCCTGAAAAAAATTATCATGGTTTCCACAAAATATTAATCAGAATAATTAAGAAAATAAGTGGAGTAGGTCTACAAGAAGTCATTTTACTTCAAAATTTGTGTGTGTGTGTGTGTGTGTGTGCGTGCGTGCGTGCGTGCGTGCGTGCGTGTGCATATTAGAATGAGTTCTGAAGGATCATGTCACACTAAAGACTGAAGTAATGATGCTGAAAAAATTATGCTTTGCCATCACAGGAATAAATTACATTTTGAAATATATTGAAATGTATTTTTAATCAAATAAATGCAGCTCAAGAAACAGCTCTCAAAAACATTTAAACAATCATACTGACTCTTTGAATGGCAGTCTATACTGAATAATATCTCTGACAGTATGTATTTCTAGCACGTTTACACAGTAATATGATTCGCTGTTAATGTCTTCTGTGTGTGTTCAGGTCTCCTGCATGTTCGTCAGTTGCCCCATCTGAACTGTCTGTCATGTGAAGGACCCGATACGAAAGACTTGGCCTTCAAACTCAAGAGGAAGCAGTTCACAATTGAGGTGAGTTCACAATAATGTCACAGTACACCAGATACATTTAAAATGGTTATTTTCGTTTTAATATTTTCTATATATATATATTCATGCAGCTTTTTTATCTTAATGTTTGTACGTTCTCGTGGTGAACAGGAAGAGTATGACGTTACTAGGTGCTTAGAAATTACTTCTTTTAATTTGCTAATTTTATTTTTCTTCCCCCTTGTCTCTCGAATCAGTGCACATATTAGGAGGTTGTGATTATGAATTGATGTCCACATTAGCTGTGCTTCACTAATTCCTGTTTTTTCTCCTCAGCTATTGAGTGTCAATTTGAAAGGTTGAAACTATTGATTTTAGACTGGAGATGTTACACCTCAAAGAAATACCTTAAAAGACTTTGAGATTTTCTTTCTGAAGTCTCATAAATACACTTTCTTTAATGCGTGTAACTTGTTTTCACTGGAAATGATATGGCAATCAGACAGGTCCGATCAAAAATGGTTTCGAAAGTAATACTTTGTCAGAAAAATAAAGTTACTTTTAAAAGTAATGTGTTACAATATTGCGTTACCCCCTAAAAAGTAACTCATTCTGTTACTTAGTTACTTTTTATGGAAAGTAAAAAAAACTCTGCTTGGCAAATGTAAAGGCACTTTGACAGCAAAAACAAAAAGATAAACACAAATGTGATGTTTATCTAATATAATTTTTTATCATCATCGTGTTCTGAGTTTTCATATGACTATTTTTATTCATACTTAAAACTGTTTTTGTGTAAGTTAGATGAGTAAATGCTCATATTTATTCTAAAACTACAATAACCATCATGTTTTTTCAGCACACACACAACACCTCTGCACTTACTCAAGATTAATGGGGACAGAAGAGGTGTCGGTCAGTAAATGTGAATAATAAAGTAATGTGTGTTACTTATTTTAAAAAGTAAATCAGATTTTTAGTTGTACATTTAAACATACTTTACTAGTTACTTGAAAAAGTCATCTCATTACATTACTCACGTTACTTGTAATGCGTGTAACTATTGTCTGTAGAAGTTATCTGTTAAAACGTAGAAACTTGTTTGTTTGTAAAATTCCCAAATAAGCCTCAATAAGTCTTTATTCTGTTCCTTTTTGGCCGTTTTTTTGTGTAAAACTCTTCAACACACACACACACACACACACACACACACACACTCAGACACACAATCCACTTCCAACCAATGAGTGCCTGTCCATCAAGTGGACACAAATGAAAGGGCCCAGGCTCTTACTGAAGCCCCATCATTGGCCCCTAATTAAGTTATCACTGTGAAGCTGTTAATAGTTAATCAGGAAGTCTATTGTCTCAGAATGACCAGTAGTCTTTGTCTTTAAACGCTGTCTAAGGCAGAGACCTCTCATCCACTCCTCACTAGATTTATAGGGTCAATAAAAGTCAAGGTGGTTTCCCTCAATGGCTGTTTAATGGGCCGACCACTTTGAGTTTGTGGAAGGGCTCAAATGTAGGTTTGTGTTGTAGCAGCGCTGAAGAATTTGTGTGTATTTTTTTAGGCAGCTAATATACCTTAACATCTTTTCACCTGATCTTTTGACACAACCCTTTTAAGGATAGTAGGATAGTTCGTAACTCAAACACATGGTGTTAGCAAGCCAAGGTCAAGGGTCCGATTCCCAAGGGCTGGGAAAATATTTAAAATAAATTTTACCCATCAAATTGGGCTATTGCCTACATTTAAACCCGTTTAACAAACTTGTAACGGGGCTGGCTCTCGTAACTTTAGACTTCCTGAAGAGGATGCAACAGGCCCTTGATAAATAACTCAACCACTGGGTTGTTACATCTACCCAAAAACTACCCAAACACTGAAAAAATAACCCCCAAAAAAGACCCAAAAGTGTTTTTTTTTTTTTTTAAAGAGTGTACCCTAAACAGTATTGCAGTTAAGGTATGTGTTTTATCAGTTACACTGAACTTTGAAACACTGCATTTCATTTCACAAATGAATGTGATGGATAATGTTACACCAATACATTGTCACGCACACAAACAAATGTGCCGTGCAGAGTTTACGCTGGGCGAAACTAAATTCATGCAGTGAGTTTTCCCTGCGGGGCTGTTGGTAGCGTGTGTGCGCTCCAACCACATGCCTCACTCGGCCATCATCCCGTGACTATATCTGACGCAGGCGTGATGGGAAGGTTTGACTGAGAGACACCAAGTGTTTACGTGTGTTTACATTGTCACCACATCAAGAATCAAGTACAAAAAAACTGTATTTACGGTACTTTAAAAGGTCATATAATGAAGAATAGAGTTTTCTTGATCTTTTGACATTGAGAGCTGGATGGACTTTTGAGATTCTCAGAACTTCTGAATTATGACTTGAATTATGATATGGCCATTTTGCCGCCCGCTCGCTGGTAACATTGAGACATCATTCTTGCTAGCCATCTCATTATTCCAACCTTCATTCGTACAAAGAAAGACATGCTCTTCACCTTCCCTTTAAGATGAGTCAGTGTGAATCAGGTCTGATCTGTGTTTAATGATTGTATTTGAAAGGTGATTGGCAGGCCAAGTGTGTGTCAGTCAGGTCGTTTAGAGTGCACACGTCAATCAAAGATTAGTCACGTCATGGCAACATGACCACGAAAGATGAGTTTTCACACATAGAAACCATGCAAGACATGTGGAAACCTCCAATTGAAATATTAGGCTGAATCATTCCTAACTTGCATGAAACTTTCTGGTATACAGCTAATGCACGATTCATTTGGTATTTTTAGGGATGCACTGATATAGAAATTTTGGGTCATGTGTTATAATTATATTTGCTGTGGCCGATAACCGATAAGATGATGGTTTATTTTAATGATTAATCATCATCACTTTGCTTGGTTTTTTTTAATAAAATAAGAATCATCCTTTCTGCTAACGCTCCAGTCTTGCTTCAATCTAATATATATATATATATATATATATATATATGTATATATATATACACACACACACACACAATACAATCTAAAATTACCAAACTAAAGTTAATGTTTGTTTTAATAATAATAATTTTGGAATCTAATCAACAGAAGAAGCCTAAGTATGTTTTTTAATTTGTTTAACATTTTCATTTGTTAAACGTTTCGAGTAAATCTTGCTCCCCAACTCTCGAAAGCAAATACCAATCGTGATTTGAGAGAGATTGTTGATATTCTGTCTGTCTGTTGAAGTGAGCTGCTGTGCTGTAATGTTATTAATGCAGGCTGTGTCTACATGCTGTCGCTCAGCTACTCAGAGGAGCATTTTGGCTGCTTGTCTTTGACTGACTGGTAAAGTTCAGTTGGCGGTTGATGAGCAGTCAATTGCCCAGAATGCCCTGCAGCCAGAATTAACCTCTGTCCCTGTTCCGGCAGGTAGAGAGAGAGAGAGAGGGGTTATGAGGAAAATCGTGATTAGCAAACACTCACGCATACGCACGCATGCCAGTTGAACGCTTGACAACGAGTGGGGTGAGGATTCAGACTGGAATGTAGGAGGTATGTGATTAAACTATACTTACCCTAGAGTGACCCCTGACCCAAACTTGAGCCAAACACACCTTGAGGGTGTTGGGGTTTCTAGAGTTGAGGTCAGATGATCCTCAACCCAAGATTCGGGTAAAATTAGCTGTGGCTCATGGAGGTACAATCTTGAAAGATCAGCAAACTTTTTTTAATAGTTGAGAGCATATTTAAGACTTGTGCTGACTTATTTATGGTGATATGTCAGAACATTGGTTTTATATTTTTTCATAACCACATACGCATTCCTTTAGTAATTGTTTTTTTGTTGTCCTGTCTTAGTTTTGAAGGTTCTGCTCCTGCGGCAAGATCTTGATTGATTGGTTGTGTCTGGGCCAGCCTGTGCTGTATTTGGGTCTGGTTGGTTGGGCCTTGTTGCCGTGATCCAACTAAAGTTTTTGGAGGGTTAGTTTTGGTGGTTAACCAGTATGAGTTTTGCAGTGGCCAATATCTTTTTCTTTTTTCATTTTTTTTTTTCATATTTATTTAAATTAGGCAAGCTTTTTCTCTTTTCTGTCAGTGAAGTATCTGCTTTTAGATAGTTTTAAACTAAATTTAAGAGAAATTATTACTGTAATGAATTATTGTTGATGAGTAACTTACGATATTGAAGATGTAAATTAATGTTAATAACTTAATTTTGTATATTTTGAGTGTTGATTTACACTCCCGTTCAAAAATTTGAGTTCAGTTCAAGTTTTCTTTTTTTATAAATAAATTAAATAAAGGGGTCATGAGTCATGACATGGATTTGTAACTTAAAATGTTAATAAAACAAAAGAAAACATGCAGAAAATTATTGGCTTATGTCCTTGCATAGGAAATATATCAATGAAGAGTCTTGAAAACATTATAAAACCATTTACAGATTTTTTTATGCTATTCATTTTGTCCTCATTTCTCTTTGTATCTGGAACAAATTTAATTAAAAAATGTGTACACCCATCCTCTCCCTCAACATTAATGTACAGTAGTTTCATATGTTGTCAAACGACCTCCTTATGTTGTATGTTCACTTCAGCAGGTGGCGTCTAGAAAGAGGTGTTAAAATTCGGTTGAAATTGCCTTAGGTTAGTTTTTACACTGTAAATGAAAGTTCAAGTCAAGCACATTGCATTGTATAAAACAGTATTCCACGCAGAGTATTTCTTTGCTTTGACAAATTTTGGCAAATATTCTAGGCCATGCATGTGCATACTGTTCATGGTATGCATACTGCATACTACTTTCTTAAAAAAAATAGAAGGCAGTGTCCCATTCTGAACATAATACCCTATTTTATGAAAATAAAAGCAAGGATTGTGTACTTGGGTGATAATCAGATCATAATATCTTGATTGAAAAGTTTCTTGCTCAGAAGTGGTAACCGTTAAATCATGTGTAGTTAGACTATTGTTGTTTTTAATTGTTAAACCGTTGGTATTTGACTCCGCCTCCCTCTGCTCCTGGAATATTTGAGCAGATATGTTGCAATTACTGTATAGAAATATAAAGTAAAAGTCTTTAGAGGTGCACTGCTTTACTTTAAACAGCCAGCGACAAAGTTTAAGCTAAACTTGCCATCATCAGCAAGTCGTCCTCACCCCCACCTGGTCCACTGTCGGCCGGTTCAAAGGTGGAATTTTGATCCGGAGCAGAAGATGACCGAGTAGAAGTCTTTGTCGGTTCTGGCATGGCTGCTAAAAATAACTTTCCCACACTCTTGAAGGGCTTTCACGGTACTTTCTTTCATCTGACAGCTACTTTCTGAACTATGTCCACATAGTAAAAATAGCTTTGTGCATCATAAAGAATATTTTGCAGAATTTGCAGTTGGTAATTAATGGTAAGCCTCTGGTTATGTACATTTTCAACTCCCTGGTTATCAGTGATTATATACTTGATTAACACTTGATGATGAAGTTTTTAGGATTTTAATGTTGAAAGGAGGAATTATTGGGCTGCTTTGTCCTCCCTTTTTTTTCTTCTTCTTTGAATATGGATAGGAAGGGTTCTTCTAAAGGTTGCATAAATCAAAACCTTTAAACAGGCAGTCATTGAGTAAGTGGTCATAAAAACTTGATGAATTTTATGACCATCTTTACCCTGACACCTACAGCTGGCTGCTTTTCAATGGAACCTAAACGGATGACCGAGGTCACTGGAAATGCATATTAATGAGTTCTCAATGCAGTTTAATGTAGATTAATAGATTATTCATGAGTCGAAATGGGAGGGTCCTGATCCATATTAGAGAATGTTTCTGCGACCGAATCCCAGTCCTGTGTTGGCAGGGTTTTGTGACCCCAGCTTTGAGAACTGTGAGCCAAGCGGTGCTATTTCTGCTTTAGACAAACTTTCCCATCGTAGCTAATGAGGAGGAGTAATGCTGAGTGACAGTGGTATTGGGACAAGGGCTGGGCTACAGTATGTCAGCCAGTCACATTTCAACTGACAAATTACATTCAAGCACTGCTAAAGCCTTCATAAAAATGTAAAATATATATATATATATATATTAATGTACATGATTGAATCATTGCAATATGGTTGTTTTATCCAAATTTTTTCTTCTTCTTTTTTTTTAACCATCATTAAAACTATTTTTGGTTTGTGAAAACTTTATACTTAAAGATACATGTAATTTAAATATGTTTTGTTTATATTTTTTTAGTTTAGGAAAACTTTATATATAATTTAAATTAAATGATTGTTATTATATAAACTATTGTCAATAATTTTTTAGAGAAAGTTTTTAGTTCTAAGAAACTTTTTATATAATCAAAATATTATATATATTCACAGAATTATTGGCACCCTTGGTAAATATGATCAAAGATAGCTGTGAAAATAAATCTCCATTGTTTATCCTTTTGATTCTCAAAAAAAATCTCAAATATCCAACCTTTCATTGAAGAAAAAATAATTGAAAGTGTGGGGGAAATTACATTATGAAATAAATGTTTTTCTCCAAAACATGTTGGCCACAAGTATTGGCACCCCTAGAAATTCTTAGGAGTAAAATATCTCTGAAGTATATTCCCATTCATATTTAAAATTTTAGTTAAATATAAATATACTCCTGGATCTTTAATGTTGTGGGCCTGTTTTTCTGCAGGAGGTCCTGGACATCATGTTCAAATACATGGTATCATGGATTCTAGCCAATACCAACAGATAAAAAATCAAAACCTTACAGCCTCGGTTAGAAATCGTATAATGGGCCGTGGTTACATCTTCCATCAGGACAATGATCCAAAACAAACATTAAAATCAACACAAACGTGTCACTGAGCACAAAATGAAGCTTCTGCCGTGACCATCCCAGTTCCCAGACCTGAACCCTATAGAAAACGAGTGAGGTGAACTGAAGAGAAGAACATTTATTGCATAAAGAGATTTCAATTCTTTTACTTCAATTAAAAAAAGTTGGATTCATGTGAAATGTTTTAAAATAAAAGTTCAAAAGGATTAACACTGCAGATTTATTTTTTACAGGCTTCTTTGTTCATATTTAACCAAGGAGGGTGACAATAATTCTGACCATGACACATATATTATTGCATCCACGAAACCATATTCTTTATCATCTTGTTTTAAAATTGTACTTTGTAAAATGACAGCAATCAGTTTATTTTCCGCCCCTCAGTCACCATGAATAACGTGACGGCTATTAATTTGTACATTATTGTATTGGTGCGTTCCCTTTCGACAATAGCTATTATGATATAAGTTGTTTGCGTGCCTGGGTTTCCCATGAGGCAACTGCCATGTGGCAGTTCAGAAAGGTAGGAGAGCAAGTTTTCCATCACACTTGCATTTTATGGCCAAACAATCTCCGCCCACTTCCCCCAGCCTCCCTGCTTCCTTGTGTCGTGGCAGTGATGATGTTAATGACCAGTGACAGCTCACCTATCCCTGGCGTGCCTCCAGTTCATCCCATCCCCCCCATTCACATGCACACTGCTGCAATCACGCACATTTGCTGTGAATTCTGGATTGCTAGAATCAAACACACATACATATTGATACTTGTGTATTCTACATAACCTCAGTATAATTATTTACTAGTGTTCACGAAATAATTTATTATGCCAAATATTAACATTTTATGAAGAATATGGCCCATCTTTCCAGGTTACGTTTTTATTATTTTAGGAGTTTTGATTTTATCTGTTTTTCTTATTTTCCATGAAGCATTAGATTTGAAATAAGAGTGTTATAGTTTGGATGTCTTATGGTTTGCATTTGGTTTCGAGGTCAGAAGTTCAATCGGATTGGAAAATTATAAGTGCTATGCGCATAAACATTTAATCATTTTCATTACTTCATACTAGGGTTTGGGCAGAGATCTTTCCAATTTCCTTGTTATCTTTGTTGTGTGAACAGTTATCTTAAATTGTAATATGTCACAATATTGTTGTTTTTACTGTATTTCTGACCAAATAAATGCAGCAGAGGCTTCTTTTTCAAAAACATAAAAATATCTTACCAACCCTAAACTTTTGAATGGTATATCTACCATTCAAAAGTTTAGGGTTGGTGTGATATTTTGAATACACACACATTATATACTTTCTATCCCCATATTTTCAATAATAGATATTATAATCATAACACAGTAAAAGGCAGTTATAATTTCCCCAATAAATTAGAACATAATTAAACCATTAGAACAAATACTACCCTGATGTATTGTATAAAAACATTTAAAATTTAAGTAATTTAAGTTAACATAAGTGTAATAAGAATATTAAAAAGAATAAGAACCTTTCAAAAATGCTTGTCATAATGCAAAAAAAAAAAATCCCTCATATTTTTTATGCAAGATGTAATTTCTTGTGTTCTTGTATGGGGGAATGATCTTTACATTTCTTGTTTGTCTGTTGATTCATGTTGATCACATGATCAAGAGCAATGGCCAGACTCAACAACAGACTCAACAACCCTACCAATAAAGAGGCAGAAGCTCGATGGCCTAGCCTAGCCAGTCTGACCCTTGCTTACAGAAACATTAGCATGCTAATGTCAGTCGGCATGGTTAATTGATTACCAGTCCACCCGGGCCAAAACCACTTGAAGCAAGGAATAAAGCAGATATCCCTAGGTGGGCATATTGTTTGGGGCAAAAACTATTAATTTGTCCACTGCCAAAAAAAAAAAACCTAAATGAACACTAATTTTTTTCCTTGTTCCTGGCAGGGTTTCCCGTTTTCAGCTGGCTTTCAAAGGGAAATTAATTATCTCAGATACATGTAGCTCTTCGGTGGGTCTGGGCTTATTTGCATTGAGGAATATTCAGCAGAAGTAATGGATGCACAATCAAAATACTGGCACCAAACGAAACACAATTTTCATACGCAAATTTCCCAAATCCCACAGGAGCAAAAGTATCAGACACGGGTGAAATAAAAATACAAAACCAAACAAAAGGTACGGAAAATGAACTGAGAATATTATAAACCGAATAGCTGGGCTGTGCCTTCACTAAAACACACACACACACAAAAAAATTGAAGGGAAACGTCAAGAAATTATGATGTGTATGAAAGGGTGAAAAAGGGATATAATGAAATGGCTATTTGACAGTTGATGTCTTCATCCAAATGTAAGAATTTACATTCCAATTATGGGTAAAATTTACATCTTAATCAGGTATTTGTGCTCAGTGCTCCGTTAGCATTAGCAGTGGCGCCAAGCCTGGGCCACCTCAGCCGGAAACTGATGCCATCCGCTCGGCCATGGTCTCATAATACTTTTAACTAATGCCTCTAAAATTGCTGCTCAAAATAATAAAAAGATTTATAATAGTCATTACATTAAAATATTGTGACAATGCTGCTTAAATTTCAATCTGCTCATTACACACAGCTACTATGGCTTCAGAAGACTTACTTTTATGGTGCTATTTTAGTCATTTTTGGAGCTTAACAGCTCCTGTCCTCATTCACTTGGTCAATTAAGAATACTGTCCAGTAATTTTCTGTCCACTATGTTAAAGCTCAAACTATCCTCATTAATTTCTCAATTGAGCACCTAATTAAAAATCAAATAAAGATTGAGTAAATCAAAGGCAAACACACAGCTATTACAGCTAACCCTACGCTGCACAAAGTAAATGAAGTGTCCATGTGACATCTTTCTATCGCCTTCTCGAAGCCTCAGAAAAGCCCACACTAAAACATAAAGGTCAATGAATGTATTTGAGTTAGTCCTGCTTCACTGATAGGCCATTACCAGCACCTTAATCAAAATAATAGTGATAAAAATGCCAACTGAAGGATGATGTAAAAATGCAGAAGACTCCGATGATTACCAAGAGGAAATCTTCATAATTAAATAAAGTTTAATTTAATAAAATACGATACCAAAAAAAAAATGAGTGCAAAGAATTTTAACAGTTTTTATATATAAATAGTTTTTTAAAATAAATTTACACTTTCAACATTCTTAAAAATCAGGACAAAAATAAGTTGTTAAACCACTTTTTAAAATAGAATAATAATAAAAATCTTACTAGGGGTTCAGAATTAAAGAATCAACCATTTATGAAATGTAATATTTTACTCATAAAAAAAAAAGTAGATGAGGATTTGCGTCAGTCAAAGTAAAAAGTCGATTTCATGAAAAATATTTAAAGAAAAAAAGTACCACCGAGTGGGATTCGAGATTGAGATTTGAGAAAATCCGGTGGCGATGCATGTGTTTTATGAATGAACAAAATAATGTTTCATAATTTATCTATTATATTATTTATTTATTTTTAAATGGAAAAAGTCATCTGCGAAGTGCGAACACTGCTCATACAAACTGGCCTGTGTTGAGGGGCAGAGAAAAGAAATGAGTTGGTAGAACAGAAAAAAAGAAAGAGTGCATGACTGGTCTCTGATCGGACTCTAATGCTGCTCTCATATTCACGCGTTTGTGCTGCGTTTCACACTGGCCCAGCACGCAACCCTCCATTTCACAGCTCACAAACACACACTCCCTCGCACACAGCAAACCCAAGTGCTTTGAGCAGTTAGAAGAGACGCACTGCAAATTCTTTGACATCCAAAACATAGTTCCCACTTCAATGTTCAATAAACACAGAGGCCTAAATGACTGTCCATGTTTGACAATGTCAGGCAATACATCAAACTGAAAAGAGACAAAATCTAAAATAATAGTTTTAAAATGTAATTTATTCCTGTGATGACAAAGGTGACTTTTCATCTAGCTGTGTCTGTCTGTCTGTCTGTATATCCATCTATCTATCTCTGTATGTCTATCTTTCTGTCTGTATATATGTCTATCTGTCTGTATATCCATCTATCTATCTCTGTATGTCTATCTTTCTGTCTGTATATATGTCTGTCTGTCTGTGTATCCATCTATCTATCTCTGTATGTCTATCTTTCTGTCTGTATATATGTCTGTCTGTCTGTCTGTATATCCATCTATCTATCTCTGTATGTCTATCTTTCTGTCTGTATATGTCTTATCTGTCTGTGTATCCATCTATCTATCTCTGTATGTCTATCTTTCTGTCTGTATATATGTCTGTCTGTCTGTCTGTATATCCATCTATCTATCTCTGTATGTCTATCTTTCTGTCTGTATATGTCTTATCTGTCTGTGTATCCATCTATCTATCTCTGTATGTCTATCTTTCTGTCTGTATATGTCTGTCTGTCTGTCTGTCTGTGTATCTGTCTATCTCTGTATGTCTATCTTTCTGTCTGTCTGTGTGTGTGTGTCTGAATGTCTCTCTACCTGTCTCTCTACTGTCTGTCTGTCTGTCTGTATATCCATCTATCTCTGTATGTCTATCTTTCTGTTTGTATATGTCTATTTGTCTGTCTGTCTGTGTATCTATTTATCTATCTCTGTATGTCTATCTTTCTGTCTGTATATATGTCTGTCTGTCTGTCTGTCTGTGTATCCATCTATCTATCTCTGTATGTCTATCTTTCTGTCTGTATATATGTCTATCTGTCTGTCTGTCTGTCTGTGTGTGTCTGAATGTCTCTCTACCTATCTCTCTACCAATCTGTCTGTCTGTCTGTCTGTCTGTCTATCTATCTATCTTGCCATCTATTTGTATGTATGTCTATCTATCTATCTATCTATCTATCTATCTATCTATCTATCTATCTATCTATCTCCATCTATCTGTATGTCTGTCTCTATCTATATCTGTCTGTCTGTCTATCTGTCTGTCTGTGTATATGTCTTTCTGTCTTCTATCTTTCTATCTCCATCTATCTGTATGTCTGTCTCTATCTATATCTGTCTGTCTGTCCTGATGTTTTGCATGCTTACAAGCAATGCTGTTCCGACTCAACAGGTTAAGATGCCAGTTCATAGCTACTATTCTCGACTTAGGTGTCCCACTCTTTTTTTCTTCTCAGGAACCTAGTTACACTTTGTTCGCTGAGACGAAAGCCTGCCTATAAGCTGGTGAAAATATGTGCCTTCCTCCCTCCTCCGTGGGAACAACTGATCGAATGGCATGACAAATACTAACTGTATGCCCAGAGCCAAGGTGGTGCAGGTGTGCAGGGATTCTTTAGAAAGGTGTTCTATCATGGCAGAATGCTGACAATGCACTGGATGCACGTTAACCCCCGCCTCTCGTGTAATACCTGTGATGGTTTCCAATTAGTTCCCAATCAGACAGGAATTTTGATGAGCCCGTTTCATTTTTGGTGTCAGTTCACATCTGTCAGTGTCATTCAACTGCACAGGATGCGTTTTCAACTGCGTTTCTCATCAAAATCATTAGCTTGGCCGTGAGCAAACGTACACCTCCTGCTCTGTGAATGGCCGTGTTCATTCATGCACCCGTGAGTGTGATTGGTCTCTTGCTGAGCAGGACTTAAAAACTGGTGATGTGGGAACAGCCTTTTGGCAGGTGCGCTGACTGCTCACGTGCTCCAGTCTGATGATGATTATGATTTAGATCACTGATAGATAAACGCCCTTCTGCTCCACATCTGTATGTCTGTCTATCTATCTATCTCTATCTATCTAGCCTATATATCTGTCTGTATGTCTGTCTATTTGTCTGTCTCTATCTAACTAGCCTATATATCCGTCTGTCTATATCCATCTATCTATCTATCTATCTATCTATCTATCTATCTATCTATCTATCTATCTATCTATCTATCTATCTGTCTGTGGTCTATCTATCTATCTATCTATCTATCTATCTATCTATCTGTCTGTCTGTCTGTATCTGTCTAGCCTATCTATCTATATATCTATCTGTCTGTCTGTCTGTCTGTCTTTCTCTATCTATTTATCTAGCCTATATATATATGCCTCTATTTTTCTATCTATATATCTATCTATTTATTTATCTAGCCTATATATATATATGCCTCTATTTTTCTATGTCTCTGTCTATCTATCTATGTCTGTCTGTCTGTCTGTCTGTCTGTCTGTCTTTATCTATTTATCTAGCCTATATATATATATGTGTGCCTCTATATATCTGTCTGTCTGTCTGTCTGTCTGTCTTTCTCTATCTATCTATCTAGCCTATATATATATGCCTCTATTTTTCTATCTATGTCTCTGTCTATCTATGTCTGTCTGTCTGTCTGTATCTATTTATCTAGCCTATATATATATGCCTCTATTTTTCTATCTATCTATCTGTCTGTCTGTCTGTCTGTCTGTCTGTCTGTCTGTCTGTCTATCTGTCTATCTATCTATCTTGCCATCTATTTGTGTGTCTATCTATCTATCTATCTATCTATCTATCTATCTATCTATCTATCTATCTATCTATCTATCTATCTGTCTGTCTGTCTGTCTCTATCTGTTTATCTAGCCTATCTATGTCTCTATTTTTCTATCTATATGTCTCTGTCTGTCTGTCTGTCTATGTCTGTCTGTCTGTCTGTCTGTCTCTCTCTATCTATCTTTCTATCTATGTCTGTCTCTCTTTCTCTGTCTGTTTTTATCTATGTTTGTCTGTCTGTCTCTATATCTGTCTCTCTGTATATTTTTGTCCTATCTATCCATCTATCAATCAATCTCTGTCTGTCTGTTAATTAGCATTTACATATTCTACTACATGCAAAGAAATGCAATTTCCCTTAGTTCAAATAAAATCATCCCCACAAAGGGCTCAGTTTATGGCCCATTGCAGTCTATCAATAAATCCCTGTTATCATTCTGAATGATCTCTGCAGACTCTTTGCACTGACCCTCTTTAACTCTTAAATATGTAGATCCTCCAGGTCTGAAATTATTTCAATGTGTGCGTTTCTCTCTTTGTCCACGCTCGTTATCCAACAACACTCATATATGCATGTGAATTGCGTTGGATACGGTTCTCCTTTCATTCTCCTTTCGGGGCTATATGTCATTGTTGTTGCCAGTAGGCTGTGTGTATTTATTTAGGGGTAATTGGAGGGAGAATCTAGGGGGTAATGAAGTGTATCCACTCATGGCTGCTCCCCTCCGCGCAGGACTCAGCAGCACAGCAAGCCAGCATCACATCGCCAGAATGCTTATTTTATACCCAGGTGGACAAACACAATTACAGGCCTCGTCCTCATTGTGGTGGCCCAGAGTCTGAAGCAATCGTTTGTGTGTGTGTGTGCGCCAGATTGGCTGTTCAGTGGAGCTCGAGGAAGACCTTTCAGTGTCTCGGAGCCCTCTGCACCCCTGCTGTTTTCTTGCCTGGCCCTCTGGAGCGGCCGTATGATTTTTCTAACACCTCCGGTATTTAACTCTGTCGTGGAAAAGCAAGCCGGACGCTGTTCATGATTTACATGTCATTTGCTGCCTCATATTGTGTGAAATTCAATTGCACAGCACAAACTGTAGCCAAGCTCCCGCGCTGGCTCTCTCTCTCTCTCTCTCTTTTGCTTCTCCTCTTTCTTTCCCTACTGTTTTTTTTTATTGCAGAAAGTTTTCTGTCTGAAAAAGCGGCCAGATACAGTTACCCATCCTCTCTTAAGGTGTTGTAATTTTGATGTGTTTATTGTAACAGAACTGCACACAAGCATTGTTGTGAGTTGGAGTTTTTTTCTAGCATATCCAAACAGAATTGCAACTATTTACAATAAATGAATGAAGACAGACTCCCTCTTCCTTGAAACATTGATACTTTACATAATAATAAATTCACATATATGATAGTTGTAAATTACATCACAATATTATGATATAATTCAGATATGCAAAATAATGTGCCCATACAAGTAACATTTTTACTGGGAAAAAACTATAGAAAAACAGTTTTGCACAGGCAAGCACCAGAAGTAGTTTTTCACTTTCTGTCTTGTGCAAAGTTTTTCAGCATACTTCAAGTTTTCTGATTTTGACATTTTCTTCATTCTTTTAGAGTAGACTTATCTTTCAGCAGATGTGAATGGTGTGTATGTAGCGTAACAGAGCTGTTGTTTCTCTGATATAATGTGTGCTGGACTAAACCTGTTGTGACAGGAGAGAAGTCGCTGGAGTGTTGTTGTCTCTTCCCTCATGTCCTTCAGTGACCTTCAAATCATAATTACATATCTGTGTACCTCACATGAGCCACACACACATACAACTATCGATCTAGAACGACAACTTTATGCTAGATTGATAGATGGATGTATGTGTGTGTGTGTGTACACCGTTCAAATGTTTGGGATCAGCAAGATTTTTTAAAATGTTTTTAAAATAAGTCTCTTATGCTCACCAAGGTTGCATTTATTTGATTTAAAATACAGTAAAAACAGTAATATTGTAAAATATTATTACAATTTAAAATAACTGTTTTCTATTTGAATATATTTTCAAATGTAATTTATTCCTGTGATGCAAAGCTGTATTTTCAGCATCATTACTCCAGTCACATGATCCTTCAGAAATCATTATAATATGATGATGATGTTGAAACCAGGATTATTTGATTAATAAAAAGTTAAAAGAACAGAAAAAGAATTTATCGGAATTTATATTAATCGGAAATAGAATAAATCGGGGAATCAATACTTTTATTCAGCAAGGATGCATTAAATTGATCAAAAGTGACGGTAAAAACATTTATTATGTTACAAAATTTCAAAAACATTAAAAAAATCGTTCCGATCCCAAACTTTTGAGCTGTAGTGTGTACTGGATATATAAAGGCCTAAAGTTGTCATTCTAGTCAGCTTGGTGTTGTTGGTTAAGGTCAGACTTGTGACTGTTAAAGAGTAGATTGTGGTTCAGTGGGACGGGGTTACTAACGGCAACACCTTTTCAGCGCTGCAGTATGAAGTCCACACTATGCCTGTCTTTGTCCCCACAAGTGCTGTCCTTTGGTTAAAGGGACTCTTTCTTGTGAAGAGTTACAACCTGTGATGGATTACACCCCCAATTCATTAACACTCTGTGAAGCACTTAAACACACACTTAGACTCTCTTTCGCCTGCTTTCTCTTTCTCTCTCTCTCTCTCTCCCTCTCTCTGTCTCCAAGCTCCTCTCTCGTCCTCTCACACACCCAGTTCTCCTTTTGTCTCGGTTTGATCTTCAGCCTTTCCAGTTTTGCGAAAGCCAAGTCGTCCATACAAAACCCCATCTTTATCTGCCATTATCCTAAAAGAATCCTTTTCCTCTCTCTCTCTCTCTCTCTCACCCCACCTTCTCTTTTCCCTTCTCTCACTAGCGTTTCTCCTCCCATGTCTTCTTGATAGCTGAAAATACCTGCTGGCTCATTAGCTCCTTCCTCACGGTGCTGCACACGCATAAAGAGCAGCGATGGCTAACAGCAGAAGCCTTTAGCTCGCTGTCACACACACAAATGCACACACTCTCACGCACACTTCCCTTAAGCTTGTGGGCTGCTCTTATTGGGCTGAAGGATTGAGTCCCACACCTCCATTTGTAGGCGCATCAGACAGGAGTTTCTTTTTTTGTATTCTGCTAGACATTGGCGGTGGGGGGTAACGCTAGCACGCAACACACACGTACCCTGGAGTGTGATCCAGAGGACTCCACTCAAGCGACTGGTCAGGCCCGTCGAGGGAACGGCACAGTAACCCGTGGCCGACCTCGCCACTCCTGCACGTAATGTGTTTAAACTGTGTTTGAACCCCACTTATGGTTTGGGGGGAGGTGGGAAGGAGGAGAACGGGGACTGGGTTTTGTTGGGCGTGTGGAGAACGGACTGGAAGGGCTTCACATTGTATATTTGTTTGTGGTTCCTTTTGGGGAGTTTATCACTGGCAGTTCCAAGCGCCTCCAGTCTTTAATGAGCATGAAAGGTCAAAATGGTCAACAGGTCCTTTCAGAAATGTCACTCTTTTCAATGTAAAATTGCAGAGGAAATAACAGTAAGGTGATGGAATGAACAAGTAATGGCTGGATTATATTACCTGACTTGATCAAAGATTTTAGCTCCTTTCCTAACTTTTTTATCTGCATATTTAGCAAAGTCAGAGTTGTCAAATTTCATGCATCATGTAGTATATCGTATGATGGGTAAAATTTCTTACCATCAGATTCCATCTATTTGCTCTCCATTAGAGTAGAGATAATATAGTGTGCGCTATATTATGACTCAAATCTGAATCTCAACTTTGTAATCGATGCCATTGAATAAGCTTGACCCCATATCTGCATTCTTCTCATTTGTTAAAAGCTGAGTAATGTATTCCATCTTTAAGGTGACGTCCCACTTGCCAATTAAACAATTCGATAATCCAAAATTTAACAATTGTTATATGCTGTATTAAAATGAATTTAGGTACTTTAACCTGTGGTTGTTTGAATGTAGCCTTCAAACCGTACTTTGCTGTAAAAGCACACTGCTGTTCAAAAGTTTGAGATTTCTTTAAAATAAATTAATGCTTTTATTCACTTTAAATGAAGCATTCAAATTAAAGGATAATTCCGGTATTTAACACCTTGAGTCTATATTGTAGTTTGTTTTGGATGAACAAGAGTGGTAGACAACATTTTTTTGACAATGGTTCCTCTCTCTCGAGTTTTTTACTATAATAGAATTGGCCATGGACCCATTTAACATTGGAGTCAATGTGCATGTCCGAAAATGTCATTAAAACAACCTTTAACATTAGTTTTCAAAACTGTGCAACTCACCGAGTGATTAGTGATGTTAGTTGATGTTCCAGAAACAAAAAGTGTTGCGAAATTCAGTTTCTGTCGTGTTTTATTCGTCATTTTGTAAAATCCCATTGAATTCTGTTGAAGGACTGAGTGCTCGTTAATATAAATGCCCTACCGGAAACGGAAAGGGGGCTGTTTACATTTGGTCGATGTAGTCTTTTTGCTCGCTTCCGTTTCTCATAAGGCTAGTGAGCAGAGCAACTGTGCTCCGGGAGAGTAAGCGAAATAAACAAACAAAACCTTGAAAATATTGAAAGACGTGACCACTGACCAGTGCAATATGAAGTTGAACTCGACTGTGACCGTGAGTGTCCCGCGAGACATAAACATCGGTTATCGCCATCAAGTGGTCGGGAGTGTGCTAACGCTTCAGATTCAAATATTGAGCGGAAGTTACACGGTTGTGAAGTGTCTGAAAAAATAGTTCCACTATAGCAAAATAAACGGATTGGAATCATATATTGCGACGATATATTGTTTATAATCATCAACGAACACCACTAACCACTCGGTGAGTTTAACAGTTTTGTAAACAAACATTATTGGCTGTTTTAATGACATTTTTGAACATGCACATTGACTCCAATGTTAAATGGGTCCATGGCCAATTCTTTTATAGTCAAAAACTCGAGAGAGGAACCATTGTCAAAAAAATGTTGTCCACCACTCTTGTTCATCCAAAACAAACTACAATATAGACTCAAGGTGTTAAATACCGGAATTATCCTTTAAGCATTTATAATGTTACAAAATATTTCTTTTTCAAATGTTTTCCCTTTTCTGTTCGTCAAAGAATCCTT
This sequence comes from Phoxinus phoxinus, assembly GCF_949152265.1. NCBI lineage: Eukaryota > Metazoa > Chordata > Actinopteri > Cypriniformes > Leuciscidae > Phoxinus > Phoxinus phoxinus. The sequence continues at coordinate 43,727,557 of NC_136877.1, read as the reverse complement.
TACTTTCCACAAAAATATCACAATATTGCTGTTTTACTGTTTTGTTTTGTTTTCTATCAAATAAATGCCGCTTTTGAGAGCAGAAGAGACTTTAAAAAAAGATATTTAAAAAAAATCATACTGATCCCAAACTTATGAACAGTAGTGTATGTTTAGTTTCAGTGAGATATTTATATTCAATAACTGCAAACTGTCCGGTCACTGTTTTCCTATTTTATTAGTCATTTACATTTAAATGAACCCTGAAAATCATCATGTATCACTTTTTGGTAACGCTTTACTTTACAGTGTCCTTGTATCACGTTACATGTCGTTTCTAAAGTAATTGCTATAAATTATGCATAACTACATGTAACCTTAAAACAATCCTAACCCTACATGTAGTTAATTAATATCACTCAGTACTTAAATGTATAAATGCACTGTAACAAGGAAGTGTAACCCACTTTTTTTTGCTATATGATCTGTAGAATGATACACACGGTGGCTTGGCAGATAACAGCAGATATCTTCCACAAAAGGGTTAAAACGAGCATTTTGAGAAGCTAGCAGAAGCGGAGGTGGTGTTCCTCGTGATGCACTGTCATATCATATACTGCCTTCATTTCTCAGCTCAGCCAATCGGATATGAAAGCAGCACTTACACGTGTTTGTCCTCTGTGCCTTTTGCACCCCAGAGTACCTTGGGGGCGTCCGCCTCTGCATTCATATTCCGGCCAGCCAGTCCGCAAGGGTCTTAAGCCCCCAGCGCACATCCAACACCCATCCGACAGCACCCAGGGTCCATTCTTATGGCACCTCTCCAAATCTGAACGAGCAGAGAGGAGTGAAAACTCCCCCTGGACTCCTGACCTCTGCAGTCACTGGCCTAAAGACTGGGAGCACAGTGGACACAGCTGACCAGAGGGCGAGGTGCAATGAGAACGATACTGATTGTGGTACGCAGTTGGGCCTTTTTTATTATCTCGGTTACTTTTACTTGTCCTCGGGTGCTTGTCACTTGGCTTGGATTGGATTTTGAATAACGTTCAAATGAAAAAGAAAATTGTGATAATTATAGTGCTGACGCCAGAAGTTATTACTTCACATTATTTCATGTCCGATGGTTCTGATATTATGTAGGCCCCCCAAATTGCACATTGTGAAATAGAGCTGTGTTTAAGAGCACTGACGATTGGTGCTTGTTTAAACATGGTTAATTTTAAAAAAAAACACCATGCAGAAAACACTAATGGAAGTTTGCCAAGTAGTGTGTATGCATATATACACATACATTTAACACACATACATATGTGTGTGTGTGAGAGAGAGAGAGAGAGAGAGAGAGAGAGAGAGAGAGAGAGAGAGAGAGAGAGAGAGAGAGATTGTAAATACATAGAGAGGATCCTGTTAAATGGTAAAAGATGCCACTGGGAATGGTGTCTTAAAAATGGTCTTTTTGCATTGAGTACAGTGTTGCTTCAAGGATCACATTATGGCTGTTCCCACTGTTGTGATTTGTGATGCTCTTAATGCATTGATGATGGGTAAAAGTACATAATGCTAGACTTTCAGGAGATAAAGGAAACGGAAGAAAGTAAGGTGGTGGTCTTCGAAGAATCATATTATACGGGTCATTGTGATCTGTGTGAAAGAAGAAAATAAATGGTAATAATGGTTCCAGTTACACTAAGCTGGTCTCCAGTAACCTCCTGTTGCCCTGAAACGTGTGTGCCTCTAAAGAATTTCATCAGCATTTAAAAATAAGAAGCATTGCCCTGGAAAATGTGCTCTTGTCTGTCAAACAAAAAGGCTTCTGGACATGTGCGATGTTATTGCATGGGATATTTAACATGTTTAAACAGTTTGTGCTTCTATGCATCATTTAACATTTTGCTTACGAAATGCAAAGCTTGGTGAAACATGAAGACACAAGCTTATTGTTAGTTTTGGGAATCAAAAGTTGGGTTATTATTCCCAATTGGTTCCATTTAATACAAGAATCCATTTCATACCAGAATCAAATTATTATCATGATGTTCAGTAAGGTTAACAGTTCTGGCATTCATTCAATTTTTTTTTCTTTCTTTTTTCAATAATCATAATACTATTTATTTCATAATAATAAAACATATATTTGGTTTACATTGCATAAATATATATAGAAAGAAAAAATATATATTTGTATGTAATGTAAGCCGTGCGTGTGTGTGTTATAATATGCATATAGAAATTTAAAGTGGATCAAAAAAGTTTATCAAAGTTGTCCTAAGACAAGAATGGGTATTGTTCAAAATTCATGTTTATCTTTGATGAAAGGTTTTTATCCACTTAAAATGTTGACTACTGTGTATATGCAAATATATATATGAAAATGTGTTGCAGATGCATTACTGTGATCTGGGTAAAGTAAAGAAAACATATTTTTGACATAGACTTTTTGAGTTGGGGTAAGTCAGTGTGAGTTCAGGTAAGTTGGGCTACGTTCTTTTCAAATTCCCTAATTTACCTGAATCCCCCCCCTTAAGTCTGTTACTTCAATCCAAACTCCTCTGATCCCAAAGCACATTACGTTAAGTGTCTTAAAACACAATCTCCTGTGAGATTTGTGGTGACTCTTCACAAGTGCCAGTGCGACCAACACGAAGTAGCTGGAGGGCTTTGAAGCTATTATCAGTGTGAGGTTTTGTTTGGCGTGGAGTGTTATTTGTAACCCTCTTAAGGAAAGCCACTCTTAATGTTCCTCTCGAGAGCCTCTTGTAAATCACTTCAAGTGTTTTAAACTGATTTTGTTCAAGTGAGTTTTTGGCAGAAATTGTTCTTGCTGTTTGCATAAAGCACCACTTCATGACAATGATTGCCTCTTAATAATCCACTCATCCCTTTAATGATCCTAGAGCTTTCTATGGGCTCAGTTGGTTGTCTTTTCTTTATGTTTTGAGTGTGTAATTTTCTTGGTTAAAATGTCTCCTATCTCAGCTTAATGTGGAATTATAAATAAACCATTCTGGTTTTGTTTGTTTGAAATCCTGAACCTGTAGCATTGACTCAACCAATGATGTGAGTCTCAGTTGGGGTGTGTTTATTCAATCTGCAATATTCATGAAATCTGTTTAAAAGCAGTCATTATTATTTCAAGTCTCGCTGTTTACTACCTAAGGATGTGTTTACACTTGTAGTTCGGTTCTCTTGGTTCTTTTAGTCTGGACCAATAAAGAAAATTATACATTTAGTTTGCTTGCTATTCACACAGTCATTTTTAGATACAGAACAATAAAAACATAATTATTGCTTGTTGGCAGCATTCATAACAGAGCACCCTTAGATTCAAACTATACCAAATGCATTATGTGTGCACATTTCCTGCATTTCCACAGACAGTAGGACATGGTGTGTTCAAGTGTGTGTCATGTTCAAGGACTCTTAGTCACACTCTCGAGTATTGATTGGTCTAGACTGCTGGGAGACTGAGAGTAGTATATGAAAGGGATGATGATGATATTGAATATTGTATGCAATAATGGGCTTTGAAGAGCCAAGTCAAAGTGGTATGTTTTTTTAATTACACTTCAGTGTCTTCAAGTCGATGGACTGTTTAATGCAAATCTTTAGGAGCTCGTGTGCTTAGCAAAGTAGTGGTTGTGTGGCCCAGTTTTTTTTCTTGGAGGCCATGGAAATATTTAACCACTTTTACAATATTATATTTATTTCAAATATAATTTAATATGAATATTTTTAATATTACCTTTGTGAAATATTATATTATATTAAAGCCAAGTATTTTTTATTTATTTATTACACGTCAGTGTCTTCAAGACGAGGGACTGTTGAATGCAAATCTTTAGGAGCTTGTGTGCTTAGCAAAGTAGTGTTGCAACCCTTTTTTTTAGGCAATAGAGTAAATAACATTTTGTCCGGTTTTTTTTTTTTATAATAATAATTATATATATACATATATTATAGCCTTTTTATGCATTTCAGTGACTTACAGACAAGAAAATGGTACATGTTGCTTCTGTGCTTTGTGGTTGCAACCATTTGAGTAATAAATATTATACTTTTTTTCATATTATATTATTATTTCATTTAATTAGTAGTATTATGTAATATATCATGGGCCATTTTTTGCCTGCCAACTTCTTTTTTTAAAGAAATAGGTAAAAGTTTAAATTGTCATTATGTACTCACATAAAATTTCTGTATAAATACTATATAACTCCACTGAAGTTTAATACATTTAATGATACAAACTCCCCTATGTGTAGAAAATGTGGAATTGCATTAGGAACATTCATGCATTTATTTTGGTATTGTAAAGTTATTTTTTCTTTTTGGGAGAAGATTCATAAAGTAATTCAAGATATGTGTAACTGTACTTTTGAGTTATGCCCTATGTTATATTTATTGAATTATGAAATTGAAAATAAGTTTCCTTTTACAGAAAAATGTGTGTTTACAATGTTTTCTTATTTTGCAAAAAAATGCATACTTACTGCATGGATTACCCAATCAGGACCCACATTGGGTCAATGGGTAGATCAGATAATAGATTTGTTGCCCATTGAAGAAATTACAAGTAAACAGCATTCAAGACTGCAAGAGTTCCAAACCACATGGGCCTTAGTATTACATTATATAGAGACTATACAATTATCAACTTAAATGCAATAATGGATAACCCACAGACTGTGTAGATTCTCCTTTTTTGTTGTTGTTGTTATTGTGGTGTGTCTTGTCGATATATTTAGTGGTATGCTTTTTGGTTTTGTGTGTGTAAGATGTGTTAAATTGTGAATAAATAAAAAAATAATTAGAAAATTATGTACTCACCTTCATGTGGAACACAAAATGACATTTTGGAAGAATTTGTAGCTCTTTTAGATGCAACAACATAGTGACCACATCCGTTAAGCATTTGGAAAGGTTTTGTACCGACATGAGGGTTGAGTACAGAATTAACATTTTGTGGTGAACTATCCCTTTAAGTCCCAGCATTTTCCAATCTGTAGATCCCTTCTCATGTTCTTCAGAATTCCTTCTGATAAGCTTAACATTTTGATGCTGGGTGTCTCCTGATTGGGATGCATCGTAGCCTTGAGGGTTTCAGGGGGAAAGGATCTGAAGCTCTTAAAGGCGTGTGGAAAAGGCTCAGGGAAATTACAGATTGTCCTGAGCTGCTTCCGGCCTACCTTTTTAGGAACGTGATTTACCTGCCGTTCAACAAACAATAGGAGATTTAGAAGACCATTGTTCGGTGGGAGCTAAACATCAACCTGAGGAAAAAAAGGTCACCTGAATCAAGGCTGCAGTTGCAGGTATGTTTGGCTTGTGGCGATTTACTGGCCGTACTGAACTACATTTATTCGTGCACTTGACTACTCTTGACACTATGTGTGTGTGTACCTTGTGCTGAGCTCCCTCATTAGCCTCTTTAGCACAAGCTTTTGGCGTAGCTCATTGCCTTGTTAGAGATTAGTGCCCATGTGGGGCCAAGTTACCGTAATAAAACGCCTGATTCTAATGACTCTCCTCTAAGCCGTAACTCCACGCACAAACCGGCAAAAAGCTTGAGCCTCCCTGAAGGGTTTTTAGCAGCACGCTAACAGTTACACTTCTCGGACCATTTAAGGTGCATGACCAAGCGTCTAACGCGATTTGTGTTCACACACTCTGTTTCGTCTGTCTGCAAACATGGGCTAGGATGTTTTCTCGCCTGTCTTAAGTCTGCAGATCTTCACTGTGGAGGCAAGAAGATGAAACCGGCATCACTGGCTAAACGTGTTTGTGAGGACTTCTTCATTTAAACTGATCTCAGATTGTAAAGGTTTAGTTTGTTGTATTCAGCAATATACAGATGCTTTTTTACAGTTTTAAAAGTAAAAGAGAGAAAAAAGAGAATTGCATTGTTTCTTAGCAACAAGGTCAAATTGTATTTAAATCTACCTTTGCCTTTCTATTCCTTTTTGTTTTTTTCCTAATAGCTACGAGCACAACATGAGTTCTGTTACGACAGCTCTCTGAGTGTTTGGCATGGTAATGATTATGACAATGTTGATATATTTGGTCTTGGCGTAATAGATCTGCTACGCTGCTGCTGTTGGTTATTGCTGCTGCTGCAGAGCAAGTACGGGACTTTCTACTCCTAATACATAAACGACACGCTGCTGTGAGTAAGAAAGACATGCTGCTGCTGTACAATAGAACATGAATTACCCGTAGCTAGGGTTGGTTATTGGTTGGGTTTTATCCCGATACCAGTACCTACTCTGTATTTTTAAACCGTTCCGGTGCTTAAACGGTTCTTTAACCAGTACTTAAGAAAACAAAGCCGCACACACTTTGTCAAAAAATAATACCCTTTTATTTAAAGGGCCAAACTGGACACAATATTAACTTAAATATTTAAAGATTTTCTGATTAAATGACAAATTGCGCCATTTAATAGGCTACTGATGTAAAACATTTAAGTGAGCGAGCCATAAGAGAAAACACTGTATCCGCGCCACTGATCGCAGCGGCAACGAGCACTTTGATCACTTGATTTAAAAAACACATGTCAGCGCAAGATCATCTCTTATTTATCAAACAAACGAAAGGAATGCTCTGCTGGTTAGCTGGAGATGTTTTATTTATATGTATTGGAACATTCGTGCCGCGAGATGTTTTACAGGGGGCGGTAAAAAAAAGTCAGGCACCGAAATTTTCGTTCTTATTCTGTCTCGTTATTACCGTTTACGTCGGAACGGGTTCACTATTGGCACCGCGTTTCGGTACCCAACCCTACCCGTAGCAGATCTATACAGGTGGAGCTGGGGAAGGTGGAGGGTTTCTGAAAGCGCGCTGCACTGCTACAGCAAATGCTAACCAGTATTTGGAGGTTGAGCAGCGAGCTCATTGGCTACTGATACAGCAGGAACCAATCAGCTGTGCCCTATAGAGAATGATGTGATTGCAAGCAAATTTAGTTAAGGACCTTTATAGCTCGAGCCATCTAGAGTTTCATGACATGAGCTTTGTATTTATCAGTCTCGTTGTTTCTATGTTCAAGTTGTTTTTCTTTGAACTCGCTAGCCTTGCGCCACTGTGGAATATTATTGGTCCAAAATCCCACTCCACATTTCATTATATTAATGCTGCTTTCCTGGGCTATCAGAATTATCTTGAACACGAGTTTCCTAGTTAAATATTGGACATGAACGCACTCTCAAGTCAAGTCGCAAGCTGACAATTTAGATAGCGTGATGGATGTTTATATGGTTGTCAATGAATGGGATGATGAATATCATTTTGGCTTTATTAATGATTTCCCCAATAAATTGGCAAGAATAAACCTGGTGTCCTCTGTGATTCCTTTTCTTTCCGACAAAGCACTTGAACTCGACGAGCTCGTAAGTATGACTACAGAAGTGGGAAGTAGGACATTTTCGATTAGTACGTGAAGGCAGCATAAACCACAAATATCTGTCAGAAATCTGTGATTTCGCCTCATCATGTAGGATTTCATAATCTCAGTGAGATAAACTTGTCAGCACCTTGTCACACCAGGTTAGAACGCATTACATGTATCGTGGGTACATTACCGTTCATAGGTTTGGGGTCAGTAAGATAAAAAAAAAAAAAAAGATATTATACTTAAATTCAGCAAATTGATCAAAAGTGACAGATTTTTGTTACACAGGATTTCGGTAACACTTTACAATAAGGTTTCTTTATTAGTTAACATTAGTTAACAACTTTCGTTAACATCAACAAGGAATGAACAATACTTCTACAACATTTATTAATCTTAATGTTAATTTCAACATTGCAATGTTGCATTTGATATCCTTCGTTAATGCACAGTGAACTAACATGAACAAACAATGAACAGCTGTATTTTTATTAACTAACATTAACAGAGAAGAATAAATACAGTAACAAATGTATTACTCAATGTTAGTTCATCTTCGTTAATACATTAACTAATGTAAACAAATGAGACCTTATTGTAGTGTTACTAAGATTTCAAATAAATGCTGTTCTTTTGAACTTTCTATTCATTAAAAAATCCTGAAAAAAAATCTCACAGTTTCCACAAAATAAAATATTAAGCAGCACAAGATTTTTCAACATTGATAATAATAATAAATGTTTCTTGAGCACTAAATCATCATATTATAATCATTTCTGGAGGATCATGTGACACTGGAGTAATGATGCTGAAAATTCAGCTTTACCATCACAGGAATAAATCACACTTTAAATATTTTCAAATAGAAAACAGTTGTTATTTTTTGGATGTGAAAAAAAAATGCAGCTTTGTTGAGCATAAGAACCTTTTCAGCTGCTTGAATATAGAAATTCATTTTTTTATATAGTAATTTTGTTTGTAGCTTTGTCTTTTGCCCTCCACATTATTATTTTAGCCTTCCACTTACATCCTCCCTCTCTCTCTCTCTCTCTCTTTCTCTTTCAGAGACTGCACTTGCCTCCAGACCTGTCAGAGACGGTGAGTCGAGTGAGTAAAACAGAACTGGCAGCAGGATGTGGTACCACTGCCACGGGCAACAAGCACCTAGATTTCTAGCGGATTCCCATCCTTCCTGCACCCTCCCCCTCCAGTTCCCACCATCACCCCTGTGATGTTCAAGGGCAGGAGAGCGCTGGAGCTGCACTACGGCAACACTACGTTACGGTCGCACCTGCACTGACATGGTTTCTGTGAATATTAGTGAAAGAGATTAAGATGCCACAGCGTTTAGTAATTACACAACTTGGAGAAGATCGCAAGACAGTGATATTCAGTGTCACAAGAACCTGACAAGCACCTGTTGCTCTCTTTGGATAAAGCAAGAATGTGACGCAAATAACGATAACGTAATTTGGCTACCAGTGTCTTTTCAGTGCACTTCATGGCTTCCTGGTGTTTATTAGCTTATGTAGCTAATAAATATTTGGTGTCAATAAAGTTTGTAAAAAATAAAAAAAGGTTTAAATCAAACGTGGTTGCAGAAAATGTTTTTATCTCTAATTTTTTACAAAATTTTTTTTTATTGAATTCGGAACGTTCCTTTTAAGCTGTATGATTAATTCAAGTTCATAAAGTGGCTCTGTTCAGGATATAATCAATTTAAGGGGTCCTATTATTATTTTATTTTTCCTGTAGTGTGTAATGTTACTGTTTGAGCATAAAAACGGTCTGTAAATTAAACATCACTCCAAAGAAGATTTTCTCTGTCAGTAAGCACTGAAACGCCTTCATTGTACTATTGAAATTTCTTCCGGGAACAAACACGTCACAATATTCCTCATTTAAAGTCCCCCTGTGGTGAAAATCAAGCGTTTAATGTTGTTTATATATCTATGTGGTGATTTTAATATGCTTTAAGACAAACCATGTGCAAATTCATAAGTCGCTGAGTATTTTCTCTTTAAAATGGCAGTGATCCAAAGACAGTCTCAAACACGCGGTTTAAAATCGCTGGTGTTTCTGACGTCACAAACTACCTTGTAACCAATCACGTCAACGAGTGGATCTCTGAACTGATGTGAGCGAGTGGAGGCGGGGCTAATTTGCATATTCATAGAACTGCGTATACTAAATAAGGCAAGGGTGTAGAGTTACATTCAAGCTATTTTAAGGCATTTTTTTCAAGAAAAAATAATGTTGAAATATGTAATTCTGGTGATCAAATATGAGTTTTAATAAAGTTATTGACTACAGGGGGACTTTAAATAATTCACGCACAACAGCCAAGACATACGCAAAAAATGGGCAAGGCCTGGTTGAGTTCTATTAGTAGTGCGTTGAAACTCGCGGTTATGGTAAGGGGCGTGACATTTCCAAAACACGCTTGAAACAGTTGGCCAATCACAACACACTGGTCCAGCCGACCAATCAGAGCATGTTGCGCGTTTCAGAAGGAGGGTCTTCATAGAGACAGGAACTAAACCGAGTGTTACTGACAGACTGGGAAGAGAGGTGCTGCAACAATGTCAAATATGTGAAAAATACGATTTTTGAAAAACCAAGCATGAAAACCTAATCTAGTAGAGCCTAAAAACACAAAACTTTGAAAAGGGTAATAATCAGCCCCGTTTAAAGCTGAAATGTTTCTTTTTTTTTTTTTTCAAAGTGTCCATTAGGCCTTTTGCCGTTTAAATGGTACTTTTCAGTAGATAGATGAAGAAACTGTGTCTTATTGTTTTCACTCAGCCAGCAGATATTCACCAGTAAGTGAGGAATCTTAAATTCAGGGGTTGAGAGATGTTGGTGCAGATCTGTGAGGTTGTACTTCATTACGCAGTAAAAATGCTGTTAAAGTAATGGGAGTCACTGTTGAGAATAATGGTACGTTTTTTTTGGAATTATCTCTGACCTCATTAGAGTAATGAAAATGTATGAGGAAAATGTGCATACATTTTCACTCTAGTTTATTTTCCTAAAAATAGGCGGCTTTTTTTCCTGAAGGAATTGTGATTTATTTTGGGGTGAAAGGTGACCTGGACATTTTCATAATTTTTTAACTCAAAGCATTTTCTAAACTCCACAATAAGACACTGCATTTATTTACAATTGAATTACAATAAGATCCTTTTGCATTTATAATATTCGACATAAATTTCATCTGACGTGACCCGGCTTGACTTTATGGGGAAATGTATTTGTACAAATGTAAATGCATGTAAAAATGCATCCATGCACACAATTTTAATCTGTGAAAGCATGTTTTCATCAAGCAAGTATGTTTTTATACACGCGTTATTGATTCATAGCCTCATTTCCGTTATCTGTGCGTATATATAGCTGTCAGTGTTCGCCGTTTTTATTGTAACCGTTTTTATTTTTGTGAATTACCTCAGTTTATTTTGAATTATTTATAATATGGTCACCTAGTTTTCACAATTTTTCATTCTAGCACTGCAATTAAATAGAATACTTTTTAAGAACAAACATAGTTTCTCAATTAATTCGAGCACATAACTGCATGCACAAGGTAATAAGACTGATACTCTTTTTGGTAGTGAAATATAGCAGTTTTGTCCAAGTATAACTTGGCTTTAGTTGTGATTCAAGATTTCTCCATCCTTTTCTTTTTCCATTGCTGTCTTTTGTAGGTGCGTTTGAGAGAGTCTAGAGCTGTCCTAAAGTCCCATAGGCCGCTACCTGACCCAACTAACGTCAGGACCAACCTACCACCCCCCAAAAACCCTTCCACGCGGACACTTTCTCTCCGTGTCTCTCCCCTCGGCCCTCCCGCTGAGACAGCAAGTGAAGCAAAATAACTCATTCTGCCACACAATCGCTTCATCTCTCCCTCCGCTCACCCTGAGCTCGCTCGGACCGCTTTATTCTTCTCGTTTCTTCCCCTTCCCTCCTCCCCCCACGCGCTCGCTTTTTTCCCCCCTTCCTTTTAGACCATCGTAACTCTACCAAAACAAGAGCTGGCAGTGCTGAATGGCATAGGCCTTTTCTATTGTGGTGTGTTTTTGTGATGTCTGAGTTGTGTGGAGTCGGCTGGTGCCTTTGTTCGCGAGCTCTTTGGTGGTTATGAGGTATGTGGAGAGAAGAGAGGGGTTTTGACATGCTGGTGTGTCTTTAAATGGGTAGTCTGTGGTCATGTTTTCAATTATAACTAATACTTTTGAAAACGATGTATCGTTTTCATCAGGAGTCCGTTATATTAAAAGGAAGTTCGGAAACAGATACTGTACAAAATGTTTTAATAGTTTTCACAAAATACATTTAGAAAGCTTTTAAATAAAATTAAATTGAAATATCTGCAAGACAGGGTAGACCTTTTTCGCTTTCCAAAGCATTGCTCTGACACTAAAACCATTACAAGTGTTCATGTTTCAGGTACACAACAAAAAACGCAGAATTCAAGAGATGTCAACATGTTTTTTCAAACCACAAATGGTTGTCGATCATAAATAAAGGACTGCGTGATTAAGCCGCAGTCAGGTATACTTGAAGCCAGTGTACTAGAATGTAAAACGACGTTTTTTTTTTTCCTTTACAAAATGTAGCAACACAAGACTAACGATAAAAAAAAGAGAGAAGATTAAGATTGTTGTGTAATAGATGAAATACAAAGGCTTTGGTCTGTTTTTACAATCAACAATGGTTTAAGTCTGATATGTACTTGTAAACAACTGCCAAACACTTACGTTTTTTAAAAAAAACTCTGTCAAGCATTTTTAATCATAATTATTGGAATTAAATATTTCTAGTCTCACAAAATTATTTGACCGTAGGACACTATAATACAACTATACCTAATAGACAACTTGTACCTGACCTAAAGAAATGTTTGCCTTTTTTTTAAACAATGCATGGAAATCTGTATAAAACTATTCGTTTTATTTTTCTCGGGGCCAATACAAATAACAATATATTTATGTTCCGCGATAATTCCAAGAGGGAAAACAAATACTCACAATTGGACAGTAGCAGAATGGATGAATGTTATGTTGATGCCAAAGTCTACCGTACTATAACTTCCCGATCGTCTGACGTCACAATTATAAGTTATCAAGCGCAAACGGCCTCAGAATCAGCTAGTCAGTTATCTCCAAACCCTCATACATAATCATAAAGTACTCAGTAATTTACATAATGGCTGTTGTTCCTTTAGTAGATACAATAGTGTCATCAACTGAAGCCGTTGTGGGTTGATTTGAGCCTCGTCCTTATAGCCGGCAACTCTCCCAAAGTGAGAATATCTAGTGGGCGCATGAATAGGCTCCTCCTCTTGGTGCGTTTCTGCTTCACTGGTTTGATATGGGCCTGTATGAAGTCTGATCCGTAATCCTGATATTAGCTCAGTAGAAAACAGCCACAATATATTGTTCTGTTCTCCGCCATTTCAAATGGATGCGAGACCAACATATCGTTTGGCTGTTAAATGGTCTTTTCCTCTTTACATAGAAATGCCAATGTACAAATACAACAAAAAAATGTGGATGTAGCAGAGGTTTGTTGCGTTTTGTTCCGTTCAAGTCTCTCTAGCGTCCGTTTTTTTTTCCTCCTAAAGGTAGTGCCGCAAAGTTTCCCGACTGCGGAAAGAGACCACACGCCGTCTCGTCCTCGTGTTTGCTTGTGTGCGTCTGTCTGTGTGTTTGTGAAAATACTGCTGCAGAGGTCCAGGTTCTCTCTTAGTCTCTGTGTGGAAGTCAAAGGGCGAAGTAACTCTTTTCTTTACTGTAATCTTGACCAGTACTGAGACATGTCTGGCTCAGTTCCGGGAACTTGGACAGGGACAGATACTCCAGGGGAGATGAGTCCTAGAAATAGAGAGAGGGTGTAGGTCAAAAACACGTTCCTTTTCAAACTTTAAGCTTTGGTGTTGTGTGCGAATTTGTATAGATTGAGAAGGACGATAGATCACCACATGTGAGATGATTAAAGAAGTAATGAAATTAAAATGAGATGTTGAAAAGGTCTTTTTTTTTAAGTGTTAATGCTAAAAACAAAACAAAAATGTTACATAAATGGGCGAGGAACAAAGAAACACAATTTTAGATACACAAAATCATGCATTTAAAAGTAAACCGAACAATCGGACAATACATACACAAATGTGAACAAACTGGTAAAAGAGTGTATGCATATACGCTACCGTTCAAAAGTTGATTTATTTGATCAAAAATACAGTAATATTGTGAAATATTATTACAATTTAAAATATCAGTTTTCTATTTTAATATATATACTCCAGTCACATGATCCTTCAGAAATCATTCTAATATGCTGATTTGATGTTCAAGAAACATTTATTATTATTATCAATTTTGAAATCAGTTCTGCTGCTTAATATTTTTGTGGAGACCATGATTCCTAGACAAATGGAAAGTTCAAAAGAACATTTATTTGAAATAGAAATGTTTTGTAACATTATAAACATCTTTAATGCAATTTAATGCATCTTTGCTGTATAAAAGTAGTCCTTTTTTTCCAAACGAAAACCTTACTGACCCCAAACCTTTGAACGGTAGCATAAATGTGCTATAGGGTGAGTTTGTTAATCGCACAATGAACTTATTCTGCCTACCTGTTGAGGCGGTACCAGAAGTTGCCATTGTTTGGCTGTTCATGTGTGCCTGCATATGAGGGGGTGTGTATGTGTCGTAGCTTCGCCCATTCACGGACGGACTGGTGGGCAACATGCAGGAATAGGAAGATGTCTGGCTTGGCTATAAAAAACAAGAATATATGTATATAAATATATAGATTTAGTTATATATACAGGCACAACTGTACTATAACACAGAGGAGTTGGGGTTAGACTTGAGTTTGACTTGGGTGATGGAATGAGAGACACTTGAGGAAGCATCACACACACATTAATCCAGTTATCAAGGGTAGAGGAGGAAACAGTCGTTCATGACGCTACTCACTTGCATAGGCAGGTTGTTAGACATTGTGAAGCTGGGCATCGGAGGCAAACCCGCGTACGTGTTGGTCAGAGCCGTGTCTGGGCGGCCCAGCATTGACCCTGCTGTGAAGGACACTGGGAAAAAAGAAAAGGTTTAATTTTTTGTTATTTCTTCATTGCTATTTTGATACATTTTTACTTCAGTTTTAGTTTTTATTTATTTCCAGTTAACAATTTTAGTGCTTCAACTTAATCTTAAAACTAGGGCTGTTAAACAATAAATCGTGATTAATCGCATCCAAAATAAAAGTTTGTTTACACACAATAAATGTGTACTGTGTATAATTATTTTGTATGTATAAATACACACACATGCTTGTATATATTTAAGAAATATTTGAATGTACTGTATATAGATTTATATATAATTTATATTATATATAAATATTTTATATATAAATAATATTTTTTTCTTAAATATATACATGCATGTGTGTGTATTTATATATATATGTATATATATATATATATATATATATATATATATATATATATATATACAAAATAATCATACACAGTACACATTTATTATGTAAACACAAACTTTTATTTTGGATGTGATTAATCACGATTAACTTAAAACTTAAAACCAAGCCAACATTTAAAAATTTTGTTTAGTTTAAGTTTTTTTTTAAAGGTACACTGTAACTTTTTTATTCAAAATTAATTAAATTGAGTCGACAAATCATCAATCCTTCTTCCAAAACATGTTTTTGTCTTACCCTGATTCACTATGGTAAACCTGTTATACGTGTTTATATTTTAGATATAGCGGGATGTTTTTTGCTGGAAATTGCGTGCGTACATAATTCGCCCTTGCATGTCTCGTCATATTCATAATTACTTTGACGTGCGTATGGTGCGGGAGTGGCAGAGGTTAGTTGTAACAATGAACGAGAAAGGTTGAAATAGAGCTGCTATCTCAAACCTCCGGGAAATCACCCATTTAAAACAATGCCAAACAGAGGAGAGTCTGCTGGCAAAAAGAACACGACAGAACTCGTAATAAAACAAGAATCAACATTAGCTTGGCTTTTCACAGATGGCGAGAACTGAGGTATTTGAAATATTGTAAAAGCGACGTGGAGTTTTTAGTACTCAACAGGAAACAGATAATTTGCTAGAAGTACCGTGTCTATTAATGAGTAAAACTACACTAACGTCTTCAGCTAGTCAGCTTGAGATCCTTTCCATCTAAACTGGTTATGTAGTGAATGTTTTATGAGCAGTGGATAATCTCGCTCTTTTTAGTTTAGGCGAAAGAACCATATTCATCCGCACAGTCACACAGAGCCTAAGCACAACCAAAACGATGTTCTTCTGCTAAATTCATGCAGCTTGGACTTGGTGTGAAGACATTATGCCTTATATGTAAGTAATCCTCAAGAATTTAGGGTTGCCATTTACCAGGAGTGGTGGGTTGTGGCATTGGCTGGTAGACGCCCGAGTTGAAACTGCTGCTGATGGGAATGTGACTGGAGGAATTGCTGGCTTGTCTTCGCTGGTTCCTCAGCTTCTCTTCCCTCCTCCATTTCGCTCTTCTGTTTGAGAACCATACCTGCATGCACAGAGGCGGTCAGCATAGATGTAGACAATGATGATGGTGAACATGCATTAGTTATGGTATGGTATTAAAATTGAACTATTACCATATTCTCACCTGTATTCTAGCTTCTGGAAGGTCAATTTTTGCTGCAAGTCTTTCTCTTGCGAAAACATCTGGATAGTGGGTTCTTTCAAACTCTAAAACCGACGTGAAAGCAAAGGTTATGCTTTGACCCTCAGCTGGATATGGGAGACGTGATGCTTACACTTGATGCATACCTTTTTCCAGGGCTTCGATCTGCTCCTGAGTGAACGACGTTCTGTTTCTTTGCAGTTTGCGTTTCAATTGCAGCCGCATTTGAGTCTCATCGGAGTCCTCGCCATTTGAGCTGATGGAGTTGGTGTTCTCGCCACTGTTGTCCGGTTGCTGGCAACCTTCTGCAAAATTAAAAGGGTGGAAATTGTTGAAATATCACGCAAACCACTTTTTGCATTACCCTGAGTTGCATCAGTGTTATTTTGAATTAGCTTTTATTTTTATATTTACATTTTTATTTCTAGCTTAAGTTTGAGTAATTTTGTTATGTGCATATTGTTGTCATTTTTATTTTTTTGTTTTAAATTTCTATATAGCTTTATTATTTTATATATATATATATATTTTCATTTAAATTATTAGTCATTTTAGTACTTCAACTTATACTTTGATTAGAAATGTTGCTTTGGCAACTATCTTTAATAAATAAGTTTAAGTTTATTTCAATTCAGTTTTAGTAATAACAACACTGAGTTGCATGTGAATAATTGACAAAAAAATATACATTTGCAAAGTATTTATTTATTTAATTATTGCAATGTAATACATTTATATTTTGCTTGAATTAATAATAAAACATAATAATAATAATAATAATAAATATATATAATTAAATTGTGTTATTCTTTATTTTATAATGTAGTATATTATAAAATACAGATTCATTTTATTATTTATTTTATTATTATTTTTTATTTGTCATATCTTGTATGCATTCAAATCATTTTATATATATATATATATATATATATATATATATATATATATAAATTTGATTTGGATGCATACAAAATATGACAAATAATAATAAAATAAATAATAAAATTAATCTGTATTTTATAATATAATATTCACACCAAATGCTAATTTTCCATCTAAAGTTAGTTTTATTATTATATTATACTAAATACATTTTATTTATTTATACTATATATTTATTTATTTATATTTTGTATGCATACAACATATAAATAAATAAATAAATAAATATATAGTACAAATAAATAAAATAAAATTTATTTTGTATAATATAATAATATAACAAATTTTAGATGGAAAATTAGCATTTGGTGTGAATACACCCCAAGACTTGAGGCAAGGATCGTCAGCATTATCTCCATAGTTCCGTAACAAAGTAGCAAAAGAAACGCATTGAATCATCCTCAGGTTCCCTTGGATGTTTTCATACACGGCACATATAATGTATAGGGATTCTTAGTGCTATTCACCGTATGGGTGTCCAGGGACCTATTGAGGTGACCACCAACACTTGAATAGAGAGCTGCTTTTCTCAATGACACAATACCACCAGAAGAATGAGGGGAACCATTAAACTGTGCAGACAGAGATGGGCTGCCAGGCCTTTTTTCGTCAGGCTCAAATTCTCCCGAGGGCACAATTGGAAAGGAACAACAAAAAGAGGCATGCAGTGCTCAGCATTGTATAACACAAGGATCTAGTCAACAGACCTTTCAGTTCAGTATGTTAACCTCTACACACCACTGTCATTAATCAAAGAACCCCAGGCCAGCCCTGTTAAACGCCAGTTAGGATTTATACGTTCAACAGGAGATGACCATTGAAAGACCTTTGCTTGCTTAGTTAGGATGGGATGGAAAAGTCTCTCCAATCTGACCAGAATCTATCCAGGCTACTAAAGCAACAGTAAACGCGAAATTAAAATTGGATTATTTTCTGCTCATTGTCATTTCTAACCTGTATGCTGTCGTTTTAAAAGTAGTCAGTTCATAATAATGCCATTTAAGCTCCAAAAATAGTATATACGCTAAACTCCAAGTCTTCTGTATATACTAAGTCTGTAAAGTCTCATTTGGAATGACATGAGAGTGAGCATTTTCATTTTAAAGGTGTATTATCCCTTTAAGCAGCACAAATACATTAAAAGATCGCTTGCATTATTCGTATTTAATATCAATGCTGTCAGATAGTGTTTGTGAGACTGTGAATATCCACACGCAGGATTCGTCAACCCGATTAGAAACTAACTATTCATCAACTAAACTTTTATCATTGTCTCCTCTAACCAAAAGCCTGTGGATGTTCTTTCTCTCCCTCAAAAAAACCCCTCTAATGAGCAATTACAGAGAGACCGAGCTGTGCCTGTCACAAATTCTTGCATTTGACGGAAACATCTTTTGTCCCGGGACGCACAGTGCTTTTCTCTCACTCCCCATGGGGCGCAAATGATGTCGAGGGCACCGGCGGGGGGAGGGGGCAGGTGGTACCGCATGGACACCTCAGCCCCAAATCTCTGTTCCTAGTCACGCAGATCCAAGACCCAGACAGAAGCCGTATTGAGATGAGCGATTAATTAGCACTAACTCCTCTATTAATGAGTGGCCTTTTCTCATCCAAGCATGTCAATGGCACGCAATTCTGGATTCTGTGTGTTCATCTAATGCATCTCCAGATGGATTAACACATAGACCTAATGACCGCAAGGGATTTCCTACACTTTTTCAGGACAAATAAACGAATACCGTGAATTAATGATAAAATACTGCAGAATTTTTGTCAAGTTAAAAATAATATAAAATATGTACATTCTTATATACTACTGTACATATTGATACACTGAATAGTATACTTTTTTAATTTAAATTTAATATTTTTAAATAATAATTGAATATATAGTATACTTGTATATTTTCAGTATGATTATTATAGTAAGAAAATTGGATAATAAAACAAATTATATATATAGGTCTATATTAATAATAATATATTTTTTTATAATGAATAATATTAACTTTTTTTATTATTTTTATATTATTTAAAAAAAATGTTTTGCTTCTGTTGTTTTGTTGTTGCTGTGCCTTTCTGTCGTTGTTATTCTAATTTTGCACATGACAGTGATGCTCTTATTACTTTTAGAGTGTCTCACCTTGATTTGGTTGTCCTGGCACAGACGTACCAGGGTACCATCCCGGGCGTGTGCCCCACGTGCCGGTCTGCCCGTTGAGCATTCTCAGCTTGTCGTACATGCCATCTGCACCCATCTGTTGCTTTTCGCTAGCCAGGTTGCGTAGGACTCGATTTATCGACGACACCTGAAAGGTATAAAGAATGCAGTCAGTCAATTACTGTTTTAATGCATCAGCCATAAAAATGCCATTTTATTTCATTCTGTTCCATTACAGCTCCGTCCATAAATGCCATGTGTGTTTAGCAATTTGTATAAATGCATTGCAATTGCAAGAACACATGTATAAATCTGCCTACATATGCATTCGTATTCACCTATTAAGAAACGTGGTTTATTTATTGACGTAAGAAGTGCACAATGACGTTTGCGCAATCAAAGGATGCGGATGAATCATAATTTGCACTTACGCTCGGTATGTTATCGTTGGTGCACACCCCCTCAGACAGTAGTCTGTCACGAATTTCCCAGGCAAAGATAGAGGGACACTCCCTCTTGTACTGTGCTATTTTCCCGACCACTTCAGGCGTCGCTACTCTCGGTTTGCTGCCTCCGATGGCTCGAGGTCGGATGGAGCCGGTCTCATAGTATCTGCCCAGAATCTTGCTCACGCACCCATTCGACACCTGAATGGACAGCAATATACACAATTCACATACATTATTTAAGACTAAATTGAAATAAAGTAATGTACTTCAAACAATTATACGCTTACGTTCTTATTGTCCAGTTGGACTTTTGCATCATCATGGGTCTATGAACACAGAAAATACGCCTTAAAATTGCTAGGATGATTTCATTACGTTTAAAAGTTTTGAGAGCTAATTAGTCACACTTTACATGAGTGTTTGCTTCAGCAATACAAATGTTTTTTTTTATTTTTGCTGTAATTAATTTTGTTCAGCTGTACTATTTGTAACATGGACATTGTGTGACCATGATATGACTTTATAATTATTTCACTAGGTCCCGTAAAGCTTGTTGGGCGTACTAATGGGCTTCAGGGTCACCTGCAAAATCCTGGAGATGTCGCAGGGTCGCGCTCCGCTGTGAGCGAGTTCGACGATCTTCTGTCTGGTGGAGTCCGGTAACGGTCTGCCGTTCACAAAAACCCCGCCGAGCTGGTTGACGCCACTGTGACCTGTGGCACATGGAGACATAACAAATTGGCTCGTCTTTCCCCCTCGAAAACATTCCCTCAATGGGTGGTGTCCCATTGTCCAGAATAAAGCTCCACTCCTTGGAGCTTCTCTTTGATCAGCGTTACTGACGGCCCGAGTCAGATTAGAGAGAGAAAAAAGCTGAGTTTTTACATTGCAATGTCCACGTTATACAATATAACACGTCAGCGTCATCAATAACAAGAACTTGCTACAAAAACATTGCACTTCTACAACTTGAGCCAACAAAGGAAACTTTATCATTGTGTTTATAATGAATTATAAAGTTGTTCTGAACAAATAAGCTACGCCAAGTTTTGAATGCTGTTACACAGCTCATTGTGCCCTACAAATCAACACTGGAATGTCATGCGCTAGACTCGAATCAATCAACAAACACACAGAATCGACTGATGAAATGACCTCCGAGTCTGAACATCTCCGTTCAAGTGAACTGAAATTTTCATAATCAAATTGTCCTCAAGAGAACAGCTTTCCACAAGACCGTGCGTCAGTGTTTGGAAACTCTCATTCACACCAGACTAACAAATCCCTAATAAATAAGCACACACATCGCCATTGAGGAACAACAGAAAGAGAGCAATTATCGCGAAGCATACGGCAGCAGTGCTTTCCATTGGAGCGTCCATTTAAAAACAAAAACTATGTAAAATAATTCAATATCAGATACACTGCAAACATGAGCACTGTCTCAGAAGAATATGAAAAGCGCATACCAGTTCAGTGTGTTTTGATGCGATGTGAAAGTCCAGTGAAAAGTCAATTCAAAGCGAGCAAGGGAGAAAAAAAAAACAAGAGGCGAATCCCTACGAAAAAGCCTCCCCGGAGTGTGTGTGTGCTCTAGCTCTCTGCTCCTCTCGCGTCTGACTGCAGGAGCCCGAGCTCCTAAGCAATAAATAAGCTCCAAATATAGAAGAAGAAGAAGAGGGGGGAAAATATGATGAGCCTCTCTGACATTTGTCTTTAGAATAAAGCTAGCTGCACGTCAAGTTTGAGCTTAATTTCTGGAAATAGGCGGAGGTCGCCTCGGATCATGCATGGAAGGCTCATTGAAAAGATCAGCTGAAGTACTTGTGGCAGGACTGTCACTTTATATGACACTGCTCTGCTTTTGAAAAACGCATCGTCACGACAAATAGTAGCATGATAAAACGACCCTTTCTGTCTGCATTTGGATATCAGACAAAATTGGATTCTGCTCTTGTTGCCTTGAAGGGAGGCTTCCTTTTATTTCGAGCTATACAGGAGCAACGCACGAGGACAGGGGCTTGCGTTTTTCTAAACATATTAAATCTGACAA
The DNA here is from genome assembly GCF_949152265.1 of Phoxinus phoxinus. Classification (NCBI taxonomy): domain Eukaryota; kingdom Metazoa; phylum Chordata; class Actinopteri; order Cypriniformes; family Leuciscidae; genus Phoxinus; species Phoxinus phoxinus. The sequence continues at coordinate 43,705,875 of NC_136877.1, read as the reverse complement.
AGCTTTCTTTCTTTTTTTTGAGTCTGTCGTACTGTTTGTAACAAAGCCAGCATCTGCTGGAGTACTGCGAGAAATGCAAGTGTCGAAATGTGAAATACACAGAGGAAAAAGGTGAAAGTAAGGTATCTGACCCTTTAAATTCATTGGTGATTCAGTCACACTGCAGGAAAAAAGCCTACATTTTAAATACCACGTCCAGCCGGGCTAATTTTAATGAACCCGATTCATTTAAGCACTGATACTGCACAACAAACGTGTGGTAATCTCTCCAAATCCAGTGGAATAATCCACTGCCATCTCTGTCTTTAATAATTCCTGGATTAGTTGGATTTAATGGACTCTTGAACGCAAGGAGGAGAATCCATGAATCCGTTTGATTGATGTCACCATCACACAGAAACATGACCCGGCCTGTCATTTCACAGGTCAAAGGTTAAGTCTTAATAATCATATAATTCCCCATGGTGCATAGGACTGTAGATCTGGCCTGGTGGCCGTCGTAATGAGACTTGTATTTTATTGCTCCCCTACTAATGGGGAAACATATGTTGTGAATTTTAAACATCAATCCTAAATCTCCAGGGCAAATTGGGTTGTTTTTAAAAGCGACATTTTCTGGTGCATGAATACAAATCTTTCTATACATAAATTATACCATTCATTATTTGAGGGTCTGTCTTTCTACAGAAATGTTTTTGCATATGACTGAACAATATGTGATTCCATTACATAATCTCGGAGAACTAATCCAAGCATTTATCGTGTGTCAGACCCAAATGCAAGATCTAAGTGACGCTGAGCCGTTTACAGACTAACAGAACTCGTGTTTTTTCCCCCTCAAGCAAGCACAGAAAAAATCCTGAAATCAAATCCTGGAAGCATCAAACTATTTCATGTGTCCCATTTCATGCATTAGCCGTTTCGGGAGCTGTCTGTGGAAGTTGGCAAATTTTCTGCATTAATTCAGCCAGAGCTGCATTTATTTGTTACCAAGTCAAGCAGAAATAAACATCTCCTCCCCCCATCAGCCATTCATTAATTTATGCTCGACATGTATGTAAAATGCAGTTTGTATTCGTATGGCTTTCCCTTTAAATATTAACATGAAATCATTTCTGTGTGGGGGGAATATATAATGCGCATTTTTAATGCCTCTTCATTTGACCATATATCAGACTTTAGCACCTATTATATAATTTCCCATCATGCACTGCAATTAAAGTTTAATCGTAAATGAAAAGAAAACAGTCAGCCGTTACACAAGAAATACACGCTTTTAATAAGAATTGCACTTACTGTTTTGCATCATGGACGCCACTCCTGATTCCCACGTGGGTTGGTTATGGTATTCTATTTGTGACAAAGAAAATATATTGGGTTAGTTGTGAAATCAAGATTTATTTCTTTTTTTTAATTGCAGTTTTGCAACAATTGTAGCGTTGCGTTTACGGCCGATGTATCTCAGCGCATAAGGGGGTTAAATTATATATTTGGGAATAGTCCTTTCTAGAGGAATTTCAGCTTTAAAAACTTGCCTGGTAACAGAAGTTGACTGTCCGTTTAAAAATTTAGCCCTTCATTTGCCTCTGACTATTTAGATCGTTCCTAGGATAGAGCAAAAGAGTAATATTAGTTCGAATGACTTGTATTGAGTCATGTTTTTAATATAGATAGTTTTTTTTTATTGTACATAACATTATACGCAGCATTTTGCACCTGCCGTTTTAATTTATGGCACATAAAATAGAAGAACTTGATTTTAGGTAGCCTGTTAAATAAGCTATAAAAGTCTAATCTAATATATAGAATGGAAGAGTTCACGTCTCAATTTCTTGGTGGTCTGTAAAATATGTTCAACCTTCCTCTTTAGATCTTCCCGTCAAAAGTGTACAGTGACACACGCTGTCTACTTCGCATCAGTGCTCTGAAAAGTGAGAACTGGAGGGGGTGAGAGGATCCTAACAAAGCCTGCTGGAGCTCAACAATGCGCCTCTTTTACCTTCTATACCCAAACCCAGCCATCACAACTCGGCCTCTGCAACTAGCAACACAACCTCCCACCAAACGTACCAATACTTGCCCGAATACAAAGAGCCGAGGGCACCCTGCCCCCCAGACGACCATACACACACACACACACACACACACACACACAGCATCCACTGTCATTTTCCTGACGGCCATGACCCCGGTGCCCGAACCCCAATGCGTGTTTCTGTTTGTGAGGTTTGGGGAAATGGAAAAGTAATTTCGCGTTATAAATATCTGTAGGTGTTTGTGTAACGGGTGTGGGTTGTTAGGGGTTGTAAAAGGATGCAACAGCCCAGTAGGGTGCTCAATTGGAAAAAAACAATTGCAATAAAGGATCTATTCAGCGACATTGCTAAAAAGGGGCCCAGGGAAGGAAAGTCTTTCGTTTCATTTTCTCTCCCGACGCTGAAATAACAAAACCGGTGTGTCCGTTTCCATTCGCTCTCTTCCCAAGGTTGAAGAACTGAAAGCGTTTAACATTTCAAATTTAATTGAAAATGTGTTATAAACTTTAACATATCAGTAAATTTGTATTTAAACAATTTCTTTATTTTTCCCTAAAACATTTTCCGGATTTGTTTCTAAATATTTTTTGTTTGTTAATCTTTTAACGCTTATATTTTCATTTGATAATTTCCCCACCAAAAACAAGAAACTAATTAACATATACATAATTAAATTGCCTAATTGTAATTAGTTATATATATATATAACTTATATAACTAATAACTAATATATATATATTATTTTGTGCCAATTGCGGTTAAACTATTCAGTAGAATTAAACAAATGAGATGTCAGATTGGTATAGGCTACTGTAGTTTTTAAAAAATATATATATTTTAGATTGTTGGTTATTAGTAATTTATGTGAGTTTAATGTTGTGTAATAGTTGTCCAAGATGAATTTCACAGAAATTGAGCAGTAAAGCATATTCTATTATATTTATATATAAAGTGTCAAGAGGTTGTCTGCTGTAATTTGCCTTCATAAGTGTGGATTTTTGTTTTTGTTTTAGTGCCGTATAAAAAATAAAAATATATTTTTTAAAAAGTTAGGCTACGTCAATTGGAAACTACAACCCAAAGGTAAATTCTAAATACCTTTACAGCCTTAATAGCTCTTAATCACAGCAAATGTTAATTGTTTTGTGCTCCTTTAATTCGCACTCGCTCCATGCATTGCGACTCTGCGTGTTCCCGTTAATGATTTATCTAACGTCCTATACAGGCTGTTGTTGTTGTTTATGAGGTTAACTAGGATCTCATCTGCATTTCTTTCGTTTGTGTAATCCTTAACTACAATTGCTTTAATTAAACATGCTTATTCAGGAAACAGTGTTCTCCATAAACATCATTCACATGCAGACATGCATCTGTACGTGTACAAAAGCGCAGTGGGAAGTTTTGAAGGATCTGACATTAACATGCCCTAATCATCTTATACTGCCATCGATGGGGAAATCTTTTGTGTTTTTGTAGCTACATTTATTTAGTGAATGTTTATGAGGATTTGAGCGTCCTAATGCTCTATAAGTAGAATATTTGCTGGGTGCTAAAATAAACCAGTCCGCTGTGGTGGTTTGTTTAAGGTTTTAAATTAGCCTAGTAAAAATTTAATTATTTACCTAATCATTTTATGTATTACATTTCATTCGTGCAATGTAGGCCTACTGATGTTTACTTTTAGGCTATAAATTGTAAGCCAAAAGTATTGACAGTGCATAAAAAAAAAATTATTGAACTTTATTATCTCTAATTTTACCAATTACAAAAACTCTAAATACGAATATTCCTATCATGCGAATAATAATAATAAACAAGCAGGTCCTCGTGAGATTCAGGGAAATCTTTAAGAAGGCACTCGGCTGATGAATCATTCTGACACCTTTCCTCAACGGGTCAGTGCGTTCCCGTGCTCCGCCAAAAAAAAAAAAAAAAAAAACACTGTTCAGGCCTAATGTGACTTCGAACTCTTTCCTCTCACAGATACATATTTACTCTCCATAAACAGAAGCGGGTTTCTGCCTAAAAAATAGTCCGAAAAAATACAACATAATCTGAGAGTTAGCTTTATTAAGTAGCCTAATTTAGTTTTACACTTAGCCTACAAACTATTAACAGCACGTTTTTATTTGTATGACTTGGGAAACACCCCTAACAATAATCTTAATGTCAATGAATATTATTAATAATAATAAGGTGGATCACTCCAGTAAAATAGTACTGGATCCCACACGAACAACTAAGTTTTAGTTTCGGCATGCGCACTCACCTTTTTGAGGCATTCTGCTCCACCGCCTGAGCCCTTCCGAGCCAAATAGTGAAACCGGGAAAGAAACAATGGATCTCCAATAGTAATTTCTTCTTAAAATATAGTTTTTTCCAGCGTCCCTCTATCTGGAAGGAAATTCCCTGCGAATGAGACACAGATTGACAGTGAGCGGAGATGTCAGGACTGCTCAGGGATTGAGAGAGTGTGTGTGTGTGTGTGCTCGCATGTGTAGTGAGTGAGTGAGGGAGAGAGAGTGAGAAAGTGAAGGCGCATGGAGGGAGAGAGAGAGCGCGCGCGAGAGAGAGACGGAGTTGAACACACCTATCCTGATTGGTGATAGTACTGATGTATTTAGTCTGTCTGTTCCCAGTCGCAGCTCTTTACTGGCCCATTAGAGAGAAGCAGTGACCCTCTGCCATCACAGAACAGAAAACAGGCCACTTTTGAACCAACTAATCATTCCGCGCATGCAAATGCCGAGCGCCCCCTCTCAAACTCACTCAATATTGCTGTATGCAGTGGTGTAGCATTCTGTTTCTGTTGGATGCACTGCTTAAATCTCACCACTGGGCTTGAGCACACTCAGAAAATACATATTATTGTCTCTTTTGTCTTATGTATTTTCATATTAGTTTGACTCGAAATGTGTGATAAGTAACTCGGGTCACATTTTAAATTATTAAGTAAATAAACTTAATGCTTAATTGAAAAAAATAAGTTGTGAACTTGACAATTCCACATTACTTAATTTTTTTCGATTAAGCATTAAGTTTATTTACTTAATAATGTTATTTTTTTTTTAAGTTTAAGTCAACTGATTACTTTTTATTGAATATTTCAATGAAAATAAATTGCTTTTATACTGTTATAGCTATTGTTAGAAGGCCTAGTATTTGAACATATATATGTGTATGGACACTGTTGTTAAGTGTTACAGCAAAAATCACTTATATTGAATATTCCTGATTGATTGTTTGTTTGCTGCATGGGGCTTTTAAGTCCTGAGAGATCTGGCCCTCCATGACACTGATAAAAGAAAGCAACCTGTTGACAGCTGCGAATTCAAAAGGAGAACCTGTTTGCTCTGTGCATTAAGTGCACTTGCAAATGGTCCCTGGTGCAACTGGCTAAAACAAACGCAAACACTCTCCACGTGCTTTTGTTGACACTCACGCGCTTTTGCACCGTATCTGCGCGTGGAGGTTACCTCCGTGTCCACGTGGCCCCCCTAAATTGTTCACTGTTCACTAATTTTACAGCTCTTTAATCGGACTCGCAAATAGTGATGACATCTGTTTACAAATTTCTGTTTACAACAGCCCGCGACCTAAGCGGTTTGGAGAATGGATGGATATGCAAATAAAATAAAAAATATGCGGGACTTACTGATTACTGATTTGTTGTAGCTCAAGATAATGAATTTTAGCTTTTAATTTTTGCTAATTTAAAGGCTTGTTGTAAAGCAACCATTCTTGTCTGTATATCGACAGACAAATCCATTAAAAAATGGATTTTTTGCGCTGCGTCTCGAACTTTAATATATGTTCCCATATTTGCCTGCTACAAAATAGTTTAAAAATCTACACGTATTCCTAAACTTCCTAAATAAATTATATTGTGAAGTACTGTTTTCAGTAAATAAAGGCTATATATCACTGTAAAAAAAAAATAGCCTAAGTTGCTGCCTTACATTTTTAGGTACAGTCAGCTTGGATGTTTAAGTAATTTCAACTTAAATTAGGCTATATTAAACTGAATTTACAAAATGAGTTGAAACTTGTATAAAACATTTTTTAAAGTTGATGATTGCTTAACTTATTTTGAGGAGCAATGTAAAAACACATGTTGTTGTAAATTATTGATCATAATTGTTTTATAGTATATATAAAGCAACTCATCCGCGCCCGTATTCAGCACGAGTCCCGAGTCTATGGGAGCCGATTAAGAGCTGATGGGATTTTACAAAGAAAAGAAAAAATATATACGAGCCATTCCATTAACTTTTCCCGTAGCCTATGCAAAGTTAGGAAAAAGCCAACGCTCATCAATAAACTAGGAGGTGAATAAGAGCTCCTGAGAACCACTGCGTTCCTGACTGTGTCACAAAAAGCCAGGAGACAAACGACGCTGCCGAGGAGTAAAAAAAAAAAAAAAAGGCCTTATGGGAACGGATAATGAACAGCACTGTCCCTGTATGGGCCCTGCAGAGTTCCTCTCTTACTACTGCAAATGTTTCCACAAATGAGCTCTTCTTATCAGTTTCAGCCTCTGATGACTCCAATGCACCTTAATAGCCTATATGTTCGTTTTTATTTCAAATGTATTGTAAAGAAGCAAATCACTGCAGTGCATATACTATCCCGACAAAAATAATGCCGTATAAGCTTTTAGTAATTGTGCCGTGGCTGTTGATTTGTCATTTAGATCAGTTGTAAATCCTCTCCGTGTTAATGAGGTGTATTTAGGAAGTGGTGTGATTCAGGGCGCATCATCAGCCTCCAGGCCATACAAACCCTCCACATCACACGGACCCTGCAGATAGCAATTCTACACGCAGAGCAATTAGCCCAATTGGGATTAGTAACTGCTAATGCGAAGTCGTGAAAAGTAATCCCTAATCTCGCCGTTTCGCTCTTGGGCAAAGTGGCCACTGTGTCTTCATAGGAAACTTTTTAGAAAAGGAGAACGAGGGGAGGGAATGGGACTGACGTCATAATTCAGGAGAACACAAAAGAGTGAATCGATAAAAATAAATAAAAAGTCACGAACACGCTGACAGATTGTTTTATAAATCAATAGGCTATACAGTTTGGGAGGGAACCAAAGAAATGTAGCCTACTTACACCAACTTTTTTTTTATTTTTTAGTTTGTGTTTTTGATATAATAATTAGTTATTTATACTGTTTACTTTATTTATTGTTGTTTATTATTTTATAATAATAACAAAAAATATTGTTTAACGTAAAATAGCCTACTAATAGAAAAGGCTCCTCCGATTTCACAATTATTATTATTATTAGGAAAGAAGAATGTTTAGTAAACAAATGAATTCTAATTGCTGTGGCAAAAATGGAGACCTAGTTTTACACGTTCTTTCACTTATCCTAATTAATTCTGGTGTTAATTTGCGTTCCCTATCGTTCCTAAAACTGTTCTTAAATTGGAAATGTTATTTTAATGTAATAAAAACTTATTTTGTGTTGATGTAACGTGTGTAGGCTACTGTATCTGCACTGATGAATTTATGTTTTTATGAATTTATGAATTTACGTTATGAAAATGTAGCCTAGCCTACTAAAATAATTCCAAAAGCAGTTGACATAACCCGAAGGAAATACGTATATTAAAGATAGGATAATCAAATGTATTTTCCTAATAAAGATATGCCGTGCATTTGCTTTACTGAGGACGGTGGGAAAAACATGCAGTATTTCTTAACTTACCGGGATATTTCTGACTTCTGATCAATATCCTGCAGTTTCAAGCCCTTGCGATTGAATAAATTAAAACGATCTCATGAGTCCAGACTGTGTTGTCACGTTTGAATCCCGTTTGGAGTGGAAATGTCAGTGAGAATGAAAAAACGGTGTGTAACCCTCACTCACTGTAAACTTTCTCTTAATATCAGCCTCAGCTCGTCAGCGATTGGTCAGATGACGCGCTACGTCACGCTGGAAAATAGTTCTCATACAGCCATGCATGCAACATATCAGGGGAACTCCATGCTCTCACATTAGCCTCGATTTTCAAGACGTGGCTGGCGTGATTATTGCCCTATATTTCAAGTGAAGAATTAGGAGAATTATGCTTCTGTTTCTGTCGTGGTGTTTCCTAAAGAAGGGGATTTCTTTGATATAGAGCGATGCAGTTTTATTATATCAATATATAATACATAGCCTACATATTAATATAACCTAATAATGTAATGATAATATTAATAAAATATAGGCTTTTGAATACTGTTTATGCTATATTTCAAATGCGCACCACTATATTAATAACAAGAAAAAAGAAAAAAATGATTTATGGTTTGCTATATCTCCAGAAATCATCCCATTTTTACACTTATGCACAGCTCTAGTTAGTAAATGTAAAATAATTATATTTTATATATTTCAGTAGGCTAATTGCAGAAAGATAGCCTATATCAATATCTGCAAAAAGCCTATTTTTATCATGCAAATATTTTAAATTTTAAAATATCGAATGTTATTTTATTTCTTTTTTCAGCCTCTCTTCTTGATCCTAAGTTGCTATCCGTCTGTTAAGCAAATATTGGCCAAGGCGTCACGGAGATCTTATTTACCCTACTCATTCAGGTGGAAAATCAAATGGTTAACCGGTACAACAGCGCGTTTAGTGAAAATGTTTGTTTCCACCTAGCTGTGTATGGTTTTCTTTAATGTCTACGACCATTTCTATTTTCTCGATTCTTCCTAAAAGGAGAGCTGTTGCGCATTTAACTATAGGCTATTTATGAAAGTCTGTGCAGCATCTAAACAAAGAAAACATTAGAATAATGGCCTAAAGGTGAAGCAACATGGCATTTCCTTCATATGACGTGACGTACAGATGTCACTGTCCATAGTGCGCAAATGCGCAACAGTTCAGTGGTGTGTCTCTCAGGAAATGAATGGGTTGTGTTGGTTCTTTAGGACGTATGGAGCAGGTATGGGGCGCGCACGAGCATTATTCAGCCCTTTGTTTGACGTAACCACAATTAAGGGCCACAGAAACCGTGCAACGCTGCAGGGTTCTCCAGGTGATCGCTGGAAACCGCACGGCTTATCACGCGGTCAATAAAAGAAGACGCTGCGCAGCGGCCGGGCCAGGTGCCTCCGTTCCCTGTTCCACGACGCCCCGCTCTCAAGAACCCGACCAGGCGTGAAGGAAAATCTGTTCAGCCGGCCTCTCAGCATCCTCTCTCCCCCCCCCCCCCCCCCCCCCCCCCACTCTCTCTCTCTATCTCTATCTGTCTCACACGCACACACACAGACACACACACATTTCTCTTTTATACAACAATAACACGTTTTCAAGTGGTGTTTGTATTTCAATAACGAGTTTGATATGAGCAATTCAAATGTTCGTTATTAAAATGAATGAATGTTTAATATTTTGTTTTAAATTATTTTTATTGCAATAGGTTATGTTGTTATAATAACATAATCGCTTATGTATACACAACAATTCATTTTACGGAATAAGAAAGGTTTTTACTGACAAATGGGTCCAAAGATAATGGGGGGATGTTTTTTTTATGTTTTTTTGATCCAGTTTTCGAAATATCTGTCAGGTTCTTAGAAATGTTGTCTTTACATTAATGTTTTTTTTTTTTTTTTTTTTTTTTTTTTTACTGTTTTCTAGAAAATAATGACCCTGAAAAGTGGTCACCATCAAGATTACGTGAATACGTAAAAAGTAGGAAATACGATGTTGGTCTTCAAATGCACGTCATACTTATTTCAAGAAAGTTTTTAAGACATGTTATATTTTGTACATCAATAATATCGTTAATAATTTTCCAAAGTTTTGTTAGTTTCATCATGTCACCTTTAAAACGCGCCATTATTAAAATATTATTGGCTGTGCGTAAAATTATGGATTTCATTTTTAATGATTTGCCTTTAAAGAATTAAATAACTGAAAAGGCAGACGGTTCGCCTTCTGTTTTGCTATATTGGAATAACTTCTGTAATGACTGGCCTTAAATCTGTCATGGATCTTCTGTTTACTTATAGGCTTGACCAGGCATTGCAGATAACATTATTTAATGTATTGTCATCATGTATGAATGTGCAAAGCTTAGTTTCTTTTTGGGTTCAAAAGTGCATGAACAATCCTTCAGAATTATGCACTTATAATATTTCCAATTTTCCCTTCTTCTCATCAAGACTGTATAGCCTATACTTAAAGAGATTGAGATTTAATTATATGAGTATAGGCTATAGGAGGTCTCCTCAAATCTCTACCTTCAGGTCCTTGTCGTCCCAGTTTTCTCTGATGACTTTGTGATGGGTATTATGTGTATTTCGGTTTTTCAGCAATATGTGTGAATCTCTCCCCCTCTTTAATTTAAGCAGTCCACCCCCCCGGCCCTGGACAGAGACATTAGCTGAATTCCCTCAGGCTGATCGCAATCAATTTGTCCGGCGCAGACAGCAAAGCCCTGGATGTTAGAAACTCACTTTACCTCAATGTGACAAGCCCGAGTATACGACCCACAATCTGAACACACAGCCAGAATAAAGATTCAGCGCAAGCTTCCATTGTACAGTATAGGCCTATACGCCTAAAGCTCAAAACAATCATATATGTTGAACATGCAATGGTTGTTTTTTAATTAACAGATTTATTGTACAGTCGTCCCAGAAATTATTTCACGTTTACAATATGTAGCCTATGTGCAACAAATGATCCAATAGTAAAAAAAATTCTGCTTCCAATGTGTTTCTTGGTGAATTAAGTTACTTCCTCTCGAATTCACACAGGTGTCCTGGAAAATGTATACAGGTGTCGTATCAGAAAGCGTTTTATCCTAATTTCGAAAAGTGCTGTATAGTCGCAGGATGAGATGATTGACACCTGCCCGCGATTGATCGCTCTGCGCAGTGCTGCCAGCAGTAACACGGTAAACGGAGAGAGGAGACTCAGTGTCCGGGGCAGACTGTGAGCTGACAGGGCGAAATGGGAGCTAACGAGGCTGTCAGAGGCTCTGACAGCACAAATAAAAGCTCGTCACTCCCCGCGATTTAATAACGTTTAGTGGAAACGTATTGCTCAGTTCAAAATACACACCAAATTAATTATGAGGGGGAATTTACGTGTTAAGGCCTGAGGTTAAATACCTCAAATAAAATATATATGTATAATAAATATAATGTTTCATGTCTATCCATCCATCCGGCCACTTGGCCATCCTTCCATCTCTAAATATCCATATCCCTCTATCCAACTGTCCGTCCGTCCATCCATCATTCTGTCTTTACTTCTATCCATCCATCTCTATATATCCATCTATCACTCTATCCAACTGTCTATCTGTCCATCCATCCAATTCTGTCTGTTTCCGTCCGTCCATCCATCCATCCATCCATATATCTCTATATATCTATCCATCATCTTACTGCCCTTCTGTCCATCCATCCATCCATCCATCCATCCATATCATTCTATCCATCCGTCCATCCATCCATTTCTATATATCCATCTATCACTCTATCTTACTGTCCGTCTGTCCATCTATCCATGCATCCATATCATTCTGTCCATCCATCCATCCATCCATCCATCCATCCATCCATCCATATCATTCTGTCCATCCATCCATCCATCCGTCCAGCCATCTATGCATCCATCTATCCATGCATCCATATCATGTCCATCCATCCAGCCATCCATCTATCCATGCATCCTATCCAAGCAATATCATTCTGTCCATCCATCCATCTCTATATATCCATCTATCACTCTATCCAACTGTCTGTTTGTTTGTCTATCCATCCATCCCTATCTATATATCAGTCTATCTGTCTGTATGTCTGTCCATCCATCCATGATCGAATAATTATTGTAAAATATGCATATTACATAATTACAGATTTTCATTCTGTGTCCAATTTTTGTACAACTTCTCTTTACTTTCTAGTTGAGTACACTATACAGTATTTTATTAGTTTGCCAGTCATTTTGGTTCATTTAAAACCAAGCCGAGTTCAATTCTTGTTCTTGTGTAATTTCTGTGGTCCTGCTTGTCCAGGTGTGACTTCCCTCCATGCGTCTTACAATAGTAACAGGAAACTTGGTTGCTGTGACAATGAGTTGGTCAAAGTCATTCATAAATCGCATCTATTTTTACCCCCCAGCCCACATTTAAAGCTGATATCGCGTTTACGCCGAGTGGTGCTTAACAAATGATGTTACCATGCCAGATTAGAGTTAAACAAAAGAACACTTAACTGTGCAGTGTTGACCTAAGAGATAGATGGAAATGTGTGTGTGTGTGTGTGTGTGTGTGTGTGTGTGTGTGTGTGTGTGTGTGTGTGTGTGTGTGTTTGGTTGTTGTTTACTGCTGTGTTGATGTTTTTACCACATACAGTATATCACCCTCAGCTGTGTTTATGTTTGTGGCCTAATGTTCTGTACTCATGTGACATAAAACTGAATTGTGAATGGCAAAGTCGAGATGTAAAGTGCTTCATGAGGGACTCTCGATAATAAACTATTAATGAAACGTGGCAGAGTAAAACCCTCACAAGAGCGCGCACATTTATAACACGCCACGTGCCCAAACAGGGTCATTAAGGCATGCGACACACACACAGCATACTCTCGCTCGGGGCGAAAGCATGGCCACAACTAAGGAGCACCTAGCGTGAGGAACTCAACGCAGATCCAAGTGATAGCTTTAAATGGATCCTGTGTTGCTAACCCTTTCCGTGTTCGACAGCTCACACTAAATCAGGCAATAACAACGGCAAACCATCTGGAAAATAGACTCGGGAGAGACCCCACTCATCCCATCTTACATCTGCCTGACGCATTCTATCATGCAGTGTGTATTTTTAAGATAATCGAACTGATTGCCGGGTGCGAATCCCATCCGTGAATAGGCCTACGAGTGATGCAAAGGGGAAAATATAGGCCTCTTTTTGTACATGTTTCTCGTTTTAATGGAAATGCAAAGCATCAATGAATCATGATGCAGAATATGTACATTCTGAAATGCGTTTCTACTGTTTTAAATGTGATGTGGTGTTGTTGTTTTGGCCTCAATTTGCAAACCGGGGCAGATCCAGACCTGTCATATCCGGTCGGTAAACCGTCTCATTCTGAGAATCTCATTTCAGTGAAAGTGTCTTCATACTTCTATTGCACTAAATGGGTCAGGATGGCAACATTTGTAATATCACATGCATTTTCTTTGATGTTTACTATATAAAATATAGGCCTCATATACAGTATATTGTTAAGAGAACATATTGCGAGTAACACTTGTTATGTAATCAGATTACTTTTTTCAAGTAATTTGTAAAGTAATGCAAAATATTCAACAAAAGTAAAGAAAGAAAAAGTAACACAAAGGTAACTTAATGCATTACTTTCCATTAAAAGGAACTAATGCAATTAGTTACTTTGTGGTAATATTTTTCCTTGTAATTATGTATGGTTTGCAAAAATATGAACTGCTGCGTCTGTGTAGATGAGAGAAGCAAAGTGTGTGCGCGTTGTTCACACACTACATTACGGCCAAGCATGCACCATTAAAATAGCATCTGAATAACGCACCTCTGACTTTAGACTTGGTTTTTCCTGGTCTGTGGTGGAATTGTTTTCTGATACTTGCAAAATAGCAAGTTCATTCCCTAATTTACCGACGTGCAAAATATGAATGATGCATGCGTCGGCGTACAAAGTCATTTGCGCTGGGTGCAAGATAGGACCCAATATTGTAACGCATTGCTTTTAAAAGTAACTTTCTCCATGTGTGTGGCCTATATATATTATATTTTAGATATATGTATTATATTAAATTAACAAAATACAAAACCGTTCAAGATTTTTTTATAAAGAAATTAATATAAATTAGCAAGGAGGCATTAAATTGATCTAAAGTGACAGTAAAGATATTTATAATGCTACAACAGATTTCTATTTCAAATAAATTCTGTATTCTTTTTATTCATAAAAGAGTTCTTAAAAAGTCTCATTGTTTCCCAAAAAAAATATTTAGCAGCACAACTGTTTTCAATACTGATAATGATAAGAAATGTTTCTTGAGCAGCATATCCAGATATTAGACTGATTTCTGAATGATCATGTGACACTGAAGACTGGAGTAATGATGATTTTGATCAGCTTTGATCACAGGAATAAATTACATTTTAAAATATATATTTAAATAGAAAACGGATATTTTAAATTGTAATAATATTTCACAATATTACTGTTTTACCAAATGCAGCCTTGGTGAGTATATCATTTTAAAAAACATAAAAAAATCATACTGGCCTCAAACGTTTAACATGAAAATATATGAATTATGTTACATGTTTAGACGCTTATATTGTTTTATAATTATTCCCACTCGTTTTCAAGACCTCTATTGTTTTTCGAAGATGAGATCACAAACCTGACCATCAAAACCTCTGCTTAATAACCTAACACTGAAACTCACTAGCAATGCAGGCAATGAAGTCCTTCTTGACCTGTCACTGTACCATCTGCTCTTTGCATGAATCACTGTTGTAATTAAAGGCCGCAGAGAATAAAGGAGAATTACACTTTCTGAACCCCAAGCAGATGTACCGGGCTCCGTCCACAGATAGATACATGGGTGGGGGTTTAGGGGGTATAAATAAAGTTAGTAGTGGATTAATCCCCCCAGTCTTGAGAACCTGAGCACATTTGTCATAACCAAGTGGGAGGCTGGGGTTTACGGTGTCTGTCATGACTGCCCTAATAGTTCTGTGACATCTATTGATTGTGGGACAGCTGTAAGGCTCAGTCGCAGAAGCCAGAGGCCGTCACAATACATTAGCTTGATGGCATAACTCAGCCTCCAACAGGTCCAATACTGACCCAAATAATCCGACTTCTGCTTCTTAACGTCTAACTAAACTGAAAGGGGAAATGTCAAGTGCACTTTTGGATTTTTTTTGTAGACTTCTACAGTATACAGCCCGTAGAATAGTTCTCGAAAACATACATTTTGGTTTTTAATTAGCCTAAATTAAATTGAAATCAATACTAATGCACATGCAGTATATCTAATAATGGTGGCATCAAGGATCTCTACTGTCAAAAAGATATTCTGCACACACAATTTGAACTGCAGCTATCTCGAATATGCAATATTTTAACATTTGATTATTTATATTCTATTCCTCAGCCATGAATTCCACCTTTTCTCTAACATTATTCACATAATTCTTCAGTATGTGGCCCTAAGAACCATTTTTGGTTGTCCACAGAATCTTTTCCGTTTTTTTTGTCCTGCTTCAGTGGTGTTGTTGGATGATTAATCTCTCAGGACTCTTAGGGTGACTAAAACACAACGTGGGTGTAAAGTTGCCCTGGAGCGGTGAGCGGACTCTTTTTAGCTTAGTGAGCCTTCATTAGGCTGCATTTGAAGAGGAGTTTCATACATTTCATTTTTTTTACTCTGCATTACATATTGAGTTGTTAAAGTAACAAACATCATAATAGTTTTATATTACAGTTCATTGGCATCCGATTCAAATATTAGATGATTATGAGCAAAGTAAACCTGTCAAGCATAACATGAAAAAAAAAAAAACAGATAACGCAGCAAATATTTAAGATGCAATATACATACATAAGTCTTATAAAACATCCATACCCGAGTCTTTTGAGTTTTGTGCAGTGTGCAGTGAAGTGAGGAGTCTGAGCCTTTGGGTGTTGTTGATGCTGTGTTAGTGCGCCCTCTGGTGGTTTCTGGATCAAATTAATGTAATATTTTGTGGTTCAGTTGATTTGAAACTGGAACAAGGACTCAAAACACGTGTCTTAGTGCACTGTGAATTCAGTGCTGTAAGATTTTGAATTGTGAACTTTGAAATTTTCTTTTGAACTTCATACCATGATGTAACGATGATGTAATTTCTACATCATGGTACCATGCGCATAGAAATGCGTTTACCAAAACAACTTCTAATAGCATATACTATATATGTATAATCTCTACAGAAACAAGTGCAGGAGGATCTCATGTTTGTTGTATAATGCCAGCTCAGTGTATATCCATCATAGCTGCATGCACTGGACCAGGTCAAAGGTCACTTAGTCTACTCACAGTAGGCTACTGCACATTTCTGTTTATGTTATATTATTACTTCGTAATTCTGAAATTAAATTATACTTGAATTATTGATAGACTTACAAACATACACAAACACACATAGTGTGAATACTGACAGCTGATGGTGCCTATTGTTATAGTTCAGGCAATAATGTATATAGCAAATAGGATTTGAAGTAGGCCTATTTTGGGAAGGTGAATATACCGATATTACCTTTCACCCCAAAACTATGAAGGTTATTATATTACATAACAAAATATCAAGTGACATCTATTTTTCAAGACAGCACAAACATGCAAACAAATCAGGTCTACATAATAGAAAGATATTTGTCAAATATTTTGTTGCTTAATGCGAATAAATTATTAGGCCTATATATTTGTAGTGTGACTTAAATGTAGATAGATGTTCAAACATAGATGTTTAAAGAAATAGTTTCCAGCAGCAGAAGGGAATGTCAGCGCCACTGGAGAGCTTTATCTTCATTTTCTCCTCCAGTGACCGCATTACCAGACGCGCGTGCCGTTATGGCGCAGGCGCGAGCGTATCGTGCGCGTTACTCTCTAATTGAGCTCGAACTGGTGCCGATTCTTTATTACTCAGTTTACTCAATTCTTTATTACTTTATTCAAATCCCTCATCATACTTTTTTTACCTTTTCTTTTCGGACAATCGTCTCAATTAATTCAGCAAGCAATTGATGTTCCCAGTCCACTCAGTCTTCGCCTTGAATATAGGCTACTCTAGTATTCGTCTTATACTCTGTGATATCTGGGCCTATGTGACATAAATAAATAAATGAGTTAATAAACAACACAATAAATAATAATATTAATTAATAAAAATAACGACAACGAACATTAAAGTGAAAATCACTTTGGCGATTAAACCTTCTGAAGTCTGGCCTTAATGCCAACATATAATAGAAGATCAAACCAAAAGTGATGCTGGCTAACTTCATCTGCTTCCCTCTATTTTTTTCACATGCATCTCAACAACTGATCTTCATTGTCACTTTTACATACCATTCAAAAGTTTGGATTCTCTGTGAGGAAAGAAACTGCTATTTACCAAGGATCTATTAAATATGAAAAGACATTTCAGTTTTTCTCTTTGGCTCAATTCTCGAATGAGAAGGTCAGATCTCTGTGGTAATATTTTTTTTTTCTTTTTTTTTTTTAACTGTGTCTGTAAATTGAGGTTAAACCACTGTAGTCACATATATTACTTTTATGACCTTTCTGGGGCTTGAATGTGGTAGTTGCATAGCTGTCAATGGAGGGACATAAAGCTCTCAGATTTCATCAAAAAGATCTCCATTTGTTCGGAAGATGAAAGAAAGTCTTATAAGTTTGGAATGACGTGAGGGTGAGTAATTAATGACAGAATTTTAATTTTTGGATGACCTATCCCTTTAAGCAAACTAAAAGTTTATTGATTGTCTTTGCACAATACAAAATTCACATGGCTTGCTGTTCCAAACTGATGAGCTGATTCTCATTGAAACAATGTTTAAGTCCAGGGAAGTAGGAAGCAGGAAGCGGTGAACGTTAAACATAACTTAACATATCAAAAGTAAAGAGACAGCCCCTCACGGACGACTGCCGCATAAGCTAAAACAAAACAACAACTTATATGGACTGCTCCTCTCCCCTCTTCCACTGTCGTCACTCCTCCTTTTATCCTTCCGGAGCTCCTCCGTGGGACTCGAGACCAGTCATTTATACTCGATCCATTCCCACGGCTCTCGGTCCCGTCCTGCTTGACAGTGTGTCATACTCTTCACAACTTCTAAAGATGCTTTCATGTGAGCAATCACATGCAAAATGAACCAAAATCTGTCAGACATATACATGTATGTTCCATAAATGTGTTTACATGTAACACCCTGCTACAAAAATGAATGTACCGTATACTGTACAAATATGTAGGTCTATATTAATATTTTTTGTGTGAATGCTATGCTATACTACTTTTTCTAAGTACCTACCGTTAAAAAAAAAACTGCATTTTGCAGATATGCAGAGTAATACAGTTGTGACTATTTACTTAGAGAATGTTAAGAATAAAAATTGGTTAAAGCGATTGAGACAAAACTGTAAAATTAACTAAAATTCACTTAAGCAGCACAGCAAAAAATATTTCTTGATTACTAAAGCAGCACATTTTTGTAACATGCAGGATTATATAACACAAGATTTTATGAATGGCTGCTGAAAATGTGCTGCTGCTTTACCATTGTATTTGACCCTTGACCTCTAAAATCACGCTGGCATGACTCAAATTGAATACATTTGAATGCTTCTGTGCTCTTCTGTCACTTGTGACCATGATCTGACTTTACCTTGTGTCTGTTTTTCACTTATATCTCTCTATGACTGCTGTGGTTGAGCAGGCCTTTCCAATATGCACACCGCAGCTGTACCTGTTCTCACAGTTATGCCAGGCTGTGCCAGCCCCGTCTGTTCTGTGCCCACACCGAAACCTCATCCATCTGTTTCCCAGCCTGTCTCTTTCATTCTGTCTTTCCCTGTGGTCCTGCATGGCCATACACACACACACAGTTGATTCTCTATTAGCATTCACACATAGATAGTGACATGGTGAAGTTTATATGAGCCAAAATGTTTTGTGTATGTATTCAGACACATATTTGACTGAAAAGGTCCAACAACCTCTCGTGCAGTGAGTTGGAACGCTGTGCTTGGAGACGTCAGGTGCATGAGCAAGTTGAGTTTGTCATTCCTTTCTCTTGATGAGGGCAGGAAAATGGCTGGCCAATGAAAGCATCTGTCCATGTTCTTCCACAGCTGCAGACACCAGAAGAGAAGCCCCTCTGGACAAGCTTCATTCTGGGGTAATCCAGACCAGCAGCGTCCTCTTGGAAGTACGACAGAGGAAGCGAGTGCGTGCAGGTTTGAGGAGGAACACACACGCTCTTTGCTCGCAGAAAGGTGCAGAATTCAGAATGGAAGAACTGGCTTTGTTTTAATTCATGAGTGTGAATTTGAACTGAATTGGTCACAAGTTGATTTGGAATGACAGGAAGAAGAATTATCTGAATGGACCCGTTTCACATTTCCAGAGCCCCCCGTCGACTGGAAGCTTCCGCCTGCCGAGACGTGTGCGACTATAATTTGAGACAAAGATCTTGTTACTGATTTTTTACTGTTTTGTTTAAGGTAATTAAAGCAACAGTTACCATACGTTTACACAGAATATGCTGTTTAACCTGCTGTTGGTTAAAGGCACAATAATTAACATGATTCTAAACAGCTGACTGACCTTTCCATTTTCTGAAATGACTAGATTCAGATGGTAAAGATCATAAGTTGGGTGTCCACCTTTGAGATAACCATATTCAGGGCCAGCGGCGCCACGAGGGGGCAAAAGGGGGAGATCTAAGATCTCAGATCTTATCTGTGCCCGCTCAGTTTCAATTTGTCCCCCCTCCACTCCCGAAACGAATTTATTTCAACACATTGACAAGTACAATCACACCGGTGGGATTAGAGCGTTCAGTGCTTCACTGATAATTCAAACATGCTTTTGCGGTTTGGCTGGCGCAGAGCCATAGATGGGCGTGCTTTATAATCATATTTAAAAATATGATATTAATCATATAAGGTAGCAAATATGAAAAATATGAAAGAATATCATATTTGTTACTACCGTAGAACTATATTCAGTTATTATAGGACGTTAAATGCTTTCAAAATCTTTACTTTTTTTTATTTTGTTTCTGGATTATTAAAATGAACATTTTAATAACAGTAGCCTAAATTTATTGAACAATAATTAATAAAAAATGTTCAATACAAAAACCCAGAAAAAGTACAAGCTTTGCTAAAGTGAAGTATTACTGAATCATGTATTCAATCCCAAGTTGTAAAACAATCTATATCTTTGTTTTAGATATGTGAAAAATCACAGGAGTTCTCCTTTAAGTAATGAGTGAAAAAAGAAAACTGACCCGTTTGGTTTCGGGATGATCTTGGTCTGTCATAGACAACATTTCCTTCACTGTCTCTCTTCAGCCACCTGACAGGTTGATGGCTGGTGGATGGTGGAGCCTTCTGGACAGGTTGATGGCTGGTGGATGGTCCTGCCTCCTGTTCTCCCGGCATCTTATTAATGAAATCGTCCAAGATCTGGAGTTCATAATTTAATTTAGAATGTTCAACAAGCTCATCAAGCTCATTAAGGACCTGTTCCAAATTGGAATAGTCACTCATGATGAACAAGGACAAACAAGACAACACTAAAGGTATAGGGAGGAAGAGCAAAAGAGCAAGAACAACAGAGAACCAGACGGACTGACAACAATTAACTAGACAAACGTGGCTCTTAAAAGTGCCTTTGTTTTTGCTTTGTAACGAAGCTTTTAAAGTAAATGATGAAGGGACTAGGGAACCTGTTGAGAGAAGGGAAAGAATATAAATTCAGATTTTAAGATCATGCTACATACAACTACATAAATACTGAATAACTGAAAGGTTTAAGAACTCGAGAAAATGTTGGTCTAGTTTGCCCATGCTTTGGGATGTGGTGGGGAGGTCTGTGGGTGCTTATAGTAAATATTAGGCCAGAATACTGTAGGGCTGGGTGTTGCCTGCAAACTCACAATACAATATCTCACTAGGTATGGACTGATCTTGACACTCATGGCTGATATTGATACCAACCATTCAAAATGCCAATTTGGCTGATAAAGCTAACACTTATGTCTCATTATGAAAATCTAACATGCCCCTATGATTTTACCTTACATGATCATATGCGACAAAAATGAACTTGAATTCAATTAACGTTAGCTAACTTTGCTAGCCTGCATATTTGGTGCAGAAAGCTATATTTGTATAATGTCTTCTATCATTTATCGTCATAAGAAATGGCCACCTTACAAATCTAAAGTTTCTAAACACAACTTCTTGTCCCGATTCAACAGTTTTTGATGTGTAAATGTAAGAATAATATCCATCTCTATTAATTAACCCTTCTACTTACGAGTGGAAAATCGCAATGGACCTTGGGATCGCCCATACGGTGACGTCAGCGTTATTAATTTAGAGGATTTAATAATAAAAAATAAACGTTTGTGTGATTAATTGAACACAATCGTAGCATATTATATATATTTATTAAAATCAATAAACCTCCGATAAAAATACGTTATCCAGCATGTTATAGTTAAAGCAGTGTGTCCTACCTATGACAAGAAAACGCTTAAACTGCTTACTTGCACGCCACGGGAGTTGTTAAACTCACCTTTTAATGCCGTTTTACCTGCAGTTGAGTGTTGTTAAACTCACCTTTTAATGCCGTTTTACCTGCAGTTGAGTGTTGTTAAACTCACCGCTGAATGCGGTTGTACACCATGTGCGTTGTTAAACTCACCGCTAATGAACGCGCTAAACCTTTGCGCAGAGGGTACTTTGATATCAGATTGCGAGGGTTTTTAAACATCAAAAACCGGTTGGAGGGCCAGATAAAAATGATCTGGGGGCCACCATTTGATTCGCCCTGGCATAGATCATTTTTTGTGAGCCTATTCCTTTTTATTTTTATTTATTGTAGTCTCCTCATACAAGGCAGACAACGGGTTGGGGTGTGGTAACCCAAGACGTCAAATATCAACGCTGTTGAGTTCTATAGAAGTCTATAGGACTACCCTGCACGTTGAAAAATAACGCCAAAGGTATACCCAGTGCGTTAAAAAGTGACGCCAGGTTCCCTTGGCCATGCGTCAGACATTTGACGAGTAAGGAGTGAGACTGTGTTGAGTATTAGCATAGACATTATTAAAAAAACATAATTTAGCTAAATAATTTGTTTTATCTTGGTGGCCTATTTCCCCGCAAGATAAAAAAAAAAAACTTTTATGATTTATTTTCACACAAAATCTCCATCAATGCTCAATAAAAATAAAAAATAAATTCTGCAATCCATGTAATGTGTCATGTTCAGTTTAGTTTCAGTTTTCATGGACCTTCTGTTTGTATTTGTCAGTCACACGTGTTTCTTTGTTCAGATTCCCGCCACTAATCTGTCGCCTTGGTTACCGTCATTATGAGTTCATGTGTATCAGCTGTGCATTGTCATTAATAATAATTTATTACATTTATATAGCGCTTTGGGTACTCAAATCGCTTCACATATGGAAGGGGGGAATCTCCTCAACCACCACCAAAGCGTAGCATCCACCTGGATGATGCAACGGCAGCCATAGTGCACCAGAACGCCCACCACACACACACACACCAGCTTACTGGTGGAGAGGAGACGTGATGAAGCCAATCAGTATATGGGGATGATTAGGAGGCCAAGAAGCTGATGGACAGAGGCCAAGGAGCAAATTTGGCCGGTATGCCGGGGTTACACCCCCTACTCTGAATGCATTACCTCGTTTGCATACTTAAGTTTCCCCTTCACCACCATTCAGTGGTCACCGTTATATTTAGTTGTGCTAATGCTTGTCTGCCATTACTTGTTATTAAACTATGTTTGGAACTGTATTTATCGGTCTTCGTCTTCCGTGCCTGTGACACATAGTAGTGAAAAAAGCTAATTTTTCTTAAGGTGTGCCTTTATCCCCGCTGTACAATATTTGTGCACCAGCCAGCTTATTGAGGTCAGAAATCATTTGATGATTGTGTGACTCTCTGGTCGCCTCTGGCCCTGGCTGAAGCGTTAGATAACTGGCCAAGGAATTGCAGTAGCTAAAAGACAGATTACCCATCTGCCCCCTTTGCTGACTGTGACCTTTGCAGTAGCAGAACTACAGGCTCTGCAGACCCTTATTAACACACACTAATCAGCTATTAATCATCTGACATTCCTGGAACATTCCGGGGCCGGGGGCTGTGATGAGGGCCGACTAAAGAGAGAGAGACTGCAGAAGGTTCTCAAATGTTTTAGGTGAAAGTCTCACTGTAATCGTGTCCATTTCTTTAACTAATGCTTGGTGTTTGTAAACCCTATAAAGCCTGACTTGACGTGGGGGGAAATCAGAGAGGAGGGAAGGTTATCCACATGTAAATAAGGTTTATTTCACAAGTTCCTTTGCCCATGTAATCTTTAAGCTAATAAGGTTAAGTGTATTTGGCTTGCTCCCCGCATGCTCGAGGAAGCAGCTTCAACTCGAGCTTGGATATACCCCGGGACTACTAATGCTTGGATGATGAGTTTGCTATATATATATATGGCTTTGCTATGCCTAAATTATGTTGGTGGAGGGATGCCAAAACAGCTGATGCCAGAGCAGGTGAGCGGCTGCTTATGCTCCGGCAGTTTATAGAAAGATTATATGGGTTCACTCCTCCCAAAATTAGCCTATGTTGTGACCTTCACTATAAAAAAGCCAAAATAAACCAAGTAACAGACACTATAGAACTCCATAAATGAAACAGAACTGAGCACACCAACATAACAGGCTTGAAAGGCCTGGGGTCTCATTTATAAAACTGCGTGCGCCCAAAATATAAAAATGGTGTACGGCAACAAATATTCATAATTAAAAAAGCGTGCGTATACGCCAAAATCTGCTTTATAAATCCCAGTCAGCGGAATATTGTGCGCATACGGGTCCACCACGAAATAACCATATATGGTGCTAACAAACCCTATAGTTTTACTATGCATATCCTCATCTGCATATCATTTGCATATGCATATTCATCCACGTGATACCATGTTTAATGGTACAAGACATTAGGAAAATATGAGATATGGATGTGCCATCACATTACGTTGCTAAAAATAATTGTGTAGCCGGCCTTGTTTTTGAATAAATCAATTATAAAATACATTTCAGAGAATCTTTTCCACTAGCCAAATTGTATTTTTAATTGCTTTATATTTTTAATGGAAACAGATAGGCCTTATTGTGCATTATTGATGATTATTTGTGTTGCATGATCTTGTTGCGTTTGAATGTTCTTTGCTTTTTGTTATGTTATTGTTTTTTTTTTTTATTGCTTGCTGTACAGGACTTTGGTAAACCCTCATTTTTTTTTAAGTGCTATATAAATAAACATTAAGTTGAGTTGAGTTGATTATTTGCGCGCAAATATTCCATGAGTTCTGCTTTTAACATGCGCCAAGCAATCCTTGCTGTAGTTAAAACATGAAGGAAAAAAATGTATTATACTAAAAGACGTTTAACTTCAACCTTTAACAAAATTAACTTTCAATCAGACGACAAAAGGCATGTAGCCGATTGTGTACAAAAGGTTTTCAGCAAAGTTTTGATCATGTTGATAATTTACTGGCCTTAGAATTTTGTGTACCAAATATGAAAGGCTTTATAGGGTTACGGCAAGAATCACAGGGATTTGAACAAGTCCTTAAGAATAACTAGTAAACTGTTTGTGCTACATGAATATCTCAAATTACACATCTTATATTGGGTAAAGTTTAGTTACTTTTTTTTATTATGTTGACGAATTAATCTAGTTTGATTTTTGTAACTGTCTTATAAGCAACAGAAGAGACTATATGTAATACATTTGCATCTGTTCCCAGATCACACAGTTTGAATGAGAATATGTCTGTTTCTTTTTTGCAGGACCGTAAAGCATTTGAGTTCTCGTGAGGCGCTCCAGTTGGCTGACTATGGAGAGATGTGTCTGTGTTTCAATCCAAGCTTGATGGTTATAATCATCACATCACTCACTCCACACAAAAGCACATCTTTCTTCCTTTTGTTTCCTCTCAATCATTTTTACATCTTATGTCACTTCCAGATTTTAGATCACAGGAAGCATTTGGTGTCACCCCCTGATTATCTCGTCCTTGTCCAACCTTCTCTTCTGAGATCATTTTGATAGATACTGAATAACAGAGATTATTGCTTGGATGACGAAGGAGATTATGAGTGATATTTGAACCTTACAAACTGAATTTTACTTGCAGTGTAAATAATAAAATGCAGCCTTGTTGAACATAAGACACTTCTACACATAAACCTTAAAATTAATTTCTCTAATAAAATTTCTTGCTCTAGTGTTTTAGCATATTTAGGAGGCGAGATATAGTTTCCAATCTATTGAAAATCAAAAATAATCTACACCATTGGCCCAGTCTGGCAGTTTATCATCAGTGTTACAAATCATGATCAGTTGTCTTAATTTTTATAATGAATTGTCAGGACAATGTCTTATGTTATCGAATAAAAGACCCATGTTTATGAAGGCTAATCTAATTAATGGAACATTAGTGCTGCGAGTCAAACTATAAAATTAACACTTCCACTGAGATGATGAGATGATTAGTAGCCTTTGGGTTGGGAAACTGAAAATAAGCACAAGGAATGCTTGCTTGAAAAGCACTACAGAGTAATGCAAAGAACATGCAGCCAAAAAGCATTCAAAAATACCAGTAAGCTTCTGTGTAAAGGAATTATATTGATCCCCCAAACACGTAATACTTCTGTAAACGGTTGTATGTCCTGCTGTCCTATTGTGGGGGAAAAAAATGTGTACAGTAAATGCATTGGACTACTGTTTCTTCTGGCCTTCCCAGCTCATCCGTATAACCGCAGTGACAGGATGCTTGCTGTCGATATACTTCCAGTTGATTAATGGCATAAAACTGGTCATGTAAAGTTAGATTAAGCTCTATAAGATATTGTGCATAAAACACGTTTAAAAATCTTTCATGATGTTCATGCTCAAAGGAACATTTCTCTTATAACATGGTGCTAATATTTTCCTCACTGATGCCCTCCATTTGCAAAAGGCTTTTAAATGCAGGTGAACACGCAGTTCACATACACGAAAGGCCTACAGATCAATGGTGAAGAGAATAGTAAAATGTAATAGACATTTTCCACTATAGCTGCTTGTTCCTGGTCCTCTCTGTTAAGCATGGCAGCACAACAATTATTTCCCAATTTAAAGGGTTAGTTCACCCCAAAATGAAAATTATCCCATAATTGACTGACCGATTGACTGATTTTTGTAAGAAAAATATCCATATATGTAAAAGATAATGAAGAGCGAGGCGGTTGTTATAGCGAATACAACCCCGACAGGCTGATCAGGACCCCGAGGCGAAGCGCTTCCCGCTTAATATTACATGGCTACCTACCAAATAAATCAATATTTTGACACAAAATATTGATTTAAAAAGGAGTTTATTGATTTAAAAACTATTGTATTGCTTCCGCTAAATAACACCGTGTCCATGGCAACGCTCTGTTTTTCACGGCAACGGTGTTATCCTTAGCAGCGGTCTGTTATAACAAGAAATAACAGACCGCATTCTACATTACAATTCAACCAAGCCATGTAATAAATATTTATAAACTATAATCACTGGGTTCCGGTAAAGGTCGTACGCGAGTCAGTTATTACAGTTTATAAAGTTATAAATATGGATTATTTTCTTACAAAAATGCATTGCTTCGCTTTAGAAGGCCTTTATTAACCCCTGCCATATGGATTACTTTTCATAATGGATTTTCTTTTTTGGGCTTCAAAATCTCAGGCTCTATTCATTCCCATTGTAAAGCTTGGAAAAGCCAGGATATATATATATATTTTTAATATAACTCTGATTGTTTTTGGCTGAGTGAAGACTGAAGAAATGAAAATTGTTGGTTTAACTTAAAAAAATATCTTTTTACACTGAGTCATATACACCTTATGGCTTGATGTGTTTTTTTTTTCTTTTTTTTTTTCTTCTTCATTTTTGAGAAAGGCTATTGTGATTAGCCATACTCAACAAAGTGCCTTAATCATTTATAGTTTAACGATTTCTTTTTTTTTTTTTTAATTGTCGTTAAAAGTGAAGTATTTTTCTTATTGCTTTCTGCCAGCCTCCAGTAAATAAATAAATATAATGAAACTCAAACCTAAACATCTATGATGTTCCCAGTGTAATTTTTAGCCAAATCTAGTCAAATATAAATTTATTCACAAATTAATAAATATTTCCATATGTTCAAAATTTGCATCAGCTCAAGTAATGTACTGTGGGAATAACTTGCTGGCATTGTCATCTCCAATTCCCCTCTACAAACAGGCCAACATTAATTTTGTCATTCATTATTTGCATAATATGCTAACACATGCCATCTTTTCCAGCACAAACTGAGAGCCACAGCTCTCTGTTATGAAACTAGCCTAAGGCCAGTGGCCTTTTATTTGAGTAATGAATTGTTAATGTATTTAAATTATATTTGCTCTATCAATTTAAATCAGGTCAATCTGGTGATATTAATGAAATGAAGTTCTATCTGACACGGTCTTCTTTTAATCTTTTAATGATGACTTTGTAGACTTCATCTGCATCATCTTTTCTCTGTTATTTGACATGATGTTTCAAATACATTTTGCAGATGCACTGCTGTACAGTGTGAAAGATCATTTAAAAATAAACACATAAAAGACAAAACTAAGAAATTGCAAATGTCAGTGAACAACAAACAAAAATGCACATGCTTGAGATCTCTTGATCCACAATTTTACCGCTATAATGATGACACTACAAGAAGACAGCACGTTAAGATTTATCCTTCAGTCATAGCAGCATCTAAACAACTACATAGCAACCCTAGTGAAAAATAAATAAACTAAAATGTATTTGAATACATTTATTTTATGCTAAGTATACATTTGTATATTTATGTACTTAATATAAATACCCTGCAATTGTACTTTTAGCATACTAAGTTGGTATACTTTAAGTCTGCTAAATTGGAACAACTAATTTTGTACTTAATGCACTTTGTTTGGTGATCCAAATATAGTGCTGAAGTTCAACTAAAGTTACTTAAGTATTGTCCATTTGATTGTGCTAAAGTGGGACTATTGCAAGTATACTTTAGGTAGGCTATACACTTTAAATAGCTTGCACAGAGATCGTACTATCCTTACTAATAGTGATATTAAACACATTTTAGGCTTAATATTAAGAAATGTGCATCATACAGACAATAAAGAAGTACTCCGTCCAAATAGAGTTTAGTTATATCATATTTTTATCAAGTCAAGTCACCTTTATTTATATAGCGCTTTTTACAATACAGATTGTATCAAAGCAGCTTCACAGTGATAACATGAAAATAATACAAAATATATATATAAATATAAATAAATATAGCTGCAAGCAGCGATTACGGGCCCAAGCCGGTGGCACCGCCACCCTGGTGCCTTTAGTTACACTAAAGGCACCGGGCTGGCGCTGCCACCGGCTTGGGCCCTCCATCGCTGCTTGCAGCTATATTTATTTATATTTATATATATATATATAAAAAGCCGCCACCCCGTTGCCTTTCGGGTTCCTGTGCACGACGGGCAATAACGTAACCCCGCTTTGACTGTCGAGAAGAAGTCTGCTTTAGAGCTTGCATCAGTGTGAGTCTTTCTGCTCCCCTCCAAACACACACAGAAAAGGGGGGGGGGGGCTGTCTGTGTGTGTGCCCTCCCTCCCTCCCTCCCTCCCTCCCTCCCCACACACACACACACACACACACACACACACACACACACACACACACACACACACACACAGAGAATGGCAGGGGGAACTCTGTCAGAGAGAGACAAAACCACATTCAAACCAAAATATCTGACTTCCTGTTGGTCGGAGCTTATGACTGTAAATGAGAAAGTTGTCCGGATCGATAAGCACAATATAGAGACCGAGTTTTGTGACTGTGGGTAAAAATAACCCACCCACTTTAGTCAAAAGTATCTTAAAAGTAACACACTTCCTGCTGCCAGTTGGTGGCGCTATAACTTTGACTCACAATAGTCACATCCATGTGATCGCCCTCTTACAACAAACACACTGCTGAAGTTTCATCAAGATCAATAAATGTATGAAGACGTTATAACACATTGTGTTTTTCTTTTCTCGCCATAACTTCGTTTCCTCGCCACGGCCAAACCGTTCGAGATATCAAAAATCCGTCCGCAATTTAGCGTCCTCAATGTCTTGACTTCATGCTGACCGAGTTTGGTGGCGATAGGATAATTTTTCTTGGAGGAGTATATCAAATTCCAGGGGCATGCATTTTCATACAGCCCATGATAGCCGACTTCCTGTTGGACTGGCGTAAAACTTAGAGCACGAAAGTTGTTCGGCCCGATTAAATCTATATGTGTACCGAGTTTCATATTATTACATGCAAACGTGTTTGATATATGGACCAAGTTTTTCGGACCACGTTCAAGGGGGCGCTGTTGAGCTCCCCTGCCACGCCCGGGTACCAGCTTCAGTCCGGCCCTGATGGCCGCAGGTTCTGACCTGTGTGCAAAGTTTCAAGACTTTTCGAGCACGTTAAGGGCCCCAAAAGTGCCCGAGAAGTCCCACACAGCAGAGAAAGGGTTAAAATAAAGCCCCCCTCCTCTCTCACACACACAGACACTGAGAGAGACTGGCAAAATTCCCATCAAATCACATTCAAACCAAAATATCTGACTTCCTGTTGGTCGGAGCTAATGACTGTAAATTAGAAAGTTGTCCGGCTCGGGGAGATAAATATAAATACCGATTTTTGTTACTGTAGGTAAAACTAATACCCCATTTTTGACTAAAGGTGGCGCTACTGAGCCCCTTACCACGCCCGTTTCTGAAACTTCACACATGCCTAGTACCTAATAAATCTGATATGCATGTTGAGTTTCATGCAATTTGAAGCATGTTAAGAGCCTCAAATGCACCCAAAAAGAATATAAAAGTTTAAAGCGTTGCCATGGCAACAGTATTTAAGATATCAATAATTCTTTCACAGGTCTACATCTGCCGTGTGTTTACATTATACACATAAAGTTTGAAGCAAATCGGGTAAAAATAAGAGGGTGAATTCAAAGCATTTTGAAAGTGACACACTTCCTGCTGCCAGTTGGTGGCGCTATAACTTTGACTCACAATAGTCACATCCATGCGATCGGCCTCTTACAACGAACACACTGCTGAAGTTTCATCAAGATCAATTAATGTATGAGGATGTTATAACACACTTCCTGTTTCCAATATTCGCCATAAATTCGTTTCCTCGCCACGGCCAAACCGTTCGAGATATCAAAAATCCCCTCGCAATTTATCATCCTCCATGTCTTGACTTCATGCACACCGAGTTTCGTGGTGATTGGTTGAATCGTCTAGGAGGAGTATTTTAAATTCCGTTGCATGTGTTTTTTAAACTACGCCAAATAGCCGACTTCCTGTTGGGCTGGGGTAAAAAGTCAGAGCACGAAGGATATATGAACCGATGAGATCTATAAGTGTACCGAGTTTCATATTATTACACGCAAGCGTGTTTGATTTATGGACCAAGGTTTCGGACCGCGTTCCAGGGGGCGCTGTCGAGCCCCCCTGCCACGCCCGGGTACCAGCTTCAGTCCGGCTCTAATGGCCGCGGGTTCTGACATTTGTGCAAAGTTTCAAGAGTTTTTGAGCACGTTAAGGCCCCCAAAAGTGCCCAAAAGGTAGTAATATAATAAATATAGCTGCAAGCAGCGATTACGGGCCCAAGCCGGTGGCACCGCCACCCCGGTGCCTAAAGGCACCGCGGTGGCGGTGACACCGGCTTGGGCCCTCCATCGCTGCTTGCAGCTATATTTATTTATATATATATATATATATATATATATATATATATATATATATATATATATATATATATATATATATATATATATATAAACCGCCACCCCGGTGCCTTTAGGGTTCCTGTGCACAACGGGCAATAACGTAACTCCGCTTTGACTGTCGAGAAGAAGTCTGCTTTAGAGCTTGCATCAGTGTGGGTTCTGCAAAAGTGCGCATCGAGGGCACATATCAACCACAAAGTATGCGTGAGCACCCTTCTGAAACCTAAAATGAAAAATTAGACACCCTACAGTGGACTTAACGGACACATGAAATCAGCAGCCATTGTAAGTACACAACACCGAAAATTAATCAAATGTTTTTTTTAACAAAATATGTTATTTATCTGATTCATCCAACCCTATACTGCACTCTTTTACTAATACTATATTATATTTCATCGTTTTCATGTCTTGCCCTCAAACATATCTGTTTAATCTGCTTATTTTTAAGTTACACATAATACATTGATTGAAAAAGAAACTGAAACTTTTTGTTAATGGTAATATTATTTGATACAGAAATAAATAAGTGAGACTGTGGGAGTGAGGGGAGGGTAATGACAGCCAAAGGGAGACAGAGACAGATAACTTTTGAAACTAAAAAAATGACATCCTAACTTTGATAATGTTTAAATATACATAAAAATGCAGCATATCATTAATTGAAATTAGTGTACTTTAAAACACTTGTTTAAAATAAAAAACACATTTATACATAGTATAAAACACTAGATGGCACAATTGTTCATAGTCTTTCTGCTCCCCTCCCCACACACACAGGCTGTCTATTTGTGTGTGTGTGTGTGCCCTCCCTCCCTCCCCTCCCCACACAGACACACACACACAGATTTTGGCATGTCTTTTATATGAAACGGATTGATAGCTGAATTTTCACTCACCAAAGCGATATAGAATCAGTTTCATAAAAGAAAGATCATTCACGTCGATTCACTCCGAAATCCTTTACATCTGCTCTCCTCCGATCATCAATTTACTCTTTTCTCTCTTCGACGACTTTTCAGGCTAATGTATCCAAAGTCCAACTTTCCAGATGCACTTAGTTCTGTACAAGATTCATTCTTTAACGCAGAGTTTCTGAAGAAATACTCCGTGCTGCTGTTTCATCTAATGCGCTCTCATCTGCTCACTGCTGAAGACAGCGCCCGCGCGACCTGTGGGCGGCTTCCTCAATATGCTGCTACTGTTGGCTCACAGAGGTGTCAGTCACTGCAGCACGATGTGTGGTTGGATACATGTCTTTTCCGTCTAGAACACTCTTTTTCCTTTAACCCTTTACTGGTAATAAATGCTATCTGGGTTACATATATATACCGGTATGTGTGTATATTCTCCCCCCCCCCCCCTATTTTTAACATGTATATTATTATTCTATATATAATAATATAATATTTCGGGTTCTGACCTGTGTGCAAAATTTCAAGAGTTTTCGAGCATGTTAAGGCCCTCAAAAGTGCCAGAGATTTTGCACACAGCAGAGAAAGGGTTAAACTAAACTAGCCCCCCTCCTCTCACACACACACACACACACAGAGAGACGGGGCAGAGGGAAAATGCTCCAGAAAGTACACATTCAAACCAAAATATCTGACTTCCTGTTGGTCGGAGCTAATGAGTGTAAATTAGAAAGTTGTCCAGATCGAAGAGAAGAATATACGTACCGAGTTTGGTTACTGTAGGTAAAACTAATACCCCATTTTTGACTAAAGGTGGCGCTACTGAGCCCCTTACCCCGCCCGTTTCTGAAACTTCGCACAAGTGTACTAGGCAATAAATGTGATATGCATGTTGAGTTTCATGCAATTTGAAGCATGTTAAGAGCCTCAAATGCATCCAAAAAGAATATAAAAGTTTAAAGCGTTGCCATGGCGACAGTATTAAAGATATCAATAATCCTTTTACAGGTCTACATCTGTCGTGTGTTTACATTATACAGATGAAGTTTGAAGCAAATCGGGTAAAAATAAGAGGGTGAATTCAAAGCATTTTGAAAGTGACACACTTACTGCTGCCAGTTGGTGGCGCTATAACTTTGACTCACAATAGTCACATCCATGTGATGGGCCTCTTACAGCGAACACACTGCTGAAGTTTCATCAAGATCAATTAATGTATGAGGATGTTATAACACACTTCCTGTTTCCAATATTCGCCATAAATTCGTTTCCTCGCCACGGCCAAACCGTTCGAGATATCAAAAATCCCCTCGCAATTTTTCATCCTCCATGTCTTGACTTCATGCACACCGAGTTTCGTGGTCATCGGATGAATTCTCTGGGAGAAGTGTTTCAAATGCCAGAACATGCGTTTCCATACAGCCCATAATAACCGACTTCCTGTTGGACTGGCGTAAAACTTAGAGCACGAAAGTTGTTCGGCCCGATGAGATCTATACGTGTACCGAGTTTCATATTATTACATGCAAGCGTGTTTGAGATATGGACATGTTTTTGAATCCCATTCCAGGGGGCGCTGCCGAGCCCCCCTGCCACGCCCGGGTCCCAGCTTCAGTCGGGCCCTAATGGCCGCGGGTTCTGACATTTGTGCAAAGTTTCAAGAGTTTTTGAGCACGTTAAGGGCCCCAAAAGTGCCCAAAAGGTAGTAAAATAATAATAATAAAGAAGAAGAATAAATAATAATCCCATGGAAAACAATAGGGCCTTCGCCTTTTCAAGGCTTGGGCCCTAATAAATATATATATAAATAAATATAGCTGCAAGCAGCGATTACGGGCCCAAGCCGGTGGCACCGCCACCCCGGTGCCTTTAAAGGCACCGGGGTGGCGGTGCCACCGGCTTGGGCCCGTAATCGCTGCTTGCAGCTATATTTATTTATATATATATAATATATATATATATATATATATATAAAAAACCGCCACCCCGGTGCATTTAGGGTTCCTGTGCATTACGGGCAATAACGTAACTCCGCTTTGACTGTCGAGAAGAAGTCTGCTTTAGAGCTTGCATCAGTGTGGGATCTGCAAAAGTACACATCGAGGGCACATATCAACCACAAAGTATGCGTGAGCACCCTTCTGAAACCTAAAATGAAAAATTAGACACCCTACAGTCTCATGGACTTAAC
The DNA here is from genome assembly GCF_949152265.1 of Phoxinus phoxinus. Classification (NCBI taxonomy): domain Eukaryota; kingdom Metazoa; phylum Chordata; class Actinopteri; order Cypriniformes; family Leuciscidae; genus Phoxinus; species Phoxinus phoxinus. The sequence goes on along the minus strand of NC_136877.1, from coordinate 43,672,039 downwards.
GGACACATGAAATCAGCAGCCATTGTAAGTACACAAGACCAAAAATTCATATGAAGTGTGGTATATATATTCATTGAAATTACTGTACTTTAAAACACTTGTTTAAAAGAAAAAACACATGTATACATAGTATAAAACAAGATGGCACAATATACCTATTTTTAATAGAGTCTTTCTGCCCCCCTCCCCACACACACAGAGACAGGGGGGCTGTCTGTGTGTGTGCCCTCCCTCCCCTCCCCACACAGACACACACGGGGGGGGGGGGGGGGGGGGGTCAGACAGACAGACAGACAGACAGACAGACACACGCACACACACACACAGAATGGCAGGGGGAACTCTGTCGGAGAGAGACAAAACCACATTCAAACCAAAATATCTGACTTCCTGTTGGTCGGAGCTAATGACTGTAAATGAGAAAGTTGTCCGGCTCGATGTGCACAAAATACAGACCGAGTTTTGTGACTGTAGGTAAAAATAACCCCCCCACTTTAGTCAAAAGCATCTTGAAAGTAACACACTTCCTGCTGCCAGTTGGTGGCGCTATAACTTTGACTCACATTAGTTACATCCATGTGATCGGCCTCTTACAAAAAACACACTACTGAAGTTTCATCAAGATCATTTAATGTATGAAGACGTTATAACACATCGTGTTTCTCTTTTCTCGCCATAAATTCGTTTCCTCGCCACGGCCAAACCGTTCGAGATATCAAAAATCCGTCCGCAATTTAGCATCCTCCATGTCTTGACTTCATGTTGACTGAGTTTGGTGGCGATCGAAAGAATTTTTTAGGATGAGTATATAAAATTCCGGGGGGATTCATTTTTTAAACAACCCATAATAGCCGACTTCCTGTTGGACTGGCGTAAAACTTAGAGCACGAAAGTTGTTCGGCCCGATTAAATCTATATGTGTACCGAGTTTCATATTATTACATGCAAACGTGTTTGATATATGGACCAAGTTTTCGGACCACGTTCAAGGGGGCGCTGTTGAGCTCCCCTGCCACGCCCGGGTACCAGCTTCAGGCCGGCCCTGACGGCCGCAGGTTCTGACCTGTGTGCAAAGTTTCAAGAGTTTTCGAGCACGTTAAGGGCCCCAAAAGTGCCCGAGAAGTCCCACACAGCAGAGAAAGGGTTAAAATAAAGCCCCCCTCCTCTCTCACACACACAGACACTGAGAGAGACTGGCAAAATTCCCATCAAATCACATTCAAACCAAAATATCTGACTTCCTGTTGGTCGGAGCTAATGACTGTAAATTAGAAAGTTGTCCGGCTCGGGGAGATAAATATAAATACCGATTTTTGTTACTGTAGGTAAAACTAATACCTCATTTTTGACTAAAGGTGGCGCTACTGAGCCCCTTACCACGCCCGTTTCTGAAACTTTGCACAAGTGTACTAGGCAATAAATGTAAAGTGTCTGTCGAGTTTCATGCAATTTCAAGTATGCTAAGAGTCTCAAAAACTTTAAAAAAGAATATTAAAGTTTGATGCGTTGCCATGGCAACAGTATTTAAGATATCAATAATCCTTTCACAGGTCTACATCTGTCGTGTGTTTACATTATACAGATGAAGTTTGAAGCAAATCGGTAAAAATAAGAGGGTGATTTCAAAGCATTTTGAAAGTGACACACTTCCTGCTGCCAGTTGGTGGCGCTATAACTTTGACTCACAATAGTCACATCCATGTGATCGGCCTCTTACAACGAACACACTGCTGAAGTTTCATCAAGATCAATTAATGTATGAGGATGTTATAACACACTTCCTGTTTCCAATATTCGCCATAAATTTGTTTCCTCGCCACGGCCAAACCGTTCGAGATATCAAAAATCCCCTCGCAATTTAGCATCCTCCATGTCTTGGCTTCATGCTGACCGAGTTTCGTGGTCATCCGATGAATTCTCTAGGAGAAGTGTTTCAAATGCCAGAACATGCGTTTCCATACAACCCATAATAGCCGACTTCCTGTTGGACTGGCGTAAAACTTAGAGCACGAAAGTTGTTCGGCCCGATGAGATCTATATGTGTACCGAGTTTCATATTATTACATGCAAGCGTGTTTGATATATGGACATGTTTTTGAATCCCATTCCAGGGGGCGCTGGCGAGCCCCCCTGCCACGCCCGGGTACCAGCTTCAGTCGGGCTCTGATGGCCGCGAGTTCTGACATTTGTGCAAAGTTTCAAGAGTTTTTGAGCACGTTAAGGCCCCCAAAAGTGCCCGAAAGGTAGTAAAATAATAATAATAATAAAGAAGAAGAAGAAGAATAATAAAATATATATATATATATATAAATATAGCTGCAAGCAGCGATTACGGGCCCAAGCCGGTGGCACCGCCACTCTGGTGCCTTTAGTTACACTAAAGGCACCGGGCTGGCGCTGCCACCGGCTTGGGCCCTCCATCGCTGCTTGCAGCTATATTTATATATATATATATATATATATATATATATATATATAAAAAGCCGCCACCCCGTTGCCTTGCACGGTTCCTGTGCACAACGGGCAATAACGTAACCCCGCTTTGACTGTCGAGAAGAAGTCTGCTTTAGAGCTTGCATCAGTGTGAGTTAGAGGATGGATACCCGACCCGAGCCCGACGGGCCGGGCCGGGTTCGGACAGATATTTAGAAATGATGTTCGGGTTCGGGTCGGGCTCGGTCACATCAGCGCGATAAGGCATTGAACATTTTAAATTTAAAACAGCTTATGTAGGTAGCCGATGTGCCTGATGCTTTCACTTGATGCAAACGTTCGTTTTTGTGATTAAAATACATGTAAAATATTACCATAACATCCATCTTCCTGTGTGCGGACATTTGTTTATGTAGCCGTGACAACGAAACGCGTGCATAATGTGCGCGCGCCAGGTGTTAAGAGCGCTTGTTGCTCCGCGCGCTGATGCGCTTGTCCTGTTGACATTTCCGATTGCCTTCCTACAGTTGCTTAATAAAAGCGGGCTTTCCACGTTACTGCTTTGTCGGACGCGGGCCGGGCTCGGACTGAAAAATTCGGCCCGATCCGCACTCTAGTGTGAGTCTTTCTGCTCCCCTCCAAACACACACAGAAAAGGGGGGGGCTGTCTGTGTGTGTGCCCTCCCTCCCTCCCTCCCTCCCCACACACACACACAGAGAATGGCAGGGGGAACTCTGTCAGAGAGAGACAAAACCACATTCAAACCAAAATATCTGACTTCCTGTTGGTCGGAGCTAATGACTGTAAAAGAGAAAGTTGTCCGGATCGATAAGCATAATATACAGACCGAGTTTTGTGACTGTAGGTAAAAATAACCCACCCACTTTAGTCAAAAGTATCTTGAAAGTAACACACTTCCTGCTGCCAGTTGGTGGCGCTATAACTTTGACTCACAATAGTCACATCCATGTGATCGGCCTCTTACAACAAACACACTGCTGAAGTTTCATCAAGATCAATAAATGTATGAAGACGTTATAACACATTGTGTTTTTCTATTCTCGCCATAACTTCGTTTCCTCGCCACGGCCAAACCGTTCGAGATATCAAAAATCCGTCCGCAATTTAGTATCCTCAATGTCTTTACTTCATGCTGACCGAGTTTGGTGGCGATAGGATAATTTTTCTTGGAGGAGTATATCAAATTCCAGGGGCATGCATTTTCATACAGCCCATAATAGCCGACTTCCTGTTGGGCTGGAGTAAAACTTAGAGCACGAAAGTTGTTCGGCCCGATTAAATCTATATGTGTACCGAGTTTCATACTTATTCATGCAAACGTGTTTGATATATGGACCAAGTTTTTCGGACCACGTTCAAGGGGGCGCTGTTGAGCTCCCCTGCCACGCCCGGGTACCAGCTTCAGCCCAGCCCTAATGGCCGCAGGTTCTGACCTGTGTGCAAAGTTTCAAGAGTTTTCGAGCACGTTAAGGGCCCCAAAAGTGCCCGAGAAGTCCCACACAGCAGAGAAAGGGTTAAAATAAAGCCCCCCTCCTCTCTCACACACACAGACACTGAGAGAGACTGGCAAAATTCCCATCAAATCACATTCAACAAAAAATATCTGACTTCCTGTTGGTCGGAGCTAATGACTGTAAATTAGAAAGTTGTCCGGCTCGGGGAGATAAATATAAATACCGATTTTTGTTACTGTAGGTAAAACTAATACCCCATTTTTGACTAAAGGTGGCGCTACTGAGCCCCTCCACCGCGCCCGTTTCTGAAACTTCACACATACCTAGTACCTAATAAATGTGATATGCATGTTGAGTTTCATGCAATTTGAAGCATGTTAAGAGCCTCAAATGCACCCAAAAAGATTATAAAAGTTTAAAGCGTTGCCATGGCAACAGTATTTAAGATATCAATAATTCTTTCACAGGTCTACATCTGCCGTGTGTTTACATTATACACATAAAGTTTGAAGCAAATCGGGTAAAAATAAGAGGGTGATTTTAAAGCATTTTGAAAGTGACACACTTCCTGCTGCCAGTTGGTGGCGCTATAACTTTGACTCACAATAGTCACATCCATGTGATCGGCCTCTTACAGCAAACACACTGCTGAAGTTTCATCAAGATCAGTTAATGTATGAGGATGTTATAACACACTTCCTGTTTCCAATATTCGCCATAAATTTGTTTCCTCGCCACGGCCAAACCGTTCGAGATATCAAAAATCCCCTCGCAATTTAGCATCCTCCATGTCTTGACTTCATGCACACCGAGTTTCGTGGTGATTGGTTGAATCGTCTAGGAGGAGTATTTTAAATTCCATTGCATGTGTTTTTCTAACTACCCCAAATAGCCGACTTCCTGTTGGGCTGGGGTAAAAAGTCAGAGCATGAAGGATATATGAATCGGTGAGATCTATAAGTGTACCGAGTTTCATATTATTTCATGCAAGCGTGTTTGATTTATGGACCAAGTTTTCGGACCCCGTTCCAGGGGGCGCTGTCGAGCCCCCCTGCCACGCCCGGGTACCAGCTTCAGTCCGGCTGTAATGGCCGCGGGTTCTGACCAGTGTGCAAAGTTTCAAGAGTTTTTGAGCACGTTAAGGCCCCCAAAAGTGCCCAAAAGGTAGTAATATAATAATAATAGTTAAGAAGAATAATCCTTTGGAAAACAATAGGGCCTTCGCCTTTTCAAGGCTTGGGCCCTAATAATAATCCGGAGGAAAACAATAGGGCCTTCGCCTTTTCAAGGCTTGGGCCCTAATAATAGAGAAGAATAATCCGGAGGAAAACAATAGGGCCTTCGCCTTTTCAAGGCTTGGGCCCTAAAAAAAAAAAGTCTCAAGTGATTTGTCAGTAAAAAATTTAATGGATTTGTAGTAGCATATATTAAATAAATGTATTTTAAATACATTTGGCATAGTTTTTTTTTCATTTGGGAATGGAGGGACAAGGTCATAAATAATAATACGACTAGTATGAATTTAAGTGTAAATTATTTTATAATAACATTTTGAGTTCTACTACTATGGCATTCCTAAAATAAGAAGCAGGCGCTCTGCGTGTCATCTTGCAACGTGGCGTTCACGCCCATCTCGAGTTACAGACAACCCATTGGCCAATAGCAGAGCTTTCAACGCTCCCGTACTTTGTTAGCCGCGCTATGATTGGCTGTGCGTTGACACGCATCCATGCAGTGTTTGGTTGTAGCCTTTAGTGTTCCGCCGGGTATGTTTGAATCGAAAATGAAAAGAACTGGCTTGTTCGTGTTCTGATGACTTGAATTGTTTCTCTCCGAGTTGATAGTAATTGAAACGCGTCTCGCTGGCAGCCGCAGCTTCTGCGGGTTTGAAGGTGGTCGATCAAATAGTTACAGTATTTAACTTTGTGCCCGTTTTAAACTCTGTCTTTGCGTTGGATTGCGTATTTCAGACATGGACGTGTCGACGTATTTATGGTTTTTGTCTGTTTGCACGTGTCTGGTGCACGGGAAGCCCACTCTTAGGAAAGAAAGAGTTCATCACGAGCCTGAATTGAGCAGACAGCCTCACGAAGATAACCAGAGCTATCAGTACGACCACGAGGCCTTTCTGGGCAAAGAAGAGGCCACCACATTTGATCAGCTCACCCCAGAGGAAAGCAAAGCCAGATTAGGGTAAGATTGTGGTTTTTGTCCAACAGACCTTCTTGAGCAGTATTGTTGCATATCTCTATATGTGGGGCAATTGCACATATGACTGTTCTAGATCTCAAAAAGGAAAAATCGTTTAATAATCTAGTGCAAAGTTCTTAGAAATTAAATATTTGTATTCATATTTGTACATACATTCGTGGGGAGCATGTAATACCAGGTTTAATATAGCCTATATGTTTAATATATATTCTAAGGGTTACTTCATTTTACTTCAAAGAGTGTATATTTTATGGTTGTCCTGTCACATGACAACAAAATGCCCACTGCATGGTGTTTGCCACACTGACTGGCATGTCAACGTTTTTCGTGCTCTATATTAGTGTTTTTCTAGTTCCTTGCCAATGTAACATGTTCTCCATTTGAGATGGGTGTAGACATGAATCTGGATGCTCTTCCCACAAAACTCCCTCTCCAGTACTGTTAAATGCATGGGAGGGCTCACTTAACATCACAACGTGGCATCAGAGATAAAAATAATTTGCTGTTGACAGTCTTCTAGTTACTTGGACTCTAGTTCCTGTCAGGAACATTTCTCGGTTGTATTTCAAACCAATATAAGCATACATTATATCTTGCTTAAAGAAAATTAAGCCAAGAAAATGAAAGTTAAGCACATTTCCCTCTCAGTCAGTTCTCATCATTGTAATGCAAATGTTAAATATATTATTTTTGTTACATTATAAAATGTTTTATATAGTTTATGAAACGCAAACACACACACACACAATATTAATTTTATGTATTAATACAATAAATGAAAATGATCCCTTAAATGCATCATAAAATAATTCCATACAGTCAGCTCCAGGGGGTTAATAAAGGCCTTCTGAGGCCTATGTAAAAAAAAAAAAAGTCATTTTTTGGGGCTTCAAAATCTAAGGTAACATTCACTCCCATTATAAAGCTGGGAAGAGCCAGGATTTTTTCTCTATATATAACAGATTGTGTTGTATAAAGAGAGGATTGATTATTAACTTTGTTTTCATTTTTCCCAATTATATTGGAATTAAATATAACAGAATCTATTTGAGCTGAAAAGCTAGAAATGTGTCTGAAAACTCCACTGTACATGCAAATATTTATTCAATGTAAGATACAATTTTACATTTTTATACAAACTTTTCTTTCTGTGCACTTTTAAATTCTGTAGGAAAATAGTTGATCGTATTGACAATGATGTTGATGGATATATCAGCACTGATGAACTCAAGGCCTGGATCAAGAGAGTACAGAAGCGTTACGTATATGAGAACGTTGCAAAGGTCTGGACTGATTATGACCTGAACAAAGACAACAAGATCTCATGGGATGAATATAAGCAAGCAACTTACGGTTACTACCTTGGTGAGTCTCACTGTTCTCAAACTATCTGAAGTTTTAATATTGATTAAATGTTTTTGTGATAGATCCCTTAATGAAATTGTTTTCCAGCCAATCCAGAGGAGTTTGAAGATGCAACAGACCAGTTCAGCTTTAAGAAGATGCTTCCGCGAGATGAACGCAGGTTTAAGTCTGCAGATCTCAATGGCGATTTAGCTGCAGAGCGAGAGGAGTTCACTGCTTTCCTCCACCCAGAGGAGTTTGATCATATGCAGGAAATTGTGGTTCTTGTGAGTGTCATTTGGATTATGGGTTTTGAATTTTAGACGGGTGTACCAACTGTCAGTTTAATAATGCAGACTGTATTTCATGAAGTAACTGATTCATTGCTTTCCTCCCTTCTATCAGGAAACTCTGGAGGACATTGACAAAAATGGAGATGGACATGTAGATGAGGACGAATACATTGGTTGGTTCATTTGTATTTTTGCGTGCAGGGTATTACAAATCTTCTAAATGGGTTGTGATAGTTTTTTGTGAATTTTAGATACCAAGGGAAGAAGTTTTCAGTATTTTTTGCTATTTTACAGCGGACATGTTTGCTCATGAAGATGGCGGTCCAGAGCCAGACTGGGTGAGGACTGAGAGAGACCAGTTTTCAGATTTCAGAGATCTGAACAAAGACGGGAAGATGGACCTAGAAGAGATTCGTCACTGGATCCTGCCGCAGGACTATGACCATGCGCAGGCAGAAGCCCGGCATCTGGTATACGAGTCGGACACTGATAAGGTAAGAACCTTCTGAGATGCTTACCAGGAACTCTAATCCTGAATCAAAATGTTAGTATCGATCCTGTAATACATTAAAGGGTTAGTTCACCCAAAAATGAAAATTCTGTCATTAATTACTCACCACGCATTGGAAAGCCGCCGTGGTGCTCTCGTGAACGTGCGTCGGAGACTGATACGGAAGAGATGAAATGGTTGAATAAAGTCGTTATTTTGTTTATTTGGTGCACAAAAAGTATTCTCGTCACTTAATAAAATTAAGGTTGAACCACTGCAGTCACATGGACTATTTTAACAATGTTTTTCCTACCTTTCTGGGCCTTCAAAGTGTTAAATAGCTGTCAATGGAGTGTTCTGAAACATTTATGTCCCTCCATTGACAGCTACGCTGAGAGGACAGTACTGACAACACGCCGACAGACAGGACGGAACAGGTTACTTTTGATATGAAACAAAGTCTCAATTTTCAAATTTGCCAATTTTGTCAAGAACTTTAAACAATAAATATTATTTTTTGGCTCTTTCATGTGTCTTGACAGATCGCTGTAGAGCATCAGTTAAAGCTGCTCGTAAACCGATCATCTCTTCCTTCTAGTTAATTTATAGCATCAAATAAACATGAATGAACATAAGAAGGAATGTTGTTTTAACCGCGGAAAGACGTCAGTAAACTCTGTTTTTCAAGTTCAAATCCTCCAACGTTAATCTACTAAGTTAACTCTCCTGACTGCTTTGACTGCAAAGCACTATTTTTTACTGTGTGAGAACAGTGTGGCGTGAGCGGCGTAGCTTGTTGGACATAGCAACAGTAACTAAGGGGGGCGGGTCTTTGCGAACGGTCAATTTGGAGACAATGAACCGTTGTGCCATGCTGCTTATATTTATCACGCAATAAAAATTAAAACGTAAACGTAGCTCATGCCTGTAATGTATATCGGAAATGTGTTTAAAAATCATATCACCGTTATTGAATCAACACTCAAAATGTCCCTCAGCAACATGTGTTTTTGTTGTTGCTCACTTTTTTTTGGTTTGTTTTCTGCATTAACTCTGAGCACTTTTCATATTCTTTATCCTGGCTTTAAAGCACTTTTTTCAATCTATAAGAATAATATAATCAACCTATGTTAGTCTATAGCTTAAAGTTAAAGATATTAACAAGTTGAGTTATTAACTTATGTTTATTTGACAGGGATTTCACATTTCTTGTATGAAGGCTATTATTAACAATGGCAGTTTTTCCTGAGGCTTTTATATTGTTCATATCGATATCGGAATTATATCGCATCGACCGAAATTAAGAAATATAACGTGATATAAATTTTGGCCATATCGTCCAGCCCTAAGTCCATGTAACATATATATTACAAATGTGATAAGATTAACGGGTTATAGCGATCCCTAAAAGGGGAACCAATAGAAAAAACATATATTAGGAGTGTTATCTCATTATTTTTGGACACTTTAGGAGCCAATGCTTAAAAATGGGCAGTGGAGGAGGTTTAAATGTTCCAGGCTTATTATTATAAGAATGCAAATGAACGAACAAACGAAGATGACACTGAAGCACGAGTATATTCAAGCAAAAGCATATCTTAATTCTGAAAAACACAGCAAAACCAACTTTACTCACGTATACAGAAATAATCCGACCCCCAATTTTTAAAGCTTGGTGTATTTATATGTATAAAGAACACATAAGTTAATTGATGATTGCTTTATAATAATGCGTTATATGAAATATAACATTTTCAGGACCAGATGCTGACCAAAGAAGAGATTCTTGAGAACTGGAACATGTTTGTAGGCAGCCAAGCCACTAACTACGGCGAAGACCTTACAAGGAACCATGATGAGCTATGAACCTGAGCGAAGAGTGTGGAACTCTACCTGATAAACTCCATGGCTTCCTTTCCCTCAGAAGCCATGCCACAGACTGATCTATTGCAGCTCTACCTCACAGAACACTGGACATAGAGGAATCACTGACTGATGGCCATAGTCCCTAAAACAAACTTCGGATTTCCTCCTCAACTGTTCTTTTTGTGGGTGGTCAAGGAACTCTTCTGGTCCTGGTTGAATGAGCTGCTGTAGATTTATTTCAGCTGAAGCTGAGCCTTTTAACCCAAATAGTTTTAAAGCAGTCACAGGACAAAGCCTGTACTTGTACAAGTTGTGGCTGTATTGTCTGGTGTCCGTATATTGGAGGAACATTCTAATTATTTAGAATATGAACTTCATGCTTTGATAGTATAATGTTTTTACTACAGAAAGCACTACAAGTCAGTGTTGGTTTATAGTTCTACATAGATGTGTAATTGTACTTTAGATTATCACAAATTTCCCATTGCTGGCCAATAATGAGTTATTTGTTTTGAACCTGAGAAGCTTTGGCATGATGATCTGAAGTGATCTGCTGGTAAGACAGTGATGTTTCAGGACAACTTTTGAAGCTGCTTAGATGAGGGTCAAAACGTGTCCGATAATTTGATAACCTATTCCAGTCGTTTCTCACTGAATTTTACCAGTCATTCTACGATAACTACAAAATGAGTCCTATAGACCTTAATCAGGGTAGTGCCGTATTTGATTTTTGACATGAATAAAAATTAGGCTTTGAGGGAGAGAACACCGTGTTCAATGGATTGTACTGTTATTGAACGTCATACCGATTGCTTACTAATTGTCTTTCCGAGAAAGAAATAAAAAATACCAGTACAAACTGGAATTGGTTGTGAAAATGACGTGATAGAGTACCAGCGCTTGCCATTGTAAAGACTAAGTCTCTCCCTCACAGCCTTTGTTTTTATGCAGTATTAGCAGATAATTTATCACCAAGACCTTCTTTCTTTGCTTGGCCACAGAGGTTTGCATGCATATGCTTATCTTGTGAAATGCTTTTATTTTAATTTAATTCACAAAATTAAATGGAACCATGATGTCCATGGCACTAATACTTCATTTGAGCCAATATTTTTTTCTTCTCAGTGATACTTTGCCCGAAAAGTAAAAATCTTTCATAAAACTTTAAAGTTGTTTTTTATTGATTGGCTTTTTTTTTCTGGTTAAATTGCTATATAATTGATTTTAATTCACACACCAGATGAGAAGTATTGGAGAGTTGTATTTTGAAACCAATGTTTCAGGATTTCTGTAACTATGGCCATTGTTGTCCCCCAACTCACACGCACACTTTATTTTTTAAATATTTGGTGCATTATTTATTTCCTGCAAAAAACAGAAGTGAATTCAATCTGGCATGTAGTACTTCAGGCAAAACTGCAGCTCCATCTGTTTACCTCCAGAGAAGTGACTCCTGGATTATTATTGGAGATACTGTAATATCAGATGTCCAAGTGCATGTCTGCAGCCCAGCCGTCTCCAGTAAGATGCCCTGCAGAAGCCAATCACATAATATGGTGAAGATGCAACATTTGTCTAAATTAGTAAGCCAGTTAATGTAAGGATTATCTGACCCACTGCCTAAAGGTAAAGGTTGAGTATATACAGTTTGCAATTGCAATTTGTTCCCCGCTTCCGGCATGTCTCAGGTTTTGAGCCCTGAGCAGAAAATACCTCTGTCTTCACGTGAACAATGATTTATGCACACCTAAATCAATAGCATTCCGGTGTATTTAAATGTTTTTCCTTTTCACTAGGTCTCACAGAGTTTACACAAATGTGTATTTGGCCTGAAGATAGTCACAAAAACATTTTTTTCTTTCAGTGAAATATGTTTACATGCTGTTTCTGTTTCATGAAATTAAGTCTTTTTCCTCCCTCTAGTTTAATAAACGAAGAGGTTAGATGTTAAAGGTCATTTTTTTTCCACGTTAAAATATTTTCTCGTACCCAATTTCAGTGCAAAGATAACTATAAGCCACTTATACGCTGATTTTCCCAAGTTTCCAAAAGTTATTCTAGGTTCAAATGCGGTGTGACCTAAATAAAAAAAAGTGCACCAAACTGTCCTGTCAAAAGCCTATAAATAAAATGAAAAAATAAATGTGTAATTTACATTTTTATTTTAGTGTTTTCTCTATGCGTTTTACTGCAAGTTCTTTGAGTTAACATCTTATGAGCATTAACTTTGTAATGTTTACAATTCATCCATCAGTTCTCTAGTACATGTGACTATACACCAAACATCTGTGCTTGTTTTTAAATTAGGTTAAGTTGATGGTCTTTTCCCAGGAGAGAACCCAGATTCCTTTAGGACTTAAAAAATACGTTCAGCCTTGGGGATCCTTGTTTCTCTTGTGTCTTTCTCTTTTCTTTTCCTCAGAGACCTAGAGGGTTTGAATCAGTCCCTCCCTGAAGACCCTGTGTCTTCTCCAAACTCTCACATGATGTAAATAAAATTAAACAAGTTAGAACCGTTTAAAGGAACAGTTTACCTGGAAGTGGAAGTTCCCCTGTAGTCAATAATTATATCCCTTAAAACTTATCTTTGATCACCAAAAATACATATTTAAAAAAAAAAATACTTGGAAAAAACTCTTAATGCTTTAAAATAGCTTGGACCCTTGCCTCATTTAGTATACGCGGTTCTATGAATATGCAAATTAGACACCCAAATTAGTGGCGTGATTGGTTACAAGGTAGTTTGTGATGTCACAAACACCAGCGATTTCAACCCGTGTTTTTGAGAGTCTTTAGATCACTGCGGTTTTAAAGGTGCAATGTGTAATATTTCTGATGATCTATTGACAGAAATGCAATATAAGATCCATAACTATGTTTTCAGTGGTGTATAAAGACCTTACTTAAAGAACCGTTTTGTTTTTATTACCTTAGAATGAGTCATTTATATCTACATGAGCGCGGGCACCCCCTTCCATGAAGATCGACATATTGTGACGTCATGTTTCTACCGTAGCCGACAGCGAACAAACAGCGCTACAGTGCGCGTTTCGTCACTAACTTGAATGAGAAGCAGCAGAAAAAGACGCAGATATTGTTTAGGACAAGAGCCGACGGAGGGTAAATCTGCTTAGAAGAAGAGGAAGTATGATGAAGCCAGAAATCACTGTGTGCTGTGGTTTGTCATAAAGTTTAAAGGACGGAATATAGGCTAATAACCTTGTATAATAAAGTATAACTTTATAAATACAAACCTCGGTAACAGCTCTCCGGTTCCTTTGGAAAGCCATCACTCGAATACATTATCACAGTAATATTTTACTCGGTACATGTTCAGTAGCCTAACGCTTGCGTTACAACACACTTTTAGTTTTAATTGTAAAAAAAAAAAAAAAAAAAATGCAAGTAGGCTAAGTTACCTGATCGTGGTCAGTCAATAGCCGCGTGTGGTGTCCAAGTTTGTAAATAAAGACTGGCTGCGTCTGATATATTTGTATAGCGAATTATTTTTTACTGGAGTGATATGATTTCGGCCTCTGTGAAGACTGCATATTCGCGAGATGGACGTATTCACATTAGGCTACTCTATTTGTTCTGTGTTTTATTTCTAGGCGATGTTTATTTTTCATGTTTTTCATCATGTTTTCATCACGCAATCATGTTTTTGATGCAGTGGTGACGGGTGGCGGCGGCGCTGCCGATAAAGTGCCTAAAAGCTGTCACAAAGCTCCGGCAAAAGCAATGATTATGAATGTCAAATATAGCAAGGAGACATTTTAATTGTTTATTAATAAACATGAAGTTGACGATGCAGTAGCCTAGTGAATCTTCGCAGTAGCCTAGTGAATGCGCCAGAGAGAATGCACATTTCATACGGATTACATAAGCAGAGAGCAGTCTGTTTTCTTTCATTTTGAATTGTTCTGTTTAAAAGTAGACATTTCAATATATATATATTTTTCAGGTCTGTGAAGTAGACTACCTTATACGCTGAGTTTCGGTTAATTTATGAGACGCGCTCCAGTTCACGCGCCTCCGTGTCGTGATTAGCCTATCTATTGTTTGCTATATTACTTCTTATTTATTAAATCCAGGCAATTCGATTAAAAATTGATTAAAATTAAGATACAATTAATACAAAACGAAATTCACTTTAAAGAAAGGCTTTGTGCCTTCTTTGAAGTCTCTCTGGACGTTTTAAGTATTTTAGTGCCGCGGTCGCGTCTGTAAGGGAGAACTGTCACGTCTTGTCAAAAACATTGTTTTTTCCTCATTATTGCGATCACGAAAAATGTAAATAAAATGAATATTTTATGTTCCGTGGAGAGCTAACCCTTCTTCATCCGATGGGTATTATTTCTTTTGATTTGCCTAGTGTAATTCACAGAATTACAGAAAAATATTTTGCCTGCTAAAAGTTAAAGATTTTTTTTTTGTCACGCATGAATGTGTGTCTATTTCCCTCATATTTCGGTACATACTCAGGTTGTCCCTGACTCTGCAAACGTGGAGAAAAACATCCTGTCTGAACGACGCCTTGGACATAGTAATGTTAGATATTTCCCCTCACAGCTGCTTTGATGCTCTTATCCATAGCTCTTATCTTACTAGCATGGAAACAAGCTATGGTAAAGTTAGTGAATAAAATACTAACACAATGATGAACAAGTAAAAATTACAATCGCAATAACATGTGGTTTTACTGAATAATTAAGTAGGCTACATATAATTTGATATATAATATAAAGAAACCTCATTGCTTGATTTGCTCTCTGCTGACTCAGACTCAGACGACGACATCTTTTATCCTATGTCGGCCACCGTAGCTTCTCATTCGAGTTTGAAAAGGGAGGGATAGGACGTAAGTGACTATCTGTTTGCAATTCGCATATCTCACCACTAGATGCCGCTAAAAATTACACACTGCACCTTTAATAAGAAAATACCAACCTGATCTCACGGCAATTCAAACTTATTTTACGAGCTGGCTAATTGGCTGACCTCACTCGTATGAATTCGTACGATTTCGCTAAATCCTACATATTTTACGAGTTGTCCAATTCGTATGAGTGACCTAAACCTACCCATCACTGGGGTATAGACAAAACGTAAAATTCATATGAATTAGCCACCTTGTACTCACTCGTACGAATTGGTCGTGAGATAGCGTTGAAAATACTCGGTGTTGACGTGATTTTTTTATATTGTTTGTCTTAAAGAATATGAAAACACAACATAGACATATAAACTATGTTAAAAGCTTAATTTTCACCACAGGGGAAGAAACTTTAAGTCCAAAAATGATTTAAAAAAAGAACCACATAAGATGCATCGCACTAACTTCACTCTAAAAAATATTGGGTTGTTTTAACCCAAATTTGAAAACAACCCAGCATTTTTTAGAGTGTTATAATAATCTATTCAATAACATTGTTCACAAAGCTATTGTATGACTTTAAAAGATTTACGACTAGAAGCCTACATGAGTTATTTCTATTGTGATTTTTGAAGTTCAGCCCCATTCCCTTATTTTATTTCAACTAGACCTAGAAGGCGAGGAGGTAAATCTGCATTTTGTTTAATATATTTTTGTATATTTTTCCATCTCCACTGCCCAATATGGGTCGCTTTGTACTTATATCATGTAAACACTGTACATCCATATGTTTATATCACAAATGCATCTGTCTTTAAATACGTTCGTCTGTGTGTCTTGGGAATACTCTGGCTGCTCTTTTCGTCTGCCAGTTTCCTCTCAAGGTGTTGTCTCCTCTCTCTGGCTTCTCTATCTCTTGTCCCAGAGTGACTGCTTAGACGGGCCCCATCTGAGTCTCTGAGCTCCAGCTGCCAGGGGCCCCGGTGTCCCTGTGCCCCCCAGGCATTAGTCATACAGCATGGGAGACGTCTGCATTCTCACAGCCTCTCAGGACACAGAAAGGCTCAGTCATATGGCAGACACACACACACACAAAACTCCAAGGCGTCCTATGTGTATTGAGGTATTTCTTCCTGCGGCTGATATTAAAGATGTTGCGATAGAGCGATAACTATATAACTCTTTAAGGGAGTTTACTTCTGGACATGCTACTAAAATATACACTTCTTTATCTAAGATGACCTCTGAAGAGTATGGAGAAAGCTATCCGTTAGTCTTCCTATGCATCCCATTTTCAGTGAACAGGTCCTAAAAGAACCATTTTTTCTAAAGAGCATTTGAAAAATCTAAAGAACCTTTTTCCACTATAAAGAAACTTTTGTGGAATGGAAAGATTCCATGGATGGACCTTCATGAAACCATTGATGCCAAAAAAGAGGCTGTATTTCTAAGATTGTATGTTTGTGTTAAAATGAGTGAAATTTGGCCGTCTATCTGTGCCACACCGTACAGACAATTTCTGCAGAATCGAGGCCACAGTCGACAGGCATTCGGCTAATGAAGGGGTGTGAAGGGAACAAACTGTCCCTACGCTTCAGTGGCATTAAAGACACTGTTAAGACCTCCATCCTCAGCCAGTAATGGTCTGTGTGCATCCCAAACTAACAGAGCTGCAGTGCATTTCATTGTCAGGATTCTGACTGTCTCATCATACATGACATTTAAGACAGTGGCTTGGCACTCTTTGTGAATTTATACAATTGTAATGCTACAGAAACGGATGAGCTGTCTTCATTAAAGTAATGTGAAAAGAAAGTTTTTGTTGTTGTTGTATTTTTGCTTCTGTAAAGACACATTTAAGTAGAACCTCTCAATGTTAGCACCCTTGTTGGAATAGTTAACAGTACCTAATGGTGGACATGATAGATAATGATTTAGAACGGCATTGGACCGTAAACTTTAAAGTTTGAAAACATTTTTTCTCATGTATAATGGACACAAAATTGGTTCTCGGTTTTCTCTCATCACATAAACGATATCTGAAGAAACGCTGTTGAAAGTGGATCAGACTGAGCAGTACAACACACTCGTAGCCAATCAGCAGCAGGGGGCGTGTCCACTCATGATGGGGGAGGAGAGAGAGTGAGCCAATCAGCAGCAGGGAGCGTGCCCACTGATGATGGGGAGGAGAGGGAGCCAATCAGCAGCAGGGGGCGTGTCCACTCATGATGGGGGAGGAGAGAGTGAGCCAATCAGAAGCAGGGGGCGTGTCCATTTATGATGGGGGAGGAGAGTGAGCCAATCGGCAGCAGGGGGCGTGTCCACTCATGATGGGGGAGGAGAGTGAGCCAATCAGAAGCAGGGAGCGTGTCCACTCATGATGGGGGAGGAGAGAGAGTGAGCCAATCAGCAGCAGGGGGCGTGTCCACTCATGATGGGGGAGGAGAGGGAGTGAGCAAGAGGGAGATTTGAAGAAAGACTGTAGAAAGAGAGATGTCTGAGAGACATTACAAAAGAGAAAAGCTCAGAGGAATATCACTGGAGAAGGAAGGGTTATAATCAGGCAAGAGCTTTAGGACCCTCGTTTATATTAGAAAAGCTTTCCAGCGCTGGAGAGACCCAAGAGGGAAGGCCAGAAAATGGATGCCGAGGTTATTGTTGCTCCACACGTGAGTAACACTGCTTTTGCTATGTTTCACAGAAAGAAGACATGCTGTTGTTGTAATGTTAGCTCTTAACAGGACAGTTTTGAGTCATTGTTAGTCTGGAGCTGGTGTGATGCTGCTGGTGACTAACAACCAACACTTGCTTGTATTCTTGTGAACTGTATGTTCATTTTTTTGTTCTTCCTTGTTCGTTCGTCATCTTCGCTTTATTTTGCTTTGCTTCAGTTATGATAAAGAGACAACAATTCTTCGTGCATTTTGGGGGCAGACAAATGAAGGAAGGAAGGGGGTGTGTTTGTTTGGGTTGATTTCAAACATTACTATTATAATATAGCAATCCATTTTGTTTAGCAATCCATAATCTTGAATTTGTATCCTCAGCAGGCACAGTATATGCACTGTTTTGGTATCTGTTGGTTTGTTCAAACCACTAACTCTAAGTATGAACAATAAACAGTGATGAGTTGGATTGATTTGGATTGGTGAGTGGACAAGAAGGACATAGCACTGTCCTTCAGGAGCATCTCTGATCTTTCTCACCTCCACTCAGCAGTCGAGACCAAAGGCCAACGCTTTATAGTTAAAGTGCACAGGATTATCTGTGTCTGAGGCACAGAACACATCACGGGAATGCCCTGTCAAACATTAAATGCAGAAATGCAAGAACACTCCACTTCAAATGATTGCTCACTGGCCTATAACTAAAGGGGTTAAGTCTAATCCTCTCAGAGTTTAACTGCCATCAATGTCCTGCAAGGAAATGTAACTGGAATAAAGTCAGGAGGTTTTGAACAGGAGAAGGTTGACTTTATGTTCAGGTTAGTTGACATGCGTGTGTCTCCATCATTAAAGCAGAGGATGAGGTGTATGCGTAATTGGCAACATAATGTGGTCATGGACTTTACAGCTTACAGAGGACGGGATTGACCTGTAAAGTGATGAGCCACGGTTTATTTTGAATGCACCTCTTAGGTGTGAGTAAATATGAAATAGACACCATAATAAAAGGCTGGTGTGCAACGAAGTGGCAACTCGTGATCTGTTTACTAAAGAAGCAAACTGACATGTCTTATTTCAAGAGAAATCTAACTAAATCAATTTTTTCCCCAAATTACATTTTTAATGTTTTATGCATAAACTTCACAACACGTTTGATTTCTTTGTAAACCAGACTTAATATATGTCATTAAGTAAATGTATCTTGATTTAAATATGTTTTTACTATAAAACAAGACAAAAAGAAAATGGTTTGTTTTGCAGTATACAAAGTCTGTGGCAAATAATTTTGTCTTATAAAATTTAGGATATATTAAATTCATAAGGATATATTAAATTGATCAGAAGTGACATTAAAGACATTTATAATGCCACCAATCTATTTCAAATAAATGCTGTTCTTTTGAACTAAGCAGCACAACTGTTTTCAACATTTCAACTGTTTTTTTCAATTAAATAAAAATAATAATAATTTGTTTCTCGAACACCGCCAGTTCAACATATTAGAATGATTTCTGAAACTGAAGTAATGATGCTGAAAATTCAGCTTTGCATCTCAGGAATAAATTACATGGTAAATATATTAAAATTTATAAAAACATTTTATAAAAATGTTTTAAAATAAAAACATTTTACAATATTAGCTACTGTTATTACTGTAGTTTTGATCAGAATTATACATAAACTTTCTTTGGAAACAAGACTTAATATCATATGTCATTACGTCAAGTCAAGGTAGCTTGATATCAGTATGTTTTAACTGGAAAAATAGACAAGACACTAAGAAAATGATATATCATTTTGCCATATGCAAAGTCTGTGGGATACTGTCGATATAAACGGTGGCTGCGACTGTCTTATAACAAAATATAAACGCTGCTGTCCATTAAGATTAATTCATTCAAAAACCTGCATACGCATTTGATTAAAAGATAAACTATGCAACTTTTTTACTTTTGGTCCTCTAGCGGTTAAATTTGGCTGTACAAAACATTATTTTGGTTGTAGTTCGGCTCATGCATGACAAATAAATAATGGTTTCTATTTTCTTACAACTGGCGATTCCCCGGATGTTTGCAATTTTGAATGATCTTTGGTCAGTTTTTCTCATTTGCTATAAGACAGTCATTCAGCTTAAAGGTAGGGTATGCAATTTTCGGAGAGGCTAGCAATAGCAAGCTAGCTTCGAAAGCATGAGATCCCACCTTCCTTTTCAGAGCGTCTCCAAAGCCACTCCTTCTCCAAAACACATAAACAGAGCAGAGTCTGCAGAACAGTCTGCAAAGTGTCATGAGACAAGAGACGGCGTTAAATGACCTCATGTCTCAAAGCAGATAACATTACAATAATAATGATCATAACTTAAAGAGCACTGACCTATACCAGCTGACTGCTGCAGATTCATTTCGGCGTTGATAGTTTTGCAATTGAAACGCATAAATTCGAGTCACGAACCGCTCCGAGTATAACGTCACAGGTTTACATCTCTACCAAATTACAGTAGTTACGGCGTGAACGCAGCATAAGTTTGTTTGCGGCACTCTGTGACTGACGTGTCTAACTCTGCATAGCATGGATAGCTGATGATGTGTGATGTCTGCGCGAGCAGGGTGTACGGAGGATGAAAATACATTGACTGGGTCCGAAATCGCATACTCTCTTGAGTAGGTACTTATTTTGAATAAATAATTGCTTCACGACCGCTAAAACGGTACATTCTGTGTTTAGTATAAATGTAACTCGGACGTACTACTTCTGCCATGTTGTCATTATCATGTGACCTATCAGTTCTCTTTGCTTCACTGTCATTCACAAATCCTCGTGACCTCATGGGATAGTAAAGTGTCCATCGTATTCACACTTCAGAATCTCGCCGGAAGTAGTAGGCCATCCGGGTACTTTTTGCCTATAAGTACTGTGAATTCGGACATACTTCTTTTGTCACATACTGTTTTTCGTCTACTAGGCTATATAGTGCAGCCATTGACATGCAGGTAGGATATCGCAATGATTGGATAAACATTTTATGATCCTATGTTACATGTAGCTTTAAACTCTAATAATATATTGTAGTGGGCTAGTACATTTTAAAATCTACTGCTTAAATAGCTCAACTAGCTAGTTGTTAGTATGTTGTTATAGTGTAGTCTACTTTTCTCAAAATAGTGACTGTAGTTTCACTGCTTGGCAAGCTGCAATTTTGTAAAGTAGCTTTCTCATCACTGGTCTGCATAGAATCAACAAAAGCATCAGTTGGTATAGTTTTCAGGTAGAGTTCAATAGAACTACTGATTGTCAAATTGAATTATCTGGATCACTAAGTCGGCCCGAAATGATTTGTCTGCCTCTGGCGCAATATCTTCATTCCCACAATGCCCTGAAAAGGCCTTGTCCATCTTTCTTTCTACTGTGTGTCTGGCCTAGATTCCTTTAGCTTGGAGAAGGGCATAGGAGAGGGGAATGCTGTAGGTGTTTGGACCCCTCCTTTCCCCCCATCATCCTCTCCCCGCTTCTCTTCCTCCTCGGGGAATGAAGCCCCATCTGCTACACAGTGTGTCTTGTGAGGAAACAGGGGAAAGGAGGCTGTTTCCGAGCTCTTTATAGGGGCCACTTTGGAGCTCCCTTTAAATGCAGACAGATGATGGAATCTTAGTTTGTTTTTTACTCTCAATGACTCTCCTCATGATAGTCATCTTGTTCACTATAATAGTTTGGTTGACTCTTATCTACACATAAACGGATGTTTAGACACTATAAAGGGTCTAAACAAATGTCATGAGATCAATTAGTTTATACTTTGTTTTAGCAAGTAAAAGGGCTTTTAGTATAATTGTAAAAACCTTCAGGTCATGGCACATGTCTTTTTGTTGTGGTTAACGGAAGAATACATTTTATATTGTTATAATTCAAAATTAGCACTTGAAGCAACTTCATTTATTTGATTATCCATACTAATATGATGCAGGCTCTTGAGAAACATTTATTTATTTTGTACATCTCTCAACCATCATTGAATTGCATTGTTTTTACCCCCACGATAAAAAACAACTTTGACCATATAGGACTGAGCAATATCCCCTTACTAAGACATAAATATCAGTTGTCACTATATCTTCCAATAATATGCATTTTATGCAAGTAGTTTCCCATATTGTTTTAAAGATCTCACTGATTTACATGACAAGATATCAGAATTCCATCTTACTTTTTGCAAGTGCACCATATTGCATATTATTTTGCTAATTTTGGGTATGAAAAACTGAGGTGTTTTTTCCATTTGAGTATGAGCTCAGGTTTTTTAGGGTTAATCATGAGCAGACTCATGGAAAATTAAATCAAACTACTGACTTCCAGTCTTTGCTGCTCCTCGCACAATTAGCCGTGTTGTTTCAGACAACTGCCCTGGCTATGAATTGGAATGAAGTCTAGGGGCATGATAGATATGATATTGTTATCACATAACTAATTTTGATCTTTTGGGCTCCATCTTTGTGGCCAGACATGATGTTATTCTTCTGCTAATGGCTAAATGCTCACAGGAGCTAATTAGGACCGGTTTTCTGTGTGAAGAAAGGATTGAGAAGGAATAAGGGCTCAGCCAGGGTAAAAATAAGTCTTTCTACCCAGTCTGTTGTGTCCCATTTGCACATCTCTACATGTAGCCTATTTGTAGAGGAATGACTATTTCGGACTTTCTTTCTTAGTTCTACTCTTTAACAGCAGCCCTCTCATTATACAAAACGAGAGGGAGTGTTTAAAACTGAAAATAGTTCTAAACCGGGCCAATTACATGGTGTTAAGAAAGCCAGATTTTCAATGAAATTTAGTGTTTTGTTCGTCATGATAATCTTCACAGATGAAAACAACCTTTATGAATTGTATAGCCTTAATAAAAATCGTAAAAATAAAAAGCCACGTTTGCACGCGGGTTCAACGTCACCATTAGACGTCTGACAACTCTGTCTTTAAAAAAAAAAAAGTTAGAATAGTTTGCAAGAGCGCGAGTATACACAGCGAGGCTGTGGAAAGTTAGTAGCCTAGATGAGTTTACCTGTTCGTTGTTATGATGTTTAATGGCCTGACATAGGCTACTGGGGGTATTTTTGTATTTTCATGTCGAATAATAAAACGTGAAAATTTAACCAAAAACCCATTTGAAAAAACGGAATGTGCTAAAATTACTTGATTCTGGGTTTCCTGCAACAATCTGTGATGACAGGACGTTTATTTTTGGTTGAATTATGCATCAAAGCTTTTCTTGAATAGATAGAAGCCTCAGCTTTTTCAGTAGCGCAAACAATGAACTGCAGGATAGGCTCCCATTAAAGGAAAACACTGCCACTATGTGGCTGAATATTCTCAAACTATTGTTTAAGGAATTTGGGGGTTATATTGCTTTATCCACATTCTTACTTATATATCTGCATTTATTTAATTAATTTAGCATTTATTGTGCTTATTCTGTAATATAAATCTATAAAAACTCATGAGAAGTAGCCTACACACCAAGCCATCTGTGTTTGAGTACGTTTACTGTTAAATGATTATACAAAATGGAAATATTGTCAATATAGAAGGCTAGTATAAAAGACTATAAAATAATTATTCGACCACATCTGTGATATGCTGCATATAATATCCACCTGAGCAGAAGAAGACACTGGAAAATACAAATCAGAAGTGTACTTGCAGGCTTTATGTACAATTACTGTACAACTTGAAATCCAAAACAACAGCTAGAACCTTATATTGCACAAAAATCAAATTAAGAATGTAGTTAAAAATCAGATTCCACAACTAGAGTTTTTTAAAGGCACTTTCAATGTACTCATTTTCAAGCGAGTTTTTCCATGCAATAATTAAGAAGTAAATTAAATAAAAGATTAAAAATACATTAAAACAATGTGTTTACATAATACAAAAAAGTTCAAAAGAACTAAACCACATGGAACATTTAGTTACAGTATAAGTTCAGTTCTCGGTTTATGTACATTCAACAAAAAATGGACTTTAGAAACTCCTTAAAACATATTTTACAAGTAATAAAGAAATATAAAATAGCAAATCAAAGCATTACATTGTATTGCACTCATACTGTTCATGATGTGTCGTTCAGGCATTGCATCTATAGATGCATATTTAAGGCCCAATGTGGTGTATTCTATACTTTTACCCTTCAGTTTATCGTTACATTTCTTCATCACTCAATGCAACAGAGCTGCTGCTGTATAGAGTGTTAATATGTGCCTGTGTCATTAACCAAGGTGCTCCAGCAGCACGACCCAGCAGTAAAGACCGGACCATCTGATGGGGATGATTTCAGTTCACTCCAATAAAATCAGCAATGTTCAAATCATTCCCTGGCCGTCGTGTCCTGGCACCTTCAAAGGTTCTTCACACAGAATGTTCTCAGGAGACCAACGTTTCCCATTCTAGCGTCTACGGTGATGCTCTCTTTCTCTTGACCGGACTGTGAAGACTACAGCTGCTCAGTTCGGTGTACTGCGCCTGAATGAAGAAGAAAAAGAATTCAAGATGCGAGAAGCTTCCAGACAAATGAGCAAACTGAGAAAAGGCAGAGCATTCAGTCATCTAAGTAAGAAATAATAATAAAAACTTTTTCTCATAATTGTGTTTATATCTCACAATTCTGACTTTATAACTCGTAACTGCGTGTTTATATCTTAATTTTGAGGGGGGGAAATAGTTTACTTTTTTTCCCCCCTCACAATTGTGATTTTATATTCTCAATTACTTAATTCAAATAACTCATAACAGAATTATGAGTTATTTGTGAGTTTCTCACAATTCTGACTATTTCTACCAACTGCAAGTTTATATCACACAATTCAGAATTTTTCTTGCAATTGCGAGTTTATATCTCACAATTCTGAGAAAAGACAGAAATTCTGACTTTGTATCGCACTTGCGATTTTGTCTCACAATTCTGACTATTTCTCGCAATTGCAAGTTTAGATCTCACAATTCGGACTTTTTCACGCAATTTTGTTTATATATCTAAATTCTGAGAAAAAGTTAGAATTGTGAGTTATAAACTTGAAATTCTGACTTGTTAATCACAAATGGGATTTTTTTTCTTTGAGTCGCAATTTACTTTTTCATTTTTTATTCAGTGGCAGAAACAAGACTCTGTCAGTCTAAATTAAGAGAAGTTTGTTTATTATGGTGTTAATGTAGGATGGGTTACATGAATGGTCATAAAAAAATACAATTAATTTTTTTATATGTTAAACTTTTGTGGAAAAACTTGCCAGGAGCTTTTAATTATATTGACATATGTATACCTTGAAGACATTGAATTGATAAATGGACATCAATTATCTTATCCGTACAGAAAACACCACATTATGATAAAACAAGCTGAAAAGTTTACAGTTTTAGTAAATTCTGTGGTAATTACCATTTGGACATCTGAAGGCACTCTGGAGAGGAAATCCATCACCTCATTGTTTTCAATGGCATAAGGACTGCGCAGTTTCTTTGTGAATTTATGTATACCTAAAAACAAATTAAGAATGCTGAACAATCTCTAGTACTGATAACTCAGATTTCACATCACAGTCTAAAGAACTTCTGTATTTGAGTTCAATGGTTTTACTGATATGAAGAAAAAACAAAACATATTCCATTGTTAGACAGTAACACAGCTGTAATCTTACCCCATAATAAAATAATGTAGCGTACTGGAATAAAGTAAGTGATTACTGTGGCCATAATGAGAACCAGGAAGGCCAAATTAGACAAGAATGGCACTGACCAGTTGAATGTACTGAGAAACAAAAAAGAAAGACATTTTGCAGTTTTACAAAGAATATCTGAACTCTTGACACCCTCAAAAATACTAATTTCATTATATTCATTCATGACATAAGCTTCTGGGTCAATGGGAATGTGCTAGTATTCACAAATAAATGAAAATATATCCATGCATTCTTTTAAATATTTATGTAATGCAGCCTTAGTGAACATAAGAGACTTGTTTCAAAACATCTAACTGACCCCAAACATGTAAACAGTGGTGAGTATATCATGCAATTACCTCTATTCTCTCAATATCCATAACACATTTACAAATATAATACTGTATGTGAGAGCAGACACAAAACACATACTTCTTTATTCTTTCACCAAAGCATGCTATCTCCTCCAGAAGATTCTGGACTGTAATGACAATCTCTTGAACCATGTGAATTTTCTCCATCAAACCTTTTCTTTCAGATTCCTGCCAGAAGACACATTTGAAATCTAAACAACAGACCTACTGTAGACCTACATTAAATGCCAATTAATATTCACTGGAATCAATGAATTTAAGGAAATTTGTGAATGGGAAAGAATTATACCTTTTCATCTTCATCTTCCTCTTCATTTAACTCCATGGTGTCCTGCAAGAGAAAAGCCTTATTTTTAATCATTTTAAAATGAAAGTTAACAAGGTCTTTGTTAAGAATGCTTTTACGGTAAATTTGATCAGATTTTGACAATGCATTTCGGTGGAAGTCAAACTGTGCTCATTCATGTCAGCCTGTCACATTTACAATCAGTTTCAAACCACTAAAACAAATGCTAAACTAAAATCCCAGCTGAGACGGCCCACTCTTTTTGATATTGTATAATAAGAGACAACACAAGCTGGTTTCTGGAGTCTCACTAAACTGTGGAATTAAGCCAAAAATCACCCACTAGGTCTCTGGTGACTCTCTCAGAAGCGATCTGGAGATAGTTCCATATGATGAGGACGACCATGAACATGGGCAGCATGTAGAAATCCCAGTACCACACTGTAAGGACAAAGAACTGCAGGAGAACAGACAAGATTTAGGTTTCATGAAGACCAGAACTCATCAAGGGTCACATATTCATCATGCGTTTACATAACCCCAATGCTTCTCTTAAACGGATAGTTCACCCAAAAATGATCATTTACTCACCCCCATGTCATTCCAAACCTGTATGAGTTTCTTTCTTCTGTTGAACACATAAGAAGGTATTTTAAAGAATCTTGGTAATTAAATACTTGACGGTGGCCATTGACTTCCATAGTAGGAAAAAAATATGAATGGCCACGGTCAACTGTCTGGTTACCCACATTCTTTAAAATATCTTCTTTTGTGAGGGGCAGAAGAAAGAAACTCAGGTTTGGAACAACATGAGGGTGAGTAAGTGATGCGAATTTTCATTTTTGGGTGAACTATCCCTGAAGTTACAAAATTATTACATTCTATAGACTATAAGTAATGTTGCACATACATGTCAACTAACTCTGTCAACTAAGAGCATTAGTAGACTGTTAGGGTTAGTAGAATAAGTTGATATGTACTTGCACAGTTACTCATAGTCAGGATAATGTCTGTTGTGAAGCATTCAAATAAAATGGTAGCAGATATTAAGCAGACGGTTTACAAATACTCTAATGAGAGTTATTTGGCATGTAGTTGCAGTGTTACTAACAGTCAACAGAATGTCTAAAGGCAACCATCACAATTAAGTGTTACCAAAATGTTTCACTAGATAACAAAAAAAGCACTTTTTACTGGATATATGGAACCGTGGCACTACCATTGTATTCTTTGAAATACATTTTACCAATACTATCCAAATACCAGAGTATATGAATATAATGATGGTACTGAATTACTACCATCTGGAACCATAAGTCTTAACTGTAAGGTAAGCTGCTATAAAAAAATGTACCCAGCATTTATATGATTTATTATAAAATAATACAGCACAAAACAACAAAAATGAAAAATGAACGAGATTGACGAAAAAAAAGTGTCTCACAATAAATGCTATAATGCTCCTCTGCACACTTTCCCACTGGAAACAGCTTTTGATGAACTGGTTGACGTGGCACACTGCACGATAAAGGTTCCTCACGCGAACAACATTCCTGGAAAGAACCTGTTGATATAACAATTTCCAGCTCATAATTTTCATAAAGATAGGCTAGTACTGAAAACTTCAGAAGACTTTTCGTTGTAAATGTTACCCAACTCATACCTTCTTAGAAAACTTGGGATTGTCCTCAAGAAACTTCTGTTCTCTAGGCGTGAA
This sequence comes from Phoxinus phoxinus, assembly GCF_949152265.1. Lineage (NCBI taxonomy): Eukaryota > Metazoa > Chordata > Actinopteri > Cypriniformes > Leuciscidae > Phoxinus > Phoxinus phoxinus. Next base: position 43,644,310 of record NC_136877.1, on the reverse strand, counting down.
GGTCCTAATGCTCGCTTTGACCTGGACAAGACATTGAACAAACAAACAATAAAAAATATCCAATATCTAAGCATATGAAATTTTACTTGCACAAGAATATATAAGAATATATCATATACATACACAAACTCTATATAACATATATACTGAATGTATATACTGTAAATATATACACACACACACATACAGGGTGAGTAAGTGATGAGAATTTTCATTTTTGGGTGAACTATCCCTGAAGTTACACAATTAATTACATTCTATAGACTACACACCAAGTGGTGTACACTGTACACCACTTAAAAAACGATTTCTTTAAAAGCAAATATCTGCCTTTGCTTTGAACTTTAAAGTCCGCGTGAACCGGAAGTTGCAAACGATTTTTCTCAAGTGTTGTGACGCATTTCCGAGTGAAAGGGAATATTGAACAGAGGGCAGGGTTTTACTTCAGCGCTCCTCCTCTCCATCTCTCGCCCATAGCAGAGTAACGGTTTGAGGGGAGTGGTTAAGCGATTAACCAACCCAAGCCGTCAAGCCTATGTCATTAGAAAAAGACCCGTTCCAGACCCGGAAGTAACTTTTCAAACTTTGATTAAAAATAACTTCGGCGAACAATTTTTTTCCGTGTATTAACTTGCACGGATTAATTGTTCACCACAAGACTAGTAATATCCGCTAACAAAGTAAATAGGGTCAATTTTGATTTCATGCTGACTTTAAGCATTGTAACTTTACAGATGTTGTTTATGCTCAAACAGCAACATTACACACTAACTAAAATTAAAAAAGTGAAATCATAATCAACCACCTCTTTAATGCGGTCTCTCATTACACCTTTGGAAGCACGTACATGTTTTTGAAGGAGGGTTGGCTTTGGAGATGCTCTGAAGGGAGGGCGGGATCTTATCCTTTCAAAGCTAGCTTGCTATTGCTAGCCTCTCCAAAATTGCCAACCCTACCTTTAAAGGCATAATCTCTCTGTTGTCATCGGTCAAGACTCACAGAATTGTAGATGACTTCCAGCTCCAGTACTATGGTCCCTTTAGATAGTCCTCCTAAGTTCTCTTTCCTCAGAGGACAAGCAACCTGCTGACTGTTACGAATCTGTTGCAATAAGAAACATTAAACTACATATTAATATATCAATTCTAATAAATTAAGATGTTTTGCACACCACTGCTTTCAATGCAAAGAAGAATGTCAATATTCAGCACTTACTGAAAGTAAAGGAAGGACCACCTTCCCCAGGAAATCTGGGGCTTTGTCGCCATCCTCATCAAACACAGTCACTTCCAGAACTTCATGAATGTCTTTTACTGGGCTGGTCATAAAGAGAAATTGAATAAATCTCACTATTATGTTGATATACCTGTATATATAGTGTTGACATTGACAGTTCAAAAGTTTGTGGTCTATAAGATAACATTTTTCCAGATAAGTCTCATATGCTCATCCAGGCTGCATGCATTTGATAAAAAATACAGTAGTAACAGTAATATTGTGAAATGTTATTACAAAATGTAAAATATTCTTCTAATTGAATATATTCAAATTTCTTTGAAATATAAAAGTTCTGTAATATTATAAATGTCTTTCATTTTTATTCAATTTAATGCATCCTTGCAGAATAAAGTATTATTTTTATTTTATTTTTAAATCTAACTGACCCTAAAGTTTTGAATGGTAGTGTACATTAATAAAGTTATAGTGATACTGACAAAGTGAAGACTTTATTCCACTCAGGGTTGAGGGTTTTGTATATGGTGTGGGTCTGCAGCCGGTTGTTTCCCAATTCCAGGACACAAAATGGGTCACTCTTTCCTAAAAATATACAGAAGGTCCAATGAATGTGGCTGTTGACATGCTCACACCCATGCTCTCAACCAAAAAAGGCTCTTTGTGTACCAGTAATCAAAAAATAATACCGTTCAGATCAGCAGCCATGAGGTCAGTGGCCTTAATCACTTTAACCTGAAGAAAACCAACATCTCTCATGTCCTTCAGAGAGTTCTTGAGACTCTGCCAAGACGGGTTAAAAAAGAAAAGAATTTTAAGGGAGATCAGGATTATTTGTTATACACATAAAAAAAAAAAAAACATAGTATGCAGTATACACTGTGTACTATGCATGAAGTAGTACTTAACATACGTATTTAACCAGCATATTGTCCCTCTCATGAGGCTCTTCCAGTGGAGGGGCGACGAGATCCGTGATGGAAGCTCCAGTGCAGGGAGTGGGAGACACGAGGAACACCAGCTTGCCTCTGCCCGGGTCAAGCTCACTTGTAAACAACTTGGACTGATTCAAGGGCAGACCGGACAAGTTGATCTCACACCTGCAATGTGCACACAGACACAAAAGACCTTAAAAAAACACAAAATATTTACAACGAGGAAATTCACTCCCCGAGTAAGTCTTTTGAGTTTAATGTTCTGTGAATAATTCAAGTTAAGCTCGATCGACAGAATTTGTGGCAGAAATGTTAATTACCAAGGAAAATTTCAAACTTGTTTCGGTTTTTCATTTTGTTTTTAATTGAAAAAAAAAAAAAATCTTATATGATTACAAATGTAAACACGTTCATGCATTCCAAAGGTTTATAAGCAAAAATGTGTTTGTATTTTTGCTAAACCACTTAGGTTCAATATGAAGAATATTATTTGAGCTGTAAAATTCGACATGTTTTTGTGGCTACTTTTATAAGTGTTGAAAAGTTGAGATTTGTTAATGTTCTTGAAAGAAGTCTTACCAAGGCTGCATTTATTTGATAAAAAAATACAGCAAAATAGTAATATTGTGAAATATTAGTGCAATCTAAAAGTAACTGTTTTCTATGTAAATATATATTTAAAAATGCATCCTTGCTGAATAAAGGTAAACATTTTAGAACAGTAGTGCATGTATGTACCTACTAGTTATGTATATTTCCAATAGTTATATTTAATGTAAAAAATATCCTTGTATCCTTGCAATGTGCATCGTCTGGTTTCATATAGTCATGGCAGGAGTTGAAATATTGGACACTGTATAACTTTGCACAGACAAGTTTTTACAGGAATTCCATAAAACTAGTCTCATGCCACAACATATAAAGTATTGAGGATATACTTTAGAAAGAGTATGTATCTGAACACTTATTTTCCTGCCCATTGCTTCCAGTGCCTTACTATAAAATGTGAAAATACAAGATTATTTTCAGATGTAATTATTATTATGCCAACTTCTGTCAAAAGAGGTTAGTTTATTTCTTGAACTCACTGTCCGTAACATTCTTCATATTTCCGTCCCTCTTTTCCCACCACTTCAATCTCTAGAATACTGGACTGGTTAGGGAACTGGTTGAAGTCAAACTTTTCTCTCCACAGTGTGTTGACCTTCTTCACTTGACTCTGTGAAAATTAAGGCAAACTTAAAGCCCAATTCTTGCAAATCCATTTTAAATTTGAATGTTTATATGAAGGAGTTTGTAAGTACATCAGCGAAGAGCTGAACAGGTCATAGAGTCGTTCCCCAGTAAGTACCTTGCTTTTGTATTTCTGATCTCCCAGTTTGAAGCGAACAAACACATCGCCCTGTCCGTCCAGTGGAAAGTCCCGCCCCTCCACCAGAGTGATGGTAAAGACGCCGGTCCAGAGTTGACTCTTCTTCATAGACTCTGTGAGACGTCTGTTATGCTGTATTGTACTTCCCTGAGGATCAATACAAATATTGGGATGTGATTTTGAGATCTCTTATGCAAAGTTTCTGGATATTATTATCGCAGTGGTTCTGAACTGGTGGGATGCAGTGAAAAATAATTCTACTGTAAATGCAAACAATAAAATGCATGATATAGTTAATCATGCTAAATAAATAGACTTATTAACTTTTAAAATTGAGGAAAAAACACCAATTATAATTTGAATGTAAATATCAAACAAAAGCAAGTCAAGTTAGGCTGATGTCAGCGTGGTCAGGTTGTGCTGCATGGCCACATTCTCAAAAACCATGAAGAATATTATACAAGATATAACCCAGACTAAAATCATTACAAATTATTTGCAATAAAATGGTTTGTGCCAACCACAATGTGCTTTCTGTGGTCAATTATTGCCTGCCGAGAGCAGGAAACAGCAAAAAATATTTTGGTCACTATTTGACGTGCTAAATAAATAAAATCAAGTTGAGAACCACTGTTATATAGGTTGTGAATGTTGCTTGTTTTAATCTTCATTCTCTTTGCATGCACATTAACATACAGACATCATTGTTCGTGGAACAATTTGCTTCGAATATATTATTACAGGAAGTATTTGAATAAATCCATGAGAGAGCGCTGACGCGACCACTCAAGAAATCAAGATACGATTAGTAACAAGATCACAGGCAATTTAAAACTAAACTTTCTCACCGTAACGCTCCTTTTTTTCCTCTGGACCCATCTCTTTATAACGGAAACAAATAATGTGAGCGCAAACGTTGAGTTAGCGGAGAGAGTTAGTCATTAGCTTGCCTAAGCAGTTCTTTAAATCAATTACCTTGGGTAAACGTTTTTTGTTTTTGCCGTCCCTCACAGATAAAGTGATATCGATGACTATGACACCCATATCGTCCTCCAGGCTGTTGGGGTCGTCCAGCGGAAGCACCATCTCGCTGGTCCTGTAGAACAGACAGAACAAAAGCATCAGAAACCACACACTTGGTTTGACCTTGAATACACACATTTCAGATTGACCTACTTTTCAAGTTCCAGTGTATTCAGCACAACACCGCGGGACCCCATGAAGTCATCCGATGTCAGATCTCGATCGTAAACCTGAATAATCGATGGATGGGACTGCTTAATGCAGCTATACAGAACATATCACAGCATAATGTGAAAGTGAATGGATTTAGGCCACAGAGAAGTAAACAAGTACCTTGATGAAGAGCTTCTGGTCCAGGTTGTGGATCGGGAAGGAGAAGGACTCGTTCCATAAAGGGTTGAGATTCTTATACACCACTTTACTTTTGTATAAGGTCTTCCCATCCAGTTTGAATTTCACATATGGATCACTTGTGCCTATGGAGACAGAAGTTGTTTTGTTTTTTAATGACCACCTGAAATTTATGAGCTATAGTCCTTTGTGTTAAAGCTCAGTGACCGGTTAGTAATCAAATTATTATTTTTTTAAAAATAAATTAAAATGCAGTTCCTACAGACAATGACTCGAATACATGTCTACTACGACGACTGTTTTCATTTTCTGAATGAAAATTTGGAGTATAAAGAAGTAGTGTAAATAAAAATAATTTGCCAAATTAATTAAATTAGACTTTTTTTTTTAGTTACTTTTTTTTTTTTTTTTTTTAGATTTCCTTTAACATATCACTAATGTTTGAACAACTTTTATTAATCAAACAACCAACATGCAGGCCATTGCTACATAATAACAAAACCATAAAACAGGAACTTACATTAACAGAGAAAACCCCTGTAGACCCTCGTGATATGGTAATGTCAAATTAAGTAATATGTCCTTTTATGGGACAATAAGTTAGTTCAGATGCCGTTTCTTCATATGCACGATTAAAAAATGCATACAAAAATGTGTCTTACCTTCATTTTTTTTTTTTAAAACCTTAACCTTAACCACCTGTGTATTCAGTGTGTAAATACTTGATGGTTACTTGACATTTGTTAGCATTGACATTTAATCAAAATCTGTCAAAAATCTATGAAACCAAAGATGACAAACTTGGATAATTTGTCTTTAAAAAGTTAAACATCTGCCAACTCAGAGATAGAAATCTGTCAGTGACATAAATATGTGACCTTAGTGTTTCTTCAAGGTGATTTGAAAAGACTTTAGGGAAGGTACAGTAAACATATTTTTCTTAACCTTTCAGTGGAATCTGAAAACTTCATGCAAGTGCACTCCCAATTGTATTCCCTTCCATCAGTTGACATGCAGTAAATTCAGTTAGTTTAGCCATGTGTGTGGGTTTGCTTCGGAGTCTGACAAGGATGTGGTTAATACTTAAGTGCAACATCAGTGCATGACGCAAAACCAGCCCGCTTCCGGAGAAGACTGTCATTTTGAAAGAGAAAGAAAAGTTTGCAATGCAACTACCTCTGGTAGGGTCAGCTGCTATAAAAATGATGGATAAAAAAGGGGCTTCAATAAGGCAGTTTAAAAAAGACTAAGCACTCTGCCTAGCTGCCTGATACCCAGGTGCACCAGTAGAGGGCAACATTTAGTAAGTCTGAGCAAGACCAGTCCTCAGTTGCTCCATTATTTATTTTTCTTTAGGTTCCCTTCATTAAGTTCCTGGTCTGGTCTTATTGTGGGAAAGTTTTTTTTTCTTGTTTAAAATATTTTTATTTAGCAGACACATTACAATGATCAATAGTGACAGTAAAGAAATTCTGGAAGAAAAAAAAATGCTTTTGAACTTCCTAAAAAATATTAAGCAAACTTTCAACATAGGTAATAATAATAAATGTTTCTTGAGCACCAAATCAGCATATTAGAATGATTTCTGAAGGATCTTGTGATACTGAAGAATGATGGTGAAAATTCAGATTTGCCATCACAGGAATAAAGTACACTAATATTAAAGTAGAAACCATTAAAGGACAAGTTCAGTATTTTACACTTAAAGCCCTGTTTTCAGATCGTTTCTGATGAAATAGAATGAAATTCGGACGCTGCTGGCCCGAGAATTTTCTGTTTCTGTTTCAATCTCAATTAAATTTCAATCTTAACCGTTCTATTTCGTCAGAAACGATCTGAAAACAGGCCTTTAAGTGTAAAATACCGAACTTGTCCTTTAAAGTATTATTTTAAAATGTAATAATATTTCACAATATTGCAGTTTTTACAGTATTTTTATTCAAATAAATGCAGCCTTGGTGAACATGAGACTTCTTTCAAAACATTAAGTACCGCAAACCAAACATTTGAACGGTAGTGTGTATTTGAAATGTCCTGTTTGCTGAATATTCTGTACAGAAGGAAAAATGTGTCGCAATCAGCAATTCATGTTGACTTTAAAACAACAATATGATATCATCAACAATAAGTGCATGTGTGCAAACACCGACTATAATATGCAAATACCGACTGTAAAACCTCAAGGTGCTCTATCATATAAAAGACACACGTACTGTAAGGAAACCGCCAATAAACAAATGGTGGGAAAAGGTCAGTAACAATATCCTAACAGTGTTTTTCTAAACTCTGGTAAAGGAGGATCAAATAAAGACCGGTTTCACATTCTTGAAAAAACATGGCAACAGGATAGCTCTGAAAAAGCTTAACAGGCCTACGACCGCAAATCATGAAATTAAAGCAAAATACACAGACTGGTAAACGGGAAAAGAGCTTGATCAATGAGCCACGTATCAATGACGCAAGCAGAAGCAATAAACAGCAGTAAATAAAAGGAAGTGTGCCAGTGCATATCCAGGTCCCACCTGTCTGTCTGTTTTTACATGTCTTAAAATGAGTGTCTCGTGTGCCAGTACACTCATAGTCAATAGTCTCTTTAAAGGTTGAAGGTGTGCCTTTCAGGTGCGGCTGCAAACAGGTTTGAATGTGCTGTGAGGAATGTTGTCTGATGTATGAAAGCAATGCACGTGTTCAAAAATATCATGTACATAGTGTAGATGGGAGATAAAACCAGGTGGAATGGATCGATCCACAGAGCACCGCAACACTCTTGTAGAAAATCAGGAATTCATCCATGTTAGGGAAGGAACGAGAGAGTGGATGTGGGACTGTAGAAAGAGAGATGGCTGAGACAGTGTTTCCCTTTATTTACCTATACGGTGGCGGCCTGCCATCGTCTAATCTGTGCTGCCAGTTTCATAATAACCCCAAAATATTTTTAAAAACGTAATAATAACATAAAAGGTCGGTCCATAACGTTGTTTTGCACCATTGCTTTTGGCAAAGTATTGTGTCAAAGGAACTAAAATTGAAAGTGCGATATGGCTTTGTGCCCTTAGCAAATTGCAAGACTGCTATTTGATTAAATAAGCATATAGTCTGTTTGCGCTGTGTCTTTCAAAGTGAAGTGCACACTTTGCTCACGCCATCGGCTCGTGATCCGGTGATCCGATCTCAGAACGGCTCAGTTTTCAATTCGACACACTGAACATGAGTTGGAGCTCTTAAATTCATCAATCTGGTGCACTTTGAGAGTTCAAAATTAACTTTAACCCTCATGCACCTTAATGAGTCCTTCGTGGACAAATTTGGGCACGAATGTCACAAGTGTGATCCCATTTAAAAAGAAAGAAAACACTATCTTAATACCATTAAAAAAAAACAAAAAAACAACAACACTATCTTCAATAAAATAAAAACACTCAATTTATGCATTGATTTGGTAATTTTTGGGCTAATTTTGTATTTAGTAATCTCTAAAAGTAATTTTTTATGTAAAATATGCTTATACATGTATATATATCGGTGCGGTTGGAGCTGGAGTCCGTGGAGAAGCAGATCCGTGATCTGCTGGGGAGGCAGGCCGAGCTGCGAGACCGACGATCAGCGCTTGAAGCATCACACGCCGATGCTCACAAGTCAGTGGTTAGTAACTTTTCGACTCCAGCCTCCTCTACTCCGTGTATTTCTCTGCACAGGACCCGAGCATCCCTGCCCTCATTCACCCCGGCACCGACACAGCACCATGGACCCTGGATGATTCCACAACGGAAGACGCGAGCCAGGACCAGAGCAAGGACCTCTCCGCCCCTCCCGGTCTTCGAGATCTCCACCCGGAACCGCTTCTCCCCTCTTCGCGAGACGGAACGCGACGACGCTGTGATCATCGGCAGTTTCATGGTCCGGCATGTCCGCGCTACCTCAGGTAAAGGTATGGTGCGCACTCACTGCTTTCCTGGTGCTCGTGTTCTCGATGTCGCTGCGCAGGTCCCCGAGATCCTGAACGGTGACGAGCACGTCGGAGCTGTCGTGCTGCACGCGGGGGTGAACGACATCAGGCTGCGGCAGACGGAGGTTCTGAAGAGGGACTACAGGAGCCTGATCGAGACGGTACGCAGAACATCGCCTGAAGCAAAGATCGTCGTGTCTGGACCGCTTCCCACGTACCGACAAGGACAAGAAAGGTTCAGTAGATTGTTTGCACTAAATGAATGGTTAATGTCATGGTGTAATGAACAGAGACTGCTCTTTGTAAATAATTGGAATCTGTTTTGGGAGCGACCTAGGCTCTACCGTGCTGATGGCCTGCACCCCAGCAGAATCGGAGCGGCTGTTCTGTCGGACAACATCTCCAAGACGTTACACACCATATGACTAGTAAGTCAAAGTCCGAATCACATTCTTTGCTGTCCCAAATTAATTTTTATAAGTACCAGTGTAGAACACTTTATAGAAACTGTGTCTATTCCTCGTTTAGTGAGGCCAAACAATGAATCTACTGTAGGATCTAAGAAAAATCTAATTGTGATTCAACCAGAAAATCTCAATATTAGTGAACAAAAGCAATTTCTAAAGCTAGGTCTTTCAAAACATTAGGTCGCTTACACCTAAAGCGGTTATTGTAAATGAAATGGTCACTGATAACAGCTTCGATGTACTCTGCCTTACTGAAACCTGGCTTAAATCGAATGATTATTTCGGTCTTAATGAGTCTACTCCACCAGGATACGGTTATAAGCATGAGCCCCGTCTGATTGGTCGTGGCGGCGGTGTTGCAACAATATATAGAGATATTCTTAATGTTACTCAGAAAACAGGCCACAGGTTTAATTCGTTTGAAGTACTTGTGCTAAATGTTACGCTCCTAGATGTCAGAAAGAAATCCCTATTATCTCTAGCCTTGGCTACTGTATATAGACCCCCAGGGCCTTACGCTGATTTCCTAAAAGAGTTTGCAGATTTTCTCTCAGATCTATTAGTCAATGTCGATAAGGCAATAATTGTTGGAGATTTCAACATACACGTTGATAACACAAATGATGCGTTAGGGGCTGCGTTTACAGATTTATTAAACTCCTTTGGGGTCAAGCAAAACGTTAGTGGTCCCACTCATCGTCTTAATCATACTCTAGATTTAATTATATCATATGGAACCGATCCAACCGATATAGATATTATACTGCAAAGTGATGATGTCACTGATCATTACATGGTAACTTGCATACTACGTACGGCTGAAATGTGTCATGTTGCGCCGCGTTATCGACCAGGTAGAACAATCCTTCCAACTACTATAGATAGATTCTTGAATAGCTTACCTGATCTATCTCCGCTCCTCAGTGAACCCAAACAAACAGATGAGCTAGAGGAAATGACTAGCAGTATGAGCACCATTTTCTCTAGTACATTAGAAATTGTTGCACCAATTAGATAAAAAAAGGTTAGAGAGAAAACTAAAGCACCATGGTACAACAGTGCTACGCATGTTATCAAGAGAGAAACTCGTAACTTAGAGTGCAAATGGAAACAAACAAATTTAGAGGTCTTTAGAATCGCGTGGAAAGACAGTATGTCACGTTATAAAAAGGCTCTAAAAGCAGCCAGGGCTGAGCATCTCCGCAAACTAATAGAAAATAACCAAAACAATCCAAGGTTTTTATTTAACACTGTGGCTAGATTAACAAATAAACAGACATCACCTGAACAAAATATTCCGTTACATTTTAATAGTAATGATTTCATGAATTTCTTCACTGAGAAAATAGAAAGCATCAGAAACACAATTGTAAATGTACAATCTTTGACAGCGTCTTATGATTCAGCCTCAATTATCGCCCCTCAAGAACAACTACAGCGCTTTACAACTATAGGACAGGAAGAGCTAAATAAACTTATCACTGCATCTAAACCAACAACATGTTTATTAGATCCAATACCCACTAAACTACTGAAAGAAGTGTTACCTGTAGTGGAAGAGCCTCTTCTCAATATTATTAACTCGTCTCTATCTTTAGGACATGTTCCAAAAACATTCAAGCTGGCAGTTATAAAACCTCTTATTAAGAAACCACAATTAGATCCAAATAACCTAGCAAATTACAGACCCATTTCAAATCTTCCATTTATGTCTAAAATACTAGAAAAAGTTGTGTCCGCTCAACTGTGCTCTTTCTTGCAAGAAAACGATATCTATGAAAAGTTTCAGTCAGGATTCAGGCCACATCATAGCACAGAAACTGCGCTGGTTAAAATTACAAATGATTTACTTTTAGCTTCTGACCAAGGCTGTATCTCAATACTAGTTTTACTCGATCTTAGTGCTGCGTTTGACACTATAGATCATACAATACTCTTAGATCGACTTCAAAATTACACTGGTGTTCAGGGACAGGCATTAAGCTGGTTTAGATCGTACCTATCAGACCGTTACCATTTTGTCCATTTAAATGGGGAAAAATCAAAGATAACGTCAGTAAATTATGGAGTGCCGCAGGGATCTATATTAGGCCCCCTGCTATTCTCAATTTATATGCTGCCACTTGGTAATATTATAAGAAAACATGGAATAAGTTTCCACTGTTATGCTGATGACACTCAATTATATATTTCATCAAGACCAGATGATAACACTAAATTATCTAAAATGACAGAGTGTGTTAAAGATATAAAATATTGGATGACGTGTAATTTTCTTCTATTAAATTCAGATAAAACGGAGGTAGTACTGATTGGTCCAAAAAACTGCCCACAAAACCACTTACAATACAACCTTAATCTAGATGGACGTCCTGTTACTTTATCCTCTACAGTAAAAGACCTGGGTGTTATACTAGACCGCAACTTGTCTTTTGAAAATCATATTTCAAGTGTCTCTCATGGAGACTTCAGATGCCCCAACGCCTGTGATGAGACGACCCAACGCCGGCGATATGTTATGCCCTAAATTTTATGAATAACTAACTGTATTTTTGTATGTATATTTTTGAAATGCATTTTCTGTAAAGCTGCTTTGAAACAATATGTATTGTGAAAAGCGCTATACAAATAAACTTGAATTGAATTGAAAGTATGTATCCGCCATGTTAAACTACTACGTCTTCTGAGGCAGAAGAGGAGGTGGTTTCTCAAAATTCAACATGTCTCCATTATATTGTGTCATTTTCTGCTTGACTGGTACTGCGCAACAACACATCCTTGTTTCTGTAGCGACTTTCGCCATGTTTTCTATAACCAGGTCAGACATATTTAACTTGGAAAAGGATTTCCATTAATGCGATTTAAATGAGATTTCAAAGAACATACATCTCAAAATGCATTTGTAAAAATCGCATTTTATGTGATTTTTTTTTTGCCGTTCACTTGCTAAATATGATCAGATTCCAATTGGAGAAATCAGATTTGGACTGAGTGTGAACAAGGCTTTAGCTGTGTTGCATAGAGCGTGTTTGTTATTTTATGGGCGGGGCAATTAAGGGAGGGAAGTGTTTGTTTGGGTGTCGATTTCAAATATCAAAAGTGTTGCTCAGAAATTGCGTAATGCACCAGAGTGTAATTTCTGTCATCACTGGCAGTCAAGGGAATTGCAAAAATAATGAGTTTCTAACCCCTGTCTGTTCAGACAAATAAAGTAAATTCCCTGCTAAACGGCTTATTAGAAACAGTGCTGCCCCAAACTCACGCCACTGGCTACGTCAGAAGTAGACATGTCAGACCACTCAAACAAACAGGGCAATGTTTGGAAAGCTTATTTACATTTGTCTCTATACAGTAAACTCAGGAAGGAAGAAGCATTTTAATGACAAAAATACACACGCCACCTTAACACATCTACACTACAATCCCATATTGCTGGGCTTCGATACCTCCCACTTAACAAATAAGCACCAATACAAAAAAACACAGATTGTTATTGAAATGTAGGATGTGTGTAGTGCTTCAGGGTGTGTTGTGTTTATACACAGATATTTGACACTCACCGCAGCGGTCTCTAATGACCAGTCCACGTCCCTCCTTTAAGCATATAGTGAGCAGATATGTTCTCTGAGGTTCCCTCTGATGCTCACTAACTCCAGCTGTCTCTGTCCTCATGTCCAGATTCTGATTGAAAAATACAAAATTCAAAAATAAATTAAAGCTGCAAGCAGCATTTATCGGGGTTCAAGCATTTAAGGCCTTTAAGCACAAAAGCATTTAAAGACATTAAGTTTTTTTTAGCAAGCATGTAAACACTTAGAAAACCAAAAGTAATTTATAAAAGATCATATAAGAGATTCAGTCAAGAATAATTTTGTACAAACGTAAATAATGTATGTTGGATTGATATTTATAAGGAAGTTCATCCTGATAATGCATTGTCAGCATTTGAAAGATTATTGTATCCTTTGGTGGACAAACATGCACCTATTAAAAAGTGAAGTGAAGAATGTTATAGGACAACATGGATAGTTAATGAGTTGAAAGACATTGTTTGAGAGAGATGTGGCAAAGGGTACAGTAAACAGAACTGGGAAAAAGGAAGATTGGGATGTCGATTGCAAATTAAGAAATCAAGTACCGTAACTAAAATTAATAGGAACAGAAAATGTTTTACAAAATTAAAATAAATGAGTGATGATTGTAAAACATTGTGGAGTACACAATGAAACAATGGACAGGAAATCAAGTCAAACTACTTTTACAGGTGACAATTTTTTTTACTTTTTAAACCATATGAAATATTATTTTTCATAAAGTTGATAAACTGAGAAGAAATGTTGTTTGTTCAGTTTGTCACATCTTTAATATCAGTATTTAAAAAGGGATTTTTCTTTTAGCTTGGTAAGATGCAAAGGTTAAATGCAGAAAAATGCAGCACTGGGTTTTAATGGTCATGATAGTCTACCAATAAGTTTGCTACCAATTAGCAAAGTATTAAATTATAGTTTGTGAACAAATTCAATTATTCTTTAAGGAGAATAATTTGGTTTCTAATTTTCAGCATTTATATTGAGAGAGCACAGATTGATGACAATAACTTAGGAGCAGTATTGTTAGATTTTAGCTCAGCTTTTGATGTACTGGATCAAATTATTGCTGGATAAACTGAAAAGTTACAAATTTACGTCTCATACTGTACATTGGTTTAAAAGTTAACCGTCTAATGGAATAATGTGCATTTTATAATGTATAAAATACCAATGGTATAAAAACAATTCTGTGACGTCACGGCTGGAACAACAAACAAATTGCGACAATGATAACCTCAGGTATTGTTTATGTGTGCTTTAGCCTATTTAATGTTAAAAGCACGCAATGTGACGTTGAATATCATGTAGTGGTCACAGCTTTGTAGCTGTAAAAGCAACAATGGAAAATTCACCTCAGATCTTGAAATTAAACAAATGAAAACAAGAACCTTCAAATTGTGTAAAACAAAAGTGTATTCTTTGACAAAGACTATTTTCAGCCTATGTATTTTTTTATTATGTTTAAATGGTGTAATATTTGTGAATTTGATTACCGTATTTTCAGGACTATAAGTCGCTCCGTAGTATAAGTCGCATTAGTCATAAAAAAAAATAGAAATTTATTTCACAAAATCCAAGACCAAGAACAGACATTTAATCTGGAAAGGCAAGTTATTCAACTACACAATAGCACACAGAACAACAGGCTGAATAGGTGTCCAGCATGATAACGTAACACAGGGTTTCCCGTAGCAAGGCGGGCGCCTAAGCAACACACCCCTGCCGCCTTAACTACGTCGTCAAAAAAAAAAAAAGAGTGATATCCGCTGTGTTACTCTGTCCTGTTTAGAGCTCAGATTCTCTGCCCGAGTCCGATATTTACGGGACTAGATTTGCACTCACTCTGTGTGTGCGGGCTGCGGGAAAATAAAACGATTAAACAGAAATATCTATGAATAAAACATAAAAACTAATAAATTGTTATTCATCTGTTGAAGAAAAAAAAGAAAAAGAAAAAAAATAGAAACGATTTACAGGCCAGAGTTTCTATTTGTAACACGTTTGCAGCGTTGAGCGATGTAGCCAATCACAGACATATGTGTTGATTTCTTGAACGCAAAGGCCAATCAGAAGCATTTAAGATAGAATCTCCTCACCGCTCAAAGCGGTGAAGTTTCAAATTACAGTTCAAAGGGGAAACGGGTCCATGGGCACTGGTCAGCTCGCCAATTGTGCACATTTAATAGCATCCACTAGGCAGACGATTCATCTCCACTGGATTATTTATGGCACAAAACAGGCTACAGTTGTGGATCACGTTCACATAGGAAAAAAAACTGAGAACAAGAAAAACCAGCCTTGCAAAACACAAGACAAACGTACAAGATTTAATTTCTGATTCAACTTTTCCACAACAATATACATGCGCATCTCAAATGACACATTAATCTAACTTTTCTCATACATCACTCATAAATCACTCATTGTGTCAACATTGATACAATAAGCATTGTTACAAGTGGTAATGTTAGCTTTAGCCCATGGCTAACTAGTTCAGCGTGCGCTGTGAGAGCGGCCTACTCAACTCAGCTCATAATCAAATCATTTTTTTAAATTGACATCTACATCTTTCATATCTCTTTTTTTATTCAGATTTCTTATAAAAAAATTAATAACAACTCACCAAAATGTGATTGCATCACATGTTCACTTAAAGAAGATTATTCAATACAGATTTTCACTCTAGGATCCTTCGATTTCCACTCCACTTTTCTATCTCTGACGACAACACTCCAGGCTGACGCATCCAAAGTTTCCAAGTGCACTCAATCACAGTTCCCATTCGATTATGATTTAGTGAAAGGAGTTTCTGGAGAAATGCTCCGTGTCCTGCTACCTCGTCTGACCTGTTCTCATCCGTTCATGCTGACTGACAGCGGTGCCGGTGCGAACTGTGGGCGGGCGGCCCCTATGAATATAATAATAATAATAATAATAATAATAATTCATTACATTTTATATAGCGCTTTTCTCTGCACTCAAAGCGCTTTACATAGAAGGGGGAATCTCCTCAACCACCACCAATGTGCAGCACCACCTGATGATGCGACGGCAGCCATATTGCCCCAGAACGCCCACCACACACCAGCTTACTGGTGGAGAGGAGACAGTGATGAAGCAAATCAGTGTATATATGAGGATGATTAGGAGGCCATGATGGACAGAGGCCACTGGGCAAATTTGGCCAGGATGCCGGGGTTACACCACTACTCTTTCGAAAGACATCCTGGGATTTTTTGTGACCACAGAGAGTCAGGACCTCGATTTAAAGTCACATCCGAAGGACGGTGCTCTTTGACAGTAGTGTCCCCGTCACTATACTGGAGCGTTAGGATCCACCAAACCAGAGGGTGAGCGCCCCCTTGTCTCACTAACACCTCTTCCAGCAGCAACCTGGTTTTCTCAGGAGGTAGTACATCCAAGTACTAACCAGGCTCAGCCCTGCTTAGCTTCAGTGGGAAACCAGTCTTGGGCTACAGGGTGATATGGCTTCTGGCGTATATATGCTGCTACTGTTGGCTCTCAGGGGTGTGAGTCACTGCAGCACAGTGATAGGATGAATCGCGTTTCTTTGTAGTACACTTTCTTTCTTTTTCTTAACTTTTTCCAACTCTCAAGTCATTTACTGGTGGCCTGGGTTACCCGGGTTACAACTGTATTTCTAAAATTGTGCAAACAATGGTTCTAGCTTAGATTATTGCCCAGTGGTGTGGTCGAGTGCAGTGCTAGTCATGATTTTAACACCAGGCATGCATAAAAGGGATGTTTAACTGTTTCGAAAACCACTGCAAAACAACGGACTGTAGTGAAAATATGGAAGGATTTACCATTGATATTACAAGTTTTATAAGGAACATTTAATAGCACTATATATCCCTTGTGTTATGTTGCGGGTCAATTTGACCCGTTTCGATTTTCTAGTTGTTGGAAATACTGGTTAACCTATGTTTTTTTCTTGATATTTTGTGACTTTTTCTCATTTATAATCATGAACATGCATGCAAAGTTTCAACATGCTGATGTGTTTTGACATATACAAACAAAATTACTATACGTTCGTACTATTACTAATAGTGTCAATTTGACCCTCATAGGCAGCTATTCAAAAGAAACGGTTTAGACACAAAATAAAAACATGTATGTTATGTATGGCAGGGCACTTGTGACGTGAGGTGTGCCCATCCAAGTGCGAAAGCAAAACCAGCACCGTGTGTGAAGTGCAAGAAATTCATATGCAGAAAACACACACTTGCTGTGTGCTCATCATGTCAGAAGTAACTTCTTGACTTTATGAAATGAGTCTACAAAACAAAAGTTGAGCCAACTTAGGAAAAGTAAACATTATTTTGATTATACAGCTAAATTTAATTGTTCAGTTATGATGTTCTAAGCATAAAATGTAAAAAAAAAAAAATGAAAACGTAAAAAAAAAAAGTATACTGTTAATCAATAATAATCAAATTGTCAAAACAAAACTGTTTTTAAAAACTGGTTAAAAAACATTTTCATAAATCATGTTTTTTTTTTTTTTTGTAATGTTTTACAAATGTTGATATTAAAAGTTTACAATCTGTACCTGAATCTTTGTTGTTTTTGATAGTGTGATTTTTGAGGAATTGTATTGAATCCATGGGTCAATTTGACCCGCACCATAAAGGGTGTACACAGAAATCGAACACTAACAGTGCACAAGGGATATAGTAAATTGTTGATTTTGATATTTGGAATGAATGTTAGGTTCATTGACTTAAATTTTGATTGTTGTTGATTAAATGTAGTAGGCCTATTTGCATTAATTGTTGGGACCCCAGGAAGAGAAGCCACTGCCTAGGTAGTGGATAATGGGTATCCAAATAAACAAATAAACTTATATTATAGATGGGAGACCTTTTACAGTCAATACAGGTAATTTACTAAGGAAAAATATTTTTTTAATTATACGTTTTTTTGACAGTTATAGCACCACATCTTGCCTGATCTCCACCACTTTTATTAGTAGTCCTCAATGTGCGTCCATATATATGTCACATTTGTTGTAAATAAGTGATTTCGTTTTGAAGTTTAGACGAGAGAATAAAAATGATCCATGGGTGACATTGATTGGATTATTATAATTTTTTCAGTTCCAATCATAATTTTGACATTTGGACGTTATTGTTTAGCTATGTTTTCAAATATCCAGTGTTTTTTTTTTGTCTCGATTGGACTAACGGCTTCGAAGATAACAGCAATTTTTTTAAGCTCTAAATGACACTGTTACAAAAACCATAAGGCAAAACCTGGCATGTTTGGTATTGTTGGACTCGGCAAGGATTCAGGAGTGTAAGGAGGTCACTCCCATGAAAAAATGCTGGCTTGAAACTTTTTTAAGGCTTCTTCAGGGGATTGTGCTGATCTAGTTTTTTGAGATACGCCAATGTTCTCATAGATTATCATGGCACCCTGGACAAAGACACTGCATGCCAATTTTCATTAGAATAACGGTTGGGTGCGATAATAGCCATTTTCATGATTTTTTTCCCTGTTATATCGCCACCATGTTTTTTCATGTGACCTCCATGTGACCTCAAATTGAGCTCATGAACATGTGTCCCAAGTTTGGCGAAAATATCTCTTTCTGTTCACAAGTTATAACCGGTTTAGTAAAAGTGGCTCTGGTGCCATCAAACATTTTTGTTCCCCTTAGCGACCGTCAATTTAAATTTAAATTTGAATTTTTTTGGATGATTATTGACAGTTGACTCCATAGAATATTTCTGCAGTGGTTTGGTTCCGATCAGGCCAAAAACCAGGGACTAGTTCGCAAAAGTAGGTTTTTTAAAAAAAAAAACGCAATTTGCTCGAAATTTGGGGGCCTTGGTGACGTTGTAGGCGGTGTGAGTACTACCAGCCCTCAAAGTTTCAAGTCTCTACGACTTACGATTCGGTCTGCCCGATCAGTTTTAGAGGAGAATGCTGCATCATGGGAAAATTAACAATAACAATAGGGTTTCAGCACTACGTGCTTGAACCCCTAATGAGAGAACCTTTTACAACAAGTGTTCATATGGGTCATTCGAACACTACACTCCATCTGGATAGTTGACATTTCAAACAGTGACAGCAGTGTAACGTTATAATTAAAACTATTTTAAAGGGGTGGTTGAGTATTTGACTTTTCTAACTTTAGTTAGTGTGTAATGTTGCTGTTTGATCATAAACAACATCTGCAAAGTTACAACGCTCAAAGTTCAAAGCAAAGGGAGATATTTGCTTTTAAATAAATCGTTTTTTAAGGACTACAACAAACGGCTGGTAGGGACTACACGACATTCCTCCCGGGTTAGTGACATCACCAACCCTAAAATTTACATAAACCCCGCCCCCGGGAACGCGATTTATAGATTATCAAGACAGAATATGCTAATCAATGACTAGAAGATAACTACACATAAGCTACATAAATTCATCAACTAACCATTCAGAAATGTCCTGTTGCTTCTACATGTTGTCGCTTCTTCTTGAGTCTCTCCATCATTGTCTGACTCCGGTTTGAACATAAAAGGCTAAAAGTTTTTGAAATTTTCAGTGTGTGTGTGAGGTAAAAAGGACACGAGCTGTTGAAGCTCCGCCCCCTGTGCCGGGAGCAGCAGCTCATTTGCATTTAAAGGGACAGACACAAAACGGTGTGTTTTTTGCTCACCCTCAAAAAGTGACAACTTTAACATGCTATATAAAAATATCTGTGTGGTATTTTGAACTAAAACTTCACATACACACTCTGGGGACATCAAAGACTTATTTTACATATTGTGAAAAGGGCATTATACCACCCCTTTAAGCAAATGTTTTTGTCATTGCTCTATAATTTGTACACATACATTTTATGAACTCTTTGAGTATTTTATGAACATATGAGTATTTTGACTATTTAGTGAACTGCAAAAACCTAAATGGTCATTAAAAATAGTGAAAAAAAGCTAGAAGAAGTGGTAACCAGTTACTACATTCCAAATATACGCTTTATTTAGTTTTTCATTATAATCTTTTAAGAAATGTATTATTACTTCTTCTTTTTTTAATCTCCCTTTGACTAACACTGACTGAGTGCTAAAATTATTTTTCATAATCTAACAGCTATGAGGTAATATTTGCATATTAATTGTCTTTTCTTACACTACCGTTCGTTTAAAAGTTTGGGGTGCGTTAGATTTAATTGTTTTTTTTTATTTTCTTGTGCTCATGAAGACTGCATTTAATCAAAAATAGTGTAAAAACAGTATATTGTGAAATATGATACAAATTTTAATACTTCTATTTTCATAGATTTTAAAATGTGATTTATTCCTGTGATGCAAAGCTGAATTCATCATTACTCCAGTCTTCAGTGTCACATGATCCAATATAAATCTATTCTAATATGATGATTTGCTGCTCAAAAAAAAAAGTCTTATTAGTATGAATGTTGAAAACAGTTGTTCTGCTTAATTTAATAGGAAACCATGATGCTTTTTTTCAGGATTCTTTGGTAAATCAAAAAGTTTAGAAGAACAGCATTTATTTTAAAATATAAATAGTTTATACAATTATAAATTACATTTACTGATCAATATAATCCATTGATGTTAAATATAAGTATTAATTTCTTTTACAAAAAGAAAAATATTACTGACACCAAACTGTAGAGTACATTCATTTGCATGCCACATTTCAATTAATAATCTTTACATTGCAAATTCTCATGACGAAAGAGCATCACCAGCTACCATGGTAAAATGCTATGTTTTATTCAACTTCGACATGGTGAGGAAGCAAACCTTGAGTCTTCAATGTCAGCTCAGGAAAAGAACACTGTGGTGCACAGTATGGTCCATTTCATGGGCATTTAAAGTACAATGTCAACTCAGCTGCATGAACCCTACTTTATGTCCTTGGATATCATCTAATAGTAGACTAAACAGCAAAACACACACAAACACAAACACACACTCGAATACTTACACTATTGTACCCGTTGTCATGTATGGAGAATGTATCTGAATCCTTTCTGTTGTAATGCGACTTCTGTTTCCCAAACACAGCAAACGGAAGAGTGAAATGATAAAAAAAAGCCACAAATTCACAAACCACTGGTGTAAATAGATTTTTTTTCACTCCATCTCTTGAGGTCAACAGTGAGAAAAATGTTTTACTTTGTCGTGCACATATTTCTAGAATAACAGAAGATCATCTGTCTTAATACGTTTATTAAAAAATCCTTAGCAGTGGATTAACACTTTAACTTTAAATTAACTTTTTAATTCCTCAAGTTCTTTGTTGCATGTTTTCTGGCTAAACAGTTCTGTTCCCTGGGGCTAAGGAATCAAAAAAAAAAAAAAGCAGTCAAGGCTTTACATTGCTAGAGCATCAACACTAGTAAATTATTTCATTTAAAAGCTTTTAAGGTTCTTTGACAAACAAAGCAAAGTGTAGGGTTTTCCTTCTTTACTGAAAATCCCAAGTTAAACTTTAAAGGTCAGGTGATTCAATGTTTAAGGTCTCACAAACTCTTGAAAACTAAGCAGCTGACTCACCCGTAAAAACAAACATTCTTGCATACTATCCACGAAAGCGGTGCCCACATGAAGCATACAGTATGATAACTCCACTACAATAAAAGAGAAACATCACCGATGCAGAAGGAAGCAGCGTTACATAGCTAACAAAACGTCTACCCGCACCTGACCATTAAAGATCTCTGTTTGTGTGTTTATTTTTTGTGCCGTTCAGTACCGTAAAGGTAGCATGACACTTCCCGGGTGATCATTTGCATTTTAAACAAATGGAGAAGCACCGGCCTGCTCTAAATGTGCGTTACCACATTCTAGGGCTTAATGTTATTACAAGTTCCTGCAGTAGTAATGACTTGCTAATGTTCAGAGGAACTGCATTTCACAATAGAGAGATGCTTTGCAATCTTCCCTTGAGCTAATATTAAATTACAATGTTGACAGCATGCCAAAGCAGTGAAATCTACAAGAAAAGCATGCAAATGTTATACATTCCAATAGAAAAAGTTGTACTATTAGTTTGTGAAAAATGAAAAAAAAAAACACGAGGAAGTACTAAGTTCACCAAAAGAATTAAATGCAAACAGGTTTGTGTAACACAGTCTTCCTAGAGAGGGTGCTCATAAAAAGCTCCCACCCGTGATGATTAACCCAACTGAAAGATCAAGAACGCGCACACGCTTTACCTCTGCAAAGCTCTCTGATGAAGGAAGCCGTGTGTCCCTCAAGCGCAGCACCTGATCCATCTCATCTGTGGAGTTGGAGATGTTCTGCTCCTCACACGGGGAATCAGTGACTGAGTCCTGCGAAGGCCAGTCGCTCGAGTCCACCGGCCTGGTCAGCCCGGTTCCTCCCCCTATGTTTCGCAGACTCATGCTGAGGGCTGTTGCTGGGCTGCTGAGGCACAGGGAGGATGGCCGGACTTCAGATGGCTGCTGGTGGGAGAGGTTTATTAGGGAGCTTGCCCGACTCCGCTTGAGGAGGTCTGCCACAGAAACGCCCTGCTCCTCCAGCAAGCACTCCTCCCTGATCTCAGTCTTATTGGAGTTTTTGTTGCCAACCCGTGAGTATCGCAAGAGTTTGGCTTTTCTGCGTATGGTGTCCATTACTGACTTTTTGTCCTCCATGACAAGGTGCGGACAAGGTGAATTTCGCAGGTCGGTCGTAAAGGCCTCTCTCTCTCACACTATAGAGCTGGCTGACCTAGACCTGCAAAGGACAATACGAGAAATTAAATTACACAAAAAAAAGTCACAAACTGTCAATATATTTTCCTAGCATTAGTCCCTCTCATTTGCAGGGTTCGCTTCATGGGAATTATTTGCACACACATTGAATTTGGCAATGGCATGCCATGACGAAAGCAAGTGTTCACACTCGCAGTTTCAGTTTAAACATGAAATGAAAACGGACCCAATATACTTTTGTAGCACATGTTCCTGATTTTACAACGGATGAAAAAAAACACACTAAAAGTGCACCACTCTAGGGCAGTGTGTTCGATGTATCGTCATACAAGGCATCTTCTACTTGTCGCTACAAGTATCAATAGAGATGCTATCGTGCACAGCACCGCGCTTAATTTGAATAAGAACAGCATTTAAACGGAGTGGAAATGTGCTGAAATTAATGAATAGCATAATAGGCTTAACCAGGTTTAATCTGTCCCGCAGAGGAACACAAGGTTTGCCTGATAACAAGAGACATAATCCCCTTACTCAGAGAGAGAGAGAGAGAGAGAGAGAGAGAGAGAGAGAGAGAGAGAGAGAGAGAGAGAGAGAGAGAGAGAGAGAGAGAGAGAGAGAGAGAGAGAGAGAGAGAGAGAGAGAGAGAGGGGCGAGTTTAATTCCTTTAAAAAAAGTGATGTTAACAACTCCTTGCTGAAAAGTATAATGTAGCTCTTCAGTGGTGAAGAATCCAAATTTATGATACCACCACACCTGTTTCGAGTTTATTGTTGGTTCAAATTAAACATATGTTATAAAACAGTTTTCTGAGATTGAGTTAGGCTAAATAATCTGCCTTAAAAGGATTTCAGAATAATTCATCGGTGCACATAATTCCAGAGAAAATAAAATAATAAATAAAACAAATAAAAACAACAGCAAATCATAATGCTGAACATAAAGAAAAATGTATCTAGGCTTACATGCACTGTTTGCTTGTATTAACAGGTAAAGTCAACTGCAGTGAGTTTATGAACTTGCATGACTATGATTTTTTTTTTTCACTTTCACTCATGGAAAATCGTTGTCAAATGACCACAAATAAAGTGCAAAGTACCCTGTTTACAGTACACTGTCATGTGTCAATCTGCTTTGTTCATTTATGTAACGTGACTTGCTATTCAAGCAAAGGTAAAATGCAATTTTCATAAATAGTCTTTTTAAATAGTCTCACGGCCTGTAAAGTATAGTGTTTACCATTGTTTATAAGTTTGAATATCCATTTCAACAACCTTTTGTCTTCACTAGTTCCTTTTAAATGTCCCTGTGCTGTGACACAGATGAATGTACAAATATTCCGTGTAGCTTCTCAATTCAAACAAGCATACAGGATTATATTAAATCTGCATGCATAACTATGAAATATTTGTAGCAAAATGCGGTTTAAAAAATACATATATATATATATATATATATGTATATATAAATAAATTACATTTGTTAGAGGCTCAGGGAAGCCTAGTCTAAAACAACGGAAAATATATGAATCATCTACAAGTGACCAAACATTTACTGTACCTTCATATTGATTTGGGTGGAATCAATGAAGAACATACAAGTTCGAGACCATCAATCTGCACTGTGTGTGATTCATGGTCCACAGTGCCAGTGTCAAGGACTGATTTCATTTCATTTGTTTTAAACCGGCCTAACACGTTGTGGCTGTAATTCAAGCCACGAGCTCATCCCTGTGTCTTTGTGTGGATGCATAATCTGACTTTACAGCTATACATCAGGTTTTTTTGACACACCAGTGATAATGAAAAAGAGATAGGTGAGACAGGTGTATGCTAAGTCAAGCTTCACTATTATTATTGCTCATACCCGACCCGACCCAAGTAAATATTCAACTTTTTTGATTGAGGTGCTACGTTTTGATGTTGTCCTCTGCATCATGATTTTTGCCTGGCCATCCAGAACACCCTATAACCACGTAATACCATTCCAGGACATTTCAAAACACTCGGGAAAGAGACTAGACAGTAAACTGTTGAAAAATAATCCTTTAAGCTGCACTTGTCAAAATAGGCCATGTGTGCGAGTCATAAAAAGACAGAAAGTGATATCTAGATTTTGATATCAAGCTTTGACAACCAAGTTCAGCAATTTCTGGTAATTTTGTTTGTCATTATTATTGTTGTTGTTGTTGTTTTTCACCTTCCTATTCATTTTCTTTAACGATTTCATAGAAATAAATTCAAAATATACGTTAAATATACACTGCTGTTCAAAAGTATGGAGTCAGTAAGATTTTTGATTTATATGAAGACCTTCGATGCAAAAGCCTCTAAAAGCCACCTATGTCAAAATGAGATAATAATATTGAGTGAATGCTCTCCGCACATATACGCTCATCAAATACTTTCACTTCAAACTCACTAAATCCCAGCCTCAGCTTATTCAGAAATGCCGGTACTTCGGTAGAAACCTATTAGCCTGGTCCCACCAGACTCTCGTACATTTCATTTGTACAGAGAGTCTGGCCTCTCTCCATTGACGAGCGTTAACTTCCTTGAAGGCGGGTACTCTGTTGAAGTTTAAAACTATTGGATCTGCCCAGAGCTCTGGATCTGCCATAACCAATCGCTGACGTTTGGTCGTGACGAAACTTCAACGAAACTCAGCCACTCCCTCTGTTAGCTGATTGGACCGGTAAAAAAATTGACTATAGAAAACCCACGAATATACCACAAACCCAGACGTAGTACTGAAGGAAAATAAAAATTGAGCGGAAGTACGTAGGAGGGCCGAGCCAGACTAAACCTATAGGAGCCTGCTAAAAAAATGTATATTACAAGAAAAACTTTAGACGGACTTAGAGGCTTTTGCATCTGAAGTTTTCATATAGACCTATATATTTTAAAGAATTTAAAGGAACCGTATGTAAGATTGTGGCCAAAACTGGTACTGCAAACACTTTCAAATTACTGTAGAGCGGTGTATCCCCTCGCCCTCCCCCCTGACTCGAGGTTGCCAGATAGGCTGCCGGATCCAGCAGGAACGTAGGCTGCTACAAGGAGCTTCCAATGGCAAGACTAGAGCAGAGCTGGCAACCCGGATGCCGAAACACTACTGACTTTGTGATTGGTAGATAGGTGGAGGGTGGCGCATCAGGCCAAAACACAACATGACAACATCAACATCAGTTGAGGGCTGCAACTTCACTTTTAAATGACAATATCCTGGCCGGACTACTGTTGTCAGTGATATAAGTATTTGAAATGAACATGATTTCTAAATGTCTACTGACATATCAGAGCCATTTTATGATAAATTGAAATACATTTCTTACATACGGTTCCTTTAACTTTTTTTTTTTAAGCAAGGATGCATTAAATTGATTAAAGTGACAGTAAAGACATTAAAATAATCTATATCAAACAAACACTGTTCTTTTGAACTTTCTATTACAGTTTTTCTCAGTCGCTATGGTGCATTTCTCAAATCATCCTTAATATTTGCAAAGAAGTATGTGCATTCTCAAAACGATTCGTACAAACAGCACCACACATTGATTGGATTACCTGCAAAAGCCTGTAACTTACACAACATATTTAGTTCATCTCTCAAAAGTAAGTATTTATGTCAATGAACATATACAATTATTAGAATACAACAAAAATACAACATTAGAACTAGGCAGAAGTTTGCTTTTGCATGCACCACTGTATATATGCTTGCCAAATGAAGGTTCATGAGATGCAACTTTGAGCTATTTAAGAAAACTGGGTTTTCATTGTTTGATCTACATTCTCTTCATTAGTGAAATTCAAGATTGACCTGCACAATTCAGCAATTCATGGCACATTTACAAAAAGTCTAATAGAAATGTGTAGAAATATGCTTGACAGTTTATGACAACTAGATCACCATTTTGACTTATAATGACTAAATGTTTCGAGGGGTAAGACTAATTCACAGAGAACTATTTAATACATTTTGAGCAACTTGGCATTAGCAACTGATAAATGTAGAAAACCGCAGACAGTTGTACATAGTCAATTGCATGAATGTACCAAAGCAATCGCAACTTGTTCAAAAGAATGAAAAACTGCTTTTATTATGTGCACAAGTGACTAGATGATGTGGAGGTTGAACAAGTAGTTTTGATTGAGAATTTCATTTCTGATTTAAGAAATGCACCAAAGCGACTGAGAACAGCGCAACTGTTTTCAACATTAATAATAATAAATGTTTCTTGCTGCAAATCAGCAATGATTTCTGAAGGATCACATGACACCGAAGACTGGAGTAATGATAGTAAAAAAAAATCAGCTTTGCATCACAGAAATAAATGACATTTTTAAATATATTCAAATAGAAAACAGTTATTTTACAGTTTTTCTCAATTGTTTACACACAAATACTTGTACTTGAGACACAATGATCACAATATGCAACTCATTCACCAACCCCCTGAACCAATTCTGCTAAACTACAAGCACAATTCCTGCTTTACACTCAAATTGCAGTTCTAAAACACACTTTTTTAAAAACACTACACACAATTCTCTGCATTTGGCACACTTTTCATGCAGAAAATCTCGTTTTCACAAGGAACACACTGCCATTCAAATATGCACACTGACTCATCACACGTCACACAGTTTTACAATTAGCAATCAGAGCTTTAGCATAAAAGACTGAAACAGAAGAGAGGATGCAGCATTTCTTTTCTTTTTTTACTGTAACTATACAGTAAATGCTTCTGTTGTTTTGTATGTAGAACCACTGTATGTGATTGTGCAACTTTGTGTTGGTTGGGGTGTACACTGTGTACATTGTTTTTGTGGGAAAAATTAAATATATTCGTTTCCGTGTATTTGTGTGTTCTGAGTATAAAAACAATATTCTCAAATATTTTAAACCACACTTATGTACTGTCTGTAGTAAGTGTAACACTGAAAAAAAAAAAAAAAGGCCTGCGTCATTGTGATGAATGGAGAAGAAGTGTTTTACATTGAGCACATCAGTGTTCAACTGGTTCTTATAAATGTCTATTCATATGATGGTTTGTGTGTGCATGTTATTTGAAAACAAAATACCATTTTGAGAAGAAATAACATTGTTTTTAATGTAAAGTTTCATTTTGCAGGAGAATTGAGGGGTTCTGCCCATTGTGTGTGTGTTTTTTTATTTGTGTGTAGAGTTCTGAGAATATGTGTGTAAACAATCGAGAAAAAAATTAATTTGCAATAGTATTTCACAAAAAATATATTTTTGATCAAACAAAGGCAGCATTGGTGAGCATAAGAGACTTCTTTCAAAAACATAAAAATATTACAGACCCTAAACTTTTGAACGGTAGTGTAGGCAGCATATATATGAATTATTAAGTCTAAAGGCAATAGCTGCATAATGTTCTTAAGGGTTTAAATACTGTGAACATGAACTCGAGATTAAAGTTTAAAGCTGCAGGATATCATGCTCACATGCCAAAAAAATAACTCAAACTCTGCCATGGATGCAAATCTTGACTTGCCTGCCTGGGATGCATCCCGCCACTCAGTCTCTCAGACATTGTCAGGGCCTGGATTACAGCAAATTAAGCATTTTGAGGAAATGGCTGGGTAAATATCACCGTTACGGTTGAGTCATACCACAGATAGTTCTTGCACTGTGAAAATCATTTCAAAACTCTCGTGCTAAAAAGGTTCAGCTAGCAAGATTTGAGTCTGTTTTGTATGTTACCCTGAATTTATATTAGAAGAAACTTTGAGGAACTATTAATAATATTAGTTTTACAATTACTTGAGGAACTGTAACCTCTAGTACAATATTTTACAATCAATACTTTCACTTTGCAGTTAATGATAGCATAACTTATGCTATCATCTCTTAGGTAAAAACAACAACAACAACAAAAAAGAAGATAAAGTAGCCTAAGTTATATATATGTGTGTAGTATGAATGTAATCCGGACAGACAACATTCGCCATGTAGTCATTATCATGTCATCTACAGTCAGTTGCGTCACTTTACTGAAATTCAGAAGTCCTCTCCCGTGGCCTCATGGGATAGTAAAGTGTCCACTGTATGCACACTTCAGAATCCCGCTGGAAGAAGTAGGTCATCCGGGTACTTTTTGTCTACTCTTTTGTGAGTAGGCCTACTGTGAATTTGGTCATACTTCTTTTGTCACATACTGTTTTTTGCCTACTTTATAAGTGATTTGGGATGCAGCCTCTGACACACCGACATCAACCAAATTGGGCGTGAGATACAACCGCTTACTCAAACTGCATATAATCATTAACTTTTAAGTAAACAAAGCTGACCGTAAAGTTAGGTTTGAGCTAACAGTTACGGTGGATCGGTTCAAATGGAGTCCACTTGGTTCAATGGACATTAGTATGATGATCACTACATTCATTTGTACAGTCAGGCTCCGTCCCATCACATGGAGTTGTCAGACGAATGCTTTATGATATTTACAACCCATCTGTACATATACACCTGGAGTTTGTTTAGTTTCCTCCCAATATGGTTGCTATGTTTATATTTTGGACCAAATTTT
This sequence comes from Phoxinus phoxinus, assembly GCF_949152265.1. Lineage (NCBI taxonomy): Eukaryota > Metazoa > Chordata > Actinopteri > Cypriniformes > Leuciscidae > Phoxinus > Phoxinus phoxinus. The sequence continues at coordinate 43,615,122 of NC_136877.1, read as the reverse complement.
TAGACAATTTGTAAATAATGGGAATAACATAAGCGAAAGAAATCTGAATGCAGGCCCAAATCCACAATTGTAATTGCAAAATTATTCTATAGACTATATCTGTCTGTCTATCCATATATTTGGTTCCCACACATGTAGACCAATGAATGTAATTTACATGAGAAACCTGTTCCAGTGTTATGTAAAAAGGAAAGTACTGTAAGATCGTTCAAAGCACAAGATTTCAAAAAAATTTAAAAAATGTCAGAAAGAAAGCTAAATGTCACATAGCACAACAACATTATTTTCTCCTACTGATGACAACTTAACATGATGATTGTACATTGTCCCTCCTGTAGCCTAGAAGTTGTAACTCAAACAATGTGGAGGGTATATTACTGTCTACAAAGTGACAACTAAAAATGTGCAAAATGCAAACAGATAGTCTAACTGAAGCACATGGATTTATATTAATCATATCTATCTGTCACAAGAGTGCTAACAATATAGCCTATACAACAACAAAAAAACATTTTAAGTGTCATAAAATAAATTGAAATCAATCAAATGCATGCAGATTTTCTTGTGGGACAGTCCAAACAGGTAGATGGTGCAACATTCAAACATTTCGTTCATTCATTTGAATGTATAAATAATAATTTGAATAAATCACTATATCAGAATATTCCTACCTGAGTTGCAGCGTTTAATCCATTTCCTTTAAACCAAAGACGTTTGGGACCAAATCTCACGTGTTCACAGCAGTACTTTCACTAACTTCCGACTCTAGTACGAGTAACATGAGTAAAGCAGCAACACCGATGAGTTACAGAAATACAACAAGTGAGTAGAACGAGAAGGGTATTCCTGCACAACGGGAGGCTGCAGTTTCAGGACCCCAGTTTTAGGACCGCAGTTTTAGGACCCTAGTTTATTGTGACAGCGCCACCTACAGAACTGGATTACCGAAAACACAAATTTAACCCCTTTCGCGGCAAAGATAACAGATCACATTGTTAATCACAACAGATTGTTGTTCAACATTCATTACTCGTTAAAACATCACACTCTTACTTATTTTATCTGGACAAACTGAGCATCATTAGAAAGATTTAAGACTCGATAGTGTTTATGATAAAACTCAAACAGCGAACACAGAGAGATCTGGGTCTCCTCTTCCTGATTTGCGTCAGTAATGTACGCAAGTCTCATTCGCTGTACAGCTGTCAATCATCTCACGTGGTTCAACGTGACAATAATCCTGCCCTTCTGCATGACGCGGTCCTGTTATCCGTGATAACAAAGCTAAGACACATCTCTTCACCTGAAACAAGATGCTAATAAATGCACGATTTCGAGTATATGTGGTTTGTGTGTGATTTTCGTGCAATTTTGGGTATTTTCATATGAATTAAGAATGTTTACAGTATTGCCAAGCAAGGTGTAGCCATTAGTTGCATATAAATTGCTTTATTATACCATATTTCAACATCTTTTTATGACTTAAACCCATTTTAAACCGCGACCGGAATATGGTACAAATATCCTATCTTACTCGATGGTGGTTTAAAGTGAGCTTTAAGTAAAAGTTTAATATTAATCTTTTAAATTGTATCGTGTAGCTTGATGCTACTTGCTCTAATCCACCTGCTGCAGGAGCTATTCTATTCCATAATCTTATTTGTTAAAACATATATATATTTTCTAATGAGTAGGATCAAGGTGGATCTTGATACTATGTACAAACTAAACCACCTGGATCCTAGAACTGCGGTCCTGAAACAGCAGCCGCCGCTATATCATCCAGTTCGGTAGGTGGCGCTGTCACAAAAAAATAGGGTCCTAAAACTGCGGTCCTAAAACTGGGGTCCTAAAACTGCAGCCTCCGGTTGTGCAGGAATATACTACTGAGTAGAACGGCAATTATCATGAATCAACATCAGCCCGGAAGTTGTCCTTATTTGGTCAGGATGGCTGGGTCTAAAAAATAAATACGTTAATATAACTATTAATTGCGTATTTAATCAACATAATCGTTTCTCAGTGCCATTACGCAGTTATAAATTTAAAGCCCGGACTTCTGATCAACTAGCACCAAAGTCACCTTAAAGTCTTTGCTAGCAAGTTCACAGCGTTGTCACGTGACACCTGTTACTTTTCTCAGCTCTGTCAGGATGGACCAATCACAGTTGATTGTGATCAATGGCTTAACTATTTTACAGACATTGATGACATGCGTTTTTACTTGTGAGGCATGTATACATTTAAAACAAAATTGAAAAGATTATAATTTTTAGTGTATACATTTTCAAGAAAACATAAAAATGCTACTGAGATTTGAATGGGTCTCAATGGAGAATTCGGCGCTCTGAGCCACCAATCGCCCCCTGGAGGAACAGAGACTTATTGTCCCATTGAAAATATTGTCCCATTGTTATTTGCCGCCCAACGGTGTCGTTCTTTGGCCCATATAATACAAGGCTACTGTAATCTGTCCGTCACATGGTTCAGATTGTAATCCTTAGAGTGTCTCACATGAGTCTGGCTGCTGTCAATCTTTTCCAGTTGTGAGATAAGGTTATCATTAACTGGGATATAAACAGACTTTTTGCATGTTTGCTCTATACTGACCATAAAAAGCTGTCTCTGTGCTTAAAATCTGCAAACAGAAATTGCCTCAAGTAAAAAGGAATTATGGAAATTATGGATAAATAAAGTTAGTTGTGTTTGTTTTTATGGATTAATTGATAGTAGGCTACTACTAGGTATTCATAAGCCTATATATTTTCGGGCACTTGGCCTTCAGGTTGATCCAGATGTAACATCACTTGAATAAGCATATTGTAAGAAGCCTTAGATAAAAGCATCCGCTGTTAAAAGACAAATTAGTTAAACTTTATCTTTTTTTGCAATTACTGATGCAATACATCACTGACTCAATGCATATTTATGTAACTCAAAGCATACATTCTTGCAGACATAAATTCACATGTATTATGCAAAGGTAGTTTGCTCTGATCACTCAAAAAAAAAATCCCTTGACTAAATTTAAAGTTACAGTATATATGGTATTAGAAACCTAAACAAATCCCTGTTTAGTGCAAAACAAATGAGAAACAGAAGGAAAAATGTGAGCCCTGCATGCTTCTGTGGTGATGAGGAAAAAAACCTCAAACATCATCAAAGGATTCACATCCTGTTAAACAACCTTCCACAGAAGTAAACAACCGAGTTAATAATTATATACATGAAAAGTATAAAAGCGGCAGAACTGATTAACATGATGTTTATTGCCATTTATGATGGTGTACAAACAATAAAGGGGTCAGTATCTTGATTTGTGAACAATATTAAGACAACCAGTGGGAGTTCCATAGATTGCATTGACATCAAGTGTGAAATGATTTTGTATGGCATGTACGAATATTTACTGAGTCAGTAAAGAGGAAAAAATCTAAACATCATCTCATGGGAGACAGTGGGCTCAATGTTCACATAACAACTGGTAAACGGACTTAAAGCTCAACTGTTCCTTTACATTCAGCAGAGTCTGAATTATGGATAAAAACATATTTAAATATTCTGTATATATTTTTAAATGCTTGTTAAATACAGGGTTTTTAAAGTAACATTATTTACATCATATAAATTATATTAAATATCTAATTCACTAATTAATTTTCGAATGATCTGCAAAATTGACATTTTTAAACTGTGTTCTCTTACAGAGGGATTGTGGTTTCAAGAAAGGCAATTTTATGATTTTTAGCTCATTTTGTCATCCTCTAGGGATGTTAATAGGCCCTGGTGGGACATTTTATCATCTTTTCTCCACAAATCTTGAGATATCTGAAAGTGTCATTTGACCGACTGTTGATGATTGAAATGCAGATACCTGAGATTCATCTAAAACTTGACAGAGACAAGTAAACACTCCACAGAGGTTTTGTAAGTTTCCTATTTCAAACAGTTCTGTGCCCGTAGCACAAAAACGAAATCAAATAAAATGTCTTGTAAAATGTGATCCATAATGCATACACTAAATACCAACAAATATCCCAATCAATATTTATACGCTTTTGATTGAGGATTCGGATAAAAACACAAAAGATAAAAAAACACACTTGTAAAAATAATATACTGCAAATAATGCAGCAAGGCTAATCCTCTATTGACAAAAAAAAAATAAGTGTAAGACACTTCATAACTTAGATCTTTAACAATATGAAAATGTAAATTTTCAAACAAAACACCTGCACACATTTACAAGAACTTTCACTGTTGCTTTAAAGGCGTCTTCACATTGTTTGTTGGACAAAACGTGATAGAGCGGCAGTCTGCATATCCGTCGACAGAGACTTGACTTGTTTAAAGAGCCATCCGCTGTCAAGTTTCCCAGCTGTCTGTGCGCATGCGTTTGACTGAGTTCTCCATCTCGGGTGATGATCGAGTGCCCTGTGCTGATATAGCGGTGGCCGTGTGAGAGTCCAGCCGCTGGTCCTCGCGGTCACTGCCCTCATATGAGCTCCCAGAAGAGCTGAAGCTGTCGGCAGGAGAACGGCCCACTTCCTGCGTGGAGTTGGGCCGCGGCCTGGTGTGGATGGCGGGGTACACCGGGTGTCTGGGGGGGGACGCGGGCTCTGATTTGATGGAGACGGTGGAAGAGTCCGAGGCCTGAACTTGAAGTTGTGTGGTTCTAGAGATAACAAGGACGGTTATCAGTATTTACACTAACATTCAAAAAGTTTCGGCCGTTTTTTTGTTTATTAATACTTTTATTCAGCACGAATGTATTGAATTGATAGAAAGTGACAGTAAAGACATGTGTAATGTAACAAAAGATTTCGATTTCAAATTTTCTTTGTATTCATCAAAGAATCCTGAAGAAATGGTTTCCATAAAAATACTGCAGTGTTCTCAATACTGATAATAATACGATTTTTTTTTTTTCCTGAGCAGCAAATCAGCATATTAGAATGATTTCTGAAGGATCATGAGACTTCTGAAGACTGGAGTAATGATGCTGAAAATTCAGATTTGCCATCACAGGAATGAAGTACATTTTAAAATACATTCCAATAGAAAACAGTTACTTTAAACTGTAATAATATTTCACAATTTTACTCTATTTTTTTAATCAAATAAAAGCAGCCTTGATGAGCGTTCTTGGCGAGACTTCTTTCATTAAACATAAAAAAAATCTTACCGACCAGTTTAAGATGGTCAGGCTTTCCCCCCCACTTTTTTCACTTTTGAATAAAAGAGAAAAAGAAAGAAAAACTGCTTGAACTGGTTTTACAGCTCGAACTCCACTTTCACTTTTCAAACAACTTTTTTCTTATCTTTCGACCCTTAATTCTCTTGTATGACAAAAGACTGGAAGTATTTGCCAATGTCATGTGCTTTAAATGGCACCTATTATGCAAAATCCACTATTACATGGTGTGGACACAAATGTCAGTAGGCAGTGCGTGAACACAATCACCCAACAATGATAAAAATCCACCCACTCCTTTTTTTTAAATCCCCATTAAACCAAAGCCGACAATGTCTTGTAAGCAATCCCGGTTTTCTGTTGCTGGATGTAAGAGTGAACATACAGTAAGAGTCTTCATTTTCTCCCGTCATCCGACTTGAGCCACTGAGGACGCAGTGGATTAGTAATGCGCCACAAAATATACCTAAACTCGTTTATGTCTGCGCAAATCATTTCACTCCAGACTGCTTTGTGAACGAGGGTCAATACAAGCTCATTTGCATTTAAAGGGACACACACAGAAACGGCGCGTTTTTGCTCACCGCCCAAAAATGGCAACTTTAACATGCTATAAAAAATGATCTGTGGAGTATTTTGGGCTAAAAGTTCACATTCACACTCTAGGCCTAGGGACATCAGACTTGTTTTACATCTTGTAAAAAGTAGCATAATAGGCGCCCTTTAACACTTTAGGTGAATGAAGGAAATTCATGCCCAAAATGGACCACAATGTGGCATCACACCTCTATGTCATGTTCTCACCTCTGAGCGCTGAACCCTGGCTGACTGTGTCGGCTGTGTTTCCATGACGACCCTGGACCGGATGTGACATCGTCTGATGAACTGAAGCCGTGTAGAGAACTGGCCTCTGCACTGCTCAAGGCAAAATCTGCAAGGAACGAAAGAGTTAAATAGTAAAACAGTCATTCGTAGTGACATGATGTCCAGGGGAACATAACATGGTGTTATTAGATGATTTATTATGCTTAGGTCAATGATATACCTGTACTGAATGATGAGGTCATGGCTGAGTACACAAAGCCCTGGGGATGCAGGCTGGGGGTTGCCATGGATACCACAGGTGTGGTCAGTGATTGGCTGGACTGAGCATTGTCTATTCTCTGAGGTTTAAATAGAAATGGTGGAAACAATAGGGGTTGATTTGTGTGGAGATAAATGAGCTTAAAAAAAGGTATTTACAGACAACAACAAAAATAGATTCAATCTATACTCACTATTCATTGTTTATCATACATCACTATTCATCACACATCACTGTTTTGCAAAACAATGCAGAGAGCTGGAGTTTTTCTGAATAAAACATTATCAAACGGATGGATGGACGGATAGACAGACAGATATTTAGATATTTAGATAGATAGATGGATAGATAGATAGATAGATAGATAGACAGATAGATAGATAGATAGATAGATAGATAGATAGATAGATAGATAGACAGATAGATAGATAGATAGATAGTAGACAGATAAATAGATGGATGGATAGACAGACAGATATATGGATGGGTGGATGGATGGAAGGAAGGAAGGAAAGAAATATGGATGGATGTGTCCTAAGTGTCCAAATAATCTTTGGTTTTCAGTTAAACTTGAATTAAATTAAAGCGTTGACTGTAATGTGTCAAAGAACCACTAGATGGCCTCAGAAGCATGTAAATGTTGAACACCAGGCAGCTGTAATTAAAGTGATTTTCTTACAATTTTCATGACCTAGATAATGAGTCATTATTGAAAAGCTCTTCTGAATAAAACATGATCAAACACCCCTTACCAAATGTTCCTCTCCTTCTTCTGGCAGCTTGCAAGAAAAAGATTTAAGGGGCGTTTCAGGCAGGTCAATACTCTCTCACTGTCTAATGATTTCAGGATGTTTCTCTGACACATGGCAGATAAAGCTGCTCTCACCAGTGAAGAAGTGGTGCTCTGAGGAGGAATGAGCACTCTCAGATCAGGTGTGCGGCCCACTGTGGACGAGGCTTGAGGTTTTGCAGAAACGGCTTTTCCCATTCGACTTCCTTCCGAGCCACTGACGAAGCCATTGGCTAAATAAGGCACAACATTATAAATGTATTTACTTTTATGCATAATTTCTGAATTAAAAAATAAATAAATAAAACACTATTTTACTGAGAGAAAAATCTGAATTGTTTTCTATGGTAATTGACAGCATATATAGAGCTTCACTTGTCTTTAAACTGGAATATTTCATTAACACAAAAAAATGGTCTCAGGAGCGCAGGAAGAACTAGTGGATAAAGAAATCAACTTCCATGAGGTCGTGCCCTCACATCCTGCCCACACCAGGTATTGACACACAGAGGGAGCCATATAAACTCTGACATTCAGATACTTTCATAGAGGGTTAAAGGAACACACTGACTTTTTGGGACTTTAGCTTATTCACTGTATCCCCCAGAGTTAGATAAGTCCATACATACCCTTTTCATCTCCGTGCGTGCCGTAACTCTGTCTGACGCACTCACCGCTAGCCTAGCTTAGCACAAAGACTGGAGGTAAACGGCTCCAGCTAGCACACTGCTCCCAATAAGTGACAAAATAACGCCAACATTTTCCTATCTATGTTGTGATTTGTATAGTCACAGCGTGTTCAAATAACAAGGTCACATGAGACACAGCCATCTTCTAACCGTATACATACTGGGAACTATATGTCAAATCACTCCGCAGAAGTAGCAGTGCCTCGCCTTCTGAGAATATAGTTCCCAGTATGTATACGGTTAGAAGATGGCTGTCTCATGTGACCTTGTTATTTGAACACGCTGTGAATATTCAAATAACAACATAGATAGGAAAATGTTGACGTTATTTTGTCACTTATTGGGAGAAGTATGCTAGCTGGAGCTGTTTACCTCCAGTCTTTTTGCTAAGCTAGGCTAGCGGTGGTTGTGTCAGACAGAGTTACGGCACGCACGGAGATGAAAAGAGTATGTATGGACTTACATGCTTCCTTTAAGAACAGTATGTGCAGTACAGTATAGAGAACATTTTGTGGCTTCATGCTGATAATACAGTAAATCTACAAAATACAAATCCTGCTCTTTAAGAAACATTTATCTGATTTGTGGATGTTTTGAATGTAAATATAATTACAGAGCAAGCTTAGAAATAAACTAAGTGTTCTTTAAACAAACTGTTACTTAGTGGAACTTTATCATCACGGTCAGACACATTGTATAAGTTAACCAAAAAAGCACCTACCCACATGACTGGAGTGCACACCATTTGGAAGTGGGACGTCTGAGGAACCTGGTATACCATCTGAACATAAATTAATCAAAGAAACAATACCTTCTGTTAAAGAGGTTTAAACCTAAGAGATATAAATTAATGTTTCATTTCTAAATGTATGAGACCGATTCCTTAAAGCATAGTTTGACAAGACATAAACACAAAAAAAAGCTATTTTGATATTTACCATGGAAATTAACGATTATCATATTCAACCATTGGCATTCAAAACTACCTCAAAACCTCACTGGAATTAGCATTGAACACCACAGCATTATTTATGATGGTTTTGCTTTGAAAAACATGTGTGTTAATGATGTAGATCCTGACCTATGACAGCAGTGCTGTTGGTGCTCTGGAAGCCGTTGGAGGACAGAGACAGTATGTTCGCCCCGCTGAGGGACACTGGGGTGTCCAGTGAGCTGTCTGTACTGTAGGGAAGGGTGGCGGGGTTGGTGACGGGCAAAGGCATGGAGTAACTCTGGTGACCCAAAGCAGCCGGCTGATGGAGACAGAGATGAGAGAATATTGAGAGGGACGTCCAGGGATGAAGTTCGATTAAAGGCACAGTATGTAAGTTTCACCACAAGAGGTCGCTTAATCAAAACAATAACAAAGGCGTGGCTTGATGATATTATGAATGAGCGTGGAATCATGGGAGTTGTCATCTTCAGCCGACGGAAACATCCGACGGGCTTAGGCAGAAATTATGTTCATAGGTGAGCTAATGTAAAGTGTTATTAACGTTACTGTGGAGTGAAGCAGGGCGGAGCCAAGAGTCTGGGACATTTTACATCACTGTTTTTATTATGCTTATGCCGCAGTCGGCCGCTGCCGCTCCTTTCGTATCGTTGTTTATGGCCAGTGGTGTAGTCTGTGATACGCAGGTATACGCCGTATACGTAACAACTTCGTTTTGTTTCAGAACTTTCACACTTTCATTCATAAATTCACCCCGTCTGTGAAGCGACACGGATCGAATCGCGTAATCCACTCACAAATGGAACTTACTGTATAAAGCAGAACGTCACGGAATTTGGTCACTTTTTGTATACTTTTTTTGTCACAGTATACTCACTACAAAAACTCACCACTGTTTATGGCTATTTTATGATTATTGCAGTTACTACAAATGAAGCTCTTTCTGATTTTGCTATGTTAGCCACTTGACAAAATAGAGTTGTCTCTGAGGCATGACACAAACATGTTCCTCGCAGTAAATCAAGAAAACAAGAGATGCAAACAATAAGACTAGCCGTGTTGAGATTCGTTTCCTGTCGATAAAAGTATCCAAACAGTTGCTCACCTGTCTAATAAAACGCATAATATATTAAAGCATTTTTTTTATTATTATCATTATTAAAGCGTCTTTGGTGTTTTCATGGAAATCAATGATGTCATTGTCAGGCGACAGTGACACGGGCCGTTACTTAAAATAGCTGATTTCTCTGAATGTAAAGTCCTCCTGTGGTGAAAATCAAGCTTTTAATGTTGTTTATATGTCTATGTGGTGTTTTTAGTGAACTTTAAGACAAACCATGTGCAAATTCATAAGTCAACACCATTGCTGAGTATTTTCTCTTTAAAACTGCAGTGAACCAAACACAGTCTCAAACACGCGGTTTGAACTCGCTGGTGTTTCTGACGTCACAAACGACCTTGTAACCAATCACGTCAAAGTGTGATCGCCAACGAGTGGATCTCTGAGCTGGTGTGAGAGAGTGGAGGCGGGGCTAATTTGCATATTCATAGAACCATGTATATACTACATGAGGCAAGGGTGTAGAGTTACATTCAAGCTATTTTAAGGCACGACACATTTTTTATCAAGGTAAAACTTTTAAATATGCCATTTTGGTGATCAAAGATGAGTTTTAAAATGACTAAAATGATTGACTACAGGGGAACTTTAAACACTGTTGGAAACATTTGGAATAATGTAAATACACAAGTCAACAAAAAATATTACACTGTTTGGTTTTTGGATATTTAAATCCTACATATTGTGCCTTTAAACAAGAACTACATACCGTATGCGGTTGCTAGGATGTTCTTGATGGTTGGAACTAGGACAGCATTGGTAAGGCTTTATAAGACTTTCAAAAATTGAAAATTTGACATTGAAACTTTGACTACCCCAAACTTTTGAAAGGTAGTGTATATAACGAAAAACACACGTATCAAACTTTGCTTACAATTTTATGATTTCTCATCATGTTGTCAAACTCTTCATTAATCTTCTGATATTTCTCCTCCGAGTGAGGCGTGAGGACATATGAAGATTCTGGATCTGGGCTGTCACAACCTCTGTGTTCCTTCTTGCTCAGCACCTGGAGGGAGCAGCACAGAATGATGTATGATGGTAGTAAAAATCTACATCCCATTGGAAATGAAAGGTCAAACTGAGTGCAGGTATTCAGTCCATGCATATTTTCAGGCCTGTTACAGAACATCAGAGTGCTAAAGCAAAAGTTTAAGTGCAGGACAGCAGATTGAGGACCCTCTTGCAGCAGTTTAAGAGCCATTATGAGAGTGAATGGAAATCAGAAGCTTATCTCATCCTCAAGTGTCTGTAATGCTGTAACTCTGTGCTTTAATGTTTGGCTTATATTACACCAATGACTTCAAGAGCTCACCTAAGAGATTCTGGAAAACAAATCTACACTTTAATAGTAATCAAAACCAAAAAGATATGCAATGACTGATTTGACAGGATCTGCCCCGAACAAATCATCATCATCACCGACTCCAGGCTGTCTAGGTTTGATGGCTATAGGATGTTGGAGAAGTTAATGCATTTCATGACCACTTTCAGTCTAGTCATTGAGTAATCAATGTGAAAGAGTCCTCCAATGGTAGACCTCCAATAAATGTTGATAAATACAAAAATGACACAATAATCACTGAGAAATTGTATACTAATTTAAAAAAGAATTTTTTGAGGTTTATTACTTTTTTTTTCTCAAGATAAGCATCCTTAATCTTTATAATAATCCCTATTTGGATGGATACTATAACAGAATATCAAATGAAAGCTCATAGTTAGTTATACAAATATACTGTAAAACAAGGTAGGTTATGCTAATGTGAGACCAGTACACATAACTTAGATTCAGAAATGCATTCCTGGTTACACGCAAGCGATTCGTGATTAATAGCCGCTAATGAGTGCAGCGCTTGCCAAAAGTGCCACATCCTTGACTGATAGTATCTCAGGTTTCCTCGGTATGAATGTTGGATAAGACTGGATCTTTATTTTTAGCTACAACCAATTAGCACCACTCGCAGAAAATCTGTTCACATGACTTCAGCTCCAGCATTTAGCTACAGATATCTAGACCCTGAACATTCACCATTTACTTTAAATCTGGCATCTCAACTGAAAATAGTCTCGCAATCACAACAAATATTGCATGTAGAATTTTTTGGGGTTATTAAGACAAAAAATGTACACACTACCGGACATACCAGTCAAAAGTCTGGAATAATTAAGATTTTTTTAAAAAAGAAGTCTCCTATATCAAAAGACAAACAAAAAAAGATTTCTATTTCAAATAAATGCTGTTCATTCAAAGAATCCTGAAAAATGTTTTATCAGTGACCACAAGAACATTACTCAGCAAAAACTGAGTAATGATACTGAAAATTCATGTTAAAATATATTCAAATAGAAAACAATTCTTTAAAACCGTAATAATATTTCACAATATAATGTATTTACTGTATTTTGGTTCAAATAAATGCAGCCTTGGTGAGCATAAGTGACTCTCAAAAATATATAAAAAATCTATTATTTATTCCAAACTTTTTACTGGTAGTGTACGAGTCGCTTTTGATGAAAGCTATGGATAAATGTAAACACAGATGACAATTGCTTATATACCTTGGCAAAAGGAAAAGCACAGAACAGCCTTGGCTAGCTTCACATGCTAATTGTAAATGAAGCAAATGCATGTGACAATGAAGATGTAATTTGAGCACATGCCTCACAGAAGACCGAGATCTATAATTACTCCAGCCTGCGTGCTCGAGATGCAGACCAACTGTTTGCTAACTGCATTACAACAACGGTAAACGCAGCCCGCATCTCCAGATGCTTCTGCTACAAGGTGCATTTGTGTAATCTGTTAAAGGCCCTTCTGTGAGATCAGATATGGGTCATAAGATTCAGAAGAAATCAATCACTACTAAAAGAGATATCTGAAGCACATTAAATGGGTTGCATGCAATCTTTATATGTCAACTCTTGTTTTTAGTTTATTGTAAATTATTTATCCGTGCACATTATTATTCGTGTGCCCTCGTAATCTTTGTTTTAAAAAACATTCCTTCCCTCTTGCAGCGTCTTCTCTTCTCTTCTCTTTTCTGGCGTGAGGGCGGGGCAACCTGTCACTCACATGAGATCCACCAATAGCAAACCAGCTAATCAATTCTCAATGGACAAAATTAAGCCCCGCCCTAAGTTTTTCCTCGTTTGAGAAGCTGTTTCTCTCAGATATACGTCACAACAGGGAAGAAATGCCTACCGCAAATTCCATTTCACGCCGACTAAAAAATGTACAATGCTGATAAGTATTTTAGAATTTTTATTTTGAGATCGAAAATACAGCAATTGAGCCAACTAATTGTTTCTTGACAGAATATGTGGAAACTTGATTTAAAATCTTTCATCTTTTTCCAATCAATTTCAAACTGGTAATTAAATCGGAACAAATCACAACAGAGATTTAATTTTGCTTTTGAGCTGTGTAGCCACTTACTTCCACAATGTCAGAGTTGGTTCTGCTCTCGTGCGGTTCATTGTATTCGGTGTATTTCAGCAAGACTTTGTCCATATCCGTGCTGGCGTACTGGAAGAGCTTGTTGGAGCTGTTGAAGATAATCAGGGCTATTTCACAGTCGCAGAGAACACTGAGCTCATACGCCTTCTTCATCAGACCAAACTTCCTCTTCGTGAATGTCACCTATGAAAATGATAGGAGAAATAGCAGAAATCAGAGCAACCTCCTTAAAGGTGTATATGTTATCATCGATGTCATAGATATCAAATGAAGAGTTCAAGTAACTTGAAGAGATCTGTTCACTGACGGATGTGGTTTTTGCACAAACCAAAAGATACATCTGAAAAAAAACTACATCTAAAAACAGAGAAAACTGTAAATTATGGATGTAGAAACAAATATTGAACTCTAAATGTCTACATCTACACAATATGTATTAAGAAATGAATACTTTTATTCGGCAAGGATGCATTACATTGGTTTAAAGTGAGAGTAAACACATATGATAAAAATAATACAATAAAATTAACAAATGCTGTCCTTTTGAACTTTCTATTCAACTGTTTTAACATTGATAATCATAAGAAATGGTTCTTGAGCAGCAAATCAGCATATTAGAATGATTTCTGAAGGATCATGTGACACTGAAGACTGGATGAAAATTTAGCTTTAACATCACAGGAATAATATATATATATATATATATATATATATATATATATATATATATATATATATATATATATATATATATATATATATATAAACAGAAAACACATTTTAAATTGTAATAATATTTCAAAATATTTTTTTGTTTTAGTATATTTCAGTATATTTTAAAATAAATGCAGTGTTGGTGAGCATAAGACGCTTCTTTAAAAAAACATTTAAGAAAACATTCAACAAACTTTTAAAACGGTAGTATAAATAAAATGAAATAACAACTCTAAGCTTTTAATACTCATACAAAAAGTACTGTGATTCTGTGCTGGTTTTTTTCTTTCCTTTCTAAGTGTATGTTCATTAATAGTATCAGAAGAAGTCACTCTTCACGGCCATCTGATGGGACCCAGCTGTCTGAGTTGCCAGATCTTCTCATGTTTCCTGCCAATTATCGCCCTCCCGGAGGAATCTCAAGCACTTCACGGCTGAGGGACACATTCTTACGACAGTGCATGAAACACTGAGAACAAACTCCTTCAATGTTTGTTGTCAATGTCAGAGTGTATAATCACTTTTGAAAAAGCTTTAACATAGTTCCAGAGGTGAATGAGGAATGATTAGCGCTTTTGGATAATAAAAGAATAAATAATTTACAATGTGAAACAGAATGAAACACTGAAAACTGGACTAATGATGCTGAAAATTCAGCTTTATCATCACAGGAATAAATAACATTTAAAAATATTTTAAAATACAGTTTTTTGGACCAAATAAATGCAGCCTTGATGAGCATAAGAGACTTTTCTATCACTCCCATATAAAATAAAGTACAAACACTGTCACTGGCGCAGTACCTTTTCAAAAGGTACACCATTGTACTTTATTTAGGGTGCACATAAAGGTACATATTGTTACCTGAAGTGTACATATTAATACCTTTTGAAAGGGTGCCGCCCCAGTTACAGCTATACCTTTTTTTCTAGTGAATGATTATGCTAACAGGAAGTCTTAAAGGGATACTTCAGGATTTAGCATCAAGCTTTGTACCAGTAAAACCTGTAGTATTTTCAAATTACCGTGCTTCCCTCCCTCATATCCCCCTGAGACAAGAGATTTATGTATATTTTGTCTGTAAAAAATCCTCAGATGACGCAAAAAACTTAATTTTGTGTCATCGGAGGATTTTTTGTCCAGAGGCTAAAAACTACAGCCAGTAGAAGGCGCTAGATCCGCATGTTTTCAACCCGCCCATAGAGGGAGGGATCTCACTCACAATGTACAAATAGTGTCAGCCATCTTTTTTTGGAAGCTAAGCTAGTAGGTTCTTATTCTGTGGAGAAAGCTGAGTAGTAGGGGTTACCATCCTCTTTTTCCCGGACATGTCCGGCCGTCGAGATTGTCTGGGATTCGGCTTTTGCTTTCTGCAGTCGCCATTCATTGGTTACATGCACACCTTTTGTTTCAGTCTAACTGAATTCATTCCGATTGGTGAATCTGAATGTAGTATTTACATGAACGCTAAACAAGTGATGGGTTGATGTGCGTTTTAACATTGCTAAGAAAATTCCCGCTCCTCTGTGAGAGATACGAGACCGGTGCGTCTCACAGGTGTCGCTCATCAGTAATCTCGCCGTTCTCCCGCGGCCCTCAGTCTCGTCCTGCTCGCCACAGTAAACATAATGAATGGCGACTGTAGAACGCAAAAGCCGAATCCCGGACATTTTGGGCGGTCTCGAAATCCCGGGCAGACTCATGGAGACTCACTAGTAGCATAGCCTTGTTGTTTAACTGCGCTCTGTTCCCGGTAGGCGTGGCCTCGTAGGGCAGTGAAGCAAGTGCATTCTGGGAGTTGTTGTCTTTCATCCACATGAGCCACAAATACATTTTCTGGCTTTTCTCAGTCTAGAAGGCTCCAAATTCAAAAATAATTTCACATTTCTACTACATAAATTACCCATTTTAAATACACATTCATCTTTACAGAGGTGAAGTATCCCTTTAAGGCTTTTTACATCATACTTAAATAAATGAAGCCTTAAATAAACTTGCTGATAATTAATTTCTAATAATACTGTATAAAACAAATGGCAAAATCACTTCATACAGTACAGAGGAATTAATAATTTACACAGGAATATATTTATATGTATAAGTAAAAAAAAAACTTCATTGTAAATCACTGTGTGTACCAAAAATAATCTTCAGAACAAGAGCGCCCAGACAAGATAGGGTTTGTGGAGCTGGTTAGAATTATAAATGTAGATCCCAGTGCAGACTAGGTAAATCCAGGCCTGTCTCTGTGGTTTTGCTGTGAGTGATGGCCATCAGGGGCAGAGAGAGAGACCGTACAAGCGCTCAGACTGACTAGTCTTGTAATGAGAGATGTGGAGCCCTGAACTGCTCTCAATACTGCGACCACACCACAGGGACTGCAGTCCGCTGAGGAACACACACAAGAGCTCCTGTGTGCAGACGCATGGAGTCTGACCTGTGCATTCATTAAACACGAGACATGAGACATGGGGCACTCCTGAGCGCTCATTTGAACAGAAATAAATCACGTATGTTAGGATTGAAGGTGTGGGACGTTCCTGGTGCTCCAGTGGTCTACAAAGATGAAGGAGTTTGTAAGATATATATATATATAAAAAGGCATCTAAACAGATTGAGCTTATGATGATACATTTGGCTGCATCTGATGCTGTTCATTAAAGTGGGAATAAATGGGAATTGTAAGGATTTTAATGGTCAGATTTCTTTTTAATTGTTCTGAAGAAACGTTCTGAATGATTTAGTAAATGAGTCAGCGAGTCGCTTCAAACGAAAAACTTTTCGTGTTTAAGTTTGTGTCTGATTTGTCAGTCTTTTTGACCAATTCCTTTAAAAAAAAAAATCATAATACTGTAGTTATCCGCTCATGAACCGGATTGTACTGGTCTCTGTTGCTGTATGCAACCATCAAGGCAATGAAAAAATTTAACTGGTTCTTGATTCCAAATCTTAAGGTTGATATCTAGAGACCAGTAACAGTAATATTGTTCCTGTGACGACAAAGCTGAAATGTCAGCATCATTACTCCAGTCTTCAGTGTCACGTGATCTTTCAGAAATCATTCTAATATGCTGGTCAAGAAACATGTATTATTATTATTATTCAATGTTAAAAACAGTTGTGCTGCTTAATATTTTTGTGGAAATCATGATACATTTTCTTCATGATTCTTTAATGAATAGATAGTTGAATGAATGAAACCCAAATATTTGTAACTAGAAGTCTTAACTGTCACTTTTGGTTAATTGAATGCATCCCTGCTGAACATACAGGAAATATTAATTTCTTTAAAAAATCTACTGACCCCAAATTTTGTAATGGTCATTTATTTAGTCAACATCGTTTTTTGCAAATGACTTAAAATAGATATTTATCAACACAATATTTAGCCTATCTATAACAGAAAATGTGCAAAGGCTCTTTGTAGATTTAAGAACTGATTCACTTATGTTTGGAAAAGTCTGGCGAATACATTAGTCTTGAGTTGCTAGTGAAGTAGCAACTCAAAGCTTTATATATTTACAGATCTACAGTAGATGGACTTGGAAAACACCGGACACATTTTTTTCCTGCAGGATTTGTAAAGCAGACGTCCTCATCTTACCTGTCTGTTTCTCTCATCCATTATGCGGGTAATCTGTATCTTCTTTCGGCCCATTGTCACTTCCCTTTCTTTCTTTTCGCTATTGGAAATCTTCTTTTCTCTCCCGTGGTTATGGTAGTTTATGTTCTGGCTTTACTGCATCGTAAGAAAACACCTGCTCTCTGCATGCTTCACCACAACAGAACCTGCAAGAGAGCCAAGGAGATGTTAGGCACTGCACACAATTCACATGAACAAACAAGAGTCACTGATGATAATAATTTGCACTCAACATTTCAAAGACACCTGTAGCATAACCAAACACATTTTCGAACATGTCCATTTTTAGAGATCTCTCTTGTAATCTGATTTGCTGGCTGGTGTAAACAACAGCAGTATTATCCTAAACACACTGGATTGTGGGAGCAAGAAAACTGTCAACAGTGTTTATCATTAACCTGAATTTATTTCCCATTAAAATCACATCGTACAGCTGCTAGCGCACATAATCTACCACAATCCCTCATATATCTACAATTACAACATGTAATCTGGGGAATCCTGAAAGAAAAGCATCCATCATCACTTTCATTTACAGCGCATGCTGTCGTTTCCTTCCAGAACTGTACAATACACATCCAAGCCCAAGAGAGAGAGATAAAACATTACATGAAGGTCTTACTTTTGCTCGTATTTATTCCTCACTCAGAATGCTTCCCAAGAAATATAAGAAAAGATCACTCCAACTGTTTATGGAGTTCATAAAACCTAAAAACTGGCTACAAGGACTTTTTTTTAAAAAAGCGTGTCCTTCGGAAACCTGTTTGTGGAGAAATCCCACCTGATGTTCCCAGTGAAGGAGCGGATCTTGAGATCTGATGGAAGACAAAGGAACAACACCCGTATTCCTGCACTTTCACACCTTCCCGCTCAGCTCCACCGTTACCAGGGCAACCAACGAGATGCCTTACATATGATCCATCAACTCTAAGTGAAAAGAGAAGGAACCAATGCGATATACATCACTGTATATTTCAGCAATGTTTAATAGGAGTGTAAGTTCGGATTTAATGTGAATAAAAATATGGTGTTATACAAATTGCCATATATTACTTATAAAGTTATAACTTTTTTTTTATTGTGAATTATTTACATAACAGATGAAATGCATGTGGGAATGATATGCTATTCAGATGCTGAGAGATTCATCACGCAAATATATAAGTGAATTTCACAGCAACGGTGAGGTACACTTTGGGACTCTTCTGCCGCCCAGGTTTTGCATTAATGTAGTTTGCATAGCGGTACTTTCACTTGTTTAAGAGGGTTTGCATCTGCGGTTAATAAAACACCACTTTTCATCAATCAATCTATCTATCTATCTATCTATCTATCTATCTATCTATCTATCTATCTATCTATCTATCTATCTATCTATCTATCTATCTATCTATCCTGTAAAAAAAATCCAACTTGTGTTTTGTATGACAAATTCAGTTTTTAAAGTTTATTCTAAAGTTAAAACTATTTAACATGAACAAAGTTGAGATAACTCAAACAAATGGATTAAATAAAAATTTAGACCGATCAGTGTGACCAAATTATTATTTAAAGTTGGGAGAACTAACAACTTTAAGTTTGTAAATGCTATAAAACTCAAGTTGAGTAAACTAAAAAGTCCTGTAGCTGGTTGCTTAAAATTAAATTTATACATTGAGAAAACGCAATATTTATAGTCAACTGAACATATTGGTAGTTTAACAACCAAGATAGTTCAACTTAATATATTATATTGATTGAACATACACACATTAGTTTGTGCAACTAATTGACCCTAAGTTGAGAAAACTCAAAAATGTCCTGCAGCTGGTTGCCTTAAACTTCTAAGTTTTCTCAACTTTTTTTTTACAGTCTATGTATCTATCTATCTATCTATTTATCTATCTATCTATCTATCTATCTATCTATCTATCTATCTATCTATCTATCTATCTATCTATCTATCTATCTATCTATCTATCTATCTATCTCTCTCTATCTCTCTCTCTCTCTCTCTCTCTCTCTCTCTCTCTCTCTGTCCGTCCGTCCGTCCGTCCGTCCGTCCGTGAATCAGTAGAAAGGACTCAAATCAAACGTCACTAATTTGAGACATTCTCATAAAAGAACCTAAAAGATTAAATTCTCCACTTACAGATAAAAAAAAAAAACATAATTTACAAAGAGTGACTCAGATGGATGAATGTTTCCGGCAGACCAATACGATTCAGACAGATACACTACTGGCATTGTCACACAGCACACAGACATGACATAATCTTACTTATAGCCTTGCTCTGGAGCTGAGTACATGTCTGGCCTCCTTACATAAATCCTTCTTAATAATTCATTACACAAAGCATGAACACAGCATTATACCCTGTGGTCTTATATGAGGACGACTGCATCCGACCAAGGCCTCGTCTGTTAATTAAGAGTTGTGATTGTTTCCATAATAAATGCAGGCGGACACAGATACGTTCTGCAAAACATCTGGCTTCAGGGGTCTCGTGTCGTATTTCTTTTGTTGTTGAACCTTTTATTACTGTATATCCTTGTTTTTGCTCTTCAAAGAGATCTGCATATGTAGTTATATCTATTATGATGTAATTTAACTAGATTGTTTTATTGCATGAATGTTTGTAGAAGTATTCAGACGGATGGCTTTACAAAACAATATACGGTACTGAGATTCTTGAGTTTTTGGAAATGTCATCAAGGTTTAATTGTACAAGTTCTGGACGGGTTTGTTTAAAACTCACAACTGCCTGTGAACTTCTGTAACTGTGTATAATCAGTTTGGAGTAGTCCAAAAACAATGACTTTTACAGCAAGTTTCAATATGATCCCATTAGTATTCACATTGGGGTCGGTTTTTGAAAGAAGTCTCTTATGCTCACCACACTGTAAATAGAAAGTTTAAAAAGTTGCTGCCTTAAATTTTTGAGTACAATCAACTTGGATGTTTAAGTAATTTCTACTTAAATTATATTAAACTGACTTAAATAATTAGTTAAATCTTGAATAATAATTTTTTTTTGTTAAAAATTTAAACCAATGTACAAACAAGTGTCAACTTATTGATTGTATAATTTTTTACAGTGAAAGGCTGCATTTATTTGATCAAAACATACAGTAAAAAGTGTATTTTGTGAAAACCGTGACACGTTTTTTTCCGGATACTTTGATGAATAGAATTAAGGTTTTAAAAAAGGCATTTATTTGAACTTGAAATATTTTGTAACATTATAAATGTCTTTACTGTCACTTTTGAATTACTTTTGTAGTGCACCCTTGCTGAATAAAGTATAATTTTAATATTTTTGAGAGAAAAAAAGTAGGCTAAGTGTCCTTTTACTGTGACGTCGCAATTGTAAAAAAAAATGAATTAGCTTTGAGAGATTAAAGTCACAATTATATGAACAGTTAGTTGCAGAGAAATAACCTAACAATTGCGAGATAAAAAGTCACAATAATAAGTCACAGCATAGAGATATGAAGTTGCAATTGTGAGATATATAATCACAATGCGGAAAAAAATATGCACACATAACCAAATAAAATGAAAGAGATCATCCTGCAGAAAAAGCATGGCACAAATCATTGATTAAATTATTCATTAATAACAGTCATCAAATAAAGCCCAATAAAACCTCAAATTGCATATAGAAGAAAGAGCTCAATCGCTGTACACTGACTGGTCTCTCCAAAACACATTTAATAAGATCCGCCAGATATCCCCAGACTCCTTTTCCTTACAGGCTTCCCGAAGTGTTTTTGCAAGAATATCAACTCCTCAGATTTGTTTTTACTCTTTCGTTAATATTCTGCCCTTTCAGCAAATAGAACATTTCCTATTTATGGTACGACTTAAGCACACACAACCAAAGAATCCCTGCTGAGTCCCAGACGTAAGAGCTACCGACAGACTCCATCCTGCTGTGCTTGTTCATGATATCATAAAGCCCACACTGAGAACTAATGTACGTTAATCTCATGCTGTCTCTGAATTAGTTCGAATCAGGAATGTCTCGACCTGACACCATTTCGTTATTTGGTTTATCTGGTCAGCATATATATGAATGGATGCATGCAATGTGAGCAGGGGCGCAGTGACCAGTTGTCGCAGAAGAAAGTCAAGTCTTAGCCATTACAATAGCAACGGATGTAGATATACCAAATATTGACTTCATTGTTTGAACAACAGGGCTGCCAACTTTTGAGTTCAGCTTGGAGTGAGAATTAATGAGCTTATTTGATTTCAATATCAATTAATTTGGATATATAGTACTCTCAAGGAGAAAAAAAACTTTCTTAACTAATGTTGTAAACTATACAGGGAACCCTGTCAGCTGGTACATTATTATTACAGTCTCCCTGTAGTCAATCATTTTATCCCTTAAAAGTCATCTTTGATCACCAAAATGACATATTTAAGCGTTTTTTAAAGCAATTTATGATATTTAAGCGTTCAAATTAGCCCCGCCTCCACTCACTCACACCAGTTCATAGATCCACTCATTGACGATCACTCGTTGACGATCACTCGTTGACGTGATTGGTTACAAGGTAGTTTGTGACGTCAGATACACCAGCGATTTCGCTTTTTTGAGAGACTGTCTTTGGTTCAGCAATGGTGTTGACTTATGAATTTGCACATGGTTTGTCTTAAAGCATATTAAAATCACCACATAGACATATAAACAACATTAAAACTTGATTTTCACCACCAGGGGACTTTAAAAGTTAAAAATTGACAACTGATTTGTATACAATTGCCTATAAGGCCGTTTTTTAATGGTATTTTTTAATGGTATTTATAGACATTTTAAGAAAAAAATTATTTACCTGTTGAGAGTATGTTGACAGTCTGTGTAGTAACTGTAGTTGTAAAGCTGAGCTCCAGGAAATCAGTTATGAGGAGGCTTTGACAGTTACAGATTTGAAAAACAAAAAGGCGGGAATAAAGAACCCTAAACTCTAACCATTTCAGCAAAGAATTCTTCAGGACTATACGGTACTAAATAGAACTGTTACTACATGTAAAGAACCTTTAAAGAACCATATTTTTTTAGAGTGTATAATGACTATGTAATTTAGTGCAGTTTTTTAGTAAAAAAAAAAAAGCACCACTCTAGAGTCAATTTATCTCGCTAACTATACAGTTTATGGACATTGAATGGCTTTTCTGAAGTAAATGTAGTTACATGACATTGTTTACTAACTTTTTTATCCGTAGCTGAAACACGTTTTGAGCGATTCGAGACATGATTTCAGTAAGTCATACTGGTTCCCTTTCAGTCAGTCACATTTGATGTTACGTCTGAACTGACCGTGGAATTGACGTAACGTCTCCGTTCTCTCTTTCAGGGAACGAGGGTTAGATACTTAACCAAGACATACTTTCGACATACCATCTGATGTTCCTACATGTTTATTTCGTGCTATTAAACGGAAGAGATGATCAGTTGACGTATGCCCAACGCTGCAGCTTTGTTTGAACTGAGGATATATCTGTCACGCCACATTAAGAGCGCCAAAACGGTATTTATTGTTTGAATTCCGTAACAAAACGTACAAAATGTAAAAGCTGAGACTTTGTTTCATATCAAAAGCACATTGTCTGTGTCCTCTTTGCTCCCACTGCGTGAGAATATGGACGTGTGGCGTGAGAGCATGAGAACAGTGTCAATTGCGTGATTCGTCTTAGTTATACAGTCCAAATATTCAGTCCTAAAAATAAGACCTGAAACCAAATCTGAAGTTCTAGCTGCGAGAACAAAGCCCAGATTGTGCAAAATACATCCTCGATGGAAATAAATAATTGCTAACGAATTACATATTACAACAAACCCTCAACCTCTGAAGAAGCAACTATTACGAGAACAATTCCTTCTAAAATATAAAAGTGCTGGCACACAATCCAGTTTATTTTACAGAGACAATCGAATCTCCCTGTACCTGCAGAAATACTTGTCAGGCCCATAATATGTGAACCGCTGCAGTTCTACCATTACAGGGTCAAAGGTGACACCAAAGATCCTTAACAGATCTCGAGAGGATTGCTTTGAGGAATCGGATTAAAAGAAGACTTAGCCAACTCCAATTAGATCAGGAAACCTCATCCTCCATATTGACTATAGGTCGAAAGAGTAAACGGAAATGAAAAAGACACAACTGATGTTCTTAAGGCAGGTGGAAGAAAGTATGAATGGAACTGCACTGATTTTAATCAGGTTCTAAATCTGATTGATTCTGATCTGATAGTAAATGTCAGTCAGTTGGTCAGTATCACTTATTCAGTGACTGTACTTGTATGCTTATTAGATGTTTATTTACCAAACACTCTTTTTGAATGTAAATTGTTTTATAACTTTTGAAGAGTGATGCGAGAAAATAAACTAGTTAAACTATTTCTCTCTCTCTCTCTCTCTCTCTCTCTCTCTCTCTCTCTCTCTCTCTCTCTCTCTCTCTCTCTCTCTCTCTCTCTCTTTCTCCTTCCTTCCTTGCTTTTTCTTTCTTTCTTTCTTTCTTTCTTTCTTTCTTTCTTTCTTTCTTTCTTTCTTTCTTTCTTTCTTTCTTTCTTTCTTTCTTTCTTTCTTTCTTTCTTTAACCTGTGTGAAAGTCATCACATCATCATCATCATAAAAAAAAGAGCTTCCCTTGAAAAACTAAACTATTAACAGCGGATTTATGCGAAAATAATTCAACTGCAGAATGCCACGAGAGAGCCATGTAATACAGAAATAGAAAAAAATCTCAAGAATAACATTCTATTTTTCAAAAATCCCCCTAACAAAATTGTCATCCCAGTTCTCACAAACCTTGGATCATTGTTTTTTTACACCATTTTATGAGAAGACACTACAGCAAACATAACGTGCAACGTATTACTTATACTTCTAACCTTTGCTACAGATGTAGTTTAGCACAATGAAACAATATGCCATGTCGCCTAAGTTCACAACAGAATTGTATTCTGTATTACACTGTATTTTACGCATCGCCAGACAGTTTAATAAAGCCTGGAGTAGTTGGCAGTCCAGTCCCGGAGGCACAGCGCCAACCCTCCTCAAGCCCTCAGGTTTGGCTGCGATCACTAAATCTTAACAGTCTGTCTAATAAAGCGCACTCATGCTCCTTCCTCAAATCTAATGTACAGTTTGATTTGGCAAAGTGTAGACGTTTCTATTTACACTTCACAAAAGAAAGCTTCTTGGGTCTGCAGGAAGCCAGACTGGGGAGCTAATATTTAGAGACAATTATATTTGATTTCTGTATTTATCGAGTATAATTTCTAAAGGATGGTAAATCTATTTCGTTTCAAACATGTGGAGCGTTGGTCGGGCAGAAGGCAGCCAGAGGTCTATGGCTGTGTTGTTGGAACAGACCCCACATGAGAATGAAGTCAATTCTTCTGAAGTATAGACAGCTCAAAAACACATAAAGCCCATTGAAATGGTATGATATATTTAAAAAAACATGCATATGATAGGTTAGATATGCTGTTAATCAAATGTAATTGATTAAATGTAAAATTACATGTAGAAAAACATTAGTTTGAAAGAGCCAATATATGTTAAGCGTTGGCTTAAGGTGCATTGCATTACATTGACAAGAAAGAGAATCAATGCCATGACATTGGTACTCGCCTCTTACAACAATCAACTTGATGCGTTGACTTTTAACATCATAACACAGCATTGTAGTCAGAATATTTGAAGTCAATTTTTCTGTGGCAACATCAATGTCAATAAACAGTTAAACTCGTTAAGCTTTTCTTCTGAACCATTTTGCTATTAATTTTACATAAATTGCATCAACTGATGTCAATTAGATTTTTAGTGTTCACATAATAGGCAATGGAATTAACAATGGACATGCTCTAATAACATTTAATATTTAGAAAGCTTCACACTACATTTTTTGCCATCATTTTGAACAATAAATAAATAAATAATTAAATGTCACTTGATAATTTCTTATAATGCATTGATAGACTATTATTAAGCGTGGCTTTAAGTGTCTAATTATTTTTATGCTCCAAAATTGCCTCATATGCTGTAAACTGACATCAAAACTCACATGCACTCTGTAGCCATAAGTTACACATTCTTTGTGATTATTAACTGAATTTGGATTATTTATGTAGACCTTTAAAAAAAAAAATCACAATAGCATACGATTACAGTGCAATTGAATTAAGCCTTTTTTACAAACCAAAGTGGCAGCAACTACTTTCTATCTTCCATCAAGCCCAACATCACTGACAGACACGTTCAACAACAAAAACACGTAAAAGCGACGAATAATGACGTCACACACTTGCTCGTAACTTAAGTAGGCCACGCGTTATCAACGAAATTAGTTAGCTAATTAAATCAAATGTGTAATTACGTTGCTTAATGCGACTTATTAATTCACCAACAAGCGTTTAAATCCACATCGCTACATCAGAGAGCAGAGTTCTCACCTTCAGTCGGGCGCCTTCGAGTTGCAGAAAGACAAAAGGAGCGCAAACCGAGCGAATGGATTTAAACAGCAGGAATCATGTACACTGTGTAATCCCGAGTCATTGTTGGACTCGTGCACGCGCTGCTCGCTGCTCCTCCTCCCTCTACATCAGTGTGTCCTTCAGAGACCTTCCACTCCACCACCTCACAAACACACACACACCGGTCACCACATAACAGATACATTACACGAGCCTGCTGCAGTAGTGTATTCACAATTACTATATTCATATCACAACAGTTTCTATCTATCTATCTATCTATCTATCTATCTATCTATCTATCTATCTATCTATCTATCTATCTATCTATCTATAACAACTTTTGTGCATAAATAAAGAATTGTGAGGACATATACGAAATAAATAACATCTGTGCATACAATTAATTATTCTGAGGAAACACACACACACACACACACACACACACACACACACACACACACACACACACGCACACACACGAAGATAAAGTAAAACTGATAAAGGAAATGTTACAGTAAACTACTATGACTGTAGATGACTAAATGTCATTAGTTTTAGTGGGAAGATGAAGAGCAGGAGAGACATCTGTTGGCCTGTCAAGGGGTATATATAGTGTCAGGGACAGGAACATATATTACAATACATGTTTCATTCAGGGAGATTTATGAGATGTTTTATCACAGAGGCCTGACTGTTAACGGTCTCCGTGAAGTCAGTGACAATGCAGGACTGGAGCTTTTTCCAGGCTGAGGAACAAAAAATTAAATTAAATGAATAAAATCACCTAGTATAAAACCATACATTTCACAATTACTAAGGTAACAAGTATAACAGGCGCTGAAGTATTTGCATCTTAATTTATGTAAAATGATGCAGACAGCACTAAGAAGAATTGTGAGGTGAATATCTGCATGGAGTAAGATCTCATGAAATCTATCCATACTTTCTGTTATAAAATTACTATTATAAAATTATAAAATAATCAGTTTCTGCTCTCAGTTGAGAAAACATTTTTTTTCCCATTTGCACAATCAATTAGACATGATTATATTTGCATATATTTACATATCATTAGAGTGACTACATTAACCACTCCCAAGTAAAATACATACGGTAGACCCCAAATTGTTTTGGAATACTAAGTCGAAGCAAAAAGGTCTCATTTTCAGAAAGCACAGTACTGGGTGCAATAGTTTCTTCATGTCCGAGCAGTTGTGATCATGGAAGAGAAAAATACTGTAAATAATACCCTTAAAGATCATATTTCAATTCTCAGATCCACAGAGCAGACATTTCATTCAACTCTGTTGTCAGAGTATTTCCAGATGATATACATAAAAATATATCACAAGCAATATTGTTCCTACGTGTCTAAAAGTAGAGTTCAAGTGTTTCTAAATTCTGTGTAAAGACGCAGTGTCATATAAAACCCATACGATATGCCAGCTCTGAGGCGGCTTAAGTGAGATGCCACATCAGTTTTTTTTTTTGCCATTTCAATCAGGAGCTTGAAAGAATCAACATTCGAACACAAACCAATGTCATGATTCTGTGTATTCATGCTGCACACTGTATAATGCACAGATGCAGCTTCAGTGCTGCCATAACGGTTACATTCACAGTCAAAATGGTGTTCAATATGAATGAAATTGAAATGAGAAAACCTACAAGAGGTGTTTTAAACATTGTTATTATTGCCAAACATTCGAACAGCACAATTACTGTACATATAAATGCCAACATGAAACATCAACATAGTAAAAAGTTAGGCTGAACAAACACTTCAGATAAAAATAAAGAACTGTAAAGAAACAGTAACATCTATACATTAGTAAGAAAGTCATGCTCACGCCAGCTGTTTTGCTGCTGTATACGGCACAATGACTGACAGATGTAGTGTAGAATCAGCAAATCTCACAATTCGTGTCTCAGTCTTTTGAAAAAATTCTCTTACACAAAAATAGTACTATTCGAGAACAATCTCTTGAAGCTGCCTTCAACGAGAACAATCAATTTCATGTTTTCATTAAAGTCAATTGGCACTTTATAGCAGTCTGTAGTCAAAGCTTCACGAAAGACTCGTAACACAACACACATGTGATTGTGTTTGAAAAGAGCTGAATCCTGGTCACTTTAAGCACACACATACACTTGTATTATGAGCCTCAGATTAAACTGACACACATTTATATATAAAAAGGAAAGAAATATGTCATGGTCTTTATTAATTACTTAAAGAAACATGACATCTCAAGAGCTCTAAATGAAACAAATCTATTTTCCTTTCAAATTAATACACAAAATATCTATATCTCACTTAAAAAGTCGTTAAATTTATATGTTGGTGATCTTTAAAACAGAATAAATGTTAAGTTTCTCAAGAAACCTTCATCCTTTTTGGTTACAGCAAACCGCAACAATCCCCACACAAACAATACTTTATTGATCGATTGCTTCGGTTCTTCTCATTCTACATTCATTTGTGAAATGAAATGTAATCAGGTTTAACCAACTGCTGGTTTTCTTAAAGATGCTACACTCAGAACATACTTTAATGTCTGTCATGAAGATCTTCGGGACGGTGGGCTGTGAAGTGTTCCTGAAGTGGGGCTTGAAGCTCAGAAAGTCTCTTGCGATGTCCTTTGTGAAGAGGAAAGCACCATGAGCAGTGCTGTGAGGTGATCGTGTGTAAGACATCAGCCCTGCAGGTCAAACGTCCTCAGACACTGGCTAGAGCAGCAGTACGCTACAAAACTTACTGTGGTTCTGTGGAAGGAAACAGAGAACATCTATTTGCACTTATAACATCATCTCCTGGTTTCACAGACAAAGCTTAAGGTAGTCCCAGACTATTAACTGAACGCAACTTGCACTGACACTTCTTAAAACATGTCAGTGCCATTGTTTTCAAAGGCTACTTGAACTAAGGCTTAATCCTGACTTAATCTAAGAGAAACCAGGCCAATAAGCTTCAAATTTTGAGTTTGTGCTTAATAAAACCTAAATGAAAACATTTGATGTGTACAAACTTTCAAAACTTTGAATAAAAGACAATGCAATAATTTGAGGTAAAGACGTGACCACACAATTGTTTTCATCTTCAGAAATGAACTTGAAAAATGTAGAAATATATAAAGTATAAATATAGGACATAAGCACTGAATAATATTAATTAACTACTTCATATAGACTTGTAACTATGCATAATTTACTGTTATTACTATAGTAAGTGCATGCAGAACTATGTCACCTTAAAATAAAGTGTTACTGACAATTTGAAGCCTGATCACTTCCAAAAGCACACACACCTCTCCTCATAAAGCAACGCTCAGAAATTTAGTATTTAGGTTTAGAGATTTTTAAAAAACCCTAAGACTAAGAACAACCAAGTAAGATTCTCACCTTACCAAAAAACAATACAGTATCAAAAACTCTGCTATGGTTAGTTCAAGTGAAGCAATCTCACAGGAAAGAGATGATATTTTAAAATCATTTTTATGAGCTTTCATCCCTGAGCACTCAAAATATGCAGATATATGTGCACATATAAGGGAGGTTATTTTACTCCATCTTCATAAGCATGTTGATGAAGTGATATTGAAACAGCGAGGGTTTCCTGGTATATTTTCACTAAATACACGCTAACCTGATGACCTGCGATTGAAAACGGAGAGTATAAAAGGTGAAAAAGAAGCAAATGGAAAAGAGTTCCCTTAAACGAATAGCTTCCCTCTCTTTCTTTGGAGCAGCGCTGGTCTGCAAACGACCGCCGAACACTCAGGGTAAGAGGTAATTGGCGAGTGGATTAGATCTCTTAATGCACGTGAAGTAGCTGAGAGCAGCAGTCCAGCAGGCTGATTCGGTTACGCTACTGGATGTTGATACCAAACCACAGCGTTGCATTACAGATGGAACATGACGGGTATCAGAGCAAGCACAGCTCAATTCAACCAATCAAACAAGCAGGGAGATGAGGAGATAGGGGAAGTGAGAGGGGTCAGAGAGTGTGTGTGTGTGTGTGTGTGTGTGTGTGTGTGTGTGTGTGTGAGAGAGAGAGAGAGTTTTCTGAATGCAAGATATGAGATATGAAAGAGAGTATGTATTTGGTAAATGAATATGCACATAACAGCAAATGCGCATGCATTGTGGTACTTAATATTGAACATTTAATATTCAACAATATTATTGACACCATTATATAAGAACTGAACTGAGCTGGACGATGACATCACATTTTTTTCCAGAGTGGCTATATATATATATATATATATATATATATATACATATATATATAGCTGCAGTTATTAATTTAGTTATATATATATATATATATATATATATATATAACTAAATTAATAACTGCAGCTATATATATATGTATATATATATATATATATATATATATATATATATATATAAATTAACTAAATGAATAACTTAACAACTACAAAAATGAGCTATCACTGAACTTACAAGGGGTGGTTGATTATGATTTCACTTCTCTAACTTTACTTTGTGTTTAGTTAGTGTGTAATGTTGCTGTTTGAGCATAAACAACATCTGTAAAGTTACAATGCTTAAAGTTCAAAGCAAAGGGAGATAATTGCTTTTAAAGAAACCGTTTTTTAAAGACTACAACAAACGGCTGGTAGGGACTACACGACATTCCTCTCGGGTTAGTGACATCACCAACCCTAGAATTTACATAAACCCCGCCCCCTGAACACGATTTATAGATTGTCATGGCAGAATATGCTAATCAATGACTAGAAGATAACTAGACATAAGCTACATAAATTCATCAACTAACCATTCAGAAATGTCCTGTTGCTTCTACATGTTGTCACTTCTTCTTGAGTCTCTCCATTATTGTCCGACTCCGGTTTGAACATAAACATTGACATTTTCAGTGCATGTCTGTGTGAGGTAAAAGGACATGAGAACTTGAAGCTCCGCCCCCTGTGCCGGGAGCAGCAGCTCATTTGCATTTAAAGGGACAGACAAAAAACGGTGCATTTTTGCTCACCCTCAAAAAGTGACAACTTTAACATGCTAGCTATATAAAAATATCTGTGGGGTATTTTGAGCTAAAACTTCACATACACACTCTGGGGAC
Organism: Phoxinus phoxinus; assembly: GCF_949152265.1. Taxonomy (NCBI): domain Eukaryota; kingdom Metazoa; phylum Chordata; class Actinopteri; order Cypriniformes; family Leuciscidae; genus Phoxinus; species Phoxinus phoxinus. The sequence goes on along the minus strand of NC_136877.1, from coordinate 43,583,887 downwards.
ATCAGAGACTTATTTTACATCTTGTGAAAAGGCCATTATACCACCCCTTTAAGCTGGACTATGACGCTATTTTCTTCTGGAAACAAACTTTGTTGCATTATTTTCCTGTTATCACTGTAAAGCTGCTTTGAAACAATCTGTATTGTAAAAAGCGCTATATAAATAAAGGAGACTTGACTATTGACCTACTCAATCCCAGAATGCATTTAAAGGGGGCATCCACTACCGTTCAAGTTGGGTAAGTTTTATGCTCACCAAGCATAAATGCTCTGCATTTATATGATAAAAACTAAATACAAAAAAATCGTAATATTGTGAAATATTATTACAATTTAAAAGAATTTGCTTCTATTTTAAAAGAACTGTTTCTGTTTTTATATATCACTGTGAAATTTCAGCGTCATTCCTCCAGTCTTTAGTGTCACATGATCATTCAGAAAACACTGAAGTACAGTGAGAGCGATTCAAAAGCATACAGAACCGCCTGCTCTCTAATCCCGGTACTTTGATGTTGGTCTGCGCAGCGCAGCTTCAAGTCGAACACACCTATATATACATTTTTAGAACCAGTATAACTAAAAAGTGTTGCCTATATTAGCTTTAATGTTAAAATAATTGAATGTGAGTTTTTAATATAATTTTTTCTGACCTTTATAGCCATGCTGAAAGTGACAATGGATAATTCACCTCAGATCTTGAAAATATTTTTTTGAAAACAAGAACGTTCAAACTGTGAACTCAATGTGAACAAACAAATGTATTCTATGACAAAGACGGTTTCAGTCATTCAGTATGTATTTTTAATTACCGGTATGTTAAAATAGTCTAATATCTATGAATTTGATTATGTACTTAAAGGGATAGTTCACTTTAAAATGAAAATTCTGTCATCATATACTCACCCTCAAGTTGTTTCAAACCTGTATGAATTTCTTTCTTCTGCTGAACACAAAAGAAGATATTTTGAAAAATGTCGGTAACCATTAACTGGTCCCATTGACTTTCATAGTATTTGAGGGTGAGTATATGATGACAGAATTTTCATTTTAAAGTGAACTATCCCTTTAATCCATTTCGTTGCAGGTGCAGTGCACTGGCAGAGAGACTCCGCCCACACTCATCCAATTGGCTGTGATCTAGTCGTGTCTAGTGCGGACAGACTGTCAGCAGGACACGGTGTAAAGTGGAATTCCAAAACACACACTTGTGATATGATGTTACTACAGCATCAGTACCTCTTGTGCACCCCTGCGAGCGCAGTCTCTCGGAGCGGGAACAGTTTGGTGAAGACGATGGTGAACATGGGCTGACTGCAGCGGTGACAGTGTCCCAGAGGACACCGGACGACTTCCAGCAGACTCTTGGGCAACAGGAACGGAGTCAGGAACTTCACATCTGCACATGAGACATGTTGTGTTGGTTTATCTACACTAAAAGACCACAGCAGTAGCAACACGGAGGAGTTTACAATACAGATGATGTCGTGGCTGTGAACAGCACAACCTTGTTTCTGCAATTATTTTCAGCATGTTTCCTACAACATCTGATATGTTTGTTTTGTGGCATTAGAAAGTGACTTGGCTAGAAAAACTACGTAGAGAGGTCAGACTGAAACAGATTGCCAGAAATGTGATTAAAATTGTGAATGTAGCATGAAACGGATTTGTCAAAATCGTATTTCATGTGATTTTTTTTGCCGTTCACACTTGCTAAATTATGATTGGATTCCAATCTGATATGGACAAAAATCAGATTTGGACTGACAGTCTGAACAAGACATTTGGTTGGTAAATGTGAAGAAACCCGATGCAATTGTCGTAGGTTTGTTTGCGACTCTCACACTTACCGGTCCAGTTGTGGGCCGCATGTAGGACTCTGCATGCCAGCTCTTCCAGAGGCAACACGCTGTCAGTCTCGGAGCCGACGGCCTTCACTTCAGACGGCAGAGGAACAGTCACGTCTCCAAGAGTCAAGCAGAGCTGCTTCACGTCAGAGACCTGACCAGCTAGACCACATCTGTGCAGGCATACAGATAAATAACCTTGTGTGAACATCGGCACATTAGACCGGGTGTCCGTCTGAAACAGCCAGGGATCTGTCACACCAAATATCATGAGAAGCAATAGCCATATCAGAATTGTGATACTTTTACGACTTAACATGTCAGAAAACTCTTTTCCCACCCAGACATTGTTACTGAAATGGTGCAGATTCTTGTGCCAGAGTCGGTGCACGGCTGGAACATCTGAGAATCTCTCTTTGGAAAATGTGCAACGAAAGCAGCAGAGCGTGTTAAAAGTGGACGAGCCAGATTCAAGTTTATAGTTTATAGAAGAACTTTTTGTGAGATTTACCAAAGTGAATCTTGAGTTTTGATGTCTGTGTGAGGCAAGTAAACTCTTACATGTGTGAAAAATATCAATGTTGTTTACTTTCAGATGGACGGAAAATCTGACCAAAGACTCTCCACACATTTCCCACTAGTTTCTGCTGCACCGTTTGTCCAGTAGCTGACAGGGTCTGGAGTGCCACGATCTCAATAAGCTCCACTTTGTTGAATGCCCATCTATACTTATCTCAAATCATCTATTTCACATTTAGCCATAATATCGCATTAATACATTTAAAAAAGGCATAAGGTACAGAAAAAGGAAATTAACTCTTATTCTCTTGTGCTGAATCTATTTGTTTCTTTATGTCTTTATAGTTCGGCTGGGATTCATTTCAATTTAAACCAACTTGTGGGGGGAAAATAAACGTACCGCTATATAGTATTCACAGAGACTGAAACACCACCAAATACACTGTTTAAAAGGCACCGCTAAATCTGACATTTAGTATAATGGGTTTATGTAAAAGGTTCACTTAAATAAAAATGTGTTATTATATTTTAAATGTTTCTAAATATTGTTTCTATATTCAAATTTTCTATAAATCGTAGTTCGGTCAAATCGATTAATTGCGATTAATCGCATCTAACATAAAAGTTTGTATATGTGTGTAAATACATATATATGTTAGGTGTGATTAATCACAATTGATTACAAAAATCGGTGCAATTAATTAGTAAAAAAATGTAATCGATCGACAGCCCTAGACATTTTTAAAACATAAAAGTTGTGATTTTGATAGACCACGACAGAAAAGAGCTCACCCACTGCAGCCGATGACTTTGTTATAAAGATACGATGGGAGAGCCTTTAGATGAGTGTTGTTGTCCACAAAGACAAACTGCAGCTCCATGGAACGCCCCATATCTGACAGAAACATAAAGCATCAGTATATCGGCAACAACATCAGAAAATTCACCTGGTACTCGTGAAATATAGTCCTCTGGAGCCATAAAAGAGCCGTGTAATAGAAAATCTTCCCCTTAACTGTTGCTCTCAAAAATGCTAAAATATTATAATTATACATGCTCTACAAACATAAACCTGTGACCTTATTACAGCCATTTTATAAATTGAAGCTGTGGTTTACAGTGAATTTCTATTCTAAATTCACTTCATGAGTCTTATTGCTTTAATAACCATTGGTCTGCTCCTCACATAAAGCATCATACGGCTTCAGAGAACATGTATGGAGGATTTGGACTGAATTTAGACTAACTAGACTATGGAAACTCTCGTTCAAAAGTTTTTGGGGTAGGATTCTTCAAATGTTTTTGAAGACGTTATGCTCAACAACACTGCATTTATTTGATCGTAAATACAGGAAAAACAGAAATATTATAACAATTTAAAAAAACACTTTTTTATTTTAATATAAAATGTGCTTTATTTCAGAATTTTCAGCAGGCACTTCAGTCACATGATCCTTCAGAAATCATTCTAATATGCTGATTTGCTGCTGAAGACAATTCTTATTCTTAAGTTTTTATATATACATTTTTTATTTTTTATTTTATTTATAGAAGAATAACATTTTATTTGAAACAGAAATCTTTTGTAACATGTTTTACTGTCACTTTGGATTAATTTGCATTCTTTCTAAATAAAGGTATTCCTTTATTTAAAAAGAAAACTGAGCCCAAACTTTTGAACGGTAGTGAAACATGAACCGTGTCTGCCAAATGCACAAATGTAAATGTATTGTAAATGTTATGTCTTGATCTGCTCACCCAGGGGCAGTGATGTCAGGCAGTTGGCAGCCATGGAGAGCTCATTGAGGTCAGGCAGCAGACAGAGCTGGCGAGGAAGGCACTGCAGCATGTTTCGGTCTGCTGTCAAACACTGCAGGGACAGACACCGGTGCAGACGCTCTGGAAGAGTCCTCAGGAGGTTCATGGACACGTCCAGAGTCTCCAGCTCTCGGAGATCTCCCAGCTCTACCAACACAAGTCAATATACATTTATGTTCAAATTGGCATGACGCAGAAGTTGCGGTTGTCTTTTCTCCCCTATTGTGACTTACATCGGAGTGAAATGGCTTCTCAAAAAAAAAATGTAGGACAGGACTTGATTTTGTCTATGGGGAATTGATTGGATTGTTGGATGGTTGTGGTTTGCTATTGGTGGATCTCATGTGAGTGACAGGTTGCCAGTAAACACATCGTCAGAGAAGAGATGTACTGTAGTTGCAAGAAGGAGGGGAAGTTATTTTGATTAAAGATTACGAGGGCACATAAATGAAAAAATAATAATGATGTGCATGCACAGATTAATCATTCATAATAAATACTTCAATATTCCATTTAAAAAAAAATCTGAATTGTCAAATTTTTCCATGCTGACTGTAACGTTTCAAGTAAGAATCAGGTAATAACAGGCTATTATAACTAGGGCTGTCAAAATGAACGCGTTAACGCATGCGATTATTCTTTTTCAGTTTAACTGAATATATATATATTTAACGCAATTTACGCAGCATCCATTTTTTCCCTGTCATTCTTTAGCTATCTTTACATTATATGATAATGCTCTTATTCATATATCCATGCTCAAAAAGTTAATAAATGGATTATAATTTAGTATAATAACCCCTAAAAATAAAAAAAAGATTAAATAAAAAAACATTATCAAACTAAAATATAGTACAATCATTTCATTGAAATAAAAAAAGTCATTTTTGACCAGCACGTGAAGGGTTAATCAATCAGAGAACAAATGAAACCGAGAAAAATACTTGACTGACTTTTGTAGCTTAAATACATTTTTTACTACATTTCATTTTTAATTTATGCAGTGAAGACTTTGAAGAATTTTATATCCTAATACAATTTCTGTATATTTCCTCTCTGTTAGATCAAATATTTAAAATATACTGTCTTTATGTGTTTTTTTACAATAATTTGGAGATTAAATGTGAAATTATCACAACATAAAAATATTATAAAACTTTAATGTTAGGTGCGATTAAGCGTGATTAATTACAGAAAAATGATTAACTAATTAGAACAATAGGGAGTGTCTAGGCTATATGGCTTCTGGAAAAAAATACAAGATGATACATTATGTAATACTGAAAAGGAACTATAATTATGTAAATACAAAAATCACACTTCTTTCAAACATGTGTGCAATGCATGTCACTAGATAAAATATGCTAGAAACTGTTGCAAAAATTCACCGTAAAACACTTCGTTTAGAACAAGTCACATATGATAAATTAAAGCCATGAACAGTCTCGGCTTCAGATGAAACGTTACCCAATTAAAATGGAAAAGAACAATAAAAAGACTGATATAAAACAACTGCGTGTTTTGAAGCAGAGCAATTAAAGAGAGCGTCAAAGAGCTTAGTCATTTTCCCACAGTCTCTTTATGAAGTTTTACTCCTCAGAACCATTGAAGTGTCATGCTGAGCACAAAAAATCTCTTCATTAAATAAAGTTTAACAACTGCAACATGTACTGAAGTTTAAAAGCTTCTGGTGATGCAGTGTCCCTCATACTCCGCTGGTGAGCGAAGACATTATTTGATGAAGTTAAAGCTGCTCAATCACACAAGAAAAAATATATTCTGTTACAAATAATGTCCATGACAGAATAAAGGGGCTGTTTACCTAGAATTATTTGAAATACAAAGTTGCAGCACCGTGTTGACTTTCCTCTTTTTAGCATTCTTCTCAATTTTCTGCAATTAAATCAGCTCGAATCATTTAAAACCAAGACTTTGGAATATTTCAGCTTAAATGTGACATGCGTGTATTTCTATGTAATCCGAAATATTATATTAATGCTAGGTAGCACTGGTAAAGCAATACAACTAAATATACAGCACTTCATTTTTTTGTTATAAAATAGTTATTATTAGATATTTTTTTGATGCATAGAGGAATTGATAATCACAATAATCAGTTGCATCAGCTCAATCATTCTCAGTGTTATAGATAAATGCGGATAAATGTGCACGACTCACCTTGCGGGAGGAATTTCAGTTGGTTGTTGGCCAATCGCAGATGTCGTAATGAGCGCAGTTGACCAATCTCTGGGCAGATGATTTGAAGAGCGTTGTCACTCAGGTCCAGTGACTGCAGCTTCACAAGGTCGCCAATTGCTGGAACAACAACAACAACAACATCATCATGTAGGCTACCATGCAATGCATCTTGTATCTGACATCAAAATACTGGTGTATATAATTATAAAATGAAATTACCTTGAGGAATTATTGCAATATTGTTTGAGTGCAGGTATCTTTTAAAAAAGAGAGAGGAAGACAAAAAGTTGTGGGATTACATTTCATAATTTCGTTTTTCATCAGATGCAGTAAAAATGTTACTAAAATAATTTCATTCTAATTATTTACAGTATGTATGGGTGGTAAAACATCACAATGACTCAGGGACATCTACTGGGCAACAGTAATATTACAGTTGTACAAAACGTACTGTCCATTGTTATAAATAATAACAGCATAAACCAAAGTCACAAAAGTATAACAAAGATAAATACTCACAATTCAATCAGGTTGGGAAGCTTCTGAGCCAGATTCTCTGGCTGACAGGAGGAAAACAATATTAGGATACTAAAGGCAAATATTACAATATTTCAATGCAGGGCTGAATAAAAACTGAAGACTAACAGCACTGGGACTGAGATCTTACAAGGGATGTGAGGGAGTTTCTCTTCATGAAGAGACGCTCCAGGAACTGCATCCCTTCATTTCTGAGCAGCTCGACGGGGAAGTTGTTGAGGTTTTTGTAGTTCAGAAAAAGATTCTTGTGTCGCTCTTGTTTGGCCATAAAAATTGCTGCATGCAGTTCAGCGGCCATGGCTGTGAGAACCGTCTTTGGTTGAGAGAGTTTTTCCCTCTTTCAACTTCTACTTTTCTAATCTGAAAATAAATAAATAAATAAGCAAGTTAATCAATCATATTGATAATCAGTCATATTCACCCCACAATCAAATGACAGATATAATAAATAAAATAAAATAATAATAGTAGTAGTATTAATAATACTGGATCTCTCATTATCCTTCATATTGATTTTAATCTTAATGGACCAAAGGTAATGTCCAGAAACTGCAATAGAAAAAGCTAGTAGTAAAACCCTCACAGACACTATAAAGATACGTATGAATGAACTGATGTTTACTAGTAGTAACGTTAGCTATAAAAGCATTATGTAATGTCAAATACCAAATGACGTTACACTACCAGTATGAACCGATACTAGCTCAGATATTGATGCTATACTGTACTGTAAAGTTACTGTGCTGTTAGTCAGTCTGATAACACACGAGTGTAAATATAAATGTAAGTCTCTGCAGAAATCTAATCATAATAATTGCTGGCCAGCTCTTTGAATGCGTGAAAAAAAAATTGACATATGAAATACACAACACAGCAATGATTATCATTGATGAATTGTAACTTACATTACATCCCTGTAGTAAAGAAATGGAAATGGTCCCTGTTTAAAACAGGTTGTTTTTGTGCCGCACTGGTCTTCCGTCTGAGAGAAAACACGTCACTGGATACAGACAGAGAGCATCATGGGTAATGTAATTTTCCGTACATCAAAGCCGCTAGAGATACATCCACTGATAATGTAATATATTTACTATAAAAGTTATTGTCGAAAAGAATTGTCGAAATAGCCATTTAAATAATTAAAATTTCATTTGAATTATTATTTACCTATCATGAAGCTATTTGTCATAATAATAATAATAGCCTTTATTAATAAGTAGCCTAGGCGTAATATATTGAAAAGTAGTTTAATTAACCTTATGAATGACAACTCTGATACTTTTGATGTCCACCAAATAGCTTATCACTGAATAATCAACTTATTATTAAAAGCTAGACCTACTACCAGTATTGATTAACTTATTTATAATAATGCTTGATTTAATTATTCACATGACATCACTGACACAAAACTCCTCCCTGACATGCCATTTGTAGCCAATGCAGGTGAAAATATTATATATGTCATATGCATCACCTATACGGCTGATATTTGGCCACCTATACTGACAATTGAGTTTGCGGTTTTCTTTCATAATCATTCATTCAATCCTACTTAAAATGCAAAAACAGACATCACAAAGCTATTCAACTGGATTTATTATAAGTATTTTTTGAGCAATGTGCCACCATAAATACAATATGTTAATCTTCTCCCATCTACACTCCTGGGACACATTTAATTTTTCTTCAAATGTATACAAAAGAAAACAATACAAATAAAGTTAATAAGTGCCTTTTTTTAATCAGAACAGCCAGGTTTGACCAGACTTGGACCACACAACTTTTTCCATTCTCCCCTCCCCCGTTCTGGATCTGTAACCCCTTTATATAACCAACACACACACACACACACACACACCTCAACAGTTCACTGAACAACCGAACATTTTTGCTCCACCAGCATCAGGGAGTGAAACACACACATCCCTTCTCCAGGTTGTAGATGGCGCCATCAGATCACGAACACCTCCGATGCTCTCGACTCCAGTGAGATGATGGAGAGCAGCAGTTTTCAGCAGCAGGGTTAGTGAGCGTCGAGGAACAGGTCACTTCCTGTTCATAGTAGACGCCCACTTGAACCTTCAGCCCTGAGAAGATCTAGCCCATAGTCAACAGATCTGTACTGACAAATCAACCATTGGTCTGAGATGGTCAGAGGAGAGCATTAGGATGGTGATCTTGGACAATCGTTGATGTAAAAAAAATCTGATTATGAAAAATGCAGAAAAAATGACCACAGATACGAAGCCTGTGGAGGAGGGCGTGATGTGGGTATTGCTATTTAATGATGTTGGATTTGTAGTTATCATTCCAAATTGGACAAACAAATCCGGCGAATTTCGCCAATTTAAACATTTCCCTTTTATAAAAATGCTTTAGTGAAAATTTACAAGAATATCTTGAATCTGGATTTATAAAATGCATATTTAATCAGCCCATGAGTCATTTTTGTTAAACTGCTATGAAATACGACATGGGGAAAAAGATATTGGCTCATAAACCAGTCAGCTAACAAACTTCTCCAACCGTTTACCTTTATATTGCATCTGCTTAATTATTATTATTTTTCAATTACGCTAAAAGGTTTGTGTTGATCTTTTGTCTGGGCTGAGAATTTTTTTTTTCTAAAGCCAGCACAAAACTTATATACATTTGATGCACCTGACAAACAGCAAAAAACGTACAGAGGGAACGTACATAAACCCATTTTTAGTTTCAATGAACATTTGGTTTCTGATACAAGTACAGTATTCCAATGAACGTATAATGAAAACTTAAAAACAACAACAGTGGGATTCAGAGACATGAAAGGGAGAGGAGATCAGAACCATTATATCCTCGAAAATAAATCCATTCGAATTATTCCATCCGTTGACTTTTGCCCTCAAGTTAAAAGATGGATAAATTAAACATCGACAACATTCCAGCACATTTGGAGTCAATTGTCAGACCTGTTCTTGTTTTAATAAATAATAAACAAATTTAAGCGAGATCCGATAGGAAAGAAAGCAGCTAGTCGTACAAAATGTCCGTAATTCGGAAATTTCTCCACTCCGGGATTGTGGTTTGTAGCGTTTATGATCTTTTACCCAGATACAGAGAGCGGTAATATTGTTCTTTTCATGAAAAAGGTCAGATGTACTTTATATACAGGTACATAAAAAAAAGAGTGAGGTAGATAAATGTCTGAAGAAGAAAAAAAAAGTCCCAATGTCATGAAAAAAAAGCATATAAAAATATCTAAAATGTTGCACTTAATCAAGGGGGGTTTACAGTGATTATTAAACGTATCACAAAAACAAGAGAGGAAAAAAAAGAAACTAAATAAATAATGAAAATAAAAAGGTCAGGATGGGGGTGCGGGGAACATAAAAGGTGAAAGTTTTTTCTTTCCAAAGAAATAAAAACAAAAGTCCCCAAAACTGGCGCTCATAGTCAAACCTGTATCTTCAATGTATATATAAGTGATCTATGTTACAAACACAACTTCTGCATAGAGATATGCTGAATCATATCTGTATAATCGTTGTTTATCAGGCTCTGCTCGGAAGAAAGGAAACGCAGAGTTTATAACATTTACAAAGGGCGGCAGGATCAGTCACAAATAAGGCTGAACAATCAATCCAAAGTCTATCTTCAAGGCGAGCGATGAAACCAATTCAAACTTTGCCAATTTTTTTTTAGTCATATCTTGTCGGTTACAGAGGAATGAATAACGAGAGAACAAAACATTGGATTCTGAGACCGAAACATTGAGGAGTTTGACCTGAGAGTATTTGTTGCGCATTAATGTGACGAGAGACACAGTGTTCAGCCGTCGCAGAATCACGTCGAACGAGGTGCCGCCATTAATGGCATGAAGAGAGATGTGTGTTCTATTGCCGGTTTCGCTATCAAAAAAAAAAGAAGGCATTAGACAACTTTACATTGGAAAACTCAACTGTTAGATTGAACCTTTTTTTTCTCGTTTTGCAGAACTATAAGCATCATAAAATGGACTGTAGTGGAAAGGCAAAGGATTACACCTGAAGAATCTCTTTACAATTTTACAACCACAAAAGAAAAAACAAGAATAAAATAGCAGCTTTTTTCAGCACAGACATATAAATGATCAATCTGAACTGTAAAAAAGGTACAAAAGTGACCGACAAACGACGCACACGCTCTGTGGTCCGAAGTACGACTGAACGACCAAACGAGAGAATTGTTGTGAAGATTTCGAATGCCACAATTTTAAATCTTTTGAGCTTCTTTTTGACCCAATTCCCTTTTTTTTTTCTTTTTTTTTTGCGATGTAATAAAATCTGCTGCATTTGTTCTTCCACTTTCGCAATCATTTCATCCGAAATGCAAAAAACCCAAAGCGAGAAGACTCAGACGAATCAGGGAAATGTCACTCTATTGATTGTGTTTTAAAGTAAAAGATGCTTTGGATCACCAGTGTAAAAAATTATTATTTTTTGCATATTTTGGGGAATTGTACAACAGTATACAATTTGGCAACATAAAAAAGAGATTTGGCAGATTCGTGAATTCCTTCCCTATGTTGCACGGCCAGATGATTCGGAGAGAGTGGAAGCCGAAGATCTCCGTATCTAGATTGGAGTTGGGTCTTACTTCTAAGATGGGCGGAAGAGGAACTCTCACACCTTTCTCTAACCTAGACGCACGTCTTTGCAAACAAAGACGAGAGCAAGCGCTTCGATGTAGGATTCGCTTGGAGATATGCAGAGCGTTTCGTAATAATGCCACCGTACCACCACTGGCTCTGATAGACCTTCAAACCAGTTTTGGAAGTTTAGAAAAGTAACAAAACGTAACAAAAACAGTCAGCCTATCGAGTGCGAGAGTGAAGGTCATGGTTTTTTTCAGTCAGTGATCCAGTCTGCGGAAATAACAAATGAGTTCATGTCAATCAATTCAACGATTCAATCGAAATACACAAAAAACAAAGAAAATTCTAACTTTGTCCGTTGAGGTATGATTGAAAAAATTGATTGCCTGGACTCTCAGTTTATACCGTTTTTTTTCTTTCCTTGTCTCTTTATTTTAATATTTCTTCTCAGGAGACCACACAGTGGCTTGACAGACAGAGACACGTCCATGTTTTCGGGAACGGGGTCGGGCCGCTGATCAGCAAGCCGACGACTGGGGCAGAGGCAAGGCACGCTCGTTCTTACGCCCCCCGTTCATGTGAGCGTAAGGCTGGGACTCGTCAAACGGGCTCCGGAGAACCATGGAGGGCCCGTTTGCCGCCGATGCGGGGAGCGGGTGCTTGTCCGAGGAGCTGGGGGAGGAAGGCGGGGACGACGGGCCGGCCGGAGAGGCGGAGCACTGGGGCGCAGGGGAGCACTGTTGAGGGGAGGCTAAAGAGGGGGCGAGGGGCTGCAGGCTGGAGGACGGCTCCAGAGGAACGTTCTCCATGGTCCCCACGTTCTCCATGTCCAGCTCTTCCGTGTCGGGAGGTTTGTTCTCCTCGCTGTAGAAGAAGCTCGTCTCCTTGAAGCCCTCCTCCAGGTCGTCCTTGAGGCTGCTGATGATCTCCAGGAAGGACGGACGCATTTTGGGGTTGAACTGCCAGCACATGCGCATCAGCTCAAACCTGGAAGAGAACAGACAAGGAGAAGCTAAGCGACATGATCTTCAAGAAAACATCAGAAATGATGACCGGCTGATATTTGGCCATGTTGAGATTACCAGCATCAGATGACATTCAGTCTGATAAACAAAGAGTTGAAGTCAGCACAAAATAAATATTTAAATAATATATGAATGTTTACATTTTTAGGAATTGATATATGACTTTTAGGGAATGTTGTGTTAAAATGCTATTGTTAATTTGTATTGAAAATATTTCTAATAATTTCACCTTATACTTTGTGTTGTTTAAAAAAATAAATTTCCAATTTAAAATGTATATATTATTATATATAGAGATGCCCCTTTAAAAAAAATTACCATTGTAAATATTAAATGTAATGTGAGTGTGTATATATAATGTTATGTATATATATATATATATAATATATACACAATATAATACTGTGATGTTTTAAAAAATAGCATCTTATGCTCAACAAGGCTCCATTTATTTGATTACAATGACAGTAATATTTGTATTATGTGAAAATGTATTTTATTTGAAAACTTTTATTGTGAAATATTAATACAATGTAAAATAACTGTTTTCTATTTAAACATATTTTAAAATTTAATTTATTCCTGTGATGGTAAAGCTGAATTTTCAGCATCATTACTCCAGTCTTCAGTGTCACATGATCCTTCAGAAATCAAGAAACTTTTATTATTATTATCAATGTTGAAAACAGTTATGTAAAAAAACTAAAAACAATCAGGATTCTATATTTAAATAAAGTATTAATTATTCATTTGTGTGAATTTTAAAACGATAATAACATTTATATTATATACACACACACACCAAAGGTTACATTGCAGAAATTTTTCAGACAATGCTAAATTGCATGGATAAAACGCAACCATATTTACATACATTCATAAAGCATTACTAAACATTGTACTATTTAACATGATTGTCATAAAATCACTCACAAACATCTTGTTTATACCGTCCACGCCTACTTTGCGCAGCTCTGAACAACAGGTGGCAGTGTGTGTGTGTGTGACGAATCAGTACCATAAACATGCATGCTATCAGCGGTTACGTCCTAAACACAGCTGCAGTGAGCTCATGGTGAATGCTGTGACCTCTTTACTACACAGCAAACACAGAACTGTGATGAAATCACACTGCAAAGCTGGAGAGAGCTGTAAAGGAGGCCCGAGAGCGCCAGCGAGGGGTTACGGAGAGAGAGAGAAAAACGAAATAAGACTACGATCTCGCTGACACTTGAGCATTCCAGTTCACCATTTTAATTACACACAAACAGACTAAGAATACCAGAGGAGTCTGCTGATTTTTTTTTTTTTTTTAAATACTCGGATCCCTGTGCCAGCTCACACACTAGTGGAGTAACACACACCATTAGTCTTACAAACACCAGCGCCGGCTACACACCCACACACAGCTAGCGCAAACATCAGCTGACAGTTACAAATACCCGTGCACCACATACACAAACATTCACACCAGCATATCCAAGTGCGGTATTTTCACCGTTACACACACACACACACACACACACACACACACACACACACACACGCACACACGGCTCTCCAGCTGTGAGACAGAGGGATTGGACTCACTGCCCTCAGTCTCCAGCTTGTTTTTCCTGCATAGCACTAAATGAAGTTTCCATTGATGGGGAGGTTCAGTCGGCTTTCAGCACCTCCAGTGTTAAAATTGCTATAGGAACTAGACTAAAGCCTGCAGTAACCTTAGAAAGTCTGAATGTTTTAGGGCCGACAAAAAAATATGGATTTTTTCCCCCTAGAGATATGATGAAAAATTGTATTCAAAATGCAAGTGAGAAGATCTTAGAATTGTGTTTAATGCATTCATGTTGGTTTCACACCTTTTGGAAATAAATACAAAACATCAAATTTAAATAATCAATCAATCTATCCATCCATCCATCCATCCATCCATCCGTGTGCGTATTTTGTTAAATTACATGTTGTTAAAAGGCAAAATTGAGTAACCATAAAGCAAAAAGTAGTTATTTTTATCTTTACTTTCAAAACAATTTCAAACATTTTCAAGGTAAATATGATTCATTTTTGAATCATGAATATCATTTAGTTTTCTTAAGGTTATGCAATTTGACCTGACTAACTTAAAGGTAGGGTAGGTCAGAATTGTCTAAAAAAAACTTTTATTCAAATTTGTTTAAACTGTCTTTATATACCAATGCATAATTAAAATGCAAGTACTCTGAAATAGAGAGTATAAAAATCGAGTGACTCTAGACCGTTTAATCTTCAATAAACACAGCTCATTAATTCCATTCACTCCCACCTAAAAACGGGTGCGCGACTGCGCGCACGTGGGCAGAGCCAGTAATAACGGCGGTAGTCATGGCGACGGAGAGTGACAGTCGCGCAAGCCAATCCTGTGATTCGTCCCGAATGGAAATAATGAGCTGTGTTTAATGAAGATTAAACGGTCTAGAGTCACTCGATTTTTATACTCTTTTTATCAGAGTACTTACATTTTAATTATGCATTGATATATATAGAACGTTTAATCAAATTTGGTAAAAAGTTTTTATATAAATCCTACCTACCCTACCTTTAAGCTTTTAATATTTATTTATTGATTTTTAATGGCTGACCTTGCTATTACAGCGGTCTTAATATATAATTTATTATATAATGAATATTTATAAATTATATACAAATACATATAATTATATAACATATATGATATCATTATTTAATGATTAATATTATTTAAAATATCCAGACAGCTGCTCCAAACCTTTTACTTTTCTCAGATCCCACAAAAATATCAAAATTAATTCAATTCATTCACTTCAACAAAACGTAAAAAAAAAACCAGTAAGAATAATAGTAAAGATTTCAGGTAACTGTTTGTTTTGCATTAGCATTAATTTTAGGAAATATTGCTGCGCTGATATATTTTATGAAAGCACTGAAATTCATAATTCAGTCTGTTTTTGTTCCATAGAATTAATACACAAAATAGCTGGCCATGTTGTGAGTAAAATATCAATGACCTTTTCAAGGCATAAGTCAACATTTTACTTCAGTGAGAAACGGGATATTAGCAACTAGAAATAACATAAGGAAGGACTTGATTTCATAAGTACATCAGAAATAGATTGTAAAAGTGCACGTGCCAAAAAGGAAACAGGCGGAAGGTAGAGAGGGATTGAAAAATGAGGTCTTGGTGATGTAAGCCGAAAAAGAAAATCCTTTCGGAGGCGGAGCAAGCTCTTTTGATAACACTTTACTTAAAGCCTGTACTGTATATATAATGCATTAGAAAAGTATTTTTAATGCATTCATTATTACTGCTTGTGATGCACCTTATAATGCATTGTATGGTCTGATGAATAATTGTAACCACCGTAATACATTATTAAGCTTATCTATTCACTGAACACACTGAAAGTAAAATGCATTAAAACACATAACCAATTTCAGATGTAACAAGGAATCTGCAAATATTAAAATGCATTAACATACACCATAAACACTTTTATAATGCATTATAAAGAAGGGCTTTAATTAATTAAGTAAAGTGTTACCATTCTTTTATTTTGATGAATGGTTACAAAGTAGTACAGAATCAACATTTAGTACAGTCCAAATGTTTTCCCAGAAGGAGGCAGTGGCTTTTGCTTTTTTGTGGCAATTTTATTAACGATATCACATCGGCTGCATGAGCACCATCGCTCAAAGCCTTTGTTCCAATCGCTACACTGCACATAATTTCCACTTTTAATCTAATCGCTGGACTTCCTTTGAGGTTTAACTTGGGTGACCGTTGTCACTGTTAGAAGCATGTACCAGCCTGAAAGCCTCCCACATGCCCTCCTCCTCCACTCCTGTTCTGGCAGCTTTAAAGACCCCTTCATCCTTCCCGGCACTTCTCTGAAAAAGTGTTAAAAGGTGCCAAACGTCGGCCAACCACAACAAAGACCCTAAACCAGACCGCCTCGAGATGAAAACGAGGCACAGGCCAACGCAAACTATTGTGCACTTCCCGTCAATGGACAGTGGACTGAGAAAATGCAGTTTCTCCCGAAACAACACATCATTTGTTCATTTGTTTCACCAATAAGCATGGCTTGTGAAGACTCCTTTTTATTTAATTTCTTTAAAAAAAAAAAAAAAAAATCTAAAAGGCCTGTGCAACATAATATTTTAATATTTTTTTTCATAAATATTATATATATTTTATATAAATAATATATATATAAAAAAAAAAAAAAAAAAAAAAAAAAATATATATATATATATATATATATATATATATATATATATATTAATTATATACCGGTATATTAAATCTGAAAAACATCAACATTTTAATTAAATATATTTAAATTAGAATTGAACATATTTTATATATATATATACACACAATATATATTTATATATACACTATATATCTTTTTTTCTAATGCATTCATATATCTTTTTTTAAATGAATAAATATTTAGAAGTGCATACAGTATATAGATATAACATTTAAATTTAAATATATACAAGGCTGAAAAAAAATATTTTATATAGCTATATCACCCTAATTTAACAGATTAATTTGGTCATTTATTAGATTAAAAACACAAAGCTGTGGCCGACCAAAAAAATATTGGGTGTTAAATGGCCAAATGGGAACGTAAGCCATCTCTGACATCCAAAACTAGCTTTCCATTGTTTGTACCACTTTCTTCCCAAAACACACATCTATCTACCAACTTTCCTGATATAACGTTCTATTATTAAAAATGTGGCATCCTTGTATTGCTCCGAGTGCTCGTATTTCACTGCCAGCTCTCACACTTTAGATAAAACACGGACTTGAAGCCAGACGCAACCTCACTCAAACCACGCCAAAGAAAACCCAGAGCTTGGAGGCTCTCATAGATAAACAAATGATACTTAAATTTAGCGCACAGCGTCCACGGGAAGAGCATTAGACTTGGCAGTTTTAAAATCCAAAACAAATAATAGCCGAAGTCAAAAACTGTTTGTTAAACACCATTGATTCTCAAGATAATCTAGATTTTTATGTCAATTTTTGTTTTCAGCTTTGTGACATTACCACCTGAATCATCCAGTAGGTGGCAGACTTTCTACTTTTTAAAAGGATTGTTCACCCAAAATTGAAAATTCATCATCATCATCATCTATTTACCATCATGTCCTTCCAAACCAATATGAAAATGTTGAATTTTGGTCTGTTTCTCACATAAAACTATAATCTAGATTAAAAAGACTTGGAATATAGTGTAAGAGTATTATGGATCACTTTGTTTTTGGAGCTTGAAATCCTCTGATTACTCTGCTTAAAAAACAGCATCAAGCTTTTTTACAATATTCTGTTCCATTGAAGTCAAATGAACGCATAAAGTGAGTGAAAGATGATGAATTGAATGAAGTGACTTACAGCATATCAGGGCAGTTGTCTGGTTTGTCTAGTAGTCCTCCCTCCATGACAAACCGCAGAACCTGCTCATTGGACATGCCCTGATAGGGCTGCTCGGCCAGGGTGGCTATTTCCCACAACACCACCCCAAAGGACCTGCAAGAAGAGAACACACGAGAACAGTTAGAATAGATCTAAATTGATAGTTTCAGTTTACATAAATTCCCATTATCGGTCAATGTTTAAAGGTACACCCAACAATTCTAAAATTCTGTCAGTAATTACTGACCCTCATGTCTTTCCAAACCCGTAAGCCTTTCATTCATCTTCGGAACACAAATGAAGACATTTTTGATGATATAAACGTTCATCAGCTCACATATCAGTTGTGGTAAATATACACACCGATGTTGGCTTGACGTGCAAGAACCAATGAGGTTTGTTCTCGTGTTACGCAGCACGTTTGAGTTTCTGTTTATGTTCGCTTATCAACGTTTATATGTGAATAAAAGACTAAATTCAATCTGTTCATCATATAAAGGGATTGAGTCTCTTCAGAAAATTTGGACTAAACCACTCAATTTATTAGTTTTACGACCTCTTTGACATTTTTGAAGCGTCAGGGCTGTTACACGATTAATCGCATCCAAAATCAAAGTTTGTGTTTACATAATAAATGTGTGTGTACTGTGTATAATTATTTTATATATTTAAATACACACACATGCTTGTATATATTTAAGAAATATTTGCATGTATATACTGTATATAGATTTATATATCATTTATATTACCGGTATATATAAATTATAAAAAAAAATTCTTAAATATATACATGAACGTGTGTGTATTTATATATACAAAATAATTTTACACAGTACACACACATTTATTATGTAAACACAAACTTTTATTTTAGATGCGATTAATCTTTTAACAGCCCTACGTCAAAGTGATAGTTGTGTAGCTGTCAATAGAGGGACAGAAAGCTCTCAGATTTCATCAAAAAGAACTTCATTTGTGAAGATCTTCAATTTCTATAGCATGAAAAAATAACTGCTTTAAATTTGATCTGTAAAATCATTGTACATTAACAGATAGACGTATCGTATATTGTCGACCAGTAGAATAAAACAAGCATATTTATTTCACAGAGACCAAACTACACCAAGTATTTGTAGTATGAAAAAGTGAAGCACATTTAAACAGTATACATGATGCCTTTGCACCACATTTTTGTTTGTAACTTGGCAACTGTGAACCATAGTAGATCACATATCTTCAGTTAGAGCAGGTGATCTCGAACGAGCACAAACACAACATAAGAATGCGTAGATCACGAAGTCACATGACATGCTGCTTGGCTAAAGCTATATGGCTTGCAGTGTTTTCCAATCAATGGATACTGGATCTCCGGTGTGGTGGGTGGGTATGGACGATGTGTAGAGACCAATCGCACACTGTTTCCCAGCTAGAGCACATTAATTGGTTTGATTGCTCAGATTGACAGGTCTTAATTTACCATGCGCAACAGAATAGAAGCGCACAGCTAAAACAGTGCTGGAAGATCATCACTCATAAAACCAAGATCTTCACTTGTTTTGTACTTTTATTGTGGGGTTTACATGTTAGTAGTTCTTATGTTCAGTACAATCACTTGTTTGGAGGGTCTTTTGGTGGCCTGACTTCGTCATACTCATATTCTAGGCAGTTATTAAACTTCCCGACCAAAAAATGTTGTGGGCGGGGTTCAGGCTGGCACCCAGGTTAGTCTTTTAGTTAATTATGTTTCAAAATAACCGGCTAGCCTTCCTAATCCATTGGCTTGACATATATTTAAAATACGTAACTACCTTGCGCTCACTTCATTTTCACTCATTTGTCTGTTGGCGTTTTGCGCCTGAGACACACACTCCTCAAAACTACGCACTCTAATTATGACCATCAATACGTTTTATCGATTAAATTCTTAACAACAATTAATCGATCATTTAGCATAATAGCGAAGAAAGCGTTCGTTCAAGCGCCTTACAGTTACTGAGTTTCTGTTTAATATCGGAGTAAGTTCAGTTGAAAGCTGCTCGCTCGTAAAAATAACTTTATTTTTACTGAGAATGTGAGATATGCATGTTGTACTTACCTAAAACTTTCAAATGGGAGCAAGTTGTCATTATAATGAGTCTGCCGCTCTGACAAATGATATAATATAATGTGGTCTGTTGATAATAAAGCTACTAAGCACATAACAAAAATACCTTCAGTCGTGCTTCACTCGAGTAATCTTTCTTTTGGTTCTTCTTATTCTTATTATTTTTCTATATAAGGGTTGTGCATCTAAATTAGATACAAAAGTGCTACAAAGCTTGCAACAAATAAATATAGGCTCTGCTCCAAAAACCGAATGAGCTGCTTTGTGGTTTACAACTGCATAAATATTGGAAATGCTTTACATTAGGCAGCAACTCATAAAACACAACTATTGAATGAAATAATACATTTTAATTGCACGGCACAATTTGCATCAATACTTCACAGCACTGAACAAAATGTTCCTTTGTAATCCACGTTTCTCTCGCGCCGTCCACCATATTGGATTTATGCATTCTGGTGTTGTCTTTTGCACAAAGCACAGATGTGACTACACACTATAGCATTATCACCAGGCTTGACTAACACTGACTGCGATAGAGCTGACGTTAACATGTTGCGAAGCACATTTAAATATTGAGTGAGATGTTTTTATTTTATTTCACACTTAATGAACTAGTGTCTCGGGCTGAAGCAGGGAAACACCCTGGATGGATGGAAATAAAAATAAAAATAAAAAAAAGGATCTTTTTTTTTTTTATTGTGCTCATTGTAATGCATATGCAATGCAAGGAAACGTGATGCTGCATCCCAATTTGGCTAAAGCAGAGTATATTACAAGATTTAGAACAGAGGTTTATTTACCCAATAAGCAGAGGGAACTATAAGTAAGCCATTTTTAGGTTTAAAGGTGAACTATGCAGGGTTTTTACCTTAACTGAACAGCTTCGGAGTAATTGGAATGGTTATATTACTTTTTTCGGGTTAAATGGTGGTCGTCTCTTACCCCCCATCGCCTGTGAGCGGAAAAACCATCCTTGCAACTTTGGGCCGGCGAGCCGCCGGATGCGGCGTCAGGAAGTATCGTGTGATATCAGGTCTCGCGATGTAACGAATTGCTTTACGGCAAAAAAATTATTATTATCATTATTGCGCTCCCTCACGCTGTTCGAACCCGAATGAAGAAGACGTTGTAAAGAATGTCCCGTCTGCTTTGATGTCGTTGATCTACTAGCCTCTGGTATCTGAGAGTCGGCAACAAGTTTTTCGACAGTGTTGTCAAATATCTATTCTGAAGCTGTAGGGGGAGCTCTATAGAGAAACCAGCGAGCAAAAAGCGAGAATACAGCAAAGAAATTCCCGAAACTGCATAGCCCTGCTTTAATGCTCACCTAATGGACAATGGACGATATAACAATGTCCAGAAAATCTGTCTGAAATTATTCATTATTTTAAAATGAGTCATTATTCATTATTTTACACTTCCGTTTGGTGTCGTAAAAATGATCTCTTTTCACATTTATTTTTATTTTTTTTAGAAGTGGAAGTAGTTATAATTTGGTACTTCTTTAGCGGTGAAGGTGAATGGGAGACAACAACCGATGTATTTGCATTTGTTCTAAAAGCAAAAACAAAAAATCAGCAATAGCATCTCCACGACTTTCCAAAAGAGTGAAAAAGTATATAGAGAGATTGATTCCAGAAGTCAGAAGAAAGAATGATGTCAAATTTGATTAGAAACACCACTTTGCAATAAGGTTTCATTAGTTAAACTAAGTTAATGCATTAACTAACATGAACTAACAATGAATACATTTTTTAATCTTTGTTCATGTTAGTTAATAAAAATACAGTCATTCATTGTTTGTACATTTTAGTTCACACACAGTGCATTAACTAATGTAAACAAATAAAACCTTTTATTTTAATGTATTAGTAAATGTTGAAATTAACATTCATTTAGATTAATTAGTGCTGAAGAAGTATTTTTCATTCTTAATTCATGTTAACTAAAGTAGTGAATTAATGAAACCTTATTTTAAAGTGTTACCAAAAACCTTACTAGATTAGCAATGTTGATAAGTGAGGAAGCGCGCCACCAGAGTCCGTGAAAAAGGTCCATTGCACACGTAACCTTTAAGATACAGCCACTATATTCTAATTATGATCTTAACCACTGCCGCAGAATATGTTTCAACTGGTAAAGTTGTGATTACTGGCGAAACACTACTCCACTCCTATGTCTGATCCTTGTGTAAAGTTTACCAGACAGACATCCATTATCATCAAGGCCTGACGGTGACCCTGGTCAGACACGAAAGGTGAACTGTTAGGGCAGACTCCTCAAACACCTGGAAGGAAACTCGAGAACATCGTAATTAAGTTCAAACCTCTTCCAGAAAAGGGAGTGCTTGATTCTGATCCTTAACAAAAGATTTAAGTGTGAACCTCCCAGCGAGTCCAAAGAGCTACTTATCATGACATGGGAGGACGAATCGACTAAAGATTCCTTGAGGCTCAGGAATGCCACACATATCAGCCGCAGCTGTTGCAGTTTCCGGAAAAGCGCGGTCTAGACTCCCCGAGGTTTTCTTTGAAAGTTTGTCAAATGAGACTAGCATATGAGGGAAATGTTTCTAGCTCATATGAGGGCTGATGAGGCTTGATTGCCAGCTTCATTTGAAATATATGGAAAGATGTTTCTCCTCATTGCCTACCGCATTAACGTATGCGCTATGTAATGGAAAATGTGTGTTGACCCGCGCGAGTGCGGTTTCCATTTCTCGTTTAGCTAGCGGAGGAACTGTAATGGACACAGATGTCGTTCCACAGCTACGGTGACTAGACTGATGCACCCCCGCTATATTGTGCACTGTACGTCTCAGTTGATTTCTCGATGTGTTTTTAACATCATATAAACATGCACACACTGATTCTCTGTAGAATACATGAAAGCTTACCAGACATCAGACATTGTGGTAAATACTCCATCTTTGAGGGACTCGGGGGACATCCAGCGCACAGGCAGCAGTCCCTTGCCTCCTTTTCTGTAGTAATCCGTCTCATAAATGTCCCGCGTCATGCCAAAGTCTACAGATTGAGGATAAATGAAGTGAAATTACTAAGGTTCTATAGTTTTCCTTGAGATTTAGCCAAACAAAATGAAGAACATTTACAGCATTTTCAGGAACTCATTATTTATTCATTATGGAATTTAAAAAAAACTGGCGATTCAGGGATACTCATACTACAACTAAAATAAATATTTTTCATGCTACAAATGAATATATAGGCATAATGAATGCAATATAGCAATGTAACGGAAATAAAATGGAAAGTATGAATAAATCTGTTGTAATGTTTGCCATTATTTTAATTTTTTTTAGAGCTACAGTACGTTATAGTTAAGTAATACAAATCATAAAGTAGCTATGTAATGGAAGTAGCAACAGATCCTATGGCAGGTATTGCAACGGATTATCAAAAATAATAAAAATGTAGGGCAGGGACTTAATTCAATAGGTTGTTGACCTAGAACATTGAAACAGATCTGAATACAGATCCGAGTTTGCAGTCGACTGAAAGAAAGGGGCGGAGTTTAAGCAGATGCAATATTACCCAAAGATTGAGTTTGTAATTTTATCAAAAAATTATAAGGTGAATTTTTTTGTTGTTGTAAAAACTGGAACATATATTGGATGAATTATTTACAGTCAAATCAATAACATGTATTTATAAAATAGACTTCCATTTCATGCCAACTTTAAAATAACGAAAACAATTAAACATTAAAAACATATTAAATATCTGGATTATTTAGTTAATTTTGTTATGAAACAATGAGCAATAGTGTAAATGTCAAAAGGTGTTAAATCTGAAGTGTAATTTGCCAATGCAATATTTTTCAATTTAATAACTGTGAAATGATCAATATTTATTGTGAAATGCCCCTAGCTTAAGATCATTTAAATATGCTAAAACCCTCTCAGAGAAGCGGTCTCAAAATTAATGTTGCTACTAAAACATAATAAAGCTAAATGAAAAAATCCACATTTTAAAAAGTCTTAAATAGTATTATTGCACATAGTTGAGAAAAGCAAATAAAAAAAATTCTCATTTCATCACATACCACCAATTTTGACTGCAAAATCCTCAGCCACCATGCAATTCCTTGCTGCCAAGTCTCTGTGAACAAACTTGTTGGCGTTGAGGTAAGCCATGCCATCCGCTATCTCTCCTGCCATCTGAATCATCTTCTTCAATGGTGGCAAAGGCAAGCTGGAGATGTTCTGAGGAAGCACGAGGAAGAGGAGAATGACACTGAAGCTATGTTCCAAAACCCAGTGAGTCTTATGCATTTCATGCTGAAACTTATGGATCATGCAAATCAGTCTCAGCCTCAGACTGTTGGCTGAACGTCTGATGCATAAGCAACACAAAATAGGGAACACTTCAAAGTCGTCATCTGATTGGTTGAATTCTACAGGATTTCAGGTAGATTTGTGTCGCATTCTTTAACGTTCAAGAACGTTATCTCATTCTTCTTCCCTCATGGAAGAAGAATGCAGTCGTGTTTACAACTGTGACAATGAGCACTTTTCAGGATAAACTAAACGCTGGATTTTCAAAAAATATGTGAAGTATTGCAGTCAACAAGCACAATGTTCTTGAATGAATCGTTTATTTGATGCACGGTCTGCTATCGTAGGAACATTGACTACATTTTCACGGTCATAATCATGACGCAAAACAAAACGAAGTGTGATAGGTAGCTTTATATGTCGGTCACATGTCCTCTTGGGCGATCCTTGGCCGATGAATGAGTGTGTGCAGAATTGCTGCCTGCGCACTCTCGGGGTTATATTTTTCATTAGGGATGCAGCCTTAGAAGGTAAGGTAAGCTAAGGTTTGGGAACAGAGGTCGAGAAACTGAATTGGAGGGGCTTAAAGACTAGAGGCTGCATACCAGGAGCGCACTGCAGTGAGCAGTCCATTTAGGGAAAGAAATTTGTGAATGGAAGATTAATTTTGATTAATGGAAATCGCTCAATTACGCATCACAATTCCACCACAATTCCAGATGGCGGCCTTTAACTTGCTGGAATTCAGAACGGATCGGAAAGAAAATCAGTCTGATTAGCCAAATATTTGATCAGCGATGTGAAGATGTCTCGCGCGCGCCTGTATTCACCTCAGCGGATCGAAGCGAGCGTAGGTAACTCTTCAGATCTCCTCGTGTCATCAGCTCCATGATCACCAGGGTGGGCTGACCCTGCGAGACCACACCCAGTAGACGCACCTAAACCAATCACAAAAGACACCACAGGGTCCCAAGTCAACATTATTCAACAGTTTTAAGGCTACTATACACCAATACTGCGAGTATTCGATGAGATTTGACGAGTTCTTTGACTAACCACATGGTGACAATTGAACTCTTTCATCACAGATGCTTCATTGAGGAACTCAATGCGTTCATGCAAGGTAGCCGTTTCATTGACGGTTTTGATGGCCACCCTGGTTTCCGGTTCATCTTTGACCACACCTTTCGCGATGCCCTCATACACCATACCAAAAGATCCTTGTCCGAGCTCTCGGCACATGGTGATTTTCTCTCGCTCCACTTCCCATTCATCCGGCACATACACTGCAAGCATAAATTACAATAGAAGTTAAGTCACAAATTTACTGCATATTTATTTACAAAAACTGTTAACGTGGAGTCGATCCTGCCCTTGATTGAACACTCACTCTCTGCTGCGCTGAAGTACTCTGGGTTAACGGATGCGTAAAGGACTCCATTTCCAAGCCTGTCACTGTTTCTGTGGAATCCAGAAAGCACTTATTTAGCAAAGACAGCACTCAGCATGTGATAGAGAACAAGTGGAAAACATTTCTATATAAGCACTTTTTGTATATGTATTACAGAATCTGGAATTCTCAGATAGGTACATTTCATCCAGAGGGGCCTATGTTGTTAAAATCAATTATGAGAACTTGAAGAGTATATATGTGTTAAAACTGATACCGTTTCTTCTTCACCAAGATGAAAGCCATTGCAGCGAAGGCGGCGAAAATCAGGATGATCGGGATAATCATGAAGTACAGGAGGTGTTCATAATGTTGTTCTTGAGTGCGCAAGAAAAAAAAAAGAGTCAAAACTCAATATCGTGTCAAACTTTTTTTTTTTTTATTCTCATACTTTTGGGATGGAAAGTGATGAAAATAATGGTAAACCTACGTTCAACTTGAATCACATAGAAAGCTATGGGTTGAGTCCACGACCCGTTTCCGGCGAGAGACGTAGCCCGCACACGGGCAGAATAGTTCCCAGGTCCCAAATTGGAGAGTTTTACCCCTTTGTGCTCCCTGTAGTGTTGACGGGATACACACTCATGCTTCTCAGACTGAAAAAAGGAAAAAAGAAAAGAAAAAAAACAACAACACATAAATCAATAGTTGATAAATTACTTAACAATTATTGCAAAAATGCAGGGGGGGAAACCCCTAGCTGGGTCGGTGATATGGTGCCAATTTTTTGTATGCAGGTTTATTCATTTATTTAAGTACATTTATTATAAATATATTGTTAAATATATATTTTTTTAAATAAAAATGTTAAATACATATTTTTTTTTAAATTATCAAATATTATTCAGTAACTATAATAATTAAACTCCATGTGGGAGGCTGATAGGCATGATGTGCAAATTTTTGATCAGTATCATGACTGTCTAAATACTTAGATACTGATGTTGATCAATCCTCACATAAAAATATTGATACTCATTTCATCCCCAGAAATTGAGAGAAAAGCCACTTAAAGAAATCAGTAGCATTATTGTTGAGTCTGGTTTTCATTCATACTACTTAAAAAAAGATGCCACATAACCATAAAAAAAGATGCCACTAAGATTGAATGTGGAAAAAATATCATACATTTTATAGTTAGGTGTGATTAATTGTGATTGATTACAGAAATATGTCAGATTAATTAGTTATTTTTTTGTAATCAATTAACAGCATATTGTTATACAATATATATATATATATATATATATATATATATATATATATATATATATTTTTTTTTTTTTTTTTCAGTTGAATTTGGGTAACCCACTTGAAAGATTTGTTGTGCTGAGCTATTTCAATTACTTTTGTTTGATTTTTTCGTTGCAAACAACTGAAAGTATGTACATTTTGCCAATAAACCTGATTTGCAATGGGGTTGAATAATTTAAATTACAGCTACATATATATATATATGTATATGGTGGGGCATTACATCAGCAATATCAACAATGCGGTAAAATGTAACTGATTATAAGGCTAAATAAAAAAAATTGCTTTTAAAAAATATTTATAATAATAATGTGCCAAACTACTACTAATTTAAGTAATTTAAGTACTAAAGTTTGTTTCAAAATATTATTGACATTTTTTGGAAGACTTGAATGTTATAGCACTTGACATTTTTGAGTCAATAAATCAAAATGTTGTTGATTTTATAAAACCTTGCTTAATCACATGACACTGATTTGGTGGTTAAAATGCAACAGGCACCTCTGTCCCAAGCCGAAACTGAATCTCATACAGCAGGATCAGGCCGTTGGGTTTATGCGGTTCAGGCCACTTCAGGAACACCGAATCCTCCAGACCTTCCCAGGTCACTGAGCCAGGAATGTCATCGGCTCTTTCTACAAGAAAACGAAGAAACCAAGTTTGTCATTGATATTTTTGAATACAGTGCTTCACCACCAATCCCATGTCCATGTCCTGATCTCACCTGCCGGTTTGGTGCGGGAAAAGACAAAGGCGGCCGCGCTGCAGTGTCGAACCTCTTCGTTGCAGGCGTGCACGTCGATGCGGTAAACGGTAAAGGGCTCCAGGCCACTGATGTCAGCCGTTCGCTCCTTCACCTTCCTCTCCAGAAAAGAAAATACCCGTCTAGGCGGCTGATCATCTGAGAAGTTTCCTTCAGTCAGGTTCCAGTTTCCCGACAGCAGAGCGTGGATGGAAGTTGCATTGGCCACGCCAAACAGATCTCGCTTTCGCCTGTCGGGAGGTCTGGAACCAGAAAGATAAGATATATTGAAGGAAACATAGTAAAACTTCAAACGCAACTTCTGGTGGTGTAGAAACTGATATATTTACAACTTTTATAGAAATGTTCATTTATTTTTTAAAAAAGTATCTGCACAATCGAGCTCTGTTAACACCTCTGTTTTTTCATATACAATAAAATGTGCTATTTGAGCTGTAAAGTTGTCCAAATTCATAAAGAAATGTGTCCACACATGAAATGTTTAAGTTTTGTGGTTATACTTTTTGAAACCGTATATTTTTAATATTAATTACAGTGTAATGACTTCACAGACTTCCTATGTAAGTGCATTTACATGTACAGTATCTGTATGTAATGTATGTGTGTGTTATTTGTTTTGCAAACTGCAAATATGTATGTATTTATTTAATGAATATTATAATTAATCTACTCTGTATAGTATATCTGTGTTAAAAAATATATTTTTTATACAAGATAAAAATTTAAGGTAGAGGAAAAAAAAAGCACAAAGTTAACTTGCACACAATAAAAAGCACATAGTATAAAATCCATTTCCATTTATACATAATCACCACTCAGAATGAATATTGGTTTTAATTATTTTTCAGCATCTCTCCTTACATTATAAAAGCCTTTTCTGGTCAACATTTGATGATTATAACTAAATTAGAAAAAACAGTTATTGAACCTACAATAAAGCAATGACTGAATTAGTTGATTAGTAGATTACTAGTAAATTTTTCTGTGCTTATTGACACTTCAAGAGACGCTTTATCCTCAATACTGAGACCATTTTTAACCCCATTTGTGAACGTGTGTGGTAACAACCACATGAGCAAGTTACTCTCGTCCATGCCAAAGCAATCACGTTTTCTGTCCTCAGATGATCTGGCAACGACTCCATCCCCGCTGAATCCTTTCACACACACACACCACAGCTGGTCTCCATTCCTCGGCCTGCTAACACTCACACACTGGAGCAGTTTGTCACTCAACTCTCTACAAGTTGCAAGTCCTTCCTCTGCCTGCTAGAAACACACATCCTCACACCACAGATGGGTTGAGTTTGACTGAGAGCATGTGGCCAGAGAGACGTGATATGAAGCTATACATCTCTGTCTGTGTCTGATGCGCACACACTGGATATTCTGGCCCAAGCCCCATCTCGTCTAATCGCTGGCCTATTGTCCGTTGCATAATGCAATCTGTCAGTGAGTTTTTTTTAGTGACAAAAAATAATGTTAAAAAAATATTTATTTTTAAATAAACGCTGTTCTTTTCAAATTTCTATTCATCAAAGAAGCCTGGAAAAAAAATCCATCACTGTATTCACAGAAATATTAAGCAGCACAACTGTTTTCAACATTGATAATAAGAAATCATCAAATCAGCGTATTAGAATGATTTCTGAAGGATCATGTGACACTGAAGAAATGATGCTGAAAATTCAGCTTTGCCGTCACAAGAATAAATTCTATTTTAAAATATATTCAAATTAAAAAAACGTAACTCCATCCATTAATTAACAACACATTTAATTGATATGTACCATTGAAATATTTTGGTGTATTAATATTTAGCGCTCAATTAATATTGTTTGGCTCGAGGTCATGGCGCAAAGGACCCTAGGTTGAAATTACATCCGAACCATCCCTTTAATGATGGAATGGATATTATGCAAAAGCCACTTATTTTTTATTGTCTCAGGCATAAAATATCAAATCCCAAAAAAATAAAAATCCACATAGTTTGAGGTATCAAATAAAACCCCTAAACCTTAATATGACCACACACCTTTTTAGTAAGTACCACCAAAAATAGTAAGAGTAGTATATTAGTTAGTATGCCATTCTGAACATTCCCCATCTCTAAACCAGCGACTTTCCCTCGTAATCCCGGTCCCTTCTGTTCCCACATGCCCCTGAAACAGCTTTTTCATTCTCTCTCAATCTTCTTTCTGTAGCTCCCTCCGTGCAGAGCGGCATTCATTGATCTGTGTGCTCTCCGGCTGGAGGGGAACTTCCCTTTATTTCATTGGTATTCCAGATGGAATTACTGAGCATTTCCTGGCAGCGGAGCGGTTTTAGGGGGGGGGGAATGGCAAACTGAATGGATATGATTTCCTCTCCTCCTCGTTCCCCCTTCCTCTGGCTCTCTCCAAATCCTGAACTTCGAGGGAACTCGAGGCACTTCCCTCAATATCTCGGTTTTCAATAAAAACAGGTTGTGCTGGCCCGGGTACAGACATACTTCTCAGCTGCCTGACATAGTTCTGGCACCGTTGCTTTTTCGTCGACAGCCAAGCAATGACAAACACGCAGAGAAAAAAAAAGAAAAAGGAAAAAAAAAAGCGGATCAGACAGAGCAGGATAATCCAGCCCTGAATCACGCAGGTCAGGATGGAGAATCAATGCCATTTTGATGTCCTGCATCGCCTGAAACTCGAATTCAAAAATACATTGATTTCAATACAAGTCTGCTCAGGTATACAGCGATTTTGGCACGCTCGGCAGGACACATGCGCCGCCCAGCCCGATGATGGATGATAATAGGATACAGATGTCGGTCCTCATTTTAGCACAGAACACTTAATGCGTTACACCTTTGAGATCAGAGAGAAAACGAGGCTTACATACTCATTTACATTTGCTTTGCATGGTCTCCCGTGTTATTTGGATCCAGACCCAAGAGCCCGTACCACACAATTACCAACACCAGCGCCGGAGGGAAACAATTACTAAGGGAACGCTGAAAATGTTCCAAAACAACCTCTCAGACGAGAAACAAAGAGCCATTACAAATGCTAACATCCAGAGACATCAACAGTCCCTTTCAATCTTCATCTTCGAGATCACAAAAGGTTAACATGGATTTATTTACTATTAAAGGTTTTAATTTGAAGTTAAATGGATGTTTTGTACTGGCTGACGCATCAAAACTTGAACGAGGATGAGGTCGCGTGTTTTTCAAGGCTTCAACTCTGACATTAACTTTAAAGTTCTTGCCAATTAAAGTATTAGTTAATGTTTATGTCATTCCAAATAAGTAGCATGAGAAATACAAATAGAGACTCTTTTTAATCCTTTTCTGTGAAAATACAGTTTATAGCTAAATAAAAGTACCATAAAAGTGGTATTTTATGGTCAGTAAGATTTTTGTTTATTCAACAAGGACACATTAAATTGATCAAAAGTGACATTTACATTAGAGGTTGACCGGTACGGCGATTATGATACTAAGTTGGAAATTCTGGCCGATAATCAGTTAAGAAAACTCAAAAGAAAATTACTGAAATTATTAGAAAAATGAATTAGAATTAAATATTTTGAAATTCAATTATTGAAATAAATAACTATAAAAAAATAAATAAAAATACATTTTTAGATATTTAATTGACTCTCCCCCCTCCTTTTATTTTATTTTAGAGAATTTATATATTTACTGTAATGTCAGATGAAAACAGATATTTTAAATTGTATTAATGATATATGTTTTTTATGACATAAATGCTGACTTGGTGAGCATTCAAGACTTCTTTCAAAAACATTTGAAGTACTATTTCTGTAGAAAGTAACAATCACATTTGAGATCAAACTCCTGGGTTTACCTGGGGGTGAATATGGCATTATGAAGGAAATTCTCAAAGGCTTTGCGGTAGTAGATATCGTCCTCGACTTTCTTCAGATCCTCCTCTGATTTAGGGCATGGACAACAGGGGACTTTGTCCCTCCCCCCTGCTTCAGGATTGGTGGGTTTG
The DNA here is from genome assembly GCF_949152265.1 of Phoxinus phoxinus. Classification (NCBI taxonomy): domain Eukaryota; kingdom Metazoa; phylum Chordata; class Actinopteri; order Cypriniformes; family Leuciscidae; genus Phoxinus; species Phoxinus phoxinus. The sequence goes on along the minus strand of NC_136877.1, from coordinate 43,552,011 downwards.
GTGTCTTCGGTTTCTGTCAAACCCGTGGCTGAAATCCTGACGGGGATCTTCAGTTCTGTCAGGAAACAACATAAACATGGTTACATTTTTCCTGCAGTGATCTGGTTTCACTTCAATATGCTCAAAATGTAAATTATGAAAGCGCCACAGAAAAGCAAGAAAGAAAACAAATTAAATTAAAGTATGAGTAATAGTAGGCTTAGAGAGCAGCGCTAACAATATACAGACAGAGTTGAATGGTTTGAATATGCTGCACGTTATTGTATTATGACAAAGCTTCATACATTTTGGAGAGTTTTCAAATAGAATTTGATCTAGTTACCCTAGATGCGCCGACACGGGATGCTTCAGATGTTCTCAATAATATGTTTATCGGTTTCATGGTTAAAAGTTTGAATTGCTGTTGGGGAAAATGGTGCTCAGTTTGAGTGTGTAATTCAGACCAGACCTTTGGAGCAGTAGTTGTGCTGGTAGAGCTCATGGTCCTCGCCCTGCTGCTTCCAGCGGAGCAGGTAGTAGGTGTTGTTTCCATTGGGGGCCACAGGTGGAGACCACCGCACCACCAGCTTTGATGAAGAGTTAGAGTACGCACGGATGTCTACAGGCATTGAGGGTGCTGGGAAAACAAATAAAAAAATTATTTAGCACACAAATGTTGACTTCAGAGTAAATCCCCTTGGTGCAACCCATGGAAAGTCATGAATCATCACTTCTGGGGGTTGAGCGCATAACCATTGAGTTACTAGATTTTAAACCACTAAGACTTTTAAACAATTTAAAGTCTTTACTTTAATAATTTAATACAATGAATCAAATTAAAGTTTAACTGCTTCATAGCAGAGAGAGATTGAAATATACGTCTTTTATAGTATTTGCAAGTCTATTAACATATTTTTCACTTGTTTTAAGTAAAAAAAATATATAATTCTGATAATGCAAACAAGTAACAAAACATGGCAATAGAACAAGACAAAGTTATTTCCAGATTTCCACAATATACTTCCCCCAGTTTTTACACTCATAAAACCACAGATCTATATTTGTATCTTCAACATTAATTTTAGCGAATCATACCAAAATAATGAAATTAAGCCAAAATGTCACATTCCAACTAATAATAATCAAAACGTCAGAGCAAACCCCCTTACTTAAATCAAAACAAATCAAAATGAGAGATTTGTGGCTTCGCTTGTATTCTACGTCTGTTAGATCTGAGCCTAAAAGCTAGTGTGCTCCTAAAGGCTGTGACACACCAAGTCGACTAGCAGCGACAAAAGCCGGTTTGTGTTGTTGCCTCGTGTCGGCTGAATCTGGGCCAAAAAGCTGCACTTGAATACACCAAAAAGATTTAGACTTCCAACTAGCATGTGCGTTCTGCAAGAAACTTGCCGTTACAAAAAGAGAAATAACACTAGGAAGAATAATACTGGTTAAGATAAGGGTTAAGGGTACTGGTTCGTGTGAAAAAAAAAATGACTTCAATTAAATTCGTGATAGACCTGAATCTAGTTCATTACCTGATGGTTTAGTCCAAACATACACCACTTCAGTCTTCGCCCCAAGATGCAGTCTGTCCTTGTCCCTGTCCTTGTCCTCCACAACTAACGTTACAGCTTTAACAAAGATGGCATACTGAGTCCAGGGCTTCAGCATGGACAGGGTAACACCCGGATTTTGGGTTTGGTCCTCCGGTAAGTCCACGTCAACCATGTTCCAGCTGTCTGATCCGCAACCGTCCTGACCATCAAACTCTGTAATGTTCTGGAAAGGCCTGAGAGAGAACATGACGTATATTTACAAAACTGCTTATACATTTGAACGGTATTGAGAAAGGCTGCTCAAAACATCTGAATAAAATGTCCACAAGACTTACGTATCTTTGTAGTATACAATAAAACTGACGAGGTCTCTGGAATCGGGTGGTCGATAAAGTTCCCACGTCAACTCGATTCTATTACTCCTCGTGCTATTCGATAAGAACTTGAGAATTTTACTCCCACCTGAGGAAAAAAAACGAATTTACACATAAAAATGGAACTTGAATATGCATATAGAGTCTAAATGCATTTAAAATTCTAATTTGAGAAGAAATAATATTTACAGCTTGCACGGTGTCCATTGTTGCGGAAATCTCCTTCCAAAAACTTCTCCTTAATTCCGGTTTTCGCCCACATTTTGTGGATCTCGGACATGCAGAGCTTGGGGTTCAGGCGGAAGTACAGTTTTCCAGCAGTTACTGTGAGATTGTGCTGGGACCAGTCCCACAGAATTTGGAGATGCTGGTTATCCAAAGCAGCAAAGGCATACGTGCTGAAGACAACATAACAATAACAACGAATAAGTGACAAAACAGATAAAACAATAAGATATGCTTCATCTGGATACAGTACGCTACCTACACACTGTACAGTTTTGGGAGTGCAGGACATTTAAAGGGTTAGTTCACCCTCAAGTTGTCCCAAACCTTTTTTTTTTTTTTTTTGCTAATCAAAACGGTTTGATTAGCTTTCTTTAAAATATTAGAACATTTAAAATAAATAAAAGAAGAAAGAAACTCATACAGGTTTGAAACCTGTTTGTCAAGTGATGACAGAATTTTCATTTTTGGGTGAACTATCCCTTTAAATGCAGGACTAATGTTGTGTGTGCCCAAAACTTGATTGATATAGTGACAATCATAGCTACACTTTTTATCAACATGCAGCAATAACAAGAAAAATATCAACAATTTGATTTTAGTAATTTTCAACTAAACAGTATTAGTGACTGGAGGCGTATTATCATCTGACAACAGAGATGCTAAATTAAGATGGTTCTTTCAGGGTTTCCACATTTTTTTTACTAATGCATTTTAATAGCCTAGTTGACGCCAGACCCTTCTCAGTTGTAGCTGAGAGTGGGTCTGGGGAAGGTTCATTCACAGCCCATATCCAAAGGGGTGTCGCTCAAATGCCTCTGGGCACAATTGGATAGACCTAAAACCAATCAGAGCGATTGTCATCGCGTAAACGTTTGGGATTGGTGCCTCAACTTGGAAAAATTGGAAATGGGCTCGAATGGCCAGACGGACTTGCAGAGCAAATCTCAAATTTGCCGGAAGTTCGTAAGGGTTTTCCCAAGCTAGCATTTTAATGAAATTTCCACGGTTTTCCAAGACATTCTAAATTATTGCTCAGCTTTCAAATGTTTTATAGACTAGAAAGTGCTGTGTGTAAATTCCATCTCTATTAAACTATTAGCTTTTAAAATTTTCAATAGGATAGTTCATGCAAAAATCAGTCACCATTTAACTCAAGTTTCAAACCAGATTTTTATTTTGGGGCCTTTAAAAAAAAAAAAAAAAAAAAACTTTATATAGATTGTACTTGATCAAAGCAATTTCTAGTCTTTGAAATATTTTAGAGCTGAGCTATAGAAACAGATTACATTTTATATAACTAGAAAAATTGAATTTTACTTATCATTTTTTAAAGATTATTTTTCATTACTTTTCCAGACCTAAAAATAACAATTTCCAAATTCCCTGATATTTCCAGTTTTTCCATTATCGTTAGAAATAAAAAAATCCCCAAAATTAAAAAACATTTATATGATTTAATTTAACTTACGAAACATTTTAGAGCGGAGCACTAGAAACAGATTGAAAAACTATTTTATTTTTTACTAAAGAGGTTTTTAGATTATTTCATGGCTTTTCCAGAACTAGAAATCACAATATCCTATGAAACAGTGCGTTTTCTCTGGACTGAAACAGTTTACTCATTAACCACAAGGTTGGTGTATAAAACTATGGTAGCAAGAGACAAAATGTTGTCAAAACTTGTGAATTATTAGTCAATACACATACCTCTGTCTTTTCATTAACAACTAGTCTGGTTATGCACACACTATATAGATTTAAAGAAAAATGCAGACATTACTACCTGAAGCATTGAGGAGTGAATTCAGATGATCGTCACTCCTATAAACACCCAAACTCTGTGTGTATGTTGCTGCAGGGCCTTGTGGCCATTCCTTCACAGGACATAAGCTGATGATTCACCAGAATTGACGTAAATGATCATAAAAGATAAACAGCTTCAGTAAAAGCTGCGTTTGGAATGTAAGCACTTCATGTGCATTAAAAGCAAGTGTTTGCCTTGACCCTACAGCACACTTGAAAGCTTTAGTCTTTATGGTTATATTTATTAGTCAAGTCAATATAATACAAACGCTCTATTTGCTGCATTTATCAAACAGGTATAGTACTGTTCTGACGTTTGTTTGATGACGCATGTTTAAGGGAATGTTAAAAGGAACAGACTTATAAATGTTAAATGTGGATGGAGGGCTTGTTTGTTTGTTTTTGTCTCTAAAAAGCGTTCCCAGAGCTCAATTTAGTCTTTCGTAACAACTTTGCACAGAGAGATTTTTGATGTTCTGAAAATGGGATAACAGTAAACAAACAGGGATTGAATTAAATTACACATTTCTTCTATGACGCACGGGACCCATTCAGTCTAATTCCGTTAATTCCGTATGGAACCCTTATAAACCAACAACGCCTAACTCCTGCTTTTGAATGTCAAATGTTTGATAACTTTTTATTTTTAAAATGACGATGTATCGTTGCACCGAGTAGCCCCACCCACCATAAAATCTCATTGGTCCACTATCCTACCATCATTACTATTCAGTAAATACTATATATCTTCTGATTGGCTGTGATTTGCCCCATTTTGAGCAGTTTTGCATTAAAGAGGTACAATACGGCTGGCAAAACGGGCTTTCAATAAAACTTGTCTGGCTATACAGTAAAAAGGTGAAAAGAAAAATTAAATCAGTGCAACCTGACTATAGAAAACTGTTGCTGTCCAAGGCCACTCCCACCAGTCTGCCATGGATACACTTGACCAGAGTCAAATACTGTCTAGCTTTAATAGGAAACTTCTTAGCAAGCTCTTAGTCATAATGGTGTTGACTTGTATTGTTCCCAGAGGTCCAAGAATTTAAAGAGTAAACGATTAGTGGGACTGAGTGACTTTCGGAGGATCCAGTGCGTTGTAACGGTGGCTAAAGGCGGCAAAGAATCGTAAATGTAGAGAGAGAACGCCCGCCGCAAAGTAAAAACTGAACAACTTCTGTGTTTGTAGTCAACATTTCAAACTGAATGACCATGGACAGTGTTTTAGTCCAAACGGAGGGAAAAAAACTGAAAGAAACTGCCATTCAGTCAGTTCCGCCTTTTCTTTCGAAGCAAAATGACGTCACGTACAGGTAAGAAAGCTGTTGGCTTAGTGTTTAATTTTTACCATACTGCTGTTTAAAGGTGTCTTCGGATGCTAAATTAACTTTTATATGGTGTTTGCATAAAAATGTGTCTTTGCAGTAGAGCTTAGATTCTCTGCCCGAGCCCGAACTTGACCCGACCCGACCTGCGGGCTGGGCCGATATTTCCCGCCACTATCCTCGGGCCGGGTCGGGCCGGGCCCTTGATAAAAGCACGTCACGTGTCATGCGCAGCATCTCCTTCACTCGCACGCATCACACCGGGACTGCTGTGCTGTATTGTGTAGCTCAAGTGCAAGCTTGAAGATGTAAATAAAAACAGGAGAATTAACTTTGAGCAAGTTTGGTGGAAAGTCAGAGGTATGGAACCATTTAAACAATTCGCGGGCAGTGACAACATGTGTGTTGGCTTTGTCGAGTGCATTGTGTGTGTGCGCTGCATGCTCGCCTATGACAGCAGCGCCGAACGAGAGAGAGCTTGTGCAGTGGACCGCTCTGAAACCAGCAACTGTGGACGCAATTTTGCTTAAAAAAATATTCTATATTCTAAAACCTTGTTGAATTATATTAGAGTAGTAGGTCCAAAGTTCATTCTTGTTCATTTTCTGTGTTCATCATTGTTCACGTTTTTTTTTTTACGTTTCTTCATTCGGATCCACTTGCGATCCATTCCATTCTGAATAAACAAACAACGCAGTTTACATGCGTCGTCCTTGTTGCATTATTCATTAAGATAATTCTAAACAGATTTCTGTAACGTTAGTTCAAATAACTCGGAATTGTAGTTGAGAACGTCAGTTATAACGGCACACATATTTAACAAATGGTCGGGTTTAAATCGGGCTCGGGCTCATAATCACCGTTAATGTGTCGGGCTCGGACACAACGTGCACGGGCTCAGGTAGGGTCGGGCTTGATTTTTTGGGCCCGATCTAAGCTCTACTTTGCAGTGTGTGGACACAACCCCCAAACAATTGAAAACTTTTTTCTTTTTTTTTCTCAAAAAGTCTAAACACTCAATTTGATGGCATATTGCTCATGCTCCGCCCACAACCACTGACGGACTGGCCCGTATTAGCATATTTCCGCCCTCAGCCATTTGTATACTGTCCGCCAAGGCAGTGCTTTATGCGTCTTGTGTCGACACCCCCCATGGAAGAGAGGGGTGGGGTGAGCAGTTGCTCATCAACATTTAAAGAGACATGCACCGAAACGGGTTGCTGTGACCAGAGCTGTTTTAGAGAAGGTAAAACGGGTGTTGTTTTACACAACCATTGAGGAATTTTAACCAAAGTATTTTACATGAAGATCCTAAAGAATCATACCAACTTGAGGGCATTCAATGACCCCTTTAAAGAGTAAGCATTGTGTGTTACAATTGTCAGTGATGATGAACCTACCCTTACAATAACTGTTCTGTTAATAACCCTCTGTCGACCCGATTGAAATGGGCGGGGATACAAAAGGATACAGATAATGTAAAACGCTGACTTTTGCTGACAAATAAACGTGAATTTCTCAGTCCAGGTAACACGGAGAATGAGTAAACATTGTTCACTGCCGACATACAAAGTGGTTTTACTGTAAGTTCCACTGTAAGTGTGGACAGACAAACCCTGTTAGGACATGGTGCAAAGTGTTAAATTCGCATCTTACTCTTCCCAAAGATCCTCTCCATGGATGTATCTCAGGCTCTTGAGGAAGGAGAGCGAGCTCAGGGTGTGTGATGAACGTATCTTAATGTATCCCGTCACCATCTTGATGAGTCCCAGGAAGTTCTCCAACTCCGAGGCGATGTTGTCTAGAGAGAAAAGCGTGTCAGTGAGCAGTGCGGTGGACAGTCAGTAACAGAAGCTGCTGAGCCGCAGATACTCACTGCCACGGCGGATGTTGATATTCAGGTTGCCTTTGATAACGGTGCAGCCCTTGAGGGACTGAGCAGCGTCCACCGAGTCAATGATCTTTCCATCACAGATCTTGTCACATGGGCCGTTACAGGCGGTGCAGATCATGCTGCCAGACACACTGGGACAAAAGGACGATCAAAATGTGTCACCGCAAAACCAACACTGATAACCAAATATCTCACTTTCACATTATCACGTGACCTTCAGTTCAGTGAGAGCTAAAGTTTGAATGCAACTGAACTTTTTTTCGATCGGTCCAACAAAAGAACATGATTGGTTTGTTCTGAGTTAATCAGAACTGTTATTTATGAATTTAACCAATGTCCCTTTAAGACAACAATTAATTTCACTCGGAGGCCATATATGAAACGCCTCTCAGGCATGCAAGTGCAGCTCCTATTCCTTTGAATGGGGAAACATTCTCCAAAACTGTTCGCCAGGCTTACAATTAAATTTCATATTTGAAATCACCAATGAAATCTGACAACAACTGTCTCATAATGCCAATCGGCTAGAAGACAGGGACTTATTCCGCCATCTTGTGCGTTGCACTTTCTCCCATTCATAGTAATATGAGTGCACCATCTTTCTGCATGTCTCTGTAAAGTCTTTGGTTTAACCAGAAAACATTTTTTGTTTGGGTTAGTCTGATTTCTTTGTAGGTGTACAGGATCTGCACACTTTTGTCAGGTTTTTCACTGATTGTGAGGGGAAATTTGCTGAATTCTTTATTGGATTTTAACACTGCAGTCTTACTGGTAGATGAAAGTATTATCAAATCTGTAAGTGCCTTTATAGCTTTTTACTGTCACTTTTGGTCAATTTAATGCATCCTTGCTGAATAAAAGTATTAATTTCTTTCCAAAAAGAAACAGACAAAAAGAAAACCTAATAGTAATGAAAAAAAATACAGACCCCAAAATAATGATATGAATGATTTGTAAAACTTTGTCAGTGCAGGATATTCATGTTACTCAAACTCCAAAAGGATGTTGGAAAGTAAAACAAACTAAAACATTAAAATATAACCGAACACATTTGAAACAAATCAAATATAATCTAAAAACATAAACAAAAAATATCACAATCACAGATATGCTTAGATTTACTCATTTTCACAAAAAAATGTAACCATTTATCAAATGCACACTTTCCAAATGTAAAGTTTAATGCACAGAAAGTCTTCGTACCTCCGGTTCTCTTCACGCGTGAAGCCGGGTGGGCAGTCGGACATGCACTCTCCTCCGTGGACCACGAAACGGTCATAATCAGGCAGGTGGACCTTGGAGCAGAAGTCCATGGTGATGCAACGCCAGCCCTCAAACTCGTACGTGTTCTCCGGACAGTCCTCCACGCAGCGGCCCTCGTAGTAGTAGTGCTGGCAGGCGGCACAGGCCCGGTCGTTGTTGGGCACGGTGCAGCTGCCCAGACACTGGGGGTGGCAGCACTCGCCCGAATCAGTGCACGCCCGCTCTCCACACATCTTCGGGCAAACTGGAGGGAAACGCAGGGTGGAAAATGTTGATATGAATATTTTCTGGGTTTGTCTCAAGAAAACTACATTCAATTTAAAACTTGTGCAGAAAATAGGTTATGAATCCATCAAGCTCAAAAACACCCTCAGACCATTACCGGTAAGTTGATTTCACAACATTAGAGATAAAACGTTACATAGTCTCTTATAATATCAGGTGTCTATCATTTACTTTTGTTAGATATTATTGTCATTCTCACAACAAAATGTCATATTCGACCACAAAATAATTATTTTGCTTAAAAAAAAAGAAAAAGAAAAGTGTTCTCATTCTCATACAGAAATCATCATGTTTGAGTAATGAGTTTAAAATTAAAGAACGGTGATTAAATTGTATTATATTAATCATATAGTAGTACAATAAATACTACCATAGTGTACAAATAAACAATACACCTTACTTTATAGTATTACAGTACCTAGAATTTGGTTGGAAAATGTAAAAATAGTAAAATAGTTTTTCTTTGCAGTGAGCTACACATTTTTTTCAGAGACTAATAAAAATGAGAAAAGAGACACAGAGAGAGTAATGGGTAAAATTAGACCTATCTGCTTGGCATACTGCTTTCAGATCCTCACCTTATTTGAACTAGTTTACAACATTCAGGAAGTCGAGTCATGCAAGCTCAAATAAAGTTAATTTCATAACCCGGCTGAGAGGCTAAAAGCCTGGCTTAAGCCCAAGCGGTTTGCAGCTCTGGGTCAGGGACATGTGATCGCACGTCCTCTCTCCATTACTGTCTGTTTCCTCTTGACCTCCGTACTGTCTTTCAAGCTTGACTGATAAAGGTTACTGCAAACAGCCTCAAGGATACAATGCTGTACAGCTCACAAACAAGTACAGGCACATACTTCCCCGCAGTCAAAGTATTCCTTCATGTATACATTCCCTTTTGCCAAAAAACTACTTAAACTATCAAAACAAATGACCAAATCACCATTAAATGCATCGGCATGTTGAGACAGACTACATTATTATCCATTGTTAACTTGAGGCAAAACTAAAAAAAATAAACTAAAAAAAAAGTCATATTACAATAGAACAATAAAAAAATGATTTTTTTTTTTTTTTAAATAAACAACATTTTATATGCAACATTTTTTATTTTGTGAAATCATTGAATTATGCTAATTGATTCAACTGAAGTTTTGGAAAGCACACTATGTCAACAATGCATTCTCATTTAAATTTCTTATTTTTCATAATTTTGTGTTTTGTTTAAAAATCGAACCGAGGCTGCAAATGACCTAGAAGCCAATATACAGAGCATCTGGTTGCATGACATTTCATGTAATTTATTTTTATTCTGTATTATACCTTACAAAAAACTAATAACTAACTAAATATTAAGACCAAAATAATCAAAAATTTACATTAATAGATGATTCCATGGGGAATTAATAAATAAATATTAGGGGAAATATTGGGGATTATAGACTAAAATAAATTAATAAATGGTAAGAAAATATAATCCATTACATTTGTTAATAAATGTTCATGAAAAAATACAGGGGGAAAATATTACCCTTCTAAATAAACTAGACTAAAGTGGTAACACTTTAAGGTTTCATTAGTTAGCATGAACTAAGAATTAACAATACTTCATACAGCATTTATTAATCTTAATGTTCATTTCAACATTTCAAATGTTATATTTCTTCACATGAGTTAATGCACTGTGAACTAACATGAACAAACAATGAACAGCTGGATTTGTATTAACTAACATTAACGAAGATTAATAAATACAGTAACAAAATGTATACTCATTCATTCATGTTAGTTAATACATTAACTAATGTTAACCGCTGATCAATTATTGTAAAGCATTTCCACTAAAGCCAACAAAAAAGTGAATAAATCCCCCCAGAAAAATAATTTCAGGATGGAAATATTGCCACTTAATGGGGAAAAAAAGTACATGTGTGATCTTGCAAGAAACAGTCACGCATAAACAGTGTGTTTTCCTGTAGTCATCTCTCTTTTCCCCTATTCTCATATGACATACAGGCGATACATTCAGTGTTAACTCCAGGCCCACTTTACAAACAAATCCAGTCCGCATTTTCCATCCGACCGAGACTATGTATAATTCGACCAGAGTCCTCTGCTATCATTCTAAATAAGAGCGCATTGTAACAGGGGAGAGGAAAAACTGATTCAGGTCAGAGCACCAGCAAGGAAAACACCAGCTTTAGTACAAGAATGGCCTACATTTACAACAGAGAAACTCAGCTGCCCCGATCTCTCCTTACGCGCTCATTCTACAGCCTCAACTCGCTTTACAAATGACTATGGGTAGACATCTCACATATCTCACAAGAGCCACAGAAAGACTATTTAGTTTCATTTTTAAATCTTGGCCTTTCCACAGCGGCAAAGGTCCGATGGTTTTTAGGGAGGGTCTTTGTGAGCGCATGAATTCAGATAACCTTCCAGAGAGAGAAAAACAGGGAAACAAAAACACTCAAGCTGTCATTGACATGCAACAGTTGTCCTTGAGGACGCTAGTAAATAATAGTTAAATCATAACGCTTTGGTGGAAATGTATGTAAAGAACACCAGCCTGAGGTTTAATGTGTATCTGAGAGAGTTATTGTTCATCACGAGCAGTGTTCAAAGAGCAAATTCTTGACAAACGAGTCAGCCGTTCAGTTTAGGAAACCTACAGTTAAAACATAAAAATCATGCAAAAAAGTTCCTGCAAAGCACCATTTTAGCGATCATCGGGTCAGAACGAAGACAACGCAGCTGATTTAGTCTGACTGAGATATCCCGTCTTCTTCAGCTGGTGACACTTACGGTGGAGTATTCACAAGGCCACCATGCTGGAATCTCTGTTAGTCTAAACACGGAAAAAAACAAACCAGAACCAGACACCCTTGACTGAGAGCCTTTGTCAGGGACGTTTCTACATCCTTTACCAACAAGTTTAGGCTCAAAAATCATCTTAAAATAGAATAGCTAACACTATTTTGATGCACATTATTACCGATAGATAACGTACTAGAAGAAGATGTCGTATTCTCAAGGGCACAATGTGATCATTCATGGATTGGCTCTTTTTTTGATAGGCTCAAACCTACAGCATTTCAGTTGCTAAAGTAGTTCTTTACCAGTAAACCTCACCATTGTACATAAATATGAAATGATAATGTGAAATGAAAGGAAATTAATTAATACTAGAAAGATAGTAGAATATAAAAGGGTTAGTCTTTTTTTGTTTATTTTTTAACTTAAAAGTTATGATTTTTTTCCCCATGTTTTTGAAAGAAATCTCATATGCTAATGTCAGTAATGTGACCATTTATTTGGTCAAAAATATAGTAAAACTAGAATATTATTACATAAAATAATAACCATTAAAATAACAGCCATTACATTCTAATATGCTGCTCTGCTCAAGAAACATTTATTCATCTTCTTATTATTATTATTATCATCATCATCATTGTTGTAAACAGTTGTGCTGCTTAATATTTGATGGATTTTTTTTTTTTGCAGGATTCTTTGATGAATATAAAAGTTTCAAGGAACAATTTGGAACTTTATTCCAATTTCTTTAAAACATAAATCGTTTGTAAATTGTATATAAATGTAGCCTATTTAGGGCTACTTTGGATGCATCCATGCTGAATAAAAGTATTAAAAGGTCTTACTGACCCAAAACGTTTTATGTATAGTCAATAGCCATTTTTAATGTTTCAAAACATCATTACTGTAGCTTAGAGGAAAGCAATGAAGACTACAGTGTTACTCTTGGACCGTGTGGATTCTGAAAAGCCCTCGTGTGCTCAGGTGAATGATAATGAACACCTGGCTAAGGAAATCTTGGATGTTCTCTCTCCATCCGGGAGCTGATCAACTATCAGATTACTTTCTGTATTCATACACAACAACATATCCAATATGAACACCTGGGCCCTCAGGAAACAAGCTAGACTCCTATTTTCTCTCTCCCTTTTTATGATTATTAATAGCTGGAGGAATATCAACTGAAGCAATAAGAAGTATTTTAGGTTAGGACCTAAGTATTAAAAAAGATGAAATTGCAGAGAAAAGCATTTAACAAAATGTTCCGTTTAAAATGACTTGGGTCTGGATTGGTCTGAATCTGAGAACCGATGTGTTCATTTGCATTGTTAGTTTCTTTGCATCCAGCTGCAGGGACGTTCAGCAAGCAGGAGTGATTCCTGCCATGCTGGTCAACAAAGTTGATTTGCAGTTGTGGGACCAGCCAGCTGTGCAGTTTTCCATGTCAACAACACATGGCTTTCTGTATATATTCACGGGAAAATTGGAATACATGACTAAACAGATCACGATAAATGTTTTTGGAACATTTCAAAATAAATCAGGAGTAAAAAATGTAATTAAAAATAAAGTTATATTTGTCTATTATATCAAATAAAATTAATTTACATAACATGTCTTGTGTAATGAAGCAAAACCACCCCTTAATGCTTGCACTTCGTATTGACATTGTAATGTAGGCCTAGCTAATTTCCCACAAGAACAAATAGTAATGCTGACATTACAACCGATCAAAGATTCACAGCTTTTTATAGCAACCACGCTATTGTAATTAAACCTTTTTTTTTTTAGCTAGCCCTGCTAAAGCAATCCACACTGCGTTCACCACAGAAACGCAGACATCCATCTAACCCTGTCGGGCCAAACCATCATCTACATTGTTTTGTTACATTATGCTGAAGGCGAAGATTATGCTGAAGAATTGTTTTATTTATTTTTTACATTTATTTTACTTGCCCATTCCTATCAGTACTTTATGTGTGACATTAAATGGATAGTTCAGACAAAAATGAAAATTCTGACATAATTTACATAATTTATTTACTAAATCTGTAGGCCTATAGGTATAACTAAACTATGATTCCAATAATTGCTTTTGAAAAAAAAAAATGTGTGAAATAAATACAGGGCACAAAACTAAAATAAATGTAACTCAAATAAAAAAATAGGCTGAAAAAAAAAAAAATGCAGGTAGCATTCCTGTTCAGATTTGCATATTTAGATACTTGCATCAAAGCAAACCTGCATGAATTTCATTCAACTGTTTAGCAGAATGTTCACACTGAAAAGAAACACCATAAAAAGTAATACACGTACAACTTTTGCACTTTATTTGGAGTCTGAAGCTATATGATAGCTTTGTGTGATGACAATTTTTAAGATGTTACTTTCTGATTTTCAGGGAATTAACTTAACCTAATATTTTAGGCGTCTCAGAAACCAAAAAAAGGCATTCGGAACGACACGAGGAATTGTCATTTTTGGCTGAACTATTCCTTTAATGAATTACTATTAAAGGTGGGTGCCAAGCCCTGTTAAATTAAGCCAGCTCTCACAGAAGACCCCCTCAGAGAGTCCCTGTATTCACCATCATGGCGCTGACAGTCGAGGCACAGAAAGGATGCCTCAGGCTTTTTTATTTTTAGTCAACATCGTCACCTCAGCCCCTCTTCCTTATTAATTCAGGAAACTCTCCAAGTTCATCTGAGGTCTTTTCATCACCGCTGATCTTGGCTGCCACAAACCAGCATGTCTGAGAAAAACAGGTTGCATGCGCTGGCACAGTGTGTTCCCTCTCGCTCTCCATCAGAGTGAGTGTGCGAGAGGACACCAGCAGATAACGTGCAAAGAATAAGCTGCAACATCCACCCCGAAATCTTCCTTTCGTCTCCCAGTGGGATGGAGAGCAATGGGAATGTATGGCTCCCAGTTCTCACGAAGATTTCCGTGTTATTAAGTCTCAAAGACATCTAATCGAATACCTCAAGGTCACGTCTAGTCTTAAGTGTGGTAGTGATGTAAAATTTGTGGAGGATGAAATTATGTTCCTTCCTCGAGAACGTCACTGATGTGTGTAGGTGCGGTTATATTTTAAAATGCGGGATTTAGCATAAACCCAAGTTTTACTCCAACAAATCTATCGAGATGTGTCTCAGAGTTAGTCTAAAGACGCACCCTATCAGGTATGCGAATGTGAAGCAGTAAACGACCGTTATCCTCAAGGAGGCGGTAGAGTTCCCTTCAAACATCTGTGCCATTAAACCAAGGCTGCATTCGAAATCGCATACTTCCCTACAATACAGTAGGCGAAAAACAGTATGTGACTGAAGAAGCATGTCCGAATTCACTAATTCTGATAAAAGAGTAGGCAAAAAAGTACCCGGATATCCTAATACTACCGGTGAGATTCTGAAGTGTGCATACGATGGACACATGATAATGACAACATGGCAAATGTATAGTACATCAGGATTACATTCATACTACACACTTTTTTAATGGTCGTGAATTACTTATTCAAAATACTCAAGAGAGTATGCGATTTCGGATGCAGCTCAAATATGTAGCTAACAAGTGTGCCACACATGTCCTGAAGAGTGAAGCCAAAATATTTTGATCGCCCCCTGGTGTCTATCTGCAGTTTGGTCATAAATGCGTCCCTCTACGTGTAAATTAATGGGATGGGTCACAGCAGCCACAAAAAAAAAATCGAGTTACACCAACTATTTCCCAACATTTAGGCTACTAATTGGCGATTGGCTCTTTTATTTAGAAGGCGGGACTTATTCAGACATATTGCGAGTTGCACTTCTACCTCCAAATGACGTCATCAGCGTCAATGGCAATGTTTCTGGGACAGTTTGGCTTCATTTTCCTTCAGTGGAATGGAAGTGGAGACACATCGTCCATCTCTTGTTACATTCTATGAAAGCTCGCTATAAACACGTTGACACTGCCACATTGCAATGGCAGTAATATCCCTAAAGCCGGAAACTGACCACAGAAGATGACAAGCATCTAAATTTGCTTTTTAGCGGAAACGTTCTGCAACTTATAATCCAAAGCGACTTAATGCAATTAACTTCAATCATACAAAATATGCACATTTAGATTCGTGGCAAATGAGAGGTGTATGTGCCAAAGTTTATTTCTCATTGGTTGTTTCAGTTTCACTTTAAATAAATGTATAGGCTAATAAATGTTGTTTATAACGAATATCACTATAATTTACGTTTGTTCTGTTGTGAATAGTCAATGATTTGATTTGGACTGATACATGTTTATAGTGTTTATAAACTGTTTTATTTACTGATATTTTACATTATATCTGAATATCATATGTAATATTCATGCATAAATATTAATCATTCTGGTTAATAAAAACCATTCAATGCACCAACAAAAAAACATTACAGAAACCGATACCACAGCATCATCTGCTATCTATCACCAAGGATGAATGTGATCACTGATTTGTTAAGCTAGAAATTGTGACACTTCTCATGTTTCTCCAATAGTAGAAACAAATACCAGATCATAATGTTCATCAAGCACTTGCAGTGACGTAAAAGGGTTTTCAGCTGGACAGCGTATCACTGCTCACTAGCGGTGACACCTGTTCAAGAGTGACACCGGATAGAGTTTCACTATCATATAAGATGGCAACTATCACTTGCAATACGCACGATAAAAACAAAAGTTTCCTGAGTCAGGCCTGAGTCAATGACTTTCAAAATATATTTTGAGTTCTGCAGAAGAAAAAGGGGTTACACTTTATTTTGATGGTCCACTTTCTACTAACTACAAGTAACTTTTCAACTACATCCCAACCATCAGTCATTAGAGTACCAGTAGACTGTTAGCCTAACTTTGGGTTAGTAGAATAAGTTGATAAGTACTTGCAAAGTTACAGTACTTATAGTCAGTAGAATATCTGTGGGAGACTATCTAAATAAAGATATTAAGTCTACTTACACTACATTTATTTCTAAGTTCATGACCCCTTTAACCCATCGCAATTAGTGCACACACATTAGAAGTGAGAAGTGTGTCGTGGGTATTGGAAGAGCACGCTGTTCGTTCACTCGCCCACTTACATTTTCCTGCCGGTATTGAGAATCGAACCCGCAACCTTCGGGTTACAAAAACATGTCAATATGACGTGAATGCTGTGAGCGGATGATATGATGGCATTATAACAGAACAACAATAAAGAGGGACGGCTGAAGCTGCCAATGACCAGACTATGCCTGAGCTGGATAAACAAATAAACACACAAATGACTTTTTAAATTGAAACAAAAATCAATTAGACTTTAATAGGAGACACCGTCCAATGTTCTCGCCTGTCGGTGAATAACACTGACATTTTCTCTAACGTCCTTATTAGTCTCCCGCTCAAATCTGGCGAAACTAGTAAAAGCCATTTTACCTGACAATATTAGAGTGTCTCATACCTGTCTGGGTCTCACATAATAGGACCCGCACCCCATAAAACCGCTTTAATAAGCCCAAAATCTACACATTTACTGTACTCAATCCCAGCTTGCAGATGGAGGGCTGAACAGTTATTACAAATCAGACAGTTGGCTAGGTAACAGTCTACCATAACATTGCCTAACAATTTCCAGATTTTTAGACCTAAATACATGAAGTGTTCAGGGGCCATTTTCCCCATGTGCCTTGCAAAAGAGTGGCTGTTTTTGACTTGTTCTGAGGGCCTTTTCATGAATAGTATTTAGCCTGTTCTCTTCACTAAGATTGACTCACAAACAGCGACTAGCGCTAATAACAGAGTCCTCATCCAGACAGCCTGAGCGACTAATGTCGATGGTTCAACGCCTGTGATCCAACAGAAAAAAAACAACGTAAACTTTTAAAATCCTCTAAAGACAGTGCTGCACGCGTAATAAAACAGCCCTCAAAGCAGGGCTGCAGCCCAACAGCGATGTAGACATAAATTAAGGACAGCATCTGAATGACAGGAATAAGTAACTCTTTTGAAAGCGTATTCCCGTCACAGGTCTGCGGTTTGAATCTGGAAAGGCTGGTGGGTGTCTTTTTGCCTCGTTATACAGGGCTCACTGCACTCGTGGGCGTTTGAGGTCTTGCGATGTTTCGGATGGCATGGTGCAGGACATGCCCGGCTAGCTGGCACAAGAGACCCGGCTTGGCTTGTACAGTCACCTCTGCTTTGTTTCCTCCTGTCTTCGTGCTCTACGGAGGCCAAAGGTGCTGGCAGTACGGGCCATCCTGCGGTGGCAGGCTTTATTACTCACCGAGCCAAAGCTTCCAGCACTTCCAGTGTCTTTGCTGCCTCTCCTAGTTACAATCGGCGTTTTAAATACCAGACATTAAATATCCGTTTCAAATTCAGCCCACAATATGATTGTCTTATACAAGATGCTTCGTAAATGTAAATGTATTTTATATATTATAGCATATTTAAATAATGTCAAATAATTAATAATATAATATAAGACCCTAGCTGACAAAATTAGTCAGCATGGCTAATTCCAAGCTACAGGCAAAACGAGAAAGAAAAAAAAAGTAAATTTTGGTCGAATTTGAGGTTTTCACAAAAATAAGTTCATTAGTACCCCGTCTAGTGATCCCAATGCTCCAAATAGCAATTAAATATCTAAAAGTATATTTTTTTTGTACGTTTTCTGAGAGGAGTAGCTTTCCTTTCCTGACTCCAAAAATCATTACAATTAGATTTTTGGAAATTCTAATTGACCCGTAGCGAAATCTCCATGACAGTCTGAACCAATCAAATGCAATTTTCAAACTAATGCTGATATAAACAAAACAATCTTATTCGCGATATAATCCCGATATACACATACACAGAATTACAGTACTTCAAAATATCTGTCTTGGCAAGTTTTCACACAAGCATAAATTGTTACGTGTTAAATTAATGTTTGGTTAACTGTTGGGGAAAAAACATCTGATGTGTAACATTATATTAGATCCGTGCGGGACAGCAAGTCTTAATATATATAGGCGGTCTGTCTAAATGTTAATCAAACAATTGTGGTATCATGGGGGAAAAAAGTTGAATATGTATTCGTTATATAGATATGGGTTTTGACTTGGTGTGTGTGCCAAATTTGGTGTTTGGTTTGGTTGCTAGGTGATTTTGTTTTGGAGCTTCAGAAAACTCAATTCTTCTCTAAATTGACCATTCGTAGGGAGCTTGATTGACAGGTGATCTGACCAATCATACTTCGCCATCCGCCATTTTGTCCGACAAAGCAGTCAGGAGAGTTAGTAGATTAACATGGGAGGATTTGAACTTGAAAAACTGAGTGTACTGACGCCTTTCCGCGGTTAAAACATTCCTTCTTATGTTCATTCATGTTTATTTGATGCTATAAATGAACTAAAGGAAGAGATGATCGGTTCACGAGCAGCTTTAACTGAGGCGACACAGCGATCTGACAGACACATTATTAAAGAGCCACAAAACGGTATTTATGGTTTACATTTCTTTTTAAAAATGACCAAATTTAAGGTGAGACTTTGTTTAATATATTTAATATCAAAAGTAACCTGGTCTGTTGTCAGCGTGTTGTCAGTGTCCTCTCTGCTCCACAATGCATTTTTCACTGCGTGAGAACATGGTGTGGCGTTAGAGCGGCGTGGCTTGTCGGACGTAGCAACAGTAACTAAGGGGTGTGGGTCTTTGCGAACGGTCTATTGACTTTGCTGACTCTTTTGATTTGAAGCAGGTGTAGCTCATTCATTTCTAGTCAGATCCCAACAAATCATACATCATTTTGAAGTTTTTTTTTTTATAATTAGAATGTGAAAATAACAAGAACTCATTTTTGAAAATTTGCTCATGGCGACATTTTGCCAGCGCAGGTCACATATAATAAATATAATCTAATATAATATAGGGGAAAAGATATCCAATATAGAAACGGGGATAAGACTGGTGCTCTGGCGTAAGGCTAGTTTTCTCATTAAACGCACACGGTCAGTTGACCGTGGGCCCTTCGGAAGGGGCACAACACAAAAACATGAAATCCCATCTAGTGGTGTCGTCAGTGAAAGGTGAGAGAGCAGGGCACTGCTCCAGATGGTGGGGGACGGGACGGTGTCAAGACTCTGGAGGAACAAACCAAAAGAGGCCAGACACCCTATAACAGGGACACTCCTAATATGTCATACTGTAACTGTATTGAGAGGGTATATCAATCAATTTCAGCTTCACGTAGCATAAAACTAATTTAAATAATTAAACAGAGCGTATTCATAGGCGTATATCATAGGCTTACTGAGTTTAACCTCCTTGTGCTAATATTTCTCTAGGATCTATTTCAAGTAGCACCAAATAAAAAACGTAAACGTGTTTGATGGAAATGTGGATGATCCACAGGTTCCGCAGGGATTACTCTCTAAATAAACTTCTACTATATCCATCTTATATTGAGCTGGTCATTCCCAGAAACACTAGCACATGTGGATGTAAAATTCAGTAACTGGCACTATTTCAAGCAAGTCAATTCTTATTATAGCCTAAACCATGACAGCCTACCAATAAGAAACTGATTGTGTAGCATTTGTAAATGGAGATCTGCTGACAGTTTCATTGTCAAACCAATTAATTCAGTCCAGTTTAGTTTTGATCCATTACACACATTTCATCTAAATTAAAATATATTAACCAATTAAAATATATTAACCAATTAATTCCTTCTTTTTTTTTTACATTGGAAATTTTAAACAAATACAAATGAAACATGCTAAATTAAAAAAGACTCACTGATTGCAGTGAAAATAATACTAAATAGAAAATAAATACTAAATAAAATCAATTATTTTAAATAATAATAAAAAAACAACTTGTTCACATACAGAATACATTTTGTAGATCTATCATCGGTCAAGGATCTTTAATTTCTATATTTTTATAGCTTTACAGCTTGATTACAATGAAAAACCATGCAGAGTATATATAATAAATAAAATGTTTTTAAATAATAATAATTAATGTTAAAAAATAAAGAGAAAATAAAGCGAACAAATAAAACATTAGCAATAAAAATAAACTTTTTATTGTTTGCCTTAAATTTAATATCAGCAAATTACTGGTTATCAGACCAATAAAAAAAAAATAAAAAAAAATATTTAACAGCTTATAAGCCATGAGCTAGAATAAAGAAAATACAAAACTACAATAGAACAAAGACATATGAAATAGATCTACCTGAAAAACTTTAGGCACTAGAAAAAAAAAAAACTACAATAGAACAAAACATGTTTATTAGGCTGCCGTCACTTTAAGAGTGAATGCACTGATCTAACATACTGAGGCATGCGTGTTCTTTCTCAACCATTTACATTCACTTCAGACATAAACTAATGTGTTTATGAGGATACTCGCAAAGGCAGGCATTTTGACATAAGTGTGTTTATTTGACTGTTCAAGCCAGTGAGGTGCAAGCCCACTCTAGGCACTAAGTTTACTCAGCGTACGAGCAGCGGCTTTATGTGTGCGCATGCTCAAAAACAGTCTCTCAGATAGTGTGTGTAAATACCGAAATGAGTCCTCTTTCGCTGCTTACTGCACTTGAATGGTTAAAAATCCATTGTTTTTAAACCACAAGGCTTAAAAAAACGCATTCAAACGATAAGCTTTTAAGATGGCACAAAAAAAAATTGTCAAGAATCTCTACTGGTTAACAAATTTCTACCGGTTAATCATGTCTACCGGTATATCGCCCACCCCTAGTCCACTGCAAAAGATAAATCTGGATACTGATTCATGACCTAATGACCAACCTGATGAACAATGCCAGTGAGCTAAACCTATCAAACTTAATCCTAGTCTTTCCACTTGGTCAGATGAAGCAAAGTCGGAATCAGATGTACTAGATAAGAGTCTTATTCTGTATTTCCACTTGATCACAATCAGGTAGTGACCCACTTCACTAGCTTGCTTGCTCAGCACCGGCGATGGGAGTTTAGGAGGTGCCACACGTGCCACAGCCGTGTGGAGAACGGGAATAACAACGAGGGATGTAGCGGCAGCCGGTAAACAGCCGCAGGCTTAGGCAGGTCTGAATCATAGGGATTGATCCCTGTACCAGACAGGTGTCCTGTTCCTGCCCTCACAGGGTGTGTGCTCACTGAGTCAGGCAGTCTGCTACGGGCCAGGAGGATTAGCTTGGCCGGGTAGATTATGAGGGAGTGAAATGCTGTCCGCGGTGGGAGGGGTGGTCGGCACGGGTTGACTGCGGTAGACAAGACAATGCTTACTCTATTCCACCGAGTTTTGAGAGCAACGGTGTGACGCTGGGCCTCCGCATGGCCACATTAAGCGATAGCCAATGGACAAAGGTGCGCGGAACAGGCGCTTACTGTACTTAGCCAGACAGCAAGACACGGGATACAACGCATTCGAGCAGAAAACAGCACGCCGATGAGTGTGTGTAATGCTGTAAATAAAAAAAAGAATGAAATCGACCCAGCTGTTACAGCAAAAACTGGTCTAAACAGATCAGTAGTACATGTCTTGCATGTTAGTGTTATGTTGTTTTTCACTGACAAATAAAACCAAAATGTCAGTAAAAGGCATAAACCACTCTAAGATGTACCAAAAAATTATCAGCTAAAACCCAGAGAAAGATTTAAATAAATTAACATCAAAATACTAAATAAAACTACAAATACCAAAATATTGGTTTTAAAGAAGTAATTTTGAGCCCAAATTGAATGTGACAAGAAAAGAAAACAGTATACCTTAAAATAATGGAAAAAAAAAAATGAAAAAAATTCAATTGGCCTTGCAGGCTGCACGCAGTGACTTACAGCGCACCGGTCCGATTCAAGAACAAATGACACTTTTTAAACTGATTCACAAACAACAAATGACTCTTTTCAGTGGGGCTGCCCCTCATAGTCGACTAAACATTAGTCGACAAGAAGAGGTTAACATTTTATTAGTCGGTTAGTCGAAGGAAAAAAAGAAAAGTATGTCGGGCAGGAAATCCAAACATTCGCCTATCATCCATTGACCTCAAATATGCTTATCATTTGAAACATCTAAGTTGTGGCAACTTTACTTGGCCGCTCCCTCCAACGTTTACCTAAATGTGCACTATTATAAAGTGCATATCAAAGTGTTTGTGGAAGCTAAAGTATAGTGCATGACATGGAGTCACCGGCATGATCACTTGTCATTTATTCCTGATAACAACTTAAAATACTCTGTAATTTTTGGTCATGCAGATAAAAGTAATACATCAATCGAAACTGTTATTTGTGTAAACTCATAACAACAACAAAACGTTGTGCTTTTCTAAAATAAAGAAATTTATAAAGAAATTAATAAATAATTAAAATGACTCCTTGCACATACATATATATATATATATATATATATATATATATATATATATTAGGGCTGCATAACGATTAATCGCAACTAATCGTTTGCAGAATAAAAGTTTTTGTTTACATCATATATGTGTGTGTGTGTGTACTGTGTAAAATAATTATGTATTTATAAATACACACACGCATGTATATATTTAAAAATATTTACAAGTTTATATAGATTTTTATATTTAAATATAATTTATATTATATATAATTATAAATAGATTTTTTTCTTAAAATTATACATGCATGTTTGTGTATTCATATATACATAATTATTATACACAGTACACACACATATGATGTAAACAAAAACTTTTATTCTGTAAACGATTAGTTGCGATTAATCGTTATGCAGCCCTAATATATATATAATATATATATATATGGGAGTCATTTTAAATCTGAACTGAATCCACAGCTTGTAAAAAGAAAATCTGCATTGATACTCAACCTATAGACAGTTCTTAGAAGAACCTCCTTAGCACTTGACTAGGCAGCAGTGCACACACTCGAGATGTGTCAGGGAGAAATACCCTGATGTCCGAGGTTTGATACTTAACACACTCAGCAGGTGTGAACATGGCGCTTTAATTTCCCAGAGGATTGATTTGTTTTCGTCCTCAGCCTGTCTCCGGCCGTTCTTGGGGGATTGGTTGTTTGCGAGGCTTCTGCGGCCTCGTGCTGACGTTCCACAACTGGAATCTATACCTCTCCCTGTCCAAAGTTTCCGCTCTCACCCTTATGCTATAACGCATGCTGGCAAAGCAAAATTTGACAGCGTCCACATTTCCTAGAACAGCCATCTACAGTCACAGACAAAAGAAAAGCGCATACTAGCGTCAGCAATCCTATATAGACCGCAAAGCTTATCTAATCAACAAATAAGCTCTTCACGCTGACTTCCAAGAAAGGAAATAACCAAAAACTCAGCGACTACTTGTTGAGACACGACTACAATGGATCGACGGACTTCAGGGACCGCAAATCCGCCGTCGTTTCATTCATGTTTCGGAGTGAATAAATCTAGGAGCTCCTGGGGCCCAGCGGCAACACATTTAAATGCATACCTAGGCTTTATAACATCATGCCTTTGTTGATTCTGTTGAAAGACATGCTTGAGGGAAAACAGAACACCTTACACTGCCAGAAAAAAAAGAGAAGGCGTTCCGCTCTTAGATTGACTAACCTTTCCGAGACAAAAGGGGAATAGGAGGAGTTCTCTATCAGTTTTGGACGTTCTCCCAGAGGTGAACAGTATAATACAAAGAACAGAAGAAATCTAAGGTGTCCTACTATATTTCACCTACTCACACTACACACACAATCCTCTACTATCTGATACCTACATCTCTCTTAACTGTGGGAACTCACCTGTGCAAGCACTTTCCTACTTGCTGCGTTATACTAGTCCCGATTTCCGACAGACTTAGCACGCTCCTGGGGAAAAAATGTGGCCAATAAATGTGCTTGGAGATCAGCTCGGTCAATAATAATCTAAAAGTCTTGGGAAAATCTTGAAGGAATATTTACGGTTTCAGTTCAAGCTTATTTGACATTTGTAAACATCAATATAATGTTTCAGAATGACTAGTAGTTTCAATAGAAGCTACAAGATGTAAACAAGATTTTTGTATGGAAAGAGTAGTTGTGTCCAATTTCACAATTTAGTTGCAATGACAACATAACGTCTAAAAAGACGTAAAAATAGAAATTTTGCAGATCAAATAATTGTATACAGATTTTAGAAGACTTTATAACATTTTACAATTCACATTTCTTCTTTGAAACCTTCCAAAATGAGCATATAAATAATGAGAACATATATATATATATATATATATATATATATATATATATATATATATATATATATATATATATATATATATATATATATATATATATTAGGGCTGTCAAAAGATTAATCGCATCCAAAATAAAAGTTTGTGTTTGCATAATATATGTGTGTGTACTGTGTATAATTATTATGTATAAATACACACACATTCATGTATATATTTAAGAAATATTTGCATTTATATACTGTATATACATTTATATAATTTATATTATATATATAAATATTTTATATATAAATATAACCAATTTTTCTTAAAAATATACATGATTGTGTGTGTTTTTATATATATAAATAATTATACACAGTACACACACATATATTATGTAAACACAAACTTTTATTTTGGATGCGATTAATCACGATTAATTTTTTGACAGCCCTAATATATATATATATATATATATATATATATATATATATATATATATATATATATATACATATATATATACACACACACACACAATATTTTGCTCAAATAATGTTAAAAAGTTAACAAAAGAGTATATCTAAGTGCTTTTATAAAATTATAATGTACACATTTCTGCTTTTAATCCAAAAAAAAGGCCAAAAAAAATAGAAAAATGTTACAGTACTTTTTTGATAATCAATAAAAATGGCAAAAATCCTGTTGAATAAGCTTAAATTTGTATTGAGCCCAGAATATTCCTTTAATGATTAATACATTACCTGAGCTAAACATGCATGGCTAGAGAAGAAAACACTCTAAAGTTCAGCTATCATAAAGCAAACCAGTAAAAAAATAACATAAAAACTCGTGCTCATCTAGGTGCAAGAAAAGATAAATTCCCTACATTTTCCCAGAGCTTTGCTTACGTCTCAACTCACATTATATGATAATCAGGTTGAGGAGGAAAAACAGCATTGAAGTAGAAGTCCTTCAACTTCAAAGTTTCTGAAAGTCTGGCGACGAGCACAAGGCTTCAGTGACATCTGTGTCTGTGTCTATCTCCAGTGTCTGCCACAATCCCCGCTAACAAAAAGATTGCCAGACATGACAGCAGGTGGCTCCACTAGGGCACCGACTGAACCTGTCTCTTTCACACGACTCCGTTTCTTTATCGCTAGAGGGAATTGGCAGAATAGACATGACACAGTAATGTGAGAGTGAGTAGATAAGATAAGAACTAAAGGCCAGTGCAATACTTCAGTGACCTCTACTTCCACATTTCCACACAAAGCGCTTAGTCAAAACTACATTGAACTATTGCTTAGGACAACAAACGCCACGCTGATTCTTCATATGCTGGTACCCCTGTTGGGGTTGGACTTTCAAAGCCAGACAAATTTGACTAATGCAAGGTGCAAGATAAATTAACAGCCCGAAATCATCCCAGCATTCTTAAAAAACAAAAACAAAAAGAAAACACTGGCTTATATCTCTTCACTCAGCTGTAAGACTGATTAATCAGTAAGGGTTGTTATTCCTCCCAGTATTCCTCAATTTTATAATTTTTTATTCAGCAAGGATATATTAAATTGGTCAAAAGTGACAGTAGACATTTATAATGTAACAAAAGCTTTCCATTTCAGATAAATGTTGTTCTTTTGAATTCATCAAAGAATCCCTAAAGTTGTATATATTGTTGCTTTCGTCAACGAAAATTATGACTAAATATCGTCGTCAACGAAACTTTATCACGTGACGAAAACGAGACGCAGCGTAAATGCTGGTCATGTGACGAGAACTATAAATGTATAATGCAATATTGTTGACGAATAAAAACGAGACTAAATGTGGTTTAAAAATCTAAACTATGCTAAAATGTCTCTTCATTTTCGTTGACCAAAACGAGACGAGACGAAATGTTATAACGTTATTTCGTCTCGTTTAGTCGTGTTATTATTATTATTATTTTACAGTATTTCTGTTTCCTGTGTCTCACTTCAGGGGCTGCATCACTTCCTCAAGCCCCACTCGCGGCATTATTTAGAAGATGCAGCTGCGGTGAGTTAGCGTAACCGATGACAAACAAAGTTAAGTCTGACACAGAGAAAGGGACCGATGGCCAGCCAGCCGGGGTTCGTCTTTGGGAGAAAAAGAAGAAAGGACGTTTGGAAAAACTTTCATTACATAGAAGTGGAAAAGAAAATGGAATGTGTGTTGTGGAAAAAGATGTAGGAGTAATGCGGCCACAATTGGTTTCGTCTACACTACTAGGTACTTGTACTATATTGACTGGGTTAAATAGAATTGCATTCCTAAAAAGAGACTAAAATACAATTTTCGTTGACTAAAACTAGACTAAATGTCATCAGTTTTCGCCGACTATAACTAGACGAAAATAGTCATGGATAATTCTGACAAAAAAAAGAAAGAAAGACTAAAATGCATAATTTGTCAACTGAAACTTGACTACACTAAAAAAGGAGTATGTAAAACTAATAAAAACTAAAATGACAGCTTGACACAAAGACTAGACTAAAACTAAAATTAAAACATCCGCCAAAACAACACTAGTTGTACACAACTGTTTTCAACATTGATAATAATAAGAAATGTTTCTTGAGCAGCGAATCACATCCTCTGAAAAGCCACTTAGCTTTAGCATTAGCATTCAAATTAACAAGTGATATCTGGCCTCGATCAGGGGCGTAATGAAGCAAGTGTCGAGCAGCAACAGCTGGAAAAAGAAAACCATTTACTGAGTTAGAAATATAGCCAAAAGCTAAACAGAAAAATATTCTCATTAGAGGTCGACCGATAGTGGATTTTACCGATAACGATAGCTAGGCTGGGCCATACTTGCCGATAACCGATTAATGAACCGATAGTTTTTAAAATTGATACTGGATAAAAACAAACATAACACTCCAAGTAAGACAGTGCTGAACTTTATTATAAAAATAAAAAAAACTGTATTGAACAATGAAAACATGCTAAATTAAATAAATATATAAATGTGAATAAATATTTAAGTCAATAAAAGACATTCATTCAAACTGAAACAAAAAGTAATACTCTAAATAACAAATAAAACCAGTTACATTCAAAATGTAACTATTTAACTGTTCTTTTCAAGCCAATTTAATTAATAAAAAAGTAACAAAATTTGTATTAAAGTGAAGATGAAAAAAAATAATAACCGAAATCGAATATGCTTTTCTGATTCGTTTATGTTTCTGTCGGCTGTATGAACATATCAGTTTGCTTACGTCTCTAGCTTTAAATATGCAACTTCTCTGCATATTTAATGCATAAAAGTGACCAGCTGGATATGAACTAATACAAATAGAGGTAACAATTATGACATTCAACATTCGGGTCGGACTTACGTTTATGTTTGTCAGTGTTTTAACCGCTTGAGGTACTACTAATGTTACTAGCGTCCTCTCAGCCTCGAAGGCAAACAAACACACTGTTGTGCTGTTCTTTCTCTACTAATGCAGCATTTAGTCAACAAATTAATCACTTTATAATGATATGACAAAATGTACTGTATACATACATTTGAGCTGTCGGTGCTTTAAACGCGCATCTGATGTCAGCGCTCTCCACGCAGCATGTGCTCTCAGTGCAGCACGCAGAATCACGTGTCGAAATAAACAACACGAGGCGATAGTTTTTATTACACCTCTAGAGGCCGCTCTTGTACTGCATCATGCCAGCAGACCCTTCTCAGCTCTGTGTAATGAATGACAGCGTGCGCTTCTCAGCCGCTCCAGCAATGGACGCAATGAACCAGGAAAAACTATCGGTATATATTTTTGCCGATAACGATAGTTCCACCAGTCAGCTATCGGTGCCGATTAATCGGCAAAACCGATGAATCGGTCGACCTCTAATTCTCATCATGAATAAGCTGGAAATTGTGAGTCTCATAACCGGCCTATCTGGGAACGCTTGAGAGCTCTGTTCAATAGCGCATGATGGCTCATCTGAAAATCTTCCTACTGCACAAAATGACTCAATGAAGACCAGATCACTGGGGTGAGTGTTAGGAATGGATGTCGTCATCCCTTAAAAGAGGTCTGATAAAAGACATGCATCACCACCCGCCGCCGTCATTAATAATCACATATTTGGCACGTGGACAGATCGGAGCAGTGGGACACACTGACGCGGGATTCACGACGCAAACTACAGTAGAAGCACATGCTGTCACCACAGGGACAGATGCAACAGGGTGAGCAGACGGAGCGCTTCCTGTTAAATACTGTGCTGATGCCAGCCAAATATGAGGCCTTTGCAGATCATTTACTTTAATCTTAATTTAATTTAACTTTACTCTCTGAATGGAGTTGCTTAAATGTGGAAAACATTTAATGAGATGTATAAAATATATATACACAAACTAGGGGTGGGCGATATACCGGTAGACACAATAAACAGGTAGAAATGAGTCAAGCGGTTGATTTTGAACTATCGTCTCTATAGAGGTTATGTGCTGCGCAGTCACAAAGTGTTATCATTTGCATGTGTTTTTAAAGGGGTCAATAATGACGTTTTCACAAGATAAAATAAGTCTCTGATGTCCCCGGAGTGTTTATGTGAAGTTTTAGCTCAAAATACCACAGATATATTTTTATAGCATGTTAAAATTGTCACTTTTTGAGGGTGAGCAAAAACACAGCCGTTTTTGTGTGTCCCTTTAAATGAAATGAGCTGCTGCTCTCAGCAGGGGGCGGAGCTTCAAGAGCTTGTGTGTGTTAGCAGCTCCGATTACCTCACAAAGACACACAATGAACATTTCAAAAACTTTTTGCCTTTTATGTTCAAACCGGAGTCGGATAAAGATGGAGAGACTCAAGAAGAAGTGACAACATGAAGAATGCAACAAGACATTTCTGAATGGTTAGTTGATGATTTTATGTAGCTGATGTGGAGTTAGTCTCAGCCTCAGACGTCACGCCCACGGAACGTTGGCTAAACGTCTGATGCATATGATACACTTAACTGGAAACACTTCAGCAATGTCGAAGTCGTCATCTGATTGGTTAAATTTTGTCGGATTTCCGGGGGGCGCGAGTGTCGTGTTTATTTTCGGTTCGCCGGGAAACAAAGCGCAGACGTGTGATTGCGGAAGAAAAACTGTTGTGTTTACATGAGTGACAATGAGCATTTATCAAGATCAGCTAAACATAGAAAGTATGCGAGGTTCACGGCATAGACTCTTTAAGAGATGTCCAGGAGTTTTGTTTGAGGCACTTAGTGGAGACTTGTTGCACGCCGGTCTATTGTTGTGGGGACATTTCCACGCCCCGAAACGTGACGGCGAACGAAACGAACTGTAATTGGTTGTTTGACATGTCGGTCAAACAGCCTTATGGGCGGGCCTTGGCCAAAGAAAGCTGCTATGAATTCCAGACCTTCAGCCGTCAGTCTGAAGGTCTGGCTACGCGAGACTAATGTGGAGTTAACTATCTTCTAGTCATTGATTAGCATATTCTGTCATGATAATCTATAAATCGTGTTCCGGGGGCGGGGTTTATGTAAATTTTAGGGTTAGTGAGGTCACCAACTTCTGCAATTTCTGTAAAAGAAAATATCTCCCTTTGCACTGAAATGTTGTTTGTGCTCAAACAGCAACATTACACACTAAAGTTGGAAAAGTGAAATCATAATCAACCACCCCTTTAAGCATAGTGGTTTAAAAACAAGTGATTTTAAGCTGTTGACGTGAATAAGCAACGAAAGGGAACTCATTTCACTACGTATATAGTTTCTCTTTTACAGAACAACTACAGTCTAGACCACATCCACTAACCTCTGTGGCATAGATCTGACAATCTGCATTATTTGATTGCATGCCACAGTCCGTAACACACAGTTAACACAGCAGACTATTGACTTCTGTGGCTTTTATTAACTCTATTGATCAAAAATCGGAAGCATTTCTCTTCCGCTTGGCAGGAGCTCAAATTTCCCTGTTAGAAAACCCCCCTGATTACTTCATAAGAAAGCAAAACACGTTGGATAACGTAAACAAGTTTTGAGTTCATTTTCCCAAAAAACACGATGATGAATAGGCACTGAACAAGGATGTGTTTGTCCTCAACTGGCGCCATGATTTGATAAAGGGTGTGAAGTCATAACAGGCTGACTGTGCTGGAGAACAGAAACACGGATATAGGCGACTAACGGCTATAGCGAAAACAAACAAAAAAGGTCAACGGTCTTGACTCCGCCCCTATCCAGAGAAATCACATGCATGAGGAGCTGTAACTTCACATCTTCAGCTCATTTTCTGTCTTCAGTGGTCCAGATTTAATGATAAATAAATACAATTATTTTGATTGTAAATTCATTACTTTAGATTTACATTCCCAATTTCTAATTTAAATGCATAATTTAAATATAAAAATGTATGTGTGAAAAACATTACAATTTAACAATTAAAAACTTTTTAATAAATAACAAATGTATTTATATAAAAAAATAATATATTTCACACACATTTCTTTTATCAAATGTTTACTTGTTTTTTTATTATTTAAAATTATGTTAAATTACATAAAATTATGTAAACGTAACACTTATGACAGAATTTTTTACAAAAATCTCTCGTCCTTCAAGTCACCTTTATTTAAATAGGCCTAGCGATTTATACAATACAGATTGTTTCAAAGCAGCTAGTGTTGTCAAAAGAACCGAATTCTGTACCAAATCAGTACTTAAATTTTAAAAACGTGATGATACAAGCATTTCCCTCTAGCATTTTGAGCGCTGTTGAACGGATTCTTAAACAACTCTGATTGGCCAATGTGTAGACACGCTCAACATAACCTGTATATATACATGTATGTCTGTGATTGGCTACAATGATCAATGCTTCAAAAACATGTTGTAAATATACATCAATGTACATTATACATGTACAATATACATCTTCACAGAGCGCTTACACATACACACGGGAGCGTTTAAAACCAGGCGTCTATCCGCGGATCCGTGCGTATGCTTTCAAACCGTAATGCTCCCATAAGCGCTCTATGAAGGGTGTCTATTTACAACATATTTTCGAAGCATTGATCCTTTTAGCCAATCAGAGACATTATGTTGAGCGCATGAACACAATGGCCAATCAGAGGTGTTTAAGAATCCGTTCAACGGCGCTCAAAATGCTAGATTGGCGGGTAAAAGGCTGGTATCGTCACATTTTTTAAATTTGGTAACGACACTAAAAGCTGCTTCACAGTAATAAACAGGAAAATAAACAATGATGTAGACTTAATCAAATATGAGACAAATTCAATAGTACTGTATATGCATTAGATCAAATCAGTTCAGCGTTGATTCAGTTCAATAACTGTAAAGTTCATCAATTATGAAGTGAAGGCCAAGTATGGTAACCCATATTGAGAATTTGTGGACAGACAGACACACACACACACACACACACACACACACACACACACACACACACACACACACACACCTATAAGCAGAAGACAATATTGTAATTATTCAGCTTAGTTCACTTCAATGTTGATTCAATTCAGTTCAATTACAGTGTCAATGTTGCAATATTCTTTAATTATGAAAAAGTTGATTTAGCGATAAAGCAGCAGACAGGAGTGTCATCAATTCAGCTCAATTCGTTTTCTTTTCATACGTCTTCCCCTCATTCATTAAATGGCTGTTACGCTACAGCAGCTGACGTCGAATTCATGGATAAAGTGGAGAGGGGAGCAAACGCGGCATGTTTTCGCAGTTGTTCGGGGCATGTTCTTTTCTGGGAACACGGCGTTATAAAACCCTAATGTGCCTAAATCTCATATCCTGTTAAAACTCTTTTCAGGCCTCTTCTCCACCTTATTCAACAATGATGCTTTGATAACAGCATGGGCCTTATGTTACACCTCTCATTTCAGGGAAAGACAAAACGTGTAAAAAGGTACCAAAGAGGCCAGTTCGACATTTTATAAGGCCTACAGGAACAGATGTGCCAGTGGGATATGAAAACAAGAAAGCCTATTCAGATCTAGGAAAGAAAATAACGTCACTACTATTAGGCAAGACGACACTTCATGCACGTCACTTTTGCACCACTAGTAGTTGCTAGGATGTTGCGATGTGGTTGCTAAGGTGTTATGAATGGTTGCCAGGCAATTTTATGGTGGTTGCTTGGGCTTGTCCATGTAAATTTATGGGATGTTTTCGCCCGGGGTCTCGTACTCAAACTCAATCAGGTTTGGAACAACTTATTGGGTGACGTCAGAGTTTAAAGTTTTGGGTGAACTATCCATTTAAACAAACAACTATTTAGTTATTTTTTTAGATTTCATTTTAATTTTCTTAAATTTAAATGTTACATTCAAATTGAAATATTGAATGCATTCGAATTGTATATTTACATTAATAATTTGGAAAATGGAAATTAGTAGAATTTTTTTATACGATTATATATAATTAAAGAAAATGTTCCATATTTATTAAAAAATATTAACTTTCATAAACAATAATTTATTTTTCTCGCATTTTTTTGCACAAGTTTTACATATATTTATTTACACTTAATTTAAAATTAGAAATGTAATATAATACATGTAAATAACACTTTTTTACATTCTGGCCCAAGACAAAAGAGCATCCCTAAATCTGTGATGTTAGTGGTACAGATTTTTAAACAATTTAAATTAAGAATTTTTATGTTCACATTCATTACTTCCAATTTCTTATTTTAATGTATAATTTAAACAGACATGCTATACGAATATGTGTGAAAAACAAATATATTATTTTTATCAAAAAAATATTTATTTGTTTTTGTTAAATAGCTATATATATTTTTTTTACATATATTTTAATTATACATTTAAAATTGTACATTTTATGTAAACACTTGTGACACAAAATTGTATTTAAAACAAAAAAGATCAAATGTTATGTTGTCTTTTAGAAGAATAATATTTGCAATACTAGCTAGGAATTAGAACAATTAAACAAACTCTAAGAAAGTCACGTTTTCTAGAAAAATGATGGCACACATGGCAAGACATTAATGCTTGATTTGCCATTTTCAACCCATTATTAGCACAACCAAGAAAGCTCAACCGAACCTCATGATCCCCGGACCAGCGGATCATCCTTATTCAATTCTGCAAGTCCAATGCTTAAGAATAGAGTTTACAAAAATGTCGTCGTTACTTTTAGCTGTGTTTGAGCCTGCTCGAGGTGTTATGAGGGTTTCGCTGTGTGCACAGAGCATACTCACAAATTCACACACATGGGAGCTTTCATGCAGCAGTATAAATATTTTAGCTGCTAATTATGGTGAGGGGGCACAGACATCGGGCAACATAGAGCTTATGCGTGTGTGTGCGTGTGTGTGTGTGTGTGTGTGGCAAAGCAAGGCTACCGAGAAGACCGGCGGAACAGGACCAACACAAAAAGCTTTTTCAAAAGGCCGGAAAACGAGTCGAGTTCCAGGGTCTTTGTGGGAACTCCATGCTGGAGCTGCACAGGTCGGCCTGTGTGCTGAGAAACTAGGCCACAGTGTTTGTCACTGCAGAAAGGTGAGGGGCTTATGGGTAGAGGAATGGGAGGGAGACAGCAAAGCACCCAAATAACCTCTTCTCTCCGCCCACTATCTGGCAAAGCCATGGCTACACACTCCCAAGCAAATTCCACAGGCCGACTACAAACAGTTCATACCTGTATGAGGCCACTGAGTGAATGCAGACACCCAGTTAAAGAAAAGCCTCAGGAGCATCCAAAGAACAGAGAGGGAGAGGATGGTCGTAAGGCGTAAGGAATGTGATTTTGCGATCTTTATAAGGACAAAAAGGCTATGCCAAGACACGTCGGAATCATCTGACTGTCTGTCCTTTTTTTTAACAATAAAATAAAGAAATTGGTGAGGGTCAGACGTTCTGACATTGCAATTTAAACCATGTATTACGTTGCAAGAAGGCTTATTTTATGTACTCGCCAATGGCAATTATTTACACTCATAAGGAGGGATCATTTTGGAAGCCATTTCAGTGGTTGCATCAATCATCCTTTACAGCAACAAACCCATTGCAATAGAATCTGATAAGCGGGTATTTTTATTTTATCTAAAAGCTGATAAATTACTGATTTTATAAAGCTATACTATAAAAATTATTAAAGCACTTTATTTTTTTTATTGGAAAATATTGCCAGTATTAAAATAAATTCTGAAATGCTGAATACTGGCAATATTTTCCAATAAATTTTTTTTTATTTTATTTTAAAAGTAAAAATCAAGGATGCCCAATCAGGTTTTTTGGTGCCCCTGAGCTTTCCTGTAGCGCAAACAGTAGAGCGTTGGCGCTTGCAATGCCAAGGTCATGGGTTTGATTCCCAGGGAAAGCAAGAACTGATAAGAATGTAAATGTGTACCTTGAAATGCAATATTTTGGATAAAAGCGTCTGCCAAAATGCATAAATGTAAATGATCAGTCATTGAATATTGAGTATCTGATAATACAGAGTCCCGATCCGATACTTGTACTTGAAGTGTGCATCAAACACTAAGAAAATACATTTAAGTTATTCAAAATCAATCCAATATATACAGGATGTGCAGAGAGTTTATCAGGGGCTCAAATGTAAAAAATGGGCATATATATATATATATATATATATAAAGGCCTATCTGCTGTCTAGATATCAGCATTGAAAACCCTATTTAAGTCGAGCACAAATAAAAACTTAAATAAAACCGTTGATGTTATCAAAGCCTGAGGACTCACAGTACGAACCCAGATGTTAGCAATAAGTCACAGGTGTAAGTAGGAAACAGAAAATAAGCCCAGTTCTCCTGAAGTACTTCAAAGGGATCTTCACTTAAACCTAAGTGTTTCCCTGAGGCTTCCCGAGCCTGAGACAGGGGTTTTAATAAAGAGTATGAGAGCTTCATGATGGTAATTACAGAATGGGCAAGAGCTATAAATCCCACTTAAAGGACTGTGCAAGGTATTATCCAGGAGGAGAACAGGAAGAAACCATCAGTGCAGGATATGAGGCAAGAAGGGTTCATCTTAACTACCTTCAAACTGAGAGGAAGGCACAATATTGGAACAAACATACGTCGTTGTATCCAAGAGTAGAGGCTCTTCAGTTTTGAGTAGCACAACAAAAGTGGTCAAAATGTGCAAGATGGCTGGACAGGAAAGAAATACGAGGCTCTTAAAAAAGCTGAGAGAACATGCCGCTTTTTTATGGGCATTATTCTAACGGGAAAGCAGCCCAGAGCAGGGTACAGTGGTCAGGTACTTCCTGTGGGAGTTACATATAGCATCTACTGAGGGAAAAACATGAGGCACGGTATGAGTTTCTGGGATTATAGTGTAGGCCTAAGTCTAACAGGCTCATATAGCCATAAAAAAAAAGTAACCAAAAGGGCTGCCCACAACTAAAGGTTTTTATTGTCCACTAGTAGTCATTAATTTAAGCCATTAAAGGACTAATCGCACATTTATATTAATTCAATTACTTAAATGTATACTGAGGAGAATACTAGACAATGCGTTTAATAGACGCAATATAAAGCCTATTCCGCATAATGATTATGAATGTGTCAGGAAAAAATAGCAAGGTGACATTTTAATTATTTATTAATAAACTAGTGTTTTCTGTCAGTGCCGGCTGAAAAGATGGAAGTTGAGGATGCTGACTCGCCATCTCCGCAGTAAAGTGAACGCCTAGAGAAATGTACCTTTAAGGATTACATAAGCAGAGAGTATTTTAATTGGTTCGTTTAAAAATTTCAAGCGTTCTACTGTATGTATATACATATATATATATATATATATTTCTCATATTTGTGAGGCAAGTATTCGCTGAGTTTCAAGATGTGCTTCAGTTCACAGTTCACACGGAAACCGAGATGGGAGAAAGCGCATCCTGTTTGTTTTCGTTATTTTACAAAGGGACAGCGTTTTCTTGTCATTGTCAGTTTACACAAATAAAAGTAGTTAGTTTCGAATGATGTATTACTCTTACTTGATGATGTAGCCTAACATTAGGAAAAATGTATCACGACAAACTTTCTTGACTTGCTAGCAGACTAAACTTGATTTGGCAAGTTGACGTTACTGTAACTAGTTACCTAATGTTACGTTAGTTTACAAGCATTACATCATTGGTAGCAAACTTACTCAGAATTCAGAATTGTTCTGGCATAGTACCGCGAAAAGTTGATGGGAAAAGAAGACTATGCCCAAATCTTGGCACTGCACCAAATATGTTTTATTGGGGAAAAGATCGCAACAGCTTGTGTTTTGAATTTTGAATTTTGTCGGAAAGTGACTACTGGTAGTTTGTTTGTTGCAAGGTCATCAAGTACAAACTCTTGAGAAAAAAAAAAAAAAAACTTACTAATAACTATGTTCTTACAAGATTCTGCAAAGTTTTTCTTTATTTAAGGACATAAAACATGGGTTCACTCACTGAATATATTATCTGTTGTTCACTTGATGGATCCGGTTACTCAAACACAAGCAAATTCTATAAATTCCTCAAATGAGGTCCCAGTCGGGGGAACACTGCGTTCAGAACGCACACAAAACAAAGACATTTGTACTGTCATAACACAGACTAAATACACCACAAATGCAGAATTTTGGCTGTGGTTCAATAGTCTGTTTTGAAATATGACATGAATATTATTCATAATAAACTTAATCCAAAACCTTGAAGATTGAAGTCGTGGCTGTTCCTTAGTGTACTTTTTTCTTTCATGAGTCAATATGTAAATGGGAAAGCTGTATTTGAAACTTTTCTTCTCCATCTGAAACTACATACTGTCATGCAGTGATTAAAAAAATGTTGATTACAGTTTTTTCTTTTCTACTGTAAAAAAGAAAAGAAAAAATATATATTAATATTTTTAAAAAGTGTATAAATACACAAACGTAAAAGTTTGTGTAAAGAAGTGCAATAAAATAAATTGTAAAGTAAAAGAATATGAAAAACTTAATTCAATAATTCTTCAATAATTTTATTTGTATGCTTATTTGAGCCATGCCACCATCGCTTAGCAACATGTTAACGTCAAACTCGGTCACATTGTTCTCATAAAAACAAGTTAGTACCATATAGTATTTATCATACTGCCATTTTAGTTTTTGATTTAAGATGCAATGATGCACGTCATCTCAAAAGGGAGGATATGGGAAAACAAAAAAGACATCAACTATACATGCTGCATTCCTGAAGTCCTGAGATCACTCTGACCCCTTTCATTCACTGTAAATGATAGATGTGAGGGCACCAGCACTCCCTAAACCATTTCACTCAAACATGTGAGAGCAAAGACAGTTGTGGAAGCAGGAACAAGTGGATATAGCCAGGTAAACAAGGAGAAGTCGTGTGGGTCATACAATGAGTTTTCCTCTGTTAATGCCCAATCAGAAAATTCAATATGGCGAAAGCTTTGAGAATCCACAGCAATTTTCACAATAAACTAAACAGATTGACCTTTAGATGAAGTCTGACGGTGTAATGTGAAGAGCCAAAGAGAATTCTTCATTTTCACTGAAAATACATTTTATCAAAGGCCTACGTCTGTCGCATATTACACAAATAGTGGATCATTTTGAATGTGCTAGGCATGATAAAAGTAGTAGAGAACTGGAAATTACTGTAATTGCTTTGATTAAAGGGAAATGAAAAGCAAAGAGGCCATTATACTGTAGCTACAAATCAGACGGTCGCATAGAAAAGGCACTAAAGCAGCGCTGACACAATCTAAATGGCAATTAAATAGCTAGAAGTCACTAAGGTACGTGCTTCTGGTTGCTAGTAAGAATTCCCACTCGATTCCCATTGGTAGTCACAGTATCCATCCATCCATCTGTTCGTTCATCCGTCCATTCCCCCCGCCAACATTCAGTCTCTGTCTATATAATTAATTGTCCATTAAATAGTCCATAAATTGCCTATAAAACCTATAAACCCTTCAAACTTTAAGGCAAGTTTTGAGTTTTCTAGTTACAATTTTACATTTGCAATTTAAGTTGCAATATTGCATTCTGTTTGCTACCTCAATGCAAATAAAAATTCAGATTCAAGAAATGAATGTCTACGTGCGTGAACGCTGCTTAATGTATTCAGCTGCTTATAAAACAAGCGATCTTTAAGCATAGACAAAGTTAGGGGTCTGATGCGCAGTAAAGTTTCAGACATTCTGTTGTGAAATTACTTGGATGTACTTAAAACCCACTGATACCACACCAGAATCTCTGGCGATTCCCAGGAATGTGTTCACAAAACAGCAGAATCAGAGTAGCACAGTTTCTCCTCTTCCCCCAGTGCTTCGGCTACTGGAAAGAATTGTACCATATTTAATAGCTCGAGTTTTATTTTCATGCAAATTCATGACAACGAAAGAAACAAGATGAACCATCCTCTGAGGATCCATCTCATCCTCCGCATTACTCACAACAATACTTGCAATCACTGCAATACTTTTTTTTTTTTCTCCCCAGCTGTACACTCAAATGTGTTTACTGGAAGAGGACATCTAACATGCGAATTTCACCGGTCATCTGTCTGGGGTGGGCACAGCGTCACAACCCCCCTGAAGTTCCCGAGTTTGTTTACTTTTGCGGCGAGCAGTCCAGTAAAACATTGTGTTCGGTTTCGTCACTCAACGGCCAAGTGCTAATCATGCCGTCCTGGCTGTTTCGCATACCACCTCTTCACCATCTGAAAGAAGAGACTTCCAGCTCCCCGAACAGATTTAACCCTCACACTTACAGTCTACCACTTGAGACACTTTAAAGTCAACATGAAATGCGTTCGCAAACATTTGACCTACATAAGATGATGTTTTTCCCAAACGATATTTAACAGGATATTAATCAAGGAAAAAAAAGGTAATGTGCTGAAAAATAAGAGGTTTGGTGATGTCTACTGAAATGAAAGTCAGTTTAGAGGCAGAATAAGTTATATCATTTTGATTAAATCAATGCAACAAGAAAAGGAAGATGTAATAAGAAAGCAATATGGTCAGTTTTAATTTCATGTGGACTTTAAGTGAAAAAAAAAAAAAAAAGGCCACAATGTCCCCGTTTTCACCTTCTCTCTTTATATATTCACTAACGTACATACTGGCCATCTCAAATGTCTATAAAAGAACACCAGGTGCCAAGCAATAAACAACAGACTTTAGATTGTTTGGCCAGACATGAATAATCAGACGTTGGTTGCGGTGTTCAATAAGCAAATGAGAATGCAAAACGCCTTACGCAAACAAATCTAGTCTCTCGCAAGGTCGAGACAATGGACAGCAGGAACTATGGCAAGTCCTGATTTATTGCTGCACGCAGTATGCGGTGC
This sequence comes from Phoxinus phoxinus, assembly GCF_949152265.1. Lineage (NCBI taxonomy): Eukaryota > Metazoa > Chordata > Actinopteri > Cypriniformes > Leuciscidae > Phoxinus > Phoxinus phoxinus. Next base: position 43,511,956 of record NC_136877.1, on the reverse strand, counting down.
TATGCCGAGCCTCCGTGATATCTTCCCATGTCAGAGCGAACAGCAATTCTCCATTCCAGAGAGCGGTCTGGGAACTTTAGCACCTGCATCACCTGCTCAGAAACAGCTGTGAGAGCTGGAGAGGAAGAAGGCAGAGGGAAGAGAGAGCACAGAGGGTCATATGGGCCGTATATATACTCGGCTACAGCTGCACGTGGCCCGTGTTTGTTCCATGCGACACGGAACAACAACGTAGTGTAGAATGTGGCCCATATGGATTAATATACTGTTCGCATACCACAACAAAAGACAAAAGCAAAGCACTGATTTTATCGTGAGCTAGTAAATGCTGAACGCAACGTTACAGGTTCGATCCCTGCAAGAAGTGCTCTTGAGGAAAGCTAATTTGTCCCTGTAGTATGACCATAGTGCCATGGTGACATCTCATAGAGATGAAAATAAATTCAAGCACTCTATTCTATTCTATTCGTCTACTCCAAAATGTACACGACTGTTTAAAAGTTTGAGGTCTGTACAATTTTTTTTTATGTTTTTGAAAAGTATTTTATGCTTACCAAGGCTGCAATTGTTTAATCAAAATATAGTAAAAAAAACAAATAAAATAAATTGTGATAGCAAAGCTGAATTCTCAGCATCATTACTCCAGTCTTCAGTGTCACATGATCCTTCAGAAATCAGTCTAAGGCCCTGTTTACACGAGAACGCTCACGGGTGAAAACGTAAAAATATTTGATCGGATGTGCCTTTCGTTTACACGGCGACGGCGTTTTTGGGGCTTAAAAACGCAAAAAAGTGAAACCACCCTCCACAGCGGAAATCTTAAAAACGCTCCACCGCGTTCCCGTCTAAAGGGTAAAAACGCAAAAGTCTGCTAGACAGTGAAGGCGTCGCATACGCTTTTACGTCACAGGCATGCGCCAGTACAGGAAAATAAAACATTTTCAAACTAAAATATAGTATTAATTTCATTGACAAAAAAAAATGAAAAAAAAATTGTCATTTTTGAGAAACTGTGTCAGCTTCTCTTTCACTTTCAGTGCTTCACGTTGCCACCTAGCCGCCTGGAGTGCACACTACATCAGATTTCACACACTTTTGCATCACCATATGCACGCAGATTTCCCCCCCATAACGCTTGTCTAAACGCAGAATAAAAAGTGATAATGCAACGCCACTTTTGTGCTTTCTCTTCAGATCGTTTCCGTGTAAACAGCCTAATATGATGATTTATTGCTCAAAAAACATTTCCTATTATTATCCATATTGAAAACAGTTGTGCTGCTTCATATTTTTGTGAAAACCGTGACACATATTTTTTTAGGATACTTTGATGAATAGAACGTTTAAAAGAACAGCATTTATTTGAAATGGAAATCTTTTGTAACATTATAAAAGTCATTTCAGATACAAGACATGTCCTGATGAATCGACTGCAGTAACAGCAGGAGTAGCGCTCGATGTTGATTTCATGTTGACTTTAAGAAGGGCATAAAACATTACCTTCTTGTCTTCATTGGTTTAACTGATGCCCTGAGGGCAAGAGGTTAAAGGACCAGAATTTCAAACGGGCTGAAGAGATAAAAGGGCAACTATAACGCACAACAGTGAACTCGGTAACTTTCCATCAACTGTGTCCACAGCTCAGTCGAGTGAGCACATTAGCAGGGGTGAGCGGAGAGGTGGTGAGCTATTAAACAGACACGTGTAAACACACTCTAAGCTGGATATACACCAACACTGAGCGGGGGGTCAGTGAGGGTGCTGCTCATCTCCACGAGTACAAAAGATACGTTCTTACACACCTCCACTTACTTTTGAGTGTAGTAGGATTAGGGATGGGCGATGCGGTCAACAATATTGTCACAATATTTTTTTTCCATATCATACGATATTGATATTTACATTCACTTACCATTAATGGGGAAGGAAATGCTTTCCACATATCTGTTAGACATTGAGAACGAATGTAAACGTGGAAACTTGTTTGTTTCTCCACGGAGTAGCCTGCCTTTTAATTTAGGGCCCCACAAAATCCATTTAAAGTTTCCCTAAATTGTGTGTTTTCCATTAAATTTTTTGGGTAGTTTGTTTTGTGATTTAAAGGAATAGGCTAGTTCTCTCAAAAATGTAAATTCTGTCATCATGTCCGTTCTAAACCCCTAAGACTTACGTTCATCTTTGGAACTAAAGTCTTTTTGATGAAATCTGAGAGCTTACTGTCCCTCTATTGACAGCTATCAATTTGATGCTTCAAAAAATTCATAGAGATTCTAAAACTAATCCATATGAATTTAGTCAATTTTCTGAAGAGACACGATCGCTTTATATGATGAACATATTGACTTTAGGCTTTTATTTACATATAAACATTGATCAGCGAGAAGCTCAACCGAACATGCATATCACATCTCGGTATGATAGCGATATGACCCAGCCCTAAGTGGCATCCAAATGAACCCGTGATGGAGGTATCTTCAGGCCTCTGCAAAAAATCACTGTCAAATGAGCCAAATTTCAGAACTTTCTGTCCAAAGACAAACAGAAATGGCGATGAAAACCAATATATGAAATGTCTCAGACGCATATAATGAAACAAAGATTCCTTAAGTCAACAGATTTTACTAATAAACCTACCAATTTCAGTGTAAAAACAAAATAATGATGCTGCCATCTTTCTAAAGTCATTTTTAGACCCCTCTAATTTGGCTCCAAAATCTCATTTTGACCCCCCGTCTCCAAATGAATGGATTACTCAGTAAATATATGTCTGTAACATTTAATATTTTGGCTTTCATCACTTTTTATGTTTGTCTTTCTCCAGAAAAAATATGAACAAAATCACAAATTTGAGCCGGGGACCTCGTGTTGAGTTGACACGGAATGACCCTAGGCTATATGTGCTACTGGCTCCAAACTGGCACGGTTTACACACACACAGTGGTTAACTGGACAACAAGCTGCTCCCATGCAAAGTGCAGAGCTTCAAAAGTAATCTGTGCTTTTTGCCCTTGCCAGTTAATTTCATAAGGAACAGTTTTTAATAGGTGTGTGTTCCACTAGGCTATATATAACCCGTACTAAGTCCATATTATCTGATGATGAAACCGTAAAACACTTCATACTTATCCTCTTTTAATCTCCAACATTACTGGAGCAAGACAGCAGCCATATCTGCTCACACATCCGTCTTAGTGTCACGAGTGTTCGCTTTCACCTGTGGACTATCTCGGCTCAGACGTTAGGCCACTTACCTGGCTGAGAACAGCTCCTACACCCTCTCACCTACTTCCAGAGTACGTTTCGAAATAACAATGCCTTAATAGCCAGGTTGCGCTTCTGTATGCATAACAGAGATTCTGGTCAAGCAGTAAGGAGACAACGATGGAATAGCAATGATATTTGTCACTTAAAATGCATAAATGATAATGTCTGGATGAGCCACCTTTGAGGAATCATATGAAAATGTTGAAAAGGGGGAATGCTATAATAACGCTCCAAATCTAGAATAGTTTATTTGTGGTTTATCATTATTAGTATTGCTCATACTTGGGGTAAGAGTTTCAAATCCCAAAACGATTTAGTACAGAACAACTTGTTTTATGAGATGCTTCTTTTTTTAGTGAATCAAAAACAGACCAGTGTAATCCAATTCCCAATCAAACTGGCCTACTCCTTATAAGAAGCTTAATAACTAAAACAAATGAAAACAGCTCAATAGGCATTGTACAAATTCAAATTAAATGACTAATGGGCTGTTTTTTTTAGTGAATCAATAACACTGCCTACACTACAGCATGACCAAAGTAGTTCAATTGGCAAACAAATGATTCCTTATGAGGAGGTTTGTTAGGGAATAAAGACAAAAATAACAAAATAAAAAGTGCATGACTGCCATATATTTACATATAATCATATACCAGTAAATGCTGCTGAAAGTATATCGCTGGTCACATATTTTAAACTTCTTTTGACCGCTAAGCGAAGTACGTAAAATAACTTTGCTGAGTATATCGGGCCTTTAGTGAATTAAAAACACTTATGAATAAATCAGATTCACTTACTGAAAAGCAAGTCATTAAATGAGGAACCCAAATCCTCGGATGATTCCCATCCCCGTCTTTTAAAAACACTCAAACTTGTTATGCTTAAGAAAACCCCAAAGCTGTGGAAAAATGACTGTTTGTCGAATCATTATTGCTTTATTTTAAGATGGTCTAATGAATCTCCATTAGAGACGGTCAAAAACAAGTTTTTTCCAGATTCAGACTTGGTTTCTTGCAGTGGATAACAAACAATTACGCCACAGAAATATCTGGCGAACTTTAATGAGTGACACGCTGTAAATCACTCGTTATAGCTAACGGACAGGTAATGGCGGGTGTTCCAGAAGAGACAGACAGGAAGACAGCTCGACAGGGCGCTCCCAGCTACCTGTGGCCATTAGGGACAGCGCTGACAACCGTAATGAGGCCCTGGATTAAGCCGAACTGTCCGCTCCAGGATGGGAAGGGAAACACGTCCACGTCACAAGCGAAGATGAAGCCCTTAAAGACAAGAATAAGCCCTACGTTGAACCAAGTTGACAACACAAATATTTTGACATGCGCCAACATCACCGGCTACATCATTCCTAAAATCACCCAAGGAAAGGAGGATTCATCTAATAATCCCGTGGCTTTCAAGGTCATTTTTTGGGAAAATCTAAAAAAACGAATCTTTAGTCTTATTAACTAAGAAGAAGAAAAATGACAAAATGTGACGGTGATGAAATCGTTACTGGCATCACACTCTGACTGCGGGTAATCTACAACCGAGGCAGCGTATGAAACAGGAAGCGACATCACGCTAGCGTTTCTGTGAATGAGACACTGAGTGTGTGGAATGAATCGCAGCTCCCCTGTAAATCTGCAGGAAACTCTCTCCATGCATGGCACGCGAGGCCCAATTTCCCCTTCATATGCTTCAGTCGCACAAGAGGAAGAAACAGACGGATTCAAATGATCTGAAAACAAACTGCAGAGATAGCGGAGAGGATGTGCTAATCTAATCCACAGAAATGTTATTAACAAAGAGGGTCATTCAATTCAAATGCCACTAGAAATGCCCAAAGGTTGCATCTTTTCATGCAATAAGCCTTTTAACACTAAACTTAACCTTAAAGACAACACAGTAGGTCTTTTTTTTTTGCAGCCTCTAAGGACAAACTCAACAGGAACATGTTTTTTTTTCTTCATTATACACTACTGTTCAAAAGTTTGGTGTAAGATAATATATATATTTTTTGTAAGAAATTAAGTTTTGTTTAGAAAAGATGCATTAAATTGATCAAAAGTGACAGTAAATATATTTCTGATGACAAAATATTCTATTCCATTCTATTACTCCATTTCAAATAAATGCTGTTCTTTCCATTTATCAAAGAATCCTGATAAAAACAATTATAATGGTTTATTAAGCAGCACAGCTGTTCAAAGGCACACTATGTAGAAATTGTACCTTAAAATAACAGCTATAAAGTCATTTCGGTGGTAAACAAACTCATAGTAAGGCAAATCATCCTGGTAGTAAAGCTTGGGGGGGACGCCGCTGAAAAAACCAGCAATGCAAGTTTGAGAGGAGCGCCCCCGACAAATCTCGCGAGAATCACGGCTTGCTTTACGGCAACGACGTCACGCATATTAACAACATATGAAGCACGAAGACACTTGCGAGCATTTCAGACGTGATACTCGACGATGGAAAAAGCAAAGAAAACGCGGTCGAGACTAGGAAAAGGAAAAGAGAATCTGACCGCGTGAGGAGCCGGAGAAGAGTCACTCGGTCAGGCTTTCACTTGTTGGCGCGAACTAAAAAGCAGCACTGGATGCAACAGCGATGCTGACCTGGCGATCTTGTTGATGGACTAGTAAATAAATCTCTTATTAGTAAACTTGTTTGCGTTCTATGTTGTATGTTGTAGCGCATGCTTGTAGTATGTATTTTTTTACGATGCTGTTCATTCATCCATTATATCAGACGACGCTGTTGACGTTGATTCCTGCGATTATCATGAGAACAGTTATCAATATCTCACATAATTATTAAGCCTAGAGGTTGTAAATAGTGTAAACGAACACAATTTGCAAACTATTATGATAAATTGCAATAATCATGTCTAATGACATCATAACGGCCAATGTTATGAAATAATGCGACGTACATTTAACTTTATTGATGTCATCTGGCATTTTTTTATGTTTACATTACAATAAAAAAACACAAATTAAATTATACAGTAGTCCTAGACTATAGGCTATTTACTTGTGATTTAGCTGCAATCATGTAAAAACGTTATAAGCCAGCAAACGCCGTAGGCTACTTTATTATTATAAAGTAATCTAACACCAGACATAAACGTATTATTATCCTATTACCATCATCAGTAGTTCAGTAGACTATGCAGTAGCCTAATATTTGCATGAAATCGTGAAACATTACCTGGTCAATACCATGCCCGACGCTTCTATCCTACCGAACAGGTACCGGTGTACAGGGTGGGGGTGGGTATTTACGACAGTGCAAGTATTCCACAGCGACTCTGTAACTTTAAGACATTGATAATAATATGAAATGTTTCATGAGCAGAAAATTTGCATATTAGCATGATTTCTGAAGGATCATGTGACACTGAATATGAAGCTGCAAATTCAGCTTTACAAATCACAGGAATAATAATAAAAAAAAGTACATTTTTAAATATATTAAAAAAAGAAAATAGTTAAATTGTAATAATATTTCACAATATTACAGTTTTGATCAAATAAATGCAGCATTAGTGAGAATAACCGATGACTTTCAAAAACATTTTGAAAAAAAATCGTACAAAAAACAAATATTTAAATGTTCACTACCATTAAAAATGTGGGATATGTAGGCTAATCACATTTAATTGAGACGCCAAAACTTGCCGTTTGGTTGCTTCTTACTGGCCGAAGACAAAAAGTCCACATCCAAGTCTCTACGACATATTTTGGTCTCTAGACAGTAGACATGGATCTCTTCAATAAGCAGCATGATTCATCATCCATGTCTGTAGCACAAACGGTGTGGGATGAGGTAACACCATTTCGGCAAGTGTGATTCATGTCTTCTTTAAAAGCATTTTCAAAAGCGCAAAAGTTGTGCAATGGGCTTTTATTTAGCATTTTCAGCCGCTTTCCCAAACAAAAGGCTAGCGACAGACAAAAGGAAAAGATAAGCCTTCCTTGAAGCCATCATCACCTATGCCCAAAGGTTAGATCATTCCTAACGTGTTTGGGCAAAAGCCTGGAATCCTACTGGTTAAACAAGCGGTGCCAAAATCACACAACCCCAGTCTGCCCTTGCAAAGCAACCCCTGCTATCACCACAGCAACCCCACCCCTGCCCCCACGATTTTCACACACATTCTTGCAGAATGATAGAGCGAGCCAGTGGTCCCTGCAACGGCTGAGAGCGATGGTTTTCCCCTTTATCCTCCCCATACAGCGGTGACTAAGCCAGCTGGAATTCCTGCCTAATTATATGCCCACTTAAAGGGACAGATTCCTCTCTTCCCGTTTGCTCCACCGACGCCACACGCAGACAATCTGATAACGGATGTGTCGGCATGCCTGAGCAGACGCTGCAAGAATCCGACTAAGAGAGTTAGCCTATATGAAGTTTTGATGCACTTAAATGACAAACGGGACTCAATGCACAAGCCTGTATAATGCTATTGCCATGAAAACATTCTCACAATGTTTATTAGAGCTGGGCATTGAAAACAAATTGCACGATTCGATTCAATTTCGATTCACAAGCTTGACGTGATTCGTTTCCGATTAGATTCAATTCGATATCGAATAAATATGGCCTATTAGCTACAGTACAGGAAACGGTCCTATACTGGGAACACCAGTTGCTACATCACTATAATATTAAAGGTTAATAATAAATAAGATTTGTAGGCTACATTTAAATTACACTTAATTAAGTTTTCTAATAATAATAATGCTATAATAATACATTTTAAATGACAAAGTTTCTACTGTTTGTTTGTTTGTTTTTTAAATATAAGCATTGTATATGGTAGCTATCATAAAAACATGATGTATTCAAAAATACACAAATTATTCAATATTGGTTCTTCAATATTTAAAGTAAAAATACGAATAAAAAATATAGTGAAATGCTCCTCTCTACAGTTTTTTCTAGTTGGCAAATGAGTTTTGAATGGCTTTTCTGAGGTAAATGTAACATCACGTGGTATTGTTTTAAAATGGTTTGAAATACTGATTGAGCAACAACATGAGAGTGAGACATAAGGATTTCGGTAAGTTGTTGCGTATCGATTAACGTGCGCTCAGCTTGAACTGAGGTGCTCTAGCGATCTGTCGCGCCACATTAAAGTGCAAAAACTGTGTTTATTTCGTAATAAAATTGACAATTCGAAAGCTGAGAGTTTCACATCAACCGTAATAAAGCACAAAGCTTATTGTGATTTATTGGATGCACGCTACAAAGCTTTGTTCATTCATAAAATAAAAACAGCATCGATTGAAAGATCGATTCTCGGGATCTAGGAATCGATAGGTATTGGTTCTTCAAAATGAGAATCGATTAAAATCGAGAAACCCAGCCAGCCGTAATATTTATGTTTAATACATATATATATATATACACACACACACACACACACACACTTTTTATATAAATATTTATTTAAAATATTTTATGTGTTTTTAATTTTGGGGCAAGAAAAGTTTATCCATTCCAGACATCCATAAATTACACTAGCATGCAGCTATTCCACTGAACTCAACCGTCACAGTTCTTATCTAAAACAAACTGTTGTTAGCCATTCAACAAAGTTTGACAAACATGTAATCTTGATGACGGCCAAGACATTCAGCATGACACCATCAAGGGCAGACTGTGTCTTTGACAGTGACTCCGGCATTGAGCCGTTCTAGTGAAGACACAATGCTCCGGTGAAAGAGTTATACTGTCCGCCGAGGTTAATGAAGTATGTGGGAGAGGCAGAACACAAAGAGGAAGTCACACTATTGTGCTGCCTGGCCAGGCAGAAACCCAGCCTTTACATGTGGGCAAGATAAACGGACGGTAATTAAAACAAGGCCCCCATTCTCCGGCCGGCCGTTTTGAGAGAGTCCCCCAAGCGTTTGTCGGGGGCTGAATGTTTCCGGCCGTGGTGCAGAGCGGATGAGATCACTCAGAGGCAGCTCATTAAGTGATGAGTGCTTTCCCTCCCGCGGGGCGCCGCGGCTCGTTCTCCGGCTAGATAACAGAGACTGTGCTCGTAACTTAGTCAGCCACATTGGTAGTAGTTAAACGTCTACATTTGAAATCAAAACAAACGCTTTCGCCTTCGGTTCTTTACACAGGCCATTTGTCAGAAAGCATTGACAAATGTGTACGTTTGTTTTAGTGGGGTTTGCCAAGGCAAGCGTCCCATTACTGCTGCTGCTAATACTTGTGTTAGAGATTACTAAAAAAACTACAAAACCTTACTACAAAAGTTACTACAAAACCCTAACAAGTATTATGGTAAACTTTGATGTGTAACAAAATTTCATAATCTATACATTTTTCATAATTTTTTACATAATTTATAGCATCAAATATGATGTCTCAATACATATATTCCACCACAAAACAACTCTACATTAAGTTTTAAATAATTTATACACATCAAATTTATGTATCTTAATATGTATTTTTTGTTATATTTTAAATATGTATTGTTATACTTTTTAAAATAGCTAATTTACCTTAAATAATTGATTAGATTTGTACTTACCATAGTATTTGTATTTGTACAATAACTAAGTAATACTGCATTGATGAAAACTGCTTTGCTGGAAAATTAACTCCAACTAAACATCAGAGAATACTTGATTTGATAGCTTTTATTTTGAACATGTAAATACAATAAAGAAATAAAAAAGAAATAAAAAAATCAGAGGAAAAAAATATATAATGGTAAAACAAAAAAACTTTCCAGTACTTAAAAAAAAAAAAACTATTTACATGTACAAAAGGGAGTAGGAATAAGTAAAACTTATATAGCCAACTAATTACTAATTTATACCCCTGCTACTATATTTAAGGCAATGGCTACAAAATAATACTTAATACTTTTGCAACTGCATATAGCAACACCCTAGCAACCACCCTAGCTTTGTGGCAGTGAGTACTTCAGAATTTTTTTTAAATGTAAGACATGGCTAACAACACAGGCCACATTATGGACCAATTTAATAAGTAAACTTGTTTTTGCTTATTGGTGCTCTTTCCTGTCTGCGCTTTATGGATCGGAATCTATTACCGCACACACCTTTTGACTTAGTGTTTTCATGAAAAAGAAAAAGGGAGAACCAACTACACAGCAAATTAAAAACGGCCTAATACCTTGTGGTATTCAGAGCAAAAAAGAAATCTCCAGTTCTGAGTCATAAGACTTTGTAATCTATTCGGCTAAAGCGCTTGACATTTCAGTGACATTTTCGCTTGGTCTCCACCCAACGGTGGTCAGCAGAGAGATGAAAGAAAGCATTCACCTGTCACCTGTGAAAGACCACTCCAAAATCTCACTACTTCATCAAATCTCACGGCAGACATCCAACTCGCTTCTACTGCCGTCCCAAAGAACATCACGGCAAACCAGACGGCCAAAATTCCTTATTTGTATCTTCAAAAGACACGTTCCAGAGCTGCCGTTCTGGCCTGGACAATTTATTTTCCACAAACAACTTATAAGACACTTCTAACCTGTAAAATAAACAAAGACGCCAACAGACAACAGCAAAGCTCTTCGCAAACACAGAAAATGGCTAACAAACAACACGTAGTGTGATCCAAACAAAGTATAATTTAGATTTCAATCTAACATCCAAACTTTTGCTTCATTTTTTATGTCTTATGCCTGATGCAGATTTTGTGCTGCAAAGGAAAACACCCCCATAAGGCATCATATTGCACTGACGCATCTGTTACTGCGATAAATATCCAATACGTGTGACATTTACAGCTTCAAGGTTAGTGTTATGATCAAACTGTAGCTAACAAGGTATTGAAAAGGTCATGTTTGGGTTTGCTACCCGTTATGCAATCACCTCGCATTGCTGTCTTTTACAGGATCTCTTTCTGATGAGTCTTAAACTTTTTCTGAAGAAAAGTATACGTTAGGTGAAAATTGCAAAGTAAAATCTGAATTCTTACAGCAAGTTCACCCAAAAATGAATATTCAATCCTTATCTATTCACCTTTATGTCATCCAAAACCTGTAAGACTTTCGTTTTCGGTGGATCTCGAAAGGAAATTCTGAAGGCTATCATGATCCCTCTTTTATATTCAGTTACAATGAACAAAGACTGAAGCTTTCAAGCTTCAAAAAGGACACAAAAGTAGCATAAGAGCACATTCGACACACTATATTCCAAGTCATTTGAAGTCATTTGTGTGAGAAACAGACTACAATTTTATTTGGTATTCAAACTAAACAAATCATTGAGTCAGCAAAATTAAGTGATTCTTGTACAAATCATTTAGATTTAAAACCAGACCAAGTGATTTATTGAAAAGATATGACAGTCACTGAAACAAACTATTCTTTGAGGAATCAGACATCGCTGCTACTCTCACCATGGAGAGAAAGGGCTAATGCCAAGATCTTCCATTAATACTTACTACATTTATGACTATTCCTTACACAAAGCTATAGTGTATGGCTTAAAAAGATTTGGAAAATACCACTGTATTTGTTTTATGTTTGTAACCATTGTTGGGGCACCATTGACTTTTCCATCGTATAGGAAAAAAATAATAATACTATGAAAGTCAATGGTGCCCCAACAACCGTTTTGGTTACAAACATTCTTCAAAATATCTTCCTGTAAATGTACACAGATTTGGAACAACTTGAGGGTGAGTAAATGATGATAGAGTTGAATTTTTTGGGTGAACTATCCCTTAGCCACCACATATAACACCCCAGCATCGTAGCGAAAAGAGTTTTGCGCAGCAATAAGAGGAGAACTGTTCCAGATCTGCTGAATATTCTGCATCTCAACTCAACTTGAACTGTTAAGTAGTCTATCTGATGTGGGCTCTTTCCTGTGTGCATGTGTGTAGACATTTGCAGCAAGCTCTGTCTACTCTAAATGTAGCTGAAATGCAAAGTACAAGGCTGGTGAACAACAAGTCCTGACTGGGTAATTAAAGAGCTGGGAAGAAAAAAGGCAAGGCAGACTGACTGGAAACCACTACCAGCCCTTGAAGAAACATCTGTGTTAAAGGAAAACAAGGTAATTATATGGAAAGTGGGAGGAACTGCTGAAGTATTTTGCCTTCAGAGAGAGGCGCTTTGTCTGCCACTGCAGCATCCTTCTGTCCAAAAAAACCACAATAGTGGAAGACTACAACCAGACCTCTCCATGCATGCGTTCTGCATGCATTTCAAGTTTATAGTGGCTTTCTGGATCTTTCTTTCACCTCGTTTTTCTCCTCTTGATGAAAAAAAAGTTATATTTCTCTCTTACAAATTTGCTTGTTTTTATCCGGTTCACTACCACTTCAAGACTTCAATATTTCAAGGACGCTTCCGGACACAAACTTTCCTGTAGACTAGGCCATTATCTTTAAAGTCTAGTGCATATGAAACCCCCTGCAATGACCAGACTTCATTTTTCAATGTGAAAGTAGCCGAAGTCAAAGAAGAACCAAAAATACTAAAATATGCCCTGTAGCAAATTTGCACTTTCTTCTTCTCTTCACTGTAATACATAAACCAGCCAAGATATGAAGCCTACTATAGGTAAAGAACGAATGCTGGATGACCCCGCTTTTCTTAACTGATAACAACTGGAGAAAAGCTTTGTGTTGACAGATGCCTGGATGTAAGGAGATCACTGACAGACAGAAACTGTACAAAACATGATTCTCTACATAAACACTAGCTATGCAACACTAGCTATGCGAAGTGCCGCAATTTATAACAACTATTCTCAGCATTACCACAAGAGGTAGCTACTATAGAGTCCATTAGCACAAACTGTACATTTTAATTTCTCTTTAAGAGGTGTGTTTCCCAAAAGCATCGTTAGCCAACTACAAGTTCTGTTGTTACCAACATAGTTCAACATTGGTGTTTCCCGAAACCAAACCAGGGTGCGTTTCTCGGAATGCATTGTTAGCCAACTATGGTTGCAAGTTCCGTCGTTATCTGCATAGTTCAACGAGTCGTGTTTCCCGAAACCATAACTCCCTCCAACGAACATTCGCAAACAGCATCGCAAAGTTGTGTGGTTGGAACGACAGTTCTCGACCTGTGGTTAGAAGTATAGTTTCTTGTTTGCATGACATGTAGACTCAAACTTTATCTTGAGGTAAATAAGCAAGCTGACATTCAGTACAATCTGTATCTTTTATTTAGAATGTACGTCATTTACTTTGTCAAGAGATTTAAAGCGTCGTTTTGAAGAGTGCCATGTGCAAACGTGCCCTACGTAAGAACAAGCCTATGATTGAATCTGAAAATAAAGCAGAATAGTATAGTATGAGAAATAGTCCCCCCGTAATTTATAGCATATAAATATAATTTATAGCATCTAGCATTAATTCGATCTCAAACAGATTCATTAAAAGTAGTTATTACTCCACCACCTGCGTGACATCATTATCCAACGTGGTTGAACAACCAATTTGCGGCAATACGGTTTCGGGAAACAGTCGTGACTAGCTAGTTGATTTCTTCAACGATGCATTTTGCTATGGTAGTTAGTTAAGCAGCGAGTTACGTCGTTGTATGGGAAACACACCCCAGCATAGCAAAGTTGTGTGGTTGAAAAATTAGTCTCGATCTGTGGTTAAATGGTTCTTGTTAGTACGACATGTGTACTTGGAGTAAAATACGCAAGTTAATAACCAGTACAATCTATATCTTTCAAACCCCCATTTTTGAAGAGTGAGCATGTCCTTTATTCAGTATGATATTAAAGGGTCATTAAATGCCTGATTGAATCAAACATTCAATCAAAACAAAGCAAAACAATGGCGACAAAAATAGTGAAGTAGTTCTCAAATGCCATGTTCGTTATTCACAGCAATAATCTGGCATTAAATCAATCTGGAAACAATGAATTAGCTTAAATTAACCACGTGTGTGATGCCATTAACAACGGTTCTATAAAGTTAAATCAACATGGTTAGAAAGATGGTTTTGGGAAACAGTCGAGAATAGCTAGTTAACCATCGATGCATGATGGTTAAGCAGGGAAACACACCCCAGGTTGACTACTATCATGGCAAAGCAACAGTTTGCAAAGATTTGCACTAGGAAAATTAAAGATAGATTGTTAACATGTAAAGACCCAAACACTGACACATTTGGTTTAACAGCACAGGCATTTAAAGCTAATTCTAAAAATCTGATGTTTACAAACCTTATCCAAATGACAGTTGGGACAACATGTATAACATCATAAAAAATGCAATATTGTCAGGAGTCATGTACGAATTAACTAGTTTTTCCTCATATCGCAAACTACTACATGTCATCACTATACCATCCAATGTCAACACATCAGATATTGACGTTGCTCTGAAAAAGTGGATCAGATCGCTCAACAAATGCAAAAAAATGGCCTGCAAAACAAAGACGAAGAAACCCAGGAACTCACCTTTCTGGCAATGGTTGGAGGTCCAGCATCTGTAATTGTCATTGCCGTTGAAGTTGGTCTTGATACACTGAGGGTTGTCCTCCATGATTCCCGGGCAAACATCTCCACACTCCTTGGACTGTTTATTTCCAGCAATGAAATTGTTCAATTCGGCATTCATAATGAGAGACCAGTCCACAGAATCTAAGTAGCAGAGCTCGGGATTCTTCTCAATTCGTATCGCACCCCGTGTGATGTTCCGCAGGTTGTAGAGGCCGATGTCTTTCAGGCTGGTCAGCTCAAATATGACCAGGGCGTAGTTGTAGAACAAGTTGCGGCCCCGGATCACAGCGAGATTAGGAAAGAGGGTGCTGAGGCTGTCCAGCCCGGATACACGGAAGAGGAGAAGGTAATCCGTAATCATGGTCAGTTTGGGGAAACTGAGGGTGCGGAAGAACTCCTGGTTGTTATTGTTTTTGCCTCCGATGAGGAGGATCTGCAGGTATCCCTCAACCACTGTACAGTTCTCCAGCCGCTTGAAATTGCTGATGTCATTGCCAATGTCAATGCCTGGACCACAGACTGGAAGGAGAAAAACATAAATATTCAGGAGATAGGCTAATCAATGCGATTCAACAATAATATTCAACAGTCACAGGTAGCAATGCTTTCGAGAGATTTTAATGATGCTAAAAACTGACCTTGGATATTTGAATGAATAGATTGATACATGGAAATTTTACATAATAATTTGCATCTCAACTGTCAATTTACTTACAAATGTGTAATTTCAAACCTAAGTGACTTTCATTCTTCAGTGAAATGCAAAAGAATACATTTTCAAGATCTTGGGTTCCAATGTTGTTTGCACCAGAATGTTCCTTAAAATATTTTTTTTTTGTTTCACTGAAGAAGAATATTGCATATAGGTTTGAGAGTGAGTAAATGACGACAAAATGTAGGTACCAAGGTACACAAAAGCATTTACCAAGCGCTAAATAAACACAAGTCGAATGATTTAGACCAAAAAAAAAACGAACACTTATTTACTGACTGTCAAGCCAGAGATGTGTGAGAAGTTTCCACCAACTGCAGTTTTTCTTCTGATACTGACACACTGCCATGAGCCATGAGGGAGCATTTATAAGACAGATTTTTGTGTTTTTATGACAGGTATCCTGAGACAGACATCTCTGCTTTCACTACCACCCATTATGCTGTTTATTTTCCAAGGCGTGATTTGCCCAAAGGCAAAACACAAAGAAAGATGCTGAAACATTTAGGCCGAGCTAAAAAAATGAACCCTGGAAAATGCAATAAGATAATTATAGAGCTCTCGGAATTATAGAGCTTAAATGAAACTTTAAAAGATAACATTACCTAAAAGTTTATAACCCTTTAAATCTTAGATAATCTCAGAGAGAAAAGGCCCACTTCCTTCCTCTTGAATGTCCTTCCTTTTATAGTTAGTCATCCTTAAATTCTGATTCTAGCAAGTGTGCATTGCTGCATTATATTCATTATGCTAGAAAACAGAATTAAGCTATGGCAAAAACAAGCATCTTTCACCACGCTGGAAGACAGACAGCACCCAGTCTGTCTGCGAACTCTAACATTTTCACACTGCTGAGTAAACAGTGCTATCTTTATTGCTTTGATGGCTCTCCAAATCTCATGTTTACATTTGATAACCCAATTCCAGCCCACCATTGCGAAGTCTCAAAGGTAGCAGAGTGGAGGCATTTGGAAATTAGGTCATAAACTGATGTCACTGTTTAGAAATGAAGTGTGGGGGGGGATGGGGGTGAGGGGGGCTTTTAACCCAAGCTAGTAAATCCTAACACTTCAAATTCTACAACAAAACAGATCGCAACAGAATGCGTTCATATGGACATGGCCTGGGATACAAAACCAAAAAGGCCTCATATTTTTGCTAACAGAAGTTCAGCAGTACTTTCTCTGCTCATCATTTCAATGCTGACATCAAATATTTATCTTACATACATTACAAATATATTTCTACAATTGTTTACATTTGTATGTTTACATTTGTCCCATCAAATATGTCTTAATAAACTGGGGTAAAAAAAGATTTAACTTTTAAAAATAGCAATCATATTAGTTAAAGGGACAGCTCACTTGAAAATGAAAATTCTTTCATCACTTACACACCCTCAAGTTGTTTCAAACCTGTATGAATTTATTTCTTCTGTTGAACACAAAGGAAAATATTTTGAGAATGTCTGTAACCAGACAGTTGATGGGCCCCATTGACTTCCAAAGTAGGGGAAAAAAATACTATGGAAGTCAACGGTGTCCATCAACTGTTTGGTTCCCGACATTCTTCAAAATATCTTATTTTGTGTTTAGCAGAAGAAAGAAACAACTTGAGGGTGAGTAAATTATGACAGAATTTCCATTTTTAAGTGAACTAGGCCTATTCATTTAAATCACAAAAACAAATAAATGAACATGGTTTGAATTTTAAACATTCACAACAAAATGGCTTTAAATAAACATTAAAGTTGTTTCTTTATATTTATATTTCTCTAAACTAAGCATATTGGGGATATCGTTTTAAACTTGCAATCAATTCGTAGGTTTTCCTTAATATCACTTTTTAGTCTTTTCTAAAATGACTAACAAAAGCTAATTCTATTATGACATCAACCTCTAAGAAATGACATCATTTTTAGAACTATAACAACAGCACAAACATTAGTATCAGGAATTCATTTGATGAGTGATGCTTATTTTGGAACACTAAAACATTCCGTCCTGTTTAATAAAATTCCAGATATTGCTATTATAATATTGATTCAAAAAATAACTCAATTAATTTTAAACTGACAAGCGGATGTACGAGATTCGTGCTGTGAATTTAAAGAAAGACGCAAAAACTGCCTTAACCAAACCAAAAATGCAGATCAACTAATAAACAAATGGTTTGATCTCGAGATAAGTCAACCAGTTAACCGGAACCACATTTATGCCCCACTGGAAATCTCTAACCGTCCTGTGCCAAGAGAGACAGGTTATACTTAGGATTTCCACTAAGAACCTCCTCTGCCTCACTATACCTCGCTGCCCTGCAACCGCTGGGGTTAACAGTAAAACCCAATTACACAGACTTCACAAACTCCTCACTCTTCCAATCAACAGAACAGGGTCTGTTTTGCTAGAGCGGGTGTTTTTGCATGTTCTATTTTAAAAACAGATCCCCCCCCCCCCCCCCCCCCCCCCCTCTCTCTCGATGAATCGGATGAATCAGGGGGTCTTTATTTGCAGTTTACTTGGAAACATGGAAATTTTGTGGTGGTCAAACATTAAGGGGAAGCAAAAATTGCTTTTTTTTGTAAGAACTTACTGGGTTATTGATTTTAAAGAGACAAAAATATCTTGCATGTTTTTCACATACGTATGGGGACAATTTTAGTATAATTGATGAACGCAAGACAGTTTTGAAAGGCAAATTTGCATAGCCCATGTGGGGTTAATAATAATAATAAATGACTAATTTCTTCCAGCATGTTTGCATGCAATAGTTAATTTTCCAAAACCAACACAGCATGAACAACATGAGACATACAGTAACAAGCAAACAAACATGCCTGTACAGAGCGTCATGGTTTTTTCTCTTCTAAAATCACTTTCATTTACTGGCAACCACATCACAGAGTCCAATGTATCCTACTAACCTAACAGAGACCAGCCATTCCCTGACAGCAATCTTGCAAACTGTAACCAACCACGCTTATATCAATATTATCT
This sequence comes from Phoxinus phoxinus, assembly GCF_949152265.1. Classification (NCBI taxonomy): domain Eukaryota; kingdom Metazoa; phylum Chordata; class Actinopteri; order Cypriniformes; family Leuciscidae; genus Phoxinus; species Phoxinus phoxinus. The sequence continues at coordinate 43,493,507 of NC_136877.1, read as the reverse complement.
GTTACCGAAGAAAACAAATGATAATCTGTTGCCAATTTTGCCAGCCCTTAACAAATAGCCTAATAGTTAGATACATTTACATTATGTGATTTATCAAACTCTACATTAAACAGTTGTGAGACTAATTTGTACATAATTAAAACTGTTTAGGAAGATCAAACGCTTGCAAAGAGAAAACCAGAAGGTCAAAACATTACTTAAGGATTAAAAACCAGAACTAAGTACTTAAAAAATGCAGTTTTAAAGTGTAATTTCCAGAGTATCTTATGAAATAAAAAGTATTATTGGTTCAAGGACTGGCTTAGGGATAACCAAGCAAACAGTGAACGCTCTCAGAACTTCCCTAACATTCTGGCAAGTTTCTCGCAAAGATATAAACAAACATTCTTCCAGTAACGTTTAAAGTTATCTGGTCTTTAACTTTATCAAAACAGTAGCACACAAATGTTATTCATTCATCATTCATGGAACGTTTTCCTGAAACATTTTAGTTGGACGTTAGTCTACTGTTTTTTAAACGATAGCCTGCTACAGATGATTCAGAAAACATTCAAAAGTAGCGTTCCCATAACATTTTCAAAATGAGAAATATAGAAATCCTTGCCCTCATGTTTTCTCTAACGTTCACATAACATTTTTAAAACATTTAAAAGCTGAATGTTGAACTTTCAGAAATAATGTTTTCATAACTTTACTGTAACTTTAGCAAAACGTTCTTAGTTAGGACATATTTTTGTTAGCATGGAAATAACACTAATGCATAACTTCTAGTCTTTTTAAAGAACCTGTTGGTTTAATTACTTAAAACAGATACTGTCAACAAAATCTGCCATGCTGCTAAAACATATGATAACTCAAGTCTGACTTCTGCTAAATTATAGATCTTTATCTACAGGTGCACATGTAAAACACAATTAGACACTATATTCCAGAATTATTTGATAGATAGTAAAATAACTATGAAATTACCATTTAAATGGCAGTTGTAGCATGACCAAAGTTCACTTTGTTGTGTATTTTGACTTTGCATAACCTTGACACTTCTGTGATGCATAATATACGAGTGTTCCCATGTCGTTTCTAATATGAAACATTTAAATCAAGGAAAGCAGGGAACACGTGCATTTAAGTTTAAAGTAACAGGTTGATCTGAAATTTGAAACAGTTTTCTTGCCATATAGCCTACATCACAAATGAAAGCTTAAAACATCATTCATCCCACATGTGAAATCACAAAGCAAAAAAAATGAAAGTGAAGGTTTTCTTAGACCAGCAACAATATGTTGCTCTAATAATGCATTCACTATAACTTACTTTCTCCATGACAGAGTGTGGAGAGGACCAGGACCAGACCACAAAACATGGTCCAATATCGCCTCTGTCTGCTAGACCTCATTCCTGTACAAAAAACAAGGCAAACACTTGTTTAAAAAAATATATATTACAAAATAGGGGAGGCAGCTCAACCCTTCAAAGTAGATGATGCTTGACTCTTGAAGTCTTCTTCTCAGTACAAAAATATGATCAAAGTTGGTTTATCCAGCTTAGTGCCTCCTTATGGAGGGGGTGAAAACAAAAATATAGATAAACATGAGCTGGAAAAAATCAAACAAAACCAATTTCTTCCATTTCCATGGTGTTTTGCTGGGATAAATGACCCTCCAGACACCCCAGCGAGATTCTCCAGCAGACTCAGCCCGTTATGCCCACACCATGAGGCGGATTCAACCGCACTGATTCTCGGGGTCCTTAAACGTTTTTATTATTATTTTTTACTGCTTCTCCTTGTCGATTTATGTGAAAATAACCAAGAAAAACACGTAACGACTTGATAATCCGCAATTCCCTGCTCCATGGCGTGGGAAAAATGGGGAAAACACGTTGCAGGTCTCCTCGCAGGCTGGTTTTCGCTGTAGTTGAGTGAAACCCGCTCAGGTCCGCTGGCTAAAACAGTCTGGACGAGTGTGTGTAAGTGTGTGTGATCTTCATCAGCTGCAAGATGCCCTGTACTTCTCATCCAGCGTTTTTAAAGGCCTAAAATCGGCGAAGAAACTCAGAAAGATGCCAAATAATATTCGTCCAGGCTTTAAAATGGTCTCTCTCAGCCTCCCACCATCTTCAGTCTGAGATTTCAAAGCTTGATTTTTCTCTTCAAGAAGCGGAGTATGGAGGGCACATATGATTTTTGAAGGATCGGATCTGTGTTCATTTAAGAGATGTGAAGGATGTGGAGTAGATCCTGTAGTCTCTCTCCGTTGAATTGACGCTGTAAACAAGGCTCGATCTCTCTCTCTCACACACTCATGCACTCAAACGCATAGTAGGCTAACGTTACGTTGGATAAAGGTGTGAGGGAAAACACGAGCTGGATCACACACACACGCAAAAGGGATTTGGATTTGGTTTCTTAGACTGGTGAAAAACACTGCTTCTGGCGGTGTCAATATTTAGCTGCCTACATAGATATGTAAGTGCTTCATGTGTGTCAAGTGAAATATTTATTTAGCCTACTTATGTATTACAATTCACAAGACATGTATGCAGCTAATAAAATAAATATTTATTTAAATTAGCCTACCCTACAACAACACAAATAAAAAAAAACATGTCTTATAAAATGTTAATTATTTAGGCCTATTTATATTACAATCAAACAAAAACATATTATCATATATTCAAAAGGATTTTTTCCTAAAATTGCTACTACAGTCAGTCTCAAACAGTAAACAGCAAGTTTATTGTCAGGCCTCTTTTGGGAAGATGCAACACGTGTAATTTAGTCTCACTGTAATTTTGTTTCACAAAGGACTCTGTGTTCTGCCGGTAGGAAAACACTCATGTAATATGATGTCATAACATGACATCATTGTTTCATCCATAATTAGTGTAAATTGACAGCCCGATTTTGCATGTTTTATGTTTTTTTTGCAGTAAGTGTTGTATGAAAACCAAACACTAGCATTTTAATGTTAAAATAATACTATTAGATTATCACATAAATTAATGGCTGCCACGTTTGGCACTTAACTATTCATGAAATCCATAAACAGTGCATCAAAAATATAATTCTTAAAATATTTCAGATTAAAATATAAGCCAAATGAAAGGTTATAATAAAAGAAATTCAATTTTATACTTCCAAGATAAATGTTACATTGTTTATATAAACTAGTTTACCTAGTTTATATTGGTCATAATGTCCTTTAAATAGATTTTGATTTGGTTTTTGATCTTTGGTTCAGGTTGATGTCAGTCTATTCCTCACCATTGAGTCATTGCTCAAATAAAAACCGGTTTGGGTTCCTGAAAGCAATATTAAATCAAAACCAAGAGCAATTGCTTTGGGCTTCTCAACAAATTATATACATTTAACACTGATGCATTATGAGTTAAAACATCAAAATGAATAGTTCAAGTATCACACTTGTTTTCTATGAAACACTGCAAAATAGAAGACTATAAAATGAATGACACACCGTCTACTCATACCCTGCATGTCTATACAAGGAGTTTATAGACTAAGGAACATTTTTTACATGGTCATTACGTCCTTTAAAGAGATTTTGGTTTAGTTTTCATTTTTTTTGGTTCAGGTTGACCTGTCAATTCAGGTCAAGAATAGACATAGGCTGTATATTATATTGAATATATTAAAGGGGTGGTAAAATGCCCTTTTCACAAGATGTAAAATAAAACTCTGATGTCCCCAGAGTGTGTGTGTGAAGTTTTAGCACAAAATACCCCACAGATATTTTTATATAGCATGTTAAAGTTGTCACTTTTGAGGGTTTGCACAAACGCACCGTTTTGTGCCTGTCCCTTTAAATGCAAATGAGCTGCTGCAGAGGGCGGGGTTTCAAGTGCACGTGTGTGTTAGCAGCTGCGATTAGCTCAGCAGACACACTAAAATGACAGAAACTGTTCTGTCTTTAATGTTAAAACGGAGTCAGACAAAGATGGAGAGACTCAAGAAGTGACAACATGTAGAATGCAACAGGACGTCTCTGAATGGTTAGTTGATTAATTTATGTTGCTGATGTGGAGTTAACTATCTTCAATTAGCATATTCTGTCATAAATCGCTCGTATAGGAACCGTTGTGAGATGCACACAGAGTGACTTTCTATTGCATGTGAAAAGATGGATGCTAAAGTTTGAGCTGACTCACAAATGTACTCTTACAACAACTTTTCCTCTTCTCAACATGGACAGGGGGCGGGGTTTATGTAGGCTACATTTTAGGGTTGGTGATGTCACTAACCCGTGAGGAATGTTGTGTAGTCCCTACCAGCCGTTTGTTGTAGTCCTTTTCTTTAAAAGCAAATATCTCCCTTTACTTTAAACTTTGAGCGTTGTAACTTTGCAGGTGTTGTTTATGCTCAAACAGCAACATTTCACACTAACTAAAGTTAGAAAAGTGAAATCATACTCAACCACCCCTTTAATATCTCCCTTCCAATGCCGAATATCATCATATAACCGTGTGGCTGATACAATCCGTTTTCAAACAAACGGGAGATAGACAGAGCAACAAGCAGGGTTTGTTTGGATGTTGGTGGTCCTTTCTCTAATGAAACAAGAAAAGCTTTTTTGCTGAAGTATAATCTGTGACAGTCTTGATTATCAGCATAATTACAGAGCTCTTTCGGCCCAAAGAGGAGAGCACAAAAGAACTGTGTTAACGCGGCACAAATAACTCGATCCTGGCACACACATTTAAGCTCCTGTCACATTTAGAAAATTATAGGGAGAGAGCACACATACACCCATTAAACAATGGACTGTACATCCACGGCCACCCAAGACTACAACTGCAAACCAGCCTTGAACGAGCACAAACTGTACCAACGTGCCCTTCCGATCTCCCCCTCCCCTTTCCACCCGCTGAATGTTTTGCCTGTCCTCTTGCATTTGTTAAATCCTCATAAACCGTCCCCATAAAGACGGCATACAGCCCACCTACCTCGAGCGCCTCTTGTTGGTTTAATTCTCTCTCTGCGCTCAAGTGGAAATAAGTGCTTACCACCAGCGGGTCACACATGCTAATGAGCAACTGTTTGTTTTTGAGGAGGAACGGAATTCGGGATGAGAAGGGAAAAATTATATAAGTGCCTGAATCCAAATATATCTTTACACTTTTAAACTTAAAGGGTTAGTTCACCAAAACAATTTGAATTCTGTCATCACCCTCATGTCGTACCAAATCCATGAATCTTTCATTCATCTTCGGAACACAAATGAAGATCTTTTTGATGAAATTTTGAGTGATTTCATTGACAGCTATACAATTGCCACTTTGACGCTTCAAAAAGTTCATAAAGAGATCGTAAAACTAATTCATATGAATTTAACAGTTTTCATTAAGGCTTTTCTTCACATTATTTAACAATTAAGCATTGTTCAGCGAACATAAACATAAGCTCAACTGAACCTGCTTGACGCACGAGAATTAACCTGATTGGTTCTTGCAGAAGCTCAAACGTGCTGCGTAACACGGGAATGAACCTCATTGGTTCTTGCAGAAGCTCAAACGTGATGCGTAACACGAGAATGAACCTCATTAGTTCTTGCTGAAGCTCAAACGTACTGCATAACACACGAGAATAAACCTGATTGGTTCTTGCTGAACCTCAAACATACTGCTTTACACAAGAATAAACCTGATTGGTTCTTGCTGAACCTCAAACGTGCTGCATAACACACGAGAATAAACCTGATTGGTTCTTGCTGAACCTCAAACATGCTGCGTAACACGAGAATGAAACTGATTGGTTCTGGCTGAGGCTCAAACGTGCTGCATAACACGAGAATGAACCTCATTGGTTCTGGCTGAACCTCAAACGTGCTGCGTAACACGAGAATGAACCTCATTGGTTCTTGCTGAAGCTCAAACGTACTGCATAACACACGAGAATAAACCTGATTGGTTCTTGCTGAACCTCAAACATACTGCTTTACACAAGAATAAACCTGATTGGTTCTTGCTGAACCTCAAACATACTGCTTTACACAAGAATAAACCTGATTGGTTCTTGCTGAACCTCAAACATACTGCTTTACACAAGAATAAACCTGATTGGTTCTTGCTGAACCTCAAACGTGCTGCATAACACACGAGAATAAACCTGATTGGTTCTTGCTGAACCTCAAACATGCTGCGTAACACGAGAATGAAACTGATTGGTTCTGGCTGAACCTCAAACGTGCTGCGTAACACGAGAATGAACCTGATTGGTTCTGGCTGAGGCTCAAACGTGCTGCATAACACGATAATGAACCTGATTGGTTCTTGCTGAACCTCAAACGTGCTGCATAACACGAGAATGAACCTGATTGGTTCTTGCTGAACCTCAAACGTGCTGCGTAACACGAGAATGAACCTGATTGGTTCTTGCTGAACCTCAAACGTGCTGCGTAACACGAGAATGAACCTGATTGGTTCTTGCTGAGGCTCAAACGTACTGCGTAACACAAGAATGAACCTGATTGGTTCTTGCTGAACCTCAAACGTGCTGCATAACAAGAGAATGAACCTGATTGGTTCTTGCAGAACCTCAAACGTGCTGCGTAACACCAGAAGGAACCTGATTGGTTCTTGCTGAAGCTCAAACGTGCTGCGTAACACGAGAATGAACCTGATTGGTTCTTGCAGAACCTCAAACGTGCTGCGTAACACCAGAAGGAACCTGATTGGTTCTTGCAGAACCTCAAACGTGCTGCGTAACACCAGAAGGAACCTGATTGGTTCTTGCTGAAGCTCAAACGTGCTGCGTAACACCAGAAGGAACCTGATTGGTTCTTGCTGAGGCTCAGACATGCTGCGTAACTCAAGAATGAACCTGATTGGTTCTTGCTGAGGCTCAGACATGCTGCGTAACTCAAGAATGAACCTGATTGGATCTTGCTGAGGCTCAAACGTGCTGTTTAACACAAGAATGAACCTCATTGGTTCTTGCAGAAGCTCAATCGAACATGTTTGAGCTTTCTTTTACCACAACTGATGTATCGTTGAAGAATGTTTATATGTGAATAAAAGCCTAAATTCAATCACATAAAGTGATCGTGTACACATAATTCAGATGGATTAGTCAAAAAGATCTTCATTTGTGCTACGAAGATGAACGAAAGTCTTACAGGTTGGGAAAGACATGAGGGTGAGTAATTAAGGACAGAATTTTCATTTTTTTGGTGAACTATCCCTTTAAGTTTAAAATGAAATATTTGGATTCAGTCACATGTATAATTTTTCATTATCAATCGTGAAGGGTCAGTTTCATTACGGTTGTTGTAGCGCTGAGCTAGAATTATTTTTAAGGAAGTGTCGTGTCTATTAATGGGTAAAGCAACAGTAACGTCTTCAGCTAGTCCTTTCCATCTAAACAGGTTATATCTCTTAAACCTTCTGTTTTATGAGCAGTGGGATAATCAGAAGAACCATATTCATCTGCTGCACAGTCATGGAGAGTCGAAGCACAACCAACAAAAAATGATTCTGTAAAATTCATGCAGTTTTGTTTTTTAACCGCTAGAGGTCCAAAACTTGCATAGTGTCTCCAATAGAATCTGTCTGCAGCCTGCAAGACTTCAAGTTACGCCTCTTCAAGTTACGCCCACTTCCTGTTACGCCCCTCTCTTGCAGTCCGCAGACAGACCCATCTCAGTGTACCGAGTATTTAGGCAATAGACGACAGCACTTAATCAGAACGTTCAACGTTATCATGTGTTGGTGTGGGGCCAGGGGCTCTAATAATAGTTATCGTTGAAATTATGATCAGGCCTTATAGCATTGCTGCGAAAACTCATTCTTGGAACCTTTTTTTAATTTTTTTTTATATAGTGTAGGCCTATTAAAAAAAATCTTGGATTTATGGAAAGGTTCCGTCTATGTGCTTACGGCTTAGCCTACTAAGAATCTTTTTGAGAATGATTCCAGGAATCAAGCGAGCATTCGGACCGTGGCTGACTAAGCCAAAAATTAGTAATCCTGCCATATATGAAGAATAGATAACCAGACTGACTGAATGTTGGCTAAAAATGACTTTGCTATTTTAGTTATTGCGCAAGTCGTCTCGAAATTGAGTCATCTGATCTGGATATCATTGCCGTAATCAAGGGTTCCCTTATAAAAACAGTTAAGACACTACACTGTACTTTTAGTTAGATGGACTGTACAATATTTGGGCCAACAATTATTATGTTGAATGGATGCATATATTAGGCTACACTTCAGACTGCATTACACTAATGCAATTTAGCCTCTACTCTGTCTGCAGCAAGGAGTGATTCATAATAGGCCAACTGGCATCATGACAAAGCAAAGCACTGGAATAGAGTCCTTTCTAACCCAAAAAGGTTTTTATAAAAATCATTCTGGAACTAATTAAATATCATCTTACTAATACAATGTAATACATTACAATGCATCCAAAATACTTTGTGTAGAGACTTGACTAAGTTGAAGTCAAGTTGATTTGTTAGTCTGACCAGCAGAGGGCACCAGAAAACCAATTTATAGTTTTCATCACTGGACCTTCTCAAAAAAGCATCGTGAGCTAAGTTGATCGAAGTGATGTTTTTGGGAAACGCAATCCTGGATGCAAATTTGAGATGACGTCTGACTTCAAATAATTATGAAACGGTATTTAAAATTAATTAGAAACTTGTGGATTATTTGAAACAAATACAATTACAGAGTTTAGTTGGATGTTATTTTAAAGGGTTTACACAAATCGTTTGAAGTTTGATCATCAAACTTTTTATAAAACAATAGAGAAAGAAAAGAGAGAGAGAGAGAGAGAGAGAGAGAGAGAGATTACATGATCATTTTAAGTTTTTTTTAAGTTTTTAAAGTTAAGAGTGATTGAAATGTATGATTAAAAAATAAAAATATGCACGTTCTGAGAGAGAGAGAGATAAAAAATGCCAATACTCTAAAAAATGCTGGGTTGTTTCAACCCAATTTTGGATTCAATATGGACAAACCCAAACGTTGGGTTAAAAATGTAATTTAAAAAATGTAACCCAACGGCTGGGTTTGTCCATATTTGACCCAAAATTGGGTTGAAACAACCCAGCAATTTTTAGAGTGGCACTATCATTAAAGAAAATGATTATCACTATTATATCTTTTTTATTTTCTACATTCTAAAAAATGCTGGGTTGTTTTAACCCAATTTTGGGTCAAATATGGACAAACCCAAACGTTGGATCAAAAATGCAATTCAAAAATGTAACCCAATGGCTGGGTTTGTCCATATTTGACCCAAAATTGGGTTAAAACAACCCAGCATTTTTTAGAGTGTACTGTCAAATTGATTAATCGCAACTAACATAAAAGGTTGTAAAATATATATATGTAGCCTTTACTGTATATATACACACACACACACACACACATTTACAAAGACGATTACAATCACGATTAATCAATTTGACAGCTCTATAAATTTTAATATAATTTCAAAAAATACTGATTATATCTGGGTGGTTTCCTCGCTAAATTCTATTCTATGAGACTCAGCCCTCTTTATGATTAATTCTCTATCATAAGATAAGGAAATCCATCTGGTTCATTGCTCACATTGATTTAAAAAAATTCAAAAAGAGGTGGTCTCATGTTGCAAGTGGTCAGTGCTGTAATGAAATACAACTCATGTGAACTACCATTCTACCATGACCGTCCTATAAACTGTATAGACCAGAAGCTCGTAAAAAGACACTGTGATGCATTTCTTGTATTCTAGCCATGTGAATAATATTGATGCATAATATTATTAAATAATATTGATTAAAACATTATTTTTTAATCTAAATTCAGCAATACGAAAGTTCAATAAATTCAACCAAATGTCACAATTCTGGTTAAAAAACGATCAGCACATGAGATAGTGATATTGATGAATTCAGCATGAACAAGGGATGTGAATTGTAAGGGGAGTTTTCAAAATAAATAAATAAATAAAACAGAGCACTCTAAATTGTAATATTTAGTAATTGTAAAAAATTTTGTAAGGCTGCTTTGAAATGAGATGGATTCTGAAAAGTGCTATACAAATTAATGTGAATTGAATTTAATATTTTGCCTTGTTTACATTATACCTTACAAATTATATAGACAAAATGTACAAAACTGTATGAAACAAAACAAACATACGAATAGGATGCAAACGTAGCATTATTAAGCTATTGATCAAATGTTGGTTTATAGCATGTTATAGCTAGATAAATATACATTACCCTTTAAACATTTGGGGTCAGTAAATTTTTTTTGTTTCGTTTCTAAAAGAAATCTCTTATGCTCACCAAGGCTGTAAAGTAAATTGTAAAGTAATATTACAATTAAAAAAAGTGTTTTCTATTTCTATTCCTGTAATGGCAAAGCTGAATTTTCAAAGTAGTAATATACGCACATCCAAAAACATAAGGCAGGTGCGCGATCAAACAAAGCACTTCATTGAAGAATAAACAAAAATCAGCACAATGTCACTGCTGCTTACAAAAACTAATTTATTAAAATGCAATGTGTGCCATTTTTAATGTTAATGTTTAGAAAATTTGAAAGTAAAACACTGACATGAAAATAACTACTTAATGGGCCTCTCTCAGAATGGTTCAAGTCCACATGATATCAAAATTGACCATATTTACTTTGTTTGCCTATATTGATCGTTTTGTGGTGAACAAATCATCCATGAGAGTCAATCCACACAAAAATAATTTTTGGCTTCGTAATCTTCAAAAACAAAATCTGAAAATGCCCCTCCCCTCTGCATTGGAGGACCTTCCCTGATGATGTAGGTTTGACGGTTTTGGTGTCTGCTTAACATCCGTAACCACGCCCCTCCAACTGACAGTAGACAGGCTGAATGAAACACCTACTTTTCTAGATCCAATCAGGTGCTAGTTGAAAACAAGCCACGCCCACTATTTTTCCTCATTTAGAATTCAGTTTCTCTCGGAAATACGTCACAACACTGAGATCAAGTTGGTTGCAACTTCCGGTTCATGCAGACTTTAAACAAAAAAGAAGCTCTTCCAAATGACACTCTTCATGTGCACTTGCGGTCTCGTGGACTTTAATATGGCCTAGGTGTCCCGTTTGTCATAGGTTTCAGAGGGGTTCTCAGGAGTGCCCTCTTCGAGGCCGAAATGCGTCCTCAGTACGCACTCTTCCCAACAGCCAAAGCAGCATTAAGTCACGAAAGTTCGTAAGGGCTTAGGGGGTACTTCTCATTTCTTATTTGTGCTTTCTTCTGCAATGATTTGGTTGTGGTGGTAAGACAGCATTCAGCAGAGAGAGTGAGAATCCAAACGTATTAAATATAATCCAGGGTCATAGTTTCAGGCAGAGGGTCAAGCGCATGTAATCAGTCCGAACACAAATACAATCCACCGAGGCAGACGGGAACAATAAATCTAAAACTCAGGAAGAAAATATAAAGAAACCAGGAACTGCTGACAGAGAACCCAATCAAACAAACAAGACATACAGAATGAAGGCACATGGCATTTAAATAGACAGGGTGATTATCTAATGAAACAAGACACAGCTGAAACAGATAAACTAATAACGAGCAGAGGGTTCTTCTGGGAAATGAAGTCCGGGAATAACAGAGTCTGTGGAAACGGTGAGGGACTAGGCTGCCATCTGTTGGCACATGATGGCACCTGCAGCTGACAGATGTAACACCTTATTACCTTTCCTTGCTTCCTTTCCGCTCGTGTTAGCTCCACTCCCTTAGGATGCGAGGGAAATATACACCTGTGTATCCTCGTTCATGACTCCTCGGGAGGCTTCCTCACTCCTCGTTCTTTACTTCCTTGCAGTGCAATCAGAGAATTGAGATGTCCTTCAAGATTTTTTATTTAATTTAATTTTTTATTTAACCTTTATTCAACCAGGTTAGTCTCATTGAGATATAGAATCTCTTTTTCAAGAGAGACCTGGCCAAGATAGTAGAACAAATTAGATCACACAATCACAAAACAAACACACAAGAGAAAAAGACAACTCAAGTGCATTTCAATTAAATAAAAGTGCCATTGATTAACACATTTGCTCGTGTGGATGGACTCATGTTCTATAGTTTTAACATAACCTTTAAAATAATTTAAGGAAAATAGACACTGTAGTTTAAGTGTTTTCTGTAGGTCATTCCAAGTATGGTGCAACAAACATGAAAGCCTTTTTGAACAACTCTGTCCGGGCTTGAGGTACATCCAATGAAATAGTTTTCTGGGACTGTAAACCATAAGTACTCTGTGTAAAAGAAAGAAATTCTGAGATGTAGCATGGGAGCCTGCCTATGATGCCCTTATATGTAAAGATATAAAGGTGAGTAAGTGTTCAGCTCAGTACAATTCCTGTAAATTGCTTTGCAGCCAGTCAGTCAGTTTAAAGTTTACCGTTTTGAGAAAGCTCTTGCCATTTTTGTGTACAATATGCATCAGCCGGCCAGTCAACAGACTTGGGCGGTCCATGGGTGTACCGTCTGAGGCTGAACCTCTATTTGACAGCACTTTATCTAAACACTTCCTGTAATGAAGGTCACCGAAGGCCAAGTGAACCTGCTGTTGCTCCTCAGATCTCCTGAAAAGCATAACAGCCATGCATTCAGTGCGACGAGGTACTTGATCTGAGAACAGCAGTCGGCTGTCCAGGCCACCCACCACTGCTGGGCTTTGTGTGAGCTCTACAGGAGCCTGGTGTCCCTGCCACAGTTGGGCCTTGAACTTCACAGCTGTAAAGCATCAATGCCATCAGCCTGTGAATCAAGCTCTAGTTTGGATATTCACTATATAAAGGAAACTGTTGGAGACATGGTCTACATGTCACGCAGTGATGGGTTTTAGCCATTGTGTGATTATCAGCCTATAACATATGTAACAAATCAGCTTCCACTGTGGAAACTCTTTGTTACAGTTTTTCTCAAATGCTAAAACACATTTCACAAATGTTTCCTCCGTGTTCCCCAATGTCTAAACACAACACCTTTTTCTAAAGCTACATAAACACAACCACACCATCTCACTTCAAAACTCAAACTTTCACACCAAAAGAGCAGCTCGAAGCGTTCAAAAATGTAAACACTATACATCATTACACACTACAGCAAAACAATTGAAAACACAATGCTCAATTTGTGAGAAGGTTCTTTGTTTCATAACTGCCAATGCATATTTTTAGAAACTTTACAGTAATGGATCTTCTTAGATCTCTGCAGAGGATTAGGCATTTAGATTTACGAGTTTCATATGAAGAGTATAAATCTATAGTAAATTCTGCATGTACATTACTGTAACACAACTCAATGCAAAAACAGAATCTATTGCACACAACAGTACTCTTGAAAACATGATCAGGGTGTGAAGTATTTTTATTTACTTTATTCACACCACACACACACCACAATCACTGTGCGGCATCATGTCGCTGAGCTGCATCGGGCCACATCACCTCATCCACATCGCAGGCTATATTGTCTCTTGCCAGGCACCGCGGAAAAAACGCCCTGGAATGGCAAATCCATCCTTGGAAGGCCTCCACTGGGATGTCAACACAGGCCAGCTCCATTGCCCTTAGGAGGTTCTCTCTAGTGTATGGTTGTCTGTCATAAACCTTCCATCTCCACGATGAGAAGAACTCCTCTATAGGGTTCAGGAAAGGGGAATAGGGTGGCAGACAGACGTTTAAAAAGTGGTTACTGTTGGTGGTGAACCACTCTCTGATTTGGTTTGTTCTGTGGAAGCCTACATTGTCCCAAATGATCACATAAATGTGATGTGCGGGCCCAGGATGGTGTTGTTGGCGGTCCAGGAGGATGTCTCTTAGCTCCTCTAGGAAGGTGAGGAGACGTTGGGTGTTGTAAGACCCAAGGACAGCACGCCGGTGGACAAGCCCCTCCAAACCCATGGCCACACAAAGAGTAATATTACAGTATTGTCCAGAAGTAATGTAGGCCACTGAGCAACACAGTATGTCCACTAACTGTACTGTGAACATGGATGTATACTTACTTGCACATACTCGTAACGTAGGTCTTTGTGTCGCGCAGAGTTGCGCTCAAAGGGAACCCTATAGACCTGTTTCTTCCGCATCTTTTGGTGCCGGAGAACTTGGTTTATTGTGGCCAAGCTGACATCATCAATGCTCTCAAAGTTGACATTATCGGCAATGACTTTGTCTCTGATCTCACGGAGTCTGATGAGGTTGTTCTCACGAACCATATCCACAATGAGGGTTTCTTGTGCCGCTGTAAATATGCAACCCTAAATAAAAAACAACCCTCCCACCTCTATGTGGCATTCTTTCAACTCTAAAGAAAGAAACATGTGTTGTCAATTGACGTGTTTTACAATACAGTAACAACTGATTTGAAACCAATAGACTACTTTCACAGGCTTGTAAAATTGTATTGTGACAAAGAAAGCAATAGAGTACAATAGCTGTTGTGTTGTCTGAATGCCCTGATAATGGTGGCTACGGTGAACCTACTCAGGTTTGGACGGACTCTTAGTCCTGCTTCAGCCATGGACAATGACATGGTCAATGACTGTTGCTCGCATCTCGTCCATAATGATGGTGCGAGGTTGTCTTGCTCTCCCTCCTGGACCTTCTCCTCTCCCTTGTTGGCCTCCTCCTCTCCCTTGTTGGCCTCCTCCTCTCCCTTGTTGGCCAGCTCTTCTCCCTTCTCTGACTCGAATTCCTCTTCCCCTGACTCTGCCTTCATCCATGTGTTTGTTTGGAATCTTCAGCAAACTGTGCACTCTGAACTTGCTTTTATACATGTGGTCACAGCATTAGCAACAAGTGTCTTCAATTTTGATACGTTGTGTGTAATGAATAATGCCAGATGTGTTCATTGTGTTCAAATATTGCTGACTTTGGCAAGCATTTTGCATCACATGAGCTTTCATTTGAGAATATGAGCAGAGTTCTTTTGTAACTTGTGTTTTAGCAAGTTGTACTTTTCTTATACGTTTCTTCAAGCGTCTTGGAGATTTTGCTAGAGTTCTTCTGGATTTAGTCTGCCTCAGTTATTTTTGTTTCTTCTTGTAATCACAGACGGACTCGATGATGGTGAGATCAGGTCATTCCAGCTATTGTCAGACTCCTTGTGCATACAAAAATGTCACTGGATTATTACAATTATAACAAAGGCAAAAGGAATGTTCGGAAATGTAAATGATATTTTATACTGACACACTACAGCAAAAGATATAAATAACTTGCTTAAAACCATTTTTTTGGGTGAAAAGACTTGGGTGCACGATACTGAATGTATATATATATATATATGGTGAACAGCTGCGATGAATTAATGTCCATGATTACTGATGAGTGGAGGAAAATAAGAACACAGGAAACACGTGATTAATGAAAATAAACTGAAAGTCCATGAAAATGACACTAGAGACAAACACAACAGAATAAGCGTGACAGAACGCCCCCTCCCGGAAGGCGCAACCTCGTGGCGGTTTGGTGAGGAGAAAGATGCTTAGGAAGAGGGAGTGGAGATGGTGCAGGGATGGCAACAGGAGATGGAGATGGCGAAGGGATGGTGATGAGAGGCGACGGACGAATGGGAACAACCTGACGACCACGAGACACCGGTGACGATGGTGGTAGACGTACAAAGACCCAGAGCCCAGGTATGACAGCCCATGGCAGAGTCGGGAGGAAGGAGCCAAGGTGGATTAGAGGCTGACGTCAAATGGGGGATGACCAACGGAGGCGGAGCTGATGGATCTCAGGGCGCAGATGGAGCAGAGCAACATCGCTGGCACAGGAGGCCTAGGCGATGCCACGGTGGCGAGCATCTGAGTGTAGCCCCTTCAGTTCGCACCGCCCTTCTATGTGGGATGTAAACCCAGGCCTGTCAGCATGGAAGGTGGGCGCTCTAACAAGGACGCTAAAGACTGCAGTCTCTTGAGATTAGGGGAGTGAGGTTTACATGCACGGCTCTCACTAGCCTACGTCTGTTACACTCAGACCCTTAAACCTCAATCCCATCTGGGTCACGGCACCACTGTAGCCCCTCCAGTTCGCACCGCCCGCTCTAAGCGAGAAGCGAACCTGGGGCTGTCCAAATGGGAGGCGAGCGTTCTAACAAGGAGGCGGAGTGGGGAGTGAGGTTTACGTGCACAGCTCTCACTGACCTACGACATGAGGTGGAGCCAGAGTGCCTGAGGACTGAGGCGATGCCGGTGTGATGGAGGACTGAAGCGTACCTGAAGGGAAGGAGGAGCCCGCTGCAGCTTTAAGGGTGGAAGAACGGAGCGTAGCGGAAGATGGGACGAGGGAACCCAGTGGAATCGAAAGGCCGAGGGTGTCTGGTGGAGCCGAAGGTGGGAGGAGTCAAGGCGGAGCAGACAGGTCAACAGCTTGCGACAGAGCGAGGTGATCAGAGGCGCTGGTGGTGATACAGGCTCTGGGTCCGGCTGTGTTCTGGACTGGAGGTAGACACTCTCCAGACTCCGGATGATGACTCCAGTTAAGTCTAGAGGTGTCTGGGAGGTCTATGGGATGGTGGTTGTTAGCCCTGATCCAGAAAAAAGACTTCAGTGTCTCGTCGTCGAAGGGGCTTGGTGACGGCAAGACGACAGAAGTTTTAGGTGAAAACGAAAAAATCCAAGCTCTCACAAGCCAAAACAGCAAATTGCGATGCATAATAATCCATTAAGGTCGGTCAATCTGTTACAGTGATGAAGAAGCAGATGACGATAATAGGTTCCAATGTAAAATGTCTTTTAATAAAAAATAATTAAACTTATACAGACAGAAGATGTAACAGTAAGTGCGTGCAACAAACACAAACATAGACCGACAAACAGTGCACAGGGAGGAACTAATATACATGATGGCGATGAACAGCTGTGATGAATGAATGTCCATGGTTACTGATGTGTGGCGGGAAATTAAAACAATTTTATTTATTTTTTTTACAGTTCACGGTTTTACATTTAACACTTAAACACAAACACTTAAAATAAGACATATTTTCATATACAACAGATCAGATGGACCTGTAACAAGATAACAATAATAAATGTATTAACATTAAAGGGATATTTCACCCATGAAAATTCTGTCATTATTTACTCACTCTCCATGTATAATTGTTTTCTTCTTCTGCTGAACACAAAATAAAATATTTTGACAAATGTGTGTAACCAAACAGTTGATGGACGGCATTAATTTCCATAGTATTTTTTTTCCTACTATGGAAGTCAATGGGGTACATCAACTGTTTGGTTAACAACATTCTTCAAAATATATTATTTTGTGTTCAGCAGAAGAAAGAAATTGATACATGGAGAGTGAGTAAATAATGACAGAATTTTCATTTTTGGGTGAACTATCCCTTTAACTATCCGTGTTTATAGGCTGCTGTCCCTTAAAGATCAGCACGCTTCTAACACACAGTGACAGATGCAACTGATCACTTTCACTTTAGACATGACCAACTGTTTTTATGTAAACCTTGTGTGTATTTGACAGTATTAGCACAATCAGACGCTATTTAGATAAAGTCCAGTAATCGGGTGCCGTTTGACAGGTTTTTAGTGCGCGAGCTCGGTGTGTACGCGACTAAGCGCTCAGAAAAAAAAACGCATGTCAGAACAGCACGCAAATTAAATGTTTAAACGGCAAGGCTTTAAAACAAATGCAAATAATACACTTTTGTGATAGCGAAAAAGTGCAGTGTCCCGTATGTAACTCTACCGCTGCGTTAACATGTGATGCCAATGTACGTCGAGTTACAGGTCACGGTCGCAGGGTCTATGGTCGGACGATAGTTTGGGGGCCCCCTAGTGGCGGCGGGGCCCTAAGCAGCCGCTTAGTTCGCTTATTGGGAGAGCCGGCTCTGAGTGACAGTAATCTGCTGAGAGGGGTAACAAGTACAATGTAAACACCAATGCGATGTAGAAACAGAAAATATTTATTAGGCCAAACATTACTGTTGTATACAGTAGCATACAACAAAACCATATACATATGTAAACCAAAATAATATTATTTAGATTACAGTAAAGAACACAATTGTGTGTAGGGGGGGTGGGGGTGTCTATTTATAAGCCTATACTACAGTAAAGCAGTGATTGGTTAGTGATCAGTTAAGCAATTAGTGTTTGCACATGTGAGGAGTGTGTGTGTGACCTGGTGAATAAGTGTAGCATTTTGATTGGTTGTGTTTGGAAAAGGAAAGAAAGTCACTTCCTGTTATAGATTTTTGTGTTTTAGGTTAGAGAATTGTGTGTAGAGTTTTGAAAAGTGTTTTATGCAATTGAAAACTAAGTCAAAGGCTGAGAAATAGCTTATGGTTTTGGATATTTGGTGTGTAGTTTTGCACTTTGAGTGAGAGGTTTCAAAAATCGTGTGACATGAAAAGATGTTGTGCGTAAGCAGTTGGAAAAAACTGTAATAAAGACTTAGAAAAAAGTTTAGAAAGCATAATGAAATAAAAAATATTTACAAATTGAATTTGAAGTGAATGTATAAAAACACTCTAAAATAAACAATTTGCAAGGAGTAACATTACTAAGCAAAGCAACTATTAAAATATAAGCAAGGCCTGTTGATAATTATGCTCTATGATTCACAAGAGTTTTGTCTAGCACATGGGAATCGATTCGTGCCAATACTAATGGATTAAATGAATAATGAAAAACAGGAGAGAAATGTTTATAAACGCAAAGCTCTGCACTCATAATTGGCATAGAGTCCACACAATCCAAAATAAAGACCACCACAATAAACAACAGAACTTGAAAGACAAGACAATGCCCGGACGCTCGAAGCTGTGTCTCTCGGAGAAAAATCCCTGGGCTAAAGTCATTCAGTGAAAGAGGTTACATAATACGCAATAACAGATACAGTGGCAGAAGTCAATAACTTCAGACAGAGAAAGATGTACTCTGCTCTAAAGAGGTTAACACAGTCCAGTGAGGTATTCTAAGTGTCCAAATGGCCATCTTGCATTCATTTTCACACAGGATATGAGATTCATGTGTTTGGAGGCCAAGGAATTTTAAACTTAACCACCATGAACCACAGAGACCAACATGTTCTACATTTTCCTGACAGTGGTGAAATTCTTTTGTGGAACTAATAGAATTCTCACCAGTTTATTCTTACCAATTCTCTCGCATTCAGCACATTTCTTTTCTACAGTCATGACTGCATAATGAGCCTTCTATTTTTGTTCAATAATACAACATATTGCCAAAGTAAAGACATTTTAAACATGGATCTTTTTCTCCTGAGAAATTAAAAAAAAACTCTTGTGTCTCAAACTGTGCCCATCACACATAAGTTATGAAAGACATGTAATAAATGTAACTTCAGAGTGATTTTTTCCCTTAAAACCCCTGACAAAGAGTTGTTAGAGAATTCTCAGTCTGTGTGTATACTGTACGTGTGTGTGTATGTGTCTGGGTGGGTTTGGGGTGTGTATATGTAAGCTTAGTTTTGCCCCTCCTCCCAACTGGGACGGAGTGTGTGTGTGTGTGTGTGTGAGAGAGAGAGAGAGAGAGAGAGAGAGAGAGAGAGGGAGGGAGAGAGAGAGGGAGGGAGAGAAAGAGAGAGAGAGAGCGAGTGAGTGAGTGTTTGTTTTTCCCATCAACCTCATCATACACGCAACTATCCCACTTCTGTGAATTTCCCTATGGATATACCTGGTATGTGTACTTTTACTGTCTTCTTTTCATCTTAGTCGAGCATGCGTGCGTCTTTATCTGATTTGACTTTAATCTCACACAAGAAATAAGTCGTCTTTCCAAAAGAAAGAAAACTGCTGCAAGATTTTTGTGCTCCTGCGCAGTTGCATTTTCCAGACAGAGCGATTTAGCATATGGTCAACGAATGAGATGGCATTCTTTGCAATGTGGGTGTTTAATATTTTAGTGTAGCAGATCATTTGTTCATATTTACTTATCTCAAATAACTTCCAGATGGAAATGGTTAAAACAGTCGAATGAAATGCATAAAGCCGTCAGACCGTATAAGACACAAGCGTTTAGTTTAAGCAAGACGATTTTACATGATCGGTGATCGCATGAACTTGTATATGCAAAACTTTAATTTGCAATAAGAGCTTTGGCATACCTGTTAAGAACAGTTGAGACAAGCGTGAACTTCCATACTGGTTTGGTTTATTCTGGCTCGTGCTGATCTAGTTGGAACTTGGAGGACTTGTTTGTCCATGATTTTGCATTTTAAAATGCTATGTTAAATGCTACTTAAAATACCCCAAACTTTTGAACGGTTCACACACGCACACCCACACCCACCCACGCACACACACACACACACACACACACACACACACACACACACACACACACACACACACACACACACACACACACACACACACACACACACACACACAATCATTTTAAACATTTAAAAAAAAAGGGAAATATAAGATCATTTCTGTTTTTTCACCAAACTTATTGGTGTAATGATGATTATATTTTCATTGCCCCCTTGTGACCAGTGCTGTTTTTTTCCAATGCAAACACATCTGCAAGTTGAACTTTCACATACATCTCCCACTTACAAGCACAAGATTATTCTTCTTTTGAAAAGACAGCTCACGTTATCCATTGGTTTAATGGATAATGAATCCCCGGGACAGGGAGAGCATTCCATCCCATTCTATCCTGCCGCCTGTTGCATAGAGCACCAATGAAAATGGCCCAAAATGAGTCTACACTTAAAATCAGTCTACACTTTTGTGCATATTTCTGCTTCCTAACACATAAGCAGCCGTTAAGTGTTAAAATATGTGCACGTGTTTGTTGATTGAACTCACATGATAACAAGAAGATGGTAAATGACGCAAGCCATCAAGAGGAAGCACCTGTGAGAAAGAGCACAAAGTGATTTAGTGCATTGGATTATTCCAGATGTGCATTATAGGACTTTTTGTACTAACACTAAATAGCTAAACCTAATGCTTGGATTAATCTTAACAGAGTTAGATTGTTTCATTCTTCACCAAAAAACAAAAGTGCAGATTTTGCCAGCAAATTGCTAAATCCCACATTTATGTTTAGCTTATATCAATGAGTTCATTTGAGATGATTTATTATTATTTATTTTCAAGTTTTTTATTTTAGTTTGTCCAAGCTGCTCATTTCTGTACAATGAAAGTGAATAGAGACTCGATATGAATAAGATGTCGATATGACTTTTGCATTATAATTCAATACTTGCAAAACATTCATTAGCTGTGTGAGTAAAATGAACTGGTTGTGTGTGTCATATTTGAATGAACTTTATTACAATCATTTTGCTTGAATCTTTAATGAAACATTGCTTCTTCTAGGTATTTATATCACCGGGCATGGAAACCATCTATTTGTTTTTGTTAAAAGCAATGTCACGCTAGCATCATCTCAACAACACAACAAAGAAGAAAAACGCGCAACAGCGACAGCACCACTTTCTCATCTCAAACCGCAGTGAACAATGGGGAAAGGATATTACATCAGCAAACATATGGCCACCGCAGCCATGGTACTGGCTGCAATAGCCTTGGTGACCATCATTGCATTATCAGCCGTTTATAATCGAGAAAAGTCCAAAAACGCAGCGAAATTCACTAATGCAACTGCATCACCAGTACCTGCCACCCCCAAGACTTCGAACGAACCCTGGGACAAATACAGACTGCCCGATACTCTGTCTCCACAGTACTACAACGTGACTCTTTGGCCTCGTTTGGTGATAAACGCCAATGACACGCATATTTTCACCGGGAACTCGGGAGTGATGTTTACTTGTGTGAAGACGACAGACCTGATATTGATTCACTCCAACAAACTGAACTTAACTCTGTTCAAGGGGCACCATGCAAAACTCAGCGGCCTGAGCGGCGTAACAGCTCCAGCAATAAAGACCACCTGGTTTCAGACCGAAACACAGTACTTGGTGATTCAACTGGAGGGAAAACTGAAGCCTGGGAAGTCCTACTGGCTCTACACAGAGTTCAGAGCAGAGCTTTCTGATAATCTGGATGGTTTCTACAGGAGTGAATACATGGAAGATGGTAAAAAAAAGTGAGTTGTTGTACATCTTTGTGATAATACAATTTCCCCAAAAAGTATACGGACACTAAAGCAGCTAAAAATGTCTGAATGTTATCGCATTACACACAATCTATCAAACCAAGTGGCACCTGGCTGCAAAACTGAGGATGTGGGAGATTTCTCAGAACCGCAACTTCACTTTTCTGAGACACTTTTGCTATTACAGTCAATTGTTCAGTTCTAGCAGACTAACCACATGTACTTATGTTCAGCAATCATAAAACGTTGAAATACTTTTGTTGACATTTTTTTGTTTATTTTGAACAGTACACATTACTGTCTAAAAGTTTGAGGTCAGTAAAAAATTTTTTTAAATGCTTTATTCCGGAAGTAAAACAACCAAAAGTGACAGCAAAGAACTTTCTAATGTTACAAAAGATTCATGTTTCAAATAAATGCTGTTTATTTTTTATCTTTCTATTTTCAGTTTTCAGCTTCTAAAATTCAGCTTTGATCACAGGAATAAATTACATTTTAAATTGTAATAATTGTAATAATATTGTTTAAACAAATAAGCGCAGCCTTGGTGAGCATAAGAGACCAAACCCAAACTTTTGAACAATATGCTATCTATTATTTTATATTTAAAAAAAACTATCAAACATCTTTTTCTGAAGTGTTTTTCAAAAGTGTGCTTGTGCTGTATTTTAAAAGTCACTTGGTTTGATAGTTTTGTATGTAATGCAAATCAAGACATTTTTAACTGTTACTTAAACTACTGAAAGTATTTTCCTTGATGCTGTTCGTTATAGACATTTCAGATCATTTACATTTAGAAATATGACATCTTACTGACAAACAAAAAGTAATCTATTCGAATAATAATCGAATATATTGATGAATAAAGCACAACTCAAACCGTTGCCATTTGTTCAAAACTAGTTGACTTTATAGTGTTGTGATCAAACACTTTTCTCATGTTTTCCAGAATTATTGCCATCACGCAGATGCAGGCCACTTACGCTAGAAAAGCTTTCCCGTGTTTCGATGAACCTGGCATGAAAGCTGTGTTTCATATCACTCTTATCCATGACCTGGGAACTACAGCACTGTCCAACAGCCAGGAAATTAGTAAGACAATCGATCCATCGCTTTCACTAATCTCATTTGTGCTCACTGAAAGATTGATGGCCCGTTTCACAAACTATTCATTTAGTCAATGACTGAAATGCATGTTTGAGCTGTCTGAACTGAAAGCAACTTGCACAGACATATCTTAAAATACATCAGTGCCATTGTTTTTATCTCAAGATGCACACCAGTAAAGTTTTTTTTCTAAGGCACATTTATAAAAGCTACTTAAATGCCCTGATATTGAACTAACGGTGGGAATCCACTTGTCCGTGTGACACTTCTGTTGCGCCGCACTCAATTTTATTAATGTGGGTGACGTCAAGCTACTTAACGTGCCCGCAAAGCATCCCGGGAAGGCGGCGCTACATTTGGAAAAATGTAGCACGTCAAAAAAGCTGGCCGATGCCCATCTTTATGCAAATTAATCTGTTGAAAGCCACGCGACTATCCAATAGAAGTAGAGCACATGGGGACGGGAGGAAGTCTCTCGCGGGTCCTTTGTTCTTGACTGGCCGCTGGCTCAAAATCACGCCCATAGCACTAAACTTGGAACACCCATCAACGTACAAATATGGGGAGGCGTCGCGACACCACGCGACAGTCGTGTCGCAAAAGTGGATCCGTACCGTAAGGCTAATTCTGCAGCATGTTTTTTAAAAATATAATGTCCACTGGGCATTTTAAAATTAAATTATTCTGTCACCTGCCAATTCAACTTTAAAAGGGGAAAAAATGATATCAAAAAGCCTACAACTAACGCGTGTTCACGCAACAGCGTCTGCTCTCACGTCAACACATCATGCATGTGTCATGGTGCTCTCGTGAACGTGCGTTGGAGACATTCATATTTTGTAAAACAAGTGGTAAATTATGTTTTTTGTGCACACATATTGATTCATGAAATTGAAATTAAACAAGAAGATGAACAAAAGGCTTACGGGTTTGGAACGACATGAGAGTGAGCAATTAATGAAAGTATTTTCATTTTTGGATGGACTATCCCTTTAAAAAGACTTCATAGTTTTATAACAACATGAAGGAAATGACTAATTCCTTAAAAAACACACACGTCATGCAAATTTATGGTAGTCTGGTGGTCATGTGTCATTCGGCAACATCTGTCCTCCTGATGTTGGCATTCACTTCAGCTCTGTTTGTTTTCCTTGCAGTTATTCCCTTAACTGCCATCAGCTTCAAACCTAATCTTGACTATCTGAACATAAGCAAACCAGGCAAACTTTTCAAATCATGTTTTGCTTGCAGGGCCAATTTCACATCAAAACAATGTTTCTGTATCCAATCAGTTAAATCCTGTCAAGCTTGTCTAATATATCCCAGTTAAAAATGTTTTTCAAATGCAAAATGAATTGCTGTAGTGACAGACTTATGTTTAAAAATATGGAAATAAAATGAACAATATATTGACTTCTAAAACCACTTAATTATTTTTTTCCACTGGGTCATTTTGTTATAAATTTATATAATTAATTAACTGGAATTTGTAAAGTTCAAACCGTACAGCATGGCACTATCTATAGTCACAGGGTTGAATCCCAGGGAATGCATGAACTGATAAATTATATACCTTAAAGAGACAGTCCAGTATTCAAACCTGTATGCATTTCTTTCTTTTGCCGAACACAAAAAATATATATTTTGAAGAATGTTGGTAACCAAACAGTTTCGTTTCCCATTGGTTATATTTTTGTCCATATAATGTAAGTCAGTGGGAACTGAAACTGTTACCAACATTTTTTTTAAATATCCCCTTTTATGTTCCACAAAAAAAAAAAAAGTCATACAGGTTTGGAACGATATGAGGATGAGGAAATGACAGAATTTGTATTTTTTGGGTGGAAAAAAATCTCTTTAAAAGCAAAGTAAGTGGTTTTAAACAAAAGCATCTGCCAAATTCATTAAGTAAATGCAATTTGACTCAAAATAGTAACAAACAGCTCTGACTGTGGTTTCTTATTTTTTCATCTTAGGGACAGAAAATGTAAACATTGATAAAACGGACGTTATCAGGACGACATTTGAACCCACAAAGAGGATGTCAACATACCTTGTTGCATTTCTCGTCAGTGATTTTGCCTACATCAGGGCTGAAGACAACAAGGGTGTTTTGGTAGTACCTCCATGCCAATTTATTAATCTAAACTCTGAGAGAAGTTTTTTACAGACATGAAGGTAAATTATGTTTGTTTGTATTGTCACAGGTAAGAATATGGGCACGGAAAAAAGCCATTCAAGACGGGCAAGGAAATTATGCGCTCAATATCACAAAGCCAATACTGAAGTTCTTTGAGAAATATTACAACACTAGCTATCCGCTTTCTAAGTCAGGTACGACCAACTTCATTAAGAAAACCTTCAAAGTACAGCAGAATGCAAATTTATCCTGCTCTATTCTTAGATCAGATTGCGCTGCCTGACTTCGAATCGGGAGCCATGGAAAACTGGGGTCTTATCACTTACAGAGAGACTGCACTTCTATATGACCCGGCGACGTCTGCCAATGGCAACAAGCAGAGGATTGCAACTGTGGTTTCTCACGAATTGGCTCACATGGTACGTCTAGGCCCAGTAAAGGGGACTCTGAGTACTTTTTGCTTCACACAGTTTGCCATGTGATTTATGTCTTCCAGTGGTTTGGAAACCTTGTGACGCTGAAATGGTGGAATGATCTCTGGCTGAACGAGGGGTTCGCTTCATACGTGGAGTATCTGGGCGCTGATCATGCCGAGCCTACCTGGAACATTGTAAGAACATCATTCAAAGGATTTGTGAAATAGTCCCTTTCTTTGAGGTGTTTTTAAGATGTCCACTATAATCATAAGCTCATACTATTAAAGGGCACCTATTATGGAATTTTGAAATTTACCTTTCATGTAGTGTGTAACATAGATCTAAGTGAACAAAAACATCCTGCAAAGTTTGAAATATGAAAGTGCACCGTATATAAAGTTATTGTCTTTCAAAAGTGAGAGTCGACTCTGAGTCATTTTTATGAATCATTAGAAGACCGAAGCTTTTTCTCTGACTAGATGACGTCAACTTGTCAAGTTATTTGAATACGATACGCCCACTTATTGCGCTCCAAGGCCAGGGGAAAATATCATGGCGACGAGACGCTGTGTTCTGAAGTGCAGCTCAAAAGCAAACTTTTTTCATCTGCCCAAGGAGGAGCATTTGAAGACTAAGTGGCTACAATTCACTATACCACAGAAATATAGTCCGAGCCTTGTGCTTTGTTCGCGTCATTTTGAAGAGATTGCTTTTTAAATATGCAATCAAACTTGGATTCGCGAGCCGGCTGATATTGAAGGAAGGTTCAGTTCCAAGTGTATTTGCATCAGCTTCCTCCTCCGTATCACAACCTGTAAGTGTTATTAATAATTTTTGCTTTTATATTTTATGTAGCATGCTTAATAATTATTTAGTTTGTTGTGTAAGCACCGTTTAGCTTCTAGGTCTTCAATGACAATTGTATTGAGATATGTGAAGTGTTTGTCGTTGTTTTCGGAGTTGTCTAAAGAATAGAATAATACCTCGTAGTAACGTAACTGCATTTTTTTTTTTTTGTAAAAACGTTATTTATGCATCCATCGGGCTAACGCAAACAAAGACTGATTGTGCTTTTACAATATGAACTCTGGGCTATGCTCGCTAACATAACATTAAATTCTTTATCTTATTTTTCGTTTTTTACTACAAACTATAAAGCAGTGGACTATAATCATTATTATAATACAATTTAATTGATAAAAGCATCATTGCACTCCGTGTTAAAAATAAGTATTATCTCTGTAAACACTGCTGGGTCATCTGACCAATCAACGCAGATTAGCGTCGCGCAAAGGAGGGGTTTGAAAAACGAGTCGTTGAACGATTCATTTGGGAGTCGGTGAGCAAATCAGGTAAAAATAAATGCATATTATACGAAAACAAAAGTGTTTTTTGTCATTGCATGCATGTAAAACTGTTGTTGGGGACTCCCACAACAACATTAGGAACATTTTAAATGTCATAATAGGTGCCCTTTAAATAATAATCTAGGAACTTAATGCAGAAAAACTTGCCTGATTTTTAGGCTGATTTCCTGAGGAGTGTAAACACTGTGGCTCTATGGTGCTTTCAAAATATTGGTGTCTGTTTGTTTAAGCGAAGGGGTCAAAGTTTGACTGGTTAGCATGGTTCAGTTAGTTACTGCTGTAGGAGAGGGCCAAAAAAATATTGGTAAACCTGAAAAAGTCTGTATTTAATGAATTCATTAAGCTAGCCTTGTGACTGGATGAATGGATAGTGGATGGATGGACATGGACGGATGATGGATGAATGGACATGGACGGATGATGGATGGATAGGTGGATGATGGATGAATGATGGATTGATGGATGGATGGATGGATAGATGGATGAATGGATGATAGTTGGATGGATAATGCATGGATGGATAGGTGGATGATGGATTGATGGATGGCGGATGAATGGATGGATTTGTGGATGATTGATGGATGGATGGATGGATGGATGGATGGATGGATGAATGGATGATAGTTGGATGGATGATGGATGGATGGTGGATGATGGATGGATAGGTGGATGATGGATTGATGGATGGATGGATGGATGAATGGATGATAGTTGGATGGATGATGGATGGATGGTGGATGATGGTTGGATAGGTGGATGATGGATTGATGGATGGATGATGGATTGATGGATGGTGGATGAATGGACGGATGATGGATGGATAGGTGGATGATGGATGAATGGACGGATGGTGGATGGATATGTGGATGATGGATGAATGAATGATGGATGGATGGATGAATGGATGATAGTTGGATGGATGATGGATGGATAGGTGGATGATGGATGGATGGTGGATGGATATGTGGATGATGGATGAATGATGGATTGATGGATGGATGGATGGATGGATGATAGTTGGATGGATGATGGATGGATGATGGATGGATGGTGGATGATAGGTGGATGGTGGATGGATGGATGATGGATGGATTGATGGATGGTGGATGATGGATGGATGGACGGATGATGGATGGATAGGTGGATGATGGATGAATGGATGGATGGATGGACGGACGGATGATGGATGGATAGGTGGATGATGGATGAATGGATGGATGGATAGGTGGATGATGGATTGATGGATGGACATGGACGGATGATGGATGGATAGGTGGATGAATGATGGATTGATGGATGGATGGATGGATGGATGGATGGATGAATGAATGGATGATAGTTGGATGGATGGTAGATGGATGGATGGACGGATGATGGATGGATAGGTGGATGATGGATGAATGGATGGATGGATGGACGGACGGATGATGGATGGATAGGTGGATGATGGATTGATGGATGAATGGATGGATGGACATGGACGGATGATGGATGGATAGGTGGATGATGGATGAATGATGGATGGATGGATAAATGAATGGATGATAGTTTGATGGATGGATGGTGGATGATGGATGGATAATGGATGATGGATGGATAGGTGAATGATGGATTGATGGATGGATGATGATGGATGGATGGATGACATCTGATGATGGATGGATAGGTGGATGATGGATGAATGATGGATGGATGGATGGATGGATAAATTAATGGATGATAGTTGGATGGATGATGGATGGATAATGGATGGATGGTGGATGATGGATGGATGATGGATTGATGGATGAATGGATGGATGCCGGACGGACGATGGATGGAGAGGTGGATGATGGATGGATGCCGGACGGACGGATGATGGATGGAGAGGTGGATGATGGATGGATGGGTGGGTGATGGTTGAATGGATGATGGATGCATAATGGATGGATGGACGGATGATGGATGGATGGATGGATGAATGAATGATGTTTGGATGGATAATGGATGAATGGAATCCACGCATCCATCCATAGTCGAAATCACTTGTTCTATGTAGTCACAGGTTGCTAGAGTATAAAATAAATAAATAAATTATTCTTGGTAAGAAAGGTAATACATTCATTTTCTTCTTGAGTTCTTGGTAAACCTGGAAATCTTTATTACTATTTTAGCAGTTTCGTTTATAGCAATTAGTGGTGCAGAAATTACATACTTACTTCACTTAAATTACACCTTTGAGAGAGCATGATGCAGAGTTGCATGTTGCAGTGCAGTGAAATGTTTAGAAGAGACACACCTTGTAACACTTAATTGATGATTAACTCTGTCCCTCACCAGAAAGACCAGATCGTTCTGTTCGACCTGCAAAGAGCATTTGCTGTGGATAGCTTGACTTCCTCTCACCCTCTCTCCCGAAAGGAGGAAGAGGTCAACACTCCATCAGAAATTAGCGAAATGTTCAGCACCATATCTTACAGTAAGGTACAAAAATCTACTGCATTATCATACAGTAAGACCTAGAAACTTAGCAATGCCTAGCATCCAATAGAACACCTAGCAACTCGACTGAAAAATGCTAAGAACATTCACAATACCATAGAAACCACCCACAATCACCTAGCTACCAGTCAGCAACATAAATAACATCTTAACGACCACATTACAATGCCCTGGCAACCATAATGAAAACCCCAACAAAAGGATAGCAATGCACACTAAGCCAAACAACCATTCAACATATCCCAGCAACCAGATAGTGACACGCTAATACCTACTCAGAACATCTTAGCAACCATCTAGCAACACCCTGGCAACCATCCACAAACCCTTGTGACCCCCATGAACTAGAAACTGGATAGAAAATAGGATAAAGGCCATTCAGAACACAGTAGAAACCGGATTTCAATGTGCTAATAATTACTCAGAGCACCTTAACGATCACCTAGTAACACCCTGGCAACCCCCCGCAACATTGTAGCAGTTTTACATCCAGTACTGATAACAACTTTGAAAAACCGCATTATCATGAGACCTAGAAATTTTGTGACGCCCTAGTAACCAACAAGAGCTGAAAAACACTAAGAACTCTCAGAATAACATAGCAACCACCCACAACACCCTTGCAACCATCAAAACCCCCCTAGCAACTGGACATCTGTTTTATATCAAGTACTGATTACAACTTACTTTGAAAAACCACATTATAATAAGACCTATAAATTTAGTGGTGCCCTAGCAACCACCAATAAAAGAAAAACACTAAGAACACTCATAATTCCATAGCTACCGCCCACAACAGCCTAGCAACCATCAAAAGCACCCTAGCAACTGGACATCTTTTTTACATCCAGTACTGTTTTACATCCAGTACTGATTACAAATTTGAAAAACCACATTATAATGATACCTAGAAATGTAGTGATGCCCTAGCAACCACCAAGAAAAGAAAAACACTAAGAACACTCAGAATACTGTAGCAACTACCCACAATACCCTAGCAACCATAAAACATCCTAGCAACTGGATATCAATGGCCTAACAACCATTCAGAACCATCTAACCACAATGACACTCAGAACATGTGCTAATATTTATTCAGAACACCTTAACGACAACCTAGCAACGTCCTGGCAACCACCCGTAACATTAGCATTGATTACAATGAAAATTTTTTTTGCTCTAATGTTGGATGATCCAAGTTGGGTTTCAGCTTCAGCACTGATAATGTGGAATTATGAAAGACCACCAAAAAGCACCATTCCTTGAGGGGCTGCAAATACAGTCATAAAGCAGTCAGAGTTTCAGTCCAGTCAGAGATAAAAGCATCACATATGTTTGTAATTACAGGGAGCTGCGGTGCTTAAAATGCTCTCAGAATTCCTGACAGAGCCTGTGTTTGCCAAGGGACTCAGTGTAAGTCTTACTGTAGAATCAAGTTTTTGAACAATTCGAAGAGTTCATGCAACTTTCACTCCATACTTCACGACCAGAGAAAAGAGTTTGTGTTGTTGCTCTCCCACAGACCTATCTGAACCAGTTTGCTTTTGGAAGCTCTGTCTATTCAGACCTCTGGGATCATCTTCAAAAGGTGGGATATTAAACTGTTTGAGATTTATACGTGGTGTAAAAAAACACTGTGAGACATGCTGAAATTCAACGTTCTGCTCATTTTCACATCTCAACCAGGCAGTGGATCAAACTCCAGGGGTGAAACTACCATATAGTGTTCATGAGATCATGAACCGCTGGATACTACAGATGGGTTTCCCAGTAGTCACCATTGACACTCGAACTGGGAACGTCAGCCAAAAGCACTTTCTCCTGGAAAAAGATGCAGTGGTGGAAAGGAAATCTGAATTTAAGTATGTTGTCAAGCATCTTCATTGCAATGTCTTATTTCTAGATCATTTGAAAGCCCTGCCTATAAGTCTAACTGTTGTGTTAAACCTCAGTTATGAATGGTTTGTGCCCATCAAATGGATGAAAAGAGACCAGGAGCAGGATCAGCTGTGGCTTCTACAGAAATCAGGTACATTAAACCTTCTAAAGTCAATGTACCTTCATCTACCTCTACCTCAAGGTCTTGCAACAGGTCTTAGATGCAGATCACTAGGTTCTTGTTGTTATGGGTTTCTGTACTCCACCGCAAGGGCCAATCTGTAGTATGCAATGAGTCAAATGTTACTCCTTATTCTACAGGGGCTGGACATGCATTGATATGTTTTTGGAAGAAAAGGGAGTGAAGCTTACAAAACTATTTTGGCTCGACATTTACAAGAAGCTTACAAGACATTTGAACAAAGTGTTCCCTGTGCAAAACTTGCAATCACAATGCCAGAATGTTTTGGGTGGTTGCCAGGGTGTTGCTAAGGTACTCTGAGCAATTGTTAACATGTTGCTCTGTAGGTGCCAGAATCTTCTGAATGGTTGTTAAAGGCTGCTCTGGGTTGTCAGACTTTCACTTGATTGCTTATAAAAGTAATAGTTTGTCCATGTCATTTTTAGTTTAGTTCAAATATTTTCCTAATGCACTATTTAGAGTAATAGGCTCTATGCACGATCGCTTCCGCGTTTTGTCTCAGCCCGCCCAGTTACATCCGGTGCTGCGTCAGAAGCCGTTTTTTTGCATTAGGTGGAGATAATGGCAAATTATCTGCATAGAGCCTATTGACCCTTTTCATGTTTCCGGGTTTGTCAGAAGCAGATGGCGTCATAGTTCGGTAAACTTCTATAGCGGTGAATGAGAGACTACATAAAATATATTTTTTGTGTTCCCATTTGCTCAAATAGCAAACGTTTCAAAAAGGAAAAAAATAACCGCTGTATTAAACCCTCACAGGAGCGTTGACAATTTTTTTGTCATTTGATGCAAAGGTAATATAATAATATAGTGTTCGAAATTTACACACATTTTTATTTTTTTAATGAAAAAAAAAAAAAAAAACTTTAAAAGGGCATTTTAAATGCTTCATCACAGTCTGTGAAAAGGTTCCATTTGAGCAAGAAGCTTTTTCTAATTAATTCAAGTTTATAATTCAGAAATATTGTTTGGCTCATTTTCATTTGAAAATACACTACTGTTCAAAAGTTTTTTTGTTTTTTAAAGAATGATGTTTTTTAAAGACAGTAATATTGTGAAATATAATTGGAATTTAAATAACATTTTATTTTATTTTAATAACATTTAAGTATTTTTATTTTAATAATATTTCAAATGTAATTTATTCCCGTAATGCAAAGCTGAAATTTCAGCATCATTACTCCAGTCTTCAGTGTCACATGATCCATCAGAAATCATTCTAATATGCTGATTTGATGCTCAAGAAACATTTATTACCGTATTATTATCAATGTTGAAACAATTGTGCCGCTTAATGTCTTTTAGGAAACAGTGATACATTTTTTCAGGATACTTTGATGAACAGAAACTTTAATAAAACAGAATTTATTTGAAATAGAAGAAATCTTTTATAACATTGTAAATATCTTTACTGTCACTTTTGATCAATGTAATGCGTCCTTGCTGAATAAAAACATTACTGACCCCTAAACGTTTGAACAGTGATGTAATAATTAATTATTACTTATTATTACTAATTATTACTAGCTACAATATGATAGATCATACAACTGTCAATTAAAATGGCTATTTAGTGTCAAATGAAATGCTATCTCCTTGCTTAAAGATACTAAATGAAATTGACCTTATTTTATCTGCTCTAAGCTATTCACAAACCCATGAAAGTCAGCAAAAGTGAATGGGTGCTGGCCAACCTCCATGTGTCAGGATACTTCAGAGTGAACTACGACCTTGGCAACTGGGAGCGACTCCTCAGCCAACTGGAGTCAAATCACCAGGTCCTGCATGAAAATTATGAGAAAGAACAGACACGAAAATGCAAAAAAAAGACATAAAAACTATCATTTATATCTTTCCTTTACATAGGTGATTCCTGTGATGAACAGAGCTCAGATTCTGGATGACGCATTTAATCTAGCACGGTGAGAGTTATTAAGTTGAACATAAATTAATGTACATTCCATGTACACTTTTGTTCAAAAGTTTGGGGTCAGTATGGTTTTTTTTTCTTCTTGCAGAAATTAATACTTTTATTCAACAAGAATGCATGAAATTAATCAAAAGTGACAGTAAAGACATTACTTCAAAGACATTATTTCAAATAAATGTTGCTCTTTTGAACCATATGCTCTGTGTATCGCAGTTTCTACAAAATATGAATCCGCACAACTGATTTTAACATTGATACTAACAAGAAATGTATTTGTAACGATATTTCACAATATTACTATTGTCTGCAACCAACAGATTGAAGCTCAAAAACATCCATCCATCCTTCGTAAACAAACTCCAAACGACTATTGTGGGTTAATAAAGGCCTTCTAAAGCAAAACGATGAGTTTGTGTAAGAATAATATTCATATTTAAAACTTTATAAAGTAAAATAACTAGTTTCCGGCCAAACGAACGGATTCCACTTAAGTGTAAAGCGCAACTTATGCGAGTAATGCGACGTATGCGTACTGCTGATTTTTACGCTCCGCCATGACGCACTACGCTACTTCTGTTCTGATGTCATACATTTCGTAAGTTGCGCATTAGGGGCAAGTAGACTGCGTATGGCCATTTGGCCGGAAGCTTTTTACTTTGTTATATGAATATGAATATTTTTCTTACACAAACTCATCGGTTTGCTTCAGAAGGCCTTTATTAACCCACAGGAGTCGTTTGGAGTTTGTTTACGAAGGATGGATGCACGTTTTTGAGCTTCAATCTGTTGGTTGCAATCCACCGCCATTATAAAGCTCGGAAGAGCAAGGGTATTTTTTTTATATAACTCCGATTGTATTCGTCTGAAAGAAGAAAGACATTTACACCTAGGAATAGGATGGCTTGAGGGAGTAAATCATGGGCTAATTTTCATTTTAAAGTGAACTTCCTTTAAGGCCTTTAAGCACATGTGTAAAAAAGTATCATGTTTCATTTATTAAACCTGTAACCAGCTAGATCAGTGATGGAAAAGACCACTAACAGGCAATATACAGGCAATTTACTAAGGTACTAATTTACTAATCTTTCTAACAGTTATAGCGCCATCAAGTGGTTAATCGCCGCAATTTTTGTTCACTTTACCAAAGATTTAGCTACACATAAGTTTGGGGAAAATGTTTAATTCCGTTCAAGAGTCATAGCATTTTAGTGAAAGTTGTCCAGCCATGTTTGACCAGCGACATGCACTTGAACCCCTAATTAATACAATTGATACACATATTTATAGTTTTGTCCAGTAATCACAAACAATTGTAAAAGTCATTAAAATTCACCAGTCAAAAAGTGTGGGAAATGTGACTGCATGTATTCCTTGTAAAACTGTCATGTTTTGTTCATTTTTCCAGAGCATCCATTATAAACATAACACTCGCTTTGAGGACAACTAAATATCTCATTAATGAGCGGGAGTACATTCCCTGGGAGGCAGCGATTCGGAGTCTGAACTATTTTTTCCAGTTGTTCGGCCGCAATGAAGTTTATGGTGCCTTGCAGGTTGGTTAAACCTCGTCTTTGTTATCAAAGTAAAACAGATAGATTACACAAACTGCTGTGTGTATTTCTTTCAGGCTTATCTCAAGAAACAAGTCAAACCTTTGTTTGAACATTTTGGCACTATCAGCTCAAACTGGACAACAGTTCCCTCTGGCCACAATGATCAGTAAGAACAAATATTTTATGTCACACACTTCCCAGACCCTATTAGAATAATATTAAGTTATGTTTAATAATGTGCCATTTTTTATTCTCAGGTTTACACAGATCATTGCACTCTCACTAGCCTGCAGTACCGGCGTGGAGGGATGCAGAGAAGTAACCAAGAGCTGGTTCAAAAGATGGATGCAGAATCATCATGTCAATGCGTAAGTGCAAACCACAGGGGAAGTTGAGCAATTTCCTATGTGGAGCAATATAGAAATGATCTACTTTGCCAGTTCTTCAGAATGGTGGATCGTGTGTGTGTGTGTTTTACAAGTTTCTAGTGCTTGTTTGATCATCATCATTTTATTATATCTATTGAGGGACGTTTAAGCAATTATTTTATTGCTTAATCTTTTTTTTCCCCCTTGTTTTGTGATTCTGAGAGTCTCTCCTCATTCAGAAGTTGCTTAATAGTTGTTGTGGAAATTTATCAATATTCAAACCTGGATGAAGGAGACAAAGTCGATTCTCAAAAGATTAAACAAAGTATTTTATTTCTTGCAAGAAATAGGCGTTCAACATACAGACAGTGTCTAAGTATGAGAAGGCCCATGGCATTCTCACGCAGAGAGCATCTGACATGAGAAGGCGAAGGCTAGTCCCTTTCGCCCAGGTTATATACCCTCAACACATCCTGAGTGGGTTGCATCTTGTCATAAAGATTTGTCTCTCGTTTACCTTAAAAGGAAACGTCTGTATACGTCCGTGTTCAAGATCTCGTCTAATCATAAATTCTATCTGAACAGAACAATGCTCTGTCTGCACAAAAACCCCAGCTCTCAGTCACTGCTCTTTCTTTTCACACCTATTGCCTATCTTTAGTTCGAACAAAACACACACACACACATGTTGTTCATACTTGGAATACAAAAGGTCACTTGAAGAACACAAAGTCTTTTTGCTACTTAGTTCTTCTTAGAACATATTGTTCCTGCAAGCTTATTCTAACTTATGCATCTCTAAATGTTTGGTTACTTATTTTATTATTGTGCTTCAGCTTATATGATTATATTCCTTTAAATGCTTATGAGTAAATGAAAGTTCAACGTTAATACAAGTTGTACCCATACAAAAGCAAAAGAAACACATCTAAATGTAAAATTTCCATAACAATCCCCCATATGTTCATTCAAAGAACATACACACAATTTTACATTTACTCTTCCATAATCATAGTAATTCACAACAGGTAAATTTTTTCATGGTTACTTAATTTCCTAGTCAAACTCATGTTCGCTCTTGTTCTCATAATCCTCATCATCATCAGCCACTGACACATTAACTTCACCTCTGGTGCTCTACTTATCACTGTTGTGCATTCCCCTGGACTCATTCTCACCATTGTGGCAGTCACTGCCTTAGCAGTGATTCTAGAAATACAATTCATTAAACATGGAATCATTAAAAGAAAAATCAAAATGAAAATCAAACATCCGATTGGCATAATCGTACTTATTAACAATTTCGTCCACCCCTGCAGGCCCAAGAACCAATTATCTAGTGAAGATTACATTTCATCTGGAGTGGCTATGGCCATTTTCATGTGTTCTATTATGTCTGATACATTTTGATAGACGCCAGTCAAATTAAAACAACAAGAGGTTCCTAACATTTTGCATATTTTCCAATAATATGTTATACATTTGTTATTATTCATGATTATCGTGGTTTTACAGTGTGCTGTACCAGCCATTATTGCCCCTTGTTGGGTCCCTAATTTACATAGACATACGTCGCCTAATTGCGGTTTCACTGCCCATACATTGTCAAAGTCTCTAGTGCTGTGTTCTGATGGGTTCTGACTTTTGACTTTCTTTGAAGATATTGATTTGATTTCTATAGAATTTTCACATTCAGTAATTTCTACATAGTACATGGAATTAACCCTATTAATTCTCCTAAATTTTCAGTGATTTCTTCTAATTCCAAAAACTCTGGCATCACTCTAATATTCTAATTTAATCACCCTGAAGTGAGACATACCCCGCCTTGGTCAATAGACCCTCTCTGATAGCATCCTGATTACCTCCGTACACATATTGCCCTTGACATGGATCCTTACAAAAATACATGGTCTTACCCCATTTTCCCTTTGTCATTTTCACCTCTATATGCTATCATCTCGTGCTAGGCTTACAGCCACACCAATTAAGAGGATAAGATTTAGTGACCTATTGCCACACATTACAACCTTGTCAGGCGAGAAAATGTTCTTGTTTGAACGATATCAGTCCCGTTTCTCGATGTATTTTTTGGTCTCAGGGCAGGTCTAGTTGATATGATCAGACAGGTTATTTCAATGCCCACGCCGTTAAAGTTCCACAAAGTCCTTGATACAGTCCTGACCACTCCTGAAATTGCACAATCGTCTCTTACTATTGATTCGTCTGCTCTCCAGTGACGGTGGTTTTCACATTGGTAACCTACGGTATGACACGTCTCTGGTTAGTCTGATCTCTGTTTGGCACTCGTTAGCTTTGAGTGGGATTCTTCTTCCGTTGCAGCTAGCCGCATGAGCTGATGCTTCTCGACTTTCACCGCATTTTGAGTTGTCAGCAAAACCTGGAATGGTCCCTGTCACCTTTTCGCCTTCCAATGCTTTCGTCTCAGATCCTTTATCAACACGAACTCTCCTCGGAAGCTGTGCAGGGCCGTCTCAGCTGGCTCTGCAACTGCTGCCTGGACCTGTTTTGAGATATCACAGAACACCTTATCCAGCTCAACACAATATTGCAACATGTCATGCTCACAAATAGTGGTGTCAGGCAATGTTCGAGGATTTCGTGCTTCCCAGCCCCTCTTTCTCATTCTCATGTAAGTTAGCTCCTCCCCATTCCGGATGTACCCAGGAATGCTTCAACTGCTGAAATTGCACTGTTTACAAAATGTGAACCATTGCCACTTAATAATTTTTCAGGATTTGAAATTCCCATGGTGGGATAATTTCTTGTAGGAATAGTTTTGCCATTCCTTTTTTAATCTGCCTTTGTTGTTGGCATGGCTTCTACCCATTCTGAAAACATGTCGACTGCCACTACGCAGTATCTCTTTTTGTCAGATTGTAATAATTCAATATAATCGAGCATTACATTTGAGAATGGTCTCTGCGGCCTGGGATGGCCCCCTGTCTCATTGCCTGACCCCTGCCCACATTGTTAATACCACAAATCAAAACATCTGCTGCAAAAATCTGCTGCCACTGTGGAAAAAACTTTGGTAAATCAGTTATTTTGCATAATAGTAAACATCCTCCCTTTTGAGACATGGTCCAATCCATGCATCAAACTTGCATATACCTGAAAGAAAATGAGAAGGTAAACATGGTTTATTATTATTAGCTGGGGCCCCATTGTCCATTTTCATATTCACGGCCTGCCTTGTAAATCTCTCTTTATCATAGGCAGAAGCGTGTTGTTTCATCGCTTCTGTCACCTAGTTCCTCATTCAGCCGTATTGCTATGGTTATCTGAACAGGAAATCGAGCTGCAGCCTTCGCTGCTAAACTCTGACACCCTGTTTTCCTTAGAAACGTCATCACTACCCGAAGTATGAGCCTGGCACTTACAAACTGCCACTTCCTTTTTAGTGGATACTGCATTTTCCTTTGGTCTATAGTCGGATTTGGTCTTTATTTGAATCGGCTCACAATCTGCAATCAGACATCATTTTTATCGGTAGCCCATAAACATTTTGGAAACTCTCTCCAACCCGTCTGTTATGACAGGGAGTTGTGTTAAACTCAGTCTGTTTAGTTTCACTTCCTCATCCAACACTGTGACTGCTCTCAAACTCTCAGTCTTTCATGACATGGCTGTTTAAATCAAACGGTATTTTCACTTTGGCAGATCATTCTTTTTTTTTTTATCTATTATGACCCAGTCGGTCAGTTCATGGCACCTGGCCATGAAGGGACCCGCGTCACGCCATTCAGCCTTCACTGGTTTGGCCAGCGATATGAGGCTAGTGCATTTTCCATGTCATAAAACACTGTCTGTTTGTCAGTCAATTTCACATTCAAAACACATCATTGGTCAGTTCAATACACATAGTCAGTCGTCACAATTTCTATGTCAACATTAAATCATCGCTGTGCATATTCATCATCATGATCAGTGCTTACATGAGAAGTGCAATGTAAATCTGAGTCTCTCATAGATTCAGAAGATGGCAACACTCTGTCATGAGCCGCTTTGTGGTCAGACATGTGTCAGAAATTTGCCATTCATATACAAACAGAGAAAAATCCTCTGTGCTTTCAGTTTCATGCGTCATTCTCATGTCAGCTGATAAGCCCTGATCACTACAATGAACAGAAACACCCAACTTACAAAGTAAATCCCTTCGCATTAAATTCACTGGACATAACTTAGTAATTAAAAAACAATGCTTAATTTTTATTTTATTTTCCCCCTTCAATTGAACACTCAAGGGTTTTCGAATATTGTTCTATGACCACATGACCAGTTGCACTTCTGGAAGAAGTCGTCTTCCCAGATAGTGGAACTGGTTTTTCAAACTTTGT
Source organism: Phoxinus phoxinus (assembly GCF_949152265.1). NCBI lineage: Eukaryota > Metazoa > Chordata > Actinopteri > Cypriniformes > Leuciscidae > Phoxinus > Phoxinus phoxinus. The sequence goes on along the minus strand of NC_136877.1, from coordinate 43,453,628 downwards.
CGCTTTAATTGCCAAATTGGAAGCTCCAGTGTCAAGCAGAAATAGTAAAGATACGTCATTAACAGTCATTTCTATCAAGGGTAAAGAAATATGAGTCTTATAGAAAACCCTAGCAAGCAAGTCTTCATTGCATAGAGCAGAAATCAGAAAATAAAGGTAAATTATACTCATCAGTTGGAGAGACAGGAACCCCGTCGCTCACCCCTCCTCCTCCTTTCAATCCGCCTGATTCCCGCCTTTGCCGTGTGGGCATTCATCACGCCAATGTCCTTTTCGTCCACAATTAAAACATTTGTCATAGGGCTCTTTGCGTTGTTGTTGAAATGGTTGACTGTTTCGTCCTTTTCCCCGACCACGTCCTCTCCTCTTCCTCTGCCATTGCCTCTCTGGTTCATTTGGTGATGGATGGAGTTGTTGTTGCCCATATACACACCTTGCATTGTCACCAGGGCCCACATGAGGTCTTTGTCTTGCTTGGCTGCGTTGATTTTCCGCTGCACTTTCATGATGTCTTGCGTGTTGTCTCATTTCTACTGTGGAGGCAAATTGCCATCCGACACAGCTCTTTTGAATTGCTTTTGAACTATCACTGTCCAATCCATCCAAGAACAAAGTCTTTACTCTCATTTTCTGGAGGGCTGCAGAGTGGTGGCATGGTTCTTTGTGTGGTGCGTTAGGAACTGCTTGACCCCGTCCTTCTGCGGCGGCTGGAATCTGGTTAGGATTGCGAGGAGTTGGAAGATGAGCCGGATGCGTCCTGTCCTCCTCTCTTATTCTCACAAAAAAACAAAAACAAAACAAAACAAAAATCGCCATAATAGGGAGAAGAAGAAACAATGTCAGATCCGTCATTTTCAAGATTGCTATGTGTCTTGTCTTTCTTCTTGACAACGTGAGTCGACCAATTTGCTTTAGTCTTAGTCAAATGTGACACACTTAAACCCCCATTAACCCATATTGCATTTTGCATGAACCTTTCGAGAAATCAACATGTTCTTCATCTTTCCTTTTTGAATTTTCATTACCCATTTTTACTTTTACAATTTTGTTTGTTCAATTTCCCTATAATACTTAATTTTGTTTTGTTAATTTATATTTGCGTATTTTTATTTATTCTTTTATTACTTTATATTTATCTATCAATTTTCCTCGCGCAGCCACCCACGCTCTCCTCTACGTATTAACTTTTCCCTGGCGCAGCCACCCCACGCCCTGCCTTCATCCGTCGATGCAGGTCTTTCCAAATTGCCTTTATTCGTCAATATAGGTCTTTCCCAGACCAGTGCTTCTGTCTGGTGTTTGAGAAATTATTTCCAGGCCTATTCTCAAAACTGGCTCTTTAGGGAAATTTTAATACGTTTTGTGGTCTTATCCCGGACCTGTTTGGGAACTTGCTATCAGGTCTATCCCAAACGTGACTCTTTAGGAAAAAATATTCAATACGCAAATATCAATCAACAAAATTTGTCTTATTTGTTACATAAGAAATTTCCTCTCACCGTCTTGTGAGTCTCACTGTCTGTGAGTTCTTTAATTGCGTCCCCCTAGGTCGTCGTGAGGAGTTGAACAATTCTCTTTCCTTAAACTTGAGGATTTCGAGCCGTAGAGTGTTCTCTCGGGATGGCCAGTCAACTGTTCCCCTCACGACGATCATCGGTTTTGCAATCCCATCCTCGTCGCCATTTGTTGTGGAAATTTATCAATATTCAAACCTGGATGAAGGAGACAAAGTCGATTCTCAAAAGATTAAACAAAGTATTTTATTTCTTGCAAGAAATAGGCGTTCAACATACAGACAGTGTCTAAGTATGAGAAGGCCCATGGCATTCTCACGCAGAGAGCATCTGACATGAGAAGGCGAAGGCTAGTCCCTTTCGCCCAGGTTATATACCCTCAACACATCCTGAGTGGGTTGCATCTTGTCATAAAGATTTGTCTCTCGTTTACCTTAAAAGGAAACGTCTGTATACGTCCGTGTTCAAGATCTCGTCTAATCATAAATTCTATCTGAACAGAACAATGCTCTGTCTGCACAAAAACCCCAGCTCTCAGTCACTGCTCTTTCTTTTCACACCTATTGCCTATCTTTAGTTCGAACAAAACACACACACACACATGTTGTTCATACTTGGAATACAAAAGGTCACTTGAAGAACACAAAGTCTTTTTGCTACTTAGTTCTTCTTAGAACATATTGTTCCTGCAAGCTTATTCTAACTTATGCATCTCTAAATGTTTGGTTACTTATTTTATTATTGTGCTTCAGCTTATATGATTATATTCCTTTAAATGCTTATGAGTAAATGAAAGTTCAACGTTAATACAAGTTGTACCCATACAAAAGCAAAAGAAACACATCTAAATGTAAAATTTCCATAACATAGTGCCCTCTACTTTATAACAGTAGAAACACAGAAAGCAGAAAAATTATGTCAATGGCGGAGAAAGAGTTAAAAATTAAAAATATAGACTGCTGTTCAAAAGTTTGGGGTTAGTTCAATTTTTTTTTCAGAAATGTAAGTCCCCCTGTGGTAAAAATCAAGTTTTTAATGTTGTTTATATGTCTGTGTGGTGTTTTTAATATGCTTTAAGACAAACCATGTGCAAATTCATGTCAACACCATTGCTTAGTATTTTCTCTTTAAAACTGCAGTGATCTAAAGACAGTCTCAAACACACAGTTTGAAATCGCTGGTGTTTCTTACGTCACAAACTACCTTGTAACCAATAACGGGTGTGTGATCTATACTATAATGTTATGATGAACTACATGCCTTTCTCCACTGACGTTCTGAGTTGTTCAAAGCGTTTTTGATGATTGTTAGAAGGCAGACTGAAATGGCGAATGGGAACATGGTTGGTTTGTGTAACATTAGCAACACATTATTAGCTGTTTGATAACATAGTCAATCAAAAGGCTAATCGTATTAATTACTTTTACCTATGCTCTAAGACAACCAATTCATAAGTCAACTATTACTGAGTAACTATTACTAATCAACTATTACTTTCTCATACCTTTCAGGATTCATCCTAACCTGAGGTCCTCGGTGTACTGTGACGCCATCGCTGCGGGCGGTGCAGAAGAGTGGAACTTTGGCTGGCAGATGTTCCAGAAGGCCACCGTTGCAGCTGAAGCTGTCAAACTGAGAGCGGCTCTGGCCTGCACCAAAGTGCCCTGGTTACTGAACAGGTAGCTATGGGAAAGCACAAGGCTCAAAGACAAATAAGGATGCCTGAAATTATGAAAAGGGAAAAAAATTTTTTTTTTAAATGCTTATCCAAAATTCTTAGAAATTTCTGAATGACAAATACATTGAACACTGCAACATTCAGTAAAACAAGTTTTGATGTGACTTTTAAGGACAAATGTTTAGATAATCCTATTTTTATATCACTGTACATCATTACCGTTTTATATTTTTCTTATAAGATTACAACAAAATGTGTTTACACATCGATGTCTTTGATTTAGCAGTCAAATATTTTTCACATGTAATGACCCGATCAATATCAGCCGATATTAGTCATTATCAGTCACTTATTTTGTTTTATTTCTAAAATATGTGGATTATTGTATTTTGTTGGGTTGATAAAGTGTTTAATGCATATGCAATAAGATTTATAATTTAATTATCTATGCGCTGTTCAGATGTGCTCTGGTAATTTAACAGTTAAGTTGTGTTTTCTTCTAAATGTTTTAAGGATGGTTCATCACATAGAGAAAGCTCACTAATCAATCTGTTAATTTTAGAGATTTAGTGATTAGAGTATCCTGTTGAACTATGTGAAATCCCGCGAGAGAAGAGAACGAAGACGGGATGTGAAAAAAAAGAAAAGACGGAGCACGCGGGCTAGTCTGCTATTAACACAGAGTTTGTGGGCTTAACACTTTAAGTTGGACTATAATTTGTTTTATCAGAAACCGTGCTCTCTGCATAGGAGTTTGTGACTGAGGCATAGGCGTAATTTGCGGGTTGTCCCCACCACTTTTTACCAGGGTCGATATTGTCCCCACCACTTTTTACCAGGGTCGATATTGTCCCCACCACTTTTTACCAGGGTCGATATTGTCCCCACCACTTTTTAAAACATCTCGTGGCATGAATATACCAATACAAAAAAATAAAACATCTCAAGTTAACAAGCAGAACATTAATTTCGTTCGTTTGTTAAATAAGAGACGATCTAGCGCTGAAATGTGTGTTTTTTTTTTAAAATCAAGTGATCAAAGTGCTCGTTAATGCCGCTGCGATCAGTGGCGCCGCGGATACAGTTTTCTCCTGTGGCTTCACTCAGACGCGCGCTTCAATCTGGGTGCTGGTGTGATGAGAAGGTCGTGCTCGGCCAGATTCGGCTCGAAGTCGTTCATCTTCGGATGCGGAGCCGCGCGCGCTGTTACAAAATCTGCCGTGCACACCGCCAGGCGAAATGGGCCTTTGCGCACCCAACGCGCGCGACCGCCCACACCGCAATGACGTCATTTTTGCCGCGCGCACCTTCGCGCTCGTGCAGACGCGTCAAGTATAAACAAGGCTTCAGGGAAAGTGTAAGTCCACAGGAGATGTGTGTTTTTGGACTGTGACGCTAGTTTAGACCTGTTAGCCTCTCTGGCTAAATTAGCTCGTGGTTTTGCGGTACAGTGACACGGTCGTGGAAGTGACCGGAGACACATTGTTTGCCTGCTGGACGAGAGGAGACGATATCGAGAAGAGATTCGCTGGCTGACAGATGTTTTCTTCATTGGGGACTGTTTGGCTGTCGGTGCTGGACGGATGAAGCTGTTTAACCCTCGTTGTGCCGCTTGCAAACGGAGTTCGCCTGACAAGAGAGAGAGTTACAGACTCGGTAGGATCTGAGCCTTTCACTACACGCCAGGAGGTATTGTTGTTTTTTTTCACTCTATGAGCTCCAACATTCAGCGCGCCAACAAACTAATGCAGGCCTGCTAAAAAAGCAAAACAAATGTTGATGAGATTGAAGCTTGGTGTAAACGGAAGACACTAGCTCGTGAGAATGCAGCAGTGTTAAGTGGTTTTGATGCCAATGTCACAGATGATGTTCTGCTTCAAGCTTTGAGTCTTGTTAAAGCTTTTGGAATTGCTAAAATAGTTGATCGCTGTCTAGATGTGGCTTCCAAAACCCAGTTTGTGTTGATTCAGTCATCCACTGATCTTACTAAGCAGACTATACCTGACTGTGTTGGGCTCCCGGGAAAGGCTGGTCCTTGGCCTGTTCATGTGCTACCTGCTCTTGCGGAAGGCGAAGGTTTTGAAGCCTTGAAGCTGTTGTCCTTTTTGAGGCATGAAGGAAAGAATATTACTGATGTTAAAGGCTTGCTTAACCCTTCGTCTCTTGACATGAACGCTGCCCTGATCAATGCCATAAGTTCCCTGGGGAACAAATGTAACACTGCACCTACTGATACCCAAAGTAACAGGAAGCTCTGCATGTTTTCTGGTGTGAGACCCACCCCCAGTGGGAAAGAAGAATATGACGCTTCGGCAGAGCAGACTATGCATTTATTGGAGGAATGGCAATGCAGTGACAATGTGAAAAAACAGAGGGTAGTGGAAAGTCTTAAAGGTTCAGCTGTGGACATAGTGAGGTTTCTAAGAGCACAGAACCCTTCTGCTACTTCATATGAATATATGCAAGCTCTGGAGACAGCTTTTGGAACAACTGAAACTCCATCTGATCTTCTTATTAGATTCCGACACACACTTCAATGTGAAGGTGAGAAGCTGTCCGCCCATTTGATGAGGCTAGATAAAATGTTACACTGTGTGTTCAGGAAAGGAGGAGTGCAGCTGTTGGAAATGAATCGACTTCGAATCGAGCAGATTGTGAGAGGTGCCTTGCCACAAAGACATGATTGCCCTTCGCATTCGCATGACACATAAGACTTATTGAAAGAGGTCAGAGAGGAAGAGGACATGCTTCAAAGTAGAAATGATGTCAAAAGCCCAGTGACGTCAATGGCTGTTACTACTGTCCCCGGGACCACTCCTGAAACTAAAGTTGGTCCTGAAGGGGAACAACTCAGAAGAGACATTACTGTTATGAAAGCAGAAAAGATTAGCCTTAAAGCTGCTACAGTAACATCTCCGGCAGATACCCAAGGTCCACAATTTGAAATCCCTGCCAAGGTTAGACACAGGAGGAGTGAAACCCTGCAAAGAGCTGGCACTGAGGAAGATAGACCAGGGATCTTTTGCTATAGATGTGGGGAGATGGAAATTTCAAAAGGGAATGTGATGGTGAAGAAAATCTCAATAGGGTCAACAAGCGCCTCATCAAACTGACAAAGAAGTCGGGAAACTACCGCGGGAACCAGTAAAGGAACGGCCTGGCTTCACTGTAGTGAAAACACGTTCCACCAAGTGAATTAAACCAGATGAGAAAGTGGAGGACACTATACCTGAGGGCTTAGTAGGGCCGAGTTCTGCTGTACCAGTACAGATTGAAGGTATCTATGCTAAATCTATACTCGATACTGGTTCTCAAGTGACTTTGCAGTACAGATCCTTCTACGGCAGATACTTGACACACCTGCCATTGACACCAATCAGTGCCTTGCAGATATGGGGCCTCAGTCCTGCTGATTACCCATATGATGGCTATTTGTCACTTAAGCTGGAGTTTTTGGAAGCTGACGTTGGAGTGACTGAGATTATTGATATCCTTGTGTTGGTGTGTCCTGACCCAGTTGTGAGAGGTGAAGCGTTCATACTCGTTGGCACAAACACACCGACAGTGAGACGACTACTGAAGAGCTGTAGAGAGAGAGCAGGAGAGAATTTCGTCAGTAGCATGCACATTCATCCCACTTTCAAAAGGGCTTTTGAACAGCTGTTAGACTGCCTATCTGATGATGATGACAACCACAAGAGGGGAACTGTATGGTTCACACAAAGTAAACCTGTCACTGTGCGCCCTGGAGGGGTAGCTCGAGTGACCGGTGTGCCAAAGTTTCAAGGGATTCCAAGTGCTCAAGCCATTCTGGTGGACTCACCTGACGAACCCGGCGATGATCCAAGGTTTCCAGGAGAGTTTTTGGTCAGACTGGAGTTGCAGGTACCCACCGTTGTAATGTCTAAGAAAATCACTGTGCTGGTCAGGAATGTATCGAAGAAAGAAATTACATTGACTCGAGGAATGCCGGTTGCCCACCTGTTTCCAGTAGATGTGGTGTTCTCGTCTACTGCAAGCCAAAAGCCTAACACTGAGTCAGCAGGAAAATTGACCCCGTCCTCCTTTAACTTTGGAGGTTCACCAGTCCCTGAGGAGTGGAAGGAGAGTGGTGGGAAAAATTATGAAACGACATGAGGTTTTCTCTACCCATGAGTTTGATGTTGGTTGCTGTAAAAGTGCACATCACACTATCAAAACCACTGAGGACAAACCTTTTCGAGAGAGGTCTCGCCGACTGGCGCCTGCTGATCTAGAGGCATTGAGACAACATCTGTCACAGCTTAAAGAGGCTGGGATCATTACCGAATCAAGAAGTCCTTATGCCTCACCTATAGTGGTGAGAAAGAAGACAGGTAAAATAAGCATGTGTGTGGACTTTAGGACCCTAAATCGACGTACTGTTCCAGATCAGTACACAGTACCAAGGATCGAAGATGCACTGGCCTGTCTCAACGGAAGAAAGTGGTTTAGTGTGTTAGACTTCCGGAGTGGATATTACCAGGTGCCTATGAGTGACTCCGATAAAGAGAAGACAGCCTTCATCTGCCCAGTGGGTTTCTACCAATTTGAAAGGATGCCACAAGGAGTGTCAGGGACTCCAGAAACCTTTCAGCGGATCATGAAACAAACTGTTGGGGATATGAACTTGCTTGAAGTCTTAGTCTATCTGGATGATCTCATCGTGTTTGGAGCAACACTCGAAAAGCATGAGGAAAGGTTGTTAAAGGTGCTGGACCGCTTGAAGGATGAGGGTCTCAAGTTGTCGCTGAATAAATGCCAGTTTTGTGAACCATCAGTGATTTACGTGGGGCACATTATATCTCAAGACGGAGTGTATACCGATTCAGAGAAGACTGAAGCAGTAACCACATGGCCCAGACCAGTGATGCGCGGGTCAATGTATAAACAACCCGCACCCGACCGACGTTTTCAACTAACCCGCCCGCAACTCGGACCGCAAAAAAAAAGAAAGAAAATATTGTACCCGACCCGCGTTTTTTTTAAAGTAGCTAGTAAATGCTCATTTTAGTCATTGGGCCATAGACGGAGGAACTAGGGGTGCGCATTTTTCTGAATGCTGTATGATATCGCCTAGTTTTTGTAATAAAGGCTTGATTTAGGCTATTCATTTATTTCGTTTCATTTTCTTAACAATTAAGATGCTGCATGTGTTTATCCAGTCTAATCGAAGTGTGCGTCTCTCCCCTGACTTTCCCAACAAAAACCCCGCCCCCTCTCAGCAAATAGCTACATAAAACTGACATTACTGAGCTATATGCGTTTAAAAGTAGCCTATTAAAATGGCACAGTGGCATTGCTCAGTTCAACGTGTGTTTTTGGACTGTGACGCGAGTTTAGACCCGTTAGCCTCTCTGTCTATATTAGCTTGTGGTTTTGCGGTACAGTGACACGGTCATGGAAGTGACCGGAGACACATTGTTTGCCTGCTGGACGAGAGGAGACGATATCGAGAAGAGATCCGCTGGCTGACACAGATGTTTTCTTCATTGGGGACTGTTTGGCTGTCGGTGCTGGACGGATGAAGCTGTTTAACCCTCGTTGTGCCGCTTGCAAACGGAGTTCGCCTGACAAGAGAGAGAGTTACAGACGCGGTAGGATCTGAGCCTTTCACTACACGCCAGGAGGTATTGTTGTTTTTTTCAGTCTATGAGCTCCAACATTAAGCGCGCCAACAAACTAATGCAGGCCTGCTAAAAAAACAAAACAAACAAAAGAGTGCACTCAGGTTATCACAGACCATTGACTTTATTACCCGGTTTTTTTTTTTTTCTTCAAATTGAGTTTTTTATTTTTCAGGTTTGTTGTTCAAATGTTATGTGGTTTTCGCATAATACAAAAGGAGAAAACTGAGCTATGGCGTTCTTGTTGTTTTTTTCCATCACATGCCATGTATTTATGTAGCTCAGTGTTTTCTGTGGTAATATCCTATATGTTTTAAATCCAAGATTATTCCTTTAGGTAGCAGCTACTCCTTGAGAGAGAGAGAGATAGTGAGAATCATAGTGTTCCTAGACAGGTTTGTCATACAATGGGATGTCTCTTTCACCATTTTACCAAGCATTAGGATTAAGAGGGTTTATTACTTTATATGTTGCTGTATAACGTACTTGCCTCATCACGAGCCTAGGGTGAAAAGGGTTACACACATATTGCTGAATATTCATATGCTTATTATGCAGTATGCTTTTTTTAGGTGTTACGACAAAACGGAAATAAAACATTATGGAGCAACGTTTTTTTGAGGATTTCAGCCTTTTAATTACACTTTCTAAGTGACAATTACTCTCAGGACAATTAAAGCACCCAGACTTTTTTTTTTTTTTTTTTTACTCTCTGGATTTCCAACTTAAACTGTCATAAATTTTTAAGTCTTTGGAGCACAGACTATAGTCTCTTTTTAAAGACGACACTTGGCAGATTATTGCTGAAGTTAAAAAAAAAGTAAAAAAAACTGACCTCAAAGCTACATTGTGTTGGATTTTCTCCCATCTTGCGGTGAAATTGTATATGACTACTAACTGAATATTACTTTCTAGTAGCCCCTCCCATTCCGAGGGCGTTTTAACTACGGTGGCCGTATTATTTCAAATCTGCCGGCAGTCGGAAGTAATCTCCCCCTCGCATTCGTCGCAGTGCCACTGAGTGTAAAAACGTGAAAAGCGATGCTTGAATTTCCAGGTATGTCCCTCTTTGGCTAATGTATTTTCAAGATGGAGGCGCAACATGGCTTCTGCCATTCGAGTAGCTCACTCATATGTATTAGTTGGTAGAAGTAATTATACATTAATGAGCACATATAATTTTGAAAGAACAAAGTGTTTTTTGCTAAGAATCAACTTAAAAAATGACACAGTGTAGCTTTAAAGTTATAGAATTTTACGTTTATTGTTATGAAAAATGCAAAAAAATGGAGCGCAAGCAAAAACATTTTCAGAACCATTTAACCTTTCTGAATCATGCTCATGATGTGTGTGTGTGTGTGTGTGTGTGTGTGTGTGTGTGTGTGTTTGTGTGTGTGCGTGGCGTGCGTGTGTTCACAGAGCAAGTGCCAAAACCTTTACCAAGTTTCCTGCCATTCTGATAATGTACAAAACTAGAGAGAGAGAAAAAAGTAACATTTTTCGGTCAAAAATTACCAAAGAGCACCAGAGGGTTAAGCCCCAGAAAACAAATATCAAAATTAACTTTAATTCAAAAATCAATGAAGGTTCATTACAGAAATGGTGCTCAAGTCAGTGCCTGCATATGAATTGCATTTTTTTAAATGTATTTTCGAACACAAGGACAGTTTGTGTACATACATGGTAATACTGTTGAAAATGCAAAGTATAATGTGTAATTATAATGTAAATTGTTTCATGTTTTATTGAGGTACCTGGAATATACAATGAATCCAGAAAAGATACGCAAGCAGGATGCCGCCTCCACCATTGGGTACATTTCCAATAATATTATTGGCCAACCTTTGGCATGGGACTTTATCCGGGCAAACTATTTCTATTTCTTCAAAGTGTAAGTGTGGCAAATACAATAACACACAAACACGCTCACTTACACACAGATTGAGCAAAAGAAAAAAATATTTGTGAAAGTATACATGTTGGTTTTATTCAACAGGTACGGCACTGGATCATTCACGTTCTCCAGATTAATTGGTGATATTACCAATAGTTTCTGCACACCATTTGAACTCAGTCAGGTATGTGAACTTTGACCTTATAACCACATGGCAAAAATCTATTGCATGCACTGTGAGAGGATTATAAAACATTGATAAAAACTGACCTGACGTAAGTGTTAAAGCCTTGCTGTCTTTGTTCAGTTGAAACAGTTCAAGAAGGACAACGCTGAGACCGGATTCGGCTCGGGGACTCAAGCACTGCAGCAGGCCATCGAGAAGACAACAGCCAAGATTAAGTGGCTGGCAGAAAACAAGGAACCAGTGCTGCAGTGGCTCACCTCAGAATCAGAGTAAACTTCACATCTATAGATGCCATGAGATCAGAGTCAGTTCAAGTGTTCAACTGGATGCACTAAAATTCAGAAATGATCATTCTGTCTTCATTTACTCACCCTCATGTCGTTCAAACCTGTATGACTTTCTTTAATCTGAAAGGGGCATTTTTTTATATCCTGGGTGTTCCTCTTTGTATAATAAAGGTGAATGGGAACGATCGCTGCAGTCAAGCTCCAAAAATGTTCATTAAAAGCACCAATAAAATATTATGAAGTCATAAGGTAGCTTGGTGTGAGCAACAGCTGATATTTAAGTTGCTATTTACTCAAAATTTCACAAATTTGGGGTTGGTAAGATTTTTTACTTGTTTTTTCTAATCTATCAAGGTTTCCACATATAGGTTTCAATATTGATAACAATAATAAGAAATGTTTCTTGAGCACCAAATCATCATATTATAATGATTTCTAAAGGATCATGTGACACCGAAGAGTGGAGTAGTGATGCTGAAAAATCAGCTTTGACATCACAGGGATAAAGTACATTTTCAAAATATATTAAAACAGAAAAAAAAAGTTATTTTAAATTGCATTAATATTTTCTTCTGTTTTAGTGTTTACGTTCACTAAAAATCGTACCACCCACTGCTGAACAGTAGTGTATATGTTAGAATAATTGTTTTTTTCTGTGAACTATTCCTGTTTATATAAGATCTTATCACATGTGTGTGTGTGTATGTGTGTGTGTGTGTGTGTGTGTGTGTGTGTGTGTGTGTGCGTGCGTGCGTGCGCGTGCATGCGTGTGTGCGCGTGCGTGCGTGTGTGTGTTCATGTAAACCCTACGTTATGAGGACAATATTTGAAATCCTAGCTATATCTAGGCCCCAGAAAACTTGTTCATTTGATATGAGTAAGTAGCATCCTAGCAAACACCCATAACACCCCAGCATCTGTACAGTCAACCACACACAACATCAATTGTTTATGGGCAACTGTCACTCGTATTTTGTAATTAAAATGTAAAATTATTTGTATCTTTGTATTGCTATCTTGCTATTATTGACTGGAATATTCATTTATGCTGACATGAAACAGTGCAGACGTGCTACTGTTCAAAATTTTGTTTTTGTTTTATGGGGTTGGGATTAGCACTTTTATTCAGCAAAGCCATATGAAATTAAATAAAGTGACAATAAGACATTCATAACGTTACAAAAGATGTATAGTTCAAATAAGTGGTTTATTTGAACTTCCTATTCACTGAAGTATCCTGAAAAAAATAATCATAATAAGAAATGTTTATTGAACATCAAATCAGCATATTATAATGATTTCTGAAGGATCATGTGACACTAAAGACTGGATTAATGATGCTGAAAATACAGCTTTGCATCACAAGAATACATTACATTTTACTGTATTTCTGACCACATAAATGCAGTCTTGATAGGCATGAGAGACTTATTTTAAAAACATTTAAAAGAAAATCGTACTAACCCCAACTTTTGAATGGTTGCGGTAGATGTTGTACAAAAAAAATACTTTTGTTACATGATACTTATACATCTGTTTTCCCCCCTCATAAATAAATAATCAAGGTGTGGAAACTTCTTGAGATCATTATTTTATCGAGCTGTATGACTGGGTCTGTATATTTTTAGTGAGCATTCCTCTTTTCTGTAAGAACTTATAACTTGTCATAATGACATATTAACATGTAACCTTATAATAAAGCATACACGCTTGTTGACCTCCTCCGCTGGATAATTTTCATGTCATCCAAGATCATGACCACAAGTAAAATGAAAGCCATGAGGCTGCTCGTAATGTTTGATATATTAACTTGGAACAGGCTTAAAGCGATTTCAACAGTAATGTAATAACCCTGAAGCAATCGCTAATAAGCCCTGCAACCCACTTTAACTTGGCAAACAAAAGTCGCATGCAAAGTCAAGTCAAATGCAAACAACAAAGATGTATTTGCCATTGTTTTTCTGAAAGGAGAACATATGTTAACATTTAGAGCTTGTGTAACTATTTTTCACAGAAGTGGTAGAGCAACAGCAGCATGATTCATCCCAGTCAGCACTATTTAATCACACACACACACACACATCAACACAGTCCAGATAGACTTGATCGTGTCCTGGCCCCATCATTAACTCCTGTATCTTTCCTCACAACATCTCCTGAGACTTCATTCTAACTTGGCAGTCATGGGGAAAGGCTACATCAGTAAGCCCATAGGGTTTGTGCTACTTGGGCTGAGCGTTGGGGCCGTGCTCACCATCCTTGCTTTATCAGTGCTCTACGCTCAAGAGAAACGGAAAAACGAGGTAAATAGCATAGACGAGAATGGTGTGGAGATGACAACAAACCCCTACAGCACCTCAGAACCCCCCAAAAACTCAGAGCCCTGGGACAAGTACAGACTGCCTGACAGCCTTCGCCCTGAGTACTACAATGTGACGCTTTGGCCTCGGTTGGTGACGGACAAGCATGGGATGTACATTTTCACTGGGAAATCTGGAGTGGCATTCAAGTGCGCGAAGGAGACCAACCTGATCATTATTCATTCCAATAAACTGAACTTCACCTTGACGTCGGAGACGCACCATGCGAAACTGACGGGTTCGGGAGGGACAAGCGCTCCGGCCATACTGAAAACCTGGTTTCAAACAGGAACACAGTTTATGGTTATTCATCTGAAAGAAAAACTACAAGTTGGAAAATCCTATTGGCTCTACACAGAATTCCGTGGAGAGCTATCAGATGACCTAGGAGGATTTTACAGAAGCGAATACGTAGAAAATGGCGTGAAAAAGTAAGATGTGTAAAGCTATAATTACTTCTGAAATGACTTCGGTAAGTAAGACGAGATTTAAACGTTTGTATTTTAACCGCTTATGTAATCACAATCAAGGTGAAAACTTTAATAAAAATGTATTACTCGTAAAAAATATATAATATAATAATAATTTCATAAGTATAAAATGATTTATAACAAATGTTTTATTTTTAATATAATCCCTGTATTTAAGTAGATAGTTGACAATTATTTTTATTCAACCTTTTTAATTTAGTATATTTATGTATAAGGAACATGTATTTTAGGTCCTGTAACAGATCACCATTTCTTATACAGTATGTTTTTTCCCACACATTTTTGTCAACTTCTATTTTTTTTTAGATTCATTTACATTTTCCTGTGACACATTTAATGTAAAATTTCATTTTAAAATGAAAAATATTTATTTTATGTATCTCAATTACTATCAGGTCATGACAGAATTATAGCAAAAAAAAAAAAAAAAGGGGAACAAATATGTACCCCCTGTTTCACAGACAAGGCTTTATCCTAGTCCCAGACTAAAATGCATGTTTGAGCAGCTAAATCACACAACTCTTACAAACTAATATAACTTTCATTTTGGCAGAGTTGTTGCCACAACTCAAATGGAGCCCACTTCCGCCCGGAAAACTTTCCCCTGCTTTGATGAGCCGTCAATGAAGGCCGTGTTCCACCTGACTCTCCTACACCCTCCTGGAACTGTGGCTCTTGCTAACGGCATGGAGCTGGGTTAGTGCACACAGTGACAAATGTAATAGGTACCCTATTGAGGGCAAGATAGTATTTTCTATAGAAAATATTAGACAATACTGACAATATTGCCTTTTCAGTTTAACTGGGTAAACAAAGCTTGACATTATTCATAGAGTCCATTTGTATATGCTTCTATACTGAGGGTTTGATTGCATTGGTATGCTTCTTGATACTTCAATGAGACACAGTATCAACCAGAGATTCTGAGTTCACAAATCTTTTGAAGTTGAAGACACATTGCCAATATGAAACACTTAAAAGTTAGACCTTACCAATTATGTCAACTCGACTGAAGTTTTTCCAAAGTTGTATAATGGTAGCATTGATTGTTGGGTGTGGTTAATAACCTGCTCTTTAATCACTTACTGGTGCTTTACTATATTTTCCCCCATGCATCAACAGTTTTATGTAAGCACTGTTTTACATTTAACATTCCGGACAATTATTAAAAGGTTTTTTTTTTCTTCCTATAACTGCTAGGGGTTAGTAAGAAGAAAAAAATATTACTTTAATTCAGCAAGAATGCATTAAATTGATCAAAAGTGACAGAAAATACACTTTTAATATTACAAAAAAATCTATTTAAAATAGATGCTGTTCTATATCAAGGTATTAGGCTGATAGGGGAGCATAAGAGACTTCTTTAAAAACACAAAAACATCTAATTAACCCCCAACCTTTGCATGGTATTGCATGGATTTATCTGTAGACAGTTTAATTCTTCACTCATGTTCTCACGTTTCTAGGCACTGAAAGCATCACTATAGATAATCAAGAGGTTTTACTGACCAGATTTGAGCCAACTGAAAAAATGTCAACATATCTGTTGGCCTTCGTCGTCAGTGAATTTATCAACATACAATCCCCACCAGAGGCCAATGTTTTGGTATATATTCTTACTCTCTTCTTTCCTTTTATACACATCTTTTAAATGCAGACAACAAAATAAAAATGGGTATTAAATGTATCAATTTTTCTCTCTTTTTTTTTTAGATCAGAATCTGGGGACGTAGAGAAGCCATTGAGAATGGACATGGAGATTACGCCCTTAATGTGACATTCCCTATTTTGAAGTATTACGAAAACTATTACAACATCAAATACCCTCTACCCAAATCAGGTGAGAGTTTAAACAAGCAAGTTCTTTCCAAACTTTGTGTCTCAATCTGTTACATACATAAACACTTAGGGGCCATTGGGGGGAAAACCAGTCAGACTATTACTTTCTTATCCCTAGATCAAATTGCACTGCCTGATTTCGCTGCTGGAGCAATGGAAAACTGGGGTCTGGTCACATACAGAGAAATGTCTCTTTTCTACGACCCTAAAGTGTCCTCCAATAAAGATAAAGAATGGGTGGTCACTGTAATCACACATGAACTTGCACACATGGTATGTGGACAATGTGGTATGTTTCTAATAGTGGTCTTTTTAAACAGCTTTAATTATCTAATCAATTTAACTAATGACAATAAATTAATTTAGTGGTTTGGGAACCTTGTGACCATGAGATGGTGGAACGACCTGTGGCTCAACGAAGGATTTGCGAGTTTTGTGTCAGTTCTTGGAGCTGATTATGCTGAGCCCACCTGGAATATTGTAAGTTTGTATTCACTGTATTCCCCAAGTTTAAGAAGATAATTTTTATGTTCACAAAATAGTAGCAAACACAATAAGAATACACTAGGAATTCGTAACCAGGGTTCTATTTGACAGCGACAGTGAATAGATGAGGGCGCAGACTGCCCCACAGACTCGTACGCGTGAGAAATGACCTGCGTCACCCAGTGCGCCAGTCTCTGCGTGTATTACTAAAACAGACAAACAATTGATCAGTCTTACACCAGGCTGCTGTCATACCAATGTAAGCCTTCAAAGTATTGGACTCCAACCGTATGTCAGTTTGATCTGCTGCCAGTGCAGCCAACACAATAGGCTGGTTCATAAACAGTGGAGACAAAATCTTGGGTAGAAATGCCGGATTGGGCCACAATGAAACACTACTGAATCCACTACTCCAGCGCAAACAGGGGGAACTCACTGATAACGCATGGAGTGCACTCACACACTTTGCTGTTGTAATGGCCAAGAGAAACTAAATGACAGCCATTTCATGTCAGACTCTACCGCTCAAATGGGGTGACACAAGGAATTGAGAACCATACCCAAGTCCCATGTCGGACTCTGCATGCCCCGTGGAGGACACAGATGATTAGCTCCTTTCAAGAAAGCAAAAATCAGCTGGTCAGACCCAAGTGAAGAGTCACTAAACTCTGATCGGTGAGCTGCTAAAGCCGCCACATGCACCTTTAGTGTGGATGTAGAATGCCCAAGTTCCAAAAGATGTTGCAGAAAATCCAAAATACATCCCACTGAGCAGTGTAATGGATCACAGCTATAACACCAGTCAGAGAACACCTTCCATTTACAAGCACACAACTTTCGCGTAGATGCCGCACATGCATTTAAAACAGTGTCCCTGGTCCACTCCAAAAGAGGCCTGGTGGGCCCAATGGCCACACCCACTGTTTCAATCGATCTAGATGTGGGTGCCAAACTCTTCCTTCTAGCTGACTCAGGAGGCCTGGTCTGTTGGGCAGACGACAAGGTGGTCCTATTATCAGTGAAAAGCAGACGGTGGCCGCAGTCGCACACTCGACACAGAATCCTCCAAATCAGTGGTGACGGGTGGAAAGCATATAGTGTTGTGTCTGGCCAGTCGTGGGCTAGTGCATTCAGACCCAGAGATCCCTGTTCATCCATCAGGGAAAACCAGTGAAGGCAGTGAGACGTCTGACTGTCCGCGATCACATCTACTGCCGCGGCCCCATACGTCCTCCATATCACTTGCACCAGTTCTGGGTGTAGAGTCCAGTCTCCCTGCGACACCCTGCCACATGACAAAGCGTAGCTCACAAGCAGGTTGTGAGCTACCTGAAGCGCACTCTGACCTTGTGGTTGTGCCTCAATGGTTGATATAAAAAACTTGTGATGTGAGCTTTCCCCAAGAGTCTCAGGAGAGCAATTTACTCCTGAATGCGGCCAACCTGAAGACGCCTTACAGTCCTCAGAATTGACATTATTCTCTCTGGAGTTGAAACAACCAACATCGTGACAGAGTTGAGGACAAGACCTATAAAACTGGTCGACTGCATTGGGACAAGCTTGCATTTGTCTCCCACGAGATGACATCTTCGTTACTCGATTCTCTTAAGCGTGAGGGATTTTCCACCAGTGCTTTCAGCTTTCACCAGTGCACCAGTGCTTTCAGCACTGCCTCTAGAGTGAAAGGAAATCGTTTCATTTTTCATGTATGTTTCGGCCTACACGAAAATTATGTAGTAAAAACGTTTTTCCTTTGCGTTTTTCACGTACACACAACAACGTTGTCAATACAATCCCCTTCACACGGATCCACAAAAACTTCTAAAAATGCTGTATTATGCATGTCAGGCTAGTTAATTTGCAGAGAATCACTACACGCCTTTAGACTGAACACGTAATATGCATGCGAATGACTTCGCCATTTTCATGTTTTTGTAGTTTAATATGGTTAACACAGTGACGATAAGTGTATAGTTTTCAAAAACTTGCCCTTTGAAAAACGTTTTCAAAAGTTTGCCTTTTCAGGCCACCACAACGTAAATGAACGGCCAAAACACACAAAAAGTTTAAAACGGCGTTGTAAACGGACACTTAATCTGCAGTTTTCAGCGTCTTGTGCCATGAACCATTGTTTGACTATCACGTAAAAAAAATTTACGTCACGCAAATACCCGCTTTTTGTTTTCCAACGAAAATTGCGTCCTCTTATAATAAATTAGGGTATAATTTTGAGATTAATTAAGCCTTGCAGACGTGGCTTGGTAACATTCCGTGATTGTGGCATCGTGACAGGGTGTGTCATAGAGGCAAGGTATGTGTCGTCTAGGTTGTTGCAGCAATGGGGACTACAAACCAAGATGGCCACCTAGTCCCGGACTACAGTTATCAGGTTCCTCAGCGGTGGGAACACAGCTGTTGCGAATGAAGGAGAAAAGCTGTTAATTAGCTGAAAACAGAGAGACTGGCTGTTTTTTGTTAGAGAGCATAAAGACAAGCTGGAAAATGTTTTGGTTAAAACGTTTTGGAGATTTGAGTTGATTATTAAAAAGAGGCCAATGACTTGATCTCTGCCTGGACTCGATTTGTGAAGCAACCCACACCTTTGTGATACCCTATTTCTCACGATGCCACAGTGATATAAAGTCAAGTAGCTTAATCAATATTCATTCATTGTAAATTTGCCAGATTAGCAGTGTGCATCTTTCTTTCTCCCTACCATACATGTGTGGGCTATGGGGCGAATGTCACATAACGTTTTTAATAATCATGAGCAAAGTTAAGATCGTTTATGTTCTCTTCATAGAAGTTACTGTTAACACTTAAAATTGTGTAATTTTAATAACATTAACAAATAATGCTTAACATATTTTTAAAATACATAATTATAAATTAAGATGTAACAAGATATCTGTTTTCTCTCTCTCTCTCTCTCTCTCTCTCTCTCTCTCTCTCTCTTGAAGAAAGATCTGATGGTGCAGCAGCAGGTTCACAGTGCATTTGAAGCCGACGCTCTTGTTTCCTCACACCCGCTGTCTTTAAGAGAGTATGATGTCATTACACCGGATCAAATCAATATGCTATTTGATGATATCACGTATAACAAGGTTTCCATCATGTGCTAAAGAATATTTGAAATAACACTATTAAGCAGTGTTTTTAGTTAACGAATAAGGATACATTTTTGTCGTTGCAGGGGGCTGCAATACTGAGAATGCTGTCTGAATTTCTGTCGGAGCCTGTCTTTGCTAAAGGACTTCATGTATGTGTATTTTAAAGGGTTTGTGGCTTGAGTGACTTGTTCTTAGAATAACACTTCCACACGATTTCCACAGAACTACTTGAAAGAGAATGCATACAACAACACTGTGTACACAGATCTTTGGAAAAAACTGCAGGAGGTAAGTAACAAAATTGATGCAATGTATTCCTTAAATATTAGCGTTTGTTTTTTAGCCATCATTTTTATTATAATTTGATTTGTATAAAATCTATTTTTTTTTAGGTTGTAGATGCAGATTCAAGCATCCAGCTACCAGCCTCAATAAATGAAATTATGAATCGCTGGATTCTTCAGATGGGTTTCCCTGTAGTAACTATTGACACACAAACAGGAAGTATCTCTCAGCAGCACTTCCTGATAGACCCAGAGGCAGTAGACAGCATCATGACATCTGACTACAAGTATGTTTACCCTGACAACATTAGTTCGGAGTCATGTCCTATTGTTTCAAAACTTGTACTGTGTGTTTATCTTCAAAAATAATTGCAGTTACGAATGGTTTGTGCCAATCACCTGGATGAAGAGTGGTAGCAACATGGGTCAGCACTGGCTGCTTACTAAAACTGCTTCATATGAGTCCATGAAGACAGATACTGACTGGGTATTGGCCAACCTGAATGTCACGGGATTCTACAGGGTTAATTATGATTCCCACAACTGGGAACGTCTTTTTACACAACTGACTTCAGATCATACAGTGAGTTTCTCATTACGTTTAATTAAGTTAAAACATTTAGCATATAAAAAAATATATATATATATATATATATTCTTCTACACGTAGGTTATTTCAGTTCTTAACAGGGGCCAGATCATCGATGATGCATTTAATTTGGCAAGGTAAGCTCTCTTCTCCAGAGACATTTAATCATTGGACATATTTAATTTGCTCAAAATAATAAAATAGATTTTCATCTGAATCTGATCATTCAAAGGGCCGAGATAATCAACATAACCCTGGCTCTGGGAACAACCAAGTATCTCTCTGAGGAGAAGGAATACATACCATGGGAAGCTGCAATAAGAAATATGGACAACTTTTTCCTCATGTTTGACCGATCAGAAGTTTATGGACTTTTGCAGGTAAAAATATATATATATACATACAGTATATATATATATATATATATATATATATATATATATATATATTTTTTATATACATGCATTCTACATTGTTTTATCATTTTCAATACCCAGAGTCAGAGAATGTTTATTCAGGACTGTGCAGTACGAAATGTGTTTATTTATCTATTTCTTTAAAACACTCCAGACTTACATGCGGAGAAAGGTGCAACCTCTTTTTGACCACTTCAAAGTTATCACATCAAACTGGACTCAGAAACCCACAAGATACATGGACCAGTAAATACAAGATTCCCTCTTTCACAGTTTATTCTAAATAATACTTTAGTAACACAACACATCAGCTATAACTTGTATAACTATGACCACAAAATCATTTTAAAGGGGTCACATCATGGGAAATCAAATTGTTCTTGATCTTTGGAGATAAAAGTTTTAAACCAGGAGAGTCCAATCCTGAAGGGCCGCTGTCGTGCAGAGTTCAGCTCCAACCCCAATTAAATGTCACGGTTTCTCAACGCGCAGGGCCAGGTCGATCAGGGGATCGAGGCGAGATGGAGCTTCGTGAGCCAGAACCTCATCCTTGATCTCGGCATTAAGACCCTCGATGAAACGCGCCACTAGCGCAGGCTCATTCCATCCACATGAGGTGGAGAGAGTGCCGAATTCCACAGAAAAATCCGCAACTGAGCGTCTTCCCTGACGGAGGGTGGACAATACGCTAGAGGCTTCGGGACCATGAACGGATCGGTCAAAGACCCGTAACATCTCCTCTTTGAACCGGGTATAGTGACTAAGACAGTCCGCATCAGAGTTCCAAACGGCCGTTCCCCATTCACGAGCCCGTCCCTTGAGGAGGGAGATGATGTAGGCGATTCGGGAACGCTCCTTGGCATAAGTGGCAGGCTGAAGCGAGAAAACAACTTCACATTGAGTCAGAAATGACAAACACTCGGTCTGCTCACCCGCCTGACAGGACAAGACAGGACAGGAGAGGAGAGGAGAAGAGAGGAGAGGAGAGGACAGGACAGGACAGGACAGGACAGGACAGGACAGGACAGGACAGGACAGGACAGGACAGGACAGGACAGGACAGGACAGGACAGGACAGGTGATGAGAGGAGAGGAGAGGAGAGGAGAGGAGAGGAGAGGAGAGGAGAGGAGAGGAGAGGAGAGGAGAGGAGAGGAGAGGAGAGGAGAGGAAAGGAGAGGAGAGGAGAGGAGAGGACAGGACAGGACAGGACAGGACAGGACAGGACAGGACAGGACAGGTGATGAGAGGAGAGGAGAGGAGAGGAGAGGAGAGGAGAGGAGAGGAGAGGAGAGGAGAGGAGAGGAGAGGAGAGGACAGGACAGGACAGGACAGGACAGGACAGGACTGAGTTTGACAAACACTTCTGTAGATAGAACACAATGATAAGCGACATATAACAGGTCAACAATAATCCGACAGAAAAAGAGGGATAGAAATAGAGAGACTAATGACAGGGGATAGAGAGCAGGTGTGAGGATGACGGGAGAACAAGGAACAGCTGATGGGAATGAGTGAGTGATAATGGGTGTGTGTGAATGAGCGGATGAGAATGGAAGAGAGAGAGAGAAATAGGGAAAGGAAGAAACCAGCAGAGGGAGGTAGAGAGAGAGAAAGAGAAAAGAACCAGGATCATGACATTAAAGACACCTGAACCAACTAATCAAGTGCTGTGTCTCAATTCGCAAACTATCCATCATAAACAAATTAAAAATGGTTCGACCCAAATCATAGTATGTTGAAATGAGTATTCCCAAGGTACCCAGATGGTCAACTATTTCTGGGTAGAATTCGAAGTGTCAATCCATGTATAATCCCCTCTGATGATCCTACTCGACTCGACCCTCTCAGAGCGGGATTTGAACCGCCTTCTCTGGCATGGAAGATAAGATATTTGTCAAGGAGGCTCAGGATCTGTTGCACACCAAATCCTCTGACATTGTCCTGTCAGTAATCCTCCCTACTATCTTCATGTGATAAGTGAAATCTGATGTACTATAATGTAACCGACTACCACAGCAAGCCAACCATGTCCCTTTAGTGGCATGTGTTATTCATTTTCCGTGCCTTTCCGGATATGGAATTAGGCTTCGGGCACATCCAGGCATACTATAAACTTTCAGGCAGATGTGTTAATGCAAGTTTAGAGATAAACTCTGCAAGACAGCGGCCCTGCAAGACTGAGTTTGGACACCCTTAAGTTAAACGTACTATGAAAACTTCCTCATCAGTAAAAAAGGAACATTTATTGAAACTAAGCAACTCGTTCTGTATTGACAACAGACAGACCACAAAAAGACATGAACATATTGAGGGAATGAGGAAATATATACTATTACAAGAACAATGTGGTAAATATGAATAAA
The DNA here is from genome assembly GCF_949152265.1 of Phoxinus phoxinus. Lineage (NCBI taxonomy): Eukaryota > Metazoa > Chordata > Actinopteri > Cypriniformes > Leuciscidae > Phoxinus > Phoxinus phoxinus. The sequence goes on along the minus strand of NC_136877.1, from coordinate 43,430,484 downwards.
ATGTGAGGAAATCTGTAAAATCTTGAGCAAACTCACTGGTAATTTTGCATGCAAAGATTATGTTTACATAAAAACCATATAGCCTACTGTAGGCACAATTGCAAAAAACAGGGGTCGGAGTGGAATATGGTCATAAAAAACTAAATTATTACTGTTATTTTTGGTCCAAAACCATTACTGGCACTTTACGTAGACCTCAGTGAAAAAAAAGAAAAAAAGAAATGCAAATATGAAATTACCACTTTAAAATAAAGCTGCGTCCCAATTCAGAGATTGCATCCTTCTAAGGCCGATTGCGCCACAGCGGCGTGACGAATACTTGTCCCAATTCGAACGCTCCTTCAAATGCGGCCTCGAAATCCGCCTTGGCAGCTTTTAGAGTTGCTAGGCAACAAGAACAGTCAGGCTAGACCGCCCCATTTAAAAACGCTTCTTCCGAACTTAGCGGGATCCTTCGAAGGATGCAGCCTCTGAATTGGAACAGTTAATATCACTTCTGTTTCATAAATATTGGAGGTTACTGAAATATTGTCTGATTTGTGTGAATTCTGTTTATAGACACAACCAACTGAATGCTATTTCAATGGCCTGCAAAACTGGAGTGAAAGGATGTTCAGAGCTCACTGGGATGTGGTACAGACAATGGATGAAGAACCCTGACAGTAGCCCGTATGACAACCGCTTCTCTCAGCCTGAAATCTAAATTTAGTACATGCCAGTTCAGTTCAGCTTTGTCTGACTCTGCTAATTCACTTGAATTTAGTTCAGAGATTCAGAGATTCAATTCAGTTCAGTTACAGTCAGAATTCAGTTCATGGGAGTTTAATTCAATTCAGTTCTACTCTGTAGCTAGTTCAGCTCTTTCTAGGTCTATTCAAACTATTGACAATTCAAATCAGAATTTAGTTCAAACTAGTTCAGTTCCTTCTAGTTCTGTTCATTCAAGTATTGATTCAATTCAAGTCAGATCACTTTAGCTCTTACTGTTTCGGTTCTGTTCAGTTCAGTTCATTTCAATGTTATTTTTTTCCACTCAAGAATTCCCCCAAATCTGAAGAGCACGGTGTACTGTAATGCCATCGCAGCTGGTGGTGTTGAGGAGTGGAATTTTGGATGGAAGATGTTCAAGAACAGTACTATTGCTGCAGAGGCAGAGAAACTGTTATTTGGTCTATCATGCACTAAAGAGCCTTGGCTGTTAACCAGGTGAGCTCTATACATACCGCATCCTAGTACATACACTATTGTTCAAACGTTTGTTTGTTTTTTGTTTGTTTCTGGAGGGGGGAGGTGGGGGTGTTAAGTGCATGAGTAATAATGTTTCAAAAGATTTCTATCTATCAAATGTTTCTTGAGCAGCAAATTAGAATGATTTCTGAAAGATGATGCGACACTGAAGTCTAGAGTAATGATGCTGAAAATTCAGCTTTACATTACAGGAATAAATACAATTTTGAAAAATATTGAAATAGAAAACAACACTAGTGTTTTTACTGTAATTTTGATCAATTAATGCAGCCTTGATGAGCATTAGAGACTTTAAAAACAAAAACAAAATTCTTACTAACCCTAACCTTTTGAACAGTGTAGCATGTATGCGAGACAGAAGTCTGTTTATTTAAATTAATTTATTTTAAAGGCCCAATGAAGTGCCTTGGAACGTGCAGCTTTGTATGATACGTTGACGTAATTTCCACTGAAACAGGAAGCTAAGGCGGGAAATATTGAATGGCTCCTCCCCCTTTTCAAATAGCCAATAGCGTTTAGTTTACCTCACAGACTGCAAGTCGTACTTGACAGCAGCATGGAAGCGAATTCGAGTGCTGATGATACGTTGGATTGTGTGAATGAATTATAGCCATTTCGTACCAACGTACAGTTGGAAAACGGAATAAAACTCGAGTGTTTGAGTAACCGAACACATCTCCAACCCATATTGCTCCGTAAAGTGTCAATGGTTGCTTTAGCCAGGTGGTATTTATGGCATAGGGGACAGAAGATGTGATGAGAAGCTGAAGTCCGCGGTGATGTCATAAAAATCCGTGATCCATTTTAGTGGAAGTGAGAGACTGTAAATCTCCTAAATGCGAATTTTGTCATTGTTTTGGAACACACCAGCTTATTTATAACCTTAAGGCTAACACATACTAAAAGCTAAAAAACTTACATTTTGATTTCAGGGGGATTTAAAGGCAGGTTATTTCGGGCCCCTAAATCGTGAGATGTTGAGGAAAATATTCCACTGTAAGTTAAACACTGTAAGTTATTACTCATGTAATTGCCTTTTGTTTTTTTAAAGGTACCTGGAATACACAACAGATCCAAACCTGATTAGGAAGCAGGACGTTATCTTCGCTATTGTGTATGTTGCGGGCAATGTAATAGGGCAGCCGTTGGCTTGGGACTTCGTCAGAGCCAAGTGGGAATATATAATTAAAGAGTAAGTAGTGCATTTACTTCTTTCATCAAAACATGCAGTATTTACTCTCTACTGACTTTTTCTGTTACGTGATCTCTATAGTTACGATACAAGATCCTTATTTGAAAGTCTGATTCACGGCGTCACCAAAAAGTTTTCTACAGAATTTGAACTGCAACAGGTTTGTGCTATTTTAATAAGAGGTTGCTTTGGGATGGGTCAAATACAAAACAAACATTAATACAATGCTTTAAGATTGGTATACTTTTTTCTCTCTCTCTTGTGCTTACGAAGACTTCATTTATTTGATCAAAAATATAGTAAAAAACAGCAATATTGTAAATTATTATTACAATTTAAAATATTCTATTATAATAAAATGCTATTTATTCCTGTGATTATTTGATTAATAATCACAAGTTCAAAAGAACATTTATTTGAAAAATGTTAAAATGTATTTGACAAATATAAAATAAATGATGTGATCAAATTTAATGCATCCTTGCTGAATAAAGGTATTACTTGCTAATTAATTAATGTTAATTAAAAAAATACTGACCCCAAATTTGAACAGTAGTTACTATGTAATATTTTTTTGTTCTGTTGTTATGCTGTAATCTATTTTTCTTTTCTTTTTTTCTTGAGATGTGTAGTAGATATAACACGTGTCTTGCTGAAAATATGAAAATGTGTGTATTTATCGCTTTCTTTCTCTCTGTTTCTTTGGCAAATCACAGTTACAACGATTCAAAGAGGACATTGCAGCGAGCAGTTTTAATACTGCCTCGTATGCAGTAGAACAGGCCATTGAGCAGACTAAAGCCAACTTTAAATGGGTATCTGAAAACAAAGCGCACGTGAAGAATTGGCTGATTGAACAGTCAGTCTAAACACAGTGTCAATTTGAATATTCTATATATTGAAGTACAATATTTTCATATTTGACTTTTACAATATATATATATATATATATATATATATATGTTTTCCCCCTGAAAATGAATAGAGACTTTTTCTAGTAAGTCTGATTATCTGCTGTTCTGTGCCTATGAACAAATTAGATAATTAAAATATTTTGTGGTATTTTATTACTCATTTATAATTTTGAAGTCAGTCTTTACTCAAATACTGTATATATTTACATTTAGATGTTTTGCAATAAATATCAAAATATATTTATGCTCATAATCTCTAGTCTTATATTGTGAATGTCAACTTCAAATAAAAAAGTTTGTCATTTTTTATGTAATTGTTTTGTGTGCGTGGTGTGTGTGTGTGTGTGTGTGTGTGTGTGTGTGTGTGTGTGTGTGTGTGTGTGTGTGTGTGTGTGTAGGTGTTGTTGTTTCTAAAACATCTATGGAGGAAATTAATGGGAAACATACTTATTTTGCACATACAACTTGAAAAGTTAATGGTGGAATGGACCACCCATAACACAGGCCAAGATGTAACAGCACAGCAAAGCGTAACAGCACTTCTTGATTCTGTAAGTAGATGAACGTGGTTAATTCGTCTGTGTCATAGGGACTCAACAGAGGAAGTAGACAAGACTGCACAAATGGGAGGAAGGGAGGGTGAGGAAGTCATTCATTATTATGGGGTCTGAAAGCAGCTGCAGACTTGTCACCTTTAAGACTCTTACGACATAAATGGACATTGAAGAACAGCTGTCACACACGCCACTAATGGTGCTATTAATATCTTTAACAAAGTCACAGCAAGGCTTTTTTTGCTGTGCAAACTGATATGTCTGTGGCATCCTGAGATCCTCAACCTTGTTGCTGGCACCATGGGTACTTAAAGTCGTCATAAAACAGTAGTTGCGATTATCTTGTATAATGTAGACTTACAATGTAGATTGTGGACTTACTTTTGTCCGTTGGGATTTGATTGGATGGTTGTGGCTTGCTATTGGTGGATCTCATGTGAGTGACAGGTTGTCCCGCCCTCACGCCAGTAAACACGTTATCAGAGAAGAGATGTCGCTGCAAGAGGGAGGGGAAGTTATTTTAATTAAAGATTACAATGGCACATGAATATAAAAAATATATAAAAATGTGTGGACAGATAAATCATTTATAATAAATGGTGCAATATTCCATAAAAAAATAAGAATTGTTAATTTTGATTTCATGATGACTTTAAGATATAATAGGTCTATGTTGCATTAAGAAACACATCATGTGACTGTTTGTCAAATGCAGAATTGCTTGAAAGAGGTACCAGACTCTTGCATTTCAGAGGAAGAGCCCCACAGAGCTTTGTTTACAATCTGAGGGGTATTAAAGGGTCTCACCTGTGCGAGTTAGTTTACTATCCTGCCCACATTAATGCTCGCTCTGCAGGAGGGTTTCCTTAAACATGTGAATTACAACGAGGAATGACTATCACCCAGCTGTCTCTCATTAGGATGCTGCTTTATGGTTTGTGTTGAATAAAGGGCACACTATTGAACGACTCAAACAAGTGATGCAAGATTTTTCAAGGCTTTATTTGCCGGGGGAAAAAATACAATTCATAAATATTAATATATTTTTAACATACACAAATATAAATAGCTATACAAACATATAAAAAAATAAAGTCTTTTTTCATTTTCATTATCTTACAGACATTGCACAGATTAATTTTTGCATTCAGGTTTTACAATTCAGTCTTTTTTTATCAGATCAGCACTGTCCATGGAAGAAATTGTGTTGCTGGGGAATCCAAAAATCCTGAGCTGGGAATGAAAGGAAATCGCCTTCGACTGGATTCTGAGTCTGGAAAAATAAAATGCAGATCATGTTAAGAAAAAGAACAGGAGCATTTTTCATATGTACCTTATTATTATTATTTTATTATTATTATTAATGATCAAATTGTTTTTTACAGTTACAACCCAGATTATTATAGTAAACTAAAGCTAAAACCAAACATAAAAACAGTAAAAATAAAAAAAATTTGTACCTTGAAATAAAATAAATGTTAACTAAAAATTTTATATTTACAAAAACTTACACTTATATTTTATTTTTTTATTATTGCCAAGGAAACATTTCTCATTTAGTTTAACTTGATGAGGTAAAATAAATACAACTAAAATACAATTAATATAGACAAAAAACTAATAAAATAAAAATAAAAAACATTAACAAAAAGATCAAATGTAAAATATATTTAAATTGTTATTAATTTAAACATAATAGTATCTCAACGAAACGAAAATAACAACAATTAAAGAACAATATAGTTTAAAATGACTACATCTCTAAATAGTTAACAATAAATAATAATAGTAGTAGTAATGATAATAGTACTTTATAGTGTATAAATAGTATTTAAGCAACATGTACTGTACATACCTGATAACAGGTCATAGATGGGAACTGCTGAGCAGGTAAACTTTGAGGAAATGAAGGGGCCGCACTGAAGTTGTCAAACATGGTTGATGCGGTGACGACCTCGGCCTGATTTCCACGATTTGCCTCGTCTTCACTGAATTCAAGCTGAGCAGACAGACTGGAGATGTACTGGATAGTGAGCCGTAGCGTCTCAATCTTGGTCAGGGTTTTTCCGGCAGGAGCCACTGATGGAGGAAGGTACGTCCTGAGATACTGAAGAGCTTTGGTCAGATCCCTCATCCTCAGCTTCTCCCGTTCACTTGCGGTTTCCCGCTTCACTCCAGGGAATTTTGACCTTGGCCGCCCGGTTCTCTTGGGCGGCTGGCCCTTGTTCTTCTCCTGGGTGACGCTGCTGTCGAGTGGGAAGACCTGAAGTATGTCGTGTCCCGCTCCGCAAGAGTATGCTGGAGGGGAGAAGCCACAGGAATCTATGGAAGAGGTCGGAGACAGGCTGCTGCCGGCGCTGTAGTAGCCCGCATCTGATACGCCGTAGCTCGGATCCAGAATGTTCTCGCAGCCAAAAAGGAAAGCGCTGTTGTCTTGGAGCTGAAGAGCAGAACTGGAGATATCCATGGCTGTAGAGTTGCTGAATGAGGTTGTGGTTGGACCATGTTCTTCCTGTATATATCCTCCGTGAGGTGCGAGTTGGCACCTCTGAGGATTCCAGTCAGTACTTGAGAGGAGAAGTGACACCAGAAGTAGGGGGTCTGTGGGAAAGAGCAGCTTCTCCAGCCTCAGATCTGAGGTGTGACGTCCAGAAACAGCCCGAGCACACAACCCTTCCAAGTTTAAATGATAGATAGATAGATAGATAGATAGATAGATAGATAGATAGATAGATAGATAGATAGATAGATAGATAGATAGATAGATAGATAGATAGATAGATAGATAGATAGATAGATAGATAGATAGATAGATAGATAGATAGATAGATAGATAGATACTACAGTAGAGCAACTACATTGAATATTTGTACTTCAAATTCATTTGTCACACAGGAAAATTATAAGTGAACCAAAAGAAAGCTAAACTGTGGTTACAAATACTGAAAAACATATACGCAATACTGACCAGTTACATAACATTCCCTTATAAACATTTGAACTTACAACCTGATGCCCAGGTTATTTGTTTTAAGGGATAGTTCACCCAAAAATTAACATTTTGTTATTACTTAACCTCAAGTTGTTTCAAACCTGTACGAGTTGAACACAAAAGAAAATATTTTATAGAATGTTGTTAATCAGACAGTTGACAGCACCCAATGACTTACATAGTAGTAAAAAATACTATGGAAGTCAATGGGTACCATCCTGGTTACTAACTGTCTGGTTACTTTAAATACATATATTTTTTGTGTTCAACAGAAGAAAGAAACTCACACAGGTTTGAAACAACATGAGAGTGAGTAAATGATGACAAATGCAGAACAGTTCTTTAAATGCAGAACAGTTCTTTAGTCGCATCTACTGTATACAGCATTTCAGAAAAGTTTAGCTTTAGTGCAGCACTCTCTCTGAAGCTGACCAGCCATAATGAACAACGTATATCTGTGCTTGTGTGTATTTGCCTCATGAACAGTCCAGAGTATCTGGATATTCCAAGGTCAGTGCGGATAACATATCCAAATCCTCCAACAGATAAAACATAGGCTAGTTGATCTGGCTTCTATCAAAATATGTGTGGAGAGGACCATGAGAAAAACACAATCACATCACAGCCATTCATTCAAGTTAACATGATTAACATCACTTTGATTGCATTCTTAGCTAGACATGAAATTTTGACCTCAGGGGTCTGAATATGACACCTTCTTAGGGCTCCTGTAGTGATGAAGCAGATGATGGTGGTGGACGAGATCAGTGACCGCAGTTCCCACAAACAGAAGTGTCGCATTTGACCCCTGCATCAACAGAGACACACATACACACAATTATATGCATTTTAATGATATCTAAAAGGTTTTAGCGATGTGCTCAAAAAATGTGACCACAATTGATGCTTTTAAATGATTTTAAATGTCAATTTTAACTAGATTTAAGATAGTTTCTCAATCATAGGTGTGAAGTTACACCTCAGAAATGTTTACAGGAATCCAAGTTCTCATGTATTTCAACATTATTCCTGACAGGCATTTTTTTAGCTAAAATACAAAACTAAACTAAACTCAACAGTTCTGGTCGTTCATTTAGCCTACACGACAACAGCATTTTTGGGGGTCTGAAAACACAAACTTTTGAAAACAGGATTCAAAGTGCAAGTTTTTGAAAACTATACCGTTATCGTCACCGTGTAAACTAAAAAAACGCAAATTTGTGAAATTGCTGACATCATGCACACGAGTATTAAACGTTCAGTCTATAGGTGCGTCGTTTTTCTTTACAAAGTGGCATCGCCAACAACTGGACAGAAATGAAGAATACAGCGTTTAGTCGTTTTTCAACTAACAGGGTCGGGGATCGTTTGGACAACGGGGTCGTCTGTATGAAAAGAAGAAGAAAAAAATCAGTTTTTAGTACATCACTGCCCTGTAAACACATTAGAAGAAAAAGTTCTATATAGAACCATTAAGGTTCTGTCTGGTGCTTCATATATAGAACATTTGAGGGGTTCCCATCATGGGATCATTTTATGGATTTAGTTCTATATAGAACAGCATGAAACCTTTTTTTTCTAAGAGTGTAGATTGCAGATACGGCATTAAAATGTAATACATGTGATAAACCTGACTAACCAGAATGAGAGGGTGTCATTTCTAACCTAATTTGGGGGATTTCCTCTAACTTAGTTTAACACCCATGTGATTATGAGCCGATTAACACGTGATTGTTACACATTCACACATTTTAATTGTGTATTTGCCCTCCAAGATGAAAGAGCTGAATGTGTGTATTTGAGATTGGGATTTGCACATCAAATATCCCTTATTAGCTGCCAAAATAAACTTTGTGGGCTAATTCCACAACACACTGTAATTCACACACAACTGTTCTATGCATTTAAAATGCAGCTCACTCACATTATGTAATGTGAGGGGGGTCTCAAAAGCTAGATTTGTGGCTAGACTTAGTGGCGTGAATGGCTCTTCACATGCAGTTGAACTTCATTAGCAACAATAAGCTTCACTTGTCACCATCTGAATACACATCACATCTGAAGGATCATGGTGCTTAAACTACAACACACAAAATAACTAATATTTGTGACCATCAGAGGTGAAAGTAATTTCCTTTCTGTTTATTGTTTTAGTTAAATCATTCAGGATGTGTCACATTTGCTTCGCTTATTATGATGCAGCCCTGTGCCAGATTCAATAGCTTTGCATTTACAGGATTCATTGAAACAGAACATATCAGACATTCTCTGGTTGCAAAGCATTTTAAACAGGGAACAGATGTGAAAATATCCAATGAGGGTTAAATATAATCCAAAAACTGGTACAAATCCATTATGAACAGTTTCGCCCTTTAGTTCTACTCTTAACTTGTATTGTTTTCTGAAGGAGCCTGAATGTTGGGGAATGTATCAGTGCTTAGAATCAACTACTTTGGCAGTGCAACAGTTGTGTATCACAGGGTAATATTTTGATATTTATACCATGGTTCTGAATGATTACCATAGTATTTACAATATGCATGGAAATAGAAACCACTGAAGATTAAAGAACACCAACTGGCGTACATGTCCAGAAACCTTGATAAACACTACTACCGCCTACATGCTAAGGTTTGTTACTAAGGTTAAAATATTTTAAAATGTCAAATGTTATTCCAGTAATGGCCAGACTGATTTTTTTTAGCATCATTACACAAGTATTCTCTTCAGTGTCACGTGATCCTTCAGAAATCATTATAATATGCTGATTTGCTGCTCAATAAACATTTCTTCTCATTATCAATGATGAAAATCCTTTTTCTGCCTTATTCTTTCTTCAAAAGAACAGCATTTATTTTAAATAGGGTGCAACATTTGTGTTTTTGACAGTGTAAAGGTCTTTACACTATTGATAAATTTAATGCATCCTTGCAAAATAAAAAGTATGTGGTGTATGTCCAAAAAACATGGTATTACCATAGTAAGAGTGTGGTAAAAATATCCATAGTCTTATTACAAAATTGTCGTAAAACAGTCATAAATCTACAAACTATAACTAGCCTATATTCACGCGTGAAACAATGCGGATGGAAATGTTTACTTTTTTGCTTTTGAGTAGGCCTACTACTGCATGCTGTTCTTTTACACACGAAGACGTTGCTGACATCTAGTGGCAGGTTTTTGGATTATACTTGGATTTATCAAATTAATCCTGGGAGCATGTTGGGATATGTAGGCTAGTTTTCCAAGCACGTTAGACATATTCATGTAGTGATGTGTTTGTTTGCTTTATGCCAAATATGCCATATAATTCTCTCTTTCCTACATTTAGGTGGTAGAAACCATAAATTAATTAGTGAAATACTATTTGTGTCATATTATAGCTAGATGACGGTATTATGACTTCTATAAATATGTAATTGACCATAATGTACATTTTAATGCCACTTAGGCTACAACTTACCTGGAAATGATCAAGCGCGCTCCCGCTTCTCTTCATCTGAGGCGATATCGATGTCACGCCATATTGAAAGCGTCAAAACGATATTTGTTGTTTGAATTTCGTAATAAAACTTAAAAAAAAAAAAAAAAAAAGCTGAGGCTTTTTGTGATTTAGCCCATTGTCGGTGTCCTCTTTGCTCCGTGATGTTTTTTCACTGCATGAGAAAATGGACGTGTGGTGCGAGAGCGCTGAATGCGCGAGAGTTGGCACTGGCAGTCGTTATCGTGTAACGTTAGGCCTACGTCTTTACATTAGCCTACATAAAATAGCAAAATAAATATTAATACATTTATATTGTTAAATACACAACAGAAAAATTTGTTAGGCTATTTCTGGCTGCTGCAGTAGCCCCTACGTTTTGTAATAGCCTGTCATTTTATAAAACTGTTCACTTCAAATGTTAATATTTTAAGGCTATTTAGCTGACATTATACGTAATATATTTATTTCTAATAATGTTTACAACATAACTGACTACAATGTTTAAAACTATTTAGCCGTTTGTATACATTTGATTAACTGCAGTTACGGCTTTTTTAAGAAATTGTACAGTCATTATTCAGATGTAATTCTATAAGCATGAGGATACCATACAATTTTAATATAGCCTAATATTTAAAGGAAAACATTAGCCTACACAAGTTAAGTGACGTCAAAGCCAGTATGACGTAATAAAGAGATTGATTATTTAGAACGTCGCCCGTTAACTCTTTACTCATTTAAGTTTAGCTGATTTATTGTGATTAATACACAACAACAGCTATTCATTATACAGTAGTTCACGAGTACAACTATTCACGGATAGCGAGCAGGTTCACGACCTCCATCACCGTGACCGCACACCAGGCTAAAACCCCAGCAGCAGCACGGCGGAGAAACATCTTCCTCATCGGCCTGACGGGAAGAAGCCTGAAGGATAGGCAGACCAGCTTCCCATCTCTCGTCTGAAGAGGAAGAAAAAGAAAGTGGGCGACTTCAACTTCTTTAAGTGAATTGTTTCTTTCTTCCAGCCTGATCATCCCAAACCCCTTCCCAAAGAAGTCGCTCTGACGATCCTGGCCAGTAAAAAAGGTCCAGCGAAGGACATCATCAAGCTGCTGGACTGGCAGGACCAGCAGAACTTCTACGTCATGGTCCTCGAGCGTTTCTCGCACTGCATGGATGTGTTTGACTTTGTGCAATGCAGCGGCGGCAGCATTGAGGAGAAGTTTGCGCGACTCATCATGTGGACGGCGACACTAGCCACTGATGCGTGCTGTCGCCGTGGTAAACTTTTTACCATGGCGACATCAAATTAGAGAACCTGCTGATAAACGTAAAGAACCGCGATGTCACACTCATTCACTTTGGATCCGCCAATTTCCTGACAGAATCTGCCTACACGAGTTACTCTGGTGTGTATTAGTTCTCAAAACTCTAGTGAATCAGTTAACTCGACACTCGTATGCTAATGGATTCTGAGAAGACATGCTGTGGTAGAGACTTACACATCAGACAAACACTCTTTCCTCCAGGCACAGATTTGTACTGCCCTCCCGAGTACAGAGCGAAGGGCGAGTTTCACGGAAAGCCGGTGACGGTCTGGTCTCTGGGGATCCTCTTGTTCAGAATGCTGTGTAGATACTTTCCAGATAAGTTTCGACTTGTACAGGACCAATATGAACACCTGGTACAAACCTGGCTTGACAGAAGGTGATTTGTTTATTACTTCAAGTACAATTCTGATGCAAAACTTCATAGGCGGCTGTGTAGATAATGCAGGAATTTGTCCCGGGTGTCTGACCTGAAGATCTCACAGCTTAGAAGAATGAAAGTAGAGCGGATGTACAGTAAAGTTTACGGTAATAATCACACGTCTCTCCATCTTTCTCACAGAATGCTGCGAATTTATCTGCTCCCTTCTGCAGCAGAAGCCAGAGCGTCGGCTTGATCTGGACAGGATTGTTCACCACAAATGGTTTTAGGTACTGAGCCATGAGCTAAAAACTATTTAAGGTGTATTTTGAAAATCCACCTGTTCTAAGTGCTGCTCCAGGTGTAAAACCAGTCACAGCAACTCCGGAAGCGTCATCTATTCAGAAGATCTCTTTCCGTTTGATGAAAAAAATCCACCACAAACAAGAGCTCAGGATGAGATGAAGGACCTGAGACGGAAACATCCAGGAGAAGTACCGACGGTAAATGACAACCATGTTATGAGAATATTGAACTCTATATGTAGTTCTCCAACATTGCACATTTTGAATCAAACACACTTGATTCTGGTCATCAGATCATTAGTAGAGACTCCAAGACCTGAAGTGGGTGTCAGACAAAGGCCCTGTCCCAAATGAAAAGCAAAGCCCTCGTGGTCTTCAGTGCGGACCACAGAACCCTCAGTGCGGGTTCGGCAGAAGTGCGCATCGAGGGCGTATAGGGGTCACTCGTGAGCACAGTTCTGAAACCTACAATGACAAATGGGACACCCTACGGTCTTGTCAAGTGCACATGAAGTGTGCCATTTGGGACAGGCCCAAAGGATTGTTGTGCAGCAATTCGTTGTGAATCTTTAGAAAATGATTTTACATGGCAAGTCACCAAAATGTATAAATTGGGGAGAGTCAGTAATAAGTCAGTATAATACATTTCCTTTATTTATTAAAATAAACAGAAAATAGTACAAACTTTGCTGAAGTGATCGTTTTGGAAAAGTATTAGAAATAATGCAAAATGTAGTACTTTAGCTAAAGTGTTTGTATCAATATAATGGGTGCCTTTTGCCCCATCCTGCTGATTCTTTTACCTCCAGAAAGCAATAAGGCCCTCCTCGCCACCTCGCACATTTATATGATTTTTTAGGTAAAACACACCACCCCAAAAAAATGTTGATCCATCAATATTCAATTAAAACATAGGACAAGGTATTTTTTGCTAAATACAGTTTATGGACACTGAATGGCTTTTCTGAGGTAATTGTACTGTAACATTACGTGACATTGTATATAGGCTACATGTTGAAACTGCATGAGAAAATGAACGTGTGGTGCGAGAGCGCTGACCGACTCATAAACATTAAATTGCCATTAAAGTGAAATTAATGAATCTAAACATAGGCTAAAAATGCTCATGTAAAAGGAAAATGTCAGACGGACTTAGACATTTTGCATCTGAAATGTGTGTGTGCGTATATATATATATGCATAGTACAGTACAGTTAAGCATACACACACACTTTTAAGGAACATAGTAATAAATATAATTCAAAAATTGTAATCAACACCAATGTAGGATCTGTAAATATCCAAAAAAGGACAAGAACAAAGGAAACTATTTTAATAATACGTTTTATTATAAATACATATCAAATATAGTTTTGTATTTACAGAGAACAGACATGGACAACACATACAACTTAAATTATAAGAATATCAGGATTAACTTGGGTTCACATTTATTGCTTTCACAAGATAGGATGCCAAACATCCACATCAATTTACTGTACACAAAACAGTAGTAGGTATCATTTTTGCTTTGGATGTGATGGAGATGGTTCTGCTGTCAGCTCCAGTAAGCTTGAGGAACAAGATGATAGCCTAAGTTTCTCCCATAAACCTGAAATAGAGGATAAAGAATGGATTAAAGACATCTCGCATCAAAAAAAAAAATATATAATTCAATTTTACATTTTAAAATTAAAATACATTCAAAATTTAGAAAACAGTTGTTTTAAACTCTAATAATATTTCAGAATATTACTTTTTTTACTCAAGGATAGACCAGGTACATATTTATCACATATCTACAATACAAATTTAAAAATATAACATTTGAAAGTATTATTTACATACCTGGTATGTCTGTGTTGATTGAGCACACTGTTGTGACTGGAGGAAGCCGTCTATATTTGCAGAGACGTTTTGCTCTGTTAAATGTTGCTGTGGATACTGATCCACACATTGCACTGTATGACTTGGTCTTCCCTCACACTGTCCATCACAGTGACCGCGACACTGTCCCGGCCCGACACAATCTCCAGCCGTAGACCTGCACTGAAAATAGCCAACGATCTCTGGAGAATATGAGTTGTGCTTCCTGTGGGTCAGTTCTTCTTCACCCAGACCCAGCTGAGCTGACAGAAACGAGATGTAGCCTATGGTGAGCCGTAGCGTCTCGATCTTGGTCAGGGTTTGGCCCACGGGAGCTACGGACGGAGGCAGGTACGTCCTGAGATGGTGGAGGGCTTTGGTCAGATCCCTCATCCTCAACTTCTCCTTCTCACTGGCGCTTTGCCGTTGCTCGCTCGGGTTCTTCAGCTTTAACCTGCGCTTTCTCTTGTCGACGCATGTCGATTTGACTGATTTGGAGCATGCAGGCTGGATCCGGAGGGACGGGGAGAAGCCCTGGTCTGTCGAGACGGTGTCCGGAGAGGAAACGCTGTAGAACTCCGACTCCGAGCTCGAATAGATCCACTGGTTCTGCTGGCTGTGGCTTGAGCTTTCCATATTGTGGCTCTGAGTGTGAATGAAGGCTGGACTGAGGGCTGGAGGTTTATATGTGGGACTCAGAGGTGCGAGGTGACACCTCCGCAGGCTTACGGTAGCCATCGCCGTCTCTCAGACCACAGGACTCGGCCTGAATCTGTCTGGGAAAGGCTTGGAGGGGCCACAGGAGCAGAGGTGTGAATTTTGACTCCTCTTCAAAACAACAAACCAGTGCAGCTATTCTTCCAGTGAACTGATCTTGTGCATCTGACCAAACAATGTATGGTTTCTCTTTAATCTATTTAAATGTTTCCATGAAATTAATCTCTGATAAATCGCCAACAAATGGGTGAAAAAAAGTATTCAATTCTGTATGTGTAAAATCTCACATACAAATCTGTCATAAAGTAATCACACCAATAAACATCTAATGTTAAAATTGTAAAGAAATTAATTATTTTATTTAGCAAGCATCAAATTCATGTAAAGTTACAGTAAAGGCAAAATATTTATACTTCAAATAAATGCTGTTCCTTTGAACTTTCTATTCATTAAAGATTCCTATGAAAATGCTGCATGGTTTCCAAAAATACTGTTTTCAATGTTCGTATACTAATATGAAATGTTTCTTGAGCAGCAATTCAGAAGGCTTTCTGAAGGATCATGTGACACTGAAGTAATGATCAGTTTTTTATCAATTAAATGCAGCCTTGGTGAGCATAAGAGACTTTTTTCAAAAACATTAAAAAAATCATACCAACCCTAAAATTTTCAACGGTCAGTAACAATGTTTCAATAGTAATTTTATATGTTTAGTTTTAGGTTAAACTAGAAAGGTAAAACATTTGAGCCGAGTCATTTGATAAATTTCACTAAAGTAAGCAGCCTATTATATATTATATTTATGATACAGTCCCAATCCTCAGCACAATAATTAGCCTATAAGATTTATAAGAATTATAATCATGCTAATTGTCTGTACGGGGTTGTATTTCAAAGAGCTAAGCAGAGTAACTGACCTTAATGATGTTTAATGATGCTTAATAAACTCCATTAGCAGATTGCACTTGAGGTGTGACATTCACACAAACTGGCGACCAGTTTTGCAGTTTAGTGGTCGAAATAGTCATTTGCTCAGTGAAGTGGGTCTCATTCAGAGATTCAAAGTGATAATGAGAAGAGAAAAAATATATGATGGATTTATCAGTGTAAGAAATAACCTTTTTAATAAAAATAATTAGCCTATATTTATATATTTTATTTCATTTAATTAAACAAACAAATTTATATTTTAAATAAAATGAATGTGAAAATATAACATGAATTTACAATATGCAGACTGCCGTTCCAAAAAATGTGAGGTCTGTTAGATTTTTTTACAGCATTTGAAAGAAGTATCTTATGCTGACTGCATATTTTGGATTAAAAAATAGGTAAAAACAGTAATATTGTGAAATATTACAATTTACACGGTTTAAATTAAGCCTTCATAAATCATTCTAATATTGAGCACTGACTGAGGACAAGTTCAATGTATTTATTTAGATTACAATAGATTGGATATTTGCATTTAGATTGAAATAGATTGGTTTAGTGCTAAAACAAAGTTCAGTAAAATATTTTTTGTGGAAATCCTGATATGTTTTGTAGGGTTCTATAATTAACAGAAAGTTCAAAAAAGCAACATTTCTATTGGTAACAAAAATATTTTGTAGCATTATGCCTTTATTGTCACCTTGAATGCATCATTGCTGAATAAAAGTACTAATTTATTAAGGCGTCTCAAAATCAGTTTATAGAATTGTACCCTAATGTGAATTGTGGCGTGTGCTTGTTAGCCTGTTGCCATGTGGTTGCTAGGGTCTTCTGGATGATTGTTGAGGGCGTTTACTTACTGTTTTGATTCCGTATGAAACTACTGGAGAGCCTTGAACGCATGAGCAGGAATGCCAGACAATTCAATGCGCAGAAGCCCGCGTCTGCTGGAAAGTCAGGTAAAATACACGATAGCAGTTGATCCATGAATAGCACCTGGTGAGAATGTGTGTCATGGCGTTAGTGGTCGCGAGACTCCAAGAACGTCGATGCAGAAAATTAAAGTGTGTAGCTTGACATTATGCGCCAGAGAATGAGAGAAACAAGCATGAAGCCATGTTTCGAATGTAGTCTTTGAACTTCCGGTTTTTTTTCAGTAGCTATGTATCTATGGCATCGCTGTTGTGTCGAAGAGTAATAAGCTGGTGAAGTGGATTTAACGTTACTTATTTTAACAAGTTATAATTAGCATTGTAAGGTTTGAAGGATGTCATTACAAATCTCAGTAGACCGGGAACATTTTAAAACGAGCGGTTCATTCATTAATCTGTAAGATATCTTACCTTCAAGCGGAATTAAACCTGAAGACAGAAAACAACGAGCGCAGCGCTGAAAATGGGCTAATTTAGTAACTTTTCTGTAATCTTTGCAGGACTGTGAAATGAAAAGTGTGCAAAGTAACATATTTTAGCAACTGTGTGAAAGTAAATAGCGCACAACAGGCACAATACCACCCATAAAGAATATATTAATTCTAGTCTATTAGTTAATATATTAGTCATTTTCAAATCCCTCCGTTTTTACAGTCCACACTACAACGCGAAAACTACATTTTCAAACCGTCTCAGTGTGGACGGAAGGCCAAAAACAGAGAGAAAGAAAGTAGAGGTATAAGGCCAAAGACGCAACAAGAAAAATCTCAACAAAAACTAAATATCAAAAGACCAGAATGCCACTTTGACTCTACGGGACTGTCCTGGATGTGTGTGAATAAAATCACAAGGGGAAACTAAATCAGTCTCACCGAACAGCTTCTCCATATTAGCCACCATAATGACATTTCCAAAGATGTTCTCATGTCAACCACCCTGGGTTTTTTAAATGATACCAATTAGCATTTAATAGTTTTGATTTGTTTGCCCTCCTAGCTATAATGTAACCAAGATCCATTTCTTGAGAACTAATTCTCTGATGACCTCTGTAACCAGCGCTGTGACCTCCAGGCCACCCTCTCTGTGAGAGTGAATGAGCAGCGTGCTAGATTTGGCACCTCCTCACTGCAGAAGAATGAGTGAAGCTGGCACCTGTGTGTGTCTTTTCACTTTCTTCAAATCAAACTCCCACAGAAACTCAACTAAAATATATATTCCTTGTGCTTTTGTGCAGGGACAGCATATATGATAATGCATTTGCACATTTGGCAAATTTGCATGTTACCATGCTTTGATTTTTACTGTGCCCTGGTGTAGCAAAGTGTTGCCAAGTGTAGCAAAGTCACACCATTGGTATGAAATGTGACAAGCAATTTAATCACAGGGTTGATATAAACCAAGAAACACATTGTGCATGAATAAAACTGTCATTGCACAAGCAAATTCATTTGAATCACTGAAAATAATGCGGATGATGGTTGCCTAAAGAAATAAAATGAGCTGTGCTAAGAGATAAACATTATGCAGCTAAAAACAGAGTTTTATTTAGGAAATTAAAACGAAAATTAATAATAGAAAAATGAAGAGTTGCATAAAATGCACAGCAATTAATCTAGTAAATCTGGTGAAAGACTTATCTAGATTTTTGTTTCACACCTTTGCATAAATACATGACCATCACAAGAGGTGTGACTTATTCACACATGTGCCTTGTTTTCACAAGTGCCTTTCCATGTGCCCATACTCACAGAAAAGCATGGGAACTTTATCCAAGACAAAATACTGTGGTTTTCCCATTTTAATATATTGTGGTGGGAAGAACATGAAGCACTGAAGAGCAAATATAATGTTTTCAATATATTTTATTGTTATACCATCACAAACCAGGACAAACAAAACAAAAAGGTAAACTGATCTTTTCTTATTTGAACATGAAATATAAAAAGATTTTCTTTTAGATTTCTCTTGACATAAAGTTGTTGTTGCATTTAATCAGTGTTGATGTATAGGAGATGTATAAGAGTATTTGAATAGCCTTTTCTGTGGTCAAAAGTGGGAGAAAAAGTAGAAAGTATAATTTGTGAACAGAGACAAATAAAATCAAAATCACACAATCTACATATTTTCTCACAGGAAATGAGCATTATACATACTTCACATACAAGTCAATTTTAAAAATGTCTATTTTAATACAAACAATGTAATTTTGATGTAGCGTGATCGTCTTCTAATGAAAGGCATGACAAATAATAGTTGAAAAGATGGGAATCCAAGAACGTTAGAATTAAAACACAGTGAAAATGTAATTGTCTAATGTGAAATAAATATATACCACAGTAGTTAACAAAATACAACACAACAAAAACTAGCTGATGACCAAAAGTTGGTGAGCGGATTAAGTTGGAGATGCAAAACTCAATTTTTACATAATAAAAGTAAAATGCAGAGATCTCATTAAAAGATTGAACTTACAGTCAAAGTTGTTATTTGTTCCAATATAAAAAGGGAATTTGATATCACTACTCGCCTCTAAATCATTTTGTAGCAAAGATATTGCCCCATATTTCCACATTTTGGATTTCTTACTCAAAATACAGCCACTGTGAACAACATACACATCTACATCTTTAAAAGTAATACTATGAAAGTACGGTAATACTACAGTACAGAGGTTCTAACATAACACTGTTTCAGCTTCACATGATTCAGCCCTTTCCCTGTCAGTGTTCATCAGTCTAAGCATGCGGTCATCCAGTGTCCAGCTGGACCGAACGCTGAGGCTTTGAGGAGTTTGGCTTTTTCACTGAAGAATGACCTCCCGAGTCTCAGGTAGCTTAAATGCTAGCAGTCCTCCGCACACTAGCGCTGAGAAGGACAGGATGATCGGGATAATCTTGGTGATGCCGATAAACTTGCCAAAGATGAAAGTGCTAAGGATAGCTGCCAGTTTACATGTGCCATTCAGCACACCAAAAGCTGTGGCTCTGAGGAAACAAGAGATGGATTAATGAGCAAAGTATGGAAGATAAGTACATACTTTACACTCTTAAAAACAAAGGTTACCAAAGGGGGTTTTCGCAGTCATGCCATAGAGGAACTATCTGTGGTTCCACAAACCTTTCAGTGATTACGGTAGTTCTTAAAAGAACGATGTTTTTCTCAATTTATTTAATCTTTTCCACGATAAAGAACCTTTTGTGAAATGGTCAGTGAAATGGGAAGTTTGTGAAATGGGAAGTTAATTCCTTCTTTATGGAATTATCAGTCCCAATAAACAACCTTTATTTTTGTAAGAGTGTATGGAATAATTGAGGCTTTGAGACATAGAAGTCCAGCAGGAAAACATTGAAGAAAAAAAGAAAGAAAAAAAGAGCATCTTTACCAATTTTCAGATAAAAACATTGAAAAACAATTAAAGGGTTAATTCACCCAAAAATTAAAAGTCTAGTTTCGGTGGAAGAGTGACCTCTGACCCGACGCATGACGTATTGACGAACGCAGAAGCGCAGAGGATAGAGCAAAACAAAACAAAACAAAACACTGTTCACGAATTAGAAGTCTAAAACGAGAATTTTTAAAGAGTAATGTCAGAAGAGCTTGAGTTTGTTGCCCAGCCATTTTGAACCGTGAGAGTCGTCTACTCTCACCGAAGCCTACTTTACTCCTACATCCTACATCATGCTTCGGGTCAGAGGTCACATTTCCGCTGGAACTACTCTAATGAACGCACAGAAGGACCTTACCAGTGATTACAGTTTTTAAAAGTTATAATTATGGATATTTTCCCACAAAAACGCATTGCTTTGCTTCAGAAGGCCTTCATTAACCGCCTGGTGCCGTATGGATTACTTTTATCATTGATGGATTCGCTTTTTGGAGCTTCACAAACTCAGGCTTTATTTACTTCCATTATAAAGCTTGGAAGAGCCAGGATATTTTTTATGTAACTCCGATTGTGTTTGGCTGAAAGAATATAGGCCTACACCTAGGATGGAGTAAATTACGGGATCATTTCCTTTTTGGGTGAACTAACCCTTTAAGATAGAATAACATATTGAGCATACTTTTATCTCTTACATTATTTCATATATTTCTCATAATTTAATTTGCCTTAAAGACATGTTGCGCCAGCTCAAACAAAGGTCTATTGCTAAAAGTAAAAATATGTTGCTTTAAATTTGACAACAGTAGCAAAAGGATTTGAATGATCTAAATCAATATAAAAGATTATCACTGCTATTAAATTTAGAAATAAATTAATACTTTAATTCATTAAGGATGCATTAAATTGATCAAAAGTGACAGTAAAGACATTAATAATGTTACAAAAGATTTTGGTTTTAAATAAATGCTTTTGACCTTTTTATTCATCAAAGAATCCTGACAAAACATTTCAGATTCCACAAAAAATGTTAAGCACCGAAACCGTTTTCAACATTCATTGCTAATAATAAGATTCTTTCTTGAGCATCACGTCAGAATGATTTTATCTTTACTTTATATTTATTTTAAAAATACTGATACTTTAAAATAGAAAACAGTTGTTTTAAAATGTAATAATATTTCACAACATTACAGTTTTTTTACTGTATTTTGATCAAATAAATGCCGCCTTGGTGAGCATAAGAGACTTCTTTCAAAAGCATTAAAACATCTTTTGAACGGTAGTTTAGTTCAACACGTAAATGCAGTTTTGAGAAAGAACTCAAAGGTTGAAAAGCATCTGCCTTGTATTAATTCTACGTATCAAAGATGTCTTTTGGTGATGGATCTTTTTGTACCTTTTCGAGGCAGGATAGAGCTCCACAGTGATGACCTCGATGCCATTCCAAGCCGCCGCACTGGCTGCGAAGAACAGGCACTGGAACAGGACGACAGCCCACTGACTGAAGCACAGGAGCAGGAAGAAAGTGCAGACAGCGGAGCCTAACATGGATGCCCCTGCAAACAAAGATACATCATTTACATACTATCAACACTTTGAAAGTTATTGATAAAGCCGTTTACTGTTACAGTGCTCCTATAATGCTATTTTAAAGGCTCCTAATTTTGTTTTGGAGGTCTCCTACAATAGATTTGCATGCATCCAAAGTCAATAACACTTTAATTTTCTCATAATATACATTGCACATCCCCTCTATTTTCACTGTGTCTGAAACGGCTCGATAAAAGATTCAATCTATAAACTCCTCCTTTCTGAGAGCCTACTCTACTCTGATTGGTCAGATGGCCCAGTCTGTTGAGATTGGTTTATTCCTTACAGTGTGGATTGGAAACTAAACGTCCATTGCCATATCTGAATTTCAGCTCTGGATCTTCTTCAGCGCTCGATACACAGTGGCGTTGGTTTTTACTGCATCAATTCTAGTGCGAGTCCTCCTTCTTTTGAAGTGCATGCAAAGTAGATCCGCAGCACAGAAAACAGCATTTTCTCAGCATGTCGACAACACGAACCAAACTCTTCCAGTCTCAGCTATAACCACAGTGTTTGAGGGTAGGGCAAAGTAGACATTGTTCACGGGCAGCCAATGAAGACCATAGGCTGGCATTATGCAAATTTGTTACAAACCTACGTAGATATGTTACGGAAGTGAGATTGGAATTGCTGACGACTCATTTCAGAAAGTTCAGAATCGCTTCTTTCATGTAGGAGACATAACTTTGTGGTGCACATTGATCTTTAAAATTTTGCAGACCTTTTACATTCATAAACAACTATATCACACACTGCATTAAAGGTCAAATAAAAAAAAGCATAATGGGGGACTTTAATATAAGCTATTGCATGTAACCACTCACCTATAATTTTAAGTCGTCCTATTTTATCCATTAATAGACCCGCTACGATGTTGCCAGGTATCACAGATAAACTGCCCAGGAAGCAGACTAGATAGATCAGGATGTCATTTTCCTCCTGAAAATTTAGATGGCAGCCTTTTTTGGGGTGCAGAAATGTCGTATTTTCCAGCTTACAGTTAAAAAACTTGGAATCTTTCCACAGGTCTGTAAGGCACAAGACAAAAATATTGGAAAATGACAATTAATGAAAGGAAAACCCAAATAAGCATTCAAAAATGTAATAGGATGAAGGTTAGTATATAAAGTAAATATGAATTGCATACCAGTATTGTAGAAGACTGTGTTTTTAAGGGTGCAGTTCTCAAAGAAGGTCTCTGTTGATCTGACGTCCTCAAAATAACAGTTCTCAAACAGGGATTCCTCAAACTTCACGTTTTTTATTTCTATGTTGATAAACCTGCGTGTAAAGGAAATAAAACTGACTGCTCAACCAATACACAACCGTGCAAAAGTTTGGGGTCAGTATATTTTTTTAATTAATGCTTAATTCAGCAAAGATACACTACATTAATCAAAAGTGACCGTAAAGACATTTATACTGTTACAAAAGATATCCATTTTAAATAAATGCTGTTCATTTGAAAATTCTATTCATCAGAGAACCTTGAAACAAATGATCATGGTTTTCAATATTTCTAATAATAAAAAATATTTCTTGAGCAGCAAATCAGAATGATTTCTGAAGGATCATGTGACACTGAAGACTGGAGTAATGATGCTGAAAATTCAGCTTTGCCATCACAGGAATAAGTTACATTTATTTTAAATTATTTTAAGTTATTTTAAATTGTGAAACTATTTCACAAATTTACTGTAATTTTTATCAAATAAATGCAGCCTTGGTGAGCATAAGAGTCTTTCACATTATTTCAACATTCAAAAATCTTAATCTTTGAACAATATACCTGCATTAGGTCTTTATTCTATAAAACATCATACTTTATATACAGAGACAGACGGACAGTTAAGCTGGTAATCTGACATTGTACTATTATGTAAGTGAATAATGAAGTAAATGTACCTGTCGTGGATATACTCTCCCTCTCTGTGGACCTGATTTTGTAGAGTGAAGTTAAAATGAAAGCGTTCCACTTTCTCACGATGGAAGATCTTGACGTTGGACTCGTAATCCTCAAACTGGAGGTACTTGATCTGGTCAGGAAACCACGCTCCCAGGCCATAATAGCTGTGTGGTGGAAGATTGATTAATACTATTATTTAGTACTGAGTTGAGATCATTATATACATGCTCCAGACACAATGGCGACTTAGTATACTGCCTCCTGAAATTTCCTCATTAGGCAGCATGAAATGTAATTTTCATTCAAAAGTCAATCCCACAATGCACATGTAGTCAAAAAAGAAAAGAAAAAGAAATGCAAGTCCATTGTGATGGCTGAACCAAGAAAAATCTTGATTGTTGAAAATGTTGAATTTATTTATAAAATAAACTTAAAATTCATTCTACATAGAAAATATCTCTAAATATTAAATAAGTGAGTGCTATGCAATTAAGCATAAACATATAGGGCACAAATTTAAACGCCCATCTTTCTTTTTCTGTAAAAGAATTCTGTGAACACTTTGTGAACATTAAATTTATCAAGCATGACAACACAGTCATTCATAATGCTACAAAATATTTCTATTCCAAATAAATGCTGTTCTTTTGAACTGTTAATTCCTCAAAAAATCCACACTTTAAGTAGCACAACATTTCAACGTTTCTTGAGCAGCACATCAGCATATTAGAATGATTTCTGGAGGATCATGTGACACTGAAGTCCTGAGTAATGATGCTGCAAATTCAGCTTTGCCATTAAAGGAACACACTGACTTTTTGAGACTTTAGCTTATTCACTGTATCCCCCAGAGTTAGATAAGTCCATACATACCCTTTTCATCTCTGTGCGTGCCGTAACTCTGTCTGACGCACCCACTGCTAGCCTAGCTTAGCACAAAGACTGGAGGTAAACGGCTCCAGCTAACCGTATACATACTGGGAACTATATTCTCAGAAGGCGAAGCACTGCTACTTCTGCGGAGTGATTTGCTCGCATCACCTGAGAAGCCCTGTGGTGAGGAGCAGAGAGTTCGCTCAGAGTGTTGCGCTAATCACTCCGCAGAAGTAGCAGTGCTTCGCCTTCTGAGAATATAGTTCCCAGTATGTATACGGTTAGAAGATGGCTGTGTCGTATGTGACCTTGTTATTTGTACACTCTGTGACTATACAAATCACAACATGTAAATAGGAAAATGTTGGCTTTATTTAGTCACTTATTGGGAGCAGTATGCTAGCTGGAGCCATTTACCTCCAGTCTTTGTGCTAAGCTAGGCTAGCGGTGAGTGTGTCAGAGTGTGTTACGGCACGCACGGAGATGAAAAGGGTATGTATGGACTTATCTAACTCTGGGGGATACAGTGAATAAGCTAAAGTCCCAAAAAGTCAGCGTGTTCCTTTAAATAAATAAATAGATAGAATTTCTAAATAAATCGATTTTTTTTTTTTTTTTTTTTTTTATCAAATAAATGCAGCTTTGGTGAGCATAAGAGACTAAAGTGTATTAATATAAATTCTTAAAAATTGTTTAAAATAATTAAAAAGGGCCAATGCAGATCACTCAGAGTTGCTGCCCATGTACAGCAACATAGTGTCGGCCCAGATCCGGGCCACATCTGGTACATGTGGATTCAACGCGTACCAGACGTAGGATGGATCTGGGCCCATACTATGTTGCTGTCCGGGTAGTGTGTAACCCCACCGGTTTGACTCGCACCGCTCTGAGCGGGATTCGAACCGGCATCACTGTTTCAGTATGGCTTCACGCTGTACCCTCTAGCGCCAATCGCTAGTGCACCTCTTGATGCTAGGGGAGTAAGGTTTATCCACACAGCTCTTTACCTGTTACAAGAGCATTCCAAATCCACCACTAATGACATTATATGACCGTTAGGATAGGCAACATAGAGAGTATGCTGCAAGAAGCTCACTAAAGCAGCAACATTTGAAGGTTCTCTATCAAGAGCTGCTCACCTGAAGGCCATCGTAAACCACACAATGGTAATGAACAAACTATGGAGTCTGAGATCAGGGGCAGCCAGTGACATCATGTTCTTCATGACCTTTTGGAGAACAATGGAAACAATCACTTCATTTGTGTTAGCAAAACAAGAATCTTAAGACCCAATCTGCAAATGAAAAATTGCAAAAATGTTATTAAATTACTATTTTCTTAACAAAATGTAGGTGGTGCTTGCCATGCAAGGGTGGTTGCCATGAAAAGTATTTCTTTGTGTATTTTTAAAGATTTTTATTCACGTTTCAATCTTTTTATCATTTGCCAGACAAAAACTGTAATTCCACTCGCTTAGATAGGTAACCTCACAGCTCTCCTCAACAAGCTTCACACTTTTAGCTATCATTCAGGTCTGAAGCTCAAATGATGCAGAACGAGAAAGAAGATGGTGGCAGACACTGGATAAACCTCTGGAGTTGTATTATGTTAGCATACCTGTTTAACCAGGGTCAGGTGTCTGACCGTGAATCTCTGAAAGGCAGTTCCAGTTTCACTCTGAATCTCTATGAACTCGTCATCTTGTGTTTCAGGTATTTTAAGCTGCGAAACCTGAAACAGGGAGATATATTTCATAGTTAAGACCATGTAAGATGAGCCATTTATCAAGTGTCGCCAATGCAGTTACTAATAAAATCATGACTTTACTCAGAAAACTCATCACAGATGCAGATCTAGGATTAATTCTAGTAGTGTAGAAGTTTTAAATGGACAAGTTTACTTGAAACACTCTTTCTGGCTCTCCCTTTGCCCTCCAGTTGGTGTCGTGGACTTGCCGCAAGACCATCCAGGCCTCGTCGTGTCTTGCAGTCTGAAATTCACAAAAGAGACAATGTTATTATTATTATTTTTTATCTTCGATGTTAATTTTAGTTTCATTTTGAGTAATTTTGTTATGTGCTTTTATCATTTTATTAGTTTATATTTTTAAATATTGCCATTTAGGTTTCATTTATTTTTATATGCGTTTCAGTTTTAGTTAGTTTAACAAATTTTATTGCCAAGGCAACATTTCTAATTTTTTCAATTAATATTTATATTTTATTTTACTTCAACTGTATTTCAATTAACATAAATGCTTTTAATAGTTTTAGTTAATGATAATAATCCAGAAGGGAGATCATTCATTTTGTGTAGCACTGGGTGTCTGCCAACTACACTTTATACAATAAAGAAAATTAATTTATGCCGTAAAGGTGCAGTAAGCAATTTCTGAGAAACACTGTTGAAAGTGGATCGGACCGAGCAGCACAACACACTTGTAGCCAATCAGCAGTAGGGGGCGTGTCCACTCATGATGGGGGAGGAAAGAGAGTGAGCAAGAGGGAGATTTGAAGAAAGACCATAGAAAGAGAGATGGCTGAGAGAAATTACAAAAGAGAAAAGGTCAGACGAATATTACTGGACAAGGAAGGGTTATGATCAGGCAAGAGCTTTAGGACCCTCGTTTATATTAGAAAAGCTTTCCAGCGCTGGAGGGACGATGCAGTAAGGCCTCAAAACGGATCCTGAGGTTATTGTTGCTCCGCACGTGAGTAACACTGCTTTTGCTATGTTTCACAGAACCAAGGCATGCTGTTGTTGTAATGTTAGCTCTAGTAACAGAACAGTTTTGAGTGTCATTGTTTGTCTGGAGCTGGTGTGCTGTTCGTCATCTTCGCAAAGATTTATTTTGCTTCGCTTCTGCTCAATAAAGAGACTTCCACTCTTGCATTGTGTGTTGTAGAGGTGGTAGAGGTAGAGCAATGAAGGGCGGATGGGTGTATGTTTGGGTTGATTTCAAATGTCAAAATCATTCAACAATGATTCTCGAAAATCGCTTTCTGCACCTTTAAAATGCAATATTTTCCACAATATGCCTATTTACAGTATAAAATGAAATTTCTATAAAATTCTGCATTTTGAGAAGAGAAAAACGAACTAAATAAATAAATAATGTATATAATGTTTTTATTCATAGTTAAAGTAATGATTAATAGCCAGCGTGATCTACTAGTAAACTATCATACACTATATTACCTCCAGGAGGAAACGGGGACTTTCTGGCATGAACACAAGCCCAGCGAGAGCAGCCACAGAGGGAAGGAAACAAACCAGCACAAACACCCTCCAACTGTGGAACTGGAACTCGGTCCCCATACTGAAACCCCAGCCTGCAACAACAAAACAAGCCAAACTCTCAGAAACCTGGATCTTGAAATGTGGTTTTATGTCCCAACAACTTCCGGACAACTAATATAGTTTCTTCAAGTCTACTCTTACACGTGTAGTAATTGCCATTATTAGAAACATTGTAAGGATGTACGATGTATTACCATAATGTGGGATGATTCCCCATGCGGTGAAGGAAGCATACAGTCCTCCGAGCATCCAGAACAAACACAGCCAGCTGAGATGTTCTCCTCTCTTATCTATCTGCAGGAACTCAGCAAAGTACGTGTACACAACAGGGATTGATCCTCCGATCCTGCAGGAGATCATCAGAAACTGTTTCTTGAGATAGAATACAATTCTACCATAAAGCCAGTAAGTGATTCCATCAGTTAACTAAGCTGCAATATACAACCAGACTCTGGTAAATGTGTATGTAAAAAAAAGTAAATATCAAATCATACAAGAACTATATGATACACTACCGTTCAAAAGTTAGGTCAGTTCGATTATTTTTTATAGAAATAACTTTGTTTTTGGCAAGGATGCATTTAATTGATAAAAAGTAAATGGCAGTAAAGACATTTATGATGTTACAAAATATTTATATTTAAAATAAATGCTTCTTTTTTTTTTACTTTCTATTCATCAAATAATCATAAAAAGATGTATCATGGTTTGTACAAACATGGTAGGCAGCACAACTGTTTTCAATATTGATATTAATAAATGTTTGTGTAGCAAATAAGAATGTTTTCAGAAGGATCATGTGCCAGCTTTGCCAGCAATAAATAGCCAGTTTGTTTTAAATTGTAATAATATTTCCCAATATTACAGTTTTTACTGTATTTTTGATTCATTAAATGCAGCCCTGGTGAACACAAGAGACATCTTTCATAAACATAAAACAATATTACTGACCCCAGACATTTGAACGATAGTGTATATGTATAAATACATTCCTGCTGCTTTCTGTGAGTCTCACCCAATTCCCGAGCAGAGCCTGAAGAAGATAAAGAAGCCGTAGCTCTGAGCGAAACAAGACAGGAAGGAGAAGATGCAGTTGATGGCCAGTGCGTAAAGTAAACACTGTCGTCTGCCCAGTTTATCAGCCAGACCCCCCCACACGACAGCGCCGATCATCATGCCCACGTACACTATTAAACCTGGACACAGAGACAAAACACACAGCCAGACAGTTAGATACTGAGGAAGAATAACAGCACATCATATAAAGACTATCTGCTACCTCTGCAATATTTAAAAAACAAATATCACAGGCAACAGTTTCCAGCAAAATGATGCAGGTCATTTACAAACACTATATTGTGTGTGTGTGTGTGTGTGTGTTTGTCCTGCAGAATAAAGAAGGTCATATGGGTTTGGAACGATATGAGGATGAATAAATTATTTTAATTCTGACAGATTTTAATTGTGGGTGAAATAATCTTGAAATCAAAATTGACTATTCTTTTTTTATGGAATATTGCAGTATTTATTATAAACGATTTAGTTTTGCACATCTTTTTTTTAATTATTCATGTGCCCTCGTAATCTTTAATCAAAATAACTTTCCCTCCTTCTTGCAGCGACATCTCTTCTCTTCTCTGATGATGTGTTTACTGGCATGAGGGCGGGGCAACCTGTCACTCATGAGATCCACCAATAGCAAACCACAACCATCCAATCAATTCCCTATGGACAAAGTCAAGTCCTGCCCTACATTTGTTCTTGTTCAAGAAGCTGTTTCCCTCGGATATACGTCACAATGGGTTAAGGGACAGTTTCATGTTGACTTTAAGGTACAGTATAGCTATTTATTAGTTTGGAGAAATTAATTGTGATCTGTTAAAAATGATCCACTTGATTGTGATAAAGAAGCATCAGAATACGACACAACATCCCATCCATGTCTCTCTTGCCTTCATCAATCCTCGGCCGTACACGCACGCACGCACGCACGCACACACACACACACACAGCTAATTCGACTGGGATGAGTGATTATCAGGCACGTGGCAGGGATTGTGAACCTCGACGTGGATTACACACCACTATAGACGGCAACTTTCATCCCTCACTAAAACTTTTCCTGCTTCTCCCTGACTATTGCACGCAATCTAGGAAACATTCTCATTTAACCTGTGCTCTCACTCTGTCACAGGGCTATTTAAAAATAGCATTAAATCTCTCACGTTCAAGTCTCTGATTTAATCAAAAATACAGTAAATACAAAAATTTTTTTTATTTTATTTTATTGAAATAGTATCACAATTTAGAAGAAATGTTTTCTATTTGAATAGATTTTAAAATGTAATTTATTCCTGTGTTGCAATAATAATAATAAAGCTTCAATGTCACATGATCCTTCAGAAATCATTATTATCAATAAATCATCTTATTGTCAATGTTGAAAACATATGCAGTTTTTAATGACTATTTGATGAATGGATAATTTACAAGAACAGCATTTATTTTAACATTATTAATGTCTTTACTGTCACTTTTAATACATTTTATGTATCCTAGCTGAATAAAAGTAGCTATATATCATCTTACTGACCCCATATTTTTTCAAATGGAATAATAATAATAGTAATAATAATACTCCTTGAAAAACACAATAATAATTATAACAATAATAATAATATATTTCATTAATAACAAATAACAGGAACATTAATAATAATAGTTTAATAATAATGATAATAATAATATAAAAAGATTATTGAAATTTAATAAGAAATTAGATGGAAAAAATAGGATTCCATTTGTGGAATAACATTTTACTTTTTAAATTATGCATGTACAGTATCAAGGTAAAATGGTTTAGGCCTTGATTGATTTGATTTGACAAATATAAAACTCTCTGGGACATCCAGGAGCACCACAGTGTAGATCTTTCTTCTTCAAAAGCATGTAAAGATTTTTTATGTTTGCTATTATTTCCCAGCCCAAATATAAATACAGGTAACTTCACATTTACTTTTTAGTTCTGAAACTTTGTGTTGAACCACATTAAAAATAGCCTAATTCTTTGCCAGGACTTTCTTATAAACAAAGTCTTATCAAATAGATTTTTGTCTGATCAGAAATGAAGCTGATTCTGATCCCCACTCCTTCACTCACCCAGCATGCCCTTGTCAGCATTCGACAGGCACATGTCCTTCTCAGCACTGGGCAGGGCGAAACTCACAACGAAGCACTCCACGCCGTCAGCCATCAGGGCCAGACCCAGCACCGTGAAGAGGGTCCACTGGAAGCGTCCGTGCCCGCAGTCTTCCATGATGCTCTCGTATTGCTCCGGCAACGTTTCCTCTACGACCTCAGCTGCCATCCTGGCCTTCGTACGGGCCTCCCTCCGCGCGGCTCTCCGTGCCTCCTTGATCTCGTCCGGATGAGGGATGCCTTGGTACTCTCCCTCATACATCTGCTCGTCTTCATCATGCCCCTCGGTGGCATCACTAGCAGCATCATCCTCCTCCCGAGGAGGGAAGTCTGTCTGATAAGGGTAAGTGTACTCTCCTCCTTCTCCATGTGTGGGATACGGTTCTCCCGGCTGGTTTATGTTGTTTTGGTAAGGGTCATCCATTTTGGCTTGAATTTGTTATATATATTCTTGGAGACAAAAATAGCTAAACTAACATATTCCGCAGAAATCTCTTGGAGTCTCTGGAGACAGTTCCAAATCCAAAAAGGTCTTAAATAAAATAAATTGCACCTCAGGTAAGTTAAGGCCTCAATATTTATGATAGCAATGCTTTATTTCCCTTTGATTGGTTCTACACAAGGCCACATGCTGCACCTGAAATTAAAGAACATTAGTTAGGAAAAGTTATTGTTTTTAATCAATCTTATTCGTAAACGAAAAACAGTATGTGACAAAAGTAGTATGTCTGAATTCACAGTACTCATAAAAGAGTCGGCAAAAAGTACCCGGATGACCTACTTCTCCAGGCGAGATTATAAAGTGTGCATACGATGGACACTTTACTATCCAATGAGGTCACAGGAGAGGATTTGTAAAAGGCAGTGAAGTGACACAACTGATGCTGGTAGGTCACATGATAATGACAACGTCAACATGGCGAATGTAGTATGTCCAGATTGCATTCATAACTACACACACTTATATTATAGGCTACAGAACGTACTTTTTTTAGTGGTCGTGAAGTAGTGGCTTATTTATTCAAAATAAGTACCTTTTGCGGACGCAGCCACAGTCATTCATTTGGGAATTGCACTACACCACTGGTGACGCTGTATACCGTATGTTTGATTTACTAAAAAAGCTGACTCATTAGTCATTCGTTTGAAAGTTGCACTACACTAGTTGCTCTGTTTGGTTGAGAATCGCACACTGGTCGCTCTGTAGCCTATGTTTGATTCTCTAAAAATAACCGACTTTCGTTTTGGAATCAGATTTTCACGCTGTATGATTCACTGAAAAGAATCAGCTCATTTGATTATTACAGAATTCATTCATTCTGTAATTGGACTTCACTAATCACATTGTTACTTTCGTGCTGTCGATTCAGAAGTGAAGTATGGGCCGTTCTCTTTTTTTTTCATTACACTTTTCAATTGTTTTTTAATGTAAACGCGCTAGACGGGCGTCTTTAACCATAGCGCTCACGTCTTGGGTCTTTTGTAGCGTCTTGCACGCGACACGGCATTCTAAAAACGTGTCGCTCAAGTTGAAAGAAATTCGAACTTTTAAAAAAACGCGTCTCTAGACCTTGCGTTTTTTCCCTCCTCCGGTTTCCGCAAAAAGCATTCTTTGTGACTTTGGGAAGGAACCTAAAAATGCATTCCGAATGTACGTGTGAGAACTGTAAAGGGAACAGAGCATTTTTCGCCCAAGGTACTTTAAAAATGTGACTGGTTCTAAATAAGTAAGCTATCTATTGGTTCTCAGTTCACAAACCACTGAACAAACCACATGTCGATCCCTTATAAAGCCTCTTTTCCATTCATGAAAAATAAATATGGCGTCTACCCCCGACTAAGTTCAATATACAGTTAGGCTATCGTATTTTCAATGAAGCATTACAATAAATGCAATATGATCAAATAATATAGAGGAGTAAAATAAATGTATTCAATCGACACATAAAAAATACGTCATACAAAAAATGTGTTTTATTAAAAGGTTATCAGAAACAGTGAATTGCATACTGTTCAAAGTGAAAACAAGAAATTGGCCACTTTGAGGTTGTCAAACATTGACTTGAGTGTCCAAATACTTTTTGGTGCCACTTTAGCAAACATATATTGATGTGAATGTGCTGTGTCAATAACTTTTTTTGTTAACAGGAGCTATAAATGAGAAGTTTACAAACAACTGTAACTTCCTCTTGTCTCGTGCTGCCATTAGAGTGTGTAACACAAGATGATAATCACTGGTCAAGACTAGACCTCATTATAAGCCCTACTTATCCAGCCCAAGGCATTTGATCTGACCACGCCAGACGCAAGACATCCTGCTCACTGCATGCAAATTGATGTATTTTATATAGAACAGTAATGCATTTGAGCATGTTATATAATGATATTATGAATATGAAAATGAGACAGCGTTAATGACCATCCACACATGTTCCTGTGCGTGTGTCTGTTTAGCAATGGACCAAAATGTGACACTGTGCAAAATGTGTATATATATTATAAAGACGGAATGCTTTTCTTGTGCCCGGACATGTGCCATATTTTCTCCTGCTTTCCAAGTGAGAGCTATGATTTAATCCAGCTTAAAACCAGACGAATTTTATTCATTCCCAGAAGGCCAGATTAAATTTGGAGGGTGATGAACACCCTCTTCTTGATGAAATAACGCTAGGAGTATAATAAATAAGAGCGATCAATAATAAAGAGCAATAAAGAGCAAATCAGTTAATTGTACAAAGAACATGTAAAAAATTTAAAAATTAAACGTTTGCAAAGAAAATGTATGCTTTTAATTAATACAGAAAATACCACCCGTGCATCCCTAAACACTGACAATGTTCCCTTGCCCACACATTAAAAGCAGTTGAAAAGAGATTACTGAGTGAATCCATTTACATTCACTGAGTATCCTGTCTCGGCCTGGTCATCGTGATCTGACGGTCCCAGATGGGCATTACGTAACTTCAGACATGTACTGTGACCAAATAAGCTAAAACAAATGTTCTAGCAAATGCATTAAGTCTGCAGGGACTGTCATGGGAACAGATCATGATATTCATCCATTAACATGCATGTTCTATTGTTTCAATGTGCATATAAAACTGGCACATGCACAGATATACATGTATACATGTTCTGGTGCATTATTGAAATGATTATGAATAGATGACATGAAAGTAAGCAGTGACAACAGTTTCCTACACTGTGACATGCTATTCTTCATCTAAAACTACTACTGATAATACAAAAACTTCATATTTGTATTTCGTTTAAAGTATGAACCAACATTACAGTAGTAGATTATGATCTGACGTCCGAAAGCAATAATTAGGTGTTTATAGAGAATCTTCACACTTAAATTCATTGGTGACATCCTCTCGTTCAGGCGATATATCTATATATGGCTGAATGTGCACATGGAGTGGGCGGGTCTTTAGTGATGTCACCGGCGGGAGGAGACGCCAGGCCAGCTAATGGAGGGCAAGTCTGAAGGGCACGCGTATGTCACCTGTAAAACTACAGAGAAGCCTCTGGACAATGACAATTATGCACCTTTATTCTTTATTTCTGTATCAACATGCTTTCTATATAACCATCTGGATATGTTTGGACATTTTAATTATTTTTGATCATTATTTGCCATTGATGTTTATTAAATATTTGTTTAAAATCAACAGGTGAATAATATTTAAACTTGTTTACTTCCTTATTTTATAGATACATGTATGCTGACTAAAAATCACTCTAAAGCTTTACATTTGGATCATATTTATTTTTATTTTTTAGAAGAAAATTACAAAATGTTATCATATATAATGATATACAGTAGTAGACTTTAGTTTATTTTAAAGCAAAATGTAAGGGCAAATATATTTTTTTTCCAGTAGTTATTTTCTTTTTAGAGCTGTTGTCATTTTATGATTATAACCTCATTGGGGGACACACAGGACCCAAAATGTCAATGGCTAAAAGTCAATAAACAATCTGTTGTACATAACGAAAGGCGACATGTGTAGGGTGGAGCTTTTCCATCAGCTTTATAGATCTGCAAAACACTAGTAAAAAAAAGTGTAAATCTAATCTCTGTTTATGGTTATCATTTCACAATTGTGATCGAAACGGGCAAAGTCAAATATTGTGATCTGTCATTTTTTTGTAGGACTAACAGACATTTAAAGTTGAATGTAAAGCATTCACCAAATGCAATCCTCTTTCAGGTATAATTGAAAAGCAATACTGAAAGCAGTTTTTAAAATACCTTAACGTTTAAATGAAATGATATAAAATTGACTTACCAGAATTAGTTTATGTATTATGGCGTTCGATATAAATGACTAAAAAATCCAAAGGAAAATCCTGGCAGTGTTTCAGAAGGCAAGCCCTACATGTCACCTTAACAGGAGTCTGATGGGCAGACCAGAGGATTATGGGTCGACCTCATGATCAGCGCCTCCGGCTCATCCAGATGGAATCTCCCTACGCTTGATGCTGCCAGACCAAATGGTAGAGTCCACATCCAGTTTAATGAACACATGCTGCAACAATAGACCAAACCGGAAGGGAATACTGTTACAACACATAATGATTTTACTTGGACATGCTTATGCCACTGATGCTAAATAATCACTGATAAGTTATTATTGAATGAGAAAAGATGATCTCCTTCAATTAGTTTTTACTTAAAGTACAGATTATTGCAATTAAATTGCCACATTTTAGCCTTCACGACCTGAAATGTTTGTTTCCCCCAAAGTGCAATATCTTTCAAAACTCTTTTAGTAAAGTCTGCATTAAACAGAAGTTGCGATAGTCTTTTCTTCCCCATTGTGACATATCCGAGTGAAACGCTTTTCAAACAACAACAAAAAATGTTGGGTAGGACATGATTTTGTCCATCAGGAATTGATCGGATGGTTGTGGTTTGCTATTGGTCGATCTCATGTGAGTGACAGGTTGTCCCGCCCTCGCGCCAGTAAATATGTAATGTTGGGGACGTTAAAGATTATGAAGGCACATGAATTTAAAAATAATAACAATGATGTGCATGAATTTATTATAAATACCACAATATTCCATAAAAAATAAGAATAGTCAATTTGTTCTTTGAAGGATGCTGACATTTCCTTCTCAAACTGACCTCAACGACACATTGCGGCTTAACTAGGAGAAGTAAAATGCTCGTTTCCGGCTACGCACAGAGTTAGTTCGTACGGCCTGCTATGGGACAGTATTATAGTGGGTAGATGTCTTGCACACAGTAAAGCTGCCTAATCCCACAGCCAGTAATTCTGCTGCAAAGAGGATTAGCTCCACCCCAACAGAACCATTGGCTATTTTTAGATCACATATATTCACTGTGTTTTCTCCACTCGCTCCGCCTCTTTACTTTCCCCTCCCACTAATTCATCTAAACTTCCCTAGTGGGCAAAAACCAGCTTCGCCTCCACAAATCCTTGGTTTAACACAACTACCTTGTCAGGTGGCAGACCACTTTAAAACAAAAATTGCAGACCACTTAATAAACCACATTTAATGACCTGTCTTAAAGGGGTGGTTGATTATGATTTCACTTTTCTAACTTTAGTTAGTGTGTAATGTTGCTGTTTGAGCATAAACAACATCTGCAAAGTTACAACACTCAAAGGAAGATATTTGCTTTTAAATAAATATTTTTTTAAGGACTACAACAAACGGCTGGTAGGGACTGACATTCCTCCCGGGTAAGTGACATCGTCACCAACCCTAAAATTCACATAAACCCCGCCCCCGGGAACGAGATTTATAGATTGTCATGACAGAATATGCTAATCAATGACTAGAAGATGGTTAACTCCACATCAGCTACATAAATTCATCAACTAACCATTCAGAGACGTCCTGTTGCATTATACATTTTTGTCACTTCTTCTTGAGTCTCTCCATCATTGTCTGACTCCGCTTTGAACATAAAAGGCTAAAAGTTTTTGACATATTCAGTGCATGTCTGTGTGAGGTAAAAGGACACGAGCTCTTGAAGCTCATTTGCATTTAAAGGGGCACACAGAAAAAGTGACGATTTTAACATGCTATATAAAAATATCTGTGGGGTATTTTGAGCTAAAACTTCACATACACACTCTGGGGGCATCAGAGACCTATTTTACATCTTGTGAAAAGGGCATTTTACCACCCTTTTAACCAATCAATCCATATACCGGTAGTTTTACTAAAATGCTGTTTTGTTTTTATGTCATTGAATATAATGCTGCCCTTTTTGGGCCAACTG
Source organism: Phoxinus phoxinus (assembly GCF_949152265.1). Taxonomy (NCBI): domain Eukaryota; kingdom Metazoa; phylum Chordata; class Actinopteri; order Cypriniformes; family Leuciscidae; genus Phoxinus; species Phoxinus phoxinus. The sequence goes on along the minus strand of NC_136877.1, from coordinate 43,393,138 downwards.
TTCGCTAGCTAGTAGCTACATTAGACCAAATACTTACCTAGGCCTATACCGTCACATAACTTTGTAAATTAACTTGTGAATCACAGGCATTTCCTCTAAAAATCCTCATTAAAATCTTGGAAAACAGTATACAATGAATTTTAAATAATCTTCTTGAATTGTGTGCCCAAATTTCATAGATTTTTTTTTTTGTCATTTTGTAATTAACAATAACAACAACAAAAAAACTCACACAATATACTTAATACATAATATAGATACAGTTTTACCCCTATTTTTTTTTTAAATAGCCTATACAATATGGGTCAACAGTATCTAAATTATGTCAGGAATTAGGAAACATCTTCCACTGAATGACAGAGCATTTGACCCTTTGTGTTGGTGTCATCTATAGCCTACTCAGTCAGTCTTCTGTCGATCTTGTTTTCCAAAGGCCAGAAGTCTGCTAGCGTAATCCCACAGTATTAAGGGAATGGAGGTGGGAAGGAAAGACGGTCACGGTAAGCACACACAACCAAACTGACCCTATCAAAACCTTCAAAGCTGATTGGAGCGTGACTGCAGTTCCAGTCACCTGACTGACAGACACGAAAGCCTCTCAATACGTATAGGCCATAGGTATAGGCCTAATAAGTAGCATACCTGATAAACCCAAGTATTTTGATAAGATCATGCTTGCATAATGATAAACATTCTCAGTTATGATGCATTGAAATGCCACTGAAATAAATACTTAAAGCTTTGTGAAATTGACTTGATCCTCAAATCTACTCCATAGTGAAAGATAAAGTCGCCATCTAGTGTTTCTTTGTGGAAGGACAATAGCAACTAAGGAATGGAATATTAGCTTACTATTTATTGAACATTGTGCATTATACAATCTACTATACAGCCTGAAAAAAATGAAACCCAAATTCCCACAAAAATATTAAACTGCACATCTCAAATTTTTTTCTAAATTAAAATATCGGCTATATACTTGAGCAGCAAATCAGCATATTAGAATGATTTCTCAACGGCTCATGTGACACTGAAGACTGGAGTAATGATGCTGAAAATCCAGGAACAAAATACATTTTAAAAGATATTCAAATGGATCTTTAAAAATGTAATAATATTTTACAGTATTACTGTTTTACTGTAATAAATGCAGTCTTGGTGAGTATAAGAAACTTACGTACCCCAATAAAATAAATAAATATATAAATTAATTAGTAAATGTTAATTTGTCAAAGCTCAAAGCAAAAATTTAAAAAGAGTAATATCACAGAATATAGATATTGAGCATAGAGAAAATAGATTCATGCTTTATCTTAACATTTATTTTGTATTACTAAATAGAGTTAAATCTGTCAAATATTAATATTATATTAATATAAGTTCAGTATCCTTACAGCATTGTGAATTATATCAGTAATGAGTATATGGGACATACATTCTGATGACTTCCGACAATTTACAGTCTAAATCTGTTTACGGTAGTTGTTTAATGAAGCCTAGATATGCCCGGTTTCACAAACCAGGCTTAAATTGTCTGTAGCTTGAGCTGTCTGAACTGAAAGCAACTTGATAAAATATGATGTGTATTGTTTTGTCTCAAGATGCACACCAGTACTGTTTTTTCTTCTTCTAATTCACGTTTATAAAAGCTAAAAATCCATGAACTAAGGCCTACTCCTCCTGTCTGTGAAACCAGGCCTTTATAACCCATCATTTATTTTAAAACATTCAGAAGAGGAAGAGGAGAACACAACAATTTCCTTGACCACCATAAAACTTCACCACCTAAGCACGAATCAACTTTGACATAGCTGACAGCCCACCCCGCCACCACAAGCCCTTCAACGTGCAAAACAGCTTTTGTGACGGAACAAAACTGCCAATGTACTTCATCGTGTCAAGCTTGTTTCCCATCTCTCTTCATTGGTGTCCAACTGGGAACGACCGACTGCAGACGGCATATTGAAATTCACTTCACGTTTTCCCCTAGTCTGGCTGCTATCGCCAATGCGTTGAAGTGCAGCTCAGCGTGACACAGAGAGAAGAGTCTTTTCTCTCACTATTTCCTTATTTATCTACCAGCAGAACTCTGCTGGGGGGAGAGAATGGTGGCCCGGGGCTTTCTGAAGACACTAGAGACAGTTCACTGGGGATCATGAAGCTCATTATTCAGAGACCCTTGAACTTCCATTCACAACACACACAAGCAGCGCCTCACAATAAATATGCAAATGATGTGTTTTGGAAATATTGTTTGTTTTCAAAGGGTTAATAGTGTCATATGTAGCCTATCACAGTCACACTAAACTTTTTCATCTGGACTGGCTTGTTAGACTGTCATTGTTCCAGTGCAAGAAGAGCTGGGTGGATATTTTGGATGCTTTGAGAAACTTTTTGATGCTAAAGACCCTCAAATACAACCCTGTTAATAAATACAAAGGCAGCTTTATATTTTATGAATCCATACAGAGTGAGGAAAATATTAAATTATAAAATAAAGTTGTTTCCAAAAGTGTCATTTTACTAAAACAAATGGTTAAAATATTATTTGGAAAATATGTACTTTTTAATTAAGTTGACAATGTATGTGAGATTAACACTTAATTTTATTTTATTTAAATTAAAAAGAACATATTATGAGAATAATAAAACAAAATAGCATTAATGTCTTGATAAAGGACAATGGAATAATTACATAGTGAACGTGAATGTAAAAAAAAAAAAATTTATATATATATATATATATATATATATATATATATATAGGCTATATATATATTACAAATAGTTTGAAATCCCCTGGTTTAAAAAACAAAACAAATAGGCAATATTATTAACGTTAACAAAATGCTTATGCATAATTAGAAGCATATTCGTTATAACACTATTTGTTTTGTCAATATGATGGACTGTTTCCCACTTATTGGCTTAAAGGGATAGTTCACCCAAAAATGTTACTTCTGTCATAATTTACTCACCCTCAAGTTGTTCTAAACTTGTATGAGTTTCTTTCTTCTGTTGAACACAAAATAAGTTATTTTAAAGAATGTTGGTAGGCAGTTGACTGTTGACAGACAGGTGACAGTAGCCATTGACTTCCATAGTATTTTTTCCCTACAACTGTCTGGTTAACAACATTCTTTAAAATATCTTATTTTGTGTTCAACATAAGAAAGAAACAGGTTTGGAACAACTTGAGTAAATTATGACAAAATTTTGAATTGAACTATCCCTTTAAAATGAAATCATTTTGAGTTTTTGAAATGCAGTCTATTTACTTACCGATAGGGGGTGGCACAACAGACTAACACCAGCCGATGACATATCTTATTGAAAATATTCAGTTTTAACATTCTTAAACAAAAAGTTGATTGTGAGTGCATGAGGCACAATTATCAGCAATATAGTCTTTATTGACCCTGCATTAGAATAAACCAAACTCCTGAAATGTCTCTAGTAGAAACGCACATCAAACTGATATTTGGTTTTATTCACAAGGAAATTAGAAGGGCGTGGCTTAGACGGCCCGGGGGTTGTCTTTGATCAATGTCTAAATATATATTTTTTTCTATTTAAACTATTTATTATGTATTTTCAATTCAATGTGTATAAATGTACCTCAGTCTCATTACTCATGTGTAAATTATTATCCATACCCGTTTCTGACGCAGTCCATACATTGATGTCACCTGATTCCTGATGTTTTTTTTCAGCGCTGGTCAAGATAGACCAATCAAATTGGTTTGTGATTACAGAATAATGCGTTTTTTTAATGACAATTTTATAAAAATTACTGTAGCGTATTTCTGTTTGATTGTCATGTGGTATTTCTTATAAATAGCAGATATAAATGATTACACTTTTAGTGAACAAACGCTAGTAGTAAGGGGAAAAAACGTCCCTACGATTTCAATGCGTCCCAATGGTAGATTCGGTTTCTGGGCCACCACCTGGAAGAAGAAAAGAAAAAAACTGATAGGAAACTAGGAAAGTTTTTAGTCATCAACATTTACCTCCCACTGGTTAAAGATCACGGTTAATATGTTTCCTCAAAGAGTATCATGAAATATGGATTTCATCTGACCTGTTTCCAGTTTATTGTTGTAGTTTGTACCCTCGTGCGTCCATAAGGGAAACTACGGCGATAGACGTGTTTAGTTAGAGGTAAGTGGTTTATTTCATGTGTAGCCTACTAGGAGAAATATAGTGGCGCGTGAACGTGCTTGACAGCTTTTGTTTTGTAGCCTACACCTGACGTGTAATATCATATGCACTATTATGTCAAACAACAAAACAGGGTTTATGTTCTCATGGTTAAGGCGGCTTATTTAATAAGGAAATACATTTTTACTTAATTTCGTTAGAGTCAACAGGTGCACAAACCGAACATAGGCTAGTATTTAAATACGGGAACAATTTCACCAGTCATCTCAATGGCAAGAGAAGTCTCCCAATCAACCATTTACCCCTACAAATTGAATCAGTTTTTCTTTCTGTTTAATTATTATTATTTTTTTATGCTCTTGTTTTTATTACAACGATATCTAAAAATTAGGCTTAAATTTAAAGGAAGTAGCTTCTTTGCTTATTTATTTGACTATATCCACTGACACTGTGTCTCGTTTACTTCAGAATTTTAAGGGTTCACCCAAAAATTAATCACCCCATAATTTACTCATCCTCAAGCCATCCTATGTGGCTTTCTTCTTTCAGCCAAACTCAATCAAACTCGAGTTGTATTAAAAATAGCGTTATAATTGGAGAGTGAATGGTAGCATACCATTTTTATTATAAATATACATAATTATATCGAGACATCGCGATATAGAATGAACGATGTATCGTTGATGTTAACGATGATTCGTGATATATATAGATAGTTTGATCAAAGTCTCAGCTTACTGTATTTATAAGGTATAATCACCCAAATATGTAATTTATGTCATCATGTACTGTAGCCTACTCACCCTCATGTCAAACCTTAATGTCCTTCAACTTAAAAATATGAAGATAGTTTTTATGAAACCTGAGATTTCTGTTCCTTCATTTAAATTATGGTTATTTTTCATTTTTGGTTGAACTAACCCTCTTAAGGTAGCCTATTGCGTTAAATACTAAGTTCTCTTACGTAGAGTTCTCTCCTACTGCGTCGAATCGACGCTGCAGAAAGATATTTCTTTGTCGAGATTGAAGCCCAAAAATTAATCCTTAATTTTGTAATATGTAAAACGCTTTTCTGTAGCATACAACCCTAGGCGGAGCAATACAGCTCGCCCATTGGCTGCTCCGCCAGAAAAGCACAGCCTATGCGAGGCCAGTGACGCTGACCAATGAGGGCGCTTCGCGCCCTTCTGCGTCATCTCCCGCCGAAACAGGCGTGGCCTAGGTCTATAAATACCAAGCATAGCTGCTTCCACTCCGATTTTCTTTACTTCACGAAGCTACACGCATCGTTGGACCGGATTCGAGCCACCACAGCCGTCTGACACAGCACCTCAGCAGGACGAGCCCTTACCTGAAGCCGCTGGTCATCGCCGCCTTCAGCCGCCGTTCCGTGCTGCGCTTCTCCGGCGTGGAATATCCTTTCAGTCTTTGTGTGTGTTTTTGTGTGTGTGTTCGCCTACTGCGTCACACATTTTTTCCTCACAAAAGAGCACGAGTGTCTTTTTAAAGATGTCTCGCGTTTCCTGCGGCTCCTGCCGAGCCGCGCTCATCGACGGGGACCACCACGAACTATGTGTTTCCTGCTTGGGCGAGGAACATGCAGCTATCGCTCTCGGTGATGGCGGCTGCCATCACTGCGACATGATGCCAATCGCGACTCTGCGGACTCGCCTGGCATCTTTCGCTGAAGCTGCTCAACCGCCCCCTGTAGCGCCGCGCCGTAAGAAGCGCCGCGCTCAGCGGGTCCCGGAACCTCCCTCCACGAGGAGCTCGCCGCCGCCGCTAGCTCCTCTCAACGTTTCGCTCGAGTCGCTCACCGACGGACAACAGCCGCAGCACGCCGCTTTGTCCGTTATGGAGGACGACCAGCAAGCTGTATCTGAGGGGGATGACGACTGCTGTTCGCTTCTCGCTTCGGAGAGCGAGGGATGGGCGAGCTCTGTGGATCTCCCCTCCCCCGCCGTTCCGGAACGTCGAGGAGGGAAGATCAGCATCGAGACAGAGCTGATGCGTCTGCTCACACAGGCCGTGTCGAGCCTCGGCCTCGAGTGGTCGACGCCCGAACAACCTGCACTCAACCGGCTGGATGGCCGCTTCCTCGCTGGAGACCGCGCTGCGCCCCCCTCCAGACACGCACCATTTCTTCCTGAGCTTCACGAAGAGGTAGCGAAATCGTGGAAGGCGCCTTTTTCAGCCAGAGTGCGTACTTCTGCCTCGCCAGCATTCTCCGTAGTGGACGGTGCTCGAGACAGAGGCTACCACGCTCTCCCTCCGGTCGAGGAGGCCGTAGCGACTCACCTTTGCCCACCCTCTGCTGGACGGCGGGCTAAGGGAGTCCTACCATCGAAAGCTTGCCGCACATCGTCAGCTCTGAACGGCCGCGTGTATTCCGCCGCCGGACAAGCTGCATCGGCGCTGCACACCATGGCGGTGCTCCAAATCCACCAGGCTAACCTCCTCTGCAAGCTAGACGAGGAAGGCCCGGGCGCGATCAGTGTTCCGGACTTACGTAGCGCCACAGACCTAGCTCTTCGCGCTACAAAGTCCGCCGCACACGCCATCGGCAGGATTATGGCCTCAGCTACTGTTTCCGAGAGACATTTGTGGCTGACTCTCTCTGAAATGGCGGAGTCGGAGCGCTCTGCGTTCCTCGACGCTCCCATTTCAACGACGGGCCTCTTCGGATCCTCCGTGAAGGACTTCGCGGACCGATTCGCCGAGGTACAGAAAACTTCGCAGGCCATGAGACATTTTCTGCCAAAGCGCTCCAGTTCCGTAACAGGCCGCCCTAAACAGCCGCCTGCCCGAACTCAGCAGCGCCCCGCGCCCGCCGCACCGGCCCAGCAGCAACAGGCCCGAGAGAGACCACGGTCTCGCTCCGCCGGACGCCGCCCGCCACCGCGTGGTCCTCGGCCCAAGATTTCACTCAAGCCCGAGGCCTCGGCGCCATCCTAGCCCTGCTAGGAAAAAGACGGTGTTTGGGTCGCTTCTGTCCTCGGATAAAAGGACACCACGTCCTAGTCCGTTCGGACAACACGTCGGTAGTAGCCTATATAAACCGCCAGGGTGGCGTGAGATCCCGAAACCTTTACAGGCTGACGGAACGCATACTGGTATGGGCCCAGCACAACCTGCGCTCGCTGAGAGCGATCCATGTGCCTGGTCGCCTGAATGTAGGACCAGACAGACTCTCACGGAACAATGTTCCGACAGGAGAATGGTCCCTACATACACAGACAGTGCGTCTGCTGTGGAAAACGTTCGGCAGAGCGGAGATAGACCTGTTTGCAAACCAGGAAAACGCTCACTGCCCGGAATTCTTTTCAAAGAGCACGAACGCGCTCGCCAGAGTCTGGCCCCGCCGTCCGCTCTATGCTTTTCCCCCTGTCTCGCTCCTGCCCCAAGTGCTCGAGCGAATCAGGAAAAGCGGATGCTCAGTGCTTCTTGTAGCACCATACTGGACGAATCAACCCTGGTTCCCAGTCTTGATGCAGCTCAAGAGTACTGCTCCGTGGCCGATCCCGGTGAGGAGGGATCTCCTCTCGCAGGCCAGGGGCTCGATTTTGCATCCTCACCCAGAGCTATGGTCCCTTCATGTGTGGGCCATAAACGGGTACCCGCTAAACTCCCAAGAGGAGTGTTAGACACGATCGAGCAGGCTAGGGCCCCGTCTACTAGACGGCTCTACGCTTCCAAATGGTCGGTGTTCTCTGACTGGTGTTCAGACCAAGGTCTATCACCTCTTCAGTGCGGTGAAACGGAGGTTCTCTCCTTCCTGCAGGAGCTGTTGGATAAGGGTAGGACCCCATCCACGCTCAAAGTCTATGTGGCAGCCATATCAGCGTTCGTCAATCCGACGCTTGGCCATGCACTGGGCAGAAACGACCTGGTGGTACGTTTCCTTAGAGGAGCCAGAAGGTTAAATCCTCCAAGGCCTCCCTCAGTCCCCGTTTGGGACCTTTCTACAGTGTTGAACGCTATGAAAGGGGCCCCTTTCGAGCCTATTCACTCAGTTGACATGAAACATCTGTCTCTCAAGACCATGTTTCTTTTGGCTCTCGCTTCAGTGAAGCGTGTGGGGGATCTGCAAGCGCTCTCAGTAAGAGCCTCTTGTATGGAGTTCGGGCCCAACGACTCTATAGTCGTGTTGAAACCGAAGCACGGGTATGTACCTAAGTCCCTCAACACACCGTTCAGGGCTCAGGTCATCTCCCTGTCGGCTCTGCCGGCCTCTGAGGACGGAAATAGCTTTCTTTGCCCGGTCAGGGCATTAAGAGCTTACGTGTCCCGCTCCGCTGTTTTTCGACAGACGGAGCAGCTCTTCGTTTCGTTCAGTGGGCGCTCTAAAGGGCGTGCTGCGACGAAACAGAGCCTATCTCGATGGGTAGTGGATGCCATTGCGCTAGCCTACGCATCTAGAGGTTTGGAATGCCCCCTGGGCATCAGAGCACATTCTACGAGAGGCATGGCCTCGTCGTGGGCTTGGTATAGCGGAATCTCTTTGCATGATATTTGTATGGCGGCAGGCTGGGCCTCCCCGTCTACATTTATAAGGTTCTATAACCTAGAGGTTCCCGCGTTGCAGGCTAAACTGCTCTCGGTCTAAGACCAGGTATAGTGTTCCTGCCCCGCACTGCGGCCCAGGTCACTAATGTTTAAGCATCACTCACCGACAATGTGTCCCATGAGCATGCTATTTACCCCCCCCCATATATATCTATTATTTACATATATATGTTATTATGCCCCTAGGGGCCCTATTATAAAGGGATGATGCTATCCTAGCCGCTCTCCCTGTATACTCTTGGTGTAGGCTCTGGCATGCCGGGGCGCGTGCGCGCGCCCTCGGGTGTCTGGGTCGGTCCAAGAGCACGCACGGCGTCTTACAGGGGTTCCCGCAGCGTCGATTCGACGCAGTAGGAGAGAACTCTACGTAAGAGAACGTACTCGGTTACTAACGTAACCTCGGTTCTCTCTAGGAGAGGGAACGAGTACTGCGTCTCATGCCGTGCATGCCCACGATGTGTCGCTTCTGTGACAAAAATCGGAGTGGAAGCAGCTATGCTTGGTATTTATAGACCTAGGCCACGCCTGTTTCGGCGGGAGATGACGCAGAAGGGCGCGAAGCGCCCTCATTGGTCAGCGTCACTGGCCTCGCATAGGCTGTGCTTTTCTGGCGGAGCAGCCAATGGGCGAGCTGTATTGCTCCGCCTAGGGTTGTATGCTACAGAAAAGCGTTTTACATATTACAAAATTAAGGATTAATTTTTGGGCTTCAATCTCGACAAAGAAATATCTTTCCCGCAGCGTCGATTCGACGCAGTACTCGTTCCCTCTCCTAGAGAGAACCGAGGTTACGTTAGTAACCGAGTACGTTCTACATTTCATCAGTATTTTTCATATTTACCTTTTTTAAATCCGTGTTATAAGCTTTCAGTGCAACACAAAAATATCTCCCCATTTAAAGTATCTAGTTAGATTATTTTTCTATTTAGCTCATGTATTTTAATATCAGAAAAGAATTGCTTTAATTTGAGCTCAAAATGTTACATTCAAGTCAAACAACTAATGCCAACTACCTTCTCCTTAAAGATTATTGTAGTTTCTCAATCTCTAGTGGATTGGCCAATTGATTATTTGTATATCAGTTAGTTGTGTTTGTTCTGTTTATTGTTTCTTGGCATGGTTTCCTCTTTCAGTTTTCACAATGTGACATCAGTAACGCAATACAGGTAAATACTGACCCATAAAAAGGGTGACCTTTCCCTCAGGGAGTAAAGCAGCAGGGACAAATAGCAATAACAGCAGGTTTTGAGAGCATCAGGTAGGAGAACATTAACCAGACAGGCATCAGACGGCACCGCGAACAGCAGTGGCCTCTGTTACTCAAGTGCTCTTGGAAACAGACACCTGAGCCACAGCCTCCTCATCCTCCCCCAACCATGACATCACACGCCTCTTATCTGCTGCCAAACACAAAGCCGCATTTAGCTCGCAGTAATCAGCGCTGTGACCTAACCTGCCATGCACTGGAGATGCATGAAGATTCAGGTGTGCTTTTTGGTACGTTTGATTCACGTAATATTTTGAAATAATGGATCTATGAGCTCTGCTGGATTCAGCGTGGAGTTCTCAAGACCTGAGGTAAGATGTCATCCAAGGAGTTTGTTAGAATGTGAGGAACTAAAGGAGAAATGCATATAAAATATATGTATTAAAAACCTGTGGCATGAGTTCTGAGCCAATGAAAGGACAAATTTGTGACTGGCAGCAGACACATAGTTTTAGATTTTTTTTCTCCAGTAGTTCAAATGTTTTTGTTTTTTAACTGCTCTTTAAAGTTGCGTCATACTGTCATATGTCACATGAAGTGCAAAGCGTTACCTATAGGAGGGAGCCAACAGGCTAGAACTACTTTCAAAAGTTTGGGGTCATTTAGACATTTTAATATTGTTCTTCCATGCTCACCAATGCAGAATTTATTTGAAAATACTGTACAATTTGTGGAATATTATTACAATATAAAATAACTGTTTTCTGCTTGATTCTATTATAAAAGGTCATTTATTCCTCTCATAGCAAAACTTTTTTTCATCGGCATCATTACTCCAATGTAAAAATAAAAATGTAACACAACGGTCACGTGATCAATCTAATGCATCATTGCTGAATAAAATTATAAATTTTCTTAAAGGGATAGTTCACCCAAAATTGATAATTCTGTCATCATTTAGGCTATGTTCACACTTAGCGTCTTTTTTCAAACTGCCAGCGTCTGTTCTACATTAGAACCCTATGGAGTAAACCGTTTTTTCAAAAAAGTCCTGAGCGCTTTTTTAAACGCCACCGCCGGCGTCTTTTTCTGCAGCTCAGAGCGTCTTTTAAAGTTGAAAAAAGTTTAACTTTTCTGAAAAGAACGCCCTACGTCAAGCGCCTTTTTGACAGCTGACCAATGACAAGCGAGTAGCGAGAACTGTCGTTTCCATAACAACAAGAAAAATGGACACGGTGCCGGTAGAAAAACTAATCGTCCTTGTTTCGGAGCACAAGGAGCTGTTTTATATGAGTACACAACTCTATCATAACATACATCACAAAGAGGCTGTGTGGGCACACTACTGTTGCAGCTGTTGTTATAGCAACAAAAGACGCGCTCGGCTGCTATTTGTAACCGAGCGCGCAGCGTTTTTTTTTTTTTTTGCTAAAAAAACGCCGTTGTTAACTTTTTTTTGTCAAAAAAGACGCTAAGTGTGAACGTAGCCTTACTCACCCTCATGTCGTTCCAAACCCATAAGACTTTCGTTCATCTTTGGAACACAAATGAAGATATTTTTGATGAAATCTGAGAGCTTTCTCTCCCTCCATTGACAGCTATGCAACTACCACTTTGACTCTTTTAAAAATTTCACAGACTAATCCATATGAATTGAGCAGTTTAGTCAAAATTTTATGAAGAGACATGATCGCTTTATATGATGAACAGATTGAATTTAAGCTTTTATTCACATATAAACATTCATCAACTCACGGATCAGTTGTGGAAAACTGAAGCTCAAGCATGTTTGCTTGATGTGTGAGAACCAATGAGGTTCATTCTCGTGTTACGCTACACGTTTGAGCTTCACAATAACCAATGAGGTTCATTCTTGTGTTACACTGCACGTTTGTGCTTCACAAGAACCAATGAGGTTCATTCTCGTGTTACGCTACACGTTTGAGCTTCACAATAACCAATGAGGTTCATTCTTGTGTTACACTGCACGTTTGTGCTTCACAAGAAACAATGAGGTTCATTCTTGTTACGCAGCACGTTTGGGCTTCTGCAAGAACCAATGAGGTTCATTCTTGTTACGCAGCACGTTTGGGCTTCTGCAAGAACCAATGAGGTTCATTCTTGTTACGCAGCACGTTTGAGCTTCTGCAAGAACCAATGAGGTTCATTCTTGTTACGCAACACTTTGAGCTTCACAAGAACCAATGAGGTTCATTCTTGTTACGCAGCACGTTTGAGCTTCACAAGAACCAATGAGGTTCATTCTCGCGCTTCAAGCAGGTTCAGAGCTTCTGTTTATGTTCGGTGATCAATGTTTATACGTGCATAAATGCCTAAATTAAATCTGTTCATCACATAAAGCGATCGAGTCTCTTCAGAAAATGTGGACTAATCCACTCAATTCATATAGATTAGTTTTACGATCTCTTAATGAACTTTCAGTGACATGAGGGTAAGTAAATAATGGCAGAATTTTCATTGTTAGATGAACTAACCCTTTAAAAAAACATACTGATCCCAAACTTTTGAACAGTAAGTGTATGAGGAATAATAGTGGTACTTGTCTTGGCAGGTAGAGACCTGATTCAAACAGATAGTTTTCAGTGGTTAGATAGATTGATATTTTAGAGATAAATATGCTGTGGTTTCCCAGCCGTAACTTGGATAGTATAGTTGTGGATAGAATGGTGGCCCTCACGCTTTGAAGTGTCAGTCATTGTTGCTATGGAAATTCAAACAAAGCAAGTAGTTAAACATCAAGCTCCACCTCCACACCTTTCAGTTGTGACCCTCCCCCTAAACACACACATAAAGGCTCACTCACTCACTCAAGCATTACTAATGCGGCTCTCTGGAGAATTATATAGACTATAAACAGTTACGAATTCAGAGGATCATCATCATTCTTTTGAACTACATCAGGAACCACTTCAAAACGTGCATTGATCAGAAGGTGTGGTCTTTTCAGGTCAGAGTAATAAAACAAGGTTTATGTTTCAAATGACATTTAACAACACTCAGGTTCCACACCCAGAAGGAAGTTTTATACTTTTGCATTCGTGACATATATAGGTTTGTTGTTGACATAATATTGTTCTAATGATGTTTACAATTTTTTAAATTTTATTTAGTTAAGCTATATTTATTTCAGTGTGTAGAAAGACTGATCTTGCCAAGTCTTTACTAACAGGATGCTCTGCCTTTCCTGACAGTATCGTCACGATCAGGTGTCAGTAAGGGACACCGGTATCATGTCACTATTGAGTGCTGCTGTTCCATGTGCTTGAACACTGTCACACCACAACAAAAACAGTGGTATTTAGCGATGTGCAGGTTTCAAAATTGTATTTTCACATAATTGGCAAGGGACCGCATTGAACTTAGTCATATGGTGTATGTTTCATTGCGTCCTTAGTTGTATCATCCTAAATAATGCCTATAACTCACAAAGTTATATCCTACCCATTCTAAGCCTTTTTTTGTGTGTGTGGCTACTGGCTATTCATACTCTGGGTGAGTCGTATGGCCAATATTTCATAATATCATGGTAACTGTATGCAATATCACAACACTTTACAAATGCATAGTGATGCACTGAAATTTCAGGAACTAAAAATAGTCATCTGAAACGGCAAAAAATATTTTGGAAGGCCGAAATCATTGACCAAAACAGTAATGCTTAATTAGCGCTTCTCTGATGATGCGCCTTGACTGTTTAAGCATATATTATATATACACAATGTGGATAAGCTACAACAGGTAAACGTCATCAGTGTGGACGCACTTCACTCTGACCAAAAATTATGCTAAAGTAGCCATATATGATATATTATGCTGCGTTCACAGCATGTTGTAGCCTAATTACCGTAAATAAAGCTCCGTATGCTTTCATTTCGTTATTGCGATACTTTTGGCTATGCTCATGTTTTTATGGCAATGATGTTTCATTGGTAGGTATACTTTAAAAACAACAACAACCGCAACATAGAGGGTTTGCAATACAGATGTTGTCTTATTTCCAACATAAAAATTTGTGTAGCCGCCATGCTGGACTAGGCAGTGCAGAAACGTAAGAGGCTGGTATGTGGCTTTATTACGTTCTGTCTCAAAACATTTATCTGTCATTTTCTGCTTATCCGGCACTTTGTAACAACATAACCTCGTTTCTGAAGTGACTTTCAGCATGTTTCCTATAACAATGTCTGATGTTTGTATGTTTTACTTGACATGAGAAAGACACATAAACCACACGAAATCCGATCAGAGCAGTCAGACTTAAAAGGATATCCAGAAATGCGATTGGAATTGGATTGAATGTTGCTCGAAACATTTAGTGTGGGTTTTTGTGTGTGTTGCTATTCATACTTGCTAATCTGAACGGATTTCAATCCGATAGGCACAACAGTCGGATTTGCACTGACAGTCTGAACTCTGAACGTAGACTTTGATGGCATACACCGATCGGTCTGCACAGCTCCACTTCAAGTCAAACATACTTTAAATCCGCAGTGGTAAGGTGGTACAACAAGTCGGAGATCTCAGAAAATGTACACTTACACATGGATAAAAGTAATTTACACGAGTTTACACTTTGTAATTTTGTAATTTTATGAAGGCTTTTTCAGTTCAGAATCATTACGGTAATTAGGACATGGCGTAAACACTAAAATTCGTTCAACAGAAATGTTGAGAGGTGTCTTGTTTCCCAAAAAACTTTACCACAACTGCTTTCATTTATCGCCAGTACAATTAAACACATTTAATCAATAAATACAGTAAATCTTTTTAACTTTATTTTCGGTTAGTTTTTCGGCTAAATGAAAATTTTAATTTTGGTTTCATGCTTTCGTTATAAAAAATCTTTTCAGTTCATCTCTACAAATACAGTACTTTACCGTACTTCACCGTGCCTACAACACCACTTAGCTGTTACAAATTCACTGTTAACCATGGCTTCTTGGGGATTATTGCTTTATTAATAGCCAGTGGCCGTGTTGCTTGAAGTGAGTTTTTTTAAATCTGCAATGTGTATAACATGGTATAAATTGTATTGCAGAATCTCAATTTGGTTGCATTCAATTATTTGCATTTAGCATTATTTTCCCAGTTGTCTACAATCCTATGCTGGTCAAACCTATTTTTGGGATTTAACCCAGCAACTGAGAACCACTGTTATATCATATCAGAATCCACTAGTGTTTAAAATCATTTATATTCATCCAACTAGAATTCTATTTGGAGTCTCATACATGTATAGTGTGGTCTGTTGTATGAAATTACTCGTAGTGTGTGCATAATTTATCTGCTTTGTTTAAAAAAGACAGGCTTATTTAATATGTGAAACAAAAATATGCTTTATTTTGTGTCCGCAAAACAAAAGCAGCCGCTACCTCAGCCATATTTGAGACTTCCGCTAATTACATCTTCACACCTGAGGCACTAATGCAGCCCTGATTATTTCTACACCAAGGCCAGTACCTGAACATGTTATTGCCTGTTTTAAACATTGACTGTGCTTTATTTGCTCCACAAAAGTCCAGAAGAAAATTGCACAATACTTATCACTCTGAGGGTTATGCAAAAATCAAAGGCCCCATAATCTTCCTGTGGCCTCCATTCAGAGTCTTGACACATGATAGTTATCTCATAATTCAGATAAGATGCCCGATTATTAGGTTAGATCAAATTATTATAATTTGTCATTTTGCAGTCGCTTGTAATTTGAAAAGGCCTTAAAGACATTAATTGCAGGGTCCTCATTGATCATCACGCGATCAAGTCCCTCGCTCGAGGGTGAAACGTGCTGATAGGCTTTTCTCAGTAATGATCTAGTGCTTAAGCTTGGGATTTAACTTTTTTTTATTCTTTGCAGTGCAAGGCCAGTTACACTACTATTCAAAAGTTTAGGCTTGATAATTATTTGAAATGTTTTATTGTTTTATTTGAAAGCGAAAACTTTTGTAATGTAAATGTCTTCACTGTCAATTTTGATCAATTGAATGTATCCATGGTAAATCTTTTTTTTTTTTTTTAAGAAATACATTTAATTGAACCACAACTTTTGAACAGTAGTGTATTTAATCACAATTTCCTATACCATACTGTACATCAGATGCATAAGAAATGTGCATGAACCTAGTGGTTGCTCATGAATTGATACGAGCCTATAGGTACATTCTTTCAGTTATCAATTATGCCTAAGTCACACTTCCTGCTTCCGGAACGCGGAGTAGGGATTCAGAACTTCCGGTCAACAGTATTTCTCGATAAGGATTTAGATTATCAGCCATAATGTCTAAACCATCCGAGACTGACCACGAGCTATGAGGTTGTGAAACGAAGGTTTTTGCTCCTGTAGAAGCTATAAGTTTGTATGAAATCAACCTTGTTTTAAGAAAAACATGTTTTATCCGTGATCTTATGAAAAAAAAAAACCACACTTCCCACAATCTACCCACTAAGCGTAGCAGCAACGTCTGCTGATTGGTCCAACTCGCTGTTACCATAGAAACATTTACCTTATCGGCGAATGGCTAGAGCTATAACAACAATGGCAGGCTACACCCGCAGCTGTTGTTGTAGTGTACCGGGTTATACCGGAACTTGTACCCTTTCCTCAATTTCGACGTTTCCACTTGAGAGTTTTCATTTACCATCCGAACCACATCGTCATATGTGACTTCAGGCAGGTTGCGGAGAGATTTGGTCCAGCGGTATCCATCGGACTCCGCCATTATAAAAAGCTAACCGGAAGAGCCGTATCCCTACTAAAAGACATACTTCCGGTCTTCAATTTTTTCGTGACAGGCCTATACAGATCTTTTACCTTGTTTACTCTTGGTATTAACATTGGCCACAAGTCATCAGTCAGCCAAGACGGATTGCACCAGCTAGCATCTCAAATGCTATCTGACCGCTTGTGATGTGATTTGGGTGCGCACGTTTTTGGTATATTAGTAATTTTGATAATTAGTAAAATTATGAGCAATATAATTACAAGCACTATTTAACCGGAGCGAATGAAATGAGTGAGTGAGAGGAGGCGGGTGCGTGTCAATTCGTCGTCGGAAAGAAGAGAGCGAGAACACTTAGTTGATGTTATTGTCTGCGCCGTTGGCAACAAAACGGACTGTCACGGAATTGGAAAGACGTCACGTGAGACTGACCGTCCGATCACCGGTCCTGGCCGATCTTGAGGAAAATCGTCCGATTCCTGTCCCTGGCCGGTCGATTGGTTAATCTCAAGTCATGTTTTCACCTACAACAGAATGTGTTTTGAGTGGTTGGTGTACCAATCACCAAGTGCAAATGGAGTAAGTCTCACCTGAATAGCATGACTTAATCATGAAGCCAAAAATTACACGCATTGAATCTGGCTTTTAATGGTTTACAAATAATTTGAATGATTTAAAAAAGAATCAGTCTTATTATATCAATATTTAGAGCTCTGCAGGAATAAGTCCTAAAACTTGTTAATAAGTCAATGTTTTTTTAAATCAGTAATATCTCAATTGTGATTTTTCTACGTTTTTATGTGTCGTGGTAAAAGGTGGTTGCTATAATGCTAATATATGGCTAAACAGCGGTTGTTGGGACATTAAATGTCATCATGCTGAATGGATAGATTGAAAGAGTTGATTGAAAGATTGAATTGAATTTTTTGGTGATTGTATTAAGGCTTCAAACTCATAAAAGTTGTTCAGTTTTGAGGATTAGCTTAATGAAAAAACATGTAAGAATCATACATGTTTCTTGCTCACAGAGCTTATTTTCTGGAAATATCTTTTTGGGGAACCAGGGTGATGCTAACTTCTAACTTGGCCTACAGAAATACATCATCCCTGCGCATCTAATAATAATGATACCCTCATCCTAGGAGTGGGTGGTATGAACAAAATCTCCCAGTATCACTATTCTTTTTATATCACATAATGGTTATTTAATTATTTTTCCTTTTAATTTAAACAATTTCTGTTTATTAACAATTAAACGTCACTTTATTTTGGGAAAGGTCCCTCTATATGTTTTTGCATGTTTCTTGTTGCTCTCAAATGAAAATAACATAAAGCAGTCCTCCATGGTACTGTTGCGGGGATATACAGTATGTTCACATTGCCCAGCTCTCAGTTTGTGTATAAATGCCCATGCTGTAGGGTAAACGTTGCTTTTTGACAGGTCTTCAGGTCTACTTATTTCCTTCCCCCCTTTATAAAGTCAGTACTATTGCTATTGTTCATTACTACCGGTATGCAAAAGCAGGTGTCAGAAAAAAAAGAAGTTTCCGTGATCATTTCAGCTGGGAGGAAATCTATATTTAATCTTTGTGCTTGTCACACATGTTCAGCAAAGTGTTTCAGGGCTTATGAGTGATGAAACAGCTTCCCCTTTTAAATGGTTGCTGGCATTGCTCTTTGTGCTGTTGTGCACTTTATGCAATAGAACATTATGAAAGGAACACGAGAAGAGCCACACCTCAAGGTGGGAAGTCCAGTTTCTCCTTTGATGTTCTGTTGGGTGTAGATGAACTCCGCAAGTATTTGAGGTATAAGCTTGTAAAGGTATATATCAGCTTACAGCACAGGTGTATTATAGTGAAATGTAATACAACTTAAAGGCAGTTTCGCTGCCTTAATGCATTCAGGTTCAACCAGGGGTTTCTGTCTCATTCCTTGGAGAAGGATGCAACAGTTGACCCTCACGGCAAAAACTTTTTCTTAATATTATTGGGTCTCATAATAAAGAATCATTGCATGGTATATTTATATTTAAAGGGCATATTGCAGGTTAGAGTACCCAGTGCGCCAATGTATAGAACAATAATGTAGGAACTAGATTTAAATATAAACATATACTTATAAAACGCTATTTAGGCTTCTGGAGTCGTTTTTGTGAGAAAATTTTACTTCCGCATTTGAAAACCGCCAAACCGGAAGTGACGTAGCATGGGGGAGAGCGGTCAAAGTAAACAATAGGAAAGCAATGGATCGCAATGACAGTTCGGACGCTGAGGAAATTGTAGCCTAAATGTTTACTCGTATGACGGACCTCAGCCATATAATTATGAGCCTTATATGAAGCCAAGAGAGTAGACAGGTCAGGATTAGACAAAACAACGGTCAGAGGAGACGCATTGAGCTGTGGTCTGAGGAGAACAGGGCAGGAGTCGGGTCTCGATGAGAGAACAGTGTTAGCTTATAGATGTATTCACGTTAGCCGACGATATGTATAACACTATGCTCAGATCACAATATTGTAATTATGTGTCAGGCAATAGCAAAGCTAGTATTTAGACCCTTACCTGCATGTGTATGTCAGCCATTAGGAGACAGTTTCCAGAGAAAGAGGGACATTATAAAGGTTTTGAATGGCCCCAATTGGTGATAATGAATAAAAAAATAATCACAATCACAACTTTCTTACTGTATAAAATTTTTATATGTAGAAACAGCCAACACAAACATTAAAATTTGGAGTACAGATTGAAAATGAACATTATATTATATTATAATAATAATAAGTGTCGGCTGCAGACTTGCAAGACATTACAAGTTTATGGAGGATACGTTAATGAATTAAATTAAGACAAGGCACATTTTGTAAAACAAATGTACAGTAAGTGATCTATGACGGATCCGTGACCGTCATGTTTCCCACCGGTGGCCGACCCACATGCTGACGGCGGACCGGGCGACCAGATGAAGAAGCCGGGACAGTGTGCACATATCGCCGTCATCATATAACGTAACGTTAACTCATCATATCGCCGGGATTATAATCATGCAGTCTATAGTGAACGCTACACACTACCGCGTTTTTCAAAGCAGACGCAGAAGCGAAGTCCCATCTCTTACCCTGCACAAAACGCACACAAACACGGAAGATAGCACCATCCTTTTTCTTGTTCGGAAACCTGTGGACTCGATGTCCTGACAGGCCATAATTCACAGTCATTTATCACGATAATTATTAATTGAAATACAATAACCACCGAAAACACACTGAATCACGACCGCTTCAACATAATACCAGCCTATTCTGCACTGAGCGAACGCAGAGCCGGCAAACGACTCCCCATTGTGACGTAATATGACGCGATGGTGAAAAAAAAACGCTTTTTCAACACGGTCAAGGAAACTGTCACGTTTTCTACTAAATTTGTGCCCTTATGTCTGGCAAAACAATTTTTAATCATGCATTTACTCGTCATATGGTATTTTCATACAAGGCTATATATTAATTCTGAAAAAAAAAAAACCTGCAATATGCCCTTTAAATGCATTGGTCACACATTTTTATCAGCCTAATTCACAATGTGTATACACACTTTATTCTTAAGGCATTTGGAGTATTAGGTTAGTAATTTGCATACATATTTAGATTTAGATTCCTGTTTAGAAGACCACCCATTATAATTTTCCCCCTGTAAAATAAAATACATTTTAGTGCTAAGTTATCGACGGTTTCATGCATATTATGCAAGGTCAGTAATTGAGATTCCTTGTGTTGTTTTCCAGTAAAATATATCTAAATAGACTTAATAAAGGAAGAGGCATTTAATTAGAGAGCAAAATAATGTAAGTTTAAACTTTTAGATGTGTTCCTAAATTAAAGCTAGGTTAGGTAATGTTTTTCATAAACACTGTTTGTTATACTGGTTGAAACTCTCTCTACATCCTGATAGATCCTCTTTACATGCAGTCTTGGCCACTTGAGAGTGGGTGCGTGTAACCGGAAGTAAGTGTGGATAACTTTCCAAGGTCAGTGGCCTTAATGCACACTAAACCCACACTGGCTGGATCCCAAATGGCATGCCACTTCATGTGGACTCGCGGTCTTGTGGCCTTAAATTGCGTGTACTCGCCAAGTGTACATAGGGTGTCCCATTCGCCATTTTCAGCACTCAGGAGTGTGCTCGCGAGCGCCGCCTTTGTGCCCTCAATGCGGACTTCGGCGAACCCCCACTTTCGCACCCTCCACACCCCACTTTCGCACCCTCCACATGAGTTACCTACCCAGGAATCATTGCGAACGCCCAATCAGATAAATGAGGGGAGGAGTTTCGTGGCTGTTTGACTTTCGGTGGCATGATGTCATCAAGCCTGTCCCAAAATACACTCTCGCGTGCCCTCTTGGACTTGAGGCCAGCGCCCCTTAGGTCTGCACTTCCTGACTTCACCAAGTGTGAACTCGTCCACAAGGCCAGAGTGTGCCATTTGGGATCCAGCCACTATCGGAGCGGTATTTAAGACATATCCCGTCATGCATATCCCATCATGCATCATGTTCAGGAACTTGTGTGCCCCGAAATCACGAGATGTCGTGAAAAACATTTCACTGTATCTAATTAAAAGATAAAAATCAGTTGCAAATGTTGTGCAACACTGTTTACTACCAAATTATATGTTATATCTAACTAATATAACATATAATTTGGTAGTAAACAGTGTTGCACAACATTTGCAACTGCTTTTTATCTTTACCACAATTACTAAATAGTGCCGTCTGTTACTACTACTGAAGTATTGAAAATCAAAACAAAGCTCTGTAAACACTTGCATTTTCACAACACTATTAATGTGTCCTACAGGTAATCAAAAGTTGCTGTCTTCACACCCACTCGAACACTTGGGCTAAATACAGGAAATGCATAATTTAAAGGTGCTGTATGGAGTTTTTCTATTAAAATGAATCCATTTTTTATTACCTGTGTGAAGGGGTTGTAATCTCACAATAAAATGATCCACTTGGCGGGTTTTGCTATTACCTCTGAAAGCAAGTATTCCTATTTCTATGTGAAGTCTCCGGGTCGGATTTGCCGCGAAATCCAGTGACGTGACTGAGACCTGCATGCGCGCTCCCGAGCGTCTCGCCTCTAGCCTCGTCTACTGACTTTGCACTCAACAGCGACGACACTGCAACTTTATGACATGGAGTCTGCTAATACTAGGAAACGACTAGCACAACACAGACTCCAACACAAACTCCACATAATAATAAAAAACAAAAGAAAGCACGAGCACGTCGCTTGTAAACGTATTGGTTGCAATCTGAAACATCACCGCTAGATGCCGCTGAAAACTCCATACAGCACCTTTAAGTAGACAAGTGGTCAGGAACAAAGACTGCACGTGTGGGTATTTGGACAGGCCTACTGTTTCATTTCGCCCTCTGTAGGTTGCATTTGTCACCCGCATATGTCATTGAGGCAGCCTCATTTCAGTAAAGTAACCATTACATTCCAGAGTTATAAAATGGTTACTTTTCTGAAATTAAAGGGGTGGTAAAATGCCCTTTTCACAAGATGTAAAATAAATCTCTGATGTCCCCAGAGTGTGGGTGTGAAGTTTTAGCACAAAATACCCCACAGATATTTGTATATAGCATGTTAAAGTTGTCACTTTTTGAGGGTTTGCAAAAACGCACCGTTTTGTGCCTGGCCCTTTAAATGCAAATGAGCTGCTGCAGAGGGCGGGTTTCAAGAGCGCATGTGTGTTAGCAGCTGCGATTACCTCACGCAGACAGACACACTATGACAGAAACTGTTCTGCCTTTAATGTTAAAACGGAGTCAGACAAAGATGGAGAGACTCAAGAAGTGACAACATGTAGAATGCAACAGGACGTCTCTGAATGGTTAGTTGATGAATTTATGTTGCCGATGTGGAGTTAACTATCTTCAATTAGCATATTCTGTCAAGGTAATCTTTAAATCGCTCGTATAGGAACTGTTGTGAGATGCACACAGAGTGACTTTCTATTGCATGTGAAAAGATGGATGCTAAAGTTTGAGCTGACTCACAAATGTACTCTTTATACAACAACTTTTCCTCTTCTCAACATGGACTGCGTGTTTATGTACATTTTAGGGATGGTGATGTCACTAACCCGTGAAGAATGTCGTGTAGTTCCTACCAGCCGTTTGTTGTAGTCCTTTTCTTTAAAAGCAAATATCTTCCTTTGCTTTGAACTTTGAGTGTTGTAACTTTGCAGATGTTGTTTATGCTCAAACAGCAACATTACACACTAAGTAAAGTTAGAAAAGTGAAATCATACTCCACCACCCCTTTAAGATATCTTTGAAGTATACGGCCGACAAATAGCTTTCGAAAAAAGACAGACAGTCACCGAACATAGCAAACACACAGCAGCCATCTTTACAGTTCCGCCTGATCCAAAACAACGAGCTTATGCTGTGTTCACGCCATGTCGTAAATACCGTAATTACAAGATGGCAACCTGTGACGTTCTACTCTTAGCTGTTCACATCCTCAGACTCAGATTTATGCGTTACTATGTCAACATCATCATTGTCGAAATTAATCTGCAGCAGTCAGGTGGTACAAGTCTGAGCTCTGTAAGATGTTTACGTTCATTATTATTGTAGTGTCATATACTTTGAGACATGACGTAATTTAATGCTGTCTCTCATGGCGGTTTGCAGACTCTGCTCTGGCTGTGCGTGTTCATGTTTTTTGGAGACGCTCTGAAGGGAGGGTGGGATCTTATGCTTTCAAAGCTAGCTTGCTATTGCTAGCCCCACGAAATTCACTACCCTAGCTTTAAACTGCTTACCGTATTGGCAAATAACTTTTTATGTTTTTGGGATAAACCTCACTTCAAATGCTGACTATCTCTTCGTTTTATGCTTACAACAAGACTAAACGGCAATCTGTCAATGTAGTACGAAAATGAAACTTAATTCAATCTTGCTCCTCAAGTAAATTTTTTTTAAATATATTTTCTACTTTAAAATCAAGTGATTTGCAGATTGAGATGTTAAAAAGTGTGCGTGCAGTGACTACTCTTTCTTTTGGTTGTGTGAAGAGAGAAGGTAGAGCAAACTGAGCGCTGGAGAAGAGGATTAGGATGGGTATTATTAGAGTCATCTGTTTATCCTTTCACCTGATCCTCCTTAAATCTAACAGCGCTGCTTTTATTTACCAGTGTGCACCGAAAATGCATTAAACGAATGGATGGCCAATGGATTGCACGTCAGCTTGTGGGTTTCTTTGGTTTCACCCCAAAAAAACTAAACAAAAAAGATAGTTGGCATGAAGAAAATTAAGCCTATTTTTTTTAGGACCATAAAGAGGTATTTGTATTTATTGTGGCATTATATAAATTAAAATGAAGGACATTTCCATTCCAACTCATGATTACAGAAACACATCAGGGCATTATTGTATGAATATGTATGATATACATGCATGTATGAGCATGTTCTGAATATAATTTCTTTCTTTTGATTTTTGTTGTTTTTGAGTGAATTATGAAGAGATCATTGTCTTGACATTTCGTGAGATTCACCCATGAACTTGGTGTTCCTGTAAACATTTAAACGCATCACTTTTCTGCTAATTGCAGGCCTGAGAATTAGCAGTGTATTTGAACATGTCTTGCACTCGCTGAGTCTGAAGGTGTGACTCACACTCATGAATATTTTTTCGGCCTTAAGTGCTATTTAACTAACAGCTGTTGTACACTCAGTAGAGGTGCTAATTTACATTTTTTTCCACATATGCTGAGGGTATTTTCATGCTCAAACCTATCGAGCCATAAACCTTCTTTTATTATTGGGCCCAAAGAAGAAGTATTGTGGTTGATCTGATAATCTACTGTTCGTTTGCATTGACCTCATACTGTTTTTGTGTGTGTATCTTTTCAGTGTCCAGAGTCATGAAACTTTGTCCTTGTCAAGCCCCGTTATATGTAAGTATCCTCCATGCTTATTTTTCATTCCTCTTTATTTGCTCAGTCAAATCAGTTTGAAATGTTAGCCAGCTGCAATTTCAGCAAATGTTATCATATCTCAGACTTGCACAGGCGCTAGACACATGCGCACAAGAAAGTTTCATTAAAAGGTTCTAGTGTCTAGAATTTACTTGTTTCAACTAGAGTTGCATGAATCTATTGTTGTTGCCTTGTCCAGTTGTTTGTTTTTCTTCCGTCTATTTGGTTTATTGTGAAATAAAGGCCAGAGTCAGTGTTGCCACCTTGTGGGCCAACAAATTGGTGCAAAAAACAACAACAATAAAAACAGGTGCATTTGCCAGCTGAGCTCACAGAGTACATGTGGTTAGAAAATTTGGGCTGTGCAATTTGCTCATACTATGCTGATGACAATTTACATCATGCACACTGTGTACCTTAAGCCCCTCTCACACAGTGCGTTGATCCCGGGAAATTGCTGCGAAATTGCCTGACTGCCTTCTGTGTGAACGCAAACACGTTCCGGGATTAATGCTGGCATCGATCCCGGGTTGGGGACCTAGTAACATTGCCGGGATCAGTCCCGGAACGCGCCCTGTGTGAACAAAAGCCAGGAACAACGCCGTAAGGGGTGTGTCGTAGTGATGACGCACGTGCCAACGCGCGACTCTAGAAAGTTTGTGTTCGTCGTCAACAAAGAAAGAACGAAAAAATGTCTGCAAACTGGAACGAAGCAGAGACCAGGAGCTCCTTACTATTCGCGTGGAAGCTGAGATAATTCGCCAGCTTTGTGGAACGGTACGCGATGCGTATAGTGTACATGTTTTCGACGCGTACGTTACACGTCTCATCCTGAAGTCACGTGTCTTTACGGGATCTTACCGGGATGTGTGTGAACGCACTCACAGATCCCGGAAAATCCGGGATCCGTGTACGCGTAAAAACCAAGGTATACTTTGAGATTTAGGGGCCATTCACACAGAACCCCTTTTTGCATTTAAAATGCAAAAGCTCTCTAGAGCTTGCATTGTTTTTCATTGGACTATACCCTGCGTCTTCCATTTTAAATGGAAAAACATGACATTTAACACAAGCTCTAGACTAGAGACACGTTTTTGCTAGAAGTTGAACTTTGTGTTTTCAGGAACGGCGTGTCACGATGGAGACGATGCAAAAGAAGCGAGGCACAAGCAGCCACGTTCACACAGCAGCAGAATACAGTTGTCAGTCCTGTATTGTTACGTTCACTCACAGTTTGGTTATTTACGGGAGTGACAACCGCATTCTGTAACTCAACTTACACCCGTGAATTTTCAGGA
This sequence comes from Phoxinus phoxinus, assembly GCF_949152265.1. Classification (NCBI taxonomy): domain Eukaryota; kingdom Metazoa; phylum Chordata; class Actinopteri; order Cypriniformes; family Leuciscidae; genus Phoxinus; species Phoxinus phoxinus. The sequence continues at coordinate 43,367,174 of NC_136877.1, read as the reverse complement.
TTCACAACCGCATTTTCTGAAAATATGGTTCTGGAAAAGTCAATAAAATTGTCATTCAGGAGACTGGTGGTGACCCCAGTTTGAATTCTTCCCTGGGAATATGACTGTCAGCACCTTACAAGAACAGAAAATGCGTAGAGCAATGGGAAGGATGTTTGACTGATATTGTGTTACTATCACAAGAAGGCCATCTCACGTAGGAGTACAGTCAACAAAGAGAAGGGATTTTCCCTCCTGTGCTGTGAAATCTGATGAGTGTTCAAAGACACTTATCTTTGTGTTAACGTCTGTAATTAACTGCTGAAACGATATTAGATTATCCAGAAGACTGAGATAAATGGACACAATGGTGATAGTGATAGAGGATGGATTAGGCTGGTTTTGAGTACAGAAGTATGTGTGACACCCCTTATTGTGTCTTTATTCCCATAGACATCTTTCCTCTCTTGAAATAGTTTCTGAAGTCGGTATGCGACTCAGATTTCTCCAATTCTACCCGATTGTCAATCACGCCATAGTTCTGCCTCCATCGAAACTCGAATATATCCTCTGTCGCTTTAACGCATTATGAGCAAGAACTTGAAACCAATGTTCTTTAATGGTTCTTTGTAGGACTTTAAGTTCAGCATAATCACTTCATCGGGTTCTTGAGTCGATTACATTATGGTTCTTTATAGATGCATGTTCTTAAATGTTTTGGAGAGAAAGTTCTTAGTTTTATTATTGATTCTTAAGATTGGCACATTGACTTCTGCATTCTTCAAAGAACCATTGTATTTGTTTTTCATGGTCAAAGTGAGTTTAATTTTTTTTTTTTTCTTAAGTTGCCATGAAATTCAAATGGGACTTTTGTTTTTTATCGTCAGGATTCTTTGGAAAAACAGAAAGTTCAAAAGAATATTAAATGTCTTTACTGTCACTTTTGGTCAATATAATGTGTACTTGCTGAATAGAATTATGCTTACATTTTTTCTTTATTCAATGTGATATTTTCATATACAATTGTCCTGTTTATATAGAAAATATTTTTTTATTCTAATAGGAAATGTGATAAAATCCCAATTTAAATTCATCATGGTCTTTGCAGTGGTGGTTCAATTGGCTGCTGTGCAGAACAGTGAACATATTGTTAGAATTTGTAGATGCATTTTTTTTCAGTGTATTAATCTGTGAAAGTGTGATGTGCGGATATATGCTTCTCACCTAGAATCTGGGCGTGTGCTGTTGAATTCAAACTGCTATCTGTGTTAATCTGTGCAGACCAGCACGTGTGTGACATCCTGTTGCAACCACAACTTCAGTTATTTCTCATTGCGTTTGACTGAGTTCTTGCGTTAACAATTTATGAAAGCTTCCATTTAAAAGAAAGAATAGCAAATTCCATTTAAAAGCAAATTTCACACTCGTACTTGTGTCTAAAAATATCATGTAAATTTTTTATGATCAAGTTGGCTGAAAATGCACATTAAACAGGTTCATTCAAGTGACTTCCAATATGTGATGGATTGGATCAGTTTGGCATTGATCTTTTTGGACAATAATATATTAAGAATCTTGTATTTCAAACTTCTCTGTTTTTCTGCGGCAGGGCAAGTGTGTGCTAACAGTTCATCTTTGCGATGAGGCGCTCCGTGAAGGAGAACAGGGGGAGGTGCAGTTCTTCCTGTTGTTCACTGGCTCCTCTCAGAGACATCTAACCAGCACACTGAAGCTTAACCATGACACCCTTCAGGCTGTGTGTCCAGGTGAGCGCATTATTGACATCGTAGTCAACTGCATCCCAACTGCAAACTTTGACTTTTTGTCGGCTGACAAAAAAGTTTGTGAATCCCTGCCTTAGAATAGTTTACTATAAAATTGTGATTTGGTGCTCTAGTAGTAACTAGCATTACTAAGATAGCATACCGAGTCGAGCCAAAGTTATTATTATGAATGCACAAATATTGATATTGCGATTAGATAGCCAATCTCCAATAAACGGTCAGTATTGTGAATATATATACATATATGTGAATATATATATATGTGAATGAAAATGCATAAAAACAGCATGTTTTTCCTTTGCATTTTTTAAATACAGACGAAAATGTTGTCCAAACGATCCCTTTTCACACTGATCCACAAAACCGGCTAAAAACACAGTATTATTCATGTCAGTCCAGTAGTTGGCGATGTCACTTTGTAAAGAAACACTAAGCGCCTATAGACTGAACATGTAATATGCATGTTCATGACATCAATGTTTTCTCAAATGCATATTTTTTTGTAGTTTACACGAGGAAGATAACATTATTAGTTTCAATAATTTGCACTTTGAAACCTGTTTTCAAAAGTTTGCATTTTCAGGCCTCCAAAATGCTGTTGTTGTGTAAATGAACGGCCAAGACGTATAAAAAGTTTCCTGTTTTTTGTTGAAAATGGTGTCATGTAAATGGCCTCATAATGTTTAGCTATCGTTTTATTGAGTGTTAGATGATGAGCTAAATCTTGAAATGATCAAATAGGCGGAAACATTTAGATATCCAATATCAGGCGATACCGATTAAAAAACAACAACAACAAAAAACATCAGTCAATAAGAAATATGGTTCTGATATATTATGCATCTCTGCTTACTCTATCTGGCAGCAAGGTCAAAGTTTTAAAAACACTTTACATGAAAATCAAGCTACAAATGACTTTTCTCTGCATAAACTGGGACACGATAAATTATTTTAGCATTGAAAAATGATACTCACCAAATTTCGGATAGATTACAGAAATTAAGTTTCACATTAAATTATTGCCAGATATTAAAGTTGAGGAATGTGTTTGTTCTGGGTGTCACTGAGTTCTAGTGATGAATGTTGAACTGTCTGTGTTCTTCTGACTGTGTATTTTGGGACTTTTTGCCTCTTTTTTTTTGTTTACTCAGTTGGGGGAAGATGGATTGGGTGAACATGCTGCCCTCTGTCCTTTTTTTATTTTTTTTATAAATAAATCACTATTTGCTGAGAAACATGAGCACCTCTCTGTACTTTTCTCATGTACATATAGATAATCTGTTTTTTTATCTGTAGTTTCCCAAGTTCATATTATGTGAATTAATCCTAATGTAAGTTCTCAATGCGGAAAGCTTTTGGCTGCACGAGGTGGTAGCACTTGGTCCAGTGTCAACAAAACATGTTTGCTTGCTGACCGGATCCTATTAAGTGTTTGAGTCAAACTAAAAATGAGTCAAACCGCTGATGGAGGGAGACTACTGGGAGAAACAGTAGGCCTGTTTGGCACTTGTGAATCCAGTTTTAGTGTTTATGTTTGGCTTGTTTTCAATATGAGATCAAAATGGACCTTTTACTTTATAGTTAAATACAGTAGTCAGCATTTGAAGTGGATCAAAAAGATAATCAAGTTGTCCTAAGACAAGAACAGGTATCGTTCAAAATTCATGTGACTTTAATGAAAGGTTTTTATCCACTTCAAATATTTTGACTACTGTACTAGATCTTAATTAATTAGCACAGTTTATCAGTCGACATTATTCATACAACAAAAACCTTTGTATTCTTAAGGTGCCCTTTTTTGCTATTTTAAAGGGCAACTAAACTCTAAAACAACTAGGTTTTAGTTCATTTTTTAGTTAATGATCTGTAAGACTGGGGCTTTATTAATGCTGTTCATTGATTCAAGTAAATTTGTTGACATTTGGGTATAAAGTGTTTTAATTCTACAATATATGGTGTAAAAACGTATGAGTGCTGCCATCTTCAGGTTGAACGGTGGCTACTACAGTTGAATTTTCCTATTGGATGTTGTGGTACTAAGCAGGTACCAGCTCACCCCTTGCCTACAGAGAGACGGGTCTCAGGTGTACCTCCTCCTGCCCCTCCGATCGGCTCTGCCCACTTTTCCAGCATTTTTCAAATATTGCCAGTGGGTGGAGTCAGGCTCTGACCAGGGGTTGAGTTACTCTTTAAAGGTTCCTAATTTTGTTTCGGAGGTCTTCTACAATAGGTTTTCATGCATCCAAGGTCAAGGTCAGTTTAGTCAGGTAGTTGAGATATTACAAAGTCGTGTGCATTACAAACAGCAGTAATTTTGTAACTATTCAGAGATTGGTATACACACAACAGAAGTCCAGACCACTAGGAGGATGTTTGGAATTCTTGGGAATGTTGTTGCACATAAATATGGGTTTGTCTCTTTTCCCAGGAGGTTGACCATGTGCCACTTTGTGTGGTGAGACCTGGCTGTCATTTTTATATGTACCGCAGGCTTCAGCCGCAGTAATTATTCTCTCAGTATGAGCTGTCACTGCAGTAAAGACTCATTGTTTTGATAACCGCCAGGAATGAGATGTTGCATTTACTAGTTGGACAAATGACTGTAATTTAACAGTAAATTATGTAAACAAACCAGACATGAGTTGTATGCCTTGTACTGACAGTTGTACCCAACCTGAAAATCTTGTTTGTTTAATTAAATTAATTTTTATCTATATTTATTTATATTTATGCACGTCAGCTAAATTACTAAAATGTCTGATAATGACACCATTTTTGCTGTGCTTTTCCCCCCTCCATATCCTTTAGACTTTTCCCATTATTAGTCATAAACATTAGTTATTTGTCATGAATGTGTTTGACTGCTGTCTTGATTTGATCTTTGCCTCTCTGTGCAGCTCATAACTGCTGTGAGTCAGTGCTGGTCACCCTGTGCTCAGCGGGACGGGACGGTTACGTTCATACTCTGGCCACCGAGCACCTGCACTTCATGCAGGACCTGGCCTTCGACATGGCCCAGTTCCTGGTGAGTACAGTGGGGCAGACGGACATACTGGAAGAGGCTCTACTACTGGACGAGCATCAGATCCCACTGCAGGAGTGCGAAAAGCTGGACCAGAGTCTGTCCCTGGCCCTCAGACATCTCACGCTGCCCCCTGGCTGGAGCCTGCTGGGGAATAACACACGTGAGTGCAACTTAATGGAGGCTAGTTGTTGGATTGAATTTACAACCCTATTTGAACCAGATCTATGAAGTATTATTGTCTGATACACAATGAGCAAATACTATAAGTAAGTAAGGCAATTAGTCATTAGCAAGAGCTCAAATCAGCATAATATGTTGTCCTTTAACTGATCATGACAAAGAAAATTCTGTGTTTAGGCCAGATGACTGTTTATGTAACTTGCAGCCCTTTGCATTCATTGCTGTTTTGATTTCATAAGTCAATTAAGTACCTTTGCTTTAAGAAGTTGTCTGATTGTCAAAATTGTTGAGATGTTTGACATCTGTGTTCATCATCCAATAGGAGATTATCTACATTATCAAATGGGAGGATTGTCTCAGCAATAGTTATGATGTGGTCCTGTAGGGGGCGTCTAAGCATCAGCATTTGTGTAGTTCATCAGGCTTATTCTTAATTTTTCATTTTCTACAAAACCAATAAAAAAATACAATTTACTGCCATATTTAATATAAACTTATATATATATATAAAATATAAACTGCTAAATTTTGGAGAGCTTATAATTCTTTGTTATTTTTGGCTTATGACTTATTTTGTCTCAATTTTCTAAATTTTCCTTGTTCTTTTTTGGGGTTTCATTCCAAGTTTACACTCCTGGCAAAATAAAATAAAATAAAGCCAAAAATGGCAAAATATTTACTTTCAATGGTCTTAACCATTTTAATCACAAATCACTGGTCAGGAAATTAGGAAGAATCGCACAAATACTGGAGATAAATTAACTTTATAGGCACGGAATAGCCTTCCCCAACTTCCAGACAGCTTTTTACAGGAAGAAGAGTCAGTGTTGTTCCACTCAACGTTAATGACTTCAAACAGTTCGAGTAGTTTAATTACTTTTCCCAGTGAAATAGCTCAACAATACCAGCAGCTAAAAAAGCTTCCCACACAATGACACTCTTCCTCCATGCTTCACTATAGTAGAAATGCATTTATTATTATATTTCTCAACATGCAACTCGTGTTTCATTGTGATTCATCACTCCACACACAACTTCCCATATTCTGCCAAACACTTAATTCTGTCTTTGATTTTTTTCTGAGACAGCAATAGCTTTTTAAGTAGCGCATTTGCTTAAATTTAGCTAATTTCCTGACCAATAATTTGTGGTTAAGACATTTAAAAGCTTAGTGTTTAGCCATTTTTGGGCTTGGTCCATTTTTTGCCCAGCAGTGTAGAAGAGAATGTACTGGATGATATTCTCGAGCACATATCTGCAGCCAAATAAACGTCCCTAAATGACATTCCAGATCAGGTTCCAAGTAATCAGAACAGTTCCTTTGAGTTCACAGCGGTCACATGACGGTTGACGGGTCAGTTACAGTTTGATGTTAATTACAGCTGCCAGATCTTTTTAAATATTTAATTAACTGCCATTGTTTTGGCCTGCTGAATCACAGTACTACCTCCTTGTCTTAAACTTGTCTGATGGGTTTTTATTATGCTTAAAAATGTTGCTGCTTTCATTTTTCTGTAATAAGCACCACTTTTGTTAGATATTTTGTAATTTCATAATAATAATAATTAATAAGCCCTAATGGGGTTTATGTGCTGTATATTGCTGTATTAGTCACTTTTTTATTGTAAAACTCTGGAAGGTTTACTGTTAGGGTTAAGGTGTGGGTTAGGGTTAGATTTAGTGTTATCAAAAATATTGATGCGAGTATTGCGCATAGTTTTACTCATTCCCGCAGGTTTCACGCTTGCACCTGCTCAAAAGCTCACGCTATAAAGCCACCTCTCAAACAGAGTGTGAATGCCATGTTGAGCTCTTTTTCGTGACTTATTGCGCTTAAATGGTCAAATACACACAAACGTATGTCAAAATGCACGTCTTGACGGGTTTTCATGTAAACACAGTCAGTTTTGGAACATAATAGTTGAGAAAGAAAGCACATGTTGTGTAACAGTATATTGGATCCGTGCATAAGCTCTTAAAGTGACAGCAGCCTAATAAACCTGCTGCTCTGTAATGTTAATCAGAGAACAAAAGACAGAAAATCACACTCTGCTCTTGACTGAATACTTTTTGTAACTTTAACTGTATGCAAATTAATCTGTATTTAATTTTCACAATGGAGACTATCCAGGTTATTTTACATTTTGACTACTTTATTTAATTTCTGTAGTATTTCTTACCTGAATACTACTGTTAGACACATCTGATAAACTTAAAGCCATGTTTATTTAGTTTGTTATTCTATTGTATATACTTGTGCTATTGCTTGCTATTTGTTGTTATTTTATTACTGATGGTTTCCTCTGGTTAAAAATGTCAAATAACGCCTCCATGGGCTATAATATTTTAACAAAATTACCCAAATTATCAACAAAAAAATAAGAATAAATTAGTTAAAATAGTTAATAATAAAAATATCTATATTGAAGTTTTCCCTGTGGTATCAAAAATTGTATAGAATATCAATATCTTTCAAGGTATTGTATCAAAATTCCAGTATCATGACAATACTAAGTTATAGTATTTATAACTAGCTGTATATACAAACAATGTAAGTATATGGAATGTCCTTATTTGCATAGCTAGGTGGTGTCGTGCGTGCGTGTATGTGTGTGTGTGTGTCAAAACACTTCAAATAAAGTTATTGGTTATTATGGATATGCCTTTGATATATATTGATAAGACAAACACTGATCCAGGTCTGGTTTATGTTCATCCCATGTTTCATTCTGAACACTATTGTTTTTGTCTAACAGGACTGGAACCTCAAGAGACCCTTCTACACTTCGCAGCCCGTCGTGGGCTCCTCAAAGTGGCCAGTTTTCTCCTCAAGCAGCCAGGGGCCCGAGAGGCCCTCAACCTGTGTAACAAACAGGGGGCCACACCGGTGGTCATCGCTGAGAGCCGAGGACACACTGCACTACTGGAGCTCTTCAGCCAGTGAGTAATGCACTTACAGTACATACACAGCCTGTTATTCACATGAAAACAACATCAATCTGCACTGATGAAGGAACAGGAGTGAATGGGAACTCTATGGGCACCAATCTACAGTTGAATAATTGTCCTCGCACTGTTAAATAGTCAAAAACATGAATGTTTGTATACTAAGTGAACTGTTACTGCGGTTATGATGGTTAGATATTGTCTGATGCTGACTGTTTCAACACTCACTGACTATTTTATACCACTGTATTATTCATTTAAAAAATCAACATCAATATCAATGTCAGTAACTCTAGGCTTATCGAAGGATTCACGTTTTGGGTGTGCTGTTAATGGCTTAACAAATCATGTTTGCATTTTGATTGTACAGCCCAGAGTAAACTTTTTTTTTTTACAGTTACAGTTACAGGTTACAGTTATGTTGTCTTTTGAAATAAAATAAACATTTATAGAAATATATTTAAAAACATTTAATACATTTCTATTTTTTAAATAGAATATACAAAATGTAAACATATTTTAGCTAGTTGGCTATGCAGCATTTCTCATTTCCGTTTAGTTTAATTAGAAGTACTAGAATAACTATAACAAAAACTGCAATAAAAATGACAAAAACACAACAAAATTACTAAAACTAGCTAAAATTTAAATTAAAACAAAAAAACTATAATAGTATATCAATGCCAATAACACTGTTTCTCTTAAAAATTAGATATGAAGTTGTTAATTTATAACATTTTAATGTGGCTATCATAACTCATTTTATTTATATTTGGATGAATTCTATAAACATTTTTTGAATTTATAACCATCTCTGACTTTTGATTGCTGCAATTGGCATTTTGTTAAATACTGAACACAGTACGATCTAAAATCATCTTCTAATCTAATAGAGAGGCATTTTTTTCCACACAAGACACATCTGAGAAGCAGGATGTCTCCATTAGCTCTCTATTAATCTCATTGCTGAGACATAAAAGCGATCTAATTGGGTATTGTTCTTTAATCTTAAGCATGCTGCCTCAGAGAGCAGTGACGGTTGCTTTCCTGTGACCTGGTTGACAAAAATCACTCCACCCAGCATTAGTCAATGCTCCAGGCCCAGATTTTAATCATTACCTCTTATTATTACACACTTGAGATGGCAAAAGAGTACAAAATACACATGTAGCTGTATAATAACTTGATTTGTGTATTTGGATCATTCTCCACTGCCTCTTGAACAAATAAATCAAACCAAGTACATCCATAAGAACTATAAATTATATTGAGTTTCTTGATTACAGCAGAGTGTTATTCTGTTTGATGTTGTGATGAAACTGTCTGGGCATATCCTGTTCATCCGAGGGCATGTTTTGTTTTGGTTTAGGGAGGATTTGGATACAGACTATGGCGTTGAGACACTCAGACAGGTCTCCTCCTCGGGCAATCGCGTGGTACAGCACCACCCCTCTCTGAACACCTACACCCTCTCTGTGGGCACCGAGTCGGGCGGTGCATCACCCAACCTGCAGGCTGACATCCTGGCACTGCGCAGTCTGATCATTTGCCATTGTCAGGGGCACGTGAGTCAGGTCCGTTTTTTCAGATGTTGGCAAATCTTCCTTTTCTTTTCTCTTTTTTTTAGTTCTGTAGTTAGTTTTTGATTGTGATGAAAATCTCCAGAATTATTCAGCATGATGAGGGCAATATGTGCAAATGTGAAGAATGATGTTGATGATAATATATTGATAAAGACAGAATAATGCAATTGTAAGGGAAACGTTACTTCAGTTTGAACCATGTAGTTAAAAATGTCATATCAAAAAGATCAACTCATAAAAAAACAATATCGTTAATTTTTATTGGAATTGTCACAGCTTAAGATGATTGAAAGTGCAAGACAAAGTTGAATTCTTTTCAACGTTATATTTTTAGAGAAAAAAAAAATAGTATGCAAATAAATGCAAAGTTTAGGTAGTATTCAATGGCTTTATTCTATCAAACCCATTACAATGTAATGTTTCCTATTAGTGAAGTGCAAATAGGCTAAAATAAATTTCATTACATACTAAAAACTATATATAGATATTTATAGATATATAGATATATATAAACTTATATAGTTTAGCCTGTACTCTGAACAACATTGTACTTCTTATGTTACTGCCTCTTTAGGATGAATTGCTGTGTTGTCTTCCTCATTTGTTGGATTTTTTTGGAAATGTCTGCTAAATGAATACATACTATTATGCAGGCAACAGAAGGGAACTTGTTTGCCAAGAAATATCCCTCAGATTTCAACCTCCACCATAAATAGTCTCCAACAACTGTAGATCTACTATTCATTGCATTGGCATAACTGTAGAGTTCGAAAACTGCTTGAAAGAGAGAAAACTCTAAAGCTGTTGTTCTCTGTTCATGTTCAGGGAGGAGTTGCGTTTCAGCAGAGCTCAGATTCTCCGCACATTGCCCAAGAATGTGATCATGGCCTGGAGACCAGAGTTTGCTTTTGTGAAGAGGCACCGCACGACTCCCTTGATGCGAGAGAACGAGGGTTCACTCCTTTTAGCACAGAAGAAAACAAAGGAGAATGTAATGACCGCCTGGATCAGTACGGTGACGGAGGTCCCTCGTTCAGCTGTGAAACTGCCACGGCTCTCCTACACAATGGCAATAGTGAAGATAAGCGGGCGTGTGCTTGTGAAAACAGTGAGTCTGATTGCAGAGCGCAAGAGGAGAGCTCAACCGCTGGTGTAGTTAGTACCGGGGACATTGGAGATAGTGGTGATGGTTTGCAGAGCAATTCTGTGAACATAGCCTACAGAACCTCTTCCTGCGGACAACAGAAAGAGGAAGCTGATAAAGCGGACGACTTAATCTGTGAAGCACCGGGGGAAAGTCAGGAAAAAGGACACAACTCTGTAGAGGAGAAAGCATTGGAGGAGAAAGAGCTATCTGAGCGTAACCCCACCGCTGAAGCAGGAGATATGGGAATTACTCAGTCTTTGGACACGCCGGAAAGTTCGGATGTTGAATCTTGTTCTCAGGGTGCTGAGACTGATGATGAGGAAGAGGATGGGGGGAGAGAACCCATAGAACCAGTGGAAGTGCGAGAAGAAAGCAACGAACTGCCGGAAATAAACTCAGGTGGAGATGCACCTCTAGATTGCTTGAACCAAAATTGGTTTGAAAATGAAATGTTTGTTTGCCGAGACGTTCGTGATAAAACTGGTGACAAAGGAACTTATAAGCTGGAGGGATCTGAGGGAGGCGTTTGTGAGAATATCCGGTGTAATTTAGAAGTTAATCAAGAACGTCTTGATTCTTCAAGAACTTCTGATCAAGAAGATGCCAATGAAGAGTTTCAGGAGACTCTAGAAATGCCATACTCGGAAACCGATGCCGACCAACAGGAGGAACTTAGTGATACAACCTCAAGGACTTCAGTTGCTGAACATGAGAGTGTTTCATGCCTGCATGAAATAAATCGAGAGATGTTGCCTGTAGAAAATCCAATTCTTTCTTTCATTGAAGAAGCAGTGGAAGAAGGAAGTGAGGTTGACGGACAGAGACTGTTAAGTTTATTCGAAATATCACAAACTGAGCCTGGACCAGAACTTGGATCTCCTACAGCATCTAGTGAGGACACCCTAGAACCTGAAGAACTTGAGGTGATTTTAGGTTCCTGCTGTGAGGGGATGGAGAACGTCCAAGAGAACCAGGAGAACAAACCCATTTTTGAAGCACAGGCAACTCTGGAGGAAGTTCTTGAGTCCGCGATTCCTGCAGATACGGAGAAAGTGAATCTCCGAGATGACTCTTCCCAGGATCCCAGGCAGGATATGACCTTGAACAATGAGGTCACGCAGGGCACATCAGAAATCGAGTCTTCAGAAGGAAATGCAGGCATCGTTTTTGTAAATAGAAATGAATCTGGAGATCAGGGAGTCCTAGTTGATCCCTCAGGCATACCTGTTGTATTTAAGTCAAATGAGTCTGGAATCTCTGAGGAAAGCCTGGCAGTCAATACAGAAGATCTGATGAGTGTTTTGATCCACAGTGACCATGTAGAAGGTGCCTCACATGTCTCTAAGGCACTTGAGAAGCATGACATTATAGATTCTTCTGTATGTCATAAGAATGACATTATAGATTCTTCTGTATGTCCCGAACAAGCCCAGGAAAGCTTAGATCCTATGTCTCAAGATGCAGAATCTGCAATGCACGAGGTTGGACAAACAGTGGGTGAAGAAGACCTACTGAAAGGTGAGTTGAATGATAAATATTTGATATATTTATGATATACCATATTTTCTGGAAAATAAGTAAGCACATGATTAAGTTGCACCGGGTCAAAATTGCATTGAGAGAACAAAAGTCACATTTGATAACATTCATGTTTGTAAAATACCAGTATATAAAATTAAACTCTTACGAACATTATAAACTCTAAACTTCAGCTAAACCTCTGTGTGCACTTTGTGCATGCATTATATACTGTAAGTACTTTGGAATAAAAGTTGCAGCATGTTTCAGATGATAACAAATATGTGACTTATAGTACAGAAAATACTGTAACAATACATGCTTTTATTGATATGTACAATACATTAATTGTTGCTCCAAAACATGAAATGTTCTGAATCAAGGAGAAATGTACAAAAATCCATTGCCAAGATCCAAGTTTAATTTCATCACTGATCGAATATTGCAGTGTGATTGCGTAACAGTCTCTATAAAAGGACCCGCCTTCCATAATAAACCAAAATTAAGTAATTATACCTTTCAGATCCAACAGAATAATTGTAAGTAGTCTGTGCGCCTCCATCACGCACACGCCTGAGAGAACAGGGCGTATTCATCATGATATAATATGTACATAACAAAATGTAGCTTAGCAACAGGTGATGTCATTATGGGATGTCCAGGGAAGTGAAGTTACAAGACGAGGTCAGCATCCATTTCCTGACCTTTTTTCTCTGTTCTCACAGTGACCGAAAAAGTACATTTGGTACACCCATATTTTTAAAGGGGTATTGTTATCTTATCAGGGTTACGTAACTGAACTGAAATAGCCAGACTTATACTTTACAGAAATATCCCTGTTTGGTTCGTGCATTTGTTGGTGCTGAACATGTTTTTAGTTCATTTATCACTTAATAAAAAGTGACTCATATTTTCCATTCTTGAGTGAACGAATACTTGGTGAGGAACTTTACTTTTCATGAAGAACTATTGTACTATTTGTTCTTTAACTTATTTTCTAATTAATATCTGACTGATTAAAGTTATTGTAAATGCTAAATGTTCTCTTACAGAGTCAGATGCACATTTGGAGGATCAGATGGACTTTCAGAAGACAATATGGCCTGATATCATGGACACAAAAGATGCACCACTGGTTAGTACTAAAAATATAGTGTTTTTAGTCTATATATTTAATTTACTACACTTTACTTATAAAATATGTTGTGGGTGTATGTTGTGACATGACTAAATGACATCCCATGATTGTTGGGTTGCAAAAATTCTAGGGCTGCCAGTTTTTGTTTTGTTTTTTTACTTAATTTTTGTTTTATTTTGATGGATGCTTATGACTGTTGTTACGCTGGGCTGTTATGTGCCACGTTTGTTTATAAAGTTGTTTAATGATGCTTGGCAAACCCAACAAGACGAGTCAAACCTTTTTAAAAAAAACAAAATAAGCTCATACTTTTTTGTTATGATCCCTTCAGCAAGTTCCTAACATTCAGCAAGGAGTCAGTATTTACAGTTGCTTTGAAGTAAATCATTTTGAGCACCGAGCTCCAAATAGGGGCGATATTTCTATGAAAAACAAAACATAATGTCCTGTTACTCGACTGCATTTTGGTCGAGTCCCCATGGTGTCGGGCCCACGTGTAACCGATAACAGATGTGGTCCTCCCCTTTCATCTTTAGCCTTACTTGTTACATAAAGCAGTAATATCTTGGTATGTATATAGCCAGTGCAGATTAAAGAACAGAAATACAGCACCGTTCAAAATGTTGGGGTAAGTAAGATAAATTAATACATTGATATAGCAAAGATTAAATAAATTGATCCAAAGTGACAGAAAAAAAAAAGTAAAAATGTATCACGGTTTCCACAAAAACATTAAGCAGCACAACTGTTTTCAACATTGACAATAATAATAATAAATGTTTCTTGAGAACAAGACAAAGCATATTATAATGATTTCTGAAGGATCATGTGACACTGGAGTAATGATGCTGAAAATTCAGCTTTGCATCACATGAATAAATTACATTTTAAAACGTATTCAAATTGAAGATGGTTATTTTAAATTGTAAAAATATGTTTACAATATTGCTATTTATTTTGACCGTATTTTTGATTAAATAAATGCAGCATTGGTTAGCATAAGATACTTCTTTCAAAATCATACACATTTTTTAGCTACCCCAAACTTTTGGACAGCAGTGTATATGCAACCATATGCTCTCTGCCAGATGACATTATTTTTGGCTTGTATTTTTCTTGGTTTACTCTAAAGTGCTGCATACACAGCGTAACATGATTGTGCTGCTGTTATTCAAGGTAAAAGAGTTGCTTTAGTGTCAGTGGTCACAGAAACACTAGATGTGGTAGCATTGAGGCGTGAAGTCCAGAAGCAATGTGGATTTGTTTATTTTGTGAGAGTTCAAATTAGAGGACTGGAACAGAGAGTAGAGATGCAAACTGCGTGTGTGTGTGTGTGTGTGTGTGTGCGCGCGTGTGTGGAATAGTTATAAATTTCCATCTGAGCAGCAGTAGTCAAAATAGTCAACAAATATGAGTAAATTACATGACAGATAAAATAAATGGTATTTGCTGTATTCTCATTTTATGCAGTGTTTCACAGAAAGTATCAATGAATTTTGCTGTTCACTGTTTTTGCTTCTGTTGTTAATACAACCGTGATATCGGCAGCTCTTAATGTGTGGCGCTTTAGCGGAAGAGGGAAGCATTGCGCTCAGAACAGAAAAGGCTTGACTGAAGCACATTTGGCTCTAGATAAAACTATTAGAGAACTGTAGAAAAGATTAAAATGTTAATTTATGCACATGGTTTGTCTTAAAGCGTGTTAAAAACAGCACATATGCATACTGTATAAACAACCTTTAAAAACTTGATTTTCATCACAGGGGGTCTTTAAAAGTTGCTACCGGAACCGGACCGCTTTCAACTATTTCAGGAAATGTATTTACTATCACTTTTGATCAGTTTAATGTGTCCTTGCTAAATAAAAGTAATAATTTTGTAAAAAAAAAAAAAAATCTTACTTTTGAGTGCTATTTTTGAATGCTTACAATAGGGTGAAAAATAGTACATGTTTAAAAAAAAACACACAAAAAGTAACGCTGTCACTGTGCTTTGGTTTGATCTGTAGAAAAAAAAAGAAAAGCTGTTGATTATCCGTTCTCCTGTTGGATGTTGACAGTTTTATGTCGTGACCTCTGGGCCAGCTGTTCATCCACAGGTTGCTTTATAACTGTTTGGGGGAATGGGGGGCTGGGGTTACCCTTTTATGTGAACCACAAGTGCTGAAGGCCTTTTCCTGATAATTATAACCAGCCCCATCCTGGCAACACATGACGCCACGGTTTCTGCTTCTTTCACCTCTGGACTGAGATCATGAGCAGATGGAAGAAATCACTAGTAGGTGTTGCTCTGCCTCGTTTCCTCTGGGCAGAGGGTGTGTTTGTGATTGTGTATATACATGGTGCGCGAAACACTGAGAAGCTTTGACAACGTTTCAATGGTGGTGTCAATCAGAAAGGCATCAGGGCTGTTATCAGTGTGTCCCACCGGACAGGCTTTTCCTGCAGGGATCATTCCATTCAGAGAAGGAACTGTGACCGAGAGAGAAAGGTGACTATGTGGGTCATTTTTGTTCTGCGGTATTTTTTTTTTTTTACTTGGTAAAAATGCTAAGGAAGTATTTCTATAAAAGGGTATATCAGAAGTATACACTGCTCAAGCGAAGATACCTTAGTTACTTGATGATTTACACAATGGCAACTCAATTAACAGGATAAAACATTAGGAGCTAAAGTTTGCCATTTCCTCATTGATGAATTGACAGTTAAATTACTTTTCAGCTTGTTTTGTTTCACAAAAAACAAATCCAATTCCTCAAATCCATTTATAATACTTGCTGATGCTAACGCTGTTGTTTTCTTAGCCAAATGATGTCACTTCCTGGAGGATGATATCATCAAGGAACTGGCTTTTGTTAGTTATGGGATATTAAAAAACTAAGAGCAGGGGAAGTTGATATAACCTATGCTTTTTAATGCTATAATCTTTGATTAGAGAATAAAACCTTAAAATAAAAATGAATGTTTTTTATATTAGTTGGTGCTGTGCAGCATGACAACAATCAAATATTATATTCACAATCTGTATAGTTTGGTTCAAAATTAAGTGACCATGAATTTAAACTCATTTCCTTGAGGAGCAGATGTTTAAATTCACAGTGCATCTGCTCTGCAAAGAAAAACTATATAAATTGTGTAAATAATATTTGATCCAATATATTAAAACACATGGGGGAAAATGCACTGCATAGCAGGAATGACCCATGTGCAGATGTGTGAGAAAGAGCCGATAGGGTTGGGATGGTGTGGCAGGCGCAACGAAAGAGGAAAAGAGACTGTTTGCATATGCGACTGTGTGAGAGAGAGAGAGAGAGAGGAGAGAGAGAGAGAGAGAGAGAGAGAGAGAGAGAGAGAGAGGGGGGGGGAGTGGGGGATGAGCGAGCGAGGGAAAGGGGCCGGCCCTTCACACAGATGTGAAAGATTAGGAGCGTCTCATTTTTCCAAACGCTTGAGCCATGGAGATTGTGCCTGTCAGGACCTCATGTGGGAAATAAGCTTTGTTCAGTGTCACAGTTTCTCTTTGCGCGTGTTGGAAAGATGTACGAACGATACAAGCGGAGGTATAGTTTGTGTGCCAAAGGAGAGAGAACTGTGGATGTAGTTTTAATCAAGGTAAGGAGATCTGAAATGTTTGCATTCAGTGCTCTTGCATTGGGACTTTATATATTATGACTTGTATGTTTTAAACTTGAGGTCCACAGCACAAGTCTTGTGCGGTAATGTTTTTTTTTTTTATAATTCATTAGCAAACATTACAATGCTTAACATATCTATTTTAGCTGAGTACATCAGTAGTTGTACATTTTGTATTTTGATGATAGTATAAAATAGCGAAGTTGAGAGATATGTTGTAAGAATACAGTGTTTTAAAATAAACGTGGACACCATCAATCATTAGATATGTTGATCTTGGAAGATTGTGATGAGTTCACATTGAAATCGTCTCAGAGTTTCAGAAGATTTATCGTGAGATTTATGATCTTTCCTATACTGTATGTACTGATTATGAATGGTATATGGTTTTCATAGGAGTCAAAGAGTATCAATAACTTGCAGTGTTTTTCCAAGCTAAGGTTAAGTTTCTGCTTATAGAAAGCGTCTGTTTTTGCTAAATGTGATAGACATGCTCTTTTGGCGTCCCATTCGGGAATCTCTGCAGTCAGCTGTTCTTCAATCTCTGTGTGCCCAAACAGTGTCATGTCTTATTTGTTGATTCATAGCTCTTTTGTTGGGTTGAGACATCTGGCATTCACACTTCATGTCATACAGTCTGAAGAGTGTGTGTGTGTGTGTGTGCACAAGGTGTGGCTTGTTTTCAGCCGTTTAATTTGGTTCAACAGACAAATACCCTGAAGCACTGATCTGCCAGTTTGATCAGGCACTGAAGACGTGCGGCTTGATCTGTCTTATAGCCATTAGCACAGATGTCACTTCTTTCCTGCCTCAAATCCTTAAGTTCTCAATAAGCTATTGAACTGTATGTGTTCAATGTAATCGGCATAAAGCTTTTGTGTATCTCAAATCAAATGTAACTGTCCTCTCACATGGCAATTAATTTGATTCAGCACAGTTGATTCAATACCCTTAAGTCAACATAAACAGAATTCAGTTTTATTGTACATGATTCCTCATTGCACATTATTCTTAAGAAGTACAATACATGTCTTTGTAAATATGACTCAACTACTTTTCTTTTGAGGTGATCAATCACTCTTATTTTTCAACCTTTTGTCATAGAGTTCACTTTCTAAAATTCTAAAATCAAGTTATTCCTGATTGATAAATTAAGTCCCACGCCAAATTTTTATTTTTCTCATTTAATGTTTTTTCCCACTCAGAAATACTTCATACACTACCATTCAAATGTTTGGAGTCTGTAAGATTTTATTTATGTTTTTGAAAGAAGACCAAGGATGCATTTACTTGATCAAAAATACAGTGAGAATTGTAATATTCTGAAATATTATTACCATTTAAAATAATGGTTTTCTATTTAAAAATGTAATTTATTCCTAAAATGCGAAGCTGAATTTTCAGCATAATTTCTCCAGTCTTCAGTGTCACATGATCCTTCAGAAATCATTCTAATTTGTTGATTTGCTGCTCAAGAAACAATTCTTATTATTATCATTGTTGAAAACGGTCATGCTGCTTAATATATTCATGGAAACCACGATGCATTTTTATATTGGATTACACGATGGATTTAAGAGCCTTCCGTTCTTAATGACTCCTAAAGACTGGATGGCTGTTGGGTTGGAGCAATGCCTCTGGGAAAGCTCAGATACAATGTTTTGACTGATAATGGAGTTTGCGCATGAGTGTGTGTGTGTTTGCGCATGCATGTGGAGGTCAAGAACTGCGCGAGTCGAAGGGGCGGCTCAGTTTGGTGACAGTCTGGGAGCCGCTGCTCAAATCCTAACGGTTTCCTTTGGCTCTTAGCCTGGAGAGAATGATGGAAACGGGCCGCCGGCCAAGTGACTTCATAGCGCTGTACTGCTACTAAATATCACCATCTTTACAATCAGCTCAAACTGGAGATTTTGGAGCTTTGCACAGATTAAACACCGCGATCTTGGGAACAAAAATGGTCCTGTAGGAACATAGCAACGTCAGGCACAAAAATTAGGCTCAAAATGTCCCACTCACTGATTAACGTGTTCTTATCGTGCCATAAATTTATCCCCGAAGCAGTTGCTTTTGTATCACAGCTTTTGTTCCCGCTGCATGCATCGAGAGCCAGCGCACAGTCTGTGCACTTTCAAAACAGATGTGTTTTTATTGGGTACACTTCTGAATGCTGAAGTCTGCTGGCACTGCCTTTTTGGTTTCTTTCCTAGCGCCGCAAATATGCAGTGAGAACGGCAGCGGTGCCAGGTTCTGGAAAGGGACATTGGGCCATGTTTGGCTCTGAACAGACTTCAGGGTTTGGGCCTGTGTTATGGAGAGTGGTTTGAAACTGCAGAAATATGTGCAGTGTTTTTAGAGCATTGTATAATATAGGGGTTGACATGCAGTTAAGAATGCAGTTTTCTACATGTTACCATGTGCTTTTTCTCTTTTTTTCCCTCAAACGTGCATTGCCTGCATGAGCATCACAGCTCAGTGTCAGGAGCATGTGTGCTAACTGCTGAACAATAGCTCTGCATGTTTGCCTTTTGTTGTTATTTATGGGTTCAAGCACATTTTTCAGAAAGTGCATTTTGAACTGAGTAAAGGTTCTTCATGAAACCATCAATGCCAAGTAAAGAAAATAAAATAAATTTACGTAAAATAAACGTACACTATGGCAAGTTGAATGAAGTCCCTCTTTATCTTATATATTTTAATGCTATGTGCTTTTGTGTGCATATAGCTCTGTGGCAGTAAGAGTAGATCTTTACTTCCTATTCACCGAGTTGCTATTTGAGACAATTCTTTGCTATTGTACTAAATTGGATTGCATTGGATTTTATATTTATCTATTATCTCAAATGAATTGTGATAGGTTACTTTTGCCGTATTTCACTCAAAAGTAAGTTTTTTTTTTTTTTTTTTTGCTCATTTCAAACTTTAACATTGAATCAGTATACATGTATTGTGTATAAAAGCTTTCAACACTTCAAGCTTTCACCATTTCAAAAGTTTGGGGTCAGTTAAAAAATAAATAAATAAATATATTTTAAAAACTCTGCTTTAACACCAGAGGAATAAAATACATCTTAAAACATATTAGACTCGAAAAGAAAAGAAAGACTTCTTTCAAAGACATTAAAATCTTACCATCCCCAAACTTATGAATGCTAGTTTGATAAATGGCTGTAATCGTTTTGTGCATATTTTTTTGTCTCATCATCTCGCAGTCCACATTTAATTTCTCTACAGGCTGTCTTTTCCCCCCTGGACGTCTGATTTTAGTGTGAGCTAATCTTAAAAATAAAATCCCAAAAGGATTAATTTATCCAATGAAAGCATCTCATACACTCTGCAATTACACAATTGCTCAATTTACCAGGTCACATACTGACAACTGTAGATCTCATTTATAGCTCTACCGCTGTTATTGTACTAGACACCTATCCCTCAACAATACAGCTCTATTCATTTATAATCTTTTCAACATCAGAGTATTTGTTTTTCAGCGACAGTGGATGTGAGAGACCATCACAGTATGATGGGAACTGCTACAAATAACCCAAAGAGTGTGTGCTTGTGCTTTGTGGCCTGTCTGTAGGCAGGGTCTGTGCTCGGGACAACAGACAGCAGTGTTCTCCTTCCCAGAGCCACACAGTCGATAGTCAGAGACCCGGCATGGACCTGCTCATCAATGGAGTGTTGTGCATTGTTAATTGCTTTAAAACTGCATAGCTACTTGGTCTTTGACAATCTCAAAGGGTGTGAACATAATTATTCCCTGGCCGGGATGGAAATGTGAGCTGCTCCTGGGTCAAATCAGAAGCCATTTCTCTCGTTCGTCCTCTTTCTTCCTGTATTCCCTCCCTCTTGGTATCCTTTGCTGACCATCTTTCTCCCCTGTCCCATCTTGAATCACCGGTGTGACCCTGTAGCTGGATTATAACAAAGGCGAAAGAGCTTCTCACTGTGCTTTCCAGCCGAGTGAATAACCATCAGCTGTGCAGGTCGCTTTAATACAGGCTTTCTATTGTGGGAGCTTTGTACAGGTTGCTGTTCAGTACCAGTACTGCCCGTAACATGAGATCTGTGTAAACATTTCCAATAGACTATGTATTCACCCTTTCAGTGCCTCGGATCAAAAGCTGACATATAGCAGGCAATCAGGCATGGCAGTGTTTGGGCCTCTTAATACAGACTGAAACTGGTCTTTGAAAAGGGAAGTACAGTATATGCACAATAAATGCTAATACTCCATGACTTTAATGCTTTTTAGTTCCAAGATATATGTGACTAAGTTCAAACTAATTATGGCAAAACGCACTCATTCTATAGTGCTTTTTTATGTTGACATCAGCAATGTGATAAAAGATCATTACGTTTATGTACACTACCATTCAAAAGTTTGGGTAAGATTTCTAAATGTTTTTAAAAGAAGTATCTTATACGCACTAGGCGGGCAGGCTTACTTGATCAAAAATACTGTAAAACAGTAATATTTCCACATATTATTACAATTTAAAATAATGTTTTTATTTTTTGACATTTTATAAAATGTAATTTATTCCTTTCAACATTTTTCAATGTTAAAATTTTTTTTTTTTAGCTGAATATTTATCTTCATGTGTGTTTAATGAATAGAAAGAACAGCATTTTATTGAAAAATAAATATTTCGTAACATCTTTTAAATGTGTCCTTGCTGAATAAAAGTATTAATAAAAAATATTTAAAAAAATACGGACCCCAAATGACCCCAAATTTTTGACTGGTAGCGTATAATAAATAGTATTTACTACTATAATAATTGCAATAAATGGTTCTGCCTTAGGGTACGTCTACACAACAGAGACATACTGAAAACTCAACAGTTCTTACTTGGTGTGTTTTCGTGTACAGATGACAAAGTCGTCAAAACGACTTTCAAAAGTTTCCAAACGCCCTTGTTTTGTAAATGAACGGTCAAAACCCATAAAAAGTTTCCAGTTTTTAGTTGTAAAACAGTGTTGTGTAAACGGCCTCTACTTGTAGTTCACTAGCGTGTGGTTGCTGTGCAACTAGGTGGAATAACCATAGTCTGTAAAAAAAATAGACTACGCACCTTCAATCTCTTCCATTGTAGAGAAGTGAAGCAGCCAATGTCCAAATATGGTGCTGACATCTTGGAGCCCCGCCCACTCTCCCTCAGAATCAGTTAGTACAGTTTACTGCACAACAACTCATTATGTCGTGCTAAATACACAGTTATGTAAATGTAGGAATTAAAGTTGAAGCTCCAATCCCCTTTCTCAAATCCCGAAAAAAGTCCATTGGTGCCTCAGTGACTACTTCCCTCAGACAAGCTGTCAATCATAAAGTCACACTCTCGTTTTTATAGTATCAAATAACTAACTAAAACCAAACTTAGTTAAAAACGAACACTTGAACTTACATCAGCGTTATAAAAACTACCTAAAATGACAGACACCATCTTTGGGAAATGTATTTGAAGTGTAATTTGATTACCAGTAGTTTAGTTTGTCTCACATCCCATTAGATTACATGGAGAGGGCGGGGTTTATGACCTATACTGCATCCAGCCACATGGGGGCGATCGAAACATTCTGGCTTCACTTTTGAGGACTTGTGAGGCACACTTGGTTAGCCTGGTTCTACCAGACTCTCGTACATTTCATTTGTACAGAGAGTCTGGCCGCTCTCCATTGACAAGCGTTAACTTCCTTGTAGGCGGGTCACTGTTGAAGTTTAAAACTATTGGATCTGCCCAGAGCCACTCTGGATCTGCCATAACCAATCGCTAATGTTTGGTCGTGACGTATGACGACTCAAACTAGCCCACAACCTCAACGTCATCGTTCTCAGCCACTCCCTCTGTTCGCTGATTGGACCGATAAAAAAATGACCAGAGAAAACCCAAGAATACACCACAATCCCAGTCGTAGTACTGAAGAAAAATTTAAATTGAGCGGAAGTACGTAGGAGGGCGGAGCCAGGCTAACACTTGGTATTAACATATAGTACAATTCAACTAATGTGTTGCCACACACAGGTATGTTTATCGGCTATAATTAAAAATGAGCCACAATCGAAGCTTTTCAAAAAAGTGCACACCTGTGAACTAGATATAATTATGCTAGTTTTTCAGTCTATAGTTAGCCTACATGCTAATGTTTTCTAAATTTTCTCTTTTAGCTCAATTTATACATTTACACGCTTTTGCTGGGAACTAAGGGCAAAAGATGTAAAACTATGATGTAGTTTTCAACACATTTGATACTTCCAAGACTAGTAATTTTTTTATTTTTTATTAAACGTAACTTTGGATTAAGACTGAATTTCACTGTAGCGCACAACTTCTCTTAGCGTATCGCTTTATTTCACAACACACTCGAACATAGCTTATCATATTTGATCTGAATCTGTTTTATACGCTGGTTTTACCTTTGCAGCCTTTGTTTCTTCTATGTAATTGGATTGAATCCAACCAGCGGTGTAGTTTGTTTGGATGTCTGTCTTGTGGGGACCATCTCAGCATTGGATCCTGCTTTCTGAAGCCTCTGTTGTCCCCCAGGGCTGGTGTGAGGTGGTGTGTGGTCTATGATGAGTGAGATGCAGCTGTTATGCGCTCCACAAACCGCAGACTGAGCTCAAACTTCATGTATGCCGCAGTCTCTGAGCGTATATGAGCGAAGCTGCTGCTTCCCTGTTGACTGAATTTGTTAGCAAGCCTCATTTTCCCTGACCGTTTCAGCAATTAGAAAAAAAACTAAATCCCAAAAATTCAAGTTGTATTGTCATGCATCTGATGTTTATTATTTTTTTTTTTTTTCAGTATGTCAAGCAATTCTTTCCAGTTAGACAGTCACATGCTTAAAACCATATCTTCCTCTTTCTGTCTCCAGATCCACAGAGACAAAGACACACTGTGTTCCAGTGTTTCTCAGAAGAGACACAGCCTGTCCACAGGTAAGATCACACATCCCTGCTATCATATTGTCGATGATGTAAAGCAATGCTTTTATTTACCTAATAGGGTCTTATTTTGTCTTATGGCTTCATATGGAATTATACAAATTACACAGATGATCATATTTCAATTTGTACTGTAGGTATATTTAACCCTGGAGGTAATGTTACAGTGCAGTAATTGGTTAAATAAGTCAGTATTGAATGAGTCCAGAGAAATATGAACTCTAAATAAACACCATCATGTTTGATATATTTTTTTTGTTTTTGAAAGATGTCTTTATGCTCAGCAAGGCTGCATTTATTTGATTAAAACTACAGCAAAAACATCCTAGTCTTAAATATTTATGTTTAGAATTTAAAAGAACTGCTTTCTATTTTAATATATTTTATAATATAATTTATTCCTGTGATGCAAAGCTGAATTTTCAGCATTATTCCAGTCTTCAGTGTCACATGATCCTTCAGAAATCATTCTAATATGCTGATTTGCTGCTCAATTATTATAAATTATTATCGAATCTCAGTTATTAATAATGGTTGTTATTATACATTTTAAAAATCAGTTTTTAATGCTTAATAATGTGGAAATCATTGCAGCATTGCTGAATTAAAAAAAAATAATAATAAGAAGAAGAAATCCTTTTTGCAAATGTTTCAGCAAATCAGCCTATTGGAATGATTTCCATTTACCATCATAGGAATTAATTAATTACATTAATTACATTTTAAAACATAAAACGAAACTTAAATTGTAATAATAGTTAACTAGTTGTATTTTTGATCGAATAAATGCAGCATTGGTGCGCATAAGATATAAATGAGTCTTAATAATTCAAAACCTTTGAACAGTAATGAGTTTTATATATTGTACTAAAAAGTTTTGGCTCTTAAAACAGTCTAATTTTATGATCTTAAACTGTTCCGGTATGTTTATGCTTTTTTTAATCCTCATGAAGTAAGCTTAGCAACGTTAACATCATTTTCTATTTGAATCATTTGTGAGTCACATTGCTCATGCACTTCATGTGATGAGCTCTATTTAATGTGGCATGTGTGCTCACTTATGAGGGCCCATGACTGTCAGGACGCTGTCTATTTAGGCAGGATAGTCAAGCTGTAAAGTTAGTCATAGTTTCTTGTAGCAAAAACATTTCCACCCTCTCTCTGACCGTTAAGAGTTGAACAGGTTGTTTTGACTTTTGTCCCTTTGAGGCTTCTATACAATATGTATGGTTTGCTAGCTTCTCAGGAAGGCGGGAACTTTGCGATGTGAAGTTGCGTTGTTGGAGTGTGTCTACAGAGATTGAACTCTGTTAGTTCTCAAATGAAGTATGGAACAGGAGATAGTAATGGCAACTAGTGCTTGTATAGAGGAGCATGATGACTTTATCTTTACCTGTACCTTCAGTGTATTCAGCTTCAATACACAAGCAGTGGCTGATATTAAAAACCAAATACATTAAAACCACAAACATATGATGCAGTGCTAGAAAGAGAGATCTCCTGTTTAATGAAAAGTGTCATTTGTTTGTCATGTTGTGAATATGTAGTGGCTTATAGCTTTCTTTTTTCCAGTTAGACTCCCCTGACTGGATTGTCTTAAACACACAACTTAGTTGGAATCACTGCTTTATTGTTATAAATGCAGGAAGCTGATATTTATTGATCACTTCCTTGTTAGCATGACACCTTTTTACAGCTTTGCAGTTTCATCACAGTACAATGCTTTGAAAACCATGCTAAAATAATAGGTTTTATTTGACATTTTATTTAACCCTTACACTGTGTTGAAAACTCAAACTCCTTCAAAAATAAAAAATGACCGGCCTTTTAAAAATTGCTCGTAAATCGCTCATTATGCTAAATTATCACCAAATATTGGAGTCAATCTTTTTGTAAACTTGTTTTATTTCAATTAGCACAGGTTTCGTATCTCTTTTTGGAACTGATTGATCGTATGCCTTATTGATCTTAGCTTATGCATCAGTTTTTCAGTGAAAAGAAGCATTATTTGTGGATCATTTTGTCAATATTCGACAAAATATGGAAACCCTTTACACTGTTTATCACTCTAGTGTGGTTAACCATGAAGTTTGTTTTGAAATGCTTTTATCTTGTACTAAATGGCTCAAAGTCACACTAAAGGTGTTCCAGGTCAAAAATGACCAACCTACAAAAAAAAATAGCTTATAAATCTCCCGTTATGCTATATTATCACCAAATATTGGATTTAATCTTTTTGTCAACTTGTTTTCTTTCAATTAAGACTTATTTGTTGTCTTTTAATAAGGTTTTGAAACCTTATTAAACAGTTTATTTTTTTGAAACCGTTGAAATAGTTTACTGTTTTTTAATTTTGAAACAGTTTATTTTTGAAACTGATTGATCAAAAACTGAGGTGCATAAGGTCAGATCAATGAGGCCTACGATCAATCAGTTCCAATAAGAAATACAAAATCTGTGCTAATTGAAAGAAAATAACAACAGATTTTTAAACTATTTTTTGTAGGCCGGTCATATTTGTTGACAAAAAGATTGACTTCAATATTTGGTGATAATATAGAATAATGAGCGAATAACTAGCAATTTTTAAAAGGCCGGTCATTTTTTTAAGCAGTTACAGGGTTTTCAACACAGTGTAAGGGTTTAATAAAATGTAAAATAAAACCTATTATTTTAGCATGGTTTTCAAAGCATTGTACTGTGACCCTAACTCATGCTAACAAGGAAGTGATCAATAAATATCTGCTTCCTGCATTTATAACAATATACTGTAGCAGTGATTCCAACTAAGTTGTGTTTTTAAGACAATCCAGTCAGGGGAGTCTAACTGGAAAAAAGAAAGCTATAAGCCACTACATATTCACAGGAGTGATGTTTTTTTTTTTTGTTTTTTGTTTTTACTTCTAAAAAATGACACCACCTTCAAATGAATCAAGTCAAAAACATTCAGACAATAGTTTTGTCACTGAAACTTAACTGATTATATATAGATACTAAATTCTGGCGATCCTCTCAGAGGCCTGTCGTGGCCTGTGTTTATGTTTTCAGTTGTTTGTAATGACGTTTGCTTTTACTACAGCATTGGTTCATTAAGAGCACACACACACACATTGAGAACGGGCAGCTGTAGTGGTTTTAGCGAGACCCCTCCTTCACTTCCCAAGACATGGAGCCACCTGTGGGCAGTTAGACAGCTGACAAAGCTCACACTCTTGTGACAGATCTACTAGTGTTGATCCCAGATCCTGTTCACTTACACTAAGCGTACATAGAGAATGTGTTGCACTTAAAAAAAACCAGTAGAAAGTGAAAGCGAGAGAGAGCAAAGGAAACAGGCGGTATTTTTTTCTAGGTGATGGAATCTGTTGAGGTTTGTCATGATGGTTTCCTCTCCCACGTGATTTGGTTTTATCCACGCTGTGATAAAGTTTTGAAGCATCTGTCAGTACCGCACCAGGTTTGTCAGACTTTGCTGTAGTGAATACGTGTGCTGTTGTACAAAGATCTGTTCTGAAGGGGAAATCGCACGCTTTGTTTAAACATTGGGCTTGAGTAAGAGCACTTATTTAGAGACTTGTAGCACACAGCTTTAATTCGGTCTGTCATTGTGTAAATGCGTGTTTGTTGCAGAGAGTTCACAGTATCCAGAGTTTCACACTTGCAGTTCAGAATCGGTCACATTTCGAGACTCAGGCAGCGATACAGATGGATTTCTCAGTCCTGACAATGGAGAGGACAATGTCTTCAGAAAGGTAAGAGGAAAGACTACATTTTCTGAAGAAAATATGAGTGTTTTTTTTGCCACATATGACATTTTGTGGTTGTTCTGAGTGGTTTCTTGGGCATTTGTGGATGGTTGCTCATTGGGCTCTAGATATGGCTTGGCTGTCTACCATATACATTTAGTTAGTTTAGTTATTTAATTAGTAAGTTATTTTTACATTTTTAAATTTATAATTGTATAGTATATTTTATAATGTATTTTTTTATTTATTATTCATTAATTTATTATTTATTTATTTAATTCGAATTTTTTTTCAATGTTATCATCCAGCTGGCAAAATTGTTAGTCTGCTCAAGGGTTAATTCATGTCTGTAGCACAACATGCTGGATGCAAGTTTATTAATGAGGGTTAAGAGCTTTAAAAAATATGCAAGTATGAGGAATAGTAAAAGTGATGCCTTAGCACAGGGATTTTCAAACATTTGAGCACTTTTAGATGAAATATAAAACAATGGCTTTCAATAGGATTAAATAATTATGATTAATGTAGTAGTTTTCACCTGCGCTATGATACATATAATTTGATCTCAGAATTGGCCATTTTAGGTGATCATGTGACCACAGTTCTGTTCTGTTTTTTTAGGACACCTAAATGTTAAAATCCACCGGAGTTTTTTTTTTTTCCACGTGGTTATAAGTTCTCTAGAACCCTTTTAAACCTCATACACACACGCTTATAAACCACCCCCTCTGCTTCCTTGCACACATGCTCAATAGAAGCTATTTCAGGGGCACATGAATAGAGGGCTTTCATCCCCCACCATGAGCACCAACAAAACCCTCAATGTGTGTTAAAAGCTCAAATCCTCTTCACCTTGTCTCTCACGCTACCAGTGCTCGGCACAATACACTCATCAAAACTCACACCGAGTGGAGTGAGTGAGTGAGTGAGTGAGTGAGTGAGTGAGTGAGTGAGTGAGTGAGTGAGTGAGTGAGTGAGTGAGTGAGTGAGTGAGTGAGTGAGTGAGTGAGTGAGTGAGTGAGTGAGTGAGTGAGTGAGTGAGAGTCTTAGAGATGCATGCAAGTCTGAGATAAACAAACAGTTTACAGTTCAGACATGTTTACAGTGGAGTGTAAGGAGACAAATAAGATATGTTTCATTATTAGATTAAATTTGAGGGAAAAAAACTCAAAAAACAATAAGAAAATCAAAATACTATGATAATGTCATTGCTATCTGTTAAATGTTGAAAGAATTACACTTTTCTCAATGCATGCTTTTCAAACTTTAGTCTTTAGTCTATTTCTAAAGTATTACATTTCATATAGTAATTTAAAATGTAATCAACAATAGACATGAAGGGAAGTGTGTTATTGTTCGATGTTTAAATACTTTCTTCTAATTAGCCCATGGATGTTCGCCTAAAATTAATTAAAGTTAATTTAACCCTAACATAATTTGAGCATCCTGACCGGCTCAACCAATGGCGTGAGCTTGGGGGCGGGACTTTCAGTTTGACCGACCAATGACAAATAAGGGCATTGTTTGGGGTGAAACTTGTTATTTTTGGTCAGGATCAGTGTTGTTATTGATAACAAACTATTACAAATAGTTTTCGTTAATTTCAATAAAGCTGAAAAAAATATAAATATTAGATGTAAACGTTAACAATTTAAAAAAAAATTTGCCTTGGAAACTTACTGAAGTCAAAGTACTAAAATTATTAAAACTAAAACTGAATTAAAAAAAATATTAAAAAGAGTGTTAATAATATATAAATAATACTAATATAGATGTACTCATATACCTGGCCAATATAGAATGTTTAAAGAAAATCAACACAATGCTACTGGTACTTTGCAAACTCTGTATCTACAAAAACAGAAGATAAAAACTTAGA
The DNA here is from genome assembly GCF_949152265.1 of Phoxinus phoxinus. Classification (NCBI taxonomy): domain Eukaryota; kingdom Metazoa; phylum Chordata; class Actinopteri; order Cypriniformes; family Leuciscidae; genus Phoxinus; species Phoxinus phoxinus. Next base: position 43,337,668 of record NC_136877.1, on the reverse strand, counting down.
ATTTTGTTTTCCTCATCACGATGAGATACACTTTTTTTATTAATTTTTTTATTATATACTTGGTCAAATACTTTTAATAGCATTTTTGGCAGCATTTATTTTCGAGTTCTTTAAGTTGAACCATTTTTCTTTTGCACACTTTCCATTTATAATTGATCAGATATAGCCAATCCTTATACAGTATGTAGTACAATACTTTGTTGTGCTGAATGTTTCATCTGTCTGTTGGTTAACTTGAGTGTGACTGGTGTTTCTTGCTCAGGGTCAGGAGGCAGTAGGCGGAGGTGACAGCACGAGCGAGGTGTCCGTCTCCTGCTCCTCCACAGACGACACAGCCAGCGTGGGGCATCCCAGCTCCTCGGCCGAGAGCTCTGAGGAGGTACGGCAAGAAGAGGAGGCCAAAGACAGGCTAACCGAGGTGCCGCTCCCCTCCTCTCTCTTCCGCTCCACCGTGCGCTCGCTCTCTCCCTTCCGCAGACACAGCTGGGGTCCTGGGAAGAACCAGGAAGGGGAAGAAGAAATGAACCAGCGCAGGTACGTCATTACTCTGAAGTGAAGCTTGCTCTTAGGACCAGTGTTTTTCTGCTTTGTGAAAAAGTGCTTCTCAGTAGTAATAAAAAGAAAAGAAAAATTCCAGATTTATTTGCATTAATGTAATGTGAGTTATGGACTGGAGTGTGCTTAATTGTCATGATGATACTGCAATGCAAGAAATCTTAATGGCCCTAACATAGGCTTCTTTTTTTCTAATGAAATATGAATATTTTTTCTGAAAATTTGCAGACAGACAGACTACATTTCAAAATAAATAAGTATTTTATGCTCACCAAGGCTGCATGTATTTGATCAAAAATACAGTAAAAACAGCAATATTGTGAAATGTCATTACAATTTAAAATAACTGCTTTCTATTTTAATATTTTTTTAAATGTATTTTATTCCTGTGATGCAAAGCTGAATTTTCAGCATCCAGTATTCAGTGTCACATGATCCTTCAGAAATCATTCTAATATGCTGCTCAAGAAACATTATATAACATTATACTTGTCTTTAATGTCACGTTTGATCAGTTTAACGCATCCTTGCTGAATAAAATAATTAATTAATGTATATGTTGAACGTAATATAACAAAGGAATATGATGAAAATGTATATCTAATCACAGACATCAATTTGCTCAAAATGTATTTGGGTTTTTAGCTTTGGAAACGCTGAATACGCTCCCACTCAGAACACACTGAATATTAATACATCTGCACGCCAAAACAAGACATGCTGTGAGAATGACATCTCTCACACTTCTTGATCATGTGACATCCTCAAGCCTTTGCATGCTCTAGTCATTCTCACCCCGCTCTTCCCTTGGTCACTGATTTGCATTCACTCTTTTTCTAGAAGTAATTCCATGCTTTACTAGTTAAATTTTTACCCTTCCAAGACTCTTATTATACAGATATTTTAAGTCATAGTAGTTACTTACTTTCATATTTCCATGTCATCTCATACCTCTCATCATCTTTCCATTTCCAGTTCTGTACGAAGTACAGGAGACGTCAGACCTGTCATTTACAGAAGAAGGTATCTTGCTTTTTTTTATATCTAAGTATTTGAGATCTGAAATCCCTATAGAGCGTCATAGAACAGTGTTTCACATTTTTATGCTAGCAAATTACAGTACTGGGAATTTGGCAATTTAACACAATTTTTTGGTATGTATAAAAAAATGTTTTGCAAAACAAATGTTTATGATGAAGATGAATATGATTTGTTTTCCTCTGGAAACCTACGGTTGCACTCTAATATCACTCTTAGAAAAAAAGGTTCATTGAGGTTCTGTATAGAACATTAGGGTTCTTGACTATTTTTTAAAGAACGCTTTATGCCAAAAAGGTTATAAGGAGGTACGTTTTAAATGGTTGCATAATACATTCATGGTTTTATGTTTATGACAAAGTGTTTACATGCTTTTTCATTCATAAAATTTCATCAAAATAAAAAATTGATTAAAAAAAAAAACTAAATCCCTAAAATCATCCCATGATTGAAACCCCTAAATGGTTCCAATCATCTAAACCCCTTTAAGTTTCTTTATAGAACCTTTTTCTTCTAAGAGTGGAGCACAATAATCAACTTAAACAATAGTTTACTGAAGAAATGCTTGTTTGTCTACTCTACTACCCCTCTAACTGGTTTGTGCCCACTGGCGCCCCCTATTTTTTTGCCCAGTCTGAGCTGGTGCCCCAGTGAGCCATGTCGAGAGCTGGAAGAAATTAGAGAGCTCATCAGGTACAGAGAGTGTGTGAGCGCGTTGTGTGCAAGCTTCCTCTAAATCCAACCGAAGAGCCATCCCCTTTGACTTGCACAAAGAGCTTTTGCATCATCATTTGCATTACCTGTTTGTCTGAGAGCAAAGTGAGGCCTTATTTTTATTTTTTGCTACCCCGTTCAGCCGTGATGCAGCTTGGATAAATGACAGCTTTTAAAAGTTAGAAGTGTTGCTGCAGAGATTCTTGCTGCATTTTGCTGTGTATTTTTTTTTTGTTGCGGTTGCATGATGACTGATATTGTTGTTCTTGTATCTGGGCCGAATGTCAGGTAAGAGGAAGTTTGTTATGAATCTGTTTCATACCGTTGCATCAAAATGTAAAATATTATTTAATATGACCAATTTGACTACACTTACGTGTCATGTCATTTAAAAATAATTGACATTTTCACTATTTAAAGTTGATTTGAGGTCTCTGTATAATTCATATATGGAAAGTCTGGAAATGTTCTAGTCACCTTTAAAACAAGACCCTCGTTTATCTAATATATAGTGTGATTTGTACTGTAGTTGTCCTGCTCATGTAGTTGCTCACTTCTCACAGTGTAGTTTTGATTTATTTTTTTCTACAATTTAATTTGTTTTGAGATTTGAATGTCAAATGCGTGCTCGCATAATATATTAGCATCCCAGAAAACTTCATGTAGCCTCAGGTTGTGCTTTTCATTGTGCTGCTTTGAGCTTGTACTGTATGTCTATGGCGTCGCTTCTAAGATCAGACCTGGTGTCTCATACTACCAGCCATTCTGTTAGTGAAATTCACTGTGTTCATATACTAGACTGTCAAAAGAGTCAGCTTTGCATAGTCCCAAAACCATCCAGCTACATTTTAATACTGCACTTTAAGTACTTTTTTTATTGTCTAAATTTTTTGTTGTTGTACTTAAGTAGTTGCATGCACTGAAATACATGATAATTTAATTCCAATTGTTATATTATTGTATAATAAATAAGGTCTAATCATTTTTTGAGTGTGTATACTTCTGTGTTGGGTGTAGTGTAATATGAACATCCACTTTGCATATTTTGCATCTGGTTGGTCAGTAGTACACCACACACAGGCACACGTGGACACCTTTTTGGGTGAAAAGGAAACCATGTAGACAACCATGTGTTCTTTTTTAAGTTATAGTTTGGAGGGTCTAACAGCGGGGATTGAGGATGGCAAACGTTGGATACCGCAGTCCGGAGGCCCATCCAAGGATCAGGGAGGAGTGCAGGGGCCAGAAAGTGAAGAGAGGGGCTCACTGATGTCTCTCACAGAAGAAGGTCCTGAATCTGATTTGGGAGATTGCAGCAGTCCCGGTGGTCCGGTGAGATGAGTTGCCTTTCCCAAATCATGACATTTTGGTTAAAATAGAGGAACTATTTCAAAAGGTTACATGAGGCGGCCATAGCCAGTGCTTCCCAACTGATTTGGCCATGGGACCCACATTTTCCCATGGTCATGAAGCTGCGACACAAATTTGTAGGAATTTGAACCAAGCTAATTTATTTCTCAAAAATGGTTGACGCATACAAGTAGGCCTACCGTCGCACTTCCCTTAACATACTCTTAAATTGTAAAAATATCACTGACACAAGTTAAACAATTTATATCCTACTCCCATTCATACTATAGTTTTATATAATAAAATAAAGTTAGATATAGAAAAATATAGAAAATAGCACAAAGAAAATGATGTGGTATTTTGGGTTAAGGTTACGTAGACTACAGTTACCAAGGTATATACACAATATCTTTCTTTCTTTCTTTTTCTTTCTTTCTTTCATTCGTTTCGTTTAAGACTGTGCAACAATGTTCCCTCCAAAAAAAATATTTCTCTCCGAGCAAACCTTTTTTTGTACTGGGTGGACATTTTGGCCACCTGAGCAAAAACATTCTTTATACCAGATCTGTACAGCGTACACCCTAAAAGGGGTTACTACATCATGCAACTTTTAATTTTAATGTGCTATTTATGTTTGATTTGACGCTTGATGTAACTTTAAAAAAAAATCAGTCTTCACCAAGAAATTGTGTTAAAAATGTATTAAAAAAATCTCACGCAGAACATATTTAATTCTTTAATATAATATATAATATAATATAATATTTTTTTTTAAATGAAGCAGTTACATAGATGGTTTGGGACAACCACAATGTGTTTTGTATGGTCAAGTAATGACAAGACAGCATTAAAACATCAGAATTTAATGTATATTTATTGCTCATGAATTCCCCTTGTGAGAGAAATTATTTATTTGACTAATAAAATAAAATTACAACATAAAATAATACATTGTATAAAACAAATTGAAGCATTTAAAGTTGATACAGTATAATATAATATATAAGACAAAAAAAACGAAGCAGTTAATCTGAGATCTAGTGAAATATTTTTTTTTAAATGAACGTGAATTATTTTATAGTTACACCTGTAAATGTCTCTGTGTTTTGTTACAATTCTGTGCCCATCATCTGTTATTTCCACCACTTAATCAAGCCTCTTTTCTTTCAAACATGATGACTTCTTCATCATGACGGCTTCTCGTGTTGAGCTATTTAGCCTATAGGGAATCTTGCTGTGCAATATCTTTATGTGAACTTAACTTTAGCACTGAGCATCTACGTTTGCAATTGCAGCAATCAAGGAAGTATCATCAGTTCAGACACAGTGGTCAATCTGTGACTCTCCCCCTCATGAAATCAGTCTCTATGCTTTCCATCAGCCAACGGGACATAGATGGTAAGTTAAGCTGCTTGATTTCCATCTCTTCTTTCAGTTTCTGGCTGCTATAGATTGATTATGAAATGGATTTTGAGTTAGAAACATGTTTTGCTTTCAGAATACCAGATATTTCTTATTAATTCCTTGTTTGAGAGGTTGTGCACGATGTGCAGGTGGTACCAGTATAATGTAGTTTGTTTTCTTCATCTGGTTTGTGTTAGTTGTCCTCCACCCAGTTCTCAGGCCCCCAAATCATCTGGTTTAATAAGTACTTGCTCTGACTTTTCAATCCCCAATGCAACCGCCCAGCGATAGGAAGAATCCGGCGAAAGAGACGGATCTCTTTTACCTTCAACCTATCACCGATCCTCCACAAATCTAAAACTGTCTTTACTGTCACCTCTTCATCTAGTGATGAGGAGGACGCCATAAGTAAGTTGCAGTAGGAGCTGGATAATGCCATCTTCAGCATAGTAACCCTTAGTGTTTTGTCCCTAGATGAGGTCCTGTGACTCCCAGTAGATGATCCAATATATGCTAGCCACCTTTAACCCTGACCCTAATATAGAGCAGAGCCCTCTATTATTGCGATATCTTTACTTATGATATAAAATTAGGGAACATTGTGTATATGTACTTTGCATCTAGATCATTCATACTGAATGGCGTCATTCATATTTTTTAGCTATATGTGATCCTGGACCACAAAACCAGGCACATGGGTACATTTTAAAAAAATTGAGATTTATACATCACATGGAAGCTGAATAAATAAGCTTTCAATATTTCAGAATCAGAATCAGAATGGGGGTTTATTCGCCATGAATGCTTTTACAGACAAGGAATTTACTTTGGCAGGAAGGTGCATACATATAACATACAACATATAAAATACAGAATATAAGAGCACAAAAAATACACATCAAATACCTTTTGAAGCAATGGTGCAAATATGCAAAAGTGCAAATAGTGACCGAGATACAAAATCTGGAATCTGAGGGTGCAGAAAATCTAAACATAGAGAAAATTGCCTTTAAAGTTGTCCATTTATGTTGGCGATTGTGCTGCATTCACTCAAAAAAAAGTAATGTTTTTTATATATTTACGGTAGGAAATTTACAAAATATATTCATGGAACATGATCTTTACTTAATATCCTAATGATTTTTGGCATAAAAGAAAAAATATATAATTTTGACCCAAATGTATTGTTGACTATTGCCACAAATATACCCGTGCGACTTGTAACTGGTTTTGTGATCCAGGGTCACATATATCGCCCAGCCCTAATGGTACTTATGTCCTTTTTGGAGTTTGAAAGTTGCTGGTCACTTATTTGAATTTTTTAGGTAAAATAACCCTGTAATATAGAGTTCTTTTTTTCATACATTTAGTTTGGATGAGGTCACGTTATGAACAGTTTTACTACTCTGTTTGTCTGTGGTTACATTCATATTTATGGCTGTATGTTTTTTTTTTTTTTACTTCTTTGAGATTCAGTGGCGAATACATGGACATTTCTTACAATAATAACTAAATATGATTTCATGACAGCATTATAACTTCAAAAGCTCAGTATTGATTAAAATGATCTTGCCCATAGCATGTATATGGCACAATGAGTAATTTTAATCTAGTTGAATATCTAGACGAATCACGTACTCTTGCACACAGAGACTTTTGCATGTGGATGTAAATCAGGCTCTGTTGATGGATGCTGTTTGTTTGTGATGGTAATTTGACTCCATCATTGTACTTGTAGGCCTGACATCATTCACCAGTAACTCCAGTTCAATGAGATACAGGTACGATGCCCATACATATCTCAATTAATTTTGACATTTCTGGAAACACTCATATAATGCATGTCTTTACAGTATATCTTGCTTTTTTTTTAGCATTACAGAGGAGGAACCTGGACCTTTAAGAGGAGATTTTGAAAAAAATACCACCAAAGTGAGCCGGACATTCAGCTATCTAAAGAACAAAATGTACAAGAAAGCGAGAGTAAGTCAACATTTTTTGTTCGTCATTTTTTCACCAAGTAATTTCCTCTCCACCAAGAGTGTATTTGTAGATTAGCTCATCTGTTTCATTCATACTGATGACTGAGTGTGAATTATCACCGTCATTTAAATGCAAGACCGGAATTTACAATGGTACTGAAATAATTGGAGAAGTAGATTGTGTGAAGGGTTGGAAGAGACTTTCTGAGCACAAGAGGAAATATGACGGTAAGAAGAGACACGATAATGTTTCATTCTTCACACTTAGCTCAGCGTTTTACCCATTTAAAGGACCAGTACTTTATTTACAAACTACAGAGACCTAAAGTGCACATTGAAAAACTTGTTTTAGGGAAACCTGGAAATAAGCAGTTTGGTTGCACTTTATTTTAAGGTGATGTAATTACATAGTACATACTCAAATAAGTACTGATTAAAATTAATTAATTGCATGTACTATAGAGTTAGGGTTAGTTACTTGTAATTATGCATAATTTACTGTTACTACTATAGTAAATATATATAATAACATGCAACTACATCACCTTAAAATAAAGTGTTACCAACAGTTTTAGCAATTTAGCAACTAAATACTGACATTTCTTTGCTGATGCCACTTTGATATGTTATTTTTTTAATGCAATGAAATTCATATATATTTTTTGTGGCTTAAATAAACTTAAGGGCTTCTGTGCATACTTTATTTATGAATTGGTAATTTCAAGATTTTATAGACCTAGTTTAACTGGAGAAACTAACCATTAAAATGAATCAAGCTTTCACACACTGGGAACTTTGTAGTTAAATATACTTTAAACGTTAAATCTATAGTCTGAAACTTTTGCAGCGCTACTGATTTACTATAAAAGTTTTCATATGGGTGTTTTTACACCAAAATGTTCAGATTTCATTAGCACTTTGCTGTTCTGACACCAGCAACGACAGTGCAATAAAAAGAGGATGTAAGAGTCACAGCACCTCCCAGCTTGAGCTGGATCACTTCCTCCTGAATCTGAGGTGATGCTAAACGTTTTGTCTCAGTCGAGAGTCTTGCAAAGGCTCTGCCTCCTACAGTAATGTTATATAGAAAGTTTTGCGAGGTTCAAGGCCGCTATCAGAAGATAAAGAGCTTGAAGGGAGAAGAGGTAGGCCGAATCTCTGTCAATGTCTCATTTGAGGAAAGTGATGTTTTGCCCCTGGGGTCTGTTCACTTTTTGTTCTGGTTTATCTTGTGCTTCTTTTTCTCTTCTCACTTCTTCATGTTCACAGGTTCTGAAATGGTTAACTCATTAGTTGCTTAACAATGGAATCCAATGACTTGCTCATTGTTCAGTTGTCATATTAATTGTCTTTTTAGTGTATTTCATCCACAACTGGCACGTTGTTGACAGCAGTGTGTTTGATTCATGGTAATTCAACTATACATAATTTAATACTTCATGTTTAGAATAAGCCTGATAGTATTTGTTACTTTAGCTTGTTATTACCCCAAAAAACGGTTGCTGTTTCTAAACAGTTGCTTAACTTGAGGCCTATATTTACAAGTAGGAAGCTGAACTTTGTTACTGGAGAACTTGACAACAATTGAGAGGATGTTTGTGCACAACTGTCTGAATCACAGTGAAAATGTCCTCAGTTTGAAATGACATTTTTTCATAGGGACAATAGGGCTGCCCACTAAGGTCCTCTTTTTTTTATTAGCATACACATTAGCTCTGGATTTTGTGGCACTCAATACACATTTTGTCCCAAGTCCCATAATTTAAATATTGGCAAACAAGGACCTTGTTTTGTTTGTTTTGTAGAGGGTGACATACTAAATTAAACTGGTTTACACTGAAGTCGCTACGACGGGCCATTGCAGTGCTCTGCAAGTGTTAACAGCTGTCACCTATTGTAATATTTCTTATACCTTTTCTGGCACAGGAAAAAGACAAAGAAAAGAATCGTGAGAAAGACAGAGAGGCAAAAGAGAGAGACAAGAAATCTGTGAATGGACACCTGTTCAGCACGTCGAGTTTGCTGCATCCGGCTTTGTGCCAGCAATGCAACAAAACCCTCAACACTAAAGATGCCGTCAACTGCACAAGTAAGAATCAGTTCATCATTTAAGGTTTCAGGTACTACTTAACATCCATTTGATTTAGTTACTCCCCAACACTAGATTTCACATCAAAAGACAGACACTGGGTATCTATACAAGTCATAGAAACTATTTTTGTTCCCTTAAGTCCCCTTGTTATGCTATTTCAAAGGCTCCTAATATTGTTTTGGAAGTCTCCTACAATGAGTTGATGTGTATCGAAGTTCTTTTTTTTCATAATATACACTGCACATCCCCTCATTTCTCAACGTGTCTAAAACCAGTTCGTTCAAAGATTCAGTCTCTCTAAATCCCTCCTTTCCGAAAGCCTACTCTGCTCTGATTGGTCAGACGGCCCAGTCTGTTGTGATTAGTCTCCCGCTTACAGAGCGTGTCAGAAACCAAACGTCCATTACCATATCTGAATTTACACAGTGAATATCTCAATACACAGTGATACGAACAGTAACAATGGAGTTGGTTTTACCATATCAATTCAAGCCTAAATCCTCATCCTTCTTGACATGTCGACAATACGAACCAAACTCTTCCAGTCTCAGCTACAGTGTTTGAGGACGGGGAAAAGTAGACGTTGTTTGCAGGCAGGCAATAAAGACCATAGGCTGGCATTTTGCTAATTTGTTACATTGTTATGTAGGTATGTAGCGGAGGTGATACTGGAGTTGCTGACGTCTTGTTTCGGCAGTTCAGAATCAGTTTTTTTCTTTTTGGAGACAATAACTTTATTTGCTGTGCACTTTGATCTTCATACCTTTGCTGACCTTTTGCATTTACTAACAGCTATATTACACTCCACATGAAAGGTAATATTTAAAAAAGCATAACGGGAGCGCTTTAATAAGTGTGGTGATTGAATAGAAAGATGTAAAATTGAAGGGTGATTTAAAGATGTCTGAACTGTTGTGTCATGGATTTCAAAAGACTCGTTGCTCAAAAATAGGAAGCAGTTCTGGTAACATCATTCACTTCCTCATGGAGCTGCTGAAGAGAATCTTATTCATAAGACAAAACAATCCAAGGTACTTGAGTAATTCATTTTTAGAAAAATATATAAAGCCTTTATTCTTTCATGGCTTAGATTTTAAAAATGGATGACAAGCAATGGCACACCTACGCGTCACGGCTAATAAGCCTTCATCAGGGTTAAAATCGTATTCATTCAGGGAGAAAAATTGTGTTGTATTTTTGTCCCTCAATATTTTTTGTAAATAAACTTTAAACTTCCCATTGAGTCTATTTTTCAGTCCATCTTTCCATAGCCTCATTGCCCAGCCCATTTGGAGTAAATATATAATATAAACCTATATAGAAATGATGATTAAATCTATTAAAAATAATTAAAAAGCAATATGAAACGATGATATTATATGTATTCAGAGTTCTTTACAAAAGATCTCCATTAGTAGTGCTTGTTGGCACGTTTCTGGGATTTCATTTGTGAGCTTGGTGGAGTTTCCTGACTGGAAGGAATTCCTAACCCGAAGCCCAACTGTCTTTACCACTTTGACCATAAGCCAGAATAGAAAAAACTATGACTTCCGTTTTACGTGCATGATTTAACCCTTATGTTTGATCTCTGCCAACAGAAAAGGCTGTGTTTATGTTTTGGTAACAAATAATGATGTATTCTTACAGCATCCAACCATGTATTCTTACTTTATCAAAGAAGTGAAAGATTGAAAACGTAAAGGTGCAGTAAGCGATTTCTGAGAAACACTGTTGACACACAGTCCTCCCTTCATTGCGCCTCCAACTTAAACTTTAAACAATTAAAAAATTAGATATAATACTTTGGCAACTAACTGAAATAAGTTCAAGTTAAAGTACTAAAATGCTTGAAACTTAACGGAAATAAAAATAAATTAAAGCTAAATATAAAAAATTATAAAAGCACATAAACTCATATATTATACCTTACACTTACAGCATTCACAATATAGCATCTTTATCAAAGAAGTGAATTGCAAATGAGTACTTTGCTAATGTTTTTATTTGTGATGTTTTGTTTATCAGATTGCAACGTGAGAGTTCACAAGAGCTGTAGAGAAACCCTCCCAATGTGTCCCAAAAGCAGAATGAAGGTTTGAGTTGTTTTCATTCTAAAATGTGCCATATTCTTTCAGTTACACGTCGTGTAAAAATGTCTGCATTGTGTTGTTACAAACAATCTGTTCCTTCTTTTCTGTTACATAAACAACAGTTTGCAATACCAGAGTCCACCACTATGCCTGTCGTCACTCTACGAACAAAATGTGGGTTTGTAGGTTTCTCTCTTTTCATTCTATGATTTTTTTCATGTCAACTGATCTTAATGGTGTATCTGTGATTTTTGTGTGTAGCGTCCACACTGCGGGAGCGTCCCTGGTCTGCTATCTTTTCTCCAGAGGAACATTCTGTGATTCTTCCTTCCAGACGACCCACCAGTATTATGCCCTTCCACAGCAGCAACCTCTCGAAAAGCATGTCCATCAATAATATTGCAATGTTAGTACCTACACACACACACACACACACACACACACACACACACAAACTCTACTGCATACTACACAGTATCAGTGATGTTATTGCTTATACTACACCTACTAAATTTACTAAAACTTTTTGTTAATTGATATAAAGAAGTAGATTGAACACTTAAAAAAGTTGTGAAAATTAGATGTTACATTGGCAACTAACTGAAATAAAGTACTAAAATGACTACAACTAAACTGAAATATAATAAAAGGCTTTTTATAAATGAAATTAGGGAGAATCAATGAATTAGGAATAATTTACTGCCATTGTGTGAGTAATATGTAATCATGGAGTCAATAAAAAAAGTAACTATAGTCTGATTATCAGTATTTTAAAAACAATAATAATATAATATAATATAATCTATTTGCAAGTACTTAATTTTTGCAATCTGATTATGTAATGTAGATAATCAGTTTTCTACCCAGCATTGGTAGTATGGCAGTACGCCATTCTCAACATACAACTTAACTGCTGACTCTTAAGCTTCTGATACCTAAAGCCAGTGAATCTATCTGTAGGACACTTGACCTCTTCCCTCATCCCAACCTCATCCCTTCCTGCAGGTTTGAGGATATACCTCTGAGAGGTATGCGATATCTGTCTCAATCCACAGACTCCCTCCACAAACCCAACAAGGTCACAGCGTCCAATGAGTCTCTAGATGAAGGTGAGCAGACATATTTCTTCCTGTATTACACCAGATGCAATTTCCTGCACTTTCAAAAGCATCTAAAAGAGGGCCCAACCTAAAATCTTTCATGGAAGAATGACTGTCCAGCATGTTCCCTTTTCAGCATGAATTAGATAGAATTAGTCCATATCCTTTTAAAAACAAGTAATTAATTGTCAGAGCTGTGGCTTCATGGGAGGCCTGGTTTTGAATCTGGCCTCTTGTCCTTTTTCTTCCCCTTCTACTCAGTCATTTCCTTCATTATTCACTTTCACTATTAATAAAATGGCTTTTTGTAGTTTAATGTTTTTTTATTATTTGCACAGGTTTTCTAGTAATGTGTGAATAAACATTTTGTTGGTTTCTTAAGGAACCGAGATGGTTGACAGCCGGCTGATGGGAGAGTTTGAAGCAGATGTTAAAGAACTGGAGGCTGACTCCTGGAGCATTACTGTAGATAAGAAATGTCTGAAGCATCTCAAGAAGGACATCATTAAGAGGCAAGACGTCATCTATGGTAAGTCCATGTTGGAATCGAATGCATTTTTTATTTTCTTTATGGCCAAAAGCATTTGCTGTTCTGAGCTTTCGTTTACAAACACTGACTAAATTATTGCACATTTCGTCTAGGGAAATGTACCTGAAGGGCAATTGGTTTTTCAGCAAGACCAGCATACAAACAAGACAATATACAATGCATTAAAAAAAGATTAAAGATGAAATAGAAATGACTTTAAAAAGTATAAAAATAGACACATTTAAAAAATAAATAAATAAAAGTATAAAAATGACAAAACAAAATTACTAAAATGAAAAATAAAAAATACAAACTAATTAAATATATGAAAATATATATAAAAAAACTATAATGCATCAAAAATCACATGCAATCATTTTAGCAGCAGTGTTGTTGAACTTAACTTGAAGCAATTACTCTTGGTGCTTTTGATTAACAATAGGTAAAAATGTACAAATAACACACTTACATTGGTTTCATGCTAGTTTACAATTAAAGTGAATTGTTTAGAAGTAATTGGCATCTTTGAACAGCAAGCTATTCCCAGTCGACATCTCTATTCACTGGCCCAAAAGCAATAAGAATGGCAACTGCTGCTTTTCCAGATGTGTGGATCTAAACATCTCCTTCCTTTATCAATCCAGAGCTGATCCAGACGGAGATGCATCACCTGCGGACGTTACGGATCATGTCTGATGTGTACAGTAAGGGCCTGCTGACAGATCTCCAGCTGGAGGTCCAGACGGTGGAGAAGATGTTCCCCATGCTGGAGGAGCTCCTGGAACTCCACTCGTTCTTTTTCTGTGCACTGCTGGAGAGGAAGAAGGAAGCCAGCCTGGATGAAATGAACGGCTTTATAATCAACAGAATAGGAGATGTGCTGGTCAACCAGGTGAGGGTGTTTGATTTTACTTAAAGTCCCCCTGTAGTCAATCATTTTACACCTTAAAACTCATATTTGATCACCAAAATTACATATTAAAGTGTTTTTTCCTTGAAAAAAATTATTCATGCCATAAACAGCTTTAATGTAACTCTACGCCCTTGCCTCATTTAGTATATGCGGTTTTAAGGATATGTAAATTAGCCCTGCCTCCACTCACTCACACCAGCTCAGAGATGGTTACTGGGTAGTTTGTGACGTTAGAAACACCAGCGATTTTAAACAGCGTTTTTGAGACTGTTATTTGTTCACTGTAGTTTTAAGCAGAAAATACTCAAACCATGTGCAAATTCATGTCAACACCATTGCTGTCTTAAAGCATATTAAAATCACCACATAGACATATAAACAACATTAAAAGCTTAATTTTCACCACAGGGGGACTTTAAAGGGAAGATTTAAGGGTTTCTCAGGGGCTGTTTACACAACACCGTTTTCAACTAAAACCGGAAAACTTTTCATTTGTTTTGTCCGTTCATCACTGTTTTGGGGACCTGAAAACCCAAACTTTTGAAACCGATACCATTATCTTCTCTGTGTAAACGACAAAAACGTGAATTTGTGAAAACAGTGTTTTCATGCGCATGACCTGTTCAGTCCATAGGCATGCACGAGTACTTTGATTTTGATTACTTAACAACCAAAACAACAATGGCGGACTACAGAACTGTGTGTGTGCTGCTCAAGGTTTTGCAGTTTTTCCTCCTGCAAAGTGTAGATTTACTGCATCACTACTAGTGCCAGCGGAGACGCATTATTTACATATGTAGAAGAAATGCATTTGTGCACAGGCACATGATGTTTCTTTACGAAGTGACATCGCCAACTACTGGCCTGGCAGCGTAATACAGCGTTTTTAGTCCTTTTCATTGATCCTTGTGAACGGGATGGTTTTGGCAACGTTGTCGTCTGTACGTAAAACATTTTTAAAAAGAAAGGAAAAGGTTTCTGTTTTTAGTACATTGTTGCCGTGTAAACACCCTAAAACTGCACTTTGTGAATTTATAAAAAAACAAAATTAATAAAATCACATAAATATAACAATAATATTATAAAAATAATAAATAAACAGTCAACATACAATATATTGTATTTGTTTACCTGCATGTTATGTGCATACGTCAACATGAATTATCAGCAGATTCATTGTTCATATCCTAGCTCCTGTAATAATTTATCACATGATGTGCTTCAGTTCTCAGGCTCTAATGCAGAAAGCATGAAGAAAATCTATGGCAAATTTTGCAGTCGACACAGTGAAGCAGTGAACTTCTACAAGGAGCTGCATGCCAGAGACAAACGCTTCCAGGCATTCATCAGGGTAAATGATTCAATTCATTTCTTCTTCCCAATAAATGCAAGAAGATGCCTAACGGTCCTCAATGTGGTCTTGTTTCCAGAAAAAAATGAGCAGCAGTGTTGTCCGGCGGATGGGCATCCCAGAGTGCATTTTGCTGGTTACTCAGCGGATAACAAAGTACCCGGTGCTTTTACAGAGAATCCTGCAGCACACTAAAGGTGAGATTTACTTTGACCAGTTGCAGTCATGAGCTGCGATTTAGTTTTAAATCTTTCTTAAAGAAATCGATCAGTCAATTCTTAGCAATAGTGTTTGGACTAAATGGTTATTCCAGCATAAAATGCATATTTCGTGGGAGCTCTAATTCACTCCTATTCCCAATTATTGTCCAATAAATAGCCAAAAAAATATATTTTTTCTTTTTTTTAAAAGAAAATAAGACTTTTATTTAGAAGGATGCATTAAATTGATCACAAGTGACAGTATAATAAAAAAAATGCTTTTCTTTTCATCAAAAAAATCATCCAATATTTCCACAAAAATATTAAGCAGCACAACTATTTATATTAATAAGACATTATTTCTGATAATAATAAGAAATGTTTCTTGAGCTGCAAATGATCAAATCAGAATTATTTCTGAAGGATCATGTGACACTGATGACCGGAGTAATGATGAAATTCAGCTTTGATCACAGGACTAAATTACATTTTAAAATATATTCAAATAGAAAAAAAGTTATTTTAAATTGTAATAATACACAATACTACTATTTTTGATGTTTTTTTTTTATCAAATAAATGCAGCCTTATAATAAAAACATAAAAAACGTTAAAAAATATTACCGACCCCAAACTTTCGAACTGTAGCGTAATATAAAAAATATAAAAAAAT
The DNA here is from genome assembly GCF_949152265.1 of Phoxinus phoxinus. NCBI lineage: Eukaryota > Metazoa > Chordata > Actinopteri > Cypriniformes > Leuciscidae > Phoxinus > Phoxinus phoxinus. The sequence goes on along the minus strand of NC_136877.1, from coordinate 43,321,677 downwards.
GAAAGTGCTTTTTTTGCAGGTGCTGTATACCATAGATTGAGACAGCCACTTTCAAAGGTTGTGAATTACTCTGATTTTGTTGCGCTTATTGTCATTTACAAATACACAGATATGATGAGATAACAAAACAAGATAAAAATTAGACAAACAGACACTGTAAAATTGGACTTTTGCCAAAGATGTTGGCAGTAAGCAAAGTCAAGCCTCAGTTCTCCAAACCGACTCGCCCGTCAGTGTTTGAATAGCACACCAATATTTCACTCTCGATAAACACGCTTGTCTTACGGATGGGCCCTCTGCCGCACACATGAGTAAACATACCACATTTACTGCAAATCACTTCCAACTGTTGAACAGCCAGCCTGAAAGGCTTTTTGGTCACGTTCCCAACAAAGAGATTTTAAAATGAATTAGAGCATCAAGTATAACAAATATCCTTTCAGGGGCAATTTGAGAAGGAGCTTATAGCTCTCAAGAGGGTTTTATCCTGCCAGTCTAATACTATAATGAAACTAAATGGACTTGTTGATTGTTTATAGGAATTTATTACAATTCAACATCATATAAACCTGTGTGTGTGTTTGTGCAGAGAACGAGGAGGATTTCGAGGACTTGACGCAGGCGCTTCAGATGGTGAAAAACATAATTGCTTCAGTGGACAATAAAGTAAATGAACATGAGAAGAAGAAAAAGTTGAAAGAGATCTACGGCCGTACGGACAGCAAGTCCATCACGCGCATGAAGAACGGCCAGATGTTTGCCCGAGAGGACCTGCTTCGCTGTCGGAAGCTTCTCCATGATGGTTCCCTGCAACTGAAAAACGCTGCTGGACGACTAAAGGGTGAATCTTCCAATTTGAAAAATGAAATATCTTCAAACTACTGTATACTGTATCAAAGATCCCATGTGTTGAAATCTGATCATGCGCTTGATCACCTTCAAATGAATTTGAGAGACTGTGTTGGTAATGATGTGTGAATGTAATGACAGATTATATATATATATTTGTTTATTTAAAAAAGTTAGTTTTCAGTACAATTTTATAAATTAAAAGAAAATGTAATTTTATTGGGGGGGAAAAGTAATTAAATGAACAAAGTTAATATTGAATTAAGGTGCGTTCACATCATGTCGCAATTACCGTAATTACGAGATTTATGTTTGTGAAAAGCGTTCACGTCCTCATGGAGCTCGTAATTGCAACTTGTAAGCTGGGAATTTTGTGAGAGCTCCTACTTGTTCCATATGACCACTGTAGCACCTGACTGCTACAGTTCATTTTGGCGTTGATAGTGCTGACATAGAAACGCATAATTCCTAGTCCGATGACGTGAACAACAGAGTAGATTGTCACGTGTTGTCGTTTCAAAATTACGGTAATTACGACATGGTGTGAACGCATCATTATTATTATTAGAAGTATTTGCTGGGGGCATCAACAATGTAAATCAATTTATTTAATTTTTGCATTTTTCTTATTTCAATTTTATTTGATTTTATTGCACATGTCCACATAAATGGTATTGCATTATTATTTGTGGTTCTAAAATTTTTTAGTCGCACTTTAGTTTAGGGTACAATTCTCACTATTAACTACAACTTTTGCTTCAGTAAACTTCTAATTATTGCTTATTAATTGTTAGTAGGATAGTTTAAGTTTAGGTATTGAGTAGGATTAAGGGATTTAGAATATGGTCATGCAGAATTAGGCATTAATATGTGCTTTACAAGTACTAATAAACAGCCAATATCCTAGTAATATGAATGCTAATAAGCAACTAGTTAATGTGGAAGATTGGACCCTAAACTAAAGTGCTACCATTTTTTTAAAGTTGAATATCTACTGTAACAGCAGCATCGTCTTTGTGTTCTAGATGTCCACGCACTTCTTCTCTCTGATGTCTTTGTGTTCCTTCAAGAAAAAGATCAGAAATATGTGTTCGCGTCTCTGGTAAGTGATTGGATTTTATGTCCTTCTCATGTATTAACATACTGTAAGTTAAAGGTGCAGTTTGTAATATTGACAGCTAGCGGTTGAAATGGATACTGCATATATTTAAAATATTGGAGAGAGTTGTTTCCCTTGCCCTCATGTGGGTTTCCAGATTGATGACACGCACAGGAACCGGATAGATGAATGCTAAGGCTTTTTAGTGCGGGTTGAATCCGCGGTCTCTGACACAGGGAAATCGAGAATGGGAATATAACGTGAAAAGCTGGCCTCCTCATCAAGCCATTATTAGATTATATTAGATATCCTTAACACAAATGGTGCATTAAGTTTAATACATGGGTTTAGATATTTGTTCAGATTAGCAAACACAACACAATGAATGACTGTAGTTTTTTTCCAGTGTAAAATGTCTGTATGTTGAATGTTGATGTTCAGTTCAATTAGATGATTACAATTTTTTTGCTCTGTTTTTCCCTCCTCCTCTCTTTCCATCTCTCTGATCTCTGTCTCTCTGCATGTTCGTTCTCCTTCACTCCGCCCTCCTCATTCTGTGTCTGGCGCTTGCTTTTCTCATCAACAGGACCAGCGAGCCACCGCTATCTCCCTGCAGAAGCTGATCGTGCGTGAGGTGGCCCACGAGGAACGCGGCCTCTTCCTCATCACGGCCGGCATCGCAAAGCCCGAAATGGTGGAGGTTCACGCCAGCTCCCGAGATGAACGCAACACCTGGATGCAGCTCATTCAGGACGCCATGCACTCAATGTGAGTACCAGATATCCCTCTCCATCGATACATTCAAATATTTAAAACGTATCACAAAATGAAGTATGTCATAATTCAATGAAATAATTGAAGAAATGGAGTGGTGGATGGTTGGTGTTTTTCGGAGGAAAGGCATATTCATAAAGGTGCAAAGGCAATGAAAGTGTATTTGACAGCGTCTTGTGGGTTCACAGAGAAAAGGACGATGATGAAGGGATCCCGAGTGAAACGGAGGAAGACAAGAAGCTACTCGAAACTAAAACTAAAGAAATGAGAGGTGAGCAGCTTTCTCTCTGTAAGCTTACATTAATACCACTTTTTATACAATGTACATTACAATACTTTTTCATTTCCCCCCCCCCAAAATAATAGTACTGTATATGGTTTTATTTAGAATATTTTTTCATATATATTTGCAAACGCGCACATATACAGTGTGTGTATGTATGTATATATATATATATATATATATATATATATATATATATATATATATATATATATATATATATTATATTAGGGCTGTCAAAATATTAATCGTGATTAATCGCATCCAAAAATAAAAGTTTTTGTATAATAAAAACTGTGTGTGTACTGTGAATAATTATGTATAAATACACACACATTCATGTATATATTTAAGAAATATTTGCATTTATATACTGTATATTTGTATATATACTGTATACTGTATATATTATACATATTTTATATATAAATATATTTCTTTTTTTTCTGAAATATATACATGATTGTGTGTGTTTTTATATATATAAATAATTATTCACAATACACACACATATATTATGCAAACACAAACTTTTATTTTGGATGCGATTAATCACGATTAATCTTTTGACAGCCCTAATATATATATAAATATAAATAAAGAGTGACAGTGTTTTATTTAATACATAAAAAATTATGTTAATATATAAATATTTTTTATATATTAAATAAAACACTGTCACTCTTTAGTGAAAACACCAACCATCCACCTCTCCATTTTTATTATTTAAATGATTAAATATCATTTTATATATATTTTTTTTATAAATACATATTTTAATGTGCCAATTTATATATATATATATATATATATATATATATATATATATATATATATATATATATATATATTATTAGTAGTCCTGACCTAAGTTTATTTAAAATATATTGTTTTTGATTAGTAGTCCTGACCTAAACTCTTTTGTTTTCATATATATATATCAAAACAATATCTTTTAAATAAACTTAGGTCAGGACTACTAATTAAAAAACAATATCTTTTAAATAACAAAAAATTTTTTTATAGTACAAGCATTGAAGACACTCAATAAAACTAGTTCGCGACTGATTTGTGAGTCTTATTTCACAGTTTTCTCATTACATGCAGTTAAGATTTTGAGTTAAATAAATCTGCACTAGAGTTTCGTTTGACGTTGTGCTGTTCATTTCATACTCTAGCAATGCAAAACCTCAAAAGTGTAAAATAATGGTGCAGGAAAGAGGGTTTTAATTTGATCAAAAAATCCAAATCCTTAATCTGCAAATGACAACGCTCTTTTTAGACATGCTCCAGAGGAAAGATGAACAGATCGTTTCACTCCTGCTGGAGAAGATGAAGCTTTTCCGTGACATGTGCGGTTCGTCCGACGACACGGCTTCGTCGGTCAAAATGCTCTTCAGGGCCAACAGCGAGGACATAACCAAGGGGGAACCCATCATGATAGACGCTCTCAGAGAGGGTAAGAAACACAACCAGCGTCTTCAGCTGTTCTCCACCTGTCGTCTTAAAATTGATGTGTTATTTATGACTTATTTGTGTTTGGTGGCAGCTGTGGCAGCATCTCATTTCCAGCTCTAATGTTCTTCCAGGACTAGTAACTCACTTAATGTAATGCGGTTAGTGACGTGCATGTGTGTGTTTGCACAGTGGAGATGTTACAGGCGCTGGTGAACAGCACTCTGGGAGGGGCGGTCGGGCAGCAGGTGGCCTGCGTTCAGGGGAACATGGGGCCCGTGTGTCTGCCACGTAGAGCCGAGACCTTCGGAGGATTTGACAGCCACCAGATGAACATCTGCAAACGTGAGACATTTAATGTACTCGTCAGGAAATGTAACTTTTATGTCACATTAATAATTGTTTGTATGACTACTTGCAAACAAAATTATTGTATCTAATTTAGGCTACTACAAGATTAGATTTTTAAACAATTGTTTAATTAAAGGGGTGGTATAATGTCCTTTTCACAAGATGTAGAATAAGTCTGATGTCCCCAGAGTGTGTATGTGAAGTTTTAGTTCAAAATACCCCACAGATATTTTTATATAGCATGTTAAAGTTGTCACTTTTTGAGGATGAGCAAAAAATGCGCCGTTTTGTGTCTGTCCCTTTAAATGCAAATGAGCTGCTGCTCACGGCACAGGGGGCGGAGCTTCAACAGCTTGCACTCACACAGACATGCACTGAAAATTTCAAAAACTTTTAGCCTTTTATGTTCAAACCGGAGTCTGACAATGATGGAGAGACTCAAGAAGAAGTGACAACATGTAGAATGCAACAGGACATTTCTGAATGGTTAGTTGATGAATTTATGTAGCTTATGTGTAGTTATCTTCTAGTCATTGATTAGCGTATTCTGTCTTGATAATCTATAAATCGTGTTCAGGGGGCGGGGTTTATGTAAATTATTGTGATGTCACTAACCCGAGAGGAATGTCGTGTAGTCCCTATCAGCCGTTTGTTGTAGTCCTTAAAAAACTATTTCTTTAAAAGCAAATATCTTCCTTTGCTTTGAGCGTTGTAACTTTGCAGAGTTGTAACTTTATGCTCAAACAGCAACATCACACACTAACTAAACTTAGAAAAGTGAATCAACCACCCCTTTAAGAAAACAGGAACACTTTACAGTAAGATCTCATTTGTTAACATTAGTTAATCCTTTAACTAATATGAACTAACAATAATATATTTATACAACATTAAAAAAGGGCATAATGCTTGAATGTTGAAAAAACATATTTTACATTGAAGCAGCACCTATCTTCCCAGCCTGTCAGTATCGTTTCTGTCTCTATGAAGCCCTTCCTTCCAAAAACTGCAATGTGCTCTGATTGGTCAGCTGGTCCAGTGTGTTGTGATTGGTCAGCCGCCTCAACTATGTTTGGGAAATGTCACACCTGTTACCATGACAATGAGTTTCAACACACTACTAACACAACTCAACCAGGCCTCGCCCCCTTTATTTTGCGTATGGGAGGGGATTATTTAAATGAGGAATATTGTGACGTGTTCGTTCCTGGAAGAAAACTCAAGGAGTTTCAGGGAGTTCAGAAACAGTGCACACTGATATAGAGAGTAACACTAGTGACTGTAACTTTGCAGACCTTTTTCTTGTTCAAACAGCAACATTACACACTAAAGAAAGCTGAAAATGTAAAAAAAGCATTGTAGCTCTTCTTTATCTAACAATAACAATTAGCATTATAGTTTTGGACCATTTATTACCTATTAATGTTAGCTAATAATGTTCATGTAAGTTCACTGTAACTTTTATCTTAATAATACATCAGTAAATGTTGAGATTAGTTTAACTAAGATTAATAAATGCAGAAGTATTGTTAATTGTTAGTTCATGTTAACTATACATCTTTTTATACTGTATAAAGCACGATTGATTGCTGATTGGATCCTGCTTACAGTCATGGTGTTTGTGTGTCTGTAGATGGAGACAAAGAGGAAGCCGAAGATCTTCGGAGGACCGAATCTGACAGTGTGCTAAAGAAGGTAAAAGGCCTGTGCTCCAGCCAATAAGAGATTAGCTTTTGTCTAAGCTAACACTCAATTTATTTTCACGAATCTGAATGTCTAATGATAAATCCTGAAAATTTAGATTCAGTATTCAAATTTACAGATGGCAATCTTGAGTATATTCTTGTAAATCAAAACAAAATATGTGAGTCTGTAAACATAGTTGTAAATCTGAATATTTAAACTAGAATGTGTTCATATTTTAAAACCGTTCAGTTTTGGGGGTATTAAGATTTTTTTTTATTTTTTTTATTGACAGAAATTAATACATTTATTCAGCAAAAAAATTCTCAATGCTGGGTAGATTATGGTACTTACAAATTGTAGTCGGTTACTGATTCTAAATTACATGACAAAAATTGAAGTTAGTAACTTAATTGTCATGTAATTACACATTTAAAGTAATGTAATCTGATTACGTTTGACCTAACTCGTTTGCACATTGATTTGAATAGGAAAATATTGTACCATATTAATATATAAAGGAAAAGGAAAAAATATATTCCATTCTTTATTCTAATAACGTGCAACAAGTGCATTAAATATTACATTACATCAGGGTTTCATGATGGAACTGCAGGGGTTCATGAGACCAATGAACAAAAGTCATTAAGTGCTCAAAAAACTTGAAATGAAATTGCTGTGTATCCAACAAAGAAAACTGAAGAAGTCCTGCATAACCGAAACGTTTGCACTAAGCACTTAATTTTTTTGCACTTGTAATAAAAAGAAGATTGCTAGGATCTCGGTGTGTGATCCTTTTTTTGATGCACAACAAATAAATTTTTTAAGTATTGAGTTTTTTGACTCCTTTTAGTAAGATCTTATTGTAGCTCGGAATCACGTCAAATGTGGATTGAAAAATGCTTACATTATATTATTCATGAATACTATTTCGTTTAATGGATATTAAAATATTTGCTGACAGTGTCAAATTGAAATAATAGTTTGACTATTTCCCAAAAATAGTCATTATAATGAAACGTATGCATTCTATCTGACCTGAATAAACTGAATAATATTACTCACAGTGCCCCCTAGTGTCATTTAGTGTTTACTACACACACACATGCACTGTGATTATATCCTGTCAGGTTTTGTAGCTAATGGCAGTCATTAGTGCAGTGGGAGCTCAGTGGAGGGTGGAAAAATGAATAAGTGTCCATTATGAGCGGCCAGCGTGGCCTGACTCTTTAATGTGCGTAATGAGCAGCGGTGTGCTGGGCTCAGGCCTGCCCTCCTGGAGGTGCTGGGCTGATTAAACACTCTCAGCTGGGCTCAGTAAAGCTGCAGTCTCTGCTTGTCTGCTCCACAGGGAGGAAATGCCAACCTGCTGCTCCTGCTGAAGAAAAACAGCGAGGTAAGACAGAAGAACATGCTTCTTCTAGAGTTCAGCGTGTTATCCTTCAGCGCTTCTTGGGGTTGTGGATGTTGTTTTTAGCTTTCTGGCAAAGTATCAGTGGACTTGGGTAACATGTAGAGAAGATAACAACTGTTCCCTATGACATCCTTGAATTACATTTATGTATTAATAAGTTGTACGTATTTTTGTGATGTATCTTTTTTTCTTGCTGTTGTGAGACTTGACAAATGACAGTCTTTCATAATGACTTGTGTTTCCTGACAGCAGGTCCTGACTAGTGTCACTCACCTTCATGACCTCCTGACCTCACTTCAGGTGTGTATTTCCAAAACAGTATTATATATGCTGTTGTGCCAAAAAATAATTAACTGAAATAATTCACACACACACACATATATATATATATATATATATATATATATATATATATATATATATATATAGTTAACAATATTATAATATTAATATGATAATAATACCATGTCTACATGCCTTAATGCATTGAGTTGCTGCCTTGTGATTGGCTGATTAGATATTTGCGTTAACGAGCAGTTGAATAGGTATACCTAATAAAGTGGCCGGTCAGTGTATTATACATGAATAAATTATATATATATATATATATATGTAAATAAATTAATATCTGATCATGCACATTTTAATGAATTTTCATTAATATAGATGTCATATAGATCAATCTGAATGTATATTTGTAAATTATACTGGATTTAACTTTTTCCTTTTAAATTGAACGGAAAAAAATATATATATTTTACACACACACACACACACACACACACACACACACACACACACACACACACACACACACACACACACACACACACACACACACACACACACACACACACACACACACACACACAGAGGGGAGAAAAGAGAGAGAGAGAAAAAAAAACCCCAGCTACATATATACTGTAGTTGTATAGATATAGTAGTGTATACAGGTGCAGTAATAATTTAAATTAATATGTTATTCCAGTGTGATATAACAGACACAAGTGTGTGTTTATATATAATGTCTTGTTTCTACATGGTTTTTGTTCACAGGCCGTGGTGCTGCAGCAGGACACTTTCATTGAGGACCAGCGCCAGGCCCTGAGCGAGCGCGCCCCGTCCCGTTCCTCCTCTCGCCCCCCCTCGCTGGTGGAACAGGAGAAACAGCGCAGCTTGGAGCGACACCGTCAGGAAGCCACCGCTCTGCAACGCCAGCAAGCCGCCCACGCCGAAGACAAGCGACGCAAGGAGAAGGAGTGGGATGTGAAGGAACGGGAGCTGACCGACCGGGAGGTGCTGGTGCACGTGAGGGAGGACGAGATGCGGAGGAGGAACAAGGAGTTGGAGGATGCTCAGCAGGAGCTGCTGGGAAGGAAGGAGGACTACCAGAGGGATCTAGAGAGACTGAGGGACGCTCAGAGGAGGCTGGAGAGGGAGAGGGAGCAGATGCAGAGGGAACTGGAGAGAGTGGAGCATCTCCGGGAGGTGGAGGTGAGGCTTGAATAGAAAGAAAGGTTTAATTTTAATCTTGATTTAAAAATGAACCATTCTCACATTGACAAATTTTGACTAACGTCATGTTATATTATATTTGTGAGTTAAAAACATGTATCCTAGAAAATATAACAAATTACAGAAGCTGAGTATACTGGTACCATATCAGTTATTATCATCCAGTTATTACAGTACATATCAGTTGCATTATGTATATGCTGATATATAATTGTGCATGCTCATTCCCCTATTTTAACATTGAGATAAAATATATATATATATATATTTATAGTTTGTTTTTTTAAACAAACATTTAATCTCTTTAAAATCTTTCAAAACACAGTAAAAACAAATGTTAAGTTTTCAAATATAAATATAATAAATTAATATTCATTATTATTACCTATAAAAAGGCAGTAATAGTGTGCAATATTATATAGATTTAAAATAACTAAATTATATAGATGCAAACTGTCACTTTTTATCAATTTAGTCCCTCCTTGCTGGGAAAAAGTTATAATTTATTTTAGAAAAAGCTCACTGACCTCAAGTATATATAATATATAGTGTATATAATAATATATAATATTATTTTTAATTTATACAAACTTGTATTAATAGGCCATTTATGGCTGTAACATTAAAATAATTATTGTATCTTCCAAACATTTTATAATAGTGAGAAAATGTATTATGAATAATTACAAGTTCTTTTTGTACCTTTGTAAACATTACTTTTTCCTGGCAGGCTTAAAAGAAATCTGCGCTCTGACTTACAGAAGTAACGTAAAGCCAGTCAATTAGTTTTCAGTTTGCGGTTTTGAGCGCTTTCCTTCCAGACAGTCTATCAAATAGCATGCATGCTTGGACACGTTGACCTGCGATGCGAAGTGTGATTGAGCTTGTCATTTTCTGATCCCGTTCTGATTCGAGTTTTAACATATCATTTATTATTCCACAGGCTCGGCTTCAGCGCACCCCTTCCAGCACATCGGAGGACTCCCTGAAGCTCCAGAGCAGCAGCTCTATAGAGCGAGAGCTCTGGGAGGGCGAGTTATCGTCCAGCCCCAGGAAGAACTCCCTGTCCAGGATTGACTCCAAACAGAAGGGTCGCAGCCTCTTCTCCCTGGGCAGCAAAACTCAGAGCTTAGAGGGTCAAAACCAAATGCCTACACGACTGCTACAGCTGGCTACATCCAAGGACAAAAAGGACAAAAAGAAGAAGAAGAGCAAAAGCCAGCCTCAGGATGCAGGTGAACACAGAAAACTCTCATGCACTAATTCAATAGAGATAATGAGAAATAATTAATTCAGTTAGCCTGCAAACCACAACCTCCATATCCGTCCTGACTGGAATCGGTAACAAAGTCTCTGATGCAAAACATCACACATTTCCATTTAAATTGTAAAATGATTCGCCTGGAGGAAGGGGTTTGCATTAGGATGGCTTTGCACATACTGAATAATGAGAGTGTGGTTCAGTGTAGATATAACTTCTGGTTTTTTTTTGTCTCCAGCATCACATCTGTTGCCCCTGGCGGAGCCTCCTATGGACGGAGAGATCTTCTTCTGCTGATTTACCCATCATCCCTTCTGTCCAAATCATTCCCTCTCATGGACTTTCTATCAAATCATGTAGGAAGCAGCATACCACAGTTATGGTTCATCTTACCTTTTTGTTAAATGTCATAAATCACACAAAACGTATCCATGTCATGTTACACCCCAAAATAAAAAAATATATATTTTGCTTAAACAAAATGAAGCCTATTTTAGAATTGTTTTTATTTATTATTATTTGTATTTTTTTAAAAGAATAATTACATTGTTTTAATAACAATTTGGCACATTTACCTCCAAATTCTTATTACGGTAATGTAGAAACAGTAATAATATATTATTTGAGTTGTATTTAAATAGCATGGTAAATTATTTACTGTTGTTATATAGTATTTTATTACAGTGTTTGTTTTTGCTGTAATAAAGTAATATATATATATATATATTATTATGTTTTTTTCTTTTTTACTAATATTATTATTTTATTTTGGGGATAAATGTGACGTGGGCATGTTTTCTGTAAGAGTGACCCAAATTGTAATATTTTTCAAATTTGTAGACCCAAATCTAAGATTTGCACTTGCTTTCAAATGTTTGTTTATTACACACATCCCATCTTTCCATACATTGCTAGAATACACAGATTGTCTGAATTTCAGTGTCTCAGTTGTCGGCACTCGTTCGCAAATCAATTGTTCCACCAAAAGTTTTAGAAAACGCGAAAAACTGTAAACAATTGTAACTTCCCTTATCGGCCAACTTTTTAGGAAGAGAAATCATTTCGGCTTATTGCACACAAGAACGACAATTTAAAATTTAATCCCAGTTTTAACATTTAAACGGATTAGGGGAGAGGGGTGGTTTTCCGTTTTCCCCATGTCTTCTATTTTAGGGTCTCGAAGGAGTCCCGTCTTTGAAATGCCACCGAGCACTTTAACACCATTCACACGTTACCCCGAAGATGACAATCAATTTTTCATTAGCATTCCAAAGATAATGCCCTGAGGACAGTTCATTGTATAACATACCCATGCTAGTTTGAGTTTCTCTTATCCTCCTGCGTTGAATACTTCATGACTTTAGCAGGACGGATGAGCTGTAAATACTGGTGGATATTTAAAGCTACCTGCTGGACAGGTAAATGGAGATATACATCCACACTGGATAGTGTACGTAGCCTATACGTTTACCCTTATGGATCGAATGCGCCGTATCATATCTAAATGTACAATAATAATACTTTTAACACCCCGTTTTTGCACTCAGTGTCCACTTATTTCATCATACATGAATATTCAACCCACAAGCATACAGGCTTTTGTTGAGCTATAATTTCTGTTGTCCTGATTTTGTTAGGAGTTATTTATTGGTCCAAGAACATTTGCTATTTTTTATTATTATTATTATTATTATTATTTTTAAAAGCAGCAGGCTACATGCTCTTAAAGTCCCGTTTGCTTTGCAGTTTTCACCTGCGCTGACTTAACTCCACCATGAGGGAGCAGCAGAGAAGCATTTTATAATCGAAAGCTCCTCTATGGATTTACATAACTTGATGTCAGCGGAGACACAGTGACGCAATTAAGGAATTATTATTTCGTCACGTGCACAAAGGGAATTATTGTTTAATAATTTAAGGAAAACGGTGCCTGTGGCCTTACAGAACTTTCAGTGACACTTTTGTCCTCAGGAACAAAGCGACAGGGAAAACTCAATTCAGGCAGTATATTATTGACACGTCTCATACAAAAATGTAAATTGAAGTTGTTTAGCCTTAAAGAAATGATGGTGTGCACTAAAATATAACCCAGCATTTTCTCAGGAGTATGGTTTCATTTCTTTTATCTTTTTGACAGTAAGCTTTCATTTGTACATTAAGGTACATATGTTTTCTTGCTAAATAAAAAAATAACTAATATTATGTAAATATTTTGTGTAACATGTTTAAATGTAAAATTCTGAAAACGTTTAATTTGTGATTTAATTTTGTAAGATGTGTTTGAGACGTAATGCTTTTATTTATCATCGATCTCCTTGTCTTGAAGCAGAAGACAATATTTTCCTCACATTAAAAGCTATTGCAAATTTTTCTGGTGTGTATTGTTTTTCCCCCTCGTTTTTAATCTGTTAATAGAACTGGAGGTTATTGTAAGTTTCATTCAAATTCACAAGTGACTGGACAAACAGATCAAGGTTAGCTTTTGCTTTTAAAAAGATTAAAGCATTTAAGAAATTGCCACTATATAAAGACTTGCATATTAACAGAGCCTTTGATCTATTTCATGCAGTTTGCTTAGGAAAAAAAAAAATCAGATAAATCAAATTCCAATGACACCATGCTAACTTGTCGTTGTTGGCCAGAAATTAGATATGATGTGAGTCATTTTTTACTTATGTCCCCCATCATCACCAACATCATCATATGCCTTAATATATTTTGGGTAAAAAATATTGAACTCAATTTTAAAGAAGTCATTTGTTTCACAGTTGAGAGAACATGGGGATGAATTTGGATTTGAGAAGGTTTGAGCAGAAGTTGCCATTTTTGTCATGTTCCTGGGTTCTGTATCTATTCTGTTCTATATCATTTTTTTAAATAATAAACAACATGATTTAAAACAATTTCAAGAAAATACTGAAATATGAAGAAAGGCATGCAGAAAAGAGAGAAAAAAAGTTTAAATAAATATAAGCTAACTTTAAAGTGTGTATGTCAGGTTAAATTTTTTATTATGATTGACACTAAATAGTGAGGGGAAATACACGTTTGACAAGTTGATGTATTGTTTTGTATGTTTTTCGATTCCTAAAGGCAGAATATAAGATGAAAAAGTTCGTTATTTTCGAGAAGGTCCTCACTGCAGAACATGAAATCCACTGGGAGGAGTTGGATCCAGATCCAACTCCTCCCACTATATACACTTCGCCCCCACGCCCCAGCCCCACCACCAGATGAACCAGCATATCGGTGATCATCATTGTTTGCTCTCATCAATGTAAGTCTACATTTTGATTACTAATATAGTCGAGATAGATTAATAATTTAGTGTGCGTCTTTAAGTAATGATCACACTTAAATATATGTTAAAGTTTTGACAGTGTCCATACTTTTTGATAACACCAAGACATGTTTAACTAGTCCGCTAAACTGGCATCCATTAATGGTAAGTTAGGTCGTTTGTAGCGTTAACGTTAGCACGCACGTGTAGAGGTGGCCTATCTATTTAGCTTAACTAATTAGCTTTGGATAATACTGTTGGTATGTTCATATGTGTATAGCTAGGGTAAGCTAACATGTGGTGTTGTCAGTTAGGTAGCTATCTAGTTAGCCAGGTTAGCCACGCTACCCACTAGCCAGGTTAGGCAAACACTGCACTCCAGGTATGCATTGTTAGTTGTTGCCATGGAGTGTTTTACTTTCAATGATGAATTAAAACATTTAAAAAATAATGAACATTGAAATATTTGCTTTCTTTGCTAACCCACAGGATATGGAGGTCGAGGAAGAAAGGGGGAACTTTTTAAAATAATATGTGAAGACACCCACCCAGACTTCTGCAGCGAGTTCTGCCAGATCTGTGCTGACCTGAAAGGATGAATAGTTCATTGTGAATGTCCGGTGGTTTCCCTGTAATGTTTGTGTCATTTCTGCGTGTGCTCCCAATGTGGTTTTCCTTATGTTTTGCCTTCAAAGTTTCCCTACTGTTTTCAAAATGTCTGTTTTACCTAGTGTGTTAATAAACGTGTTTTTTCCCCCTATTTAATTGTGCTGGTAATGAATTGTTCATGCATTTATGTAAGTGAGATGCTCTTATGTTATGTAAATTAAGTCAGATTCCCTTGTGAAGTCATTTATAAGTTTAAAATTAGTGCTGCTATAATTTAGTCACTTACAGTTGCATAATCAGTGGAAAAGCACACATATTTTCTACTTGAATTTAAACTTGATTTAATATTACTCAAAAGTAGATGCGCCTACTTATTAATATTATTTGAAATCAAAGTGCATGTGGACTACTGAGGGGTAAAAGATCAGCCAATCAAAGAATACATTTCTTTTTAAGATATATTTATTCTTGCATGTAACAAGGAACTCCATGCTTTTCAGGGAAGATGAAATGTAAGAATTTTTAATCAATCTTTTTGTTTTGGATTATTAAACGCTTATTAATTTTTTTGGATAATTAAACGCTTTTTCCAAATGAAAAAAAAAAATCACATTCACACAATGTACAAACTACAATGTTTGTAACTTTTTAAACTTCATTAAATACGATTTGTTTTCAGCAAGTTTGTTTTTCTGTCAAAAGTCAAATCATCTTCATTTATATAGCGCTTTTAACAGTGTTGTTTCAAAGCAGCTTTACAGAGATAAACTTTATAGGAAATGGAGATGGTTTTGGCTTTATAGCGGTTCTTTAATAAAATTATTTTCCAGCTAAAGTTAGTTTTGATTGATTCGCTTCCGTCGCAACGATCATTTGTTAGGGGGCGCTAAGACGACACCATTCTCTCTACGCAGACTTTAAACGCGATCCTGTGAGAAACGCTAGGAACCTGTCGACCAATCAGAATGCAGTGAGAGGAAATCCAACTCCGCCCCTCGGATCTGGATCCAACTCCGCCCATCGGATCTGGATCTAACTCCGCCCCTTGGATCTGGATCCAACTCCGCCCCTTGGATCTTATGTACTGCATTGAGGTGCTACTGTTATTTTCAGTCCTCACTTAAAACTGCCCATCCCCCCAAACGAATCGATTGACGTCATAACAGGGAGACGTCTCCCAAGCTCGCTGAGCTGTGTTGATAATTGTACGAGTGATAGAGCGAGAGAATTAGTGATTAGGACATTTATTTAGTTATTTAGTTAGTTATTTAAGTTAGGTAGTTAGTATACGCAGGCGTATTTTCACGATGGTGAATTACTGCGTTTGTGCTGTGTGCAAAAACACCGTTAAAACCGGTCACAGAGTCCACTGTGTTCCGTGCCTGGGTCAACTTTGTTCGGACCAAACGCGCTGACTTCAGTGCTGCCTCGGTATCCAAGACTTCGGTCATTTGCAGCGCCCATTTCACTGAGAAGGACTACGCGGTTGGAGATCTCATGAGTTATAAAATGGGATTTAAAACCCGAGTGAGACTGGCTGATGCGGTGCCTACGGTGCTACTGAAGCAGTCGATCGCGCCCGCGTCTCTCTCTCTCTCTCTCTCTCTCTCTCTCTCTCTCTCTCTCTCTCTCTCTCTCTCTCTCTCTCTCTCTCTCTCTCTCTCTCTCTCTCTCTCTCACACACACACACACACCAACATATTCCAGCATTGCAATCTTGACACCGCAGGCTGTTCATTATAGCCGGAGCTTCAAGCTAAGGCGGAGCTACAGATTAGGTGTCCCTAAATAACCCGCGTATAACAGTAAGCCAAAGTTAGTTCCGCATGAATTAATTTGCACGCGAGTTTTATTTATTTTCATACCGTGTATTCTCCGTGTATATTCAAGCACCGAACCATGACGCCCGTACCGTTTCGGTTCAATACGAATACATGTACCGTTCCACCGCTAAGTTATGCCTATACTACCAGACACCTGACCAACTCTCCACTGGTTCTTCTTCACACCAGTTATGTTTCTTCGATATGAATTATTTACATTTCTGTTTGGCTCCTCATCTGTCTCCCGCCTGGGAGGCTCAAAATTGTATGGCTGTGGGCCATCGTATAGGTTTGAGGGGGATTTTGGATCTCCTCAGACTCAAAACTCTCCATACTTCAATAGAACTTTGTTGGCGCGACTCCCTTGAATGACGTCACAGCTCAGCCCTTGTTTTAAAAATATGACCTTGACAGAAATGGCTATAAATCTTATTGCAGGGCAGTTACAGTAATAATTTTAATGCTAATTACATTTTCACTCAGGCATCTAACCCTTATTTAATATATCTAAAAAAAAAAATTAACCTGACATACACACTTTAACATGAACTAGATAATATAAATGTATTCTTACAAAAACATTGGCTACAGATTAAAAAAGGAAAGCTCCCGTTTTAAATATTTCGTCATAATATTTAAGAATTATGTTGATTTGTTCTTTACAAAGCCAGATAGTGTGTAACTGATAGTGTGTAACATTGGTAAAATCACTCAACAATTCCAAAATGGCATCGTCATCCAGGAAGTGACATCATTTGGAGGGAAAACAACATTATACACATCAGTGAGTAGTATTCAGTGGATTTGTTAAGTTCTGTGGTAATTGTTTCACTCGAAATCAGTTGTGTAGTAGACTGAGTAGCCTACATTTGGGACATGTGTACAGTTGAAACCATATTATGTCTAACTATGGTTGAAACACCATAAACAACTTAGGCTACGTGCACAGGAAGCAAGCTTCGCACGTGCATATTAGCGTTGACCGACCGTGGGAAATATGAAAGACTTGAGTCTCTCCGCTCTGAATATATCGGCAAACTTTTCCCCAAGGTACGTTTTTTCTTCATCATGTCCCATACACAATGAATAGCTTATTATCCTTGTATGACTGTTAAACTTAATTTATACCACTGTCAACGTTATTCTGTGCTCTGAAAACGGTCATATTTCATTCATAACATTGTGTCATGCAAGGTCATTGCATAATCTAGAGAAATGGCGCGCGATGGTCAGCGGGGAACGGTTGAAACTTTCTATGGTTGAAACGCGTGCCACCAGTGCGAGTGACTGACCACTGAACTTTAGTTTTTGTTGTACTGTTTACAAAGTTATTTTTACTATGTTATTATTGTTATGTTTACACTTGTACTGTTTGTCATATCTTTTCCAGTGTTAAATATTTTGTCCCTGGTTTACTGATTTGAATGAACATTTTTTTTTTCAAAACAAAATGTTCTTGTATTGAAATGTTTGTAGGGCAAAATATATTTTTGAATGCTTTAAGGCATTTGGAATGCTTAATGTGCAATTAGCATGCACATTCACCTCATTAAGGCATTGATGACAAAGTCCATTGTCAGACTGTGTGTAAATGCTCTTCCACAGCCTGTGTCCGGTGTGTGTTTCCCTTCAGCCATTAACTCTGTGGCAGTGATGCAGGGTTCCAACTGTTGCTTGCAATGCTGTGAAACCTGTTGCTAAGGTAACAAACAGTCCATAGTAGACTTGCATGAGGAGACAGTGAGAGTGCATGCATTCAGGGATCACTGGATGTCATCAAGATTTATTGAATGAGTGTTTTTTTAGTCTAAGAGAGATATTTGCTACAACCCGCTAAGAGTTAGGTTAAAGGCAACAGGCATTTTCTGTATTTTCACAACTGGCTCAGTCATGTGTGAATATATAATATATATTCTGGATTGCTTCGATTCTGTTTGAGGCTGCTGGATTTTGGGTTCTTAGAAAATGTGAAAAATAGGCTGGTGTAAAATAGTTAGAACTACTACTTTATTGTTAAGAATGCGCTGTTGTTAATGAGGCTTGGAGCTCAAGTCAATGTGAAAAGTGTTTGTAACCGTAATGTGATATTTTTGTGTGAATTCTATGGAAGCTTGTTTATGCCATGGTGTATATATTTTTAAAGTTAATTTCTATCTTTTAATTCTGACTGTTTTTCTTGCAATTCTGAAGTCAGAAGATGCGATGTGTAAACTTGCAATTGCAAGAAGAGGTCAGAATTATGGGATAAAAAAAAATCTGTTAGCAAACCTTTTTTTCCTTTTATTCTGACATAAAAAAAATGTGGAATTAATTTAACTAGTTTTTTTTTTTTTGGTCTAAAAGACAAAAAGGTCAAAATTGGTTATGGAATATTAATATTACCGTTATATTAATGATAACTTTATGGGAAAATTATATACAATTATTAGAAGCATTATCACTAGTGGAGAGAGAATCTTTTGCTTTTAGAAGTGAACCTGTTTGCATGTTACATCACTGATGGAGATAATTTCTATCAGTCATCAGCACTGTACCAGTAACACATAAAATGATGCAGATCTATAATTGCATTTCAGGATGTGAAAGGCATTGACTTTTACATTTTGCCCAATGGACACTTTAAATGGGATGTGGAGAAACTATATTGATCAATATCAATACACTGACAATATCACAATTTGATAAAAGCACTGGGCTAAAAGCATTCTGATGTCACTCAATGCTTTAAAATAAATAAATAATTAAATGCTACTGTTTTCTTGGAGCTTTTAAAGGTGAAGTACGCACCAGCATCAACTGGAAATACAAAGCGTTTTCACTTGTCTGTCATTAATCTAAAAAACATACAAAGTTCTGTCATGAAACTCTAGATGGCTCAGGCTAATAGGTCTTTAACTCAAACAGCTTGCAATCACATTATTCTCTATAGGGCACAGCTGATTGGTTCCTGCTGTATTAGTAGCCAATGAGCTTGCTGCTCAACCTCCAAATACTGGTTAGCATTTGCTGTAGCAGTGCAGCGCACTTTCAGAAACCCTCCACCTTCCCCAGCTCCACCTGTATAGATCTGCTACAGATAATTCATGTATGCTGTATTGTTGTGCTGCAGCAGCAGTGCATATATATATATATATGGCCTTGATGTCAAGTATAGGGGTTGTAGTTGATCCATGATCTGTACGGGACAGCTGCACCCATGGTTCAGAACGCATGTGATTCACAGATTATATGCAAGTTTAACCATCATAGAGTGACCTTTTATATAATGTGCATGTGTTTTTAAGTCGAGTCAGGCATCAAGCGCAAGAGAACTCGCATGTTTTCTGTGCACAGACAGCACGTGAACGCCGAATTCAGTTCTTTCTTTTGTGTTAAACGGACACGTGCACGCAAAATGAAGTCAAAATATCCGTCTCGTCTCGCATCCTTGTAAACGCAGTCAGTTGTGTATTGTAAACAGACAGAGATAGAAAACGAATGCTGCGTGTCATTTAAATTCGTCTTAAAGGAACAGCAGCTGTTTGTCACCAATGGAGATCAAACAAAGAGAAAGAGAAAATTACTTTTAAAAAAATAAATGTAAAAATGTATTATATTAGTTAGATTTTATTTATACAGTGAAGACTATTATTTTACATTTGATTATTCAATTTCTGTTTGATTATTCAATTTATTTAACAAGTACTGTTAGATTTACCTGAAAAACATAACACACTGCTTATTTCAATTGTATTTTTCTTTTTATTGTTTATCTTTGCTTGTGATTTGTTTATTTTCTATGCAGATTCACTCTCCTCCAAAATAACCCCAATTATTCTAGAATGATTCATTCTTTTGAAATCTTTTTAACAAATGGGAAAAAACACACACTTCAGCTTTAAGGACAGGAATGTATTCTTTTTCCATAACTTATTTATTTAGATCAAAATAGATTTATTTTATTTCAGGCTCAAAAAAAAGGTCCATAAGAACATATAAAAGAGAGAGACAGACAAAATGTTCACATTTAATATCATATACATGCCCTGTTTTCTACAGAGTGTGATTTTAATTTGTAATACTACAAACAGATTTGTCATTTAGTCCAGTGTATTTTAATACAATTTAGTCTATAATGAGGATAAATCAATTTTCTTCATATGAGACAGTGGGGTCTACTTGAATGAATTGCAGATCCATTCTCCTCCTCAAGCCGTGTCGTTCTCTAACTTTCTACTCAAGAGTGGCCTTTAGAACAAGTGTCCTTGGGGCAATGGAGCTCGCATGAACCTGCATTTATTAAAACTTTCCAGGTCCTATTTGCATAAACCGAAACGGGTTGGTTCAGACTTAATTGAGTTCATCGCGGTGGGTGGTAAGGGTCTAAGTGTTTCTCAGAGTTTCCGTCATGCTCATATCCTTGACTTGTGTGCCTAATCACTGTCATTAAAAGTCAAAGACAAACACCTCTCCAAACTCCACTCTTCAAAGCCTGAGTGTAGGATCACACTCAAAGTTCAACAGCAATGTACATTGCTGGGCATGTATATTTAGCCTACAGGATAAATGTGATGATTCAGTTGTGGGGTTGAGTGCTTTTTTTCATTTTGAGTCTTGTGAAGATGCCTTTCTCCCACCACAGCGCTTGGGTGATGTAGCAGGTGGTGATGTAGCAGGTGGTTGCCAAGGTGTTGCCATGTGTTTCCTTGCCATTGCTAGAGAGTGAAATGACACTGAGTGGCTCTAAAATATATTTAATTATGAATATTTATTCTGACACGCTGCACGTTTCAGAGTGAAGTGCATCTCTGGGTTCTTTTACACAAGAAGCGTATGATCCATTTTTGTTTTCAGCGTCTTGGACCGGCTCGATTGGTTTGCAGTAAATGTGGCTCCACACTATGCTGCCTTATTATTGCTATCGCAATTATCATAAATATAAGTTTAATATAGTAAAAACTGGATGTTTTTGACTGAAATTTCAGAATTGGCAGCAAGTTGACTGTCATCAATGTTTATTAGTTGTCTATGAATGGGACGCTAAATATCATTTTGGCTTCAGTATGATTTTCCAAATAAATAGGCAGGAATAAACCTGGTGTCCTCCGTGATTGCTGTTCTTTTTCGACGACAGAGCAATTGAACGTGACAAGCTTGTAATCACGACTACAGATGTGGGAATTCGGATATTTCTGATAGCACGTGAAGGCAGCATTACTCCATCTCTTCAAGCGGTGTGAGTTTGGGACACTTTGGTCTCCCTTGAGTTTCACACCAAAATAAGAGCTCATGATTTTAACATTTGAAAGCAAAGGAAATAAGACTGACATAAATATATCCATTGTAATTAATGTTACTGTTGTTCTGTAAATAAATGTATCACCGGTATATGCAAATATTTAAATACTAGTTTTTATTGCAATTTTAATATTTATTGATTACATTTTCATTTAAATAATAAAATAAAAATAATATTTTTAATAATAATATTTTTAATAATTATCATTATTATTATTATTGGTATTATTGTTAAATGCTTAAGTAAATTATTAAATACTGTTTTTAATATTAGAGTACAGTAGCCTAGTATCACAATATTAATATTTTTTTATTGATTTAATGTTTATAAAGTAAACGATAAAAGGGGAAAAATATTATTATAATTAGTGACTGGAGAAAAACAGGGTTCTGTCTTTTGTTTTTTGTTCTTAGCTGATCATTGATTTTTATTTTCTTATAAATACTAGAACAGCATGTTTTACCTCAAATCCACTTGCCATTTGTAATCAAACTCTTGAACACAATCCCACGAGAAACACAAACCCTGTCAAAACCTTTGCCGAATATTATAATTAAATGGGTTTAGTTAAGCAATTACTTATAAGCTATTTAAACAGTGTAGAGTGAAACTCTCAATAGAGCTGCAGCGTGTTGTATATTGAGTGGGTTCTGATACTATTTCAGTCAATCCACTTTCTAGCTCTATGAAATCATTTCCTCCACCGCCAGTGAAATGACTCATTTACTAACTCGCTCATTACTACCAAACTCAATTTCTCTGCTTCCCACTGGCAACAGAAAGCCTTCACTTTTCTTCCCATTATATCAGTGAATTCAGGTTATTTCTATTATGGAGCTAAGATGTATTGTACGTCGATATTTGTTTGGAGCTGAATTGCCTTGCGTCGCTTGGTGAAATTATCCCCTGTAAGAAAAGCTCAATTTTGCTTTGACTTGAGAACCGTGTGAGGAGCGGAACATTTTGTTAATTAAGGTAAGGCTTGAATAAAATATTCATAAATATGGAAAACAATTAGACAAATTTAAAAAATGTAGGCCTATTAGAAATAAAATAAGTTCAAGTTCTTAAATTAATAAAACTATTAAAATGAAACTAAACTAAATGAAAGATAAATAGGAATATTAAAAATAAATACAAATAAAACTTGAATTGAAACTGAAAAAATAAAAACTAATTTAATAAAGATTATAATAATTAATACTAAAACAGTGTCTGAATCTGATCTTTTACTTTGGATTAGATTGAAATAAAATAAAATGTTGGCTAGTTAAATAAATTTAAAATTAAAAGTTTTTAAGATGCACCTGAAATCTTGTCTAACATTATTTCTACATGGATTTCCCTGAAAGAAATGCACCATGTGGCCACCTCAAAATGGAGCAGAGCCTTCCACACGGATGGGCTGTTTTTACAGTTCCTCATCTTCATTCTTCTCAGCTGAGCCGCAGTCAATAGATTTGTCAGCATTAATAATTCCAGGGGACTCATTTCTCTGACTCATTTGTAATGTCTAGCTAGTGACTGCGGGGAATCAATCATGGAACAAAAATCCCTGTTGCCCAGGCAACTTCTCTGACATCTGTCATATTTTTGCGCTTTTCTGATGCCACGAGGTGCTCTTGACTTCAGCTGCTCTTCGAAGCATTTGAATCATGGCTAGTGTGACAATTTAAAGCTAATGAATGCAATTAATGAGACATAGGGTATATCATCAAGAAACCAATGATAAAAATGGATTATTGTTTACATATTTAGAGCATATTATGTGTTGTGCATGTGATGATACACTAGTTATATAGGAAGCAAACTATTTCCCCAGAAGCTCTCTAATGATATACAGCTAATGACCCAATAGAGTTTCATTCAACACACCCAGCAGAGGTTCATAAATATTTTCAAAAATAATGTTCATGGATAAACTGATAATGCTTTCATGTACATATGGTCTGCTTGTAGCCATTTTACAACTACAAACCTCATATGAAGTATATGAGCAATTATTTCACTGCTGTACAGGCTTTAATGTTTGAATATCACTTCCACTGTCTCTCATAACTAAATAAACATAAAACATAAAGACTCTGCGTTTTGAATTTTAAACCGACTTCCCATCTGAAAACCCCTTAAGTAGTAGGAAATAGATAAAGCTCATGAAGTGTTATTATATTGCGTTTCTGAATATTCACTGACTTGGTATTCATTGGTTTCTTTTTGGCTCACTATAAGACATTTGGCTTTAGGGTGGGCAAGGGTTAGACCTCGTCTCGAATCACAAGTGAGCTCTGGCATATTATGACAGTGTAATGTTGACTTTGTAACGCATTGAAATAAATCCAAATATAAGTGTCTTATTCTTTCACATCTCTTGTCCATGTTAAAAAACTGGTAATGGAAAAATCTAAAAACTTTCAGGGAAACAAACCATCCCCACTGTTACTCTAATATTGGACCATGTTAATGTAATATTAATTTAAAAAACAAAACAAAACAAGAACCATTATATAAACCACAGAACATTTTGATGAGCTCTGCATTTTGCAATTAGCAAGATTAAACGTCTCTCTTTCCCCGAAAAGATAATGCAAACAAAAGAAATAATTTGTATTTGCAAAAGGGGCTGCAGTATGCGTTCGAAGGCTATATTCAAGACATACCGGTGAAATGCAAGCAACAACAAGGCATCCAAATAGAGGCAAAAGCATAACGGTCACAGTTAAAAAATTATCCACCGCATATCCTAATCGAGACAGAGATTGGGACTAACAATAAAGAGCAACACTGTTCATGCAAAGCTGGGTAGGTCTCTTCACTTCTATAATCGTTATTACAAAGCAAACGGACTACGCGAGTATAAAGTTGTATTTATTAGCAGCATGTGCTTGCGTATCAACAATTAGGGTAGAGAACCGAAATCATAACCTAAACAGCATAAAACTGTCTAACTAGTATAACTTTACAGTAAGGTTAAAAGCAAAAATAGAGCACACAAAAGTGTGCTTGTTGATCCTTGAGGGGTTTCGCTGACTGTGAGGACGTCCACACAGTTTAATCCAAAGACGACACTTGTCAGTATTTTAATTTGGTTTTGGGAAGGGAAAAAAAACGGACACCCCCCTCCAATCTCTCTGGGAAACGCGTATCTGTGTTACAAATGCCCCAGGCACAACGTTTAACTATATTTTTTATAAAACTACGACGGTAATAGCCTGCCGAGACCAAAAATATGAGACGCCTGTGTTAAAGTCAATGGAGCGCTGTGAAAAAGTGTCGGACCTCTGTGGGAGCTCGTTCTTGGCTGCGCTGTGATTGGTCAATCTACATTCTAGGGCGTGGCTTAGCCAAAGGCGAATGGTGATTAAATTATATCAAATATTCATTTTTGTATACATTCAATCTTTTATTCAACATGGATGCATTTCAATTGATCAAATGTGACAGTAAAGACTTTTACATTGTTAAAAAAAATCTACAAAAATATTCAGCAGCTCAACTGTTTTCAGCATTGATAATAATCAGAAATGTTTCTTGAACAGCAAATCATCGTATTATAATTGCAGGATCACGATTCATGTGACACTGAAGACTAGAGTAATGATGCTGAAAATTCAGCTTTGCCATCAAAGCAATACATTGTTATTTATAGGGATTAAAATATATTAAACCAGAAGATGGCTATTTTAAATTGTAATGCTATTTTGAAATATTACTGTTTTAATTTATTTATAATTAAGTAAATGCAGCAGTTTGGAAAGCATATAGAGACTTCTTTAAAAAAAACTTTTGTATGGAAGTCGGTTTGGTGCATTGAGAATATCTCTAGGATTGTAAGAAGTACAGTATCTATACATTTTTAAAAATGATGAAAATATTTGTCAAAAAATAATAAGGCAAAGTATCAAACCAATCTTTTCTCTTTCTTACATCGGATTGCACACAATAGAGGTGTAGTGCTTCTACACATATACCATTCTGCACCACAGGGATGCTGGTTGGTTTTTGCTCTATTCAGAAAATGCAGTTTTATTGTAGAGTCTGTAGCTGGAAGCATTACACCAAGGTTTTCAGCTCATACATTTGATATCTGAGTCGTGCGCATTAGAACCCTGCGGTGCCAGTTGCTGTTGGCTGCATTTCCAAGCAGAGCGCTAACACAAGAGTGTTTGTGGAGAGCTTAATAACATCTTTGCATGATCAAATTGATCCTGCCCTGCCCTGCACCGTGCAATTCAGGTTTAAAATGAAATAAAAATGGTCAATTTATATTGTCAGGACTTCGTCTTTGTTGCTGATGGGAAGTGTTGTGGATAATGTGAGAAACGTAGTCAGATTACTTTTTTTTAAAGTAACTAGTAATACATTTATTTTACATTTACAACTAAATATCTGATTTACTTTTTCAAATAAGTAACAAGATACTTTGTTTTCCCGTTAATATTGACTGACAGCTCTCCTGTCCCATGCATGTTGAGATAAATTGTGTGTGTGTGTGTGTGTTTGTTTGTGTGTATGTGCTGTGTAAACATGATGGTTATTGTAGTTCTAGACTAAATGTGAGCTCTCATCTCACTTACACAAAATCAGATTCAGTATTGCTCAAAGTGAATGATAATGAAATGCAAACCCTTAATAGATAATACAATTTAATCCCACTTTATTAACCGATGTCTTGCTGACCTTTGATGATCCAATTCAACCATACTAAGCAAAAATGACTTTAGTTAAACATAATTTTTGTTACTTTTTATTTTGTTTTTATTTCTGAAATAAGAGTGTTGAACTTTGTTCTCCTGTATCCTATTCTATGCAATCCAGAATGTCAGCACAGCTGAAAGGTTTGTTTTCTACTGTACAGGCGTGAATGTGCATTTCCTTCAGCCTGAGGCTTATTCATTTCACTTTTGGTGTGAAAGGGCATGTCCATTTACATGTTTGCGTTATTAAAAAACAAACAAACAATCAAGCCCAGCCGAGGTGAGAAAAAATGATGCAAAAATATAACGTAACATTACTTTCCATAAAAAGTAACCAAGTAACGAAATTAATTACTACGTTTTTAGGGAGTAACAATATTTAAACGCATTACTTTTAAAAGTAACTTTCCCCAAATCTAGTGATTTTGGCATCGGTATTTATGGCAATGGAATTTCAGAATTTATAGAAAACACCAAAAATTCACATTCAAATGTTGACTTTATTACACTTTTTCTCTTTGTGTCTGTATTTTCCGATTTATGAAGTGATACAAATAGATATCCAAAATTCCCTCTTCTTTAAATATATTTTAACTTTGAATATGTCATCAAACGAGAATTATGAACCTGGCTTTATCCAATGTTCAAATTTCTGTTCTGTATGTAAATTATTTACAAAATGAGAATATTTAATTCGATTATCATTTGCATATTTAAATCTCACATTTCAGAAAAATTGTAATACAAAACAATTGTCGAATGACCATTGTCTCTTTATCTGAAATTTAAATAATAATAATAATTTGTTGGATTTTGAATTCAAATGATGGCAGGGTTTGTATATTCAAAAGATACAAAATATGCCCACTAGAGCGCTCTTGAGGCATTATGATTCTGTAAGCACATTATCTGCATGTTGTTGCTTGCAGACAGTGGAGAATTTTAAACACTGATCTGCTGTAAATAGATACTGTATGTTTGTCTATATCCACTTCTTTTTCGGACATGTCTAGATATGGCTGGGACCTCAAGGGGTTCGGAGTCTGAACCTGCCATCAGTGTATGGGATTGTTTTATCAGCCTCAGAAGTCAGATAGAAAAGTAATAGCACACCTCTCCTCTGTAAGCTCGTTGATTCGAGGCATCATTCATGACTAGAATGAACGGAATGAGTTATAAGCCAAAGTTTAACATTTGAGCCATGAGCAATAGTCATAGTGATGCATGCCTTAACACTGTTTCAGATGAGAAGGTATATTTGTATCTTATCTTATCTTCTATAATATATATGGGAAACAGCTATTCAGGACCAGTAGTAATAATGATTTTCCTTTTGATACAGAATAATGGCAACATACTGTATCCCTCAGACATTCATCTTGTGATGATTGATTACTATTGAATATCAGACTTGACCCTTTTTTGTGGAGTATTGGATCAGTACACCTTTAATGTTTTTACTAATTGTTTGCCAATTAGAACACAGTTTAGAGATGTTTCTTAATTCATTCATTGCATGTTTGGGTGAATAGTCTCTTGCTCTTCACACAGATATTATCCAGGTATTAAAGGCAGCACATTGTGTTGTTGACATGTACTGTATGCCAGTCCGAGAGAAATAATCTTTACCCATGGTTCCCCACAGCTCTGCCACACTGCCATCACTTAACACTGCTTACACTTTGGCACAGCAGATGGCCACTGACAGTGAGAAAACAAGCATGGACATATCAGCAGAGACGGAGATGAAAGGGACAGATACCCTACTGCTTTAAACTGTCCATCAGTAATTTCCTGTGTTCTGACCTCACTGCTCATAAAGGAATTCTATAATGAATCTCTTTATCTCATAAAGAAATTACGTATTGTTTATTGATGCAGCCGCCAGTCAGTTTCAACTGGATGTCAATCCTTTCTTTGGGTTGAAAACAAGCCAAGCAGTCATTCACTGCTCAAGTAGTTTTTCCACACAACTAGCTTTTCCACAAGTTGAGGTAAATGCTAATAAATAAAGGTGCACAGTCAGTGTCATACACACAAATAAAAAACATCATCATGGTAACACACGACACTAAAAAATAATGCAATAATAATTAAAGGGGTCATGAGAAATCAAATTTGCCTTGATTTATTGACACGCATGAGAGGTTTTTGTACCATTAAAACATCCTGCAAGTTTCATGGCTTAAATCGTCATCATTATAAGCAAAGCATTTATTTCATCAAGCTCCAAAAACAGCTCGTTTTGATATTGCGGGATCTGTGACGTCACACAGTTAAATACATTTGCATATAACTGCCTCAAGAAAGACATCGACAAATAGGCTACTGGCATTCTTGCCCACTGTCATCCAGTTACTTAACAGCGGACATTTGCCTAAACTGGATGTGAGCAAAAGCAAACAGAACCATTATAACCACTGACGCTGTCTACACTGGATACAGTATACAGATGTGCGTTCAGTTTCTGAAATACTGCACTTGAGTCTGTCGACAACAGGAGAAATGATAGAGTAAAAAAACATTCGCTTTGATGCGTTGTTTAAACCGCTCGTTTGCATCTTTGTACGGACTAAAGAAGAATCCCAGCGTTAGAAACAAGTGGATTTTATTTGAATGGCGTCCTGGATTGGGTCAGATGATTATATGTTTGTTCGGAGCATTTTGTTTAGTAAACGAGGCACAGTGAAATGGAGAGTTCACAAAGAAACACTTGTATCTGTAAAAAGTATTGGATCTGACAGCAGCTGCACCACAAATGGCAAATACATGATTTCATAATGCTTGTCAGTTAATGGATAATGTTTTTAAAACACTTTCGTGCAATAGCGATTGGACATTAATATAGTTTATACGCAAAGATATTAGCCAATCATTACAGTGGCTGCTACTGACAAGCTTAAAAGGAGGGCCAGAATGAAGGTTGAATATAATCTTTTTTTTTTTGCGTATGCATTAGCCTAAGTGATCCTCAAGGAAAGAAAATCCATGTCATGACCACTTTAAATTAACATTAAATGCTAATGTACATAACTAATAACAAAAAAACGAAAAAAAGTGATAATTATTCAAATAAAAAAACATAAAATGTAAGCTGTCACTCTGGAAATGTCAGTTTATGGCTTTTCATTGTAAATTACAAGATAAAATGTAATTTTACAATTTTTTTTCTTCCAAAAATGGTAATTTTACTGTACAATTACATTAAATATGGTTAGTATCTATACATTCTCCCCCTGTATAGTAAAGGAACTTGCTGTTAACCAATAACTGGTTAAAAAAAGGGTTAGGATCTATTACAGTTTATTAAAGTAAAAATGAAAGTCATGTATCTTCAATATGTACTCACTTTGGACAGTTTGCTCATAGCACTGCAGTTGCACACTCACGTTGACTTGGTTACTAAATAAATAAAGAATTTGCCTCTCTCGAGGATGCACCATTGATCAG
Source organism: Phoxinus phoxinus (assembly GCF_949152265.1). Lineage (NCBI taxonomy): Eukaryota > Metazoa > Chordata > Actinopteri > Cypriniformes > Leuciscidae > Phoxinus > Phoxinus phoxinus. The sequence continues at coordinate 43,291,859 of NC_136877.1, read as the reverse complement.
GTAATCCCTTGTGAAAAAAAAGTGCACTTTAGTGTACTTTTATAAAGTGTACTTATTACACAAATAATATACTTTAAAAGTATACACTTAAGTGTGAATTAAATGCAATCTTTTGGGCGCACTTAATGCACATTAAGTATAATTAATTTCAAATTTATTACATATTAAGTTGAAATAAAATGCAATAAGTTGCCATTAAGAGTGATTTTTTGGAACAACTTAAGTGGGACTTTAATACAACTTTATATCTACTTTCATAATTGCTTCTAGTGTCTTTAAAATATACTTAAAGTGCACTACACAATATACTGACACGCAATTAATGTGAACTAAAATATACTTTAATGTCAGTTAAAAATACACTTAAGTGTGAATTAAATGTATTGTTTTGGGCGCACTCAATGCACATTAAGTGTAATTAATTTCAAATGTATCACATATTAAGTTGAAATAAAATGCAATAAGTTGCCATTAAGAGTGATTTTTTTGGAACAACTTAAGTGGGACTTTAATACAACTTTATATCTACTTTCATAATTGCTTTTAGTGTCTTTAAAATATACTTAAAGTGCACTACACAATATACTGACACGCAATTAATGTGAACTAAAATATACTTTAATGTCAGTTAAAAATACACTTAAGTGTGAATTAAATGTATTGTTTTGGGCGCACTCAATGCACATTAAGTGTAATTAATTTCAAATGTATCACATATTAAGTTGAAATAAAATGCAATGAGTTGCCATTAAGAGTGATTTTTTGGAACAACTTAAGTGGGACTTTAATACAACTTTATATCTACTTTCATTACAGCTTCTAGTGTCTTTAAAATATACTTTAAGTGCACTACACAATATACTGACACGCAATTAATGTGAACTAAAATATACTTTAATGTCAGTTAAAAATACACTTAAGTGTGAATTAAATGTATTGTTTTGGGCGCACTCAATGCACATTAAGTGTAATTAATTTCAAATGTATCACATATTAAGTTGAAATAAAATGCAATAAGTTGCCATTAAGAGTGATTTTTTGGAACAACTTAAGTGGGACTTTAATACAACTTTATATCTACTTTCATTACAGCTTCTAGTGTCTTTAAAATATACTTTAAGTGCACTACACAATATACTGACACGCAATTAATGTGAACTAAAATATACTTTAATGTAATATACATGTACATCGTTCGTTATATAATTAAATACATTTATAATTAAAAATTTTTATAATAAAGTTGTAATTTAGTACATTTCAAATTTTAATAAAAAAAAAATCTCTTAATAACCTAGTTACAATCAAAAGAAACACTATACATAAACACAAACAGTTACAACACTTTAACTCCTTTAGAAAGAGTCTGGAGGACAATGAAGCTTATATGCACAATCATTTTCTTCCTCAAATACCCTAAACATCACAGAAAACATTATGCATTTTTACATTTTCAGAAAACATTCTGTATGATATATAATATTGTTTTTGTTTCCATGTAATTTACTGGTACTACTACTTTTGGGGTAATTTGGTCCCCATAAAAAAAACACATACACATACACACACACACACACACGCACGCACACACACACACCTAATATTAACAAAGATGAATAAATACAGTAAATAAATTCTTCATTGTTAGTTCATTTTGGCTAATGTATAAACTAATGTTAGCAAATGAGACTTAATATTAAAGTAAAAATATTAAAGCTCTTAAACCTTTACTAGCACCAACAGAACCAAATGGTTTCTTCTAAAATCTTACTCAATTACAGTGAATGTAAGTTTGTCTAAAAACAAAAAACAAAACAAAATCTGAAGAACTCCAACGGCATAAAAACAAGAAAACCAAAATCGTTTGTCACCAAATGTTTTGAAGTTGTTGGAAAGTGCTGTTTATGTCTATGTCCCAGAAGCTCTCCAGAGTATATGTGAATGGAAATGTTCCAGAGAAGCAGGAAAGTCAGAAAAAATACCTTGAAGAAAGAAAACAAAAACAGAAGGAAAACAATTGTTTATAAAAACAGATCCAGTCCATTATTATATTTGGCTCAATTGAATGAAAGTGATAGATATACAGTTGCGCTTTAAAGTTATACACCTTGCAGTATCTGCAAAATGTTAATAATTATAGTAATAAGAGGGATAACAAAAAATTGTGTTCTCTTTTTATTTAGTACTGCCCTGATGAAGCAGTTTATTCATTCCCCAATCAAATGTCAAAACATTTTCGTCATAGTTGTCGTCATTTAAAACTGGTTTTTATTTAGTTATCCTCTCGTTTTCGTCTGTGAAAAAATGTCGGTGACGAAAATAATGATACAAATTATTCGTCATTAGTAACATTGCAAGATGGCTGTAGATGAACACCAGTTGTTTGAAACAGCTTTGGCCGCTACAATGAACGAGTTAGACTTTTATCTAAAAGAGGAACCGAAGACGGTGCTCGAAACGTTCCTTTGCAAGAAGGATGTTTTTACTGTTTTGCCGGCAAAGACATTGCTGGCAAGAGTCTAATCTACCAGTTAGCTCCGCTGGTAGCTAGGCGTATGGGGCTTAGGCTAGTTGTGATTGGTCGTACTAGTATTATCCAATTGCGTGCAGTGAGATTTTCAAATACATGCTTGGTGCCACCCCTCGAGTTGGGTGATTTATATTACTCAATGCCAGACCCTTAATCTTTCGGATTTGGGTCTGGATTTCCAGGCTAGCAGTTCCTGGATGTTAAAGTTGAATTTACTGTCCAATTCGAACCACTGAATTTGCGAAGCGGAAACATTTTTTTGACCGAAAATCACCTGTTAAATATTATAGGTTGTATTTTTAAACCATTTGAATATTTTTGAAGTAAAATATTAAAGGTGAATATGGATTATTGGATTTTTAATAATGAAAATGGGTTTGAAATGTTTTTAATCGAAATATTCACAGCTTAAATTTCAACCCAATGCAATCCCTAAAAATACAATGCATTAAAATGCAAGCATAGTTAATGCAATGCATTTTTTTTTTCAAGTAGTGCAATTCAACAGGCTTTTTTGTTTCAAAAACATTTGCCATTATTTTACTTCCATACCCAAGACCCATGCAAACGTTTCCTCATCTTGGCTTGTAAGTTTCAGCTTACCGTGCAAATCTTCATGAAGGATGTTCCTGTATTTACTGGTACCACGGTTGACACAGCAATTCTGCGGCCCTCTTCCTTTGGTTTGATACCTGTAAAATATATGATGATTATAGGGGCATCTGTAAATGCACAGGTGGGAATTTATTACTTACAAATGGAGAAGATTTAAAGTATTTAAAAGCTATAGGGATAGTAAGTGACTTGATAGCAGTGTTTCAGCTTGATCAGGGTGTGCTGTCTGTGCAACAATTCATGACAAATTATGTAACGTTAACATCACCTCATCAATAAAGGCCTGTGATTCCACACCGCTTGCACTGTATCTCCAATCACAAATGAACTGATCCTGCAAAATGAACGTGTAACTCCAGATAAGCACAAAAAAATAACATATTCCAAAACAAATAGTAACTGAACAACTCACTCTTCAAATGCAAAAATAAAAAAATAATGCTACATTACAAGCATTATTTCTAGAGTGATATATTAAATATTTATGGTGGTTATAACATTGATTATATGTATTAAATGTATATAAATGTCTTCGAGTGTTACAATATTGGATCTGTATTTAGCAAATTTGTCATTTAGTAATGTTTAAATGATTTAAAAAGTCGGTTTAATTAAATTATATATTTTTTCAGCAGCCAAATTCGTCGAACACACCCACACGCGAAAATATTATGACGTAAGAAATTATTAGAATGCAATCATAGATAAATTATTGAAAAACTGATTAATTCACCTCCCGAGTCTATTGCGTCTGTCTGCGATGAAAATAATGTAATGTGTTACACTCTCGCAATAACAACTGCCATGTTACGGTGAAAATGTTAAAATAAAGAAAGCATCAAGATATACTTACTTGACTCATTATTGCAGTATAACGTCTCATCTGTAATCAAACGTGGCGTTCTCTTCCTGATTGCGCAGCTTCAGTTTCCTTTCCTCACGAATCGCGATTACAGAAACATAACAGTGCATTTTTCAAACTCTAGTGAAGTAGTGCGTCATCGTGACGTAGTATTTCTGGCGCATGCGCATTAAATAAAGTTAATATATTTCATGCATGGTTATATTTCAGCTTTTTAATTTCTGTTCAAACTCATTGTGTTGTTAGACTCTGTAAGTTCACAAAACTTGATTCATTCACCTAACTAAAAGTCAATCATTTTTTATAGTGTAGTGTAGTCTAATTTAAATTAAATGTATTTTAACTGAATTTAAATGCAATTTAATTTTGTTTAGATTTGTTTAACTTTGCTCACAACTAAATGTGTTTAATTTACTTAGATCAACATAATGATATTAAAAGTATTCTCTACACAGATGTAAAGTACAATACATTAATATTACATTAAGAACTCCTCTCATAAATTACATTTTATTGTCAAATATTATGTAGAAAACTGACACTTTTAATTGAGTTCATAGAGCAGAAGCTGGTGATAAAAATGTCAACAATAAGTTGTACTGGAGTATACTGTATAAACAAATGTATTGCAGTTTAGAGGAAAAATACATTTCAAGTGCATTAATGCACACAATATATTATAGACTAAACACATTTAAAATACATCAACAAAATAATTAGTAAACACACTTGAGTTGAAATTAAAAACAATTATTTTTTTCATATTTTCCATTAAAATTATTCTTTTATTTAGTATATTAGTCAATACATCAAAATAACTGTTTAAGTAAAACTTAATTAGACATTATTACAACGTGCCTTTTTAAAACATGCACTTACGTGTGTTTAGAAATATTGTCATGAAAGTGTACTTTAAGTTAAACTTAATTAGACATTATAACAAAGTGCATTTGTGAAAAGTGCACTTAAGTGTGTTAAGAAATATTGTGATGAAAGTGTACTTACTTTAAGTTAAACTTAATTAGACATTATTACAAAGTGCATTTGTAAAAAGTGCACTTAAGTGTGTTTATAAATATTGTGATGAAAGTGTACTTACTTTAAGTTAAACTTAATTAGACATTATAACAAAGTGCATTTGTAAAAAGTACACTTAAGTGTGTTTATAAATATTGTGATGAAAGTGTACTTACTTTAAGGTAAACTTAATTAGACATTATTACAAAGTGCATTTGTAAAAAGTGCACTTAAGTGTGTTAAGAAATATTGTGATGAAAGTGTACTTACTTTAAGTTAAACTTAATTAGACATTATTACAAAGTGCATTTGTAAAAAGTGCACTTAAGTGTGTTAAGAAATATTGTGATGAAAGTGTACTTACTTTAAGTTAAACTTAATTAGACATTATTACTAAGTGCATTTGTAAAAAGTGCACTTAAGTGTGTTAAGAAATATTGTCATTAAAGTGCATTCCCTTTAAGTACACTTAAGTGGTATTTCATTTGAACTATATTATATTATCTGCAAGTGCACTTTTCAAAAAGTATACTTTTATGATATTAAGCACAAAAAAAGTACGCTTTCAATACAATTAAGCACACTTCTTTTTCACAAGGGATGACCCACTCAACAATTCAATAAACGTTTAAATACACAAATAAACCTTTATTTTCATTTGTATTATACATAATTCCCATACAAAAATGCTAAACTCGTATAACAAGGCACAATAACACAAATGACTGACACTTTCCAGTCACTCCCTCTACAAACAACACAAATGGTTTTGTCAGACTTCGAGTGCGTCGGAATCAAGGAGGAAATAAATCAGCCTGTAGTCAACTTTTTTTTTGGAAGAAGCCTGGACAAGTTGACCCTGCTGTTCTGGACTGAAGGTGTTGTCATTGGGCTTGTCATTAGTGTTGCACCAGGCATCCCTTCTCCTCTTTTCCCATCCTGCTCTATTCCCCTTATTAGCAGTGAGCCCGACCATCTGCACCGATCTCCCCAATGAAAGGATGGGCATATGGCGCACAGAACTGGCACGAGGTGCATTATCATATCAAACTCGCTCTCTCTCTGCTCCAGGGAATCAGCCTCGCACCCACTGCTTCTTAAACGGACTCCATTACATCGATCAAACACCTTGACAGCACCTCACACTCGCTCTCTCTCTTGTCTGTGAGAAGAATGTGTGCTTTCATAAATATTTGACTGCCTCTTCTTGTTGGAGTCTTTCATCTCTCGCTTCTCTCTGGCCATTGAGCAGAATCGGCACAGGATCTAAAGCCTGAGCTGGCAAACAGTGGCCACTGATGGGAAGACTTGTTTTCTTTCACATGCGGGAAAGTCTTTGTTAAAGACGAGACAAATAAGAAGGGTGAACTGAAATCATTTTCACACTAAATATTGAAATGGTTTGTTTGTTCATTTAGACTATCATTAGACTTTTTTTTTATGTCGAAGTTTTATATTTCAAAGTGCCCCTATGCTATTTTTAAGGTTCTTCATTTTGCTTTGGAGGACTCCTACAATAGGTTTACATGCATCCAAGGTCAAGGTGACTTACATTTTCATGTGTTACATCACCTCTTTTCTCACGGTGTCTGAAACAGTTCAATCAAGGATTCAGTTTCTCTAAACCGTTGGAAAGGTCGGAAATGCCCATTACCGTATTTGAATTTAGGCTCCGAATCTTCCTCAGCACTTGATACATGATCATACGAATGATGGCGTCAGTTTTACCATATCAATTTGAGTCCGAGTCCTGTGTAGTGTATATATGTAGTGTATATATGGAAGTGCATTCAAAGTGGATTTGCTTTGGCAGCTCAAAAAGCTGCGTCGTCTTGACATGTCGACAACACAAAACAGACTATTCCAGTCTCAGCTACCGTGTTCGAGGACGAGTCAAATTAGATATTCGTTGCATTATGCAAATTTGTTACAAACCTACTTGGGTTTGTGCAGGAAGTATGCTGCACTTTTAGACTTATACATGTAAATGTCTCCAGTTATGATTGGCTAACCTTTGCAAACAGCTTAGGTTACCGTTTTGTTCATAGTCCCATCCTGCAAAGTAATGTAATTAAACTTTCTTATATTCATTCAGTCTATTTTATTGTCAAACATGCTTAGTGGTCACCATTTCATCTTATAGGTTTTATAATGTAGCAGGGGGTTGATATTTAGTTCTCCGAATGCCATAACAGTATACAGTATATAGCGACTACAAATGAGTTTATCTGGATCTTCTGTAGAACAAACTCAAAATTTAGTGCCGTTACCTCTGAATTGTTGCCAAAGCAGCTTCAGCAGGGACAGAGAAGATTAATCTTTAATCTCGTTCCAAGTTCCTCAGCTGTCCTCTGAGGAGACAAAATATTGTGTTTACATTTTTGTTTCCAAAAGGGCTTGCCGATTTTTTTTTTTTTTTGGCAAAATATGCATTTCATATTAATGCAGTGTAAAAACACAATTGAATCACATTTATTAAGATGGGTATTAACACTGTCAGTTAAGTCACTATGCAGATGTTCTTGCTTCCGAGTAGATGACAAAAGAGTAAAATGCTCAAAAGAAATAATAAAACACGGCATTTTGACCTGGAAGAGGCTGGAATCTCTTACGATTACATCTATTAGTTAAATTTGTCTCAAATTACTTCTTTAAAATACATTTAGACTCTTTCATGCAAACATGCAATAATTCTCAAATTAAAGTAAAATGACAAAAAATTAATTAATGTATTAATGTGTTTATACCAAATAGTCGAAATTTGAAAAAGAAGTCCACATTTCTCCCTCCTGCCACATTTGTGAACTCATTAATGAGAAGTTACTGATCAGATACAATATGGTTTTAGTCGAAAAATATTAAATAATTTTATAAGCTTGTGTTCCACAGGGTCCAAACAGACCCTGGAATGCAAAAGGTATATTTAGTGCAATAGGAGGGTTAAATATTCTATATAGGCCTATGTATATATATGTACTTTTTGTTTTTTTTCAGCATCTCACTCCGGAAATGCAACATTTTTAAGATTCTTTTTATGTTTGGCAGTCCAACTTTTTAAAAAATGTACTGGATTTGGTTAATGATTAATTGCATAATTACATATTTTTTTTATTATTATTTAATTTTTAAGTAATTTTTTATTTAAATTGCCCCACTTTTATTTATAATATTATGCACATGTAAATTGTCATAATATTTTCATTAAAATTAAGTTTACAAATATGATCATTCTAATTACAAACAATTGTATGAAAATAAAGAAAATATTATTAATATCACAATGTTGTTGGAAATTATGGAAATGCATTCTTTATTGCAGCCTTTGAACTGTTGGAGAAGATGAAAAACATGGGTCATAAAAGGTGCTCTTCTCCATCAGTCCTTGAATAAGCATGATTTTTCAAGCACTGAATAATGAACATTTAACTATTGGTGTATCTACATTGCATTTACATCTACATTTTATCTCAATTAAATCAGCATCTTGTAACACAAATATTATCTTTCAATCATACTATTCTGGTCTCCAAGTCACATTCCCCATCATTTAACTAAACTGTTTTTAAATGATAGTGTTCTAAAGTAAAAGATTTCCCCCCTGTATCTTGGGGCAAATACTGCACTGAAAACACTGAACAGGTGAGCTCATAAAGTGGCACAAAATTGCAGCAGAGATCCTAATGAGACATGTTTAATGTGCTTTCCTCTTCAGGTGGTGGCCTGAATGAGTGCGGTTGAGCAGTTCACCCCCTGTGGATGCTGTTATCTCAAACCCACATACAGCACTTAACAATCACATCTTATATATCACTGTGTCCAATCAGATATTAAACGGTGAGAAGAGTAAAATAAATCCCTCTCCACCAGAAGAACCATTACTGCAGAAAAATCCAGCTCGAGCAGGCGTTTTCTTCTGGAAAGCTACTTGAGTTAAGTACAAGCTCCTTTTAAAATGCTCATGCAAAAAAACTTATGTGCTTTATTCTATGTTGTATGATAAAGAACACAATAGTCAGCTTGCTGCCAAATCTGGAATTTCGGTTAAATACAGACTATTTTTGCAGTGTCTTAACCATACAATATGCTTCAAATGGTTATTCATAAAAGTAAGTATGCGCTACTTTAACAACAAGATAAGGCAATGTAGCTGTTGTGGAAAAAAAACTAATTGTTCTCCCCTACACCATGTTTAATGTTCATGGCCCAACTCAGGAATTTGGGTATCAAAATTATCCCAAGCCTCCCAGTGGTAAAAATGACTAGAGTGTGCCTTCATGTCAAAATTTTAACTAGGAAACTTGTATTTATGATAATTCCGATTTCCGAAAGCACATGAATACAGCATCAAGCCCAAAGTGTACTTTGGCCTTCCGCTTCCACTGTCCATGTGACGTAATTTATTTCCGTCATCAGGAGGGTCTGTGGATGTCCGCACACCCCATAAGCATGCAGCCCAATTTTTGAGACAGTGCATACACGCATACAACAGAGCATGTGCGAGTGACTTGAGGGCTTGAAACTAAGGCCGAACGCATCTTTCCGTGCTCATGGCAAAAAAAAAGTATACTTTGGAAGGCTCGCGCTCAACTGTGTGCATGACGAAGCAGAATGCAGAAAATTAACTATACCAGCACTTTTAATCCAAGCCCAAAGCACACTTCGACTTTCTGTGCACTGTCCGCATGAGAGTTTTGGTCATCTGGAGGGTGCAACCCATTAACTAGGTGAATATTGACACAGAATAGTCCACTAGGGGGTAATACGCACGTTGTGATACTGTGCAGTAGTCAAAGAACGAGTTCATCCGTGCTCATTTGTGTTGGAGTATACATTGAAAGTTTTGTGGCCACAAGAAAAAATAAATAATGTATAAAGTATAATCCGGTAAAGCATGAAGGACTGGAAAAGTCTTGGGGCTTTTGAATATTGTTGTGGACAATACGAGGCCTTGGAGTCAAAAAGGTTGAGAACCATTTATATAAAGCCATAAGTATCCTTCGGTTTTTATGCGCACGAGGCGCAAATTTCATCACCAGGATAGTACGTACATGCTCTGCCCGATTTTTATAACCGAAATACTTTGTTCGTACAGCTCGCCCATTCTCATTGAAATTGACAACAAAATGCCAGAGGCTGCCACAACAACAGATGCTCTCAACAGACACAAGCACTTGTGTGATGGTGTCATGAGATGGCCGGAACTTTATATAGTTTAAAAGAATACAACGACATTTTTATCGGTCGTAACTTCTGGAGAAAAATAGCGCAGACACTAAAGATAACTTTCTAGAGTGCATGTGTCCACTGCATTATTGCACGCTATCAAATGGAGTATTCTTTGAAACGCTACATGCGTAGTCGAATAGTATAGCCTTTTGAAGTATATTTTGGTTCTTAAAAGCACTTTTTCCATTAAGGCGAGACACGGCAGGCAAAAACATCGTTTTTTTTTCACTGGTCAATTTTGAGATTTTGGGCTATTTGTCTTCAATAACATGTCTTCTTTCAGACTTGTGGTGAAAAAAAAGTCCAAAATACACATTTAGGTCTATATTTTACTACACTTTGTCTATTTGCGTCTGTAGATTTCTCAGAAATTCAACAAAAATTGGCGTTCTAAATCAACGCGCTGCTCCGCGATCTCTGTCTTCTTCCTTTAATCACGCACACGTCTGAAAAGCGCTCTCTCTCCTGTACAATGCTGTCGGATCCAAATATGGTCATTTCCTTTTAATCAGCAACCAATCGTGAAAGTAAAATGGGCATTTAACCCTAAAAGCGAAATCTCATTGGCTGATGTCAATGTCTGACACCGTGATTGGTTCAGAAGCATCACGTGACGCGCTCTGACATTCAGATGTGTGTTTTTGACTGTTTTTCTGCTCAGTTAAAGGCCATAAATGCTGTGTTTATAAGTTTTGATGTGATTAAGGTGGTTTGTATTGTTGTTGCTAATTATTTGATAAGATATTGTGTCAGTAAATAGTTGTTTCCACTAAAAAAGTATGAATTTTTACATTACAAATCTTTAAATGCCTTTTTCTCAAAATGTTTTTTTTGTCATCCTCCAGTGACACATCTCAGCCTATGTAGCACTGGTGTACACCAAATTTTCCAGTTATACACTTAGCAGTATTCTGAAGATATGTTCAGAGGGATTTGTTAATAAATGATTCCTGGCCTGATTTATGGGACATTTTAATCCAAAAAATATGGCGAAAATCGACTTTTTTTAGGCTATGGACAGTATATTTAGATTTCCTAGGTAATGAAAGCATATATCCTGAAATCCCTCTGAACATCTTTTTTCATCTTGTGTGTAAACAAAATGAAAAAAGAATTTTGCACCTGGCTTTATCATATGTTCAGATCTATCTACCGAAAATATATGCAAAAGTGTGCATATTTAATGAGATAATACCTAATTTGCATAATTAAACATACAAATTTCAAAAACTTGTAATACATTTTTTTTATGAACTTGTGTAAGTAATCAACTGAGGAAGTTTCATGGTGATATCTATTATTTAAAAATTGTGCCCTATTCACCTGTAGTGTCTTGCCTTAATGGACATTAAAAAAAGAACTGTGTACAGTATACACTGCTATAAATGATTCCTAGTCTTTCTATTTCATAATATCACATTTAGTTCTGTTTTACTTGCCATTTCTTTGTAATTAAATATGAAATGTAGCCATGTCTGAGTGTAAATAAATCATATAATACATTTATTCAGTATGCTGACTAAATATTTTTTCAAGCGATTCCTATATTGCTAATATTATATTATATTTAATAATTTGCCAGTGATCCTTTTTTAGGGTTTGTGAACGTGTGAAATGGACATCGGATAATATTTTCCTCTTGTCTTCTGATTGAGAATGTTAACACTAATAGATAGCTTTCTACAGGTTTATGACTGCTCAGGAAAAATATTCCAAGTCTCTAGAATATTTTACAATATTCTGTCCCTAAATATTACGACATTCCTTTAGTGTAAGTTTATGGGAGTTCCCAGTTGAACATTTCCTGACCATTTATCTTAGCAAGCACAAAAAAAAAAAAAGAATAGTAAAATAACTTCAATAAAGTAACAGTCTGTTACTTGACAGGGAAAAATACTTCAAATAAATCCTTAGAAAAAGCTGTTCAAGTACATTAAGTTTGCCATCATCACAAATGTCTGCAATTGAGTTCTAATAACATTCATCCAAGCCGTCTAAGAAATGCGAAGCGCGTAATCCTGCAGCCTTTTGTTTGATGTAAGCTGATCAGATAGAGACAAAAGCACCACTCCATTCAAGTATCACAGCATTAAAGATTCAAGCATGAATAATCCCTGTATATGAGGTACAGAATAAGACATGGAACGAGAAAACACGTTCTCTTCCATTATTCATGGCTGAGAGAGAGAGTATAATGCGGTGGAGAAATCGTAGATATAACCATGAGAAAATGTAAAAAAAAAAAATGTCTGTGTTCTTTCTGATCACAATTGCTCAGGGAGGTCAGACGTGTGTTTACTGATACAGTGTCTGGAGTGAGTAAATTAAGGACTTTTCCTCTTGTCAAGGCTGAGGTTGAATATGCAGCAGCTCGCCATAAGATGTTCGCATTAAAATGGGCTCTACATCACAATGTCAGCCAGGTTACTCTTGTAAAGGAAAGTGTGAAGATTCAACCCCAGACAATCATCGTATTCATCACGTCATGTCAGACGACGGCCAGAGATCAGCGTTTCATCCATAGATTGTAAAAGCAGAAGTAATACTAGAAGATCAAAAGATCAAAACTTCAAAAAACCAAAGCCTTCTACAGGCTTTCCCTTTATGATTTATTTTATTTTCCTCTGATCTCAGACTTGCCTTGGAAAAGCTCTCTCGGGTTTTTGCAGGGTTTTTTTTTTCATTATTTGTTCGTTTCTTTTATTGATAATTGAATAGATGGTTTGTCTTCACATTTGCCATTAAAACGCACTATTCTTGTTTAGATTAAGCAGCTCAAGTCATGCATGAGACCAACACAGTCTCTGGAATGAAACGCAACAATAGTGTTTTCTGAGTTGTTCTTGTTAGCTTGTTGCTACTGTACGAATGTGGTTGCTTGGGTCTTACTTACATGTACAACATTTCTGTCTGAAAATGTAGTCCTACCCCAAAACATAATCTACCCATTACTTATCCCTGAGGGAAATGCACCTAAAGCTGGGTGCACACTGTGCGATTTATTATCATCCTTTACAATTGTTGCTTGTCAGACTGTATGAACATGATCCTCGCTGTAAGCCATGTCACACTGTAAGATCTCAGTTTTCATTGATGTCAGACTGTACGACAGTCAAGACGCGCTAAAAACTGACGCACACAAAACTCGTCCAGAGTTTTACATCAATCAATGACACGTTTGGTGACACTGAGCTGCATTACGGGATTGAAATGATGGCTACAAAGAAATCTCTAACGTTCATTTTGGTCATGGCTAGTCTTGAAAAACGAAGACAATTTGATGGTTGTCGTAGAAGTCAAACTGCAGGACTGCAGAGTCAAATCTTCTGATACTGGCAGAATTTTGTCAGAGGTAAAATTCGATCGCAACGGTCATTTAATTGGCTGTCGGTGAACATGTCAAACTAACAATCAAAGACTTTAGATTTTAGCCTAGGACCAGAGGAGTCTTTTAGGATGAGGATTTTCTAAATTTATCTCTGACTTAGTTGCTATCTCAGTTTTAGATTAGCTTAAAGCTGCAGCTTTTTGGGTTAAAAATTATCCAAAATAAATTTGAGCAAGCACATAACCAGCCAGTGCTCAAAACTATCTGCTTGCCTTAGCTCGATTCAAACAGTAAGCTTGTTATAATGTTTTTAATTCCAGTGGTACTGGTGGACTTTCCGAGAGAAATTCGAGCATGTCTTTGCATCATTACGTCACATCCGTACACCTAAAGAAGGTGTCTCGGCTAGTAGGCTATATTGCGTGTGTGGATGTTGGAGGTGGAGAATTATAGCATTTTCTCACAGCACTTGATATAATTAAACTTATCAATTTTGATGGCGGATCCAGAAATGTTCAAACGACAATCACCAGTGACAACTGCAGATTCACCCGTTGTAAAATGCAAAAGACTTCGGACTTCGGAGTGGCTACGGAAAAAAAGAGACTGCAACTGGGCCCATGCGAAAATAAGGATAAATATCGGAAGGGTATTAAATGTAGTCACGCAATGCTGAAGTGATTAACATTAACAATTTGAGAGCGAAGTATAATTTGCACGGTTTGACGTGATATGATAAGTGATCGTGTATAATTATTGATTAGAACATGCTGTAAACTGATTTTTACATTATGGTATTTTATAATACCTAACCTAATTCATTGAATAATGTTAATGAGTTGAACCTAAAAGTATAAGACATTATAATATTGCACTATTAATAACACCACTAATCATTAAGATCGAAATCACATAATCCACTTTTTATTGGAAAAACAAACATCACTCGCGGTGAGGTTGACCAATCACAACACACTGGTCCAGCCGACCAATCAGGGCACATTGCACTTGTTTCAGAAGGAGAGGCTTAATATAGACATGAACTAAACAGAGCGTTACTGACAGACTGGGACAATGCTGGAACAATGTCAAATTATGTGAAAAATTATGTGTTTTTTTGAACATTCAAGCATGAAAACCTATTCTGCTAGACCCCAAAAACTAACTAAGACTTCGTAAAAGGTATAATAGGTCCCCTTTAAAGTCTTTCTCACTGTTTTAACATAATGTCAGCTTTGCTAATGCAGCCTACTACCCAGCCTAGTGCTACTTACATAACCAAAAAAACAGTGTCCATTTGACCTTACCCCTGAGCTAAGAACATACTGAGGACAGAAGAAAGAAAAACATGAGCTGTCCAGTTTTCTTTTATTTAGTGCTGGAAAGAGAAATATGGCTATAAAAGCAGAATGATCTGGAGAGCTGAGCATTGCTGAGATGGGTTGATGCATTGGGGGCGTCCGCCCAGCGACAGTGACATATTGTGGAGCTCTTTGCGGCTGAGGCGAGGCAGGTGTATGACAAATGGCACAGCCAATCACGAAACATCTGTTATTCATCATGCCTCCACGCCCTGGCACGGCCCCTGCAGCTCTACCTGCAGCGAGGTGCCATGGGCGCCAGCCAGGCTTAAAGATGGCAGTCATGCCCGTAGAGTGCTCTGGGCTGACAGTTTAACCTGAGAAATGTGCCAAAAAGGGATGACGGTACACACGTGCTGGCATGTGGCTTAGAGAGAGCTTGCAGAATAGCGTGGAGTAAACCTTAAAAAGAAACAAAACAAGCAATAAAGGAAGGATGTCATGGTTTATCTGCTTTATATAGATGTGGATTATAATCTGAGATTAACCCTGTAAATATACAAATATGAAATATTAAGTCGTCACCTTCATTTATATAGCGCTTTTAACAATATAGATTGTTCCAAAAGCAGCTTTACAGTGATAATATGAAATTAAAGTAACAGAGATTGTTTTGGCAAGCTCTAGAATAAAGTTATTTTCCAGCTAAAGTTAGTTTTGATTGATTCACTTCCATTGCAAAGTATATAATTTGTGTGCACACAGGGACCTGGTCCTCAGTCACCTCAGTCAGTTGGGGCTTCAGGTCAACTGGGAAAAAGCAAGCTCTCCCCAGTCCAGAGCATCTCTTTTCCCAGTATGGAGTTGGACTCGGTCACTATGACAGCACGTCTCACGAACCAGCTTGCCCAGCTCTCGGCTCCTCAGCACGAACCTGGTGTCTTGCTGTCCACTATTTATAACTGCATAGCAGGGAGCGGCATGCAAATTCCACTCGCCACACCAGAGGTGATTGGGGCTCCCAAGTCCAACCTCTTAATCGCACACAACGACCCGTCCCCTCCACCAGGGAACAGAAGACGTTTTTAATTGTGGGGAGCAAAACATATAATGCACTGCAATGTGATTATTGAGAGATGTAGAAATAAACATTCCTCAAAAGCCTGATGCATCATATTTAAAACTCGCATTTTAACATGTTTATTTTTTTAAATATTATGCATGTATAATCAAGCAAAACTAAGTTGATTCAGTCTAGAAAGTGTTCATCTTGAAATATTCCTAACAATATAAAAGTTATACTTGAGTTAACTCTACAAAACTCTCAACATTTTCACAGCAAAAAGACACCTTAGAAATTAGCGTATCAAATATGAGACCGTAGGCTTGACATCATAGGCAGTGTATAGGGCATTTACTTAAAGTAACATCCAATACTGCATTTAACACATTTTATCATGTTTAAATTAATTGCTCAAAATCAGCACAAGCAATCAAAAGAACATATGCAGGGGTTTCATGTTATGTGGTTAAATAGTTACCGATCAAACAGACAATCCGTGTTGTTTTCATAAGTATGGGGACTGTAAAATAATGGCACCTTAGGTATGGATCTGAGAGTGTCCAGTGTGCATCTGTGCAAGATCTTTTGTATTGTCATGGTCTATTCTATCGATGCATCTTTATGGAATCTTTCCGTCTTTGGCTTCCGTACAACCAAATTCAATTGACTTCAGTTGACACCTCCTGGCTGCACATTTCCAATCCTCCTGGGAAGGTTGAACCCATTTATTTCACCTTTAGTGTCAAGGCAAAAATATAGCTCTGTAATAATTCACATCACAACTGAAAAAATAGTAGGATTTTATTTGATTCTTTGTGGATTCTTAGAAGATCCTTATTTGATCCTATTAGATTCCTTTAGAATTGGTTCCAAAATTCATCTGAATTCTACTAGCAAGCCTATATAGATCATTCAGAATTCTTTAGGGCTAGGGCCACACATTTTATATAAAAAAGCATAATAATAATTGCATTCTGGACAAAAAAACTGTTATTACATTAATTAAATAAGTCTGCATGTATGCTGTTTCAATGGGATTTTACCCAAGCGGTGTTGAAATACTCTAGTTTAGAAAAGTTTAGTTTAGTTTGGTTTGAGTGCCGTTTTGAACCACCATCAGAAATCAGGCAATAGTTCAGCAACGTTACAATCACATTAATTCGTAAACAATTCTCTGTTCTGATGTGAACTCCATCACAATAGCCACCCCAGATAAAGCATAAATATTTCACTCTTAACAGCCACATTGTTAAATTATTCAGTATGATGCACACGGTACTTCTGGAGCATCAAGAGATGTTTTTAGCATTCCTTATTTGAGACATGGTATCTATTGAAATGAAAATTACACTTACGTTGACATGCATACGCCTTAAGATTAGGATATGACTTAGCCTATTACACAGCTTTCTGGAATACTGCTGATCGGTCAATTGCAGCATTTTTCTGAAGATTGGTTCTGGTTCTGAAGATTTCATTGCTCATGTCAATCACAGTGCTGATTGCCTACACAACACTTAGGCTACGTGTACACGGGGACGGTTATTTTCATAAACGGACATTTCACTCCTCACCGTTTTCAAAAATAACATTGTGCACACCTGTCATTTTTCAGAAAAGTGTTCGTTTACACAAACCCGTGTATATGCCGTCAAGAGCATGCCAAACCTGTAGGTGGCAGTGTAACGAGAAGCTCAAGCCCACGTTAGCCAATCAGAATCCCGAAAACAGTCACATACTGTGACGTCGGCTGCCTAAAACTGTTTTTCTCAGTTTACATGCAAACTTTTTGGAAAAGTTTTCCAAAATCTCCACTCAGTTTTTAGAAAGAATCGTTTTCAGGGGCGAATTCTCCATTTGCGTGTGAAAGAAGGGTACAAACGAAGGGAAATGTCTCCGTTTTTCAAATTAACCATGTACGTGTAAACGGGGCCTGAAACAATTTGGGAGTTTGCAAACAGTGCTGATGAGTTTTGTGGGCGGAGTCTGTACATGGTGGCAGAAAATGACAGTTCTGCAGTAGAAGTCTATGGAAGCCTTTTGTATAAAAGAATAAAAAAGGTTCCCCCCCCCTCAGAATTGTGATAACTCTATTTATTGTGATATAAATGTTATAGGTTTAAATGTTATCTGTATGTAAAAATGTATAGGCTATGTTTAAATATAATTTCATGCTGTACCTGTAGGGATAATACATTATGCTCCCTATGCATATGTGAATATTATGTAGATCTATTGTTAACATCAAATTCATGTTTTAATGGTTGGGTAATCGTCACAGGTTTAATCAGTCCAGTCTGTCCGTTTAATGGCTTTCAAGCATAAACATCTGTGTTTCACTTCAAAGTGCGTCTTCGTCCACGGTATTCTGTAGAAATGAAGACCATCTTTTTTTTTGCACCCTAGCAATGAATTTGAAGTCTGACTGAAGCCTGAACGGAATCAATGAAGACTGAACTTTTCTTGACAGGTCAGTGTGTGTATTAGTTGACCAATGAAATCGTGTGTGGGGCAGGCTTTGAGCTGAACTGGTTTAGGGTGAAAAACACACACCTTGCTCGTTTCATACTAATGCAAATTGAATCTTTTGTCTCAGTTTTCAACTGTACTGATATTGACTTCACTTCAGACCTTTAGTAATAATAATACTGCTGTAATGTTGTTGCTGTGTTGGTCTTGTTTCTGTCTAGGATGATAAAATATTAATTTCAACTCAATTCAGTATTTCATGTGGTCTCTGCATTCGTTTTTTTTCTTTGACGCCATATTGATTTTAACGCTGAATGAAAACGAGCCTGTGAGGGATAGATTTACAGTTTTTACAACGAGAAGCACTGTATAAAGGTGTTTCATCAGCTGAACAATGTATGTTTTTAAACAACAGTGCAATCCATGAAATGCACTTGTATCCCTCTCAGTCTGGTTTTCATTCCTGCCAAAACTTAATGTAATGTAATATAATATAATAATATAGCCTATATTGTAATTTCTGCGTCACCAAATGGAATTGTCAAACAGGTTTCATGAAGACTCCTCCAATCTGGTAGAAACAAACAGACCGTCCCGTCCCAAACTCACGTCATTAGTTGAGCCAATGCTGGGATGCTCAAACAGAGCAATGTCACAGTGTTACACTGAAATAGAAGAAACAAATGTTACTCTAAAAAATTTTTTCCACAGTGAATGTGAAGAAAATGTGATTGGTTCCAAGTAAATAGAAAAAAAACCCCATTAAACATGTTTACTTCCCCTTACTAATGCATTTCTGTCAATTATCTGTGCACAGCTGGCAGGTTTAAAAGAAAATATTTCCGGATGGTGAACAAAAGGCCATATTTTAGAATGTTATATGTCATGGCCAAAATTGTTGGCACCCCTGGTAAATATGATCAAAACTGGCTGTAAAAAATAAATCTGCATTGTTTATCCTTTTGATCTTTCATTCAAAAAATTGCCAAAATTCTAACCTTTCATTGAAGCAAGAGAATTGAAAGTGGGGCTAAATCACATTATGAAATAAATGTTTTTCTCCAAAACACGTTGGCCACAATTATTGGCACCCTTTTATTAAATACTTTTTGCAACCTCCTTTTGCCAAGATAACAGCTCTGAGTCTTCTCCTATAATGCCGGATGAGTTTGGAGAACACCTGACAAGAGATCAGAGACCATTCCTCCATACAGAATCTCTCCAGATCCTGCAGATTCCCAGATCCATGTTGGTGCTTCTTCTCTTCAGTTCACTCCACTCATTTTCTATAGGGTTCAGGCCAGGGACTGGGATGGCCATTGCAGATCTTGGTTTTGTGCTCAGTGACCCATTTTTGTTTTGATTTTGATATTTGTTTTTGGATCACTGTCCCGTTGGAAGATCCAAACATGGCCCGTTATAAGATTTCTAGCCCCGGCTGTTAGGTTTCGATTTTTTATCTGTTGGTATTTGATCCAATCCATGATGCCATGTATCTGAACAAGATGTCCAGGACCTCTGGCAGAAAATTAGGCCCACAGCAGTAAAGATACAGCAGAGTATTTCATTTTACACAAGGGGTACTTTTTTATCCCTATGTGCACCAAACCCATCTTAAGTGTTTGCTGCCAAAAAAGCTATTTTTTTGGTTCCTCTGTCCATAGAACGTTTGAAAAGTACCTGACACGACTGGCACTTCAAACGGGACGGGTTCTATGGTCAGATGAAACAAAAAAATAGCTTTTTTGGCAGCAAACACTTAAGATGGGTTTGGTGCACATAGGGATAAAAAAGTACCCCTTGTGTAAAATGAAATACTCTGCTGTATATTTAATGCTGTGGGCCTGATTTTCTGCCAGAGGTCCTGGTCATCTTGTTCAGATACATGGCATCATGGATTGGATCAAATACCAACAGATAAAAAATCGAAACCTAACAGCCAGGGCTAGAAATCTTATAACGGGCCATGTTTGGATCTTCCAACAGGACAGTGATCCAAAAACAAATATCAAAATCAAAACACAAATGGGTCACTGAGCACAAAACCAAGATCTGCAATGGCCATCCCAGTCCCTGGCCTGAACCCTATAGAAAATGAGTGGACTGAACTGAAGAGAAGAAGCACCAACATGGATCTGGGAATCTGCAGGATCTGGAGAGATTCTGTATGGAGGAATGGTCTCTGATCTCTTGTCAGTTGTTCTCCAAACTCATCAGGCATTATAGGAGAAGACTCAGAGCTGTTATCTTGGCAAAAGGAGGTTGAAAAAAGTATTTAATAAAAGGGTGCCAATAATTGTGGCCAACGTGTTTTGGAGAAAAACATTTATTTCATAATGTGATTTAGCCCCACTTTCAATTCTCTTGCTTCAATGAAAGGTTAGAATTTTGGTAATTTTTTGAATGAAAGATCAAAAGGATAAACAATGCAGATTTATTTTTTACAGACAGTTTTGATCATATTTACCAGGGGTGCCAACAATTTTGGCCATGACTGTATATACTTTATATGCAAACTTTTTTTTTTCTTTAAAGGATGATGCATTTCAATTATAAAGTACATTTGTATATGCATACAGTACCAGTCAAAAGTTTGGAAACATTACTATTTTTAATGTTTTTTAAAAATATCTAATGCTCATCAAGCATGAATTTAATTGATCAAAAATACCAGAAAAAAACAGTAATCTTCTGAAATATTATCACAATTTAAAATATTTAAAATTATGTTTTTCTATTTGAATATATTTCAAAATATAATTAATTTTTGTGATGCAAAGCTACATTTTCAGCATAGCTACTCCAGTCTTCAGTGTCACATGATCCTTCTGGCCATTGGCCTCGTCCCGCTCGCCACATACCCCCATTGCCTCTCGCAGGGCGGGGGGTAGCCTACACCCGAAGGATCTGAAGGATCATGTGACACTGAAGACTGGAGTAGCTATGCTGAAAAATCAGCTTTGTATCACAGAAAAAAATTATATTTTAAAGTATACTACAATAGAAAACCATTATTTTAAATTGTAATATTATTTCACGATATTAGTTTTTTTTCTATTTTTTATCAAATATTCAAAATATTTATTCAAAAACATTAAAACTAATGTTTCCAGACTTTTGACTGTATACTTGATAACCATAAACAGAAGGTATTTTAAAATACTTGAAGTAAGCTAGAAAGGGATGCCATTTACAAAAAAAAAACAAAAAAACATTGTATTCACTATCCAATGGGAGGTTAGAGGCTTATTAGATTTCCAGTGGAAATCACCTAGTTAACAAAGAGGTAAAAGATAAAATATCACGTTTTTTGGAATTAAACTGAGACCAAATGTGCACAAAAATGTGCATTAAACTGAGACCAAAGATTAGCGGGGCAAACTTCAATTCTAACTTTTAACACGTACAGTAGTTGTATAATAGCCTACTGATCCAATTTTGTTGCACCATAGTGCAATTTGGTCAGCGACATCTGTCTTCAATATTAGCAAATATTTCAGATAACCGGACCTTGAAAAAAATTAATTCTGTATAGCATTTTTAATTGTATGAGGCCAAGATGTGCACAAATTGTACAAGAATCTATTCTTTCCAGTGCACCCGCCCACCAGTCCTCTTCAAAACGTTCTCCCAAACGGA
The DNA here is from genome assembly GCF_949152265.1 of Phoxinus phoxinus. Lineage (NCBI taxonomy): Eukaryota > Metazoa > Chordata > Actinopteri > Cypriniformes > Leuciscidae > Phoxinus > Phoxinus phoxinus. The sequence continues at coordinate 43,269,809 of NC_136877.1, read as the reverse complement.
TACCTTTATAATCCTTTCCCAAGACAGCGGCAGGATTCAGGAAAGAAACCGCCCCTTTTCATAGGCAGTTCCCAGTGGAACGTTCCTTCCATTTTTTTCCCCCCTCTCAGTGAATATTTAGTTTCACTCATGAATATGTCACATTATGTTGCCATTTCATGTTTTCCATTGTCTCGTGGTGTCTGATTACATTTTTGTGTGTGAATGTGTGATGATGCATCATCTATTATGTAATATGCAAAGATGCATGCAAATACCCACGAGTCCACAGTCCAGTGATGTTTACAACTAATGTCAAAGTAGATCACAGTACCAGAAATCTACACAATCTTTGTTTGTCACGCGTATTTCACAAATTAAACCAAATAAAGATGAGGAATTAGGTCACTGTTTGTAGGCTTTTCTTTTTTTCTTTCTTTTTTTTTTTTGCTCAATACGAAGGTAGAGTCTCTCGTACAACAAGAAACAAACGGATTTGAGGATTTTTCCCAGGTGGGATACTCTCCTGTTGTGTAATGGTCTCTGTGTTTTTAAATATATTCTCTGCATTTTAATTTCTCTATGCTTTGAAAAGCTGTAAGATGTCATTGTGTAAATCAGAGAGAGAATCTGAGGCTTTACTAATAAGACATCAAAGGTCAGTGACGGATCTAAAATTCTGCCTTTAAAGAGGTCACGAAATGTATTCTGCTCCTCACGTAGTTCAACACAATGAAATATGAATACGATTTCCATTTCATTAAACTGTTGCAGCTTAGCATGTTTTAGCCTCTCGTGGCTTTAAACTGCATTCAGAAGTGTATCTTGCCGAAATAGAACAGATTACCATATTAAAATATTGAGATCGACAGCGATTGGTTGGCAGTGAATGGTTATCTCGTTCATATTATTCAGCAGCGAGGCTTTTTATTCATATTTCCTTTAGTGACAAACTCTGTCCAAATGGCTCATTAGTCGCATCACGCATCATTTTCAACAATCAAAACCAGAAGGGAACACTTGGTAATTGGAAGCACTAGGGCTTTGGGTCAAAGTTTAGGTCAAAATTTCTGAAACCTCATTAAGCAAAAAGGCTCTGCATAATGTATATTTAAATATATATTTTGTCCACGAAAAGATGGTGGCATAATTCAAATGTACATCAAAGACACAATTGTGAATACATTGCGTGTTATAAGTCTTGACCTTTTAAATTATTTAAAAAAAAATAAGTCAAGTCAAACAACATGTCTGTCAAATTTTTTTTGCCCTTCGTTTGGATTTCAAAGTAATAGTAACACTCAATTTGAATAAATATTATAATATGCATAATGTATTTAAATTATGCACAGTGATGTTTTATGGTTTTGCTTCCGGACACAAATTTGACATTGACCATCAAACACAATGTGTGAACTTGTTATTGCACAGAAAATCCTAAGAAATCAAACTACAAATTAAAAGTAATGCTAAACAATTATATACATGTTCGGTTTCTATATTTACATATAAGGAGAACAGAAGTAGTCAAATCAACAATAGGGCAATGATATATAAGTGCTGTGACAAGTAATGACAGGTTTGTCAACAGATCAAGACTCACTTGTAAGATTTAGATGAATTCTTCACTCCAAAAGAGACAACGGAAGCGTAAAGGATCAAGCTAGCGCAGACACAGTCCCATCTCTCAGGGCACCATTTTCTGGGGCCACTGCACTGAGCGAATTTCGTCAAACGGGGCCTAAAATGCTTTGGCACAGAACAAGAGACGGAGAACAAGTTGAGCGTTGAGGCGCTGCCTGGCGTGTGTCAGAGAACATGGTGCTCTACGGGTCCACTGAGTGCTGCATAAAACACCTGCCAACAATGACAAATCACCCGTAATACCATGCCATGTGTTTCCAAGGGAGGCACAGACAGAACATTACCTTCATTTCTAGATGTCAAAAGAGGTGCCGGCGCTTTATTTTGATGGATCTTGCCAAAGAGGTGGCAGTCTGTGTAGCATGAAGTCATACAGATGAGTAGCTGACAACGCTTTGAGCAACCATGCTCGCCCACAACATTTATTGCATGTTTTGCTTTCCGTGTCTGCAAACGTGCAAAAGTACATGACAGCTGACAGAACATCGGGGTTACATATAATAAACTATAATGCAACATCATATTTCTAAAGAAAACAATAGTCTTCTCGACAATTTTCGTTGTCTTGTTAGTGTTTATCAAGACTGAGTGCTTCATTAAGTTTCAACAAACTAAAGTGCATGTGGGAAACATACTAATAGAGTGACAGTTTAACATAACACTGTGAATCATAATTACAAATCTTTATCATTTCCATAGAATGGAGTGAAGGAAATATCAACCGCCTGATTTTTTTTTAAATCTCATTGTATAACCCATGAAGTATCTACAACTTTATCTGCATACATACAATACAAGCAATCAAGCAGTTGAGATTTGCTATGCGAATATACTGTATGTAAACTATATATCGCCCAGCAATTTGGCAAATGTGACTATAAGGCACGAAGATATTTCGATATTATTAACATTATGATTTTCTGTAAACCTGTTTTGAAACGATGTGTATTGTGAAAAGCACTATATCTATATACATTTGACTTGACTTTACTTTAGTGTTACAAAACGCACACTATGGCACTGTATGGCAGCACTCTGAACCAGCATGATATCAGATCATTTGAGTAAACAAGTCAGAATGTAATTTCCGCTCTTCAATGTTATGACAGTTTTCTTAGCCATTCATTTTCAAGTCACCCTGACCTTGGCCAACCCATTTAATAATGTGACATGTTTCCAAGTGAAATAGGAGAATCAATGAGAAATAAATTATTTTTTAATTCTTTTGGGAATTCATTGGATTGTGGACATTTGTTTCATACCAGAATACAGCCAGACCTGAATATGATTTTGCAGTGGATTGTGGAAGAACGGCCATCCTGAAATAACTCAGACAATGATTCTTTTTGACTGGAATGTAAGAAATACCACTTTTAAATGATTGTGTTAACTAAAAATGCCTTCAACAGTAGCAATTTTCAAATAGCAATTCGTCCATTGGTTAACAATATCCAGTCTGTGTGGCCTATAAAGTTATAAATGTCATTTTAAAAAAAGTATTTTCAGAGGTCGATTTCAAGTCGATTTTAGTCGATTTTTTTTATTTGCAGTATTGTACACTGATAAATTATTAACAGTAAGACCAAAATAGTCTATTGAGGTTTTTCAATTTTTATGTTATTAAAGGTGCAGTAAGCGATTTCTGAGAATCATCACTGAACATTGTTAGCTTTGCAAAAAATAAAGCGAAGATGACAAATGAATGACAAGGAATACAAAAAATGAGCATACAGTACACAACAGAAGCAAGAGTTTGATGTTAGTCGTCAGCAGCACACACTCAAAACCAGTGTTACTCACGTATGGAGCAGAAACAATGCAACCTCTGCGTCCGTTTGCAGGCCTTCCCGCTTTGGTCTCTCCAGCGCTAAAAAAACTATTCTAATATTAATGTGGGTGCATCTCTCTTTGTACAGTCTTTCTTCAGTTCAAATCTCCCTCTTGCTCACTCTCTCTCCTCCCCCATCATGAGTGGACATGCCCCCTACTGCTGATTGGCTTTCTCTCCTCCCCCCATCATGAGTGGACACGCCCCCTGCTGCTGAATGGCTTTCTCTCCTCCCCCATCATGAGTGGACACGACCCCTCCCCCCATCATGAGTGGAAATGCCCCCTGCTGCTGTTTGGCTTTCTCTCCTCCCCCACCATGAGTGGACACGCCCCCTGCTGCTGAATGGCTTTCTCTCCTCCCCCACCATGAGTGGACACGCCCCCTGCTGCTGAATGGCTTTCTCTCCTCCCCCACCATGAGTGGACACGCCCCCTGCTGCTGAATGGCTTTCTCTCCTCCCCCACCATGAGTGGACACGCCCCCTGCTGCTGAATGGCTTTCTCTCCTCCCCCACCATGAGGGGACACGCCCCCTGCTGCTGAATGGCTTTCTCTCCTCCCCCACCATGAGTGGACACGCCCCCTGCTGCTGAATGGCTTTCTCTCCTCCCCCACCATGAGTGGACACGCCCCCTGCTGCTGAATGGCTTTCTCTCCTCCCCCACCATGAGTGGACACGCCCCCTGCTTCTGTTTGGCTTTCTCTCCTCCCCCACTATGAGTGCACACGCCCCCTGCTGCTGATTGGCTCATTCTCTCTCCTGCCCCATCACGAGTGGACACGCCCCCTCCTGCTGATTGGGTAGTGTGTTGTGCTGCTTGGTCCAATCCACTTTCAACAGCGTTTCTCAGAAATCGCTTACTGTATCTTTAATAAAAGCTAATTAATTTACAGTATTTAATTGAATACATTACATTACATGATTAATTAATTAATTTAGCTGCAGTTAATTATACACCAATATAGGTTATTGATATAGCCTATTTGATTTTACAAATGTGGCTTTAGAAGTCTATTTTTTTGCATTATTATTATCACTTTTTTAAATTGGTTGTTAAAGGGTAACTAAACCCCTGGTCAGAGCCTGACTCCACCCACTGGCAATATTTGAAAAATGCTGGAAAAGTGGGCAGAGCCCAACGGACGAACCGAGGGCGGGGCTGAGCGGGTGATTGACAGACCCGCAGTGATTGACAGCTGCTGTCAGACTCGCTAAGATGGAGAGTGACTGGAGTGACGCAAGTAGCTTTGCAACAGAGCGGTCATTTAAAGTTGAGGACTTTTCTCCCCCACCTTCCCCTGAAGTGGAGGAATTGTCTGTGGACACAGAGCTAAAACCATATCAATTCGAGCCGCTAGCTCAAACTGCGGTGTCGCATCGTATTAACTCCTGCATCGCGGTCGGCATCCGACGATGCTAGCGAAGCAGCCACGCAAGAGAGAATGGGTCCAGTATCTGAGTGGATTATTATTACTATTGACCTACGTTAAGCATATTTTGCATATAAGCATATTTTGGTTGTGGAGTCCATGCAGGAAGAGCAGCGTTTGGCACACAAGTGCATGTAAACACTGGCTTCTAATTTCCAAGTCTGGTGGAAAGTTATGCAGTCCAGCAGTGCTGTTGCAACCGGCAACACTACACCTACGTACGTTACCATCCTAACCACTATACTAAATGATAAAGCTAATGCTAAAAATCTACACTATCCTAACTGATGCAATACTATGCTACTAACTAACTATGCTTCTAACAATACTAACAATACTAACAACTATGCTAAATAACTACCTAGGCTACACAAAATAATCTAAATGACTATATAAATGCTATGCTAACTAGATGCTAAAATACGCTATCCTGATCGTTTTCAATACTCGTAATTCCAATTTCCAGCTCCTGACTCGCTACAGTGGTTTTGACGGAACCAGATGCTTTTATACCAGGGGCTGCCAAGGGCATGACAGAGTACCCTACGTCAGAGAGTACCCCTACTTCAGGAGATTCCGTTTAACCTGAAGAGGGAAGCACTCAGACGTTTTTACACCATATATTTGAAAATTAAAACACTTTATACTCAAATGTTAAAAAAAGTACTTGAATCAATGAACAGCATTTATGAAGCTCCATTCTTACAGATCATTAACTAAAAAAAGTTGGTTTAGTGTTTAGTTACCCTTTAAACTGACAGTCATAATACTGGTGACATTTTTTATTTATGCATTAAATGATTGTTGTAACTTACAATATAAGCAAATGATGAAAAGAAAATGATGTAATGGTGGTTATGAACGCAGGAGTACTACACAAAAATTGATGTCGTGGTTATCCGGTGATGTGTATGCGCTGCAGTGACTGCTAGTCTAAGTGCAGACTTCAGCAATGAAGTTTTCAGCTCGCTCAAGCTGCACGGCTGACCCCCGTGAGACAGTGTGTGGCACACATTATTGATTACACACCTTCTGATTGTGACTCAAATCACTTTACACCCGATTGTGGAATACTATGATTTATCACACCACATCAAACAATATCAGCTCAGAAAGGGGCAGAGAGGGGGGGAAATGGAGCAAGAGACAGAGTAAGCGACAATAAGGCCTTATGGCTGCTTAAGAGAGATGGATGGCACACTGATCACCCTGATTGAAGTGGGTGAGAGAGAGAGGGAAGGAAGGAAAGAGCTTTTGGACAGAATCATTTGGAAGCGATCTTCACACAGCCCAATCCAAGGCAATATTTGGACAGGATTCATTTTTCAAATGATGTTTGTTACAATTATTAACAGAAGACATCTGTTAAGTAAAATAAATAAGACTTTAATATTTATATATGTGTATAATTGAAGAAAATGTGGAAATCATATCTGATGCTGCTATATAGGTGCTTGTTCTATTATTTTATTTTGTCATTGGATGGAATGCCAGCAGTACTTGCAGTTGCACCACCATATTATTTTACACAGAATGTTTGAAAAAGGTCAAAATCCACAATAAATGTTCACCAGACAGCACAATGAAACGTTTACTAGATTTGGTTCAAAATAAATTTGAGGTTAAAATAAATTGAGATGCATTATGAAAGAATAATATACTGCAACCACCGTATGCTCTATGCCGTGTTATATTGTCAGAGGACCCCTCAGGGGAGTTTGCCAAAACAACAACAATAGGTAATTTGCTTCACAGTTTTTTTTATACTAAGGTTATGTTTTTGATTCAAATGGGAGCAAAATCACAAAGTAAGTCTGTGAAAGACACATTTACCTGATATCCTCAGGGAAAACCTGTCTGAAGAGGTCAAGAAGTACAAAGCTGTACACATGAGTGTGTATAACATAGCTCAGATCATTTGATTTTGGACAAGTTTGGTGTGAAATGTTTGAGTTCATATTGAGTTCTTGGCCTTTTGATTGATTTGTGAATTGATTGAGTCTCTTCAAGACATTTTACATATTTCTTTGTTAAATAGTAGGTTAAACACTGCTGTTCATCACTATTGTTTTGTCTCATTTAGAGTTGTTGTTTTTTTAGCTTATTTTCAGAGTACATTTGTAATCATGAATATGTTCTGGTTTTGAAGCTGGATGCTGTAACTTAAAGTCCGCGTGAACCGGAAGTTGCAAACGACTTTTCTCCAGTGTTGTGACGTATTTCCAAGTGAACCGGAATATTGAACAGAGGGCAGGGTTTTACTTCAGCGCTCCTCCTCTCCATCTCTGCTCATAGCAGACTAAGGGGAGTGGTTAAGCGTTTTCAACCCAAGCGGTCAAATCTACATCATCAGAAAAGGATTGCAGACCGGAAGTAACTTTTCAGATTTTGATTAAAGATTACCACGGCAAAAAATTGTTTTCTGTGTATTAACTTGCACGGATTAATTGTTCACCACAAGACTGGTAATATGCGCTAAGAAAGTAAATAGGGTCAATTTTGATTTCATGTCGACTTTAACTGACAGGGCCTAAAACTAACTTTTTGCCACACCTGCGAATGGACGGTGACTTGAAAACATTTGCCAGCAGAACTGTATCATAGATCTCTTTTAATTAACTGTTTTAATTGTCCTTGCTTTTATTTTGTGATCATTTTAATTCATTTCTGTGTAAAGCACTTTGAATGACCATAGTGTATGAAATGTGCTATATAAATAAACTTGCCTTGCCTTGTATATTTATGTATTATATGAATATATATATACAGTATATATATATGCAAATATTTCTTAAATATATACATGCATGTGTGTGTATTTATATAAACAAAATAATTAACACTGTACACACACATATTATGTAAACACAAACATATATGTATGTTTTTATACAAATATACATATTACAGCAACAACCAATGGCATGAGTCTGTTGTTGCGGAACTATTTATGTGGACAATGGAAAACCTGTTTGGAAAATCTATTTGAAGTTAAGTAGTAGAGAAGTAGTTTTTTTTTTTTAAAGAAAATAAAAGACAAAGTACAGTATGAGTTGCCTGAGGAAATTGAATGGCATTCCTCATGTGGTAGGAATTTTGGGGTAGAGTTACTGCAGGTGTCTAGCTAAACCTGTGGCATTGCTTGATTGACCAGAATGACAGTTGAGTCAGAGCTGAGGATCCTGGCACGACTGCATGTACTGCAGCTTCCGTAGACCTCGAGACCTCATGGGCGGCCACAGAGAGTCATTTATTCTATTACTGCCTACGGCCAATTAGAAGGCCCTGTCATCTGCAGTGCCTGAGGGGGAAAGGTATTGCAGAAAAAAAACACTTATATAACAGACATATAAGGAAAATCTCCAGAGGTTTTGCCAAAGGGTTGAGTTCAAAATACATATGGAATAATTCCACTTCATTGACAACACCTTATCACGCATTTGTCATTGACATTAAGACTTTTCATTAAGACCCTATCTTTTCACACGCAAACTTTATAGGACCACCAGGAAACAGTTGACCTCGCGCCACAATTTATTTTAGTCCCTTTCTTAGTAAGCACCTTTAAAATATGCGCTTTTAAATAGGTGGTTTTCTACTATTACTCATAAGTACAGGGACTACATTTTGATTCATTAAAGTGCAACACACTCTTGCATAATAAAAAAACAAATATTGCATTCATTTAATGACATAAAAAGACCACATAGTATTAGCGGTTGTGAAAAACGTAATGTTTTATCATAAACCTTGTAATGAGGTCACCACATTTTGAGGCTCTGCAGTGCTACGCTAACCCCTCATCACGGTGGTAATGTCTCCAGGTGTGCTGCACTGCTAACAAGACACACTGGGACTTATTTAGCAGATTCAGTGTAGTGTGAAAACACAGTCTGTTTGAGGGTATGGAGTCTGTCTTTCACAAATGATTGGAATGCAGAACTTAAAGTTAAGCCTCCAAAAAAAGAAGACTATTTAGCCTCTCTCATGTGAGTATAACATGTGAGATACTTCTTCCGTGGAGCAAAAACTTCAATATTCCTCATACAAGGACAGTTCAGATAATAAAACTACTTTATGTAATCGACTCCTCTGCCATTGTAAGTCTTCTGAAGCTAGCTTTGTGTGAGAACTTGAAGCATTCCACATATCTGAACTGGAATATCGTGCTGTTACAAAACATTCAAGAACAAATTGTTTGACATCAATGACTTCAAACCTGGCGTGATAATTCTGTGATAGCGAAAGGGATTTGAAGATTACAGACTAATTTAATAAAACTAAAGAAGTCAGTCACTTTCATTCCCTATATGAATCTGTGTTTTTGAACAAATTGTTTGAGTGAATGATTCAATGATTCACTCATGAAGACTCTCGTTTTTTTCTGTTCCTTGAATGAATTAGTGATTAAAAAACATGATTCGTTCAAAAACACTGATTCAAGAACACGCCAAATACAGGAAATACATCAAGTAAGCAGACTAGTGGTCAAGTGCAAATACTACAAGTGTGCATATTTGGACAGGCCCAGTGTTTTTAAATGAATTGAATGATTCAATGACTCACTTTAATTCCTTTCTGAAATAATCTGTGTTTGGACTAATCATTCGCCTGAATGATTCAGTGACTCACTCATAAAAGCAGTCATGTAACTTGCAGAAATAGTAATTTAAATGAAATTACAGCGAGCCTGTTTAATTCCAACTAAATTCATGTGAATGCATGTCATGTAATAATTATGACTTCCAAATACATGTCTGAATGAACATGAAAGGCAACATGAGTGCAAATGTTTTCAAACAAAAACAATAATTTAATGACTGAATAAAAGTCTATTAGATTTTCCATGCTGGGTTTTTTGTTGTTGTTTTTGTTGCTCTAGCCCCACTTTTGGTGTAAATTACACTTGAAATCAGATGTTAATAACGGTTAAGGCCCTGGGTTGCATTATTAAACGCAGGTTAAGGTTAATAAGTGCAGGAAACTCAATCATATTTACACTGTAAAGAATATTATGCCCTTCAGCCAGTCACTTAACCCCATGACACTGTACCTGCAATTAATGCTCTGTAAATTGATTTAAATTTGCATTCATTTGTCAATGTGATTATGCAAGTATTAATTAGAGATGTGCTCTGGCAACTGGACGGTTGAAAGTCTTGATTCTCAGTCATGTCTTTAGTGCATTGTATATTGAGCCACTGTCAGTGTATCTATTTTTTTGACCTGATGAAGATGAGGAGGAAGGGGCATCCTCTACTAGAGTAACTCCCACAAGACAAATTATCATCATAATTGGTTAACATTAACCCTTCATACTCCTTTTCTTCATGAGGTGTTCATCAAATGGAACAGTTTGAGAGCATGCAGAAATACCCACCCAGTGTTTGATGAAAGATATTTGCTGCTAACATCATACCGTTACACAACCACACCACAGGATTTGTCCCAGTTGATATATATATATTTAAAAAACAGCATTTTTGAAAAACAGAAATGAAGTTCACTAATCCCCCCCCCCCCCCCCCACTATGTACTCTGTGTTGTGTCTGCTTTGAATTATATATTTACCCAGATGAGAGAGATGCCCGTGTATTCTGAGCTGCACAACCACTTTAGTATAACTTATTGAAGACATAGATGCTGCAGAACCATTAGAGGTTACCGGTGCAAGGTGCTCTTTGGGTAACTCTATGTTTTTACATTGTCACTCAGATGTCTCTGATTTCAATGTTAATGTCTTGTACAGACGACAAAGATGTCAAAATTATCCCAGTTCACACACACTCGCGAAAATGATTAAAAACGCTGTATTCTGCGTGCCAGGCCAGTAGTTGGCGAATGGCGATGTTACTTTGAAAAGAAGCAATACACGACTATATACTGAACACGTTTTTCACAATTTAGCGTTTTTGTAGTTCACACGGAGACGGTTACTCGTTTTCAGGTCCCCGAAACGCTCTTGTGCATAAAAAGTTTCCCGTTTTTAGTTGAAAATGGTGTCGTGTAAACGGCCCCTAAAATGGTAAGACAGTCTGATTGATTGATTGATTGATTGATTGATTAACTGATTGGTTGGTTGAGTGACACATTTCAAAAACTCTCAGTTCAGTTCAGAACTTTCTCATCTAACCATGGAGTATTTTAAGATTAAATGCATTTATCAAGATATGTTTTAGTCATTTGTGCTTGGAAAAAATCTTTCTCTAGTTCCTTGTAATTTATTTCTCCGTCAGCGTGTCAAAGTTTGAGTGATCGCAATTCTAACTCTGATTTTAAAGCAATGTGCAATTTTGCAGGGACAAAAACATTCCACATGATGAAAATGTCAGCCTTTTTAACTTATGGACATGCACATGATAAAATGCACATCTGAGAAAGAAAATGTAAAAAAATGTTAGAGAGCGAGAGAGAGAGAGAGTGATAAGGTCTTGTATATGCAGTTTTTACAATGTATTTGAACTTTCCAGGAACATTGTGGTGAGGATGATGAGTGTCCACTTTAGTTGATGAGTGAGTTTGAACAAATGCACTGACTTTGATAAATATTACCTAGACATTTTTTTTTCTTTTTCTTTTTTGCCACAGTAAGAACTTAGATTTAGGTCCGTTTTTACATTTCTACATTTCAAACTTTTTGAATGATTGAAGCCATGAGATTTAACTGGTGTAATGGGCTATCAGATTCGATTAAGCACACTTAATATTTTACTCATCCTTTCCAACTTTCATAGAGCAATGTACATTTATAACTTTGTATTATATTTCCTTTGCATCGTATTACCCAAAAAATTGTTAACGCTACTTTGAGGGTGTTTCTGATACAGCGTCTGTGGGAGTGACGGTAAAATTGACATCTTTCTATCTTCCGACTGCTCGTTTTTAAATCTTCTCTTTCAATCTTATGACATCCGCTTCAAACATTACAATCATAATAACTTTCATTAACTCTACAATAAGTAAATCCACTTCACCAGCTCATTACTCTCCAGCAACAATGCCAACAACTTCTACAAAAATGGAAGTTAAAAAACAATATTCTAAATATAGCTCCACGCTTGTTTCTGGCGCATAAGGTCGACCATGACTGACATGTAACATAAGGAAGAAACATTTAGCTTTGGTTACAGAAGTTCAAGCCAAAATCCATATAGAGCTTAAACATTACACAGCTCATGAACATGTCAAATCAAACTGGGAATTGCAATGCAACGCGCTACAATTGATGCAATTGATGAACATCATCATGCTTCTGTTCTGAAAGACAAATGTTTCTACTTTGATGTGTTCATGTCGTGGAGAGCCATTTAAAAAATGCAACCTTTACAGATATGTTGGATGGGTTAATTATATGTGAGATGCTCACGTTCGCTCTTGACAGAACGTGTCTCGCATATAATTCACCCATCCAACGCATCTGTTCCGGGTGCATTTTTTGTTGTGTGTCATAGTTGCTTACTCATGGCAAACAGCAACACAGCTAAACGTATTCCTAATATGTTAGACATTTCCTTCTATTTACCTGTTGAGAAAGGCCTTCATACGCCCCCGTAAGAGCTCTATTGTAAAGTTTGAGGTGTGCAAACACACGAAAGGGGCATTTGCAAAATATGCTTTATTTTTCTAATTACTATAGTGTCGCAGAAACTACATACGTCACCTTTAAGATTTCATCTTAAATGCTCACATTTCCCATCTAGAAATGGTCTTAATTTATGCTGTCCTTTTTGCTCTAGCGCATAAACATTGGTTCTCTGTGGCCTCTGACACACAGGAAATAGACATGACTAATCTGCAAATTGGATTAAGCCAAAAAATACACTTTCATTTCTCTTGTGCTCATCTTGGTGTGAAATTAGTGGGGGAAAATGTAATCCACCACAGGTCAATTAGTTGAGTACCTGTTTGACATTAAAGATATTTAGTCGATTAGTTACAGTGTAAGGTGGCTCGGGTGACCGATTGGTTGGTAACGGATGACTGTGAGATATTGACTGCAAAGGAAAACGAGGATTCAGCCACTGCTCTAATTAAGAGAGTCAATCAGGGCTGCTTTTCTGAATACTGATGCCAACACATTACAGTAACACGGTAATGTCCGGGAAAATGCAGCATGTCTGAAGTCTCATGTCATCGTTTAATTGCGTTGAGTTCCATAAGGAGGTTCAGAGACACTAAACTGGCCATGGTAAGAGATTATACATTATGCGTGTCTTTTTGTTTTAAGCTTCTTCTTTTTTTGGACAGAGACAAGGTCTCATTAGTTTACGTTAGTTAATTCATTAACTAAGTTTCGATTAATTGATCAAAATTCTTACATATAGCCCCTAATATGACTATTTAATAAACCAGAAGTTTATATTAATTTAAATGACATTTTAGATACAATCTACAGAGTTACTTTGTCTATTTTTTTTGCCAACGATGATATTTCCAAACAAAGCACCAGGAACTGTTGCTTCAAACACGGAAGTGTTTCATTTCCTCAGTGAACCGGTTCAGTGAATGATTCAATGATTCATTCACAAATGCAGACTCTTTATGCCACCGACTCACTAGAGTAATGATGTACAGTAACTGTAACATGTAAAACAGTGACTGTAATCGCCATCATTGCACACACCGGCACATACAGTATGTAACATGCAAACACAAGTGGAGTGATACAAATAAATTGATCATAAAAATGCCTTCATTCGTTCATTCGTTCATTCGTTCGCATTCATTCATTCATTCATTCATTCCCAGTGCTGTTGTATATTTACAGTCATTTAAATTTCTCTCACTTCTTCTAACATCTTGTTTTTGGTTTTTAAATGAGCTTGGTGCAACGCATTTTGGGATTGCTTTCTTCTCAAAGGATGTATGTGATGCCTTTAGATTTCGGTCAAAATTAGGTATCTAAGGAGTCATTATTAGTATTATATTTTTATTGCAGAGAAGAAGCATTATTGCGTTTTAAATACAAATACAAAAGGAATAGGGAAGGAAAAATAGGCCATAAAACAGGTAAACAAAGGAAACCTCAATCAGTAAGAAATATAAGATCATAGTCCATAAGAATTTTGGTATGCTTATAAGTTTAAGAGATATTACAGTGTGGAAATCTCAGCAAGAAAGACATCAAATCTAGGCAAAGTGTTTAGAACAGGCAGGGATGTCCAAATCTGTTCCTGGAGGGCCACGGACTGTCCTGCAGAGTTTAGCTCTGACTTGCCTAAACAGACCAGCCTGGAAGTTTCTAGTATGCCTAGTAAAACCTTGATTTGTTCAGGTGTGTTTAAGTTGGAGCTAAACTTTGCAGGACAGTGACCCTCCAGGAGCAGAATTCTTTTTTTGTGAATATCACAATTTGCCATTCAAAACAAAGAAATTAATAAGTTCAATAGAATGGTTAATGTCAGAAAACGAAATACGTTACATGGAGGCAAAATCATTATGCCGTAAATGTCACGCGACTAATGACGTCATGACAATGATTGGTAGACGACACCCCTTCACTAGCAACTGTAAGGCAGCAGACTGGGAAAAATAGTTTCTTTTGTCACTTTTAATAGCCCTCCAGAAAATTGGGCCCTAGCAAAACATTTGCTATGCAGTAATGATACACTTACCATTTATACAAGCTGCTTACAGTTGAATCGGAAAATCAGTTTTTGCCCCCAGAGGGTGTATGGCATATTTCAGCAAGACCACTATAATCAGCCAAACTCTGATCCCTTGGGATTGTACTTATAATAAACTCATAGCACTGCTTTTATGATGACATCATGTGAAAGGCATGGAAGGGAATTCTACTGACCTTGCTTGTGTGGCAATACATAATATTTAACTTTGTTTTATTATTATTAAATTCTCCACCATACACAGAACGAACATGAAAACAGTTCAATGTGCATGCTAACCACAAGGTCACGGCTCCGACAGGTTATATGACTGTTTGATATCAACGTGATGAAAATGACGCAATGCATGAACAATGCATTATCAAGGTGATGCAATGCATTATCAATGCACAATCAAAGTTTCTAGATTTTTTTTACTCCTCTCCAGACTACGATTACCTTTAGTCACCCCACACCCTTCTACTAAAAGGCCAAGTTAGCTCACGTCCACTGCCTCCATGCATTTGCAGCTCTCCGTATTACTATTCATGCTCCGGTGAAAATAGAAAAGCACATTTTATTAGTAGAAATGTCTTTGTGCCGGTATCATTTATTCAGGTTTCTCTCTGAGAAAGAACATGAAAAAGTGCTTTAACTCCAAGCCGTTATTTTAACCCCATCAAAGGACACACGTCTTCCCACAGTAGCTACAATGAAAGTGACTTACGAGAGGGAACTGCATGCGTCTATGAAAGAATGCATTTAATGTCGTCTAATGACAGTGATGCACGTTGACCCTTCGAGTTTCAAGGTGAAAGTTCTCTGCCAGCTGAACCGCCTCGTCTCACCGCCTCTGACAGCTCCGAGAGTGAGCTACAGAGAAGATCTACGGGAATCGGATGTTGCTCTGTTATCCAAACAACCTTTGTGGCTCGTCGCCCTGTTCTGTTTGTCAAAGATACAGTGCTTTGACAGAAATCAAGGAAATGTTTAAAAGGACTTGCACTGAACGACGTGCTGTCATTCACACTAGCGCAGGAGTGGGCGTTCAGGAAACGGCTGACTTTGTGCAGCATTCTTATTCTTATTACTGTGTATATTCAGTGTTACATTTGATTGTTACCGTTATGGTGTATGACAATAATGGACAGTAATGAAATTTGTTAGGGATGCAAGTGGCTAGACATTAAATCTGAGGGAATGCTTCAGTGGGAATCTCTTGTGGAAGAATAAGCCTCAAGTACGCATTTTCAGTAAATTTTTATTATTTAATGAAACAGCTCTTGCATTAAAGAAATATTTAATGAATTACAATTTGGACAGTTGTTATTTTTAGTTGTATACAACTGTTAACAACTTAACAATACTAGGCTACATAGCAACAATTTAGCTGGATGTTAAAATGTATTTATTTATTTTATTTATAAGAATTTATTCATATTTAATACATTTATCAATACATTTTGAATAGCATACATTCATATTTACATATTTGTGAGTGATATTTTGCTTTCAAAATGGTTACAAATAAGAGGTAATTAATGTTTTACATTAGATGAAGAAAACATGAGAGGTGCTTGCCTGTACAAAACATGCCGCCACAGCACTGTAAAAAAATATATGATCAATAAGTTATGACAACATATTTTTTAGATCAAAATAATTTCAGCAATTTTCAGCTTTTTTATAATACAATATTCAACTAATTTTTTTAAATCAGTTTAATGTAATTTAAGTTTAAATTACTTAAACATCCAAGTTGATCATACTTAAAAATGTAAGTACAATTTTTTATTATTTTTTTTACAGTGAGGGTGTAGCTATGCAGTTGTTATGGTGCTCTAGGTTGTTAGTTTTAGGTGGTTGTGATTCAAAACCGGCCATCTCTAATAGTCTCTGTGATTGGTTCTCCGTGTATGGCTTGAATCTCTCCTTCAGTATAAGAACATGGGATTTTGCTGTCATTTTATCGTATTTAAATTACGGTTCATTTTGAGAAAATATGCTGGTTACAATCAGATTGACGTCCATATTTGATGATTTTAAATGTTAAAAAAACACATCACCTCAAACAAGAATCTAAGTCTAAAAAGGAAGAAGGCAAGAACCAATTTATCGTACATCATAATTTTTAAAACATGCATAATAAATGTGAAAAATGTTTTGGAGGCATATACTGCAGTTGTTTACATGCTCGTCTATCGGCTTCCACCTCTGTAGGAGAACTTGACCTTCACACGGTGTCCTGCGATTGACAGGCAACATAAAGTCAAGCCCAGCTAATTAGATTAAGAAACATAGATCCGTGCAGGCAGTGGATGTGACAGGCACATTGATCAATCTTCTATGCATCCCTGTGAGAGACTCTGCATTCGGGGATTCTATAAAGCACAGAACTGGCCGTTTGAAGACCGTGTATAGATAATGGGCATGCATAGGAATCCAGCATTGTGGTTGTACTGGAAGCTAAACAGGTTGCTGATACCTGACAGAAGCCTATTGCAATACGCTGGGGAAGTGAGCTCACTTTCACACTGAATATAAAGCACTTTATGTAAGCTGTTCAGAATAAGAGCATCAGCTTAATGCTTTAAATGTAAACAGCTTTAGATAAGTATATGTAAATTTAAAGAGTGCAGCAGTTACTGTGAATATGGAAAGCTGCGATACATGTTTTTATCTTAAAATGACAGTTTAAAAACACAGATATGTCATGTTTCAATATAAGGTTCAGTTTTTCAAAGATGAGCTACTCAATATTAATGAGAATCCTACTTTGGAGCAAAAACAGCTGACGATATTTCAGATGCTCAGGTGACACTTTGTAATTAACAAACATTACTTTGTGCGTGCAAACTGTAAACACGAATAAGTTGCCAAAACTAAAAAAAAATTTGGCAATCAGTTACATCAAAATTTTCAAGTCAAGAAATTCAAAGTTTAAGCAAGCAGAACATTCTAACACTTAATTTTAGCATTTACTCTCCCTTTTGAGTGCCATGACAAAGCATGCATGGGAAATAGAAATCCCAGGCCAGTTTCAGTTAAATTTAAGTTAGTCTAAATTAAAAGAAACAAGTTCATAAAACTCAAAATAATGAAACTAAATTTAGATGACTTAAAATGTGTCAGTTTTGTGAACTCAAAAGAAAAATAAGGTTCTAAATACTCATAAAAGTTCATTTGTTTAGTTAGTGTTAATTTGTAAGAAGCTAATTTGTTTAATTTAAGTTGGCTCTACTCAAACCAATTATTATTTTGAGTGGTAGAGTTTACAGTGCACCATTATTATATCTCATAATTCTTATTAAATAGTGTATATTCAAACTTTTTACTCATGTCTGCATGTACATTAACTAATTTATGTGTTTTATTAGAATGTATTTAATGGTTACATAATGTTGAGCCTTTTGAAATGAAAAAAAAAAGTACTGTACATGTTTTTGTAGCTTTTGAAATGACTCAATCTGTCAATTACAGCATAATATATTATTCTCAACTCAAAAAGCAAACTTAAAAGCGTTATAACATAGAATAAAGAAAGCGTTTAAGCACATAATTCATCCGTGGTGCTTAATTGATGGAAAGTAGACCATGATAGCCATGAATAACTTTTAGATGAAATGACTGGCATGTTTGGTTTCCGCTCTGATCAAAAGGCCAATTAAGCTATTTACAGTCAGTATAAATTGTTTGTGGAGTTCAGATTTAAAGGGCACCATGCGTCTGCCTGACAACGAATCATTGTATTTTCAGTCTGAATTAAGCTGTGATACATCATTTGTCCATGGCTAGAATGCAGCAAAAACTGTTACCAAACATAATAATTGTAGGAAAATACACGTAGGAAAAGCAGAATAGCAACACAGTCCAAACCCCTATAGCAGACAGGGAAAGTCTTTTCGACCCTTTTAAGAACCCTCCAAAAACAACTGATCCCTGGAAAGACATCTACTATACAGTATATTGCTCGCAAAAGTTTATTTGGTCAGAAAACATGGCCAATGTGCAATGGAGAATCAATGGTCTTTTCAGCCAGATATGTAATAACGACGTTTACCAGCAGGGGCCAGCGGGCCAAAATACATGGGAAAACATTGACCACTTGCTAGTCAACAATAATCAACAGCAAGTAGCAAATCACATTGATGGCTGTGATATGCTAAATGCACTGATATAGTATTTAAATGAAGTCATCATTCTTTTCAGCACAAACACAAATCTTATGCTAATTAGGCTCATTATGATCGTGGCTCATTCACAGAACTCAGCGCAATTAGCATCACATTGTTGCCCACGGATAGCAGGCAGTAAATGAAATGTAATATTTACGTTTTCTATTGATCATAGCAGCAGGAATTCATCAAAAGATCAAAATAACAGAGAAGAGTGCAATAACCGAGCATCAAATCCAAATTTTCAACATTTTAAAGAGCCGAGTGACTGCGAACTGACCAGCAACATCAGGAACTGTGTTGTGCAAATTGCATTCAGCACAAAATGTAGTGAATTGTGTGATAGCAAACACTGTGTGCAAACAGAAAGCTCATGGTGGTGGTACAATTCGTTGTTAGAAAGTCGAATGTTTTCCAATGGACCCTTTTCACAGTCTGTGTTGGTGCATTGCCACAGTTATCAACATTGCAAATCTAGAAATTTTATATTTTCACTTATATAAAAACCATACATGGATAACACTATACATTGTGTTATATTACAATGGCAGTAAAAAAAAAAAAATATATATATATATATATATAATTAAAGCTTCTGCAATGGTGTTTCTAATACTACGTTTGAGGGAGTGACATCGTTCTTTCTTCTAACTGTTGTAATCAATTTCTCAATTTTTTCCCTCTTTTTGAAAATCATGTAATTTTTTACTTACTAGGACTAGGTATTACAATCCCTAACGATTCCTTACAGCACTGGCCTTGAACGATTCAGCACCACCACAGTCCACATTCAAGAAGACTTCTTAGGTGGATCTTCACACCAATACGACACATTGTCTGTTGTGTACCACCGCCTCATTGGATGTTTCGGTCTTTTATCACAAGACACCCTCAGCAGAGGCAGGCTAACCACTGGCTGATCAGACCTCTGTGTGTGTCGCATGGTGACTAAATTGGTTATTTGGCGGCCCAGACTGTTTCCTTTCGTTTCAGCCACAGCCCGTGACTACTTTCTTCGGCGAAAGTGGCAAGTTCCTTTATTTATTTTCTGCTGGGCCTAGCCCCTGATACCCACTTCCTTCAGCAGCCTTATGGTGGAACTGGCTACAAAGCCCCTGCATCCCACCTCCACTGGACACACCTTCCAGCCCAGCTTCTCTGCTTCAGTGGCCAACGTGGCATACCACAGCTTCTTCCTTTCATAAGCCAAGGGACTGTCAGTTCCACAATAAAGACACAATAGCAGGAGTTAGACCAGAAGACCAGGTCTTGATGCAGGTTGATCACTGTGATTTCAGGTGGAAAGGTTAGTCTCTGGTTTAGAGACTACATTTCCCAGTACCTAGCCATATTAAGCTGGCAAGAGTCAGGAGATCAAGGCTTAGTGCACTGTTTCTCTCCTTCCCGGATAAAAGGTGTAAATTGCAGGAAGGCAGTGTGGGCATCTAGGGAAATGGTGCTGATTGAAACCCTCTTGTCCTCTAGTGCTGAAGCCAAGCACCTCAATACTTGTCTATGATGCCAAGTGTATCTCCCTTGCGTTAAGCTGTTCTTACAACCCACAAGGATGTGCTTGAGGGTTGCTGGAGCTGCGCACTGGTGACAGGCTGGATCCTCTCCATACCAAAGATGTAGGTTTGTTGGAGAGGGCAGCACAACATATGTGGCCCTGATGATGAAACTTAACCTGTTCGTGTCGTGTTCCACAGGTCACTCCATGTGATTTTACGCCATCCCACCTCATCCAGCTGCCTTGCTGGGCTTGTGAGACCGCTCTGGCACATCTGGCTGCTTCCTCCTAGCGGCGCATCTCCTTCACCATCACTTGCCGGCGTTGATATACCTTAGTGTAGCCTTTTGCCATGTGGTTGTTGTTCTCAAAACAAGTCCCCCCTGTCATGTTGGACTTGCCCCACAATGTCCCAGTGTCTGAGAGCCGCCTTCGCTTCCGCTACTTCCAGAGCAGAATCCCATTTCCTCCCAGTTGCTAGGGTCAGCAAGTCCTTTATAAAGGGGTTACGAGACTCCTTGAGTGTCATCTCCAGTCTAGCTTTGGCGCATTTATACTCCTCCACATGGCTTGATCTAGGCAGAGAGAAGACTCTATTTCCATACAGGCATACTGCTAAGACATCTTGGTAGATGATACCTTAGTAGGCACTTCCTCACTTGTGAGCTCACCAGCCACTCGGCATGGGAAAGTGTGGCGTCGTAGATTGGCCATGTGAGACGAGGTAGCAACTCAAATTGGAAGAACAACAGCGTCAAATGGAAATGCTATAGTTTGTTTGTTTATTTATTTATTTTTCAACTTTTGCTGTTGGAGCAAAGAGGAGCACAAAAGTTATATTTGCTGCCATCTCAGAGCCGGCCCAGCGGAGCACTGAAGAGGGGGCGTCTGAAGTAACGAAAGAGGGCAATGAAGTCACAATGTAGCCCATTCATATATTTGTCGAACTGTAAATAAGCCTGTCACCACTACAACTATAAAAGCTGAATAAATTTAATAATATTGCTACGTCAAAAAGAAAAGGAAAATTGCCTAAGCCAACATATAAAAAATTTAGACTCAAACTCGACACGTTTTAGACCACCATATATAAATGCGTTTTAGATACACATTTCCAGCGGATTCATGAATACAGACAAGTTACCATGATACCACCACAACATGAAAAATACATTTCATCATACCTTTAGCCTACTCAATCGAACTGCATTCTTAGTGGAGCGGGATGTTTGTGTGTCAAATGTGCCAATCAAAATGTGAAATAAACTATCCTTACCTGAAATGTTGCTATAGTAGCCTAATTTTAACGCTAGAAAGCCTACTGTATGCACTTGGCAATTGTGATTTAAAAAAAAAAAAATCTATTCTATTTCATCATTACAATCCATTTTCACATTCATCTTGACTAAGGGGGCAGGATAGTCCAGGTAAGGGGGTGATGCCCCCCAACCCCCCATTCCACCGCCCCCAGGATTATCCAACTATGATGACTTTTGCTTCGGAGAACCCCAGAAATGTGAAAAGGGTCCATTTATCAAATCAGATAGCAAATGAGCAATGCATTTATTTAATTTTATTTTAAATCACATGAGTGAAAGCGTGCACACGTAAGGAACACAGGGTTAAAAGGTGATTGTGCATGGTTGTGTGTGCAGTAATGCGATGTTGCCGCAGTCCACACGTCCTCTTTTAGATGGTACACACTCACTGAGCAGACATGTAGTCGAGCTGTCAGACACACACAGCAGGCAAAGCCCCTGAGGGTTACAGCCCTGGAGTGGAGCTCCCATCCCCAGTGCATTCTAATAAGCTCTCGGCAGCCTGACTCTCTGCAAACCAAGGTTAATCTAGGTGTCAACACCTGTCGTCGGAATTGGATATTGCTCTGGGGTGACATGAGCAAGCACCACATACACGTATAGTTCCCCAAACGTGACTTTCCCTTTGTTCCCATTTTCCATATTAGGATCAGTAACTGGCTTTGGTTGGTGAAAGAAAAAGAATAATTCCAAGACCCCCCCCCCCCCCCACCCCTTTATTTACCAGTTGTAGAAAGAGTTGCTCTGAATACATTTAACACTCGAGTATGGGTGCAACTGTGTGCAATAATTCATACTATTCTATCATCACTAATCTAGATATACTGTTTCTAAATGGGGCCATTCTCTTGAGAGCAATTTTCACCTGCCAAACTAAGCATTAAATATGAGCATATGATATGCGTCAACTGGTTACTTCTGCCAACGCTATGCTCTAAAACTTTTAACACTGTGCCTATGACATGGTGTAATGATTGTGAGGTTGAAGTGCAGACAGGTAGTTTTCAGCATCACTCAATATTTAGTATCAAAATTCAACATTTTAAGAATTTAAAACTACAACGCTGCTAAACAGTTTAGAAACTTTGAATGGAGGAGCATTTTGTTAGGCTTGTTAGATATCTTGCTTGATATTGTATTTTCCTTTGTCACACTCGATTCAGAATGTGTTTGACTAACATGTCATGATTCAATTTTTGGTGAAAACGTGAGTTTGACTGTGTAGAAGTTGCGTACTGGCCTGAGTCAAAAGAGCTGACACCAATTGCTGCCTCAATACTGACTTCATACCTGTTATTATTTCATTAATACTAATCTAGAGTGTTCTAAGGTAGAATAATAACTCAAATGTATTACAATCTACATTTTGTTGTGTTTGTGAAGGCAATAGGGGAATGCACATTGGTTGGACAATGAAACTAAAACACCTGTGGTTTTAGACGACAATAATTTATTAATTAATTAATTAAAAGGCCTCCTTTTGTGGCTATTCTGGCCAATACACCATTAATTAATCTTGGGAATGACAGATACAGTACAAGTCCAAATACCAGCACAGTACTAATTTTGAGCCCTTTCACTTCCAGAAAAGTGACCAGGTCACACTATGTGATGCTGGTGGAGGAAAACATTTTCTTGCTCCTCCAAAATACCCCAAGATGGCTAAAAAATACTGCATCTGGTGACTGTGAAGGGCCATGGGAGATTTCATGTTCATTCACTTCACTTTGTTTCATGTTCATCAAACCATTCTGTCACAAGTCTTGCTGTGTGTTTTGGTGCATTATCATGCTTATACACAACACACCCATCAGGGTACAATGTTTGAACAATTAGGTGAACATGGACCTCCAGAATGGCTCGGTAGTCAAGCACAATAGGGAATGCCATAATATTGCAGCCCAAACCATCACTGATCCACCACTGTGCTTCACCGTCCGGGTGTTAAGCCTCTTTAGGGCTTCTACACTCCGTAACTCTCACGGATGTGGGAATTAGGAAAGACAGTGAAGGTGGTTCATCAGAGAACAATACATGTTTCACATTGTCCACAGCCTAAGATTTGCATTGTTGGCACCAATGAAACCCACATTTGGCATTGCTATGATATGAGTGACCAAAGACTTGGGTATAGCAGCCCGACCATGAATATTGACTCTCCCGACAAACAGTTTTGATGGAAACAGGATTGGGCAGCTGTTGTTTAATGTTTTTTTGGGATACAATCCGGGTCAGTACCTGGACATCCCTTTCAGAAAGCTTCCTCTTGCATTGACAGTTACGCCTGTTGGATGCGGTTCGTCCTCGTGTGGTGGTATGCCGTTAACTACCCTGGATACTATAGCTCTCGATACACCAAAAAAGACGTACAGCTGTGCTATTGCTCTGCTAAATCAACCTTCACACTCTGCTCTTACTAATGGAATGTAAAATAAGTGAAGATTGGCCCCCAGGCCGCGCATATATATAGGTGTGAAACCTCATACACTTAATTGGCCAGTGTTTCAGTTTTATTGTCCAACACCTGTAGGTTTAGTGCTCAATCTGTGCACCCTTAAAGGGAGTCTTCTGGTGAACACAAAAGAAGATATTTTAAAGAATGTTGGTAACAAGACAGTTTATGGGCCCCATTTACTTCCAAAGTAGGAAAAAAATACGATGGAAGTCAATGGGGTCTATCAACTGTTTGATTACTGACATTCTGTAAAATATCGGTATGTAATTCATACATGTTTGGACCAACTTGAGGGTGAGTAAATGATGACAGATTTTTCATTTTTGGTTGAACTGTCCCTTTAAGGAACTCAATAGTGACACTGAAACAGTTTCCAATGTTCCCTGAAAGCCCATCCTTCATTATGATAACACCATCGACAGGCAACATCTTCATCTGCCTGAAGCAATCACATCTAGCTAAGCTCGAGTGGCTCATACATACAGAGTTCCAGTTAGGGATAGAGTGTCAAATTCTATCACTTTAAAAGCCATACGATCATCATTTGTGATGGAGAAATTATCCAGTAGCTAGAGTAATCTCTAGTTATCCAGTGGAAACTGTGATGGCAAAATTATTTCAGAACCAGGACACAATATATTTACAGACTAAGCCCTATTAAAAACTACACGTGTTTTCTTCGTCCTTTAACTTGCACTTTGTCATTCTCCTTCCATATTGTCCATGAATGAAATGTCCAAACTACCACCAAACTAAGTAAATATTTTTTTTATGCAAAACATTTTTATTTAAAGCCTTAAGAGGCTGAAAATGAACCCAATATTTATAGTTTGCATTGTAACATTTTCATGACAAGCAGATATTCCAATAATTCTCAATAATTCAGAATATAATAAAATCGATATAACAAACTACCATGATGAATAAATGCATTGGATGTATATGTTCCACATTATATTAATGAGAATTGGAGGTTGCATGTGCTAATTGTCATTAAATGTTAAAGTGTCATCTTCTTTTTTTTAAAGGAAAATATAATTGATTATTTCTTTCTTGTCATTTTTGAGTGAAATATGACCTGTTCATATTTGTAGATGTACATGTAAAATTGTCTGGATTGCTATGTATCAAGTGTTGACATATATAAAGTATAATGAAATATGGTAATTGCATAACTTGCAACATTACATTTATAGCATACATTTTTTCCATCTCAGGCATGCGAGCATATTTTACGTCTAATGGTTGGATAGTGATTTTTGGTTAATTGTTAAGCCTGACAGCCATTGCAAATGGCCTCAATTTCAACATGAATAAACTAAATGCACTGCTGAATACATGATATGATTTCCCCAATTTACGTATTTTAAAATGTCTGTTTTATTACAAGGAATTATGAATCTTTCAAAGAAATGGCCACATTATAATACGTTAGCACCCTCAGGCTTTTCCCTCAGATAACTGCTAGCCAGCAAGGCACTACATCAGTTGTGTGGACCAACCAAGGCTGTTATTCACATTTCCTCATGCTCAATTGGCCACAACCAATTCCTCTCTCCTTTGCCTCAAGAGCAGAAGATGAGGCATATCCAGGCGTCACAATGCATTTCTTGACAGATAGAGTCAAAACTAGGTTATGCCACAAATCTTTGAACAAGCAATGGACTGCCTAAACGCAACGAACAGAAAAGACTTCATCTGACAAGGTTCTGATATTTATTTAATACTTAATCTAAACATACATTTGAATATGTCGTTTGCAAATATCTGTGGTACTGCAAAGAGGCAAGAGAATCCGTTGACATCGAAATCCTGCTGTCAACAAGATTTGGTGTCGTATCGACAAACATCTCAGAGAAACAGCCCCTGGAATAACATGTTTAGCTACAGACAACAACATGAAATCGTTAACTTCAGATGCGATGGCATTTATCAAATGCTATGAAGATTGCGAAACATTAATTCAAACAGGTGTCATTTCAGGATCTCGGTGATATCGATACCTGCAGTTTAGTTCTTGTCTTACCACATTCAGTTTTGGTGATCAGAAAAAGTACGGCAGCATGGTTACAGACCGTGATGTGTTTTCCCTCGAACAATATTAGAGACCCTGTATTAATAATGAGCCGCCAAGTGCTCATCTAAAGATACTGTGTGATATTTATGTTCTCTCCTGGCTGACCCTAAGTCACAAAATAACCCTCGTGTCAAAAAAAGAAATCAAAACACATTAAAATAAGTTAACAGGTTGACTAGAATATAAATGTACAGTATATACAATCACATACGATGAAAATATATCAACGCTTTAGTGTTCTAAAGGTTCCGAGTCGCCCGCTTAAGAGCTATAGATCATCAAATCAAAGTTGCAGGAACAAAAAAAAAATAAAGGAGAAAGATGCTGACCGCAGCAGCGGGAAAATAATCAAAACATAATAAGGCTTTCCTCACAATAACCCAGCTGTTAAAGCAGAGCAGAACCAAAGAGCAGCCGTCTTGAAAAGATAATATATCAACAGCACTAAACATGACAGGCACCCATACTTCACCTTCGAAATGAAACAAAATAAATAAAAATATATTCATATATGTGTATATATGCTTATAAAATGAAACACTGAAAACCATTTCTCAAACACAGTGCCGCCAATCAAAGGCAACATTCTGCTTTCGCCGCCACTTTTTAGGAAACGTTTTTCTGTCTTTGTAGAATAATTCTGTACACTATATACTGTACCAGTAAACAAAATGTAAAAGTTTGTTTTTAAATATTTTTTACTTTTTTTTTATGTATACCCAGTGTTTTGAAAAAAGTGTTGCAGGCACTTAAAGTCCATCTCCGACGTGTTGGTGTTTTTACAGTGGAGCGCCGACGCGGGAAAAGGGCTTGTTTGGTTATTCCTGGATTGTGTTCGATTCTGGTGAGAGGCGCTGCACCAGTCTCAGCCAAGGATGTCCAAGTAGACAGGTGTGGCTTTTCCCAGAGCGTAAAGGACTTTCTGAATGTCTTTGATGTTTAGTCGTTGTTGCGGCTCTCTTTGCCAGCAGCCTAACATGAGGTCGTACACCTCCTTAGGACACAGGCGAGGCCTGTCTAGAACCCGACCTTGAGTAATGCATTCAATGACCTGCAAAAGAGAGAGACAGAAATGAGCAAATGTCTGGAATTGATTTAGAGGGGATACGGGCAATTTGTTTATGCTATTTCATATGCAGAGTCAAATATAAGTAATGTTGCACACCATGACTCGTTGTTTGAGCATCCCGACCAGGGGTGTGTTTCCCGTACAATGACGTTGAAACCGCATTGTCGCAAATTGGTCGTTCAACCATGTTGGTTAATGATGTCACGCAGGTGGTGGAGTAATAACTTATTTTAATGAATCTGTTTGAGATCGAATTAATGCTAGATGTTTTGCTATAAATTACGGACATGGCATCTGAGGACTATTTCTCATACTTCTCAGTTATTTTGCTTTATTTTCAGATTCAATCATAGGTTCGTTCTTACGTAGTAAGTCGTTTAAAAACGTCGCTTTAAATCTCTTGCCAAACTAAAAGACGTAAATGACGTGTATGTATTCTAAATAAAAGATACAGATTGTACTGAATGTCAGCTTGCTTATTTGGCTCAAGATAAGGATATGAGTCCACATGTCCTGCAAACAAGAAACTCTTACCCCTGTGGTAAACAGAAGTTTGAGAGCTTTCGTTCCGAACACGCAACTTTGCGATGCTGTTTTGCGAATGTTCGTTGGAACTATGTTTTCGGTAAACACCGACTCGTTGAACTATGCTGATAACGACGGAACTTGTTGCGACCATAGTTGGCTAACAATGCTTTTGGGAAACTCACCCCAGGCCGATACAGCAAAATTCGATGAAACAATGGTGAGATTTTTAAGACAAACTCCTTGTTTGTGCATAATTCCCATAATTCACACACAAACTCCCAATAGATTCAGGGGCTGTTTACACAACACCTAAAAACTAAAAACTTTTTATGTGTGTTGACCGTTCATTTACACGACAACAGCGTTTTGGGTGCCTGAAAACGCAAACTTTTGAAAACGACTCTCTGTGTAAACAACAAAAAAGCAAATCTCTGAAGATGATGATGTCATGCGTATTACGTGTTCAGTCTATAGGGCAAAGTAACTTTGTGGGCGGATCTTGGGCGCTGTTGCTATTATACCGGCGGGATAAATGACTCTTGTGCCCGACGCAAATTTAAAAAGGGTTGGTCTGAAGTTGCTTCATTATTCATAGGTGTGGTTTGGGCGTAACGTGAAATAAACCAATCAGAGCGTCCTCTCACATTCCCTTTAAGAGCAGGCGTGCTTGTTCCGTGGCGGATTGCTATTATAGCGGCGGATTTGCCAGGCGCACGCCAGCAGCGATTCACAGCCGAGGAGACAGATGTTCTCTTTAAGGCCGTAAAAGACAGAGAAGTGACATTGTTTGGGGATGGGAGAAACCCACCCAAATTAGCTTCGGCGTATAAACAGGCGTATAATAATTTGGGTAAATGTGTAAGCTAGATTATTATTTCACATCTTCATGGACACAACAATGATTTCCCTCGTGTGGTAATATTTTTCCTTGTAATAATGAATGATTTGCAAAAATGAAAACTGCTGCGTCTGTGTAGATGAGAGAATCAAAGTGCATGCGCGTTGTTCACACGCTACATAATGACCAAGCATGCGCACGTAAAATACCATATGAATAACACGCGCAATTGTTTTCTGGAACTGCAAAATAGCACCAGGGAACGTTTGAGCCGAAAAACTCCTCCTCTTTTCGCTGAACCGCCCAAGTTCATTCACTAATTTACCGACGTGCGTCTGTGGAGGGAAAAGTCTGCTGTGCGTCGGGTGCAAAATAGGAATGATACATGCGTCGGTGTACAAAGTCAATTGCGCTGGGTACAAGATAGGGCCCATAGTGTTTCATCGTCATCTAAAAGCCTGGCAGCAGAATACAGGGTTTTAAGTTGTTTTCGCGGATCCGTGGGAATGGGAATCGCTTTGACAATGGTGTCGCCTGTACGCGGAAAACTCAAAGTTTTAAGCATATTGTTGTTGTGTAAACGTACCCTCAGTGTTAAGCCGGGTTGACTGTTGAGCCACAATTTGACAATTTTGTGAATCCTTTTGTGAAGTCTCGCTTGTTTAAAGTTCGCCAACAACTGATTAATGATCATTGTGATCAACTTGTACTTCAGACGAAATTCTGACAAATGTCATGCAGTGCGGCTTCTCTCTTACGATAACAGTCAAATCAAAAACCAATAGGAGCACATGATGATGCAATTGACAGAGTAACAAATCACCACTTTGGGCAGTTGTGGCCTAATGGTTAGAGAGTCGGACTTGTAACCCAAAGGTCACAGGTTTGATTCTCAATACCAGCAGGAGAACGACTGATTGTGTGGCTTGATGTAAGCTGCTAACCTGATCTCTGACAGCATGACATGACACCCCTCCAGTAGAGATCACACTCACATTCTAAAAATGTCACATTCACACTGACGTTCTAATAATGGCTCCTTTTCGCCCTGTGAACATTTACCTCATTATTGGATAACTGAAACCATGGCTGTTTCCCATAGGTGAAGACCTCCCACATAATGACTCCAAAGCTCCACACATCACTCTCTGTGGAAAACTTCCTGTACATGATGCTCTCCGGAGGCATCCAGCGAATGGGCAGCATGGTGTGACCTCCCACCTAGAAGACGGATTACACATCAAGCATTGCACACAAACATCTTACGTGGTATGGATGACATTTCCCTTTCTATGTAATCAAGCTAACAGCTTAGTCTACTACTTTAGCTCTAACTGGTTAAGAAAAGCTCTTTTGAATTAGTAAAACAAGATACAGTACATACGCACGTCACAATAACGCATTGTGACAAATTATTTATTACATTTTTATTACTGTGTATATTTTCAGTAAGTTTAAGCAGATTATGCAGTGTTGAGTAGGGGAGAGACACTGTTGTGTGTGTGTGTGTGTGTGTGTGTGTGTGTGTGTGTGTGTGTGTGTGTGTGTTACGCAGACCCTACTGAGGGCATAATAGAGCACATACACCTACTGTACAAGAATGAACAATAAATAAACACTAACATTAAAAATGTTGGGGTCGAAAAAATTAATACTTTTATTCAGCAAGGATGCATTAAATTGCTCAAAGATGACAGATAAGTTTACATTGTTACATAAATGTCTACTTTGAAACATTCTATTCAAGTATTCTAGAAAAGAAATATCACTGTTTCCACAAGAATATTGCAGAGCACAACTGTTTTCAGCACTGATGATAATAAGAAATGTTTATTGAGCAGCAACTCAGTTTCACTCTTAACTCTTTCAAAGATACATGTATATCTTACTGACCCCAAACTTTTAAATGGAGGTGCATGTAAATATAATATATATTTAACACTCTGCAAAACGCAACAAATATTATCTTTTTTTTACTTTTTTCATATTTTAAAATTATTAGTGCACATTTAGTTTCAACTTTTGCCACATTTGGTATTTTTATGTGCCAAATCATACCAAATGTCACTTGGAAAGGTGAGGTTGTGCTCAAATATCAAATTGGGTGGCAAAAAATATAACTAAACTTGGTACAAATACAGTATAGAGTTCATTCAAGACTAAATGCAGCAATTTCAGTTGAACCCAAACCCCCAAGATGTTTTATTTGGAAGTGACAGAAGACTTTGTGTCCTAACTTTTAATGATTGCAAAAAATGTATATCTATATTGTGCGTAGTCGCCTATTTTGGATCTCTGACCACTAGGGAGCTGGTCTTAGGGGGTTAAAGATGCAGTAAGCGATTTATGAGAAACACTGTTGATTTTTGGAATCGACACCCAAAACAAACAAACAAACCCTTACCCAAAAGAAACACACCCCTCACTTCATTGCACAAGCACAGACAAACAGCTGGCACATCAGACAGCTCGTATGGATGAATCAGCTTTGATTTAAGAACAACAACAGCTTACAGCAGCATATCTTGGTTCTGTGAAACAGCAAAACCAATGTGACTCATGTATTGAGTAGAAACAAAGCAAGTTTTTAGGCATTCTCGCCCTCTATAACGCCTCTCCAGAACTGGAAAGTTTTTCCAGTATTAAATCGGGTCCAAAAGGTCTTACGTGATCGTAACCCGATTTACACAGCCAAGACTATGTACAAACACAATATTGTTCACACACACCTAACAAATATTCACAAAAGTCTTTGTTTGGGTGTTGATTCCAATTTTTGAATGGTGCAGTAAGCAAAATCACTTGACCCATTAATACTAATATTTACTATTCTATATCTTTCTTAAAAAAAACACCTTGCTATGTGTACTGTGCTACCTGGGACTAGTCACAGCACTTGCATATTGTTGCCCTAGTTGGTTTGATTGCTTCTGTTGTTCTCCTCATTTGTAAGTCACTTTGGATAAAAGTGTCTGCTAAATGATTAATGTAAAGATAAATGTAAATCGCTTACTTTTACTGCAGCCATAGTTGACAGACCATCTGAGAGGTCCTTAATGAAAGCAACAGACAGAAAGTCTTCTTCACTGCTCATGTGGACAGTATGTAACAGAATAAGACTTAAAAACAATACAAAACAGCTTATCGATTACCCCGACCCACTCTGTAACACTTTTAGATGTGAGAATGTAACAAATAAACAGAACAAATCCTTAGTATTTTTAAAGTGATTCATATTATTAGCTTTAATAATGATCTCATGTCCTTGTTCAAGTCCTCCGCTAGTTGAGCCAAATTGACTAAACAATAATGCATTAATCGTGCATGCACTCAGCTTCGATTAAAATGGCGTATTCTTAAATCTATTTCTTATTCACGTCAATTCCACTACATTCATCACGTTGTGCCGGCATGAAATGCCTGTGAAGAAGACTGCTGGGTATTGCTGGAGCCCTTCCAGCTCAGTGTGGAGTTCTTTTTGTAATTACTATTCCCTCTGTTGTTTGCCGTTACATTGATCTTACTTCCGGCTGGCAGAGAGCAGACTAATGAATGTCTACCGCCACATTAGAAATTAGGCAAGTAGGTTCCTGTGACTACTGTCCACTGCATATAGTCAATATCTTATCGGAATCCTTGCAGCCTGTGTTCTGTAATGGTCCGAGTCAGTTTATTTGTATTTTTACTGCTCTAATTGCAAGTTCTAGTCAGGAGAGGATGCGAAAAACGAAGAACAGGAAGTTTCTGGAAGTTCTTAATGCAGTAACATCTAAAACTGGTAACTCAAGCAAAAAAAAGGGCTTCAAATAGTTACTCTACAACTACAAATAATAGCGTCACGTTATGAATTGCGTAGTGACATGTCATAAAGCAATGACACGTGAAATCACACTTTTGTACTGTATCTGGGAGTGGTTGTGTGTGTCAATGAACAAAAAGATGACAGATATGCTATACATACTGTATTCAATGAATTTACAATATACTGTATAAAGAATGTCCTGTTACAGAAATCCAATGGAGTGCCTTAATGAGTAATCATTGCTCTATTTGTCATTAAGCTCTGATATGTTCTCTTTAAAGAAAATTCAGCAAACTAGTGATGTAGTGAAATGAAAAGCCGTATTATACAGATTCTTCTCATGTCAGTTCATTGCCGTACCCTGCAGTGAAAGACACACTTTTGTGTTTTATTGAAAAGTACTGTACATCTGAGAGCGTAGCTAATTAAAAACATCAATATGTTCGGTCAACCCTTCTAATCAGCAAGTTTTATCTACAAAGACCTCTAAAAATAGACATTTACATTACCCCTTGAAATTGCGAATTGAAAATACGGCCAATGGAAACAAGTCAATTTAGCAAAAACTCCCATATCGCAAAAAAGGTTTTTACCCTCGCATGAGGTGGTTTTTCAGGCAATTCGAAAAAGGAATATTTCGCAGAACTGCAATGGAAACAGTTTTTGGGCATTTACAAGTCACCTGACATATATGGTTTGAGATGTTTGGACAGAGGACGAGACAGAGTTCTTTATTAATCTCATATGAGACCAAAGAATTACGGGAATACTGGATTCTAAACCACAAGGAAATGCCACAATCAAGACCTTGAAGGAGGGAGGGAGAAACACCCAGAAACATCTCATACTTGGCCGCTCCCAAGTATAAGGGCTTTCCTTGCTATTAATGCTTGGATAACATGCCTATGTCTCCTTCGCTTAAAAATAATGGTGCAGGTGGCTGCGATATATGAACCTACCAACATCCGTTGCCATAATTATTGGAACGACTTATCGCGAGAGGAAAAAATTACGTTTCAGTTGCATAACATCGGTTAATGGAAACGCCGTCATTTCACAATCGTTTTTTATCGACATTTAGAAAATATCGCAAAAGTTTTGCGCAAATCTGTAATGGAAATGCGGCTAGTGTCTTGCACGGTTGTTTGCCATTCAGAGTTCAATTTTGATTCAAATTTGAAAAATTTACAGCAAAATGTTGTGCTATGCTATAGTACATGATGACATACATACATCTCAGCATAATTAGTAGTTCAAATGTATTAGAGTTATTGGAAATATCCATAAATATCCTTAAATAATGCAAATTTCAAATCCCTTATTAAGAGGAGCAACTACAATTGGTTAAGCAATCATTCATACCACAATCCACTGTATCACCTTGGACTTTGTGGTTGAGACTAGAGCAATTAGCCTGGCATGGTAAAAATTGATAAGCCCAATAGGAAATAAATGATTGAAAATTGAGAAAAAAAAATCTCTCTGCTGATTATCCATATTTCCGTTCAGTCAGCATGGAGTGGGTTTCAGGAAAAAGGCAACATGTTTTTATCTTTATTTTGGTAGTTTGTAAACTGGATTACTGACTAGTCTGTGGCTCAGTGGTAGAGGGCTAGATTGGATTATGGG
Source organism: Phoxinus phoxinus (assembly GCF_949152265.1). Classification (NCBI taxonomy): domain Eukaryota; kingdom Metazoa; phylum Chordata; class Actinopteri; order Cypriniformes; family Leuciscidae; genus Phoxinus; species Phoxinus phoxinus. Next base: position 43,235,918 of record NC_136877.1, on the reverse strand, counting down.
TATGAAGAGCAAAGCAGCATGCTGGAGAATGGATTACAGCCCTGCTAGAGCTAGTCTCTGGGCATTTACAGTTTTGTACTTAGTATCAGGGGAAGGAGATTCATGCATCCATGACCGATAACAGATTTCTCCAACCATTGGCTAAATATCTAGTAGAAACATATATTAGAATTCCTAAAGAAAATATGGGCTATTGAAAGTGATGACATTGACATTAGTTGTTTATAAAAAAATTTTTAAAAACAAGTGACAGGGTGACGTGTCCATGTCGCTTGTTTATTGTGTGTAATCAGTTATGTGTGGTGAAGACACAATCGTTGACAATCTGCAGCTTATTCATGGGATCGAGCCTGTGCTGTCATTTTCCCTGAATCTGTTTACAACCATCAGCGGCTCTAAACAGAGTTATCAAAAACATCTCATGCAAAAAGATACTCGGCAAGCCATTAGGTGGCAGGAAGTCGATGTGCCACTTATAACATCTTGACGAAGGCGGTTGAATTGGTCACTGATGAAAGTACCTCAATCTCTCTTCCAGTCATGCTCCATTCCTGTGGCCAGACGCTCGAGCCCCAGAGGACAACAAACGTCAATATGACTCGCCATGTGTGGATTACGTGCTTGGCAGGATCCGCTATTTATAATCACTTGACACAGTGAACGTGTCCAATGCGGTAATAATTTCATAATCCCTTTGCTTTGTCAATATTGCAGACTGTGCATAAGTGTGCGCATGTGCGGCTAATAAAGATGTTTCTAGCCTCCGTGAGACCTTCAGCTTACGACCGGCTTGAATGCAAAGACTCTCCACAATTTTATTGTCCTTTTGTTTAACTAGATCTAATGGATAGCTATTGGTATTCCAAAAATGATCTTCCCTCATTTGTGCTATTTATTGATGGGATTGTAAATGGAACATAATTTTACCAAAGACTTAAAATGTTCTGTCCAGGATGTTTATGCATAACCATAGCTTAGTCAAGGTGCAGTCAGTCTTACGTTTCTGTATCAAATTAAACCAATATATGTTTTTATGTAACAGTCTTGAAGAAGAAAAAAAGATGACTAAGATGTAAGATTCTTAGCGGTTTATGCAACTGGGCCCAGTTTAATCTCTATAAACAGCATCTTTTCAAAATGTTGATGTTAATGTTATCACAGAAAATTATTTAAACTAATCCATGAATAGAAAAAATAAGAAGCAAAAATGTGTCAGTTATAGTCAGTACACTTACAATGGAAGTTATCAAGTAATGCAATAAACATTAAAATATGCAAAACGTAAACATTATATGTTAAAGTGAGACTAATGTGATTGAAATCGCTTGTTTTCCTTTTCAAAGTTATGCTACAATATTTCCACTCGTGTAAAGCAAGAATGCTTTCACTAATTTTGTCAATATAATAAAAGTCAATGGGGTCCAATGTTATTTTGAGACAGACATTTTTCAAAATAGTCAAGAAAGTCGTACAGGTTTGCACTGTAAATGACAATAGGGTAAGTAAATGATGGAATTTTCAATTCACATTTTTTGTGCGTCTTTCCCTATATGTACTGTAAGTACATGGATTTTACGTAATTTGAAGGTGCCTTACTGTGACCGTAGTTTTTGTTATTTAACTTAAAGACATTTTTTTTTTTTTTTTTGGTGTTAATATAGAGATCATTCAGAACCCAGGACATTCCTATACTTTTGGTCCAGAAGTGTGGATTTGAAATCCAGAAATGTACTGGCTATGATGCTATAAAAAGATTTTATCAGCAAACATTAAAACGTGATCAAACTGTTGTGATACTTACTCGATAGTAATCAGAGCTGTATATGTCTCTGGACATCCCGAAGTCTCCAATTTTCACAAGCAGGCCGTTACCCACGAGGCAGTTGCGGGTGGCCAGGTCGCGGTGCACGAAATGCTGAGAGGACAGGTAGACCATGCCTGCCGCTATCTGTGACCCGATATGAAGCATCTGCGAGAGACCAAGTTCCCCGTTCGACTGCATCGGTTGGCCGTCCACGAGGATCATGGCGTCTGGACCATGGGCTCTGAAATGTGGGGAGAAAGTCATGTTGGTTACACTTGTTAGTCTTGGCAGTAATTGTCCTTCAGTGCTGAGCTACGTCCAGGTTTTTGCAATTACTTAAATTTAGGATCCGAGCAGGGAAAATTGATTATGGATCAATGCAAAAGGGCACAGGGTCGAAATGTTCAAACGCACCGCCTTATTGCTCCATAAAATAATTCCCCCTCTAATCCTTTAATCCTGTAAAGCTGTCTGATTTGAAGTGAGTAAGTCAAGGCAAAGAAAGATGTGCTTTGACTTCAGCTGTGGAGAAATAAAATCACCTATTCAGTTAACTTTTTCGATTTTCTCTTCACTCAGGGAAAATGATTTTTGTCTGATTGCGGCAGCATTTGCATAAGGTGGCTGTTGAAAAGGGCTCGACTGTAATTTGTGCTTCTCTTCTGGTCAGTGCCTCTTCAGCAGGGAGCTCTTCAACTGTATGTTTGAAGAGCTAACAATCAGGGAGCTAACAATCCAAGTGGGAGCTCTGCTTTAGAATGCAACAGTCTGGTTTCCCGAAGAAAAAGAAAGAATACTATTCATTTTCTCAATAAAACCTTGATTTTTAACAACATTTTAAAAGATTTGATGTCTAAAGAGGTGATTAAGCCACCTAAGTCAGAGTGATTTCAACAGAATTTAGGAAAATTTGTATTTATTTTGCCAAATTCCCAGTGAACTACAATACCCATAATCCTGAAGAGAGATTTGCCGATCAGAGAGTTTGCTGTTACCATGGAAATGGGAATCCCATCAAAAGTGCTCAGCGACTGTCAGTTTCCCTACACTAAAAAAAACAAGTATCTATGTTGTGTATATAGGCCTACAGTATATAAATGTGTAAAAAACTTGTGCAATAAACTTAAAAGCATTTTATACATACACTACCATTCAAGTACTTTTTTAAAGATGTTTCTCATACTCACGAAAGCAGTATTTACTTGATCAAAATTAAGTCAAATCTGTAAGATTTTGAAATACAGTATATAACTGTTTTCTTTTTTAATGTGTTTCAAAATGTAATTTATTCCAGTGAATACAGCTGAATTTTTTGCATCGTTACTCCAGTCTTCAGTGTCACATGACCCTTTAGAAATCATTCTAATATGCTGAAAAAAAGACAATTCTTATAATTATCAATGTTGAAAACAGTTGTGCTTGATATTTTTGTGGAAACCATGATACTGTCGTGATACTAATTATTTTTTAGAATTTTTTCTTTTGAACAGAATTTATTCATATTTTTTAGTATCAACATAGTATTTCTTTTAAAAAAATCATACTAACCCCAAAATTTTGAATGGTAGTGTATAATCAACAAATTCATCATTAGTTTTATAATATATCCTCCTTTATGATTTAATTACATACATAGTCTTTATCATTTCAAATACTTTTTAGGTTACTTTTTATTTCAATGGTCCACTTTAGACATTCTACTACTAACTACAAGTAACTCTGCAACAACTCTGTCAACTCTCATTAGAGTATTAGTAAACTGTTAGTAAACTGTTAGTAGACTGTTAGTAGACCGTAGTAGGTTACGGTTAGGGTTAGTAAAATAAGTTACAGTAAATATACTGTAGTTATAGTCAGTAGAATGTCTGTTGGGGAAGCATCAAAATAAGTTTGATCAGATATTAAGCTGACAGTCCACTAATACTCTAATGAGAGGTAGTTGCAAAGTTACTTGTAGTTAGTAACATGTCTAAAGTGAACCATCGAAATAGTGTTACCTTTTTTTTATTCTAATCAAAGCTCGGGAGTCTAAGCTCAACTCTAAGCTCAACTCAGTATTTGTTGGTTACATCACGACTTAAAACTTATTCCTGGAGAATATTTTTTTAATGTGTATGGAGCGAATGAATGGAGGACGAAAAACTTTCTGAACCAAAGCTGCTGAAAAACTAGGCAGTACACTCTTGTGCAATGTTCCCCAAATTATATACACTGAGTTTTCTAGTATGCTTTACATGAAGTTCTCGCTAAATCTTTTTAATTCAACACGCATATCATCTGAATTAAGCCTGGAGTCTGCTGCCTAAATCTTTTTAGTGTCCATGAAAATCAACCAGACTTCTATCATTGCAGCTTTTCAGAAAAGAATTTCATCATTTTTTTTCTTGAAATGCTAGTCTGGCCATCTGCATAAGTGTAATAAAAAATTCTCACTACACAAAACACTAATTTATTATCATCACCCATCTCTTTGCTCCCACAAGACAATCATCTCACTCCAGAACTCTGTCTGCCTTTATATTTTCACAGATCTCCCCTGCAAATTACAATTTGCATGCAATGAACTTCAATCCTAAACTGCTATTTTGAATCTTAAGAATGTTGTGTTTCAAAACCTAGTGAGCTGTTTCAATATCGAATGCCTGCACAGGCAGCTGTCTACATAAACTGCATTGTAACCGAAATTCAACTGGGTTTCACTTTATTTGGATAGTCCCTTTAACACATTCTGTTGTCAATAAGTAACATTGCCCCTTCATGTCTACTAACTATCATTAGAGTGTTAGTAGAGCATTAGTAGACTGGTAGTGTTAGGGTTAGAATAAGTTGGCATGTAGTTGCAAAGTTACTTATAGTCAGTAGAGTGTCTGTTGGAGGAGCATCACAATAAAGAGTTTGCAGATATTAAGCAGATAGTCTACAAATACTCTAATGAGAGTTAGTTGACATGTAGTTGCACAGTTACTTATAGTTAACAGAATGTTAAAAAGGGACCATCAAAATAAAGTGTTACTTTAAACTGCATAATTCAATGATTATCAACCTTATGAGCCTAACAAGGTTATGTGATGCAAACATCAAAATGTATTGGTTTACAAATCATTAGCTATGGTAAAAGCATATTAAGATCATAACATAGTATTGTGCAACAAAAAAGTCCCTGTAATCATAATTTGAGTGAAAAATAATAAAAGTCATTGCCATTTTACTACCTCTAATGTTCATTTGAGCTGGAAACTACAGTGAATTGTATGTGTAGGTATGCTTTTGGAGTGTAAAAATGTAGGTAGAGCCTAGAGACATGTTTTTCTGATGAACCTAGGGTGTATAATTCCAATTAAAAGCTAACCTGGTAGGTAATCTGAGTTTTGAGACAAAGCTTAGTTGTTTAGCATTCATCTTTCTTTATGTAACATGAAAAATAACTACCTCAGAAACTTATTGAGGTCTCCATGCTTCATGTATTCAAACACCATGATGAGAGGGTCGCCGTCCACACACACGCCGTAGAACATCACAATGTGTTCGTGCTGCAGGTTGGTGAGAAGCTCAGCCTCCCGTTGGAAGTCTTTTCTGGCAGTCAGGGTTGGGTCTTTGAGAGTCTGAGAGATAGAAAGTGTGTTTACTCTAGGAGATGTAAAGACAAGAACAAATGCATCGAGGGAGAGTTGGATGCCACGTTTTTACTCAAGTCGTCCTCTAGCCAAGGAGAAATGAGACGAAGGTTAGACTAATATGCCTAATTGCATTTCAGGATGTCTGCCATGAACTGAAATGAGATGAAAATGTACAACAAAAGGCCGTAGCATGACTTCTCAAAACAAAAGTGGTTCATGGGCACAACTTGGCATAGCAGTGTCATGTTTAAGGGCCATGACACACCAAGCCGACGGTCACGTTTTTGGAATGTAAAAATGTAGAGCGTAGAGGCATGTTCCTCTAATGGGCCTAGGGTGTATATTTCCCAATAAAAGCTAGCCGGTTAGGTAATGACTTTTATTTCCAGACACCAGCTTACCCTAAACTAAAGCATACGGCACATCTACCATTTTGGGAAATGCTTTATTCTTTACCAACATGTCTCATGTATATTTTCTGACCTATATAAATTTGCTTATGACAGAAACTTTTTAGCATGAACTTGAGAAATGCGATAATATTTTGCAATTTTAATCACAAGTAATCTGTAGGATAGGTATCCTTACCAAAGTATGTATAGCATGACAAAAAACAAAAATTTTCTAGGCCCTCCAAATCGCTACTAGCCTTTTCATTGTGAGTCCTGCTCCTAGCAATTAAATGGTAACTTTGCATGAACAGCACATGATGCAATTTGATTTTAATTACAGAATTCCCCTGATCTCTCTGACACAAGCAGAGGGAGACATCGACAGAGAATGGCGTATATGACACAGATGGTAAAGCACTCATTCTGTCAGGGGATGTGTTAGCGCCATGCACTCAACACAGTCCTCCCGTGCTGTCTTTCTGTCGCAGCGTTCTACTGGGGGAACTGACCTGACAGCCCTGGGTTCATAAGATATCCCCATGACACTGAAGCATTTTTACAGTATCTTCAGTGATCTTTATGATCTAATATTTCCAATGGGCTCTGGTGAGGCAGTACATTGAATTAGAAGAGCAAGTTCAGACGTGGAGAGTGCTTTCCAGTGGTTAAATTATATTATTGGCCTTAAGTCATCCTAGGCCGGTTCTCAGATGGTTTTGAAAAAGACACGAATTTCACATTGGACATCAAGTGGAGAAAGAAAACAAAATGTCCTTAAAATAAAGCATTTAAGTTCATTAACTGGTTCGTTTTTTATTTTAAACGCATTGTGCTTGACACAAACCGTGGTGATCCTTGTTGCAAGGGAACCTGTGATCTAATTAGGGCCCAAGCCCTGAAAGGGCGCAGAGCCCTATTGTTCTTCTAAGGATTTTTTGTTCTTCTTCTTCTTCTTCTTCTTCTTCTTTATAATAAATTTTTTTTCAAGGTTTTTGCCACTTTTGGGGGCCTTAACGTGCTCAAAAACTCTTGAAACTTTGCACACTGGTCAGAACCCGCGGCCATTAGAGCCGGACTGAAGCTGGTACCCGGGCGTGGCAGGGGGGCTCGACAGCGCCCCGTGGAACGGGGTCCGAAAACTTGGTCCATAAATCAAACACGCTTGCATGAAATAATATGAAACTCGGTACACTTATAGATCTCATCGGTTCATATATCCTTCATGCTCTGACTTTTTACCCCAGCCCAACAGGAAGTCGGCTATTTGGGGTAGTTAGAAAAACGCATTCAATGGAATTTAAAATACTCCTCCTAGACGATTCAACCAATCGCCACGAAACTCGGTGTGCATGAAGTCAAGACATTGAGGATGAAAAATTGAGAGGGGATTTTTGATATCTCGAACGGTTTGGCCGTGGCGAGGAAACAAATTTATGGCGAATATTGGAAACAGGAAGTGTGTTATAACATCCTCATACATTAACTGATCTTGATGAAACTTCAGCAGTGTGTTCGCTGTAAGAGGCCGATCACATGGATGTGACTATTGTGAGTCAAAGTTATAGCGCCACCAACTGGCAGCAGGAAGTGTGTCACTTTCAAAATGCTTTGAATTCACCCTCTTATTTTTACCCGATTTGCTTCAAACTTCATCTGTATAATGTAAACACACGACAGATGTAGACCTGTGAAAGGATTATTGATATCTTTAATACTGTCGCCATGGCAACGCTTTAAACTTTTATATTCTTTTTGGATGCATTTGAGGCTCTTAACATGCTTCAAATTGCATGAAACTCAACATGCATTTGACATTTATTGTGTAATAGACATGTGCGAAGTTTCAGAAACGGGCGTGGTAAGGGGCTCAGTAGCGCCACTTTTAGTCAAAAATGGGGTATTAGTTTTACCTACAGTAACCAAACTCGGTACGTATATTCTTCTCTTTGATCCGGACAACTTTCTAATTTACAGTCATTAGCTCCGACCAACAGGAAGTCAGATATTTTGGTTTGAATGTGTACTGTTTGGAGCATTTTCCCTCTGCCCCTCTGTGTGTGTGTGTGAGGAGGGGGGCTAGTTTAGTTTAACCATTTCTCTGCTGTGTGCAAAATCTCTGCCACTTTTGAGGGCCTTAAGGCGAGACACTACAGGTGAATAGGGAAATATTTGTAACTAGCAGATATCACCATAAAACGTTCCCAATTGATTACCTACATTAAGATGAGAAAAAAATGTATTACAAGTTTTCTGTAATTTATTGTTTAAATATGCAAATTAGGCATTATCTAATTAAATATGCGCTAATTTGCCTATATTTTAAAAAACGAAATCTCAGAATTGGATAAAGCCAGGTTCAAAATTCTTTTTTCATTGTGTTCAGATATTAGATGGGAAAAAAATTACAGAGGGATTTATGGATATCTACTTTTGTTATCCTGTAAAACAGAATATACTGTCAATAGCCTTAAAAAATGTATTTTCGCCATGTTTTTTGGAATAAAATGTTATATAAATCAGGCTAGGAATAATATATTTACAAATCCCTCTGTAATTGTCTTCATAATATAACTAGGTACAAGACTGGAAAGTTTGGTGTGTATAGGTGCTACTGAAGAGGAGATTTCGGACTTGGAGTATGAGAGAAAAGTCATTTTGAGAAAAAGGCATTTAAAGATTTGTAATGTAAAAAATCATACTTTTTTAGTGGAAACAACTATTTACTGACACAATATCTTATCAAATCATTAGCAACAACAATACAAACGACCTAAATCACATCAAAACTTATAAACACAGCATTTATGGCCTTCAACTGAGCAGAAAAACAGTCAAAAACACACATCTGAGTGTCAGAGCGCGTCACATGATGCATCTGAACCAATCACGGTGTCAGAAATTGACATCAGCCAATGAGATTTCGCTTTTAGGGTTAAATGCCCATTTTACTTTCACGATTGGTTACTGATTAAAAGGAAATGACCATATTTGGATCCGACAGCATTGTACAGCAGAGAGAGAGCTTTCCAGACATGTGCGTGATTAAAGGAAGAACACAGAGATCGCGGAGCAGCGCGTTGATTTAGAACGGCAACTTTTGTTGAATTTCAGAGAAATCTAGTGACGCAAATAGACAAAGTGTAGTAAAATAAAGACCTAAATGTGTATTTTGGACTTTTTTTCAGCACAAGTCTGAAAGAAAACATGTTATTGAAGACAAATAGCCCAAAATCTCAAAATTGACCAGTGAAAAAAAAAACGATGTTTTTGCCTGCCGTGTCTCGCCTTAACATGCTCGAAAACTCTTGAAATTTTGCACACAGGTCAGAACCCGCGGCCATTAGGGCCGGGCTGAAGCTGGTACCCGGGCGTGGCAGGGGGGCTCGACAGCGCCCCCTGGAATGGGATTCGAACACTTGTCCGTATATCAAACACGCTTGCGTGTGTGTGTGTGTGTGTGTGTGTGTGTGTGTGTGTGTGTGTGTGTGTGTGTGATTTTGGTTGGGTGACAGTTGTAGGTTACAGTTTGACAAGAGTTTATAGTTTAACAAAAGCACAATGTTGTGTTTCATTGCGAGTGTACACAAATATAAGGAAACACTTTGCATTTTGAATGATGGTCTGTATGAACAAAATGACGGAGTATGTTTTTATGTCTCCATTGTTCGATCGAGCCTCACACACACACACACACACACACACACACACACACACACACACACACACACACACACACACACACACACACACACACACACACACACACACACACACACACACACACACACACACACACAGCATTCCAGCATTGCAATCTTGACATCGCAGAATGTTCATTATAGCCTTAATAAAATATAATAATAAAATAGTCAACCTTACATATAAAAATTACACTGCTCTGTTTAAATAGTCATTTGTACAGTTTGTGCCGTTCATAATAATTTTTTTAAATTTTTCTATATTGGAACGTGAGTGTACAAAGTGTACAAAGTACAAAGCCTATAAAAAGAATAGTTTAGCATCCAAAAATGTTAATAATATATATATTATTATTATTATATATATATAATAATATATATGTTAAAAATAGGGGGGGGGGAAGAATTTACATAATATATATATATATATATATATATATATATATATATATATATATATATATATATATATATATATTTTATATTTTTATATATATATATATATATATATATATATAATTAAAGCTGCAAGCAGCGATGGAGGGCCCAAGCCGGTGGCACCGACCACCCGGTGCCTTTAGTTCCGGCTTGGGCCCGCAATCGCTGCTTGCAGCTTTAATTTATTCTGAAAATACTTTAACCCTGTAAAGCTTGAAATATGAAAAACTCTGTAGTTTTTATTGTGGGTGGCAAAAAAATATGATTGAGAGATGTACATATATGTTACTGAAAAGCCTCATGTACATCTTGAAATATTGCTGAAAATAAATTAGGTTATTCTCACAGGAACAAAAAACACATGACCCACAACCTGAAGGGGGGCGTTTCTAGAATTATACTAAAAGGCCATAAACAATAAATTTTTACTAGACTGTGTACAACAAGTTTGACAATTTAGATGCCTTAGGGGCCATAGGGGACATTTAGATGCCTTAGGGGCCACCCGTCAGCCGTTTTCAACAAAGTTTTTAGAAGACAATGGCGTTTTGGGGGACTTTACATTTTTAAAAACGGGTTTCAAAATGCAAGTTTTTAAAAACGATACCCTTATTGTCAACGTGTAAATGACACAAACTCGAATTTGTGAAAACGGTGATGTCATACGCATGCATATTACATGTTCAGTCTATAGGCGAGTAGTGTTTCTTTACAAAGAGACATCGCCAACTACTGGCCTAGCATGAATAATACAGTGGTTCAGTTTGAATGGGGATCGTTATGACAGCATTGTTATCTGTGCAAAAAAAAAAAAAAAAAACGTTTTTAGTATATCATTCTTGTTTAAATATACCCATAGAAAAGTCAAATGTGATACATTAGGCTTTATGGGGTTAAATATGGGGTTAAATGAGTCACTTGTAACTAAGTGTGCAAAGTAGTTTCCTAAACACTGATCCTGACTATGCATGCACAATTAAATGGTTTGGTACGAACCAGTAAGAACACATAAACGGCATTTGCAATTATTTCAGATTAAACAAGAAAAAGATTGATTTTATCTACTGGTGCTTGATTTTATCTATTGAGAACAGATCTGGATTGTCAAAAGCGTGTGTGACAAAACCTAGTTGAACATACAGCTGTTTCAGAGAAAAAAAGTTTTACATTTTGATCAAAGATTTTGAAGACGAACTTTTTTTCTTAGATGAATTGCGCAATAAGGCCAGGAAAGGAGCATTTACTTTCATAATGCACATTCCTGGTAATGGAATATAGTGCACAGGAGAAGTGCATCTATTCTTAGAGAAGTCAGAGCAAAGCAAAGCCAGAAGAAGGTGCTTTTAACAGCAAAATCATGCCTCACCTTCACAGCCACCAGCATCTTATCTTTGGTGGGGCTGAGGTTGTAACATTCAGCCAGGAACACCTTCCCAAAAGCTCCCTCGCCAAGCTCCCTCTTCAGAACAATGTCCCTTCGTTTAATATGCTGCACATCTGAAAGAGAAAAACAGAAAGAGAGAGAAAACCATAATGGTTGTTAAAGTTTTGTGTGTCAGGGTCATAAGTTCACAGTGGTGCAGCAATATGAAAAGGATACTGCCTTAAAGAAATAGTCACCTCAACCGAACCTGCTTGACACGCGAGAACAAACCTCATTGGTTGTGCTGCGTAACTCAGGAGAACCTTACACGTCAAGCGAACATGCTTGCACATTATACTGATGTGTGACATGTCAATAAAAGCCTAAAATAAATCTGTTCATCATATAAAGTGATCGTGCTTTTCTGAAAATTTGGACTAAACTGCTCAATTCATATGGATTTTACGATCTCTTTATGAACTTTTTAAAGTGGTAGTTGTGTAGTTGTCAGATTTCATTCAAATATCTTCATTTGTGTTTCAAAGATGAACTAAAGTCTTATGGGTTTAGAACGACATGAGGGTGAATAAATGATGTCAGTGTTTGGGTGAACTAACCCTTTAAACTTATTTTATTTAAGTTTTTCATCTAATATTTAACATTTATTTTATTTATGCTTCATTTCAATTAAAACATTTTTAATTGTTTTAGTTAGCCGGTACAACACTGGGAATGGTTCATTCAAAAATACACATTATTCACTCACCATTATGCTACTATCACACACAAAGCTATCGTATGGCAGAATGGGGATATAGTAGCCTGGCTAACGTCAGACCTCATCTCATTGAGACGTGGTCTGGGAACCACATGTTCATTTTCTCCTATTTGAGGCGTGGTTTACGATTGCCCAGAGCCGTTTATTGGGTGCTACGAATGTCTATCAAATGCGCCTGTACGTAGCTCATAGCCAATCGTTTCAATTATACCAGGTGACGTATGTAGCGACAGAAATTCGACGAGGAAGAAGACGATGGGTCATAGATTTATGTGTACACGATGGCGTTCAGCGACTATTTCCGTTTGTGCAAGACAAACATGAGGATAGAAGGTAAATTCATAGACATGTATAGAAAGGCTAGATGGCTCAAGGCGGAGTCAGCTGTGTCGTCACTTGGCGGCCATCTTAGGTCAGGAGACTGCGCTGCTGCTCCCTGCTGCTGTGGACGGAAGGTGAGTGACATACGGCAACTAAAATGCTCGTAACTTGCTGAATTCTTGACGGATTTACAAACGGTTTGGTTTATTACAAACCTTATTAACGTGGCTATGATTTGTGCTGATGCCGATGTTTAAATTGTAGCTTCACGTTTTGAGAAACGCTTAACATTGCAGCGTAGCTGTGTGTTTCATGGCATCCCTGACGTTTATGACACACCAAGCCGTTTGAAAATCGGTTGAAAATTGAGCAAAATATAGTTATTTCAGCACTACATGCACAATGACTTTAATGTTATAACTGGACGAGCGGTCCTGTCCTAAGATGGCCGCCGTGTGACGTCGTCGGGTCCCATTGACTCTCAGCGCCGGTAAGCCATCTAGCCTTTCTATACATGTCTATGGGTAAATCTGCAGTGCACACATGTTGATATAAACAAACTGCTTCGGTGTGTCGCATAGACGTCGTCACCGTCTTGCTGCTCCCTCCTCGTTCTGTGATTGGTCCCCTCGCTGAGGCGAAAATCTGATCCATGGTATCCAGGCTGCCTAGCAGCGTGAATAAAATCGCGCTGCGCGCAAGGCAGCATGGGGAAACCCAGGCTAGGAATATAGCATGATAGTGGACTTCTTGTTCTTTTATTGTGTATTTTGTAGGTGTGATCACTATGAGTTGTTGTACAGTATGGACCCTATTTTAACAATCTGAAACGCAAGTGTCAAAGCGCAAAGCGCAAGTTACTTTGTGGGCGGATCCGGGCGCTGTTGCTATTTTCCCGGCGGATAAATGACTCTTGCGCCCGACGCAAATCTAAAAGGGGTTGGTCTGAAGTAGCTTCATTATTCATAGGTGTGGTTTGGGCGTAACGTGAAATAAACCAATCAGAGCGTCCTTTCACATTCCCTTTAAGAGCAGACGCGCTTGTTCCACGGCGGATTGCTATTATAACGGCGGGTTTGCCAGCGCACGCCAGGAGCGGTTCACAGCGAGGAGAGCGACGTTCTCGTCAGGGCCGTAAAACACAGAGAAGTGACACTGGGGATGATGGGAGAAACCCACCCAAATTAGCTTCGGTTAAACAGGCGTATAATTTGGGTAAATGTGTAGCCTAATCTAGATTTTTATTTATTTATCTAGATAGATCTTTTTCACATCTTCACGGACACAACCTCCCTCGTGTGTTAATATTTTTCCTTGGAATAATGTATGATTTGCAAAAATGAAAACTGCTGCGTCTGTTTATAATTATTAGAGAATCAAAGTGGATGCGCGTTAACACACTACATTATGGCCAAGCACGCGCCCTTAAAATACCATATCACTAACGCGCAACGCGCCACTGTCTTTAGACTGTTTTTTTCCTGGTCTGTGGCGCAATTGCTTTCTAAAACTGGAAAATAGCACCATGGAAGTTTTGCGCCGGAACACGCCTTCTCTTTGCGCTGAACCGCCCCCGCGAGCGCAAGTTCATTCCCTAATTTACCAACGTGCGTCTGTGGAGGGAAACAGTCCGCTGTGCGCGGGTGCAAAATGGGAATGATACATGCGTCGGTGTTCAAAGTCAATTGCGCTGGGTGCAAGATAGGGCCCTATGTCTTGGTTTCAGCAGAAAGCAGCATAAGGGGTTGGGAAATACTTTTTTTTTAATGAACAAAAAAAGAAGCACTGTCAGTGATTCACATCAATGTCTATAATATATGATCAAAAAAAAAATGATGATAAAGGTCCAGGCATACAATTATCCCAATAATATCATCATGAGAGACAATGTCCCTTGGGAACAGGTGGCAAAAACAAGTGCGGAAAACAGAGCCAAATGAAATATGAGTGACAGGTTATCTGTATGCGCGCGTTGTGCGTGTTGTTTACGCGTACGTGTACAAGTGTAAATAAAGGCTTCAATCGCGAGTTGTTCGCATTGTGTAAAAGGTCAGTTCCTGTGCAGATGGTGTTCTAGAATTGCTGCTCACAGTCACAGCTGGATATTTTCTGCATGTTTTTTGTCTCCTCCGAGTTCTCTTTTTCAAAACAAAACGAGTGTGATGCAAATGAGAGTCAATTGTAAAAGGTCTCTTTTTGCCATCTGTTTGGAACTCACCTGGGACTTGTAATGCTTTGCCATCAATGCTCATTGTCATTTCCAATTATTTGCGTGAATATAAAGTAGCTTAAAAGCAAAATGCTCAACCACAAAAAGGCATGAAAAAAGACCTCAAATGAAAAAAAAATTCTATATCTAATTCTTTAAATTCACATAAACACATCTACTCAGTAGCCTACACGTAACACTTCATTAATAAAGGTGAAGAGTTAATGTAAATATAGGTTTCTGAATGATTTACACAAAAGAAACCAGACTATTATTCACACATGATGTGAACATACATTGAATAGCCTGTTATTGTGCTGTTATAGTAAAAAAAAGATTAATTATTATTATTTTTGACTGCGTGAACTTGTAGTGGTTGCTATGGTGAAGCCTCACACAAGATATTGTGAATTAATATTATGTTTGTGTCATTAGTTCATGCCATTCCGAGTCAAAGCAGCGTGGTCTGCAATAAAAGAGCGCGAGTAGTCCTGTACTTATCCTTTTTTTATTACGGTAATCAGCATGTTCTGGGTAAACATACTTATAGATCCTTGCAGAAAATGATTTGAAAAATTGGTAACGCTAATTGAAGTGTGTGTGTATATAGGTACTGCATTAATATATAATGCCTTTTAATGCACTTTATAATCAACTGAATGTTCTTTTTATATAGCTGTAACCAGTTAATATAGTCTGATCATTTATAATGCACAATAATACATTATAATACCTTTTAGTGCACATTTATTGTTTAACATTTAAAGAGAATGATGCATCACAGCATATGATCAACAAATACATCAGTGTTTAAATGTCATTGTTACATTAATAGATTTTATAATTGCCATTATAATGAAAAAGGCATTTTTCGGATGCATTACAATGTGGATAATTAATACTTTTGTAAGACATATCAGTTTCAAGTTGTGCTTATTACAATATTTAATTTATCGACAAACTGTCACTGAAACGGAAAATATTAAATTCAATGTAACACCTTGCCACACTTGAGCCACTGACAGACATCCAGTATCAGGTGCTACTATCATTATTAAAGCTCGGAGATTTGAGATGCTGGGATCTAGCAGACTGAAGCAGAATCAGGTCAAGTCTGGAGCACTTTCCCGTCCCCCAAAAACTCATTTATATTCACTCGCTCTTTCATTAAGTGGTCCGCTGGGTTTGTCCCGTCCTCTAAGCGAACAATTACATGTGCACCTGCCATAGGAGTTTGGGATGGGTTAACTTAACCTTCAGCTCCCCACCCAACCGGTAAGCCCCGCTCCTCCCACAACCTATTTCAAGATTGGTCAATTAACTCTTTCACCACCATTGACAGAATTTTCCATGATTTATGACCAGGGCATTCCTTAGGGTGGTGCAAATGGTGCGAATGGAAAAGCGACCGTGAAAGAACCGCGGGGAATCTTCTAAAAGAGTCCAGAATCTTTGGATCAATACACAGGCGAAGAAGAAGCAGAAACAAGCGATTGAAGCATTGCGTACGCCACGTGTGATCTAACGCGATCATCAAACATTCAACAGCTTATAAATCAAAACTGCCTAACGTTACAATGAAATGTCCAACCCATGGTTACTCTAAAAGACTCACTGTAGTGTTTTAACCATGAACACATGACCATATTTACATATTCACAATTTGGCCAGTATTTAAAGGTTAATCAGTCAGGACCAGGGCCGTACACCATTAAGAAGTAAATTGAGAATGTTTTTTGAATTCTTATTCAAGTCCTGAATTTGAATTGACAAAAAAGACCTAGATGCAGAGCATTTTAATTTAAGGAAGTAAAATTAAAATGTACACTAAAACTCGAAGAAATTCACCAATGTAATTAATGTAATTTTCAACAACAAAAGGAACATAAAAAAATAAATGCTCAAAAACACATATTCACAAATAGCTGATCAGTTATCAAGCACCTGGGTTGTGTCGGTGTCCACCTTCATTGAACTTCAAATGAGACTGGATGAGATGGTAGTCCAATTATGAGGAGTAACAATAGATCGCTTGAATCAAAATCTTTGTGAAGGTGTGCACATCCAGAGCTCCATTAAACCTGGCCTGCATTCATTTACAATGCCCTTTTTCTGAGCGGATGCCTTTGTCCTCTCACACTTTAGCCTGATAAATTCAGCTTGTCATCAAATGTTACCTTGAAACAATGCAATCGAAGTAATTGTGTCCAGAACAATGACGGTGTACACAGGAGACATCGGCATAGACATATCTTCTCCAGATGTCCTGAGCAGTTCAATGTGAACAGGACACAAAACACGGTCACTGCAGGATACAAATATCAGCAGCCATTACCGCTAATCTGATGAAGCGGGAGAAATAGCCAGATATTGCAGGAGTGCGATAAAACACTTGCTCTTCTCAATGCATCTTTGAGACAGGTTATTTCAAATGGAAGGTCATTCTCCTCACTCTTGTATTTATAATTGCAGTTTTGCTCTTGCAACAAATTAATATGTGACAGCTTAAACTTCCAACATATTAAGTTATAGCTATGTAGGCAAAGGTGTTTATGTAGCGAGTTAGCTCAAATAAATATTAATAATCAAATCATAACTTGTTATAATTGATTATGAATATTTGGATCAGTTAATAGAATTAACCTAATGTAGTAAAATTAATATTACAATCAACCCACCTGTTCGTCTCATGAACACTTAGCGTTAATTGTTTATTAATTCTAAGAAATATTCATTTCCGGGGGAGGGAAATGTCTTTCTTACTGTACAGTACTACTAAGAGCCTGTAGTCAAAATCGTCAAGTAAACTTAGTTGCAAGCAGATAATCAGAACCAAATACGTATTGTGCACAAGTTTTATGAACTAAATCACAAACATAACTAATCTAAACACACATACATACATGCATAGGTAAAATGGTGATTGACAGAATGGAACCGGAAGCAGGAAATGGAACTATGGAAAAGATCCATTTAACTATGAAAAGAACCATCAGCTTAGCATTATAAGAGCACCTCATTTTAAATGTATACTTGCATGGCCTTTGCAGTGAAACATATCGTGAAGTTCGAAGGATTTTTGATGATTCCATGAGTCTCAATCGATGAAGTTGCAATCGTTTTCTTCTCCGTTGGATGAAGAAGATATGATGAACTTGCATGGTTAGTTTGACTCTGTTCTGGTTGAAAGTTGTCTCTCTTTCTCTTTTCATGAGTACATGGTTGTGAGTCAAGGCCTGCTGCCCTGGGGCCTGCTCAGGCCACGCAGGACAGCACGGCACCCTGAACGTACCGAGAAGGACAAGAGAGGGGAGGGCTTGTGTAGATTTTAAAGCCTGGCCATTTAAAGACTGAGAAAGTTCCCACCTTTCAGGGTTGGCTCAACCAATAAGAAAGGGGGAATTTCCAAGCGGGAGATTCCTATGTTGGGAGGATTCATGACGCCATCTCAAGTGTGGTTAGACATCTGTGTGTCCATTTATACTCAGATAGATATAACAAACACACACTGCATTCTAAGAGAAGGTGATGTACACTAAAGTCTGAGTCATTAAATGAGGATTAATTTAATAGGAGACACGATACAGGTGGGGTTACATTGTCAGTTTTAAAGTCTGATTCTGTCTTCCCTGTGGTCTATGTCGTGACCACATTTTTAACAGCAATAAAACGAACTTATCTGATCGTAGTCATGGTAACCAAGAAGACCCTTCTTGCCCTTGTTGGGGGGATGGGACCACAGATCCCAGAGTGAGTTTTAAATATTATTTGTTAACTATAACAAATAATTTTGTCTGATTTGTCTGTCGTTACATTTTCAGTTTTAATTGAGGGACATGATGTGACAAAATTATATATTTGCAATGTATAATTTCGTCACGACCGTGTATTTATTGGCTTTGTAACACATGGAGCTCATTGTAAATGCTAGTGCACTCACTTCCTCTAGGAATACTGCTACCTGAATAATGATCTTCAGTCTATTGCATGTGATCCAGCTGTATTTCCCATGACTTAAGCAAGAAACCCCAGCAGCAAATATTTCAATATTAAAGGGGCTATGGCATGAGAAATCAAATTTGCCTTTATTTATTTTTTACATATAAGTGGTCTTTGTACCATTAAAACACCCTGCAAGTTTTATAGCTTAAAATGTCCTCTTCATTATGAGCACAGCAGTTATATAATAAATCAAGCTCCAAAAACGACTCGTTTTGATATTGCGGGATCTGTGACGCAAACTTTAATCGCACCATAGGCTCCGCCCACTGGCATTCAGTCACTTAATTGCTGGCATTTACCTACAAAAGCAAATTCAGCCTATTAAAATCACTGACACTGGATAAAGTGTAGAGATGTGGGTTCAGTTTCTGCCATACTCCACGCACTTGAGTCTGTCATCAACAAGACAAATGGAAGAGTGAAAGAACATTCGCTTTGTCACGTCCAGTTTAAACAGCTCATTTGAGTCTCTGTACAGACTTCAGAAGGATCCCAGCATCAGAAACAAGTGGATTTATTTTATTTTAATGGCATCCCGGAACACGTCGGATGATTATAGTATGTTAGTTCGGAGCATTTTGTTTTGCGAGGCAAGATGAAACTGTATTGGATCTGACAACAGCTGCATCACAAAAGTAAATGATTTAATAATGCTTTGTCAGTAAATGACAGTTTTATATATGGAACTGACTACATGTAGCCTACTTACTTTAGGGTTAGGGCAGGATTAGGATTTGGTTTAGGGCTAGTTGCATGTAATTATGCCTAATTTATAGTTATTACTATAGTAAATACATGTAACGTGAAACAAGGACACATTAAATGCAATAGCGAGTGGACGCTGATGATGTTTCCTATCCAGTGACGTTAGCTAATCATAACAGCGGCTGTTTAATGACAAGCCCTAAAGGAGCCGCCCCTTAAAAATTGATAATTTTCCTTGCTCTATATAAATAAATACATAAATAAAATAGATGTGTTATGTTAAAGGTGATCTAAGCGATCTCACGCGTTTTTTTAGGCCAAAACTTTGTTTTGTGTGTCACATACAGCAAACATCTCCTCACTATCCGCTACCTACCTGTCCGCTGAACACGCTGTAAAAAAAATGCGGTCTCTGTAGACACCCCAGGCTGCACAGACGGCAACAAAAACAAACTGGGCAACCCGCACCACGAAACATAACAAACAGTGTTCCAGCCAATAACCGACAAGAAGGATTTGGGGGGTTAGTGCGCGGATGATGAGGAGGAGGGAGGGTCTAGCTAGCCTCTGTTTTGTTTGACAATACTTTGAACGTCAACAAGAAGTGACGTCACCCAACATCACTTAGAGCACCTTTAACATAATTCTATGTGATCCACATGGCAAAACGCAAAGTGAACAAATGTTCAAACAGACATATAAAGTCAACACTTGGTCTCCATGTGCAAATGAGATGCTAGAGATTATTCTTGGATCTTGGATATAGGTAAAGCAAAACTCTATGCTAACCATCAACTGAGATGCTATTGTATGTAGTTCAGGAATTAACTCATGTTGGTTTGAAAAGGGAAGTAAGTAAATGCAGCAGAACTCAATTGTAATAGCTTTTGTGAGTCAGTCATCTTTTGAGTTCCTGAAAAGTCAGCATGTCATGGCTCAAGGGACTTGCTTACTTGAAACCGTGCAACAGCATCCTTTCAAATACAAAAGTCTACAAATAAAACCGTAATCATGCAAGGAAACATTTTAATTCTCAAAATTGTTGTATGAATGAAGTCACATTTCACACAAAAATTATATAGCATAAATAATTAAGCCTATTGTAAGATTTTTTTCTTTGCATTGTGACTAATGACAATTAAATACATTTTCCCCCACAAACTACCACAATGTCCAAACATTTTACATTTGAGTTTTTGTGTATTTCCTTATATTTGATTTTCATATACTGTATAAAAGTAAAATAAAACAATACAAATATATGAATTAAAACATGCAGAAATAAATGTTTAGTGTTTAAATAATATATTAAATTATTTACAAATATCGAATAACAATACAATTATATTAGATATTACAAATATTATAACGACATTGATAAATATCACAATGGAAAATGTATCAAATAAACATTGTCTTATTTATGCTATACATATTCAATTTCTTTCTCATGGACCACTGAATTTTTTTGCATTACTGCATATTCTTTATACAGTAGATGTGGATTGTGATAAGTCATGTCTACAAATGTAACCCCAGTATCAACTGGGTGAAACTGGTCTGAAACACATCGCTCTTCTCTTTTATGTTCTCGCTATAAAAAAATCATGAGCTGAACCTTGGACCATTTTTATAAGGTGTATCTTTATATAAATGATTCAGCTTATACAGCTAACACATAAAGAGCTTTCTAGTTGCTCAGAGTCTGAGAAGTAAAAATATACGCTCTCTTAAGCAGCTAACTGTCATTTAAATATCACACACTCATCAGATATGGGCACGGCCATGATGGTTATGTATCTACAGCTATAAAGATTTTATGCCATCCATTATGCATAAAGAGTTAATTTATTCATGAGGGCAAAATGTGATTGTCCTCTGCCTTTTGGATTCCTTTTCATAGCCGTCAGTGCACCCTGTGAATAGACCACTGTTTTGTGCCTGGAATATAAATAGACTGTGTGTGTGTTGATGTGTGCAAGTCTGTGTCCCCATATATTCGATAGTACGTGCCATAAATCAGTCAGGCCCCCCTTTTAACCTCTAAATTTGGCTAACAAAAACACTTATGTAAAGTGTCAAGTATATTTGTTCCAATTAATTACATTAAAGGTCTAAACTAAGACACCATTTGCTCCAAGAAAAGTAATTGTCAATGCGCAACTCTTCGGTCACAACGGGCCCCAAAAATAGCAAATAAATATATAAAAGATCTCATAAATCTTAGCAGGAGCTCTGCGGATTCATTCATGGCCATTTATACAAACAATGGAGTTGGCATTTGTTCCCATGCACTCTGCAATAAGTGCAAGCTCAGGGCATACAAAAGTCTTCTATTTTTAACACGTTTGTGCTTATTCAAACATCTTCTTAGTGACCCATATACCGCGCTATATAATGAGGATATACTGCGGGCGAGTTAAAAGGTCAAGAGTAGCGTTCTTTCGTAAACACAGGAATTATTTCCCTCACCATTATTTCCAAGAGATATAATGCAGGCGTAGCGTAAGCTTAGGTGAGAATTGACGAAAACAGAAGTGGAGATGATAGAGATAGAGCAAAACAAAACACCGGTCACGATTTAGAAGTCTAAAACAAGTTTTAAAGAAAAATGTCAGAGGATCTGCCGTTCTCGTGAAGCCAGTTGTTGCCGGAAGCCAGTGATTATAGTTTGTAAAATGTTAAATATGGATATTTTTCTTACAAAAACCAATAGTTTCGCTTCGAAGGCATTTATTAGCCCACGGATTACTTTTAAGATGGAAGGATGTATGTGCTTTTGGGAGCTTCAAAAAATCAGGCACTATTCATTGCCATTACAAAGCTGGAAAGAGCCAGGAGATTATTAAATATAACTACGATTGTGTTCGGCTGAAAGAAGAAAGTCAAATACACCTAGGATGGCTTGAGGAATAATAATTACATTTTGGAATAATTTTCATTTTTGGGTGAACTATTCCTTTAATTTCTTTATTTAAAGGGGTCATGACATGAGAAACCAAATTTGCCTTGATCTTTTGGTATATAAGAGGTCTTTGTACCATTAAAACGTCCTGCAAGTTTCATAGCTTAAGACGTCCTCCCCATTATAAACGAATCATTTATTTAATCAAGCTCTAAATACAGCTCGTTCTGGATCCATGGTAAGAAGTGACGTCACGGTACGAAGTGACGTACCAGCGTTTGCATAATGACCGCCTCCAGCGCAAGACAACTACGCTTAAAGCGCAAGACAACTACGCTCATTTCGTATCGCCGCGCGCCTCACAAGTGTTCAGTCGACGGACAGCGAGTGGGTCTGTGTACAGGGAAATTACGACGCCGCAGATGTGCTGTTCCTGGATGTGGACAAACAACATCTTTGAATACGCTGCGAAAGATCCAGACGTCAGGGAAAAATGGATGCACTTTATTTTTTGCGGACGTCTCAGTCACGACAGTGTTAGTTTAAGCGTTTGTTCTGTACATCTGAAGGATGACTGTTTTGAGACTGTTTTGATCTTTGCCAGAAAACTGTTGCTCAAAGATAAGTCCGTGCCGTCTATTCTGGGCTCAACAACGACGACGCAAACTGTAAGTAATGTATTTAAAACTTTAAACTAATTTTTAAATACGCTGAAAGATCCAGTCGTCAGGGAAAAATGGATGCACTTTATTTTTTGCGGACGTCCCAGTCACGGCAGTGTTCTATACATTTAAGGATGACTGTTTTGAGGAAAAAATCCCAATATGATGCTTGGCTTTGCCAGAAAACTGTTGCTCAAAGATAAGTCCGTGCCGACTCTTCTGGGCTCAATAACGACGACGCAAACTTCCTTTTTACCATGGCTAATATAAACACATTTGTATAAGAGAATCTTGAAAATATGTCGCCTTTCTAGTAGGCCTACATGTGATAGAAAATTAAAAATGTTGCCTTTATCAATGCTGCATCTTCAAATATGGCCTGTGCATGCATTTTTGTCCGTGGTACACCCTATCATTTCATTGGAATTAGTTAAATAATGTTAAACTGTTAGCAAATGAAGCTATTGGATAATTATGCAACAATAATCCGTTTTCAAGTGTCTCGGGTTAATTTTTTTTTATTAATTCAAAATAGTTTCACTTTCCATGTGGACACGGGCTGATCCAGTCTTCGTTGTTGTGGTGATGGTTCATTTTCCTCTGATTCTGGCTCAAACATAATAAGGTTTTATCATTGCCAGAGCCATCGCTTCGCATGCATCACCCGCTATTAAACAGTTACGCCGAATCCGCAAACGTTCTGGCTGGGGGCGTTAATATTGATGCATAGGCACTGACGTTAGCCAATCATAACAGTGGGCGTTAACACTGAACTCTTAAAGGGGAAACACCCCCAAAACAGACTGTTTGAATCAGAGGATGAGAAACAGGGTGGGAAAAGGTCATAAATCACTACATTTTAAAAGTTTTTGGTAAAAAAAACTATAGTAATACTATAATTGCACCTAAGGGAACATAATAATAAAATAAAAAAAACCATGTCATGACCCCTTTAAAAAAAAATAATAATAATAATTCCTGACCCCAAACTGGTTGTATAAATAGGGTCAAATTAGATTTCACATCAACTTTGAATTGTATTTTAGAACCAAATGAAGCACATCAACGCGTAGCGAGTACTCACAGGTGGTTGGTTTGTTGCAACTGTGTCCATGTCGAAAGTACTGCGGGTTCTCGATGACAGGAATGCGACTCATGCCGATTACGACTGCGTCAGGTCCCGCATCGAGAGAGCAAGGTGTGACGATACCATGGTTGACATGATGAAGAGGGCTTGCAGAGTCTTCCTCTCCGCTGATAACTGCCACTGGACCTGTAGAACAAGCCAAAAATAATGATAAATGTACAGTTTATACTCGAAACGTCAGCTAAACAGGATGACCAAACAACCATCAGCACAACATAAAACCGTTGGAGTGACTTTACAAGATTACGCAGACATCAAAACACTTTCATCAAGTTTACATTTATTTATTGTGAAATTGACAGTGGTTTGAAATCATATGAAATTTGCCACCTGGGGGAGAAAACCATTGAGCTGAATTGAAGAATAAGGAAACTGCCGGTAAACATACAATTTTCAAGAAGCCCACATCAAAACGTGACTTCTCAAAACAGTTTTTTGTTCACAGGCACACTCGGGGGAGCAGTTTGAACAAGGGCAACCAAGCAAATCATCAATACAGAGTGACTAAAGTACTTCAAATTCGTCTCAAATACCAATGTGAAATACCAATTGCAAAACCAGGTAACTTCCGGTTTGCCCTACAAAACCAAATCATCCCTATAGGACTCTCACCACACACGCACACACACACTAAATTCCACTTAGCTAGTCAGAATGTGTTCTGGTATTAACGATACATCTCATATAATGCAAACTGGTCAAATGAAGGTATCTTCAAAGACCCCTCAAGTCTTTGTGCCCATGTACAAAGATGTGTACTACAGATATTATTACTATCACAGTGAATTATGTACACACAAGATGCTTTTATTTGAACCTGTTAACCTGTAGGAGGACACAGCCGCACTGAAGCGTTCTTTGTTTACATTAACTAACAGATTAAAATTATAACTCTAGGTTTTTCAACCGAGTTTGTCACATCCTCTGAATTTCTCTGAAAAGGATAACATTAGAAACATATTTTTTCCAGCGAATCAATAAATCTCACCAACTCTTGTGTCAGTAGCAGTTGAAGAGACCTGAAAATGTATTTTTATTTCTCACCTTGACTGTCTCAGTGTTATGGAGCATTGCCCAGACTTGCTAGGTGTAACCCCCACAAATACAACCCTAGGTGCAAGGTGTGTGAAGTCTTGCCATAACAGCAGAGCCACAGGCAGTACACCAACTCCAGACTGAAAGTGACATGCACAAGTAACATGGCTTGTTTATTTGTATTGGGGTTTTACAAGGGCTAAAACCGTTTAAGCCTTAGTACGTGTTTGTTTTTAAAGACAACTGTCTCTATAGTATGTTTGACCACAGCAGTTTCTTATGTGCAATCTGGATAAGAGTATCTACTGAATGTCTTAAAGTCCCCCTGTGGGGAAAATCAAGTTTTTAATGTTGTTTATACGTATGTCTATGTAGTGTTTTCAATATGATTTAAGACAAACCATGTGCAAATTCATAAGTCAACACCATTGCTAAGTATTTTGTCTTTAAAACTGCAGTGATCTAAAGACAGTCTCAAAAACGTAGTTTGAAATCGCTGGTGTTTCTTACGTCACAAACTACCTCTTAACCAATCACGTCAACGTGCGGCCGAGCTTTAGCATATCGTTATGATGTATATTATAAACTATATGCCTTTCTCCACTGATGTTCTGAGTTGTTCAAAGCGTTTCTAAGGATGCTGATTGTTAGAAGGCAGCTGTCTGACTCTGAGATGGCGAACGGGAACATGTTTTTTGTAACATTACAAAACAAATTTTTAGCTGTTTGATAACATGGTCAAGCAAAAGGCTAATCATATCAATTACCGTTATGTGTCCGACGTTGTAAAGAGCGATAACATTGTGCAGCGTTTACCTCAGTAAGTTGGCCGAGCGAATCTCTGAGCTGGTGTGAGTGAGTGGAGGCGGGGCTAATTAGCAAATTCATGGAACTGCGTATATTAAATGAATCAAGGGTGTAGAGTTGGATTCAAGCTATTTTAAGGCACGAATAAATCTTTTTTCACAGGAAAAAACATTTAAATATATAATTTTGGTGATCAAAGATGAGTTTTAAGGGGTGCAATTATTGACTACAGGGGGGACTTTAAATATAAATGTACATTAATGTCAGATTGATGAAGTTTTGCAATCTTCTGCATTTCTCTGAATTAATGAAGTCTCTACTCATTTTGTGCACTAGCTCATGTGGTGACAGAACGCGTAGGTTGAAGTAAACACACCCCATGAACAGAACCACACATCTTTGTGTTTGACATTTAGGGTCCTAGCGAGAAATGTTTCTTCTTGGCTCAAAGTAAATCTGAGAGTTCGATTTTAAACATTTCACTGTAACTCTTGGTGTTCCCAGTCAAATCTCACTCTGAGGGATACAGAACACCATTATTGATGGTCCTTCTCGAAGGCTATAGAAAATGTATGACTCCTCCATTGGACCGATCATTTATTTTGTTTACGATTGTATACAAATCTTTGGGAGACAAGCAGGAGCATATTTTATTCAACAAGAATGCTAAACTTACCATGCATCATATAAGATAATTTGTCTCACAAAACATCAAGATCACATTTTGCCCTTAAAAATACTTTAAATATTTATTTATTGCATTAAGAAAGTTAAGCACATTTTAAGACCATTTAGAATTTTTGCGACATTTATTTTCATGACAATTTAGCACATTTCTACGGAGCCCCTAAGGGGACATATAATATGAGAAAAAATATGAGATGGGAGGAAAAAATAATAAGTCAATGCATTTTGTTCTCTGGCAAAATGTTTGCATTCCAAATTCCATGAGATACTTTGCATCCGCTTGCAAAACCTTTGCGTTCCCTCGCAAAAGAAAACGTGTGTATACTTGTGTAGTTGTGTACGTTTCTTGGGGGAACGCAAAATATTTGCAAGAGAATAATTTTTCTTCTTCACCATGTCCCTTTTATTATATTTATTTACCTTCAACATATTCTCATTTTATATTATATTATATATTAATGATAAAAATAATTTAGAAAGAATGGGATTAATTGTCATAAAAGTGGGAAAAAATGGAATGGAATGAATCTTTGTCATGGAAAACAAAAAATAATCATGCAAAAAATTATGTTTGTCTTGGTATAGTACAACCACATCAGTTCTCAAACACTACAAGGGTAAACAAAAATAAGTTGCATATGCAGAATGTTCTTAACTTGTTGATCAAGAACATTCTGCAACTGTATTGAAGAGACTAAAAAACAGAATCCTAGTAGACGTGACTAACTTGACAAGCAAGACCTACAACTCAACATGTGTAATTCACAATGCTACCAAGGCTCCACGTACATTAGAAAAGCTAAGCAAGCACCATACAAGCATTAGCTCAGCTTGATTCCTGGCCTACACTAGCACACAATCTCCTGAACTGAACTGCAATGAAAAAATAAAGAGCCCCTTTCATCAATCAGACTCCAACCATTTAAACAGAGGGAGGTGGGATAAAAATGGACAACGTTGCATCATCCTGGGCAGTCGGTGGTGGGCCACGATTGAACAGATGCCATTAAATATTTACCTTTCATTACGGAGTCGCAGGGAGCACACAGAAACATGTGATCATTCAGATACTGACAGTAAGACTGCTATCGATCAGGCTATGTTGCGGCCCCATGACTTCACTGATCCAACAGTGCAAAGAGAACTCTGTTCAACGAGCCATATTCAAAACACACAGTGGCAAGCCCAGATGCTGCGAAAATAGATTTGGACTGTTCAGTGTTAGCGCTGTAGTTCATACTGTACTCAAATGAGCAGACGCTACAGGCTGCATGTACCAAATGTCGCCAACAAATTGATTCTAAATGCTGCAAATGATCAGAAAAAGCTAACTATTTAAGGTTTTATAGATATCTGTTATAATTCAGTATAATTCTAGCCATTCAGTGGCGTGACATTGACTAGAAAAAAATAAAGTTTTTTTTTTTGAGGAACACATTTATGCCAAAAAGGTTCTATATAAGGAGAAATGTCTTTTAATACCCCATGTGGTGAAAAACAAGTTTTTAATGTTGTTTATATGTCTATGTGGTGTTTTTAATATGCTTTACTACAAATATGCAAATTCAACAGTCAACACCATTGCTGAGTATTTTCTCCTTAAAACTGCATTGTAAAAAGACACGGTTTGAAATCGCCAGTGTTTTTTTACGTCACAAACTACCTGGGAACCAATCACGTCGACGTGCCAGCGGGCTTTAGCATATCATTAACTATGGTCTGAAGCAGTGGAGTCTCAAGAGAAGCCAGGTTATCCCGGTATATTTTTCTGTTGATATGAACAATTGTGAACATTTAGGAATATAGCGGGTGAATTATGTATATATGATGTATATTACGATATTATGATGAACTATATGCCTTAATTCACTGACGTTCTAAGTTTTTAGAAGGCAGCTGTCTGACTCTGAGATGGCAAATGGGAACATAGTTTGTGTAACATTA
The DNA here is from genome assembly GCF_949152265.1 of Phoxinus phoxinus. Lineage (NCBI taxonomy): Eukaryota > Metazoa > Chordata > Actinopteri > Cypriniformes > Leuciscidae > Phoxinus > Phoxinus phoxinus. The sequence goes on along the minus strand of NC_136877.1, from coordinate 43,207,404 downwards.
GCAACACATTATCATATTAATAACCGCTATGTGTCCGACGTTGTAGAGAGCGATACATAAAACGCATTATCATTCTGATACATCAACTAGTAGACGTAACTGTATGAGTGAGTGGAGGCGGGACTCATTTGCATATTCATGGGAGCAAGTTACATCCAAGCTATTTCAAGGAATGATTAAAAAAAATATTTTATATATCATATATATATATATGCAATTTTGGTGATCAAAGATGAGTTTTAAGGGATAAAATGATTGACTATTTGTATCAAATTGAAAGCATACTGTACATTACATTATCTGTGCATTATATTAACTGTTCTAAAACAGTAAACCATGGCTTCACAGGGCTTATTGCTTTCATAAAATGGTTTGTCCATAAACATTTATTTGAATTAAGTCACAGTTGTATGTGTGTAGAGCAATTTACTGTACAGCGGCTTCGAACGCGGCTCAACCAATCAGAATAAAGGACTGGAACTATCCATTTTATAATGCGCAGTATGCTAGAATTGGATTCCAAACATAACCATACCTTCTGTTTATGGTTAAGACTGATAATCAATCTCAATTTATGGGTTGCATTAACTTGAGTGTGCGGTTTATTGTTGGCTACTATGGTAATCAATGTAAACTTCTATGAGAATCTGACAAATGACAGAACCTGAGCCTTTCACAAGCAATAAATGGAACCTTTTTTTTATTTTAACCAATCTCAATTAGGTTCTCCAATTAGTCAAGAACACAACCACCAGTCAATAATGTAGTCAAGAGAGCCAACAACTGATTACACAAAAGGTTTAAAGCAAATACATTATCCAATGTTAATGTTTTGGAGTACTTGCCAATGGTGGGTGAACTGTATTTTTCTAAAACTGTTTAAATATAAAAACATAAAATATCTGTATTTTGTTCCTCATATATTCATTTTGGTGAATTAATATGGAAAAACAATCGATATAAAGCTACCAATGTGATAATGCATGTTACCTTCTATATGGATAGTTTGCATGTCTCTATGTGAATCCAAATGAATTTACAGACAAATTAATGCAGAGTGCCAAGTTTGGTTCTTCACTGCATCTATGCGGCCTGGAGGAAAGGAAATCACATCAATAACCACTGACAATTCTAATCTTCCGAAGCTCCCCAGACCAAAGCGGCAACGTGGGTTCAATCACTACCCTAAGAGTCTAGGAAATACATCTGCAAAAACCGTGGCACACAGAGAGGTGAGGTACAAACAGCTAATCTTAAATATGCAGTACAGATAATCACAGAGGTAAGCCACTGTCACCTAAAATCTGGGTTACCATAATGGTTTCAATCAGGCAATGTGCTGGAGGCAAGAATGTAATTATTGTCTGATTCTCTTCAAGTCGCATATGGTTACGTAACATGTATCACATCAGCATTTCTTTTTAGCTCTCCAGTTTTAATTCTAGGTAGAATTTCACGGGTAGTCCAAGAGCTTTATTAAAGTCTAACACACACACACACACACACACACACACACACACACACACACACACACACACACACACACACACACACACACACACACACACACACACACACACACACACACACACACACACACACACACACACACACTGCATAAATCATAGTGCAGCTGTATTAATCCCATCAAAAGAACAAAGTGACAATTCTACTGGAATAAACACGCTCAAACTGAGAACAAAGAGAGAAAGTGCAAAAAAACGCTTAATTTAATAATTCAGCACTTGTTAAAAAAAGAACATTTTTGTTTTCATGTCGTGTCTGTGACCCTGTTACGGTGTCTAGAACACAGGGATTCCCCTGTCAACACTCTTTTTCCTCATCAAAGGCAAATATGACAAATATATAATTTAGATTCATGTAGCTATTTACAGTAAATTACTGGAGTTACAAATGTTTGCAGACGCTACATTATTGAATAAATGAATATAATAAAACATTTTGGCCATATGACAGAAATCTGATATTCTATTTATTGTATTTCTGTTTTGCCTGTAACTGGAGAATATTCGGTACATCCTATACTATATTCTTAAATGATCTAGTGTAATTTTTTGCATGGATTTTATTGAAAAGATCTTAGGCTCATGTAACCAGCCTCTTTTTGCAATGTTTCACGGTGTGTCTGAGGAACGTTGAGGTTCTATTGTAGTAGTTTCGTACGCTTGCACGGCAACGTACTACATAAAGTTTGTAACGCGTAAAATGCACATAACTAACGTAAATCAAGCAAGCAAGTATAGGCCACAAAGTGTTGGCGAAATAACACATTGGCGGATAATATGGAATTTTTTCCAGAAAACTTCTTGCACAAAATAAATTCAAGCACACGTTTATTTTCACAAACTTTCAAGGATTTCAAGGACCCGTGGGAACCCTGTATTATACTGTATATATAATGCCCTTCAAATGTTAGTCAGGTTTCTTTCATAACCGAGTTTACTTTTTAATTGGTACATCAAACTGTTTAGTTTAAAGCATCAAGAAAAAAAAGTGTGTTTCACAATATGACCTCTTTAAGGATAACAGTTTTATGAGAAGCAGCACTATTCTAAACAGCACTAATGACAAACTTCAATGTCATGCTTTAGTCAAAGGGAAGAGCATCTGATGCATTTAAATCATTCCTACAGTTATCAAACATTCACACTGTGTTTTCTTAATTCCTGCTCTTTCAGATGCCATATAAATACTCAATGAGGGGGCTTTGGAGCATTGAATGCTGCCTGAGGCTTATCACTGTTTGAGAGAAAGCAAACAGCTCTTGTTGGAATTTCAATAAATTCTGTCCATAACCTTTTCAGTTTCTTTCTTACATGAGGCAGAATATCCTCCAGTAACCAGTGTGCGGCTGAACGATAGGAACGTTTTTGAAGCTCCGACCCTTTTTCCTGATTTTTCGATGCTGCCCTTGAAGTAATTTAGTCATACATGAATCAAGAGAAATATCTGTATTTCTTGCTTGGATGTTTCCATCTGTGATTGCTGTACAAGTCCTCAGAAAGATGGTCTGCTAATGCCTGGGATTGACATTAGTGGGCAGCTTTTTTGTGCCACTTAAAGTTGCTATCCGTTCTGCAAACACTAACTAGTCTGATTCATCAAGCAACAAGATTCATGCTTTTTCTTTAAGTGATTTCCAGAAACCTCATGTCCCAGAGGGGGTAATTAGATTGTCACTCAGAGTGTGGACCAAATAGGACAAGTCATACATAATATAAAATTAACGAATCGCTCAAAATTTCTCTTTATTTTTATGCATCTCTGTCAGACGATGACTTGATGTCGTTACCATAACGTGACGCTACAGGTTTGCGTCTTCTTTTGGACTTGACTGACAGATGGACATTCTGACACCACTTGCTTGCTAACCACTATTCACTCTTTTGTTGTTGTTGTTGTTGTAATTATTCTGCTCTAAAAATAAAATAGGCTACAAGATGTTTAAGTCAGAACTTGCATTTTCATAACTGTGGCCACACAGTCCGTCTACAAAAAACGATCAAGAATGCGGACCATACTGTATGGCTCTCTCAGTTATTACTAATGTCGATATAATAAAAAATTCCCATATTACATATTAAACGGGTCCTATTATGCTTTTCCACTTTTTCAACTTTAGTAAGTGTGTAGTAGTGTTGCTGAAAGCTCAAAGTCCACTCCAAAGGGAGATATTTTATTTAACAGGATCCCCTTTTCAAGAACTACAACAAACGGCTCGTTTGGACTACAACACATTTTTTCCGGATCTTATGAGGTCATAATGTTCCTCATTTAAATAATCTCTGCCCAAGGTATAAAAGGCAAAAAAGGGGACGAGGCCTGGTTGAGCTGCATTAGAGAAGACAGTGTTGTCGTTATGTCAAAGAGACGCTGTTTTGTCGTCAAAACTCCTTTGTTTGAAACTTCCTAAGGCTGACGAACTTAGACAGTTCAAATTTATTTTAAACACTTTTCCTGAACATTTAAACCCAAACATTTATCTGTGCTCTGCACATTTTATGGAGAACAGCTTCTGGAAACTCTCGCTTTTGTAAGACGGATCACCGCTCCTTAGGAGAATTAACCATGGTGTAGTTATTATCTTAGTTTTTACAAATATCACAATTAAATGGTGGATAACATCGTATCTATAATGTATAAAAAAAAAAAAAAAAAACATACCACTCTGAAACATCCTGTGAAATCCGTGCTTGCAAAGTGTGCATGAAATTCGTTCTGACAAACCTCTTTTTCGTTAACATTGTCAGGGTCTGAATCGGGCTTGAATTGGTTTGAAATTGATTCCATCCTCAATATTTACACTAGAGAAGAACTCACAGTTATAGAGGGGTGGGACATTTCCCGAACACGCGCTAAGCACTGCCAATCACAATACACTGGGCCAGGTAACCAATCACAGCACATTTCGTATTTCGGAAGGAGGGGCTTCATCGAAATTGGTCTGTTTGAGTCAGACTGGGAGAGAGGTGCTGTAATAATGTAAACTATTTGAAAAAGTATGTGTTTTTTTAACAATCAAGCATGAAAATACTCCTAAAACAAAAATCAAGACTCCATAAAATGGCATAATAGGACCCCTAACAAATATTACATAATTCATTGATGAGCTGTTTGTCATGTATATTCTCGGCACGTCGCTGGTCACATTTAACTTTTCCTTCTTGTTAGAATTTGCTTTGGTAGAGGCCAAAGGAAGAAAAAAAACTGACACTAAGAATATTCCTTTTGTTTGATCAACATAAGAGGAAGATGAGAGCTTTAAGTTCTCAAGCACACAGTGTGTGCTGACATTTTTCAAAAGCAAATTGTGATCTTTAAAAAAGCAACTTCCTCCCACATCTGGGATTAAAACGATTATAGACTATTTTCGGAGTGTGTGATTCTAAGAGCGCAGTGATTTCTGTGCTGTTTAACAAACACTGGAGCGCTGGAAATAAGACTGATTTGCATTCGCCCACTCATCTACAGTGAACATGACGCATTCTCTGAGGGATGACGCTGGTACTCAGAACATGGCAGACGGTGTTTTTGAGATGTACAGTCAAAGGCTACAAGTGTTTCTCCAGCAGATCAACTGGATGAATGACTGTGTATTTGACTAATGTCTGGGATACGTGACTCTTCGCATGTCTTCAACAGAGAACCTAAATATGATGGGGAAAAAAATAGGTTTGGGAGTTGCCAAGGATCCCCCAATGCAATATTATCACAATCCGCCATAAATTGCGCAAATGATCGTTTCTGCCAGGACAGCAATTTAACCCTGATGACCAAAAAATGACAGCTTTATTTTCATTTAGCAGATGCTTTTATCCAAAGCAACCTACCGTACGTTTACTACAGGAACAATCCGCTTTGAGCAACTGGGGTTAAGTGCTTTACTCAAAGGCACAATGGTGATACTTTATGGCTCTTATCTTCTAGGGCTCAAACTAGCAACCTTCTTGCCTTCAGCCACCATGAAATAATCTACAATGAAAGCAATACATTCCGAATTGGAATTTAGAGTATTGCTGATAAAGTTCCAATATAATTCACTTTCTTTAATGAAATAAACACAACACGTCCTCATGAAGGTGACCCGTTTGGTCAGGTGGCCTTAACTCAATGAACTCCTATTCCAAGAAGAGCCACCATGCACTTCATTTTTTAGGTTTAAACCGGGTGCACACTGGGGGATTTTTTTTTTTTTTAACTGTCCTTTACATTTATTGCTTCTCAGAATGTACAAGATTCAGCACAAAGGCAATTAATCAGCCGTTGGTGAGCATGCCACACTATGTGACCTGCAAATTTAGTCTCAGAAGAGAAAATCGTGGCAAGAATCATACAGTGTGCACCCGGCTTTAAGCTAATAGGCATGCCTTGCTCTGTTGAGGTTGCCTAATCTGGGAAATTACTTTTACAATTGTTGCTAATTATCATGCTCAATGAGTAAAAATTGGCTGCATTTGTTCCCACTAGAGCAGAAAAGCAGCACTAAGACAGATTAAGTTAGAAAAGCTGTGACATGAGAACAGAAGTCTTTTAGAAGCGAACACTCATCTAAACTTCGGCCTTTTGGGTGCTGACTAATTGCAGTCATTAATTTCGAAACCCCTAAGATGCCACACATTATTGTTATCTTTTTCTTGTTTTGTCATTATCAAGACTTAATTTTCTCTATAGCTCTCTACAGTGTAAAAAATTACTTTGTAAATAAAACAAAGATTATTGGAGTAGGTTTTACAAGAAAATACTATTTCAGCATTTCTACTTAAAAATTCTATGTTTAATTCATTTCAATCATGAAATATACAAGACATTTTTGAGTGATTTTGTTTCTTTCTTACAGTGTAAAGTACAAAAGTTGTTTTCTCAATCTCATTTTTTGCTCTTGGTCTTGAGGTACAAAAATGTATTTTCTATTCTATTCCATTTCTAAATACAATACTTATACCACCTTTCAAATTTTGGGATTGGAAAAATCATAAAAAAAATTCAAAAGACTCTTACACCGTGTCCTATCCAGACGCGATGCAATAAGATCCAGCGACAAATCATTTGTCTCTCCACACTAGATGCGATGCGACTGCGAGATGCGTACAAATCAATCAAAACCCACAGCCAATCAGAACAGCGTGTGGGTGGGCTCTCGCGGCAAGTGCACAGCACCAAAGAGTAATCTTGACAGCAATAGCAAGAAAATGGATAAGTAGGCTACCTAGTCAAATTCACAAATATTACACCATTTAAAAACTATTCAAATACATACTGAGTTACTAAAACAATCTTTGTCAAATAATACATTTGTTTCTTTACAGTGTGAACGTTCTTGTTTCCATTTGTTTAATTTCAAGATCTGAGGTGAATTATCCATTGTTGCTTTTACAGCTACAAAGCTGGAGCACTCAATGATATTCAAAGTCACATTACACGCTTTTAACATTAAATAAAGCACATAAACAGTACCTGAGATTATCGTTGCCACACTTTTTGTTTGTTAGCACAAACAAAGGCTGCAGTTATTTGATCAAAAATAGAGTAAAAACAGAAATAATGTGAAATATTATTACAATTTAAAATAATTGTTTTCTATTTTAATACGTATACAAATTAAATTTATTCCTGAGATGCAAAGCTGAATTTTCAGCATCATTATTCCAGTCTTCAGTGTCACATGATCCTTTAGAAATCATTCTAATATGGTACTCAAGAATCAATGATATTAAAAATGTCTCTCACTTTTAACAATTTATGCTATTTTAATAAATTTATGCTAAGTAAAAGTGTCAGTTTATTTTAAAATCACTGTCTGACACTTAAGAACGTGGCTACAATTGCATCATACACACTAGTGATTCTGAACGTCGTGGACAATTTCATTTCCAGCAAACTGAGTCTGCATGCTTATAAAAATTAGTTTGACAGCTGCTAATTACATGTTTTGTGCCTGAACCCCCCCCCCCCCAATAAGTAATATTTCAGTGCAAAAAAGTCAAAAATTTACATTTAAGTTGCATTGTATTATATAATTACACTGCTTGTAAAATGAAACATTGTAATCATATTCCTTTGATCTAATTTTCTGTTATTAAGTCTGCCTGAACCACATAACATACAGGCTCCATTCAAACTTATAATTATTAAAAAATTATAATGTCTTATCTATATTTAATTACTTCAAGTTGCATACTTTTTAAGAAAGTAAAGAAGAAAGTTAGAAAATCTCCCAATGACTTACATTGATAGAATATTAAGTATTTAAAATATAATATATCTTTTTTTATATAATATCTGCATTCTGAATTGCAGTTGGTCTTATTTCAGTCATCTTTTTTCTATATAGAAATCTGATTCCTTTAAGAAATGCAAATCGAACTCACATTTTACATATAAAAATAATAAACTAGGCTTAAGATGTGTAAACTAACACAGACTCTGTGATTCTGCACTGTGACGGTTCACACTGTTGTTATAAGCATTGTGGAGCCTCTATTAAATTAAGTGACCTATCAGTGGACGCAGATCACTGGTGAGGGGGAAACACAGTCTTGATTCGGTGTGGAAAAGAAATGATTTCTCCATCCCTACGGCCCTCTTCACTATCACGTCCCCCTCTCCTGTGACAACAACCGTGACAACACACCATGACGATCACAGAAATTGCCTATTATAGATGACAGTTCCGCTAAAGTTAATGCACAAAATGCCCCCATGTTTTCAAAACCGTATTGCAGGTCAGACAGAGACTCTTTGGAAGAATAGGATATAGAGTGTAGATAATCAGGATAAATGCATACATATATATTTCATATATATTTCAAATAAATGCTGTTCTTTTTTAACTTTCAATTCATCAAAGATGTATCTCCGTTTCCTCAAAGGTTTCCTCAACATTGATAACATTAAGAAATGTTTCTTGAGCACCAAATTAGAATGATTTCTGAAGGCACTTAACACACTTATTAAACCATCCTATCAAATAATTAAAAGCACACAACCGGCATTTGGAAGCCCACTTTATCTGATCAACCACTGTGGAATTTTTGCAACACGTCTCCACAATTTATTCAGGGGCTATTTTAGAGTCTTTTCTCATTTATAATAAATATAATTTTGCAGCCCACTTTCGATTGCATTACACCTTGCAGTCAATAACCTCTCACTGTATCAAATATAGCGAGGTGATTGTGATGAAAGTTGTTTCATAGGAAGAATAAGTTATAATATTAATCTTTTAAAATGACATAATAACTAGAAATACTGATCTCATTCTGGAGCATTTGCTCTAATCTAATCCAAAATTTCTCTTCCGGGCCAAGTTTTAGCTGAATATTTCACCTCACCTATGATCTAGAAACACAACCCTAAAATAATCGTAATATGTCTGTAATTAGAATTCTGTCCTTGGACTAAATGGACTGACTGTTCTACAACAATTACATCTCACCAGTTCATAATTAACGGCAAACTGTTTTTTTTTTTGTATAATCTACATGTTCTCACCCCAATTATTATCAAAGCACGTCCAGACCGCGTCAGCTTCTATCATGTTAAATGGTGTTACGACAGAAGGGACTGAGCCATTTCACTGGCATGGAATTGATTTAGTGCATTGCCTTTAGGGGACCGATAATGACCCTTCATCTATGCATGACACACACCTTCATCTCCATTTCATACAGCCTTAAGAGGGAGAGAATGGGCGTTTATCAATGTCCCCTATTCCCTATATAATAGAGTTGAGATGGGCAGTGTCTGTCTGGTGAACAGCATTGAGAGGCTAAGTGTTTTTACTATGTAGTACTTATGTTTGGAAAAGAGGTTCTTTACAGCAGCTCAATCACAGAGAGAAGCATATCCACAGGTTACTACAAACACAGACCATATTACAAAAAAAAAAGATTTTTAGCAGGGTTATGTGTAATTCATAACTGAATTGAGAATGCCATTTAAACTCCTGACTTTGGATGGATGGATGGATGGATGGATGGATGGACGGACGGACGGACGGACGGACGGACGGACGGACGGACGGACGGACAGACAGACAGACGGACGGATGGACAGACAGACAGATGACTAGACTGATAGATTGATGGATGGATACAGACAGACGGATAGAAAGACATATGGATAGACTGATAGATGGATTGATAGACAGACAGATGAATAGACTGATAGATGGATTGATAGACAGACAGATGAATAGACTGATAGATGGATAAACTGATTGATGGATTGACGTATGGATACAGAAGGACAGATAGAAAGACATATGGATAAACTGATTGATGGATGGACAGCCATTAGTGGAAGAACACTTCATTACCCATAATGCATCACCTGTGTTGCATTTCTTTGGATAACAATTCAGTTAATTCTTCTTCCTGTTGTTTAACCCTAGCCCAATTCAGATTCCAGTTCAACTTCCTATGTATTGTGGCAATTCCATTCAAATTCCATATTCTGAACTGAAATTAGACAATTATTCAATTCTGAATTTTGCTCAACCCTGAAATGACAATTTTCTGGAAAACATGTGAGTGTCTATGCAGAACTCAGCTCACATCCATGATGCCTATGGGATGTTTTGGCTGGTTGCGTATTATCCAATTTCAAATGCTGTTCTCTATATACAGTACAGTATGGCTCAAATCCCTCTTTCAATGCAAGTCTGTGGGGTTTTTTACCTGTTCTATAGTCCGCTATGGAAAATTAAAAAAGGAATAACACATTTTTTCTCACTAAGCCACACAATTTGAGGTATCATTCATGTCTTGTCTGTAGTTCAAACGGTGCAGAATCAGTAATGTGTCAAAGTTTAATATTTAGGGTTTCAGGTTTGTTCAAATGCCTTAGCAAACACCATTTACAATACCAAATACTGCTATAGTCAGGCATAATGGGTTCATATTGGCATTGTATGAGCTAGGGAGCACTTAAGCAACAAATGAACCTGAAACAATGATAAAATACGAGATGAGCAAGGATTTTTTTGGAACAGAGGTGTTTTCCATCTCAAGAGGGGTATGTGTTCATTTTTATGACCAAAATGATGTGATTACAGATACTCGTTTGGTCGCTGGTAGGGCAGAAATGTGGTTGAAAAAAGCACAGTGTATTACTTCAATGGGGAAAGTATCCTTTTAAACCCCAATCATAATGGAGTGAAGTGCTTTTCAGAATTGAAAAATGGAGCTGAATGACCCTGTTTCACTTTCAAGGATGGGTAAAAAAAAAAAGGGCAGCTGTTCCTTGGTGTGGTTTTGACATTAGAAAATGGTTATTGTTCCATATCAGCGACAGCTTCAAAGTGTGTTTTGTGTAGCCGTCTGTCAAAGAAACTGCATGTCAGGGTTGTTTCAGACATGTTTGTGGGTGTCTTCACATGTGAGCTGTTGTTCTACGTGTGGCTCCATTGACTGCTTCATTCGCTGGGGCAAGGTGAGTCAGTCAGGCGTGAAATCTTTGGGTTTGATGATGTGTGCTAAACAGCCCTTGGCTTAGTGCGGTAATGTAGCCGAGGAAGGTTTAAGCCCTTGTGACAGCGATGATAAGATCTTAATAGGCAGGTGAGCTATCAGGGCAAAGAGCGTGGAGGGGAAGCAAAGGGGAGGGGGTTTTTTTGCGGTGAAGCTAAAATAAACCCTGTCACATGCAGTTAGTGATGTTAAGATCATGCGTCATCATAACTCAGTCTTCCTCCCCGATATCGGGCAATATAAAGCATATCTCATGCCATTTCAGATGTCTGATGGTGACATTAAGATGTGACCAAGCACTATAATTAGTTTGCGGTTAGTACGATTTTTGTAAAATAAAGTATTAGTTTTATTCACCAAGGATGATAATGATCCTGAAAGTTCAGCTTTGCATCACAGGAATATGAAAAGTTATCCTCAATTATTACTGAATGACTGTTTTTACCTTTTTTTTAAATCAAATAATAAATTCTGCCTTTTCATGTGCATAATATATTTTGTTATACTTTACAATGAGGTTGCATGTGTACATTTGTACAATGTAGGATGAACACATCCCTGGCATCAAAGCTATTTGGTTTGCAGTGTTGCAGGAAAGTGAAAGTATATTTTAACTTTTAAATGTATTATTATTTGTTATTTGGGATGTATTATTTATTAAAAACAGAAGCCCTACAGCGCAGCATCATATCCTGATGAATCCGGATTATTCTTAATGCAGTATTACCATAATACCCGTCCAAAACATCTACATATAAGCACTTTCTGCACAAACTCACTCTCTGCAAATGTATCCTTACACTCTTTAAAAATGCACACTAGCATTAGATCACACGCAGCAATGCAGCATTTTTATGCAGAATCTAAAAGGGTCATGACATAAATGTGTTATAATATTGTAATATGTTCCTTAAGAATTACTTATAATACAAAAACAGCTATATATTCACAAAAAAGATTATTTATTAGTGCTGTCAAATCGATTAATTGCAATTAATCACATCTAACAAGTTTTTGATAATATAATATATGTGTGTATATATTATTATATTTATATATTATATGTGTGTGTGTGTGTGTGTGTGTGCGTGTGTCTGTGTGTGTGTGTGTGTATATATACTATATATACACATACATACACACACACACACACATATACATATAAATATATATATGTTTTTTCTTTAATTAATCGCGATTAATAAAACCTAACATTCAAGTTTTTAACATATATTTATATTGTAATAGTTTCAAATTTAATCGTTTTTGTTTAATTTACATTTTTATGAATGAAGGTGAGTACCAATGCTGCTACTGATGTCTCTATGAAATATATATATATATATATATAGGCATTCCATATAGGCATGAAGCATGAAAGCTATAATAAAAATTCTAATTTATGGATCAATATTTCTGAATAAAAACAACCTTGTGTTAGTGAATGAGACCCGATGCATCTGCAATGTCACTTCTATATCATGGAGGGATGAAGCAAGCTGATTATATTACAGATCTGAGGATGGACAGAATGTCTGATTATAATTCAGATAAAACAATGACCAGTAAAGACACAAGCCTGAAGCTCTCTTTTTAAAAAAATCATGTCCCGAGACAGGAAATTAATGCATTATATGGAACTCAATTCAATAAAACATCTTACATATCCCCAGCGGAAATGTTGTAAAAAGAAATGCTTGAAAACAACATTTCCTGTGTACTTTCTTCTTGGTAATGGAAATCAATTATTTTCTTATTGGCATTTTGATTGATAGAGGACAGGAACTGATTAACAGAAGTTTCCCTCCACAGAACCAGGAAATTGTTCAAGACCAAAGCTTCCTTTTTAAATGTATGAACATAAAAAAAAAACAATTAGACAAGATGTTATCAAGCTGCTCCTTACACTGAAAAACTGCAGGCATTAAGGTTATTTCAATAGTAGTTGTTTAATACAAGGACGTGAGAATCATTTACAGGCCGTGGTTGTATCACTGTGGTTCGACAAACTTAAAGAAAAATAAGAAATTTAACTAAATTTAGCTTCTTTTTGAGCACTGCTAAGTGCAATAGGGACAATATCTTAAAAATTATCATTATAATGGCAGCAACAGGCAGGCTAAGCATTAATGGTTCGCTTTCTTGCCATAATGTTGGAATGCGGTAATGTTTTAGAAATTACAAATACCCTAAAATAACTCTTCTCCTCGTAAAACGTCTGCCATCTGAATGCATAAGGGCAATTTTTCATCCATGTCCATCACCTTAAACTTAAAGGGATAGTTCACCCAAAATAAAAAATTCTGTCATTAATTACTGACCCTCATGTCGTTCCAAACCCGTAAGACTTTCTTTCATCTTCGGGACACAAATGAAGATATTTTTTATGAAATCTGAGAGCTTTCTGTCCCTACTACTTTGACACTTCAGAAAGTGTATAAAGAGATCGTAAAACTAATCCATATGATTTGAGTTTTTTTTTTTTTTTTTTTTAGATACCATCACTTTATATGATGAACAGATTGAAGTTAGGCTTTTCTTCACATACAAACATTCATCAACTCAGACATCAGTTGTGGTAAACGGAGGCTCAAGCATGTTTCCTTGATGTGCGAGAACCAATTCATTCTCGTGTTACGCTGCACGTTTGAGCTTCTGTAAGAACCAATGAGGTTTGTTCTTTAATGTATTACTATCCCTTTAAGAGATAATTACTATCTGAATACTCCATTATTTTATGGCAAACTAATGTAAGAACACTAGAGAGAATAAACAATTCTCAAGAAGGATACAGGAATAACTTGATAATGGTCTTAAATTAGGAATCCGCAAAAATTATACCTCTCTTGAATTTTACCACTCCACAAACTTGCAATTTCAACCAAACACGGAACTGAAGACAGCCAGATTATAAAGCTTTACCAATTGCAGAAGTGCCCTGAAAGGCCAGCGAAATCAATCGGACGTTGTGCAGCACAACATCCATTTATGATCTGATGATTTCATAGCAATCTAAAGGTCCAAACACAGAAAGCAAGGAAAACACACACACACACATACACAGACACAAAATCTGATTTTACTGCCTGCTCCAAAATAGTCTGTGATCAAACTCCAACTGCAAAAAAAGCCTCCAGAATGATTGAGTGAGGCAAAAATCCAATACAGCTCAATCTGAGGTAATGGCTGCCTAAGACCTCCAGCTGATTTGAAGAGAAAAACAGTACAAGTGGTGTATTGTGGGAAGGCCAACGCTCTGAAAAGGGCTTGTATTGACGTCACGCTTTAAGTGTCAATCCTTTTATGCCTCTTCAACCTTGCCAATGAGCATGAGACAAAATGAGCCGTTCCTCTCGAGTTGAACGGAGCTCCTATTCTTTGTCTCTCACAGGACTGTCACAAAAAAAAAGAGATTTTCCTGTTATACATATATGAGAGAAGAGCAGGGAGTCTTGGGTCAAGAGGGTTATGCATAGACCAATGTGTTTTTATTGTTTTAGGGGCACAATCTTTAAAAAGCGAGGATGGATATGAGGTCTGCAATGGGGATGGGAAACATAAAATCAATTTCTGTCATTTGTTTCCTCTTTGACATATTGCCTCAGACACACAGTCATTATTCGACATTTCGAAGGCAGAGTGAAGTGAGGTCAATGCTGGGAGAAGAATATAACTGCGATGGTATAGTTGGATATAATATAATATAACTCCAATATAATTTCCATTATTTTGATGGCAAAACATGATTGAAATGTTGTCACATGTATCTATGTAAATAATAACAGGAATTGTATTTTTGGTTGAACTACAGTCATCCATTTAAGTTAAGATTCATAATTTGAATTATATAAATCATCAAAAAAAACACCATTGGCATCAATGCAAAATCAGCTTTACACAATGTACGACTTTAGTTACAAAGAAAGGTGCCTTTCATTTGTTATCACATCATCATATGTCTTTTTTTGTTTTGTTTATGGTACTTCCCTCCCCTACAACAAACTCTGAAAACACTCGAACCACAGTGATATAAACTAGAACATTAGCAGAGGAAGCTGGGCTAACCAAAGAAAGACTCACAGGCATTTCCGCCAACTGCCTCCCCAAGGTCTGAGACTGGAGGATGCATTCAACTCAAATTCTATTCACATAAACCCACACAGCACAAAACAAACCCTATCTGACTCACGATGTGCCAGACCACTGTTTAAAAGCAGGCGCTAAACATAGCCCAAAACCAAAGCCGAGAACTATTATGTTACCGAGGTGATTGACAACTGAAAGACTGAGGAAATCTTTTGTGTTGCTTCGAGAAGGGGTGATTTTCTTTTTCTTTTGCCACTGGGAATAAAAGTCAACATGAAATCAAAATGGACCCTTTTTACTTGAAGACACATTAAGACACAAATGTTTGTCTTTGTAATATTTTACCCAAATGTAATAGCTTGCTCTAAACGGACTTTCCTTTTCATCCGTCTTCACCTCTTACTTTTCAATCAGTCCCATCCTAGCTCCTGACGTATATAGAGACTACTTTTTATGATCTAATCAATTACCTATGGATAAAATGTCTAGACAAAAATCTATTGTAAATATCCATCAAAATATGTTGCCTTCAAGAAGCATTTCAACATGGAGAAAATCTACCAGAATAATCTATTCATACCTTTTATCCCAAATTTGTTACGTCGACTATATTTGTTGATGAGGACGAAAATCACAACGAGGAAGACGCAACCAAAGCCAGCCAGACCAACAGCAATCGACATCTACAGGGAAAAAAGCAATAAAGCAGTCAATGACACAGCAGTCAATGCAGAAAAGCACAATCGAAATTATAGGAGAACAGAAAGGACATCTTACTCCGAATGAATCTTCTTCAGGTCTCTTAGCCTCATCTTCAGGTGTTGGAGCTACAGGAAATAGAAATCACATTGCACAATTGAGGAGGCCAAAAAAATGCTTTCATTCTTGTAGAGCATTATTAAATAAACTAAAACTATGAAAATTGTTTTCATTCATTGAAATAAAGCTGAATTTAAATATAATATTGCATGAAAATTTGAAGTATTGTCTTTTCAACTGAAATAAAACAATTTTAAGTTGTACTACAAAAAAAAAAAAAAAAAAAGCTAAATAGAAATATTAAGCTAAAAAATAGCCCATATCAAAATCAATAAAATCAATCACTAATTACTCAAATAAAATAATTAAAAAAAAAAGCTAATTCTAAATATTAGTAAATACTATAATATTAAATAAATTATATGAAAATAACACTAATGCAGAGGAGAGTGTGGCTAGTTGTCACACTTTTTTTGAATATTTCTCAGTTTACTTTTGAAATGTGGTCTGAAAATCAAACCAATTAATCTTATAATTAATAAATTGTTTATAAAATGTTTATACTGTATATAAAAAGTACTCTTGTTTTGATGTATCCCAGTGTGATTCACAGCTTCGTAATATCCCAATTTAAAGAAATAAATCTAATTTAATTAGACTTAGCAATTAGACAATTTCCCTCTATTACAACTATTCCCCTCCCCCTATATATTGAATACTTTCTGCTCCTTATTTTCATGTCACTTCTTGGCTACATTTATGATGCTGCCTGAAAGCCACATTGTTTGGTAAGAGAGGGTTTTGTCTCAACCTGTGTGGCTTGTTCACAAGTGTCAGAGAGGAATTGCCATTTAATTGAGTCGTAATGGCCGAGGTGCAGCAGGGCTCACATCATACACCCAAAGCACGAGCCGTCCTCCAACTCAAAAACAATTATACCATCCTGGTCTCTTAATGCATAGAGCTTGTATACGTGTCCAATACACGCTGCAATTCATGAGGGCTATTCTTCCGTTTATCTCAGTGAACTGTCATTAGGGGTGTCCTCTTTTACAGACACCAGACAATAAGGAAGACTTCAAGTATGGGATGATACACAGTTACTACGTAATACGTTCTTGTTTGATAAGTTCTGTGTTTTTGGTGCACTTGAGAAGACCTAGCATATGAGATAACTCTTGAAAAAATATCTTATCTTATCAATTCCTTCAATGCTGTATTTAAGATCATAGTGTATCTGAAACAAAATATTTATTATGTTTTGACGAAGCCAGAACAAGGACAAAATATTTAGTTGTCTGTTTATATGTATTATGTCAAAAAGAGAGACACTTACTGTACTCAATTATTCCTAAAAGAACAGCAAGAGGAGAAAAAATAGAAAAAAAGAAAGAAAATGTTGTAAATGCATACAAATGGTCCATATATATATATATATATATATATATATATATATATATATATATATAATTTTCAGCATCATTACTCCAGTCTTCAGTGTCACATGGTCCTTCAGAAATCATTCTAATTTGCTGATTTGGTGCTCAAGTAACACTTATTATTATTATTTCTTCAGTTGTGCTACTTAACATTTTTGTGGTAATGGTGATACATTTTTCAGGATTCTTTGACTAATAAGCCCCTTTCACACATTGATCCTGGGCAATTGCCGCGAAATTGCCAGAGTGCCTCCTGTGTGAACGCAAACACGTCCCGGGATTAATGCCGGCATCGATCCCGGGTTGGGGACCTAGTAACATTGCCGGGATCAGTCCCGGAACGCGCCCTGTGTGAACAAAAGCCAGGATCAATGCTGTAAGGGGTGTGTCGTAGTGATGACGCACGTGCCAACGCGCGACTCTAGAAAGTTTGTGTTCGTCATCAACAAAGAAAGAACGAAAAAAAATGTCTGCAAACTGGAACGAAGCAGAGACCAGGAGCTCCTTACTATCTGCGTTGAAGCTGAGATCATTC
Organism: Phoxinus phoxinus; assembly: GCF_949152265.1. Classification (NCBI taxonomy): domain Eukaryota; kingdom Metazoa; phylum Chordata; class Actinopteri; order Cypriniformes; family Leuciscidae; genus Phoxinus; species Phoxinus phoxinus. The sequence goes on along the minus strand of NC_136877.1, from coordinate 43,189,594 downwards.
GCCAGCTTTGTGGAACGGCACGCTATGCGTATAGTGTACGTGTTTTCGATGCGTACGTTACACGTCTCATCCTGACGTCACGTGTCTTTACGGGATCTTACCGGGATGTGTGTGAACGCACTCACAGATCCCGGAAAATCACTGGCAGTGTGAATGAACCAAAATCAAATGATCCCGGGACAAATCCCAGGTCATATTATCCGTGTATTTTCCAGAATCTCTGTGTGAAAGGGGCTATAGAAAGTTCAAGGAACAGCATTTATTACATTTATTTGTTACATTTATTAAAGGATTTTATATATAGGACATATTTTTACTTTATTATTTGGATGAAATAAATGCAGCCTTGGTGAGCATAAGAGACTTCTTTTAAAAAACAAACTTTTGACAGGTACTGTATACACATATCAGGGTGTATCAGAATAAAATTAATAAATATCAGAGCAAATTCATACCTTGGGATAAATGATAGATTACATTGTGCAGACTTACCGTCATCTTCAATGAACGGTGGCTCAAGGAAATAGCCGTGGACAGTTTTGGTAACTGACCCAAGGGAGTTAGTGGCTACTAGGGTGTAGTATCCATTGTCGTAATGCGTTGGGTTCTCAAAAGTCAAGCAGCCTTCCAAGTAATCTTGGTAGTACTCCATCTCCATGCGGATATACTCGCTCTGCTGGATCTCACGATCCTTGTGGAACCAGCGTAGTGAGGGATGGGGAAAGCCCCTCACGGTGAACTCGATGCAGGTGTGATGCCGCCGTTCCGGCTCGTCCAGCTTCAGGATTACTGGCGGAACTGATATGAGAAAAGAAAAAAGGAGGGTTCATAAGAAGACTGAGGCTTTATGGAACAGATACTGTACAGGACAGAGTCGGTGAAATACAGATTTCCCACCTGTGGTAATCTGCTTTCAGGCAAAGGGAAGAACACTACAAACAAGGCATCCAATCTACTATCAAATGCACATAATTGTTCATTTTCTGTTTTGCCTTTTATTAGGTAAGATGCAGCATGTGAATTATGTATTGACAATAATAAGAAATCTATAATTGATGAGGATGATAATAATAAGAAATGTTTCTTGAGCTGAAAATCATCATGTTAGAATGATTTCTGAAGGATCATGTGACACTGAAGACTGGAGTAATGATGCTAAAAATTCAGCTTTGTCATCACAGGAATACATTTGTTTTATATAATCAAATAGAAAACAATTATACATTATATAAATAACTATAATTACATATATAATTATATAAATAAATGTACATATTTATATGCTTTTTATCCTCCAACTTCAACACTGCGTTGAGATGCCATTTATAGACATGAACAGAGACCAGATCTCTTTCCACAATGACTCTTATATCTCTGGCATCATCACTACGGCACCAAACCGATCTAATTTCATTACCAGTAGAATGACAGTGTGGACAGATAGTCCTAAATGTGTTGTAAGCATGTGCATTACGGACAAATTGATTGTAATTTGAACCACTATATGTTGCTGACACCAAACAGCACTGGTTCTCATTTGTCAGGTGACAGATCTTGACATGCTGACTGCAAATTAGATTTGAGGGGAAGACAGGACAATTATCAGTGAAAGCAACTTTATAATTGCGGTTTGTTCACCACACAAAGCGACCAAATGACTTCAGATGAATACATTACAACTTGTAAGATGCCTGTGTGTATAAATCTCTACTTACTTTCCTTGTATGGAAAACAGAAGCTCAGATATTCTGCCTAACATCTTATTTTACGTTTCACAGTCACAAAATAAATAATAAAGGCAACATGAGAGTGACTACAACAGACGTGAGTGAGTAAATCATAAAAAGTCTACTACTTTAATGTTAGTTTCCATTCCTTTAATATAAGAGACCCAAAGAAAGACTTTTTTTTTTAACAATGGAGTTGCTGTCAAGTAAAAAGCAGAACCGGTAAAACTTGGCCCACTGTTATGTTTATAAATTGGGTTTTCAATGAAAAATGGACAGAGCATAAATTGACAGAGGGACATCTCGTAATCTTGCTGTCACAGACTGTATATTATTGTACACTATTCAAAGGTAAACCGCATGCAAATGTCTTGTCCGACAGCGCGCGTTTGTTTGTCATTCAAATGGGAACGCATCATTATTGTCAGCTGCCTTCTCTTGCTGAAGTGATTTGTGCTTGGCTGAATGATGAGACTAGACGAGAGATAGATCCCTCCTGTAGAGCGGCTCGGCACACATCCCGCCTAAACAGATGACATGTGTTTTAGAATCAGCATGCAGCAGCACCCTTGCTCTCGGCCTGTCTGCTCTGACTACTGCATGAGGCCTGTCATTTAGGGAGTCCTGCTGCAATCCCAACAGGAGAGAGAGAGAGAACGGGAGGGATGTGCATCCCATATGTGCATCTCATATTCCAAAGCTTTTGATCGTAATGCGAAAATTCAACTGGTGCATTTTTCGCCTTTTGGCTTTGACACTGCACCTAATTGACCCTTCGCAGGGAGCTTGATTGACGGGTGATCTGACCAATCATACTTCACCATCGCCATTTTGTCGGACAAAGCAGTCAGGAGAGTTAGTAGATTAAAATGGGAGGATTTGAACTTGAGAAAAGGAGTGTACTGGCGCCTTTCCGCGGTTAAAACAACATTCCTTCTTATGTTCATTCATGTTTATTTGATGCTATAAATTAACTAAAGGAAGAGATGGTCAGTTCACGAGCAGCTTTAACTGATGCTCTACAGAGATCTGTCAGACACATTAAAGAGCCACAAAACGGTATTTATTGTTTAAATTTATTTTAAAAAATGACCAAATTTGAAATGTGAGACTTTGTTTAATATGTTTAATATCAAAAGTAACCGAAAAGTAACTTGGTCTGTCCTATCTGTCAGCGCGTTGTTAGTCTCCTCTCTGTTCCGCGATGTATTTCTCACTGCGTGAGAACATGGTGTGGCATGAGAGCGGCGTAGCTTGTCGGGCATAGCGACAGTAACTAAGGGGGGTCAATTGCGATTTCTTAATAAACATATATATATACTTCAATTTTTGATCGTGAGATTAACGCCTAGCAAACTTTGTAGTAAAACTTTGTGCAACAACTAATAACGTTATTAAAACTACAACACCATACCGGATCTAGCTAGACCAGAAACAAAACAACAGGCACGCCGCACACACTTGTTTGGGCTTGCGAACTGGCCAAATAGTGGACGAGAAGCGCAGCGCCGAGCCGCGTCTAGGACAACTCGTATCGCACATCGGACGCGCACTTTCTCAGTTTATGGCCAGCAATAAAAACGCCGAATGGCGCCGCCTGTGTGTGTTCACTCATAGAGAATAATGTGTTCGAATTTTAAATACGAGGCGCAGTGCTTCTCGTCCGGTGTGCGACCCCCTTTAACGTTACGTTTTGAGTGGATGAATGATGAGCACGAGATGCCGAAATGGATGCCAATAAGATTCTGAACGGAAAGTTTACTTTTAAAAAGTTGCCAAATGGTTCAATTGACCAGACCAAAGTGATCTGTGTGTTTTGTCGTTGCTTTTGAACTGAGCTATCATCGCAGCACGTCCAGTCTGAAATACCACTTGATGGCCAAGCACACACACAGCGGATGCGATCTCCGCACACTCGTCAATATCAGTAACGTTACCTCGTCAGTATTTCTTTCACCCTTTTATTGATGGACAGTGTTACAGTACATTGTGTGAGAGGTTATATTATTTGCTCCAAGTGAGAATGTTAGAGTGAAATTGAACACAGTATACGCCAATGTTGTTTTCAATAAAAAACATTTGCACAAAGCAAGCCGATCCATTTTTCCATGTTGATAAGAGCATTAAAATGAGAGAAAAATAATGGGACAAAAATAAATCAATAGACATTTAGAATATATAAAAATGTGCGATTAATCGCGAGTTAACTATGAAATTAATGCGATTAAATATTTTAATCGTTTGACAGCCCTAATATATATATATAAATAAACAAACATATGTAAGGGATAATGTATAGTGAGGCGTTTTTTATAGCGAATACAACACCGACAGGCTGATCGGGAGCCCGACGCGAAGCGGAGGGGTCTTGAATCAGCCTGAAGGGGTTTTATTCACTATAACAACCGCCTCGCTATACATTATCCCGCTTATTACATGGCTACCTACCAAATAAATCAATAATTTGACACAAAATTTTTATTTAAAAAGGAGTTTATTGATTTAAAACAATTTATATGGCTTCCGCTAAAGAAAATAGTCCGTTCCGTCTCTACGGTTAGAATCCTGCGTCCATGGCAACGCTCTGTTTTTCATGGCAACGGTCTGTTATACCAAAGAGTATAGAAGTACCTATACTCTTTGGTAATACTTAGCAGCGGTCTGTTTTCAAGAAATAACAGAGCGCATTCTACATTAGAATTCAACCAAGTCATGTAATAAATATATATAATTACTACTTTAAAAAAATGTTATGGGACAACAAAAATTAACAGGATATAAATCTAAATATAATATAATTAGATATAAAGGGATTATAAGCCATCAGCAATCATTCCTTTCACTTCCTTAATAAAGACAAGACCCAGTACTTGGTTATTAATACCAAACTTGACAATTTTTCCACTCATAGCCTTATATCTTGCTGCTGTCATTTCAATTTAACGTCAAAGTCATTAGTCAGCAGAGAGATAAAACGTAATGCTTTTCATCTACTCAATGTCTTAAAATCATGTGCTGTTTAATGAACATAATGACGCCTGAGTGTCAGATCATATCTGAGTCCTAGAACATTAACAGCATCAGCGAGAGAAATCCAAAGAGGTCTATTTTTATGCATCACAACCTAACGCAATCCCTAAATACGTGCACACCCTCTGATTAAATTAACACAAAGTCTTACAGGTTCATAGCTGTTAATTGATGTATCAGTTCATTTAGTACCTTGTTCTATTTTAAACATGTACATACAGTTTTTTTTTAGTAGAGTGTGGTGTTATCTGTGTTAAAGTTTGCAACAATTTCAGTAAATGCATTTTCAGCATGATTTCTAAATAAGAGTTCACAGCCTATATTCAAATTATTCAAATAAACGCACTTGAATAACAATTATTCAGTGTTTTCTACAGAATTTGACACATTCTACACTTTTAGTACACTAAAACTCTGAAACTAAACTGTATACTTCCAAATCTTCTTGATTGGTCACACTTTAGATTAGGGTCCAATTCTCACTATTAATTAACTATTATCTATGACTTTTCCCAATAAACTCCTTATTACTGCTTATTAATAGTTAGTTAGATAGTTGTTAAGTTTTGGTATAGGTAGAATTAAGGGAATGAGGCAATAATATGTGCTTTATAAGTAATAATAAACAGCCAACATCCTAATAATATGCATGCTAATTAGCAACTAGTTAATAGTGAGAATTGGACCGTAAACTAAAGTGTTACTGTTTGATTTAAAGTGCCCCTATTATGCTTTTTCGAATATTTCCTTTCATGCAGTGTGTAATATATAGCTGTTTGTGAATGTAGGTTTGTAACAAATTTGCATAATGCCAGCGTATGGTCTTCATTGGCTGCCCGCGAACAACGTCTACTTTGACCCGTCCTCAAAAACTGAAGCTGAGACTGGAAGAGTTTGGCTTGTGTTGTCGACATGTCGAGGAGGTGCTTTTTTCTGCGCTTTTTTCTTCCCAAAGGATGAGGACTCAAATTGATATGGTAACACCAATGCCATCGTTACTGTTGATATCATTGTGTATCAAGTGCTGAGGAAGCCTCCAGAGCTGAAATTCAGATATGCTAATGGTCATTTGGTTTCCAACACGCTCTGTAAGCGGTAGACCCACAACAGACTGGGCCGTCTGACCAATCAGAGCAGAGTAAGCTTCCGGAAAGGAGGGGTTTAGAGAGACTGAATATTCTAACAAACTGTTTTTAGACACGTTGAGAAAAGAGGTGATGTGCAATGTATATTATGAAAAAATGTAAGAGTTTTTTTTTACCTTGTATGCATGTAAAACTATTGTAGGAGACAAAATTAGGGCATAATAGGGGCACTTTGAGTTTCATAAAACGTATACATTTGCATTTGAACATTGCTTGATTCAGTCATTGTTTGATTCAGTCTGATTTGCTAATCAGGTAAAGTAATTCATTAAAATAAGCCAATAGAACAACAAATAAACAACAGTTGTGTTCTCTGCAACAGTCTTCGCATATAATTCACAAGCTCATTATTAGGCTTGCTGTATAAGTTGCTGTAGATTCAGAAATCACTAATGATATTTCGACTTCTCATTTTGTACATAAAATAAAGCCATTCTTAGCACACCTTCAGCAATTACAGGACACAGATTAAATAAAAAATAAAGTACACTCAACTTATTTTGCATTGGTTACCGGTATATGAAAAGCTTCAGTGTGCTTTATTGAAACTGAAAGTGATCAATTCTGCAGCAGATTTTAAAAGAGAACTTAATTTTATTTTCCCTTGGTGTTTCACTTTACCTCAACAAAAGAACCAGATATGAAAACATGCTAATAGAACTAGATCCTCACATTTTCTGAAGGAAATCCGAGTGACGCTTTCCTGAACAAAACTCGCTGATAGTGTGCAATGGGTGGTTGGCAGGGCATTGCAATGTAGTTGCCAAGGTGCTCTGAATGGCTAGAGAATTTAGGGTGGATCATTTCTGGTCTCTAAATCTGTTGTTGTTTTTCTTTTTTGTTTTATCATCTGCCAGGTGAAAGTCTGGGGCTGGATTCATGACAAAAAAAATGTCACACTGTGGCACATAATCATGACCGATCCCTGTTTGTATTATCGATGATTGGTGTCACTGTACTCGTTCACACTAGTAATGTAATGCGTATTATGTCGCTACACTGTAATTTCTAATTAGTTAAACTTACTTAAAAAAGACCATATAAACCAATTGCCTTAAAACAAACATGTAAAGTGAAATAGAAATAGTATGTTGTACTTAAAAATGCTTAGTTTGTACATTTCACTTATACAAGTGAAACATCAATATGAAGTCAGCTTATTTGATGTTACATGAAAACCTATAACAAGCGAAATATACGTACATAGCACAGCCAGCTGAAGGGACACATTGGTCATCCCAACCACATTCTCAGAGATGCAGGTCAGAACAAATCCGTTGTCGTCTCTGCTCACGTTGACCAGCGTCAGGTTGATGGAGTGAATGTTCGGCCAGTAGACATTCGACTGGAGGGCAGACGAGAAATATTATGCAATGGTTAGATTGAAAATAAGGTTAGACAGTTTGTTTGGTGTGGGATGAATGGCGCTCACCTGGTGCGTGTTGATGGAGTGAAGGCCGGTCACAGTCCAGTCCACCTCAGGTAATGGAGAACCAGAGCCGTTACAGCTGAGCATCACGTTATCGCCCTCCAACACAGTGAGGTTACTGTGAGCAACGCTGATATCTGGCAGGTCTAGATCAGAGCAAGGACTTTTAAGTCTATACTGTACGTTGATTGCTTTCTTAAAATAATTTAAGTCAAAATACTAATTCGACAACAACATACTTTCTTTTACCATGTTTTACCACCAGTCCATAATTAGCAAATCAACATGGTATATTGTGTAAACATTTAGTTTGCTAATACCAAAGCATAAGAGTTAGTGTAAGCTATAGCTAGCATATTCATTTATTTGTAAGAAAATGCCATGTTTTTTGATGATATACTGTTATTTATACTAGATTGCGCAGCACTTTACTTCAGTTTTCCTCTAAGTTAAAATAGTAAGGTGTCTGCTATGTTATGAAAGCAACTGTATCAGTGTTGCTATAATTTCCTAAAATTCAATGAAAAACTTACTTAGGCAAATAAATAGGTTTAAGGTACTAAAAATTACTAAAACAGAAGTAAAAAATAAAAGATAAATAGAAAAAATTTAATAGCACAACAAAAATCATCTCGGTTACTAATGTAACCCTCGTTCCCTGAAGGAGGGAACGGGAGACGCCACGTCGAACGTGAGCGACTGAAAGGGAAACTGAAACTTTACATTTATTTTTATATTTTCAGTTTTAATTTTATTTTAACTCAAAGATATTTCAATAATTCAATACATTTCAGTAACATTTTATTCAGTAAATAAAATTCAGTAAAACGTACTAAAATGCTTATTGTAATTATTTAGGGTGAACCGTAACCCCCAAATATGCATGGTTTATACCCTGGCAGTTATGCAAAAATAAGCATGTCTCGTCTGTATATGATGTTTGGATGTGTATCCAAATATGTTTGCATGACAAAATTCTTTGATTATACGAGGACATTGTTCGAAGATCTTACCCTCTCCCCAATACTGCATCATAATGTTAGATAAGCATTGCATCACACAAGTAATATAATCTTATATAACAATACGTAGTGCATGCTTGGCCTTCAGTTGTATTATTAATGAAGAAAGATGTCTTACCACAGTGGGCAATGCTCATTGATCTCAGGCGAATCTTGTATGCGCCGTTCTTGCAGTAGAGTTGCTGGGTGTGCAGGCCGGCCTCACCTCGCAGCTGCCAGAGCTGAATCCATCGAATCTCACAGCCGCAGTCGAAGACGACTCCCTCCAGCCTCCTGCGTCAACAACACACAGCTAACGGTAGTTACACAACCCCCAAACTCAGAGCTAGGCATGCAAAAATCAGTCAATCTTTGCCTGCCCTGGTTGAAAACAACAGTTTTATGACACTATCTCCAGGGTGGTGTGAAATAGTGATCCAGGCTGATTACTAAAAGGTAGGTTTCCCACTTGGGGAGATCCATAAGCCATCTCCATCATTCCCTTGAGTAACACTCGAAACCATGGGCTGCTCCAGAGGGACTGTTTTGTAGCCTGTTTTGAAAAAAAGCGCCTGCTAATTGACTGTTTATTTACCCTTGCAATGACGTGCGTCGCACACAAGCATTTTGTCAGCTGCATCTTTTTACATGTAACATACATGATGCATAACATAAACAACATTCAAAGCATGGATATTTACATTTCAAAGCTGTAAAACTGGCAACTGCAAAAATATCAGAATTCCCATTCCCAGAAGCGACATTGTAGACTGTAAACATGAGATCAGTAAATGTAGTAAATATGCAAAAATAAGTAAAAATTAAGGCAGGCAGGTTTTAATAGCTTCCAGATGTTTGTTTTGTTTTTAGTATTTTGTTTAGTATGTGTGTGTGTGTGTGTGTGTGTGTGTGTGTGTGTGTGTGTGTGTGTGTGTGTGTGTGTGTGTGTGTGTGTGTGTGCGTGCGTGCGTGCGTGCGTGCGTGCGTGCGTGTGTTTCTTGAGCAGCAAATCAGCACATTATAATTATTTCTGAAGCATCATGTGACACTGAAGACTTGAGTAATGATGGTGAAATTCAGCTTTGACATCACAGAAACAAATTACATTTGAAAATATATTCAAATAGAAAAGTTATTTTAAATTGTAATAATATTTCACAATATTACTGTTTTTACTGTATTTTTGAGCAAATAAAGGCAGCTTTGGTGAGTATTAGAGAGAGAGAAAAATAACGGAATCTTTTCAACGGTACTGAAAATATAGTTCCAGTCCTGGGTGCATCATTATTTGATGTGCATAGAAAATATAATCATTGACATAGCATATTTCTATTTTTATTAAATATATATATTTACATATACAATGTATTATAAAAAATATATAATAGAATTTATCTTCTGAAAATAATAAAATCTTCCAAGATTTGCACATTATGCTGACAAATGGGTATGTGATATCCGACAAAGCTAAGCGGACATTGATTACTGGAACAATACAACATTTCACTTCTTGAAACACAGTCGCAGTGGCTGAATGGAAAGAAAAATGAGGCGCTCACAACGTGATGAACTGTATATCATTACCCACAGGCTTTGATCTCAGCGTGAAACTTTAGTCCATTAATCTGTAGTCGGGTTAGGAAATACACTACTGTATGTTTTCAGAGCCCTTCATTATTTAGTAAATCCCTTTCTGCAAACCTCCAGGAGTCAGGTCATCCGGAGGAAGAAATGCATCTGTACGACATGGAATGAGCTGACAGAATGGCCAAAGTGAAATGAATGTAATTCTAAGAGAAAACGTGAAACTGTTTCTTCATGAAGTAAACTAAGGAGTGTCTAACAACAACAAAAAAGACATGTTTTTTTTCTAAGTAATTATACGTGCTTTGAGCTTAAACTCAGGCATCATTTACGCTGCCAGGAATAAACCAGCGGCGGCCAACTGGGGGGGGGGGGGATGGGGGGCTGACTATCATCAACGATGACTGACAGTCTATAACATGATTATGCACACTGATGAGGTAGTTGTGTGTGTGTGCACCTGAAAGCTATTGAGGAATGAAATTGTAAGATGCAAAGAAATTCTTCTGAATCTAATGGGATCATTTCCATTTGAAGAATAAAACAAAACACGGAGGTGCTCTAAAGCAGCGGGTCTAAACTGGTTTTGCTTTCGAATCCAGGTTTTGCATTAAGTGGAGACCCAACGTTCTTCCAAAATTGCTTTAAAAAACGTATTTAAAAATGAACATTCAAATGTATTTCCTCAACTGCCATCAGATCATACCTGTGACCCACCAGTTGAGAACCAGTACTAAAGGATCAAGTCTAAATTCTCCATTCTTTTTCCGAACCCTTGGGCTGATATTATATTGCAATGACTGTTAGGATGGATTCACTGGGTCTGAAAATCAATAATGCCTGTGAATCTCATCAAGCTTTGAAGATTACACCATTATTACAGCACCACAGCAACATAACTGATACCAATCTACTCCATTATTCTCCATAATACATGCAATTTGTTCAGTGAAGTGCAAATTTGTTTGGTAACAAAGTATATTCAGTGAAAATAAATGCAATTTATACAGTTGTTTTTTGCCTTTTCTTCCATTGCAGAGATGCAACATCCATTTCATTTAAAAGCATTTTTATATAAAATAGTTTGAATTATATATATATATATTATAGGTAAATTCAAAGTTCCCTATACAAATGTGTGTGTGTGTATATATATATATATATATATATATATATATATATATATACAGTATCTCACAAAAGTGAGCACAGCCCTCACATTTCAGCAAACATTTTAGTATATCTTCTCAAGGGACAATACTATATAAATAAAACTTGGATATAGTTTAGAGTCGTCAACATCCTGCCATTATTGTCAAAATAGAGGGCAACAAAAGTGAGTACACCCTAAGTGAACATGTCAAAACTGTGTCCAAAGTGTCAATATTTTGTGTGAGCACCATTGTTCTCTAGCACTGCCTTAATCCTCCTAGGCATGGAGTTCACCAGAGCTGCACAGGTTGTTGCTGGGATCCTCTTCCACTCCTCCATAATGACATCACGGAGCTGCTGGATGTTGGACACATGGCGCTTCTCCACCTTCCGCTTGAGGATCACCACAGGTGCTCAATAGGGTTCAGGTCTGGAGACATACTTGGCCACTCCATCACCTTCAGCTTCCTCAGCAAGGCAGTTGTCATGTTGGCGGTGTGTTTGGGGTCGTTATCATTCCGTTCGGCCCAGTTTCTGAAGGGAGGGAATCATGTTCTGCTTCAGAATGTCACAGTACATGTTGGAATCCATGTGTCCCTCAATGAAGCACAGCTCTCCAGTCCCAGCAGCACTCATGCAGCCCCAGACCATGATGCTTGACTGTAGGCAAGCCACAATTTTCTTGGTACTCCTTACTATGGCATCGCCACATGCTGGACACCATCTGAGCCAAACAAGTTTATCTTAGTCTCATCAGGCCACAGGACATGGCTACAGTAATTCATGCTCTTGGACAGGTTGCTAGCTTCAGAAGAGGCTTCCTTCTGGGACGGCGGCCATGCAAACCGACTTGTTGCAGTGCGCGCTGAATGGTCAGAGCACTGACAAGCTGACCTTCCGCCTCTGCAACATCTAAAGCAATGCTGGCAGCACTCATGCGTCTGTTTTTTGAAGCCAGCTTCTGCACCTGACGCACAGCACGAGGACTTCTTTGATTGACCCTTGCGAGGCCTGTTCCAAGTGGAACCCGTCTTGGAAAACCTCTGTATGACCCTGGCAGCTGTAACTCAGTTTCAGGGTGTTAACAATCTTCTTATAGCCTAGGTCAACTTTGTGGAGAGCAACAATTCAAATTCTCAAATCCTTAGAGAGTTATTTGCCATGAGGTGCCATGTTGAACATCCAGCGGTCAGTATGAGAGAATTGTACTCAAAGCACAAATTTTAACTGCTCTAATTCAAGATACACACATTTGTATGGTCCTGTCAAGCAGACAAAAACATGAATGGATAGGAAATGGATATTATGAATAGGACATGTGGCTTTGCATGGTTAAATGGCGTACAGCTATTATCACTTAGGGTGTACTCACTTTTGTTGACGTATTTTGACAATAATGGCTGTATGTTGAGTTATTTTCAGAGGACAGTAAATACATATTGCTGTACAAGCAGCACATTGACTACTCTAAACTATATCCAAGTGTCATTTCTATAGTATTGTCCCTTGAGAAGATATACTAAAATGTTTACTGAAATGTGAGGGGTGTACTCACTTTCGTTTCGTGAGATATATATATATATATATTTTGGAATGGAAGAAAATGGAAAAAATGGAAGAAAAGGCAAAGAAAAGAACAACTGGATAAATTGCATTTATTTTCAATTTATTTACATTTATTTATTTTCAAATTGGCTTAATGCATGGCCGGTATGTAGTCTGTATGGAAACAAGTTAGTTTTAGGCCTGGATATGTGTATACTTTATCCTAAAACTTAGTTTGAGTTTTGATAAATATTTATCTGCTTCTACATTAGTGAAAATCGATGGGAAAATGTCTGTATTTTACTTTTTTGAATCTAATTGGCAATAAGGAATGTTTTGCTGAAAGGACGATTTGTGAGTGAAAAACACACACCCTTTGAGCAAAGTAAATACATATTTTGTGTCATATACTTTTTAATAAAAGAAACTGTCATTTCATCCTAAGTAATACTGTCAAAACTAAAGTCTAAAAAATAGTGAGCTATAATTTATAACCGCCAGCCCATCTTGATGTCACTTCCTTTGTATAAAGGAAGTACTTACTCTGATAGAAGAGACGCTAAGAACTTATGCTAATTAAGTAAGTCTGCAAATGTTTGTGTACCAAGTGTCCTTGAAGACAATGACTTTGTCGGATTTATTGCAATGCAGTCTTTCATTTTCATTTTAAGTGTAGTTTAACCATATGATCAATCATTTTGATGACACATCATGCCAGTGGTGAATGTCACTCTCAGATAATACAGAGCAGCAAGAGAACTCGGAAACATTATTTCAAATGGACACGTCATGCATATTGTTTTTACTAATCCCAGACTTTTAAAAGGATAGTTGACCCAAAAATCAAAGTTCTGTCATCGTTTACTCACCCTCATGTCGTTCCAAACCTGTAGACTTTCTGCTGCGGAACACAAAAGAAGATATTTTGAAGAATGTCGGGGTCTACACAACATTGGAGCCCATTGATTTCCATTGAATGGAAAACAACAATCAAGACATTTTTTTTTTTTTTTTTTTGGAACAATGGGCTGTAAATGATGACAGAATTATCATTTTGGGGTGAATTATCCCTTTTAATGTCTGGAATTATTGTCTTGCAACTATCCCTTTAACATTGCAAATTTAAAAACAGCATTTTGCATATGTCCCGTTTAATTTTAGCTGTCAGTATACGGTCATTGTTTTGGAGATGCTTCTGGCTGTAAAGATATTATGTATTGTACACTACAACAGTGATGTCCTTTATGAATTCTCACTTCACAGTCATTCATCATTAATAGATGAAGATTATTAAAATTCTCGGGCCAACAGCATGTGTCTAAATTTCAATCTTAAAGTCTGCGTGAACCGGAAGTTGCAAACGACTTTTCTCAAGTGTTGTGACGCATTTCCGAGTGAAACGGAATATTGAACAGAGGGCAGGGTTTTACTTTAGCGCTCCTCCTCTCCATCTCTCGCCCACAGCAGAGTAACGGTTTGAGGGGAGTGGTTAAGCGATTAACCAACCCAAGCCGTCAAGCCTATGTCATCAGAAAAAGAACCATTCCAGACCTGGAAGTAACTTTTCAAACTTTGATTAAAGATAACTTCGGCAAACAATTGTTTTCCGTGTATTAACTTGCACGGATTAATTGTTCACCACAAGACTAGTAATATCCACTAACAAAGTAAATAGGGTCAATTTTGATTTCATGCCGACTTTAACCGTTCTATTTCATCTGAAAACAGGGCTTTAAGTGTAAAATACCGAACTTGTCCTTTAAGATTTCCACAAATTTTCCAGGTCTTTATTTTATAATTTCCCTGATATTTACAGACTATTATGAAAGCTTGTTTATGCCACAGAATAAAAAAAGTAAATAAAAAAGGTAATTGAGACTTTTTATCTCACATCAAACGTCACATCAATGTCACATCAAACAGAATTTTTTTTCTGGGAAATTCACAAGTGTTTTTTTTTTTTTTTTTCCACTATGGAATAACAAAATAAGGCACTTCAGACTTTTTATATTACAATCATGATTTTCCTTTCATCTGAATCGCGGGGGGAAACTTGTAAGATATAAACTCGCAATTACTTTTTTTTTATTATTAATTCCGTGGCCTTATCAAGTTTCCATAATTCCATTCCTGTAATTTACCCAAAATCAAAGAATTACACAAAACAGTATTTACTGGTTAACAGGTTAATCTTTTGATATTGGCTCATAATGCAGTTGAACACATATCTTAGTACTGAATTTAATCTTACATTTCAGCACTGAACTGTGCTGAAATTATCTCTAAAGCACCCCACCTGGAAAATATGCCTAATTCACCATAACAGTTAGCAATTAATTTCTAATTTTTTAGAGGACAGATTTGGACGAATGACATGCGTTGTTTATATCATCATCCACAATATCCACATCAGCGAGGACATGAAAAGACAGCACTGCACACAGTCGAAATCCCCTAACACATTCTGAAATGAAAGGCCAAAAATGTGTGTAATAAAAAATTAAGCAGGACATATGTCAGTGGCTCTGCAAGTTGTGTTCAGCCACAACAAAGGACGAGGACAGGACGTGTCAAATGAAAAATAATTGAATTGTTTTGTCATTTTAAACACAACACGACGGCACCACGTCGCCGCTCACAATCAATAAACAAACTCATCACTTTATGTACATGTAGATTGCTCAAATATTCATGACAAACAAGAAAATGAGGTCAGGCTCTCAGCAGACAAGACCAATACATTTCAATGCCATGTCTTAATTAACCAGCACGAGCAACTCCACCGTTCACAGACATAAACAGTATTTCTGCTTCATCACTGGAGAAGTTTTGCTTTGACAGAGACACAAGTCTATCCGAGGGGGGAGAGCAGGGGGTGCACAAACAAATTAATCAACAGTCACGTGCTGAAAACATTTCTAATGAACACAGCAATGCAATTGAGCACCAAGCCGGCATTTCAGCGTCCAATTTGGCAGGCGAGTGCTGCTTATCACAGAAAAGCTACGCAGAGAGAGTTCTGAGATCTAGCATACAGTCATGGTCGGAATTAATGGCACCCCTGGTAAATATGATCAAAACTGGCTGTAAAAAATAAATCTACATTGTTTATCCTTTTGATCTATCATTCAAAAAATTGGCAAAATTCTAACCTTTCATTGAAGTAAAATAATTGAAAGTGGGGGGAAATCACATTATGAAATAAATGATTTTCTCCAAAACACGTTGGCCACAATTATTGGCACCCTTTTATTAAATACTTTTTGCAATCTCCTTTTGACAAGATAACAGCGCTGAGTCTTCTCCAATAATGCCTGATGAGTTTGGAGAACAACTGACAAGAGATCAGAGACCATTCCTCTACACATAATCTCTCCAGATCCTTCAGATTCACAGATCCATGTTGGTGCTTCTTCTCTTCAGTTCACTCCACTCATCAGGTCAGGGGACCGGGACGGTCATGGCAGAAGCTTCATTTTGTGCTCCGTAACAAATTTGAGTTGATTTTGATGTTTGTTTTGGATGGTTGTCCTGATGGAAGATCCAACCATGGCCCGTTATAAGATTTCTTGCAGAAGGCGTCAGGTTTGGATTTTTTATCTGCTGATATTTGATAGAATCCACGATGCCATGTATCTGAACAAGTAGTTCAGGACCTCCAGCAGAAAAATATGCCCACAACATTAAATATCCAACGGTATATTAAATTGTACACATGGAGTACTTTTTATCCTTGTGTGCACCAAACCCAAACCCATCTAGCGTGTTTGCTGCCAAAAAGCTATTTTTTGTTTGTTTGATCTGACCACAGAACCCTGTGCCGTGTGAAGTTCCAGTCGTGTCTGACAACTGAATATGCTGGAGTTTGTTTTTGGATGAGCGAGGAGGATTTATCTTGAAACCCTCCCAAACAACATGTGGTGATGTTGGGGTTGTGTGATTTTTTTATTTTTATAGGCTTTCTGACCCCAAGACTCAACTAATCTCTGCAATTCTCCATCTGTGATCCTTGGAGAGTCTTTGGCCAATCAAACGTTCATCCTCACCGCCCATTAAGGCAATATAGACACACGTTCTCTTCCTGGCAGATTCGTAACATCTTTAGTTGATTGGAACTTCTTAATTATTGCCCTGATGGTCAAAATGGAGATTTTCAATTCTTTAGCTATTTTCTTACAGCCACTTTCTATTTTGTGATGCTCAACAATCTTTTGCTGCACATCAGAACTATATTCTTTGTTTTTTTTGGCCTTTGTGTTTCCTCATATTTAAACTCCTCATAAGTCATAGCTAGACAATTTAATGTTCCTAGTCACCCTGGTGTGCTAAAAATGGTAAATATTAATGGGAATATACTTCAGAGATATTTTACTCGTAAAAAATTCTAGGGGTACCAATAATTGTGGCCAACGTGTTTTGGAGAAAAACATTTATTTCATAATGTGATTTCCTCCCGACTTTTAATTATTTTAATTCAATGAAAGGCTTGATTTTTGGCAATATTTTGAGTAAAAGATCATAAGGATAACCAATACAGATTTATTTTTTACAGCCAGTTTTGATCATATTTACCAGGGGTGCCATTAATTCAGACCATGACTGTAGATTGAGGAATTATTGCTTGGTGTGTTTATACTGTGATTTGTGTGTGTGTGTGATGTATCTCACTTTGGTGAAATACTGTTAACCAATGCAGGATGAACTTACAGTTCGACCAGCTGAAGGTGCTGAAAAAGCTGCCAAGAGAGTGTCGTCAGAGGGTTCCTGGACAGGTTTCTGTGGGGGGGAGGGAAGAAAAACAAAGAGGGATAGTGATTTACGATTAAGCTGTGAACACATGAATCAATACAAATCAACATGAAATAAGGTTACGACCCATTTTACTTTCAAAATGCGGCATTTCTGAGTGAAACTGGATGTTTATTGAGAAAAAGATCAGGTCAGAGATTCATGACAAGAAAGAAAGGTGAAGCCAATTCAATCCATACCCAACCAATACATTAAGACAATTTGTCACGTCAATTTGATTTTATATTGACCTTAGAATAGAATAGAATGGAATGGAATAGAATAGAATAGAATGGCTTTTTGATTTTACTCCATTTTAAGCCAAGTGGTTAGAGGAAATTAATTTATTCATTTTAGACATACGTTTGAACAGGTTGAACTTACTAATTGAATTAGTGTTTCAGTAATGTATGTTGTATATATAGTTTCTATAATTCACATAGCACATATTTGCATTCAAATACAACAAGTAAGGAGTAAGAAGTATTATTATTAGCACAGCTATTGCTCACTTAGTAATGCAACATACATGTAGCCACCTAAGCACAAACTCTACTCTTCAGCACAATGGTAACCAGAAGAATTGCATATTTTGAGCAAATAAATGCATGCCTTGCTGAGCATGAGAGACTTCTTTAAAAAAAAAAACTTTTTCGTTTAGCAATTGACCTTTGGCTAAGCCCCGCCCCCCTTAGTTACTGTTGCTACCTCCGACAACTTCATCTGGGCTCTGGTTTGGTATCAACATGGCTTATGCTGTGACGGCTCTTCCTGCTGGAATTTTATCAAACTTTTATAAAGCAGCAAATAAAGTGTCCGATAGAAGTAGGCAGAAGGGGCTCAGTGTGCGTTCGAAGGCTATATTCAAGACATACGGCGAAACGCAAGCAACAACAAGATCCAAATAGATCGAGGCAAAAGCATAACGGTCACAGTCAAAAAATGAACCACCGCATATCCTAACCAAGACGGAGGCTGGGACTAACAATATCAGGAGAAACACTGTTCATGCAAAGCTGGGTAGGTCTCTATACACTTATATAATCATTATTATTACAAAGCAAACGGACTACGCGAGTATAAAGTTGTATTTATTAGCAGCATGCTAGCGTATCAACAATTAGGGCAGAGAACCGAAATCATAACCTAAACCAGCATAAAACTGTCTAACTAGTATAACTTCACAGTAAGGTTAAAAGCTAAATGTATCTTAGAGCAAAAGTGTGTTGTTGATCTTGAGGGGTTTCGCTGACTGAGGACGTCCACACAGTTTAATCCAAAGACGACACTTGTCAGTATTTTAATTTGGTTTTGGGAAGGGGAAAAACAGACACCCCCTCCAACCTCTCTGGGAAACGCGTATCTGTGTTAGAAATGCCCCAGGCACAACGTTTAACCATATTTCTGATAAAACGACGACGTAATAGCCTGCCGAGACCAAAAATATGAGCCGCCTGCGTTGAAGTCAATGGAGCGCCGTGAAAAAGTGTCGGACCCTCTGTGGGAGCTCGTTCTTGGCTGCGCTGTGATTGGTCAATCTACATTCTAGGGCGTGGCTTAGCCAAAGGCGAATTGTGACCCTGGATCACAAAAGTAGAACGGGTATATTTGTGGGAATAGCCAACAATACATTGTATGGGTCAAAATTATTGTTTTTTTCTTTTATGCCAAAAATCATTAGGATATTAAGTTTCATGAAGATATTTTGTACATTTTACTACCTTAAATATATAAAATATATATTTTTGTGAGTGAATGTAGCACAATCGCAAACATAAATGGACAACTTTAAAGGCGATTTTCTCAATGTTTCGGTTTTTTTGCACCCTCAAATTCCAGATTTTCAAATAGTTGTATCTCGACCAAATATTGTCCTATCCTAACAAACCATACATCAATGGAAAGCTTTTTTTATTCAGCTTAGTATACATCTCAATTTCAAAAAGTTGACCCATGTGACTGGTTTTGCAGTCCAGGGTCACAATTGTGTTGCTTTAGCTCAATTTAATAAAGTAAACTGAACAATATTTTTTGTGTCGATTAGAATACTGACAAATACTGTCAGAATATTGTTAAAAAAAAAGACAAATACTGTATATTACATACTTAAAACAAGTAAGCACTCGAATATAAAAAGCCCGCAAACCTTAATAGTTACTGAACGTGTTACACAAATACTAATTCAGTGAACACGCTCTGTCAAACACGACATTAACGAAAGAGTTAACATGAGAGAGAAGGACTTTATGCAACAGGAAATCAGAGAGAGCCTCCGTCACTGCCAAGAGGAGCTGAGAGAAAAGGAGCAGCTGCAGGGGCCGCTCAGCCAAATCAATAAAGAGAACTTGAGCAGTTCGCCGTCTACAAATTCAGTAGACGCAATGAAAGACTGCAGGTTTTAAAAGCCAACAAATTCAATACAAAGAGGTGGTCTGGGACTTGTAAATGGCTTTTAACCAACAAAGCTGAAGGCATGATATGCGGTATGGGGTATTAAAATAAATCTACTGGTTATAAAAAAAGATGGACATCCATGATATGGAAGAAAAAAAATGGAACAGACATCACAGAACTGCTATTTGAAGGACTGTAATTCAACTTAAATCATATTAGGCGTCCACATTTGACCAAAATTGGTAATATAATATTTGTTTTATGTATATTTTTAAGATTCTGTGCAAAATATGGTTATAAATGGTCCATGGTCGGAAACATTTGGGTAGATCTGTTTCAGCCTGACTCAAATATATCATACAATAATACACTGAAGGAAGCACTCAGAAGGAACTAATAGCCCTTGTCTTTTCCTAAGCAGAGAAAACTTTTAAGTTTGTTATTGGTAAACTTGGTGAAAGAAAAAAACCTTTAAAAAACATCTGGCTAAATGATTCAAAGGTCGTACTTTCATTTAAAATGAGCAGCAATAAAATGACTGCCCAAAATGCAAACTATAGTGCAAATGTTTGTAGCCAATGAGATTTGTTATTAAAATAAATGTTTAATAAATACTTTAATTCAACAAGGATTCATTAAACTGATCAAAAGTGAGAGTAAAGACTTTTATATTGTTACAAAAGATATAAATAAATGCTGTTCTTTTTAACTTTCTATTCATCAAAAAACAACAACAACTGAGCAGCACAACTGTTTTCAACACTGATATATTAATATGAAATTTTACTTGAGCAACAAATTAGTATATAACATTGTCCTAACCAGATGTGACTGACACCTTCAAAACAGTTTCTATTTCTGAAATGTTCCAGCTCGAACAGCAACATGCAGTACGACAATGAAAATCTCAGCTACTGATTATGCACTTTATTTATTGTTAAAAAAAATTGATGTGAGTTTAAATATTATTTTGTCTGACCTTTAAAGCCATTGTGAAAATAGCCATCAGATCTTGAAAAGAAATGAAAGGAAACAAACGGTGAAAAAAACAAGTTTATTCTGTGATTGTTTCAGTAACTCAGTGAATATTTTTGTATTTAAATGGTATAATACTTTTGAATTTGATCATTTACTTATCCATTTCATTGGGAATGCAGTGCTTGCAGAGACTCCGCCCACACGCTGTTCTGATTGGCTGTGATTTTTGATTGACTTTGTCATCTCATAGTTGTGTCGCGTCTGATGTAGATTGACAAATTTCTTATCACTGGAAATGTATTGGATCGCATCTGTTTAGGACGTCATGCGTTAGAATGATTTCTGAAGGATCATGCGACATATGATACGGATACCTAAAATTGTGCAGATTGCATAAACAGCCAAACAAAATCCCTTAGACTTACATTAAAAGAGACAACAAAATATATCATCTTGTGTGTGGCCTCTTTTTGACTTGGACCAGTAAGCAACATCCTAGCAACCACACAGCGTTTTTTCCCTCCTCAGAGATCTGCTCTTTAGAGATATACACAGCTGTTAGATGGCCGGAGTGATGGATGCATGTCAATAAACTAATTTCTAATAAGCTATTTTGACTAGACGACTGGCGTACTCTTAGGGTCACTGAAACTCTTATGAGTTTCATAACAAGCTTTGCTGGCTGCCAAAGCCCGTCACCATAGCAACAAGCTCTCTGATGCAGGGGGAGGGGTTTTGTT
The DNA here is from genome assembly GCF_949152265.1 of Phoxinus phoxinus. Lineage (NCBI taxonomy): Eukaryota > Metazoa > Chordata > Actinopteri > Cypriniformes > Leuciscidae > Phoxinus > Phoxinus phoxinus. The sequence continues at coordinate 43,168,081 of NC_136877.1, read as the reverse complement.
GCTGCTGTGCACTTTAAAGTGTCACCACCCACAACACACACTCAAAAACACACACTTACACTCTTTCTGAAGCCTTTGAGTATGAGTCTGTTTTTCATTTTAAACTCATAGCAATTCAACCATTCAGTTCCTGCCTCAAGAGCTTTTGATGGAGTCTTATTAAAATGTGTTGCATAAGTCAATCTATGTAATTGCACGTCTTTGTGGGTGTTACTTAAAGGTGAAGCTTACTGAAGTGTCGTTTTTTGGGGCTAATTTTTTTCTTTCGTATTCTAACACAAGCTAGCAAGCTAGAATGTCTGTGGCGCTATAAGGCCTCTCTTATAGCGAGAGAGAAAGAGAGAGAGAGAGACGTGTGTGTGTGTGTGTGTGTGTGTGTGTGTGTGTGTGTGTGCGCGCGCGTGTGCGTGTGTGCGTGTGCGTGTGTGTGTTTATTTGTTTGTTTGTTTGTTTGCTGCTGTGCCTTTAAGAAAAACTTTACTTTTAGATGTTGGATCCAAAATAGTTTTTAACTGTCTCATCTTTCAATAAAAGCCTATTTGCGAAGCCGTGCACATTGTGACAGAATCGCAAAACAATTCAAGCTGAAATATACTGCATAAATGGATAAAGTCAGACTGAAAACGATCAAGCACTTTGTTAAAAATAAACTTCAGCTGCTCGTTTCTAACAATGGGATTGTTTAGAAGGATGTGCAGAGCAACAGGTGCTACACACAGTTAGGAATAATGTTTAGCAGACTTTTCATATACATCATTTACATATAACCCGCGAACAGTCATCCGTTGACAAACCTGTCGGATATCCAAAAGTAGGGGTGTAACAATATATCGCAATACACTATTGTGGATAGTAATAATACAATTTGTGTGAGGAAAAAATGTGATGTAGTACTGACTCTAATCAAACTACTATATAATGTTGAATATAATGTATAATAATGCAATGGGGGAATATTTGTGGGTCCTGATTATGCCAAATGTCATTTGCCATATGTTACCAGTAAAATGTGGCCTACTGTAAATATATCAAGTCAGAGACAGTGCAAGAATATTCACTCTTAGAAGAAAAGGTTCTATATAGAACCTTAAAAGGTTCTATAGGCGCTTCGTATTTGGAACCTCTAAAAGGTTCTATACAGAACCCAAGAAAGGGTTCTTTCTTGTCATTATAGAACCTTTTTAGCATAAAAGGTTCTTTGGAGTTGAGTAAAGAACCCTATGGTTCTATATAGAACCCCAATGAACCCTTTTTTTCTAAGAGAGAACCTTTTAGGGGTTCCAAATACGAAGCGCCTATAGAACCTTCTAAGGTTCTATATAGAACCTTTTCTTCTAAGAGTGTTCGTCCAAAATAATTCTGTATTTTCAGCTTCAGAATCATGAATAGTTCTGGTGTCACTAATTGTCCTGTGCATTGGGTTACCAAATGTAATACCAAATTTAGCATTTTAATCAACAGTAAAAAATTTTTTAACCTTTTACCATATGTCTTGGAGTATCGCAATGATATCATATCGTGTCAGTATCAGTATCGTGACATGAGGGTATCATTACACCCCTGATAAGCAGTGTTTTTGAGTTCTGAGTTGTAAAAATGCTCATAGTACAGTACATCAAACTAATTTCTTTCAAAGGATCAAGGAAAATGATATTGCTCATCATGTGACCCCTTTAAGATAATGACAAATCTGTGAATTCAAAACACTAGCTCTATTCCTGTATGTTAGACAGGAGATTTACTACAGTACCGGCCTTAGTCTGGTCTCATCTTCATTACTGCAACTCAGTGTTGGCCGACAGCCCAGTGTAAGCAATAAAATGTCTGCAGCACATGGAGAATGCTGCAGCCCAGCTGATCTTCAACCAGGACAGATATTCATATGCATTTCCTCTGCTATGAACCCTCTATTGATGCCTGGATAGAGTTCAAAAAACACAAATGACGTAGCCTAGTGGTTACAAGTGCACACTTTTTCTTTAGTATTCAATTAACTATATTTAGAATTGACATTTCTGTCGCAATGCATTCTGGGACTTCCTTATGCTGAATAATGCATAGGCTACATTGCTGCCACAGAATTTGATTCAAATAAAATTAGGTGTGAGGTTACATAATCTTGTCGCATACTATTCTGAACAGTGTTTGAAACAGACTAATAAACAGCAAACTGCTGTTCAAAAGTTTAGGGAGAAGGTTTTTTTTTTTTGAAGAAGAAGAAGAAGAAGAAGAAGAAGTTGATACTTTTATTAAAGGGCACCTATTATGACATTTAAAATGTTCCTAATGTTGTTTTGGGAGTCCCCAACAACAGTTTTACATGCATGCAATGACAAAAAACACTTTTGTTGTCGTATAATATGCATTTATTTTTACCTGATTTGCTCACCGACTCCCAAATGATTCGTTCAACGACTCATTTTTCCAAACCCCTCCTTTGCGCGACGCTAATCTGCGATTGGTCAGATGACCCAGCAGTGTTTACAGAGATAATACTTATTGTTTAACACAGAGTACAATGATGCTTTTATCAATTAAATCGTGTTATAATAATGATTATAGTCCACTGCTTTGTAGTTTGTAGTAAAAAACTAAAAATAAGATAAAGAATTTAATGTTTAAATTTACATTTACATTTAGTCATTTAGCAGACGCTTTTATCCAAAGCGACTTACAACTGAGGACTACAGCAAGCGAGTCATCGTGAAGAGGCAAAAATAACGCAAGAAGTGCTCAAAATACAAAGTTCTGGCATTGCTCAGAGTAGCATAAGCCAAAACAAGGGAGGGTAAAGGAGAGGGGTTTTTTATTTTTATTTATTTTTTATGTCAAGAGCTCACGGAAGAGATGAGTTTTCAGTTGTCTTTTGAATGTGGTCAGGGATTCTGCATTCCGGACGAGGGTAGGGAGATCATTCCACCAGCAAGGAACCGTGAATGAGAATGTTCTGGAGAGTGATTTTGTGGCTCTCTGTGATGGTACCACGAGCCGTCGCTCATTGACCGATCGCAGGCTTCTGGTAGGGATGTAGACTCGTAGGAGCGAGTGAAAGTTGGAGGGAGCTGAGCCTGTGGTCGATCTGTAAGCAAGCGTCAATGCCTTGAACTTGATGCGATCAGCGAGTGGTAGCCAGTGCAGAGAGATGAACAGAGGAGTGACGTGGGCCCTTTTGGGCTCGTTGAAGACAAGACGGGCTGCAGCATTCTGGATCATTTGTAGAGGTTTAATTGCACATGATGGAAGACCGGCCAGAAGAGCATGTTATGTTAGCGAGCATAGCCAAGAGTTCATATTGTAAAAGCACAATCAGTCTTTGTTTGCATTAGCCCGAAGCATAAACAAAAAAACAAAAACAAAAAAAACAGTTATGTTACTACGAGGTATTACTCTATTCTTTAAGACAACTCCGAAAACAACGACAAACACTTCACATAATCTCAATACAATTGTCATTGAAGACCTAGAAGCTAAACGGTGCTTACACAACAAACTAAATAATTATTAAGCATGCTACATAAAACATAAAAGCAAAAATTATTAATAACACTTACAGGTTGTGATACGGAGGAGGAAGCTGATGCAAATACACTTGGAACTGAACCTTCCTTCAATATCAGCCGGCTCGCGAATCCAAGTTTGATTGCATTTAAAAAGCAATCGTCTTCAAAATGGGGCGAACAAAGCAAGGCTCGGACTATACTTCTGTCAAGGGTGTAGATTTGGTTTGAACATTGGGGGGGTTTTCATGTGATCATGGTATAAATATTGGGGGGGTTGTGGGGGGGTTGTTGGAGTTATCTCCCCCCCAACCCCCCCACAAATTACGCCCCTGACTTCTATGGTATAGTTGTATATATGAATTGTAGCCACTTAGTCTTCAAATGCTCCTCCTTGGGCAGATGAAAAAAGTTTGCTTTTGAGCCGCACTTCAGAACACAGCGTCTCGTCGCCATGATATTTTCCCTGGCCTTGGAGCGCAATAAGTGGGCGTATCATATTCAAATAACTTGACATGTTGACGTCATCTAGTCAGAGAAAAAGCTTCGGTCTTCTAACGATTCATAAAAATGACTCCGAGTCGACTCTTACTTTTGAAAGACAATAACTTTATATACGGTGCACTTTCATATTTCAAACTTTGCAGGATGTTTTTGTTCACTTAGATCTATGTTACACACTACATGAAAGGTAAATTTCAAAATTACATAATAGGTGCCCTTTAAGCAAGGATGTATTAAATTGATCAAAAGTGACAGTAAAGACTTAAACATTGCTAAAAAAAAAAACTATTTTAATTAGACGCTACTTGATAACTTTATATTCATCAGATCCTGAAAAATGTATCACAGTTTCCACAAAAATATCAAGCAGCACAACCGTAATAATAATAATAATAAAAATAAATGTTTCTTGAACAGCAAATCAGCATATTATAATAATTTCTGAAGGATAATGTGACACTAGATGAACAAAAATGAAAATTCAGCTTTGCCATATTTTTTAAATTATAATTATAATTCACGATCAAAATATTGCTGTTGTTACTGTGTTTTTGTTCACATAAATGCAGCCTTGGTGAGCAGAGAGACTTCTTTCAAAAAGATTTTACTACTAGATTTGTGTACTACTAATGATGCAACATAACACATTAATAACATAATCTTAACAAAGTAGAACTTTTTCCTCGCCCGTTTTCTTTAGACCACAGCAGCGATCTCACGAAAGAAACCAAAACACTTCTGCAAGTCACACCAGATAAGAGTCTGATAAATGCCCTTCAATGTAAATCTAAATGTTTTGGTGTGTTGTGCAAAGCCACCTGCATATTTCAGGAGCTGCTCTTTTAAAAGGTCATCTTTCAGCACTGTGAAGAAAAATGTCAGTGCAAATTGAACAGGGCGGATGGTAGTTAATGAATTGGGAAATAAATTAATTTGGCACCAGTTGTGCAAGAGCCACACTGAATTTATGAAAAATCGAAAATAGCAGTCTAGGAGAGAGATACCAAAATAATCATGCCTATGTGTGAGAACATTTGCATTTTCTAATTCTGCGCTCCCAATGCGAAAGACATTTTTCTTTCCGTTTCACGTAAAAGCATTGATCTCAGAATGCCAGCACATTCACGATTCAAATGTATAATCGAACAATATGGAGTATACTGTAATAACACGATCATGTAATGTACAGTATCGGGAAAATATCATGGCATTAAAGTAGTAAACAACTGCCACAGAGGAAAAATACACTAGACTATTGTGAGCGCAGCATTATTATTTGCCAGTGGAAAATACATAAAAGAATATACTTCCACGACAATTCAGAGAAAAATAAGACTGTGTATAACCTCACAACAATCAGTGATATAAAGAGGCCGTTTATGATTCATCATAATGCCACTCACAGATCTTCTGCTGCTCGGATCTGAGGCAACTGTTTACGTCTGGGTCAGTGTGGGTACGGTTTCAACACTGCTCTTTAATCATGGATTGAGAGGCGGGCCAGTGATTCAGTGATAATAACGAGAACCACACGCTTGAGGGGGTGGAATAATCTGCTCAAAACAGGAAACTGAGGAAACCATGATTGTGAACTAAAGTTGAGTTGATTTTTAGATAGTTTAAATAAATAAAAGAATAGAATTAAAAATAATATATATATATATATATATATATATAAATAATTTGTAGTGTTCAGCAGAGTCATTATTGTTAACTAAAACTATTCAATTGCTTTTCGTTAATTGAAATTAAGTTTAATACACTGTATTAGAAGAATAAGGTATACTTCAATGAAAATGAAGAAATGAAATGTAGAAATGTTGGCAACTAACTGAAATAAAATAAGTGTACTTACTAAAACTGAAATAAAAATAAATGAAAGCTATATAAAACAAATTACAAACCACTACAAGTACTAAAACAAAACCAAAATTCAACTGAAAATATATAAATAAAAGCTCATTCAAAATATGCATTTCATATAATTAATATATTATAATATTGATGTACAGTATATGCAAACATATGTTAAATAAAATATTATAAATACATTTTAGTGTTCAGCAGTGTTGTTATTGTTAACTTAAACTATTAAATTGTTTTCGTTTATCGAAATTAAGCTAAATAAGAAGAAAATATACTTAAATGATTATTAGAAAAACACTACAATTAATAAAACAATACTAATACAAAAAATGCATATACTGTATGTATAAAATTATAGGGGTGTAACGCTAAACTCATGCCATTATACTATTGCAGCCCGGTCTCACCCCAAAACGTCATATACTGACGGGTCTTGACCATACGTCAACATACGACGAAAAGGGTTCCCCTATAACGTCAATATGAGACGCAGACATAAGCGCACCAGCAGCGCCTCCTAGCGGTACCCTAACGCATACCTAAACCCAACCATACCCGAATCGTCACACATGGACGTTATAGGGGAACCCTTTTCGTTGTATGTTGCCGTATGGTCAAGACCCGTCAGTATGTGACGTTTTGGGGTGAGACTGTGTTAACTATTGTGATACTGAACTCACGATACGCATGATACTTTTTAAGCCAAAATGAAGACATGTTTTTTTCATTATAACTTTTAAGACATATGGTAAAAAGTTAACAAAAATTTACTGTTTATTAAAATGCTAAATTTAGTATTATGGGGTTGACTGAATAGGATTGGACTTGGTCCTGTTCCCCAATGCACAGGGCAACCGGAATAAAAATATTCATAATTCAGAAGCTGAAAATACTGAATTATGTTAAACAGCACATGCACAAACATTCGAACATTCGTATTTACTACAGTATGTGTGTTGATCAGTAAATCTGTTCATCATATAAAGAGATCAAGTCTCTTCAGAGGACTTGGATTAAACGGCTCGATTTATTATTTCAACGATGCCTTTATGACCTGTTTTTGGATCTTTTAAATAAATGATTTAGTACAAATATTTAATAATTTGTACTTAATAAAATGTAATTAATAATTTAAGGGGAATTTATATGGAGGGAAATAAATCTCTCAGGTTTCATAAAAATATATTTATGTGTTTGGAAGATGAATGAAAATCTCGGTTTGAAACAACATAAGGGTAAAGTACATGATGACAGAATTATGTTTACATAATGTATATGTAAGATGATTCTTGGATCAAATTAACTCTATATCGCGATACATATCGTTCACATCACTGATACATATAGTCACATATTAATATAACGATACATTGTTACAACCCTATAAAATTGTATAACAATTGATTTTTATAATTTCTATATATAATCTTTAATAGTATATACCATGGACATTTTACCTTTAATTAGATATGGCAGTGTAAACCAACAAACAATGCGGAAAGGACTGGGACATAACCTAAGCCAGATTCAAACTTTGTACTATCGGCTTCCAATGAAATGATTTTAACCATGATAGATGGAATGTAATGTAGGCGAAATAAGTTGTCAGACCGATACAGAATCTAGGCTACCTCTTACACACAATTTTTCTCATAAAGCAGCCTTATAACATCTAGCAAGAAAGACATCCTTACAAGCTCTGTACAAACCTCCTCAAATCAATCAATCTATCATGAAAAGGTTACAGACCATGTAAGCACACATTGAGTCATAAACGGTGTTAAGCTGTGCACATTTAAAGACTGGCTGAATGTTTCTGTATTTTGTTATAAAAAAATTGCTGGAATGACATGCTTGAAGGGAAAAAATACCAACCGGGAGCTTAATTGCTCAGCTCTGGTTCAAGGGCTGAGATGGAGTTCTGCCATATCTGTTTTTGGCTTGGCTAAAGCTAACTTTTAAAAGCCGCGTTGTGGAGATGCAGTGTGCCGCCCACCCTGTTCAGTTTCCTCTAACTCACTCACTCTCTCTCTCTCTCTCTCTCTCTCTCTCTCTCTCTCTCTCTCTCTCTCTCTCTCTCTCTCTCTCTCTCTCTCTCTCTCTCTCTCTCTCTGCACGAGGCTGAGTCACGCTGTCGTCTATTATTCACAACAGCAGATACCTGCTTTAAATTTAAAACACCGCTTACGACTCCTAAAACGTTTGGCTTTCAGAAATAAAAAGTGTATGCCACTTCTTTCTTTAGCGTATACTGATCAGTTATAGTTTAGGATTCTCTTTACTGTCTACGACATTATGGGGTGAGCAGCAAGCACTAAAAACTACTAAACTGATTTGCTGATTTGCTTGAAAAATGCCAAGCTAAAAAGTGCAAAAAATTCCTGAAAAACAGTTGTTCTTAACTTGGAGGCCTCAACAAACTTCTACATGGGCCTCAAGATTACTTAAAATTATTTAAAATAATTCAAAAGAAGCATTAAAATAGATATGTCTTTGTTATTTTTAAAACAAGTATACATCATTCTAGTTATCCCGAACTCTAGAATATTTCTTTCGGGTTGAAATTGCAGGTGGGGGAGGGGGGTCTTTAAATATTGTTGTGGACAATGGACGTTAAATTGTCATGCTAAATCCGCTATTGTTTTATAAAGAATTGTTCTAAAGTCTATACAGTATTTACATAAGACGTAATCCCTTACTTTACTTTTTATAGGGAAAATTTATGAAATTACAGTAGTTAATTACTTAGTAATGCATTACAACCAACACTGGCCACAACTCACTAATATTGAGCGACTTAAGGGAATAAATGTTTTCAACCCTTCTAAGTAACAACCGGAACCAAAACAGAAATATTTTCCCAGACACAAGTGGGTGCTGCTAAAGAAATGTGTTATTTTCACGTCAACACGCTCATGTTAATTACTGAGAAGTTCCATAGAAAGGCAAGTAAGTGCAATAATAGTTTAAAATGGCTACATTAATGCCTTGTTGGGTGTAACTGCTGTCCAATTGCTCTTTGCTGTAGAAAATGCCTATTTTTAAAAGGCTGAATCAGTAATTTGCACCGGTGCGGTGTATACTATTATGAAATAACCCGACTTATTTCATCAGTGTTTGCATGCTCTGTGGCACCGGAAAAAAAGAAACAAGAAGAAAGGTACTTTAAATGTAACATTTTGCAAGTCTTCGTACTAGAAAACTGGAAAAGTTGCACTGCATGAGATGCGCTGCCCCACAAATAGCTTATAGTCCCCTTTGATTGCCTGGCTCTGATGACGCTGGTTTCCAGTGTTTGCACAATGAGTAGAGGAAATAGATTCATGAGATGGGACACCATGCTTTCAGGCATAATCGTGGCAGGGGAGGCTTGAAAAAAGAGGAAATAAGCTCAGATGGGGACAAAAAGGAAGGATAGAGAACAAGAACACTTGGGACATGAACAAAAACACTTGGGACAAGCTGCAACTGCAGCCGGACCAAATAATCGCTTGTGTTTCAATTCCTTCAGGTGGTCTCTGCACCCAGCAGGTGAAACTACCTCTCTGCTGTCTCCTTCAATAGCTCCCCAATTACAGTCACGAATCCATTCAGAGTTTCATCAGCCGTCACCACTAGCAAAAGTACGACTTGTCTGTAAGAGTCGCATGTTCACTCTCTCAAGGCCTGCAAAGGAACCAACACTTAAAATGTGTTCTGCTTTTTTTGCACTAGCGGTGGGCAGTGAGGCCAGGGGTGTAGCAGCTATTATTACTGGGGTATACATGGACCCTTTGCCCCTCAAGCTTTTTGTGCAATGAGCATTGTACTTTAAGACTTTCTTCATCATAGTGCAAAGAATAACATTGGAGCCAGATGCTTTAAGACCAAGAACCCTCTGCTAACCTGTAAAAAAAAAATCTATCTATCTATCTATCTATCTATCTATCTATCTATCTATCTATCTATCTATCTATCTATCTATCTATCTATCTATCTATCTAGTAAATACAAGATAATGTCTAATATCTTAAAGTCCCCTGTGGTCAACAATTTTATCCCTTAAAACTCATCTTTAATCATCAAAATTACATATTTAAAAGTTGTTTCCTGTGAAATAATTATTTATGCCTTTAAAATAACTTGAATGCAACTCTACAACCTTGCTTCATTTAGTATACGTGGAACCATGAATATGCTAATTAGCCCCGGCAATGGTATCGCTCTTTACAACGTCTGACACATAACGGTAATTAATATGATTAGCCTTTTGCTTGACCATGTTATCAAACAGCTAATAATGTGTTGCTAATGTTACACAAACTATGTTCCCATTCACCATTTCAGTCTGCCTTCTAACAATCAAACACTTTGAACAACTCAGAACGTCAGCAGAGAAAGGCATAGGCATATCATAACACCGTAATATACATCATACACCCGCTATATTGCTAAATCTACCCGATTTTTTTAGATCAACAAAAATATATACCGGGATAACCTGGCATCTCTCGAGACTCCCCTGCTAGTTCGCTGTTAATGATATGCGAAAGCCTGCTGGCATGTTGACGTGATTGGTTACAAGGTAGTTTTTGACTAAACACTAGCAATTTCAAACTCGCATCTTTTTTTCACTGCAGTTTTAAGGAGAAAATACTCAGCAATGGTGTTGACTTATGAATTTGCACATGGTTTGCATGTTTAACACATTAAAAACAAACACCACATAAACCAGGGGTCACCAAACTTGGTCCTGGAGGGCCGCTGTCCTGCAGAGTTTAGCTCCAACCCCAATTAAACACACCTGAACCAGCTAATCAAGGTCTAAACTCTGCAGGACAGCGGCCCTCCAGGACCGAGTTTGGTGACCCCTGACATAAACATATAAACAACCTTTTTACCACAGTGGGGACTTAAAAAATGTTTTTTACTGTATTAGAAAAATAATGAATTTGCTCTTAAAATTGTCACCGAATACTACAGTATAGCTTGATTTAAATCTTAAAGGATTGGACATATATGTGCAGCATGTAGTACTTTGCATCCCAAAGGTGCAGGTTTTATACACAAAATGATTCTCATGCTGTGCATGTATCTGCTCATCTGACTGATCTAATTTAAACCCATGGAGGCCTAACAGGCCAGAGCTCTCCTGTCAGATTAGGCCTTCAGACAGTGGGACTCTGGCATTTTCAAGTCTCGGATATTTATTTTTTTACCATATTGGTCAGCTTGGCAGAGATTTTGCCAATAACTAAAACAGGAAACTCTGTGGGCAGTGTGATTTAATTTCATATCCCATCACTATTCAGTGCATCCTTTATAGTCCACAGCTGAATGCTAGGTTTTTAGTTTTTTTTTTACCAGGCAGTAAAGCCATGTTCTACAGTTATTATACCAAGATTAAGTGGTGAAATCACTATAACACATTGCATGGAGTGTATTATTTCTTTTAGGAAACTGATGTACATTTATTAATAATAACCATATATATATATATATATATTTTTTTGGCAAAGTAATTGTTTGAAGTAGAACAATAGTATAACTGAATGTCTGTCATGACAACTCTCTGAGTGACAATGACAATGTTGATGTATGGTCTTGGCAGAATAGATCTGCTACGCTGCTAATACTGCAAAGCAAGTATGGGACTTGGAACAGCCAATACATATACACGGCACGCTGCTGTGAGTAAATAGGGCATGCTGCATGTTGTACAATGCAGCATACATGAATTTCCCGAAGCAGATCTATACAGGTGGAGCTGGGGAAGATGGAGGGTTTCTGAAAGCGTGGTGAATTGCTAAGGCAAATGCTAACCAAGTATTTGAAGGTTGAGCTGTGAGCTCATTGGCTACTAATTCAGCAGGACCCAATCAGCTGTGCCTAATAGAGAATGATGTGATTGCAAGCAGTTTGAGTTAAAGACGTATTAGCCTGAGCCATCTAGAGTTTCATGACAGAGCTTTGTATTTATTTTTTTAAGAAATTAAGCAAGAATGCATTGCATTAATCAAAACAACCAGCAATGACATTTATAGGGTCACAAAAATATATTTTTCAAATAAAGGCTTTTTAAAAACTTTTTATTCATCAAATAATGCCGAAAAAAATGTATCCACAAAAATATTAAGCAGCACAGCGGTTTTCAAAATTGATAATAATAATAAGAAATGTTTTGTCATGGGTTGGTAGTGTAAAACTCACGACGATGAAGGAGAATAGTAAGAATGGTATTTAACGACAAACTCTGGAGATCAGACAGGAAACTTACACTAACTCAACATAACATAGACGAGAACGAACAGAGAATGTGGGAGAACACAGGGTATAAATACACGAAGATAACTAAAATAACTAATAAGCTAATGATTGGCAACAGGTGAATCTAATGAGTAAATCAAACCCACAGGAAAACTAGGTCAGATGGGAAACACAGTGAAACATGACATGTTTCTAGAGCTGCAAAGCAGTATATTTGAATGGCTGGTGAAAATCCAGCTTTGCCTTCTACATTTTCTAAATATATTAAAATAGAAAACAGGGTTACACTTTATTTTAAGGTGTCATTGTTACAGTGTAATTATATATTTGAGCACTAAGCAACTACATGTACTTACTATAGGGTTAGCGTAGGATTAGGTTGAGGGTTAGTTGCATGTAATTCTGCATAATTTACTGTTATTATATGGTGAGCACATGTAACATATGTAACAAGGACACTGTAAAATAAAGTGTAACAAAAACAGTTAATTTAAATTGCAATAATATTTACAGTATTACTGTTTTTGTTTTGTTTTTTACTGTAGGTTTGATCAAATAAATGCAACATTATAATGAGCATGATAAGAGTATAGTGTTAAGTATCTGTTTCAATGCTTTTGGTTGATCTCTAGGATATAGCGGGTCCAATTACGTTAGGAAAACCAAATCTCCAGCGGATCGGCCAGATCAAGGCAACCCACTGATTGAGTTTTGCAGGGGCGTGCAGCTTTGCTCCAAACACCGTAACCCTGTGCCAGTTCAACACTGCCATCTGCCCCTGTCTCTCAACTCATCAGAGCAGCTGAAGGTGGCGGGCCCAGGTGTCGGGGCACGGCAGCTCCGTGGATGACAGCTTTGAGCTGCTGTGAGGTGTCGGCATGCTGCCAGGCCTGGGCACAGTGACAGTTCGGCATTCATTAGTGCCCCTCACACCTCTGTCATTCGCGGGACCCTCTAGTATCTGTCCTGACAAGCTTTGACCTTATGATTGTGTATATTTGAAGATACAAAATAGGGTTTGGCTGTATCACAGTATAGACCGAGAGAAGGCAGAAGGAATTAGACTGTTAGGGGCTGTTTACACCTGGCCACTTCATGCGTTTTCTGTGATCGGATAGCTATCCGATCGTGAAAAGACCAGGTGTAAATGCCCTCCGAAACGCATTTAAAACCTGATCGCTCAAACCACTTCAGGAGGAGGTCTGAGCCACATTCCAGACGAAACTGGACAAGTGTAAATGCATCTGGTTGTTGAAACCACAAATGTAAATTTTACTCCTCCCAACAATGCTAAAAAATAAACGTGAGAGCGTGTTATATAGGCTATATGTCATGTTATAGCCATATATGACGACGCTACTGCAGCACTCATCACCGCAGCTGAGCATCTATTCATCAAGCCAATGTGCAAACTATCGCAAATCAAAGTGAAAGGAAGTCGTCATCATCTTCATTAAAAGTAAAGAAACAAAATGATCTTACCAGTGCTGTTGCCGCTCTCTCCTATTGTGTTTTTTTTTTTTAAATTAGCTGATGATCATTAAAATGCAGCTCATATCTGTTAATTTCGGTGACGTGAACTCCATTAAATCTGCATATAGAGCGGGAATTGAAGATCGTATTTGTTTTGCGAAAACACATTTATGTGACCAGGTTTGAATGGAATCGGTTTGATAAATCAGAAAGCTATTGATCAGTAAAAAACACTGAAGTGACCAGGTGTAAACAGGCCCTTAAAGATACACTACCGTTCAAAAGTTTGGGCTCAGTAAGATTTTTAAAAGGCAGCAGCTATTTGACCTAAGTGCAAATACTGTAGCAATAGATGCTATTTGTATTAAGTACAAATAATGACAGATGCTATTTACACTAAGAGAAAACAGCAGCCTTTTCTTAGCGATATTCTATTCACGCTAAATTAAAATAGTGATAGATTCTATTTACACGATGCAATAAGTGTAAATAGTAGTTAGATGCTATTTATACTTATAAATAGGGGCAGATACTATTCCTCGTTGTTGTACATTAAACGGTATTCAATAACATAGTGTGAATTATTATAATTATATTATTATATTATAAATATTATATTATAAAATTACACAGCTGTTATACCCTCCCTACACCTGCCCCTGCCCCTAACCGATAAACACTTAATTATTAAACACACGTTAGACACTTTATTTCCATTTTTGAAATATTTTTTAAATTTTTGATTGAAAATAAATTTCCGATCTGATGGGGAAAAGGGAGTAGAGCAAGTTCGGCAAAAGGCTGATTTCGAATTTGGGTGGATTTGCGTCAAAACTTTCTGCTATATGCCTTAGCAACTTCCACTAGAAGCGGCAGTCGGTTTATGAAGATTTGATGGATGAACTCGCAGCTCGACTGGACTCTTTTCATGTCAAAAGTGATAAGCCTTTTCAGTTTTATGGATGTCGCATGAAATCTGTGATATTACTTTGGTCACTGTCACTATGGTAATTGGTGAAAGAATAAAGGCTTGACTCCTGTTGCAGTATTTGAGACGCTACTGTAAGTTGCTGTGTGAACGGGACATTTCGAGACTCACAACTGTGAGTAAATGCGGTTGTCAATACCAAAAACTGACAGTGTGAACATATCCTATATAATTAAGAGGGGAACATTTTAGTGCAATCAGTAAGCCTGCCTATCATTCTGGTACAACATATTGCTTCAGCTTCACACTTACATTTAAATATCAGTTTTAGATTTAAGTTTATTATTTATTACTTAAATGTTCAAGAAAGTGACATGATTTTGAAAGACTGAAGACAAATGCAGTTGCGGCCTATGATTCGATAAAAGTCTGATTGTTTCTTATAAGTAGAGAAACTCACAGTTACTGTGGGAAAAAATGAAGATGTAAATAAAAATGTAATTAAATGTGCAAATTTGCTGTACTGAACCAGTCATGTAAACAACTTAGCTCACTGCCTGAAACATCTTAAAAACAACAACTTGAATAAATGTCACTGTAAGTTCAGTTTCTGTTCACATTTTTCTGCAATTATGTTAAACGGGCCACCCGACTGAGACTGAACAATGTTCAGTGCACCAACAAACTTTCGTTTCTTTTTTTCATCGTCTGGGATGAAATGCATCCTATGCTGTGCTGCAGAATCAACTATCAGCGGTTGTTGAGAAAGCAGGCTAAAGCAAGATGACCCCAACCGTGAGTGAACAGGGTGTGAATGGAAGACATCTTCCAACAATCCCCTGGAGTTTGAGCAGACAGTGATGAGCTTGAGCTCGCGGCTGTGATAAAACGCTTCGGACTGGAATGAGTGACAGCGGCTTGGAGAGGCTGTCTTTACCTATGTACACACAGTGTCAGGCCGAGAGCCCGAAACTGTCTGTCAAAATCCAACCTGCTGACTGAGCAATGTGAGCTGGGGTGGATCAATACGCCCTAATCTTATTTAAAAGACAGAAATCTTGGGGGAAGAATTGCATTAGTTTAAGGCTGCAGAGACAACAATATAACTTTGACTTGTGTGTCATATACCTGCCATATTGGAATCATAGTGGCTAGAAAGCATCTTTGGATTCTATTGACAAATTCACAAAGGCAAAGTATGTTCTTGTGATGATAACATAACATAACATAATATATCATATTTATTAAATAGCATTTATTATTATCAAGGTTCGCTGTGAATTTAGCAGATCCTCAAAGCATAACCACCTACTTTTACACAGAAACTACACATTTGGATACTTGGTAAGCCCAGCCATAGGATGGAAAATGTATTTTTTGCAAATAGAGCTTGACTCTTAAGGGCTCTTTAATAACAATTGCAATGGAAGTGCTACACAAAACCCAGATGACCTACTCACACCATGAGCATAAACGAATATTCATCAGGCAATAATAGAGAAGAAAAATTCATGGTGCCACTAATTCACACAGGTGCAAACCATGGCAGAACACTTTTTTTGCTGGTGTCTCGACTGGCCAAACCGCTCCGAAAGAACAAGCAAGCGAGCTCAAGGCTATCAGCAATAAAACCCTCTTCAACATTCTTGCAGAATAAATCATGAAAAATGCACTACTTATTTTTTTTGGAGGGGTTCGGATTGGCAGAAAGACCATTAACAATCTTAGGTATGCAGATGACATTACTGGCTACATCACCAGAAGAACCACACTATTGCACAGCATAGAAATGGCTTCAAATGAGCATAACATGTTGATTAATGTCGCGTCAACAAAAGTAATGACGAATACTGATGAAGAAATTGAGATCAGAGTGAATGGAAACCAGTTAGAACAGGTTCATTTCTTTATGGGTAGTCGAGTGTCGTATGATGCCGATTGTACAACCGAAGTGAAATCGAGATTGGCAATGGGCATGGTGGTTATGCTGAAGCTTACGAAGATATGGAAGAACAAATCAGTAAGCACTCACACCAAACTAAGTTTGGTGAAATCCTAAGTTTGGCCAGTTAATTGCAACATCTGGTTGCGAATCGTGGACATTAAAGAAGGAGGAAAAAAGGTGCATCCAGGCTTTTGAGAACAAGTGCAATTGTTCCGAATTCCATGGACAAAACTGATGACAAATGAGCAAGCATACAAATTGGCTATACTGAATCCCACAAGTTACGCTATTTTGGTTGCGTAATGAGACAACCAGGCGATACCATTGAAGGCAGCATCATGACAGGTTTAGTGGAAGGTTTTAGAAGTTTTGGAAGACCAAGAATATGCTGGTTGCATAATATCACGACATGTTTCATGCCATACGAGACAGAAGACGCCGGTCATTACATTCTCATCATGCAGCAAACCGCCGCCAAGCAAAGAAGGCGACATGACATGACATGATTCAATATTTAAAATAATTCTACAAAGTCATAGTAGAAGTTTTACTTTATTTTCGTGAAGAAATCCCACGTAAGATGCACAAGATCCCAGGATATGCTGCCCTTTATCAGGAAATTATGAACTGATCATTTTATTCATTATTACCTATTAAGTACAAAAAAACATAATATTAATGATTTTAATCTTTTGATAATCCTTTTTTTTTACATTTGCAAAGATGTAAATGTAATAAAAAATAGAGTGTTGATGGGGCAATGTGATGTGTTGATTTCCAATTATCCAACTCTTTTCTTTGATGTGGGTTACAAAATATTTAATTTAAAGATACTTTATGCATTTAGTACAAAGAGTTGAGGAAAAGCAGCCATGTCATTTTCACAAGGGGCCTTACACACAAACACAAAACACACATGGGTGCATGCAATTTTTTTCCAAGTACAACATCTTTGTTGTTCCTGGAACAACATTTCAACCAACCAATCAGATTTGAGGGACAAGTTTATAGTTTATGTCAAGTTTAGGCTTACATTCAAGGTTAGGTGCTTCTACATCAGTGTTATTCACCTATCATTTCCCTCTGATTTTAGGGATAACTGATGGGTAGGGTTAGGTTTAGGGGTAGGAATAGGTTCACCAGGACTACATTTTTAGACAGGAACGCATTTCGTGTGAAAGGACCTTAACATCGTAAATATTTTTTTTTTTTATTCTTTAAAAAAATTATTTAAAAAAAGAAAAAAAGAGAATGATATGTTGTAAAATTACAAAGAATGACAAAGTCTATCCAAATGTGGTGTAACAAAACAGAAGAGTGTAATATTCAACCTTTGGCAAAAGCAAAACCCCTTTAAATTCTCACTCTGTGCCACAGCTATTAGCTTATCACCCCACATATGCTAAATGCTATGTGTTCTGCATATCTTATGGGGATGTTTGAAAAACTTTCCCAGCCTCTAAAATCTACATTCAAATCTGTGGATAGCTTAGTCTGTCTGACGCACATTTTGCACAAAAAACAACAAGAGCCGGAATCACCAGTTCCAATCTGATCGGCGTGTATTAATATTTGACTTCTGGGAGTTTAGAATAAAAGCCTCCTTCATATCATTCACAGCTGCATTATTTGAGCAAACAGCAGCTCATATTTGAGATATATACACTGTAACATGCATGGACACTAACTGTAAATAGATGCAATAAGAATAGACTGTTTTACCGCCACTGTTGTCTCGATGAACAATGCATGCTGCATCTGCCAAATGGAGTCGGACTAGTCTGACTAAAACATTTAGAGCCAAAAAAAAGCAGTTATGTCATTCTCTGGTTAGTAAGTGATGGATGGAGTAAAGTGATCTGCCAGAAGAAACAACAAATAAGTAAGACCACAAAAAGAAATCAGGCTTCACTGGGCAAAAGCTTTTAGGATCAGTGCAGAATCTCATGGGTTTTATAGTGAACATGCAACTTGAAAGTACTGATTTTAAGGTCATTTTATTTATTGTCACATACGGCGTCATAAACTTCATAAACCAGATTGTAATTTGATAAAATTGCTCAAATTACCATTAATTTTGTCCAGCTTACTATTAGTCTTTTCATAAATAGTAATAAACTATATCAAAATTTCATAAAAGTTATCATACATTTTATTCACATCATAAAAAAAGACCCTTCTTAGGCAGTTAATGTATTGTCAACTAATGTATAATGTGCATTTTTGACTCCTGTACAAATTCATCAGGATCAAAATCTGGTAATGGGATTGAGCTTGGGGTATTTTTAGTTCCCCTTGCTGTCCTGGCAAGCCAAACCACTTCCTTGTTTGTCTTTAATATTCCATAGTGTGTGTTATATTTAGCATATGTAGGCTAATCATCTTTCTGAAGTAGCTAATGCATCTAATGTCCTATTAAATGTCATTTTTCTAACTTCTTGCTTGCTGTTTGCGTTGTTGGCTCCAGAGTGCTTTACATGGCAGCATGTGCAATGCATGATAATTAGTTTGGCGACCAGCTAGTGTCTAACGATTAAAATGCATGTTTATAGTTAAAGTGAAAGAAACTAGAAACTGAGAATAAATCATTTAAGCCTCACTGAATATATGCAATAGAGTTTTCTAAATGTAGTTCATATTTCCACATGAATTAGGCATCAACAAGCACTCATTTAAATAATATTTTAGTATCATGTTACTTACAACAACCTAAAATAACAATGCCTTCCCTACATTGCCTTATGGGAAAACATATAGATATGCAAATCTGGACGTATACTTCACAGAATCCACACACAGTATGTACTGGGTCGAACCTGATTTCATGTTCCTGGATAAACAACTTTTTTCTGATCCTTTAGCAACATTTCAATAAACCAATCAGATTTGAAGGACATGTTTGTTTACAGTCAAGTTTAGTCTTAAAACCAGGGTTAGTTTCTTCTATCTGTGTTATTCATAATTTCTCTCTGATTTTAGGGATAAGTTATGGGTAGGGTTAGGTTTAGGGGTATGGATAAAGGTTATGATTCAATTTTCGGACAGGAATTGTTGTTCCACAATCAACAAAATGTTGGAACGCGTCTAACTCATCTAAATCAGAACATGTACTGAAACAGCAAGTACAGTATGATTAAATGTGACCAAAAAAAAAAGCATTTGGACTGTATTATATTATAATATTGCAATGTCTTGCTGTATATCTCACATAAGATCACTCAGCCCTACAGTAAAGCCATTTTGTTAGAAATATTCTTGTGCAGATCTGAGTCATGTTCAAATGAGCACATAATATTTGGCCCTATAATTGAATGAGATGTCTGAGGAGGGGGTCTGGTGAAGAAAGTGACATTTTGGAACAGGAGAATCACGTAGAGGAGAAAGACTTAATGAGGAAGAGACTTCCGCCCTCCCTAGAGGATATGACCTTTCCTCCTCCCCTACAATGGGCCCTTCAAATTTATTAGGCCCCTGTTGATGTGTGGGCTGTGGCGACACAATGTCTGGCCACCCAGACGGCACACCGTCATTCAGCACACAGGACGTTTAGGACACATGAAAAACAAAACGTTCAATCAAGTCAATGTGTGGAATTAACAAGCGTTTTTCTGTAGGAGCTGGGGAATTCATTGTTACGGAAATTTGGTTGAGATTAAGGAGCGTGCTCGCAGTCAAACCCAAATTTAAAATAACCTACTTAAAATGTATATCGTTATTGCAGATTAATTCTGGGATGAATCTCACAAAAACATGTACAGGTCATATTTGACCTCGATAAGGGCTACCAATTGCTTAATTGGCTTGAAAATAATATCTTGATACAAAGAATAAAAAACTAATAATGGCAATGCTAAAATAGGCTTGATTTCCTTTATGCAAAAATATTTATTTTATATTAGATATCATATTATAGCTTCTCAAACAAGAAAAAATATAGGGCGGGACTTGTGGTTTGCTCTTGCTGTGACGTCATGTGAGTGGCAGGTGTCTCTCACACATCATCAGAGAAGAGATGTTGCTGCAGGAGGGAGAGGAAATTACTTTTAATAAAGATTATAGGGGCATGTTCATTAAAAAAATATGTTTTTGGATAAATCCTTTATAATAAATACAGCAATATTCCATAAAAACTAGAGTCCTGGAGAAAGCTATATGTGAGCTTTGCCGTTCATCTCAGTAGTTGTGCTGTAATTAACTTACTCCACATCGCCTTAATCAATGTTTTGTCTTTGAAAATGCTGCCCATTACAGAATGTGATTCATTTCCATCAGCCATTACAACTTCAAAAAACGACCACTTCAATCCTCTGAGAGCCACAATTAAATAAGACATAAGCAGTCAACATCTTTGTTACTGAAGTTCCTGACCATATTTTTATGACCCCACAATTAGCATGTCCATCTGCTCGGTTTGTGCCTCAAATGAACACGGGATCTTTAAGCTCATTCATGAAGTGCTTGGTCTGTTCGCTTGCCTGTAATTGAGACCATTATCGCATGCTCTAGAAATCCATGCATTTCTCTGGTTGTGAGACTATCACAGACACCAAAGGTCACAGCAAGATATTTTGCTTGCTGTCACGAAAGGTAAAAAAAAAATGTAGTAATGAGAATATCATGATGGTTTCTCCTAGCTATGGTACGAAGCACCTCCATCCATTAGTTGTGCAAAGGTTAAAATAAATGTTAGCTAACATGAAAAGTAAAAGCTGTGGTCTGCAAAAGAGATATGCCCTCCAACTGGCACCTGTATTTCAGAAGTAAAAAATAATCAGCAGAAAACTTGACATGAAAGTTGACGTGAAATAAAAATGTACCCTTCTTTTTTCTAAATGCAGGTTATTGATCTAATTTTGAACACTTCATCCGTGCATGCTTCATTTTAAAAGAAAAATGGTTCTGTAATTTTGAATCAAAATATCTTGATTTTCCAGTGAAACAACAGACTTCTCTCTGCTAATGTACAGTATGCTGCACTTCTCCAATCATTTAGTCCACTTAAACCTTACCTATTTCTTACAACAGACTGCTAGCTCTCATCGGGCCAATCTGCCTCCATCCAATCAACACCCAGTTGAAAGTCCTCGCCCAGCATTTTTTCTAACATTCGCAACTTTAACCCTTAAACGCCTCGGCTCTTTAGTGACCCGGGACGTCTTCACAACTCTCCTAAGTTAGACATCAACCTTAGTATTCCTCAATCAATTAATTATTAACAATATTACAAGAAAAATATATATAAAATTATAAAAGAATGCCTGTTTTCCCATTCATTTGTTTGTAAAAATGTTATAGGTAAGTATATTTTTTTTCTACACGAGAATAATTGAATCTTTGATGACTGATTAAGTGAAATTCACCTTTGATACACAAAGTGGCAATGTCTGATTCACAATGATGAAGTGACATTTCATTCATAGTTACCGCAGGCAGAAAACAAAAGAATAGTATGTATCATCAGCAAACCTTTTTAGTTTTCAGTTTACTGCAGAGCTGAATACAATCAAATATTTGTGTCACTTTCACTTGAAGAGTGGATCTGGTGAAGAAGCTGTCAGCAATCAAAATGATTTTGAAGATATTGAAAATTATATTTTTGAAAATATTTTTGAGATCACGAATATTTGTCAGATGTATTGGGAAATTAGCTCTGAAGAAAACAGTGACGGTGGTATAAAACATCTGCTAAAACTGAGCTCTTCCAAGCTCCAAAAGGTAAGAAAATATACTTTATTTTAATCTTCTGTAATTGTTACTCTAACATCAGGAGAGTTTTATATTATCGCAACAGGTAGAGATCCATCCATGTTAGATATAGATCCGAGTCGCTAAAGACCTGAATATGTAATAATTATTGGCAAAACATTCATACATTTAAGGGTTGACATGATATATGCATTGAAGCACACATGGACCTGGAACAACATCCTTTGTTGTTTCTAACCAATAATTGTCCTCTGATTTTATGACTAGCTATGCTATGATTGGTTGATAGGAATGCTATTTCCAGCATTGTGAAAAATATGGAAAAAAATATCTAATCGAGGTTAATTTCTGAGTGAACTACCTTTATTGATCAAAAAATATTAGACTAGAAGCTGGGATTTTTAACTCTTTTGATTTGTTCATTGGTTCATTTAGTTTCATAATTACACCAGCTATACACTAAACTACAATATGCAGTAAATGTAGCTTGCTCAACACTGTTTACAGATGCGTGGAGGTAAACAAGAATGCTTAAAGATTAATTCAGAGAGTAACAATAACTCCTTCATGACACAAGCACACTTATAGAAGACATATTACTCACATGTAGCGGAGGTGAGGGTTCTGTGCAAATGCACGTGCCTGGATTGTCCGTAAATTGCCGTTCATTATTGTCCTGAAAAACAGAGAGAGAGACTACTGTATGAAATTGCACGGTTCCTCTCAAACATCTGTGAATGATAGGTGTCATTGGCTGGCCAGCGAATGACCAGCATCAATCCAGCAATGATGAGTGCAAATTAATTTTCCCAAGGTAAGACCACCAGCATTTGTTTCTGCCTCCACACAGCGCGGTTCATCCAGTAATTTTGACTGAGGGCCCTGTTGTTGGTCATTTGCACCTGGCATTGCAAGTCGATCATTCAAACCTGAGAAAGCCAACAGTTCATTAGAGCCTTGCAGCTTGATATACATCGTTTATGATGATAAACTGCTGAAGCAATCTCAGTTTGCCATCTTTCCCATCTCTTCGGAGAGTGTCATTAGAATAATGGTATCATCAGGGTCCCCAATTTCATAGTGCTGAGCCGCAGCGGCAGCTGGAATGAATTGTGCATCCTAAAGACTCTGTGCACAGTCTCGGTGGCATTAATTGGTAATGACTGCATCCTTTTCATTACAGGAATGTAATGCAAAAAGTGATTACACTCACAACACCCTTATCCGGTGAACAGTAATCAGTACAGAATTAGTTTTATTATGATGATGGCTCTATAGTAAACTATTTCTAGGAATACAATTATCCATCTCTATTATGAGAAAGATATAAGGAGGATGTTGGCTGTGTTTATACCATTTTTCTTCTTAACCATTCAGCTCTTAAAAGCCTAAAAACAATGGTCCTTCACGTGAACTTGTGGGGGTGGGATTACGAGTGTAGGCAGATATTTCATTTCGCCACCGCTGCAATGGTTCTTCTGCAAGCGCTAGTGAAATCCCTACGAGCAGGTCAGCGGTTCCTACCAATGCTTGAACTAGAATAGTTTGGCTGAATTTTTACAAATGTTTTAAAAAGCCTTGAACTTCAAATGTTGTTTAGGCCTTATGCACTTTAAACACCTTAAGATCAATACATCAATAAAGGGACAGTTCAACCGGAAATACATTTCTGTCATCACTTACTTACTCATGTCGTTTCAAACCTGCATGACTTCCTTCTTTCATGGAACACACAAGAGATATTTTGAAGGTCAGATTTGTGTTCTGCATGGTCAAGAATGGTCAAACAGGTCTGAAACAAGTTAATGGTGACACAATTTTTCTTTTTGGTTAAACTATCCATTCAAGGGATGGATGGATGGATGGATGGATGGATGGATGGATGGATGGATGGATGGATGGATGGATGGATGGATGGATGGATGGATAAAATCAGATGGATGGATGGATGGATGGATGGATGGATGGATGGATGGATGGATGGATGGATAGATAAAATCGGATGGATGGATAAAATCGGATGGATGGATGGATAAAATCAGATAGATGGATGGATGAATGAATGGATGGATGGATGGATAAAATCGGATGGATGGATGGATAAAATCAGATAGATGGATGGATGGATGGATGGATGGATGGACGGACGGACGGACGAAATCAGATAGATAGATAGATGGATGGATGGATGGATGGATGGATAAAATCAGATAGATAGAAGGATGGATGGATAAAATCAGATAGATAGATAGATAGATAGATAGATAGATAGATAGATAGATAGATAGATAGATAGATAGATAGATAGATAGATAGATAGATAGATAGATATATAGATAGATAGATAGATAGATAGATAGATAGATAGATAGATAGATAGATAGATAGATAGATAGATAGATAGATAGATAGATAGATAGATAGATAGAGTTTGTGTTTGCTTATGTAACAATGCAATCTGCAATGTTTGTGCTTGACCTGAATGACCTTTAAGCTGAATGACCTTTAGTGAAACCTCAAAGGGTAATTTAGAGGCCTGTAGGTCAGTGCTGTTCCCAGGCGTGGGTGGGACCAGGAGAGTCCACCATCAGCAGAAGAGAGAGCAATGTTAATGAGAAAAATGCAAATGGGAGGCTGGGAATAGTCCACTTGGCTTCCTTACTCAAGGATCAAGAGGAGTGGAGAGGAAAACTGTCTTGACGTTGCGGCGAAAAGAGGATAGGGGTGAAAAAGATGGGAGGGCTTGGCATAGGTGAAGAAGCTCAGAAGCGGGAGTGATGAAACACTGTGGGAGGTCTGGATTCGCAGCAGATGTCTAGTCTGTTTCATCCCACCAGACTTTTTCATCTTATAGAAAAAGTATATATATATATGTATATTTCTGAAAGGATCATGTGATATTGAAAAACAGTTATATTGAAAAATGTAATATAGAAAAAAAAGAAAACACAATTTTTTTTTATTGAGCTTTGCAGTTACAGAAAAAAACTAAATGTAAAATATATATATATATTTTTTTAGCAAATAAATTCAGCCTTTGTGAAAATAAGCCTATCATAATAGAAAAATGTTTCTGACCCCAAAACTTGTGTATAAGTGTGTAAGTGTATAAATATAATACATTTAAATATGACCTCATATCTATTATCCTTATATATGAGATAATAAAGCTTTCAGAATAACTAAACATTTACAATTTAAATGTATAAATTGTGATTTTCACCATTGTTTATTTATTTATTTTTTTATTACAATACAAAATGTATGATACAACCCCAGTGAGGTCTCTGTGTGACATCAACTGTCTTGTATGTTAGACTGTGTGATATTTATTTCAAGATTAGTCACGGTTGACAGTGTTGACTGTGCGATCAATCTTCTCATATTTTGACATCCTCATTAACAAACACCGAGAGCATAACTAGGACGTAAGCACCTGTGAACCTGGAGCAGCGCTCAGGTCCTGGTTGTAGAACCTTATGAATGTGAGTGGAGAGGACCAGTCCGCTGCGTCACAAACATCTTGAAGGGAGACACCTGAAATTAAGGCCGTGGAGGCCACCATACACCTAATCGAATGAGCTCTGACAGCTAAAGGCAAATACTGACCAGAAACCTCATAAGCAAGATGAATAGCCTCAACTATCCATCTGCCAACTGTCTGTTTGGACGCAGGGGACCCCTTTTTATGTGATCCAAAGCAGACAAATAGCTGATTGGTTTTCCTCCACAGGGCAGCTCTGTGGACATAAGTATCCAGTGCTCTCACTGGACACAGAAAGGGTTAATCTTTTTCTGGTCCTGATCTCCGAAAGGAGGAGGGCTGAAGGCTTGTAAAACAATCCGCTGCGGTACATTGGTTGGCACCTTAGGGACATAGCCTGGCTTTGGATAAAGGAATGCTTTGACCATCCCCGGTGCAAACTCAAGGCACGTGGGGGATACCGACAGGGCCTGAAGATCTCCTACTCTCTTTAAGTCAAGCTTTACAGAGATAACAGGAAAATAATGCAACAAAGTTTGTTTCCAGAAGAAAATAGCATCACAGTCCAGCTTAAGTAAGTTCAGTGATGTTTCATTTTTTGTTGTAAAAAAATTATTAATTTAGTTCATTTATATGACCTATGAGGAGACACCTGCGCGTAATCTTGATCATACAAAGTGGGTTCCCCCTTGGGGAAAACCCATTGATCTTGAGCCACCACTTCAAGGGTTCACAGCAGGCCAAAAGAGATCACTTTGGACACAGCTGCCATCAGACCCAACAGTCTCTGAAACTGTTTCACGGTGAGTGACTAGCCTAACTTTATCTCTTTTAAGGCTGTGAGGATAGCAGCAACACGAGCAGGCGAAAGGACGGCCTGCATCGTTACTGAATCCCATACCACACCAAGGAAAGTGGTCCTCTGAACTGGAGAAAGCACACTCTTCTTGGCATTCAGTATCAACCCCAACTTTTGAATGTGAGCAGGAACGACATCTCGATGCCTGAACCGACCATCTGCTCCGACTCTGCTAGAATAAGCCAGTCATCTATATAGTTCAGAATGCAAATTGCAGTCTAAGCGGCGCCAGAGCTGCATCCACACATTTTAGCTTCCTTCTCTTATTCTTGTTCCATCACCAGAGCCTGTTTGGGATGTACTAACGTCAGTTGAATCTACTGGACGAGAACCAAACTGGATTCTGTAACCTTTTTTATATAATCTGCAGGACCCATCGAGATACGTTTGGAAGAAGCTGAGGCACAGAAGCTATTGCCGGTCATTCCGGATGTGCTTTTATGCTTTCCTGGTCGTGACGTCACCCACCCGTGATGTCCCGTCTCGCCATTGGACTAGTTGACACACGTGTTTCAAACGCAATCACACAGAGGCGTTCTCAAAGCGTCATTGACACAGCGTGCGTTCCCTTGAAAAAGGAACTGAAGATTAAAGACATCTTCCCAAAACATGTCTCAGATTTCCCAAATTGTGCAATGTCCACCAGACTTTAGTGTAAAATGCATGTAACCTCTATGGGATTTGTTTTTGAATACTCACAGTCTCTGGAGTCCTGTGTACAGTTCCATGTCAACATCCTTAAGAATCTGCAATCCAGTCCAATTTTCTATGTGTCTACAAAAGAAAGAGAGAAAATATTGAAAACAGCACCATTACCACCAATTTATTCAACCAAGATATATGTGTTTTTCCACTTGATGGCTGGGGCAGGAACCCAATGGAAGGTCCCCGGAGTTTTGAAAAATGTATCACAGGTCAGCGAGCGCTCTTGAAACATTCCTCTCAGAGGCATTCGTGTGTTGGTTACGCAGATGGCCTAAGGGTGTGATAACTTGCAAACCACACTGTGAAATAATTAGCAAAACAATTTGTTTTACCCTAGACTGTAAGGTCAAATGCATATAATATGGGAAACACAAAGATAATTATCATGTATACCATGATAAGCTTGGATCATCGTAACACTAAATAAATGTATCATCAGTAATAAAACTCACAATGAGCACAATTTAATCCTCTCTTCTCCCAAAATAATTTACACAAACAGTTCAAAAGTGTGGGGTCTGTAGATTTAAAAAAAAATACTTTTATTCAGCAAGGACTCATTTAATTGCTCAATTTGTCAATTTAGCAATCATAAGAAATTTTTCTTGAGTAGCAAATCATCATATTAGAATGATTTCTGAAGGATCATGTGACATGAAACTTTTGAATGGTTGGTTATATCATTTCTAAATATAATTATTCACATTCTAGTGCTTTGACCTTTTCTGTTCAAGTATTTTATAAGTATATTTTGAGTTCAGTAGAATCTGACTTTAAAGGGATAGTTCACATAAGAATTCTCTCATTAATTACGCACCCTCATGTCGTTCCAAACCCGTAAGACTTGCATTCATCTTCGGGACACAAATGAAGATATTTTTGATGAAATCTGAGAGCTTTCTGTCCCTCCCGACAGCTACGCAACTACTACTTTCAAGCCCCAGGAAGGTAGTAGAGACATCACTAAAGTAATCCATGCGACTCCAGTGTTTTTTTAAGCAACGCAAGTGCTTTGTTTGTGCAAAAAAAACACATAATTGACCACTTTATTTACCAAATATTAATCTCCAATGCACATTCACGCAACAACGTCTGCTCAACACAAACGCTATGCATCTTGGTCCTCTAGAGACCGCGCATTGGAGGTTAATCTTTTGTAAATAAAGTGGATAAGTGATCATTTGCTGCACAAACAAATCACGTCACTTCATAAAATTGAGGTTAAACCACTGGAGTCACATGGATTACTATTAGGATATCTTTACTACCTTTCTGGGGCTTGAAACTGGTAGTTGCGTAGCGGTCACTGAATGTACAGAAAGCTCCCAGATTTCAACAAAAATATCTTCATTTGTGTTCTGAAGGTGAATGAAAGTCTTACGGCTTTGTAATGACATGAGGGTGAGTAAATGATGACAGAATATTTATTTTTGGGCGAACTAACCCTTTAATTCATAGATATGTTTAAACTTATTGTAACTGTAACGACAACTAAACATTGATTTTTAAACATTCTTTTTTTTTTTTTTTTAAGAGGCAAAAATTAAAAAGGTTTAGGCAAAACATTTTCTGAATAAATGAAAAAAGGTCACACAATTATCCCTCACATCCGTGTCACTGAAAAAACATTATCAATGTCAGAATCTGCTTGAAAACATGCTTGCATTTACATTCAGCTACTGCCAGGGCATGCAGCACTGCCTTTATTTCCTATACCGCACACTTTTTTTATCTGCCAGCTAAAACAAACACAATCTGGACAGAAGTGAAAGATGTTCCAAGCAGGAGAAATTAAGGATGTGCCGCTGACAGAACACAGCCACAGACAAAAGCAAACAAGAATACACGCTTCTAGATCCACACACACCCTGACAATGCCACAAAACCCCTAGAAGCACAGTCCAGCACAGTCCATCAGGTAGATTTAATGTTTCTGTTTACAGCATCGGAGAGAGTGACACTTTACAAATGAGTCGCACTGCAGTTAATGCAATACAGCAGAGGCCCTGCTACTTCACTGCCCATTGGTTTTATACAGTGTCTTCAGGTCACTCATTTCCACAAAGAGCTTTGATTGAGGATGGGCTTCACAGCTGACGCCCACCACTGAAGATGTCTAAAACCAGTTGAGAATCACTGTTTTGTTTTTATCCTTGCTGCTAAATTATTTTAATAATTACCTGTTAATAATTACCTAATAGTTTGGCAAGTTTGTACACAGATGTCCTTTAAATCTAGTCCATTTAAAGCAGATTAAAATTATTGAATAATTAACAAAATTAATGTAACATTTTACCATAAAGTTTCAATAGTTAACATGAACTAAAAATTGCACTTTTATCTCATTTACTAATACATTGTTAAAAGTCCCCCAGTGGTGAAAATCAAGTTTTTAAGGGAGTGGTTGAGTATGATTTCACTTTTCTAACTTTAGTTAGTGTGTAATGTTGCTGTTTGAGCATAAACAACATCTGCAAAGTTACAACGCTCAAAGTTCAAAGCAAAGGAAGATATTTGCTTTTAAAGAAAAGGACTACAACAAACAGTGACATCACCATCCCTAAAATGTACATAAACCCTGCCCTGGGAACACGCAGTCCATGTTGAGAAGAGGAAAAGTTGTTGTATAACAGTACATTTGTGAGTCAGCTCAAACTTTAGCGTCCATCTTTTCACATGCAATAGAAAGTCACTCTGTGTGCATCTCACAACAGTTCCTATACGAGCGATTTATAGATTATCATGACAGAATATGCTAATTGAAGATAGTTAACTCCACATCAGCAACATAAATTCATCAACTAACCATTCAGAGACGTCCTGTTTCATTCTACATGTTGTCACTTCTTCTTGAGTCTCTCCATCTTTGTCTGACTCCGTTTTAACATTAAAGGCAGAACAGTTTCTGTCATTTTAGTGTGTTTGCATGAGGTAAAAGCAGCTGCTAAACACACACGCGCTCTTGAAACCCCGCCCTCTGCAGCAGCTCATTTGCATTTAAAGGGCCAGGCACAAAACGGTGCGTTTTTGCAAACCTTCAAAAAGTGACAACTTTAACATGCTATATAAAAATATCTGTGGGTATATTGTGCTAAAACATCACACACACTCTGGGGACATCAGAGATTTATTGTACATCTTGTGAAAAGGGCATTTTACCCACCCTTTAATGTTGTATGTCTATGTGGTGTTTTCATGTGCTTTAAGACAACCATGTGCAAATTCATAAGTCAACAGCATTGTTGAGTATTTTCTCCAGTGGGCTTTAACATATCATTAACAGCGAACTAGCAGGGGAGTCTCGAGAGATGCCAGGTTATCCCGGTTTTTGTTTCTGTTGATATGAAAAATCGGATAGATTTAGCAATATAGCGGGTGTATGATGTAGGCTATATTACAATGTTATGATGAACTATATACCTTTATCCACTGACGTTCTGAGTTGTTCAAAGCGTGTCTGATGATTGTTAGAAGGCAGTCTGAAATGGCGAGGTAACATAGTTTGTGTAACATTATAGCAACACATACCAGTTTAATAACATAGTCAAGCTAGCAAAAGGCTAATCATCTTAATTACCGTTATGTGTCGGTAAAGTTGTAAAGAGCGATACCATTGTGCAGCGTTTACCTCAGTATTAGCCGAATGAATCTCTGAACTGATGTGAGCGAGTGGAGGTGGGGCTAATTAGAATTTTCATGAATCTGCGTATAATTTAATATAAAAATGTATCAAGTGAGAATACTTTTTGTGTGCAAAAAACAAACAATAATAACGACTTTATTTAACTATTAATTTAGTTCTGTGTGGGCCTCTGAGTGAGTTCACGTTCTGAGTGAATTCACAGTGAGCCGACGTTCTGACGTTCAACCCAGAAGCGTTGCGCAGTTACACTACGTGAACTCACAGAAGAAAATGAATAGTTGAATAAAGTCGTTATTTTTGTTTTGTTTTTTTGCGCACAAAAATGATTCTCGTCGCTTGATAAACTTAAGGTTGAGCCACTGTAGTCACATGGACTATTTTACCAATGTCTTTACTAACTTTTCTGGGATGGGATATCAATTACCTAGCAGCCTACGAATGAGTGAGCAAGCTCTCAGATTTCATCGAAAATATCTTAATTTGTGTTCGGAAGATGAACGAAAGTCTCACAGGTTTGGAACAACATGAGGGTGAGTAATTACTGACAGAATTAAAATTTTTGGGTGTACTAACCCTTTAACATAACAAATGAAACATTATAGTTAAGTGTTACCGTATAGGCTCTCTCTCTATATATATATACACTGTCTAAACACACTGATCCCATTGACTTATTTATAAATAATATATTAATCAGTTAGACTAGACTAATATCTACATAATGTAATACTCATACATACTCTTTAAAAAAATAAATAATATTCTGTTCGTTAATCAGACCTCGCTCGCTGGATGCATATAAATCTATAACTGAGTCTGGATGGCATTTTTGTGATCCAGATGCATTGGATCAACAGTGTTTATACAGATGCACACCCTAAACCATGTGAATCACTCAAATATCAGTCAAAAGCTCTGTGCCCATTTCGTTTCAGCTTGTGATGAAAAGCCTCTCTCAGGCTGTGTGCAAGTTCATGGCTGTTTTCTCCATAATCTCCTCTCTCTCCATTGTTCTCAACACTCATGCCTGGGCATGATTAATGACTTTGTTTAAATGATCTACAGCACAAGTACATAGAGCTTAATGGAAGAACATTTAATAAAGCAGATTGTCTCAGGTGTGCTCTCAAGGCATTGATCGACACATACCTTTTCTTCTCAGAGCCAGGCTTTGAGTAAAGAACCCTGAAAAGCTGAAAACCAAGGGCCCCATTTTAACGGTCTAAGCGCATGGTCTAAAGCGCACGGCACAAGTGCACTTAGGGCGTGTCCGAATCCACTTTTGCTAGTTTAACGACGGGAAAAATGGTTGCCGCAGCCGGTGGATGGTCTAAAAGGGTTGTCCCTATTCTCTTAATGAGTAATGGGTGTGTTTTGGGCGTAACGTGCAATAAACCAATCAGAGTGTAATTTCCCATTCCCGCCACCCCTTTTTTTAATAGACATGAAAATACACATTCCAAACTTAAATGGTTGTAATTCAAGAATGCTTTGGAATATAGATGTAAGATTGGTCTTGTTTTAAAGAAGACATTTGGCAGATTTAGAAGTGCAATAAATTAAGAAAGTTAAATGGAAAAAAAGTTATAGAAGTTTGAGTTTATGAAAATGTACAACGTTCACATTTTTTATTATTCATATTTTATATAAAATATATATTTTCAAAACCTGGTGGACTCTAAAACTGCAAAAAATAAATAAAAGGCAAAAATCTGAATAAGTTGTGTTTCAAATTTTAGGTTGATATCTCAAAAAATAAGCTTTCAGTGAGATTTTGTTCTGGCGCAGTACCAAACTTTTCCACTAGTTGACATTACTACCCATATAAGGGCGCCTCCATTTCCATATGTTGTTTGAGTGATCTGAACCATTATTTTTTTACAATTTTCATACAATTTATGAAGTAGACATCCTATTCAGAAGTAGTATTGGAAATTTGGCAGATTTTGAAATGAATTCAACATCTAAGAAACCTAAAAAGAACACGTATGTGCATTATAGCTCGCTGCCTGCCACGAATGGTGAATCACAAATGGTGAATCTATAATTTTTTTCTTTTATATTTAAAACATTTTCAGACCTTTTTTTCTAAAACAATTGAATGGATGCTGTCTTTTGAACTCTTGGCATGAAAACAAACTGAGGTTTCTACCCTTCTTTCATGATTTTTCATGTTCATCTTTATTTCAAAATAAAGGTCTGAACACGCCTTAGGAGTATGAAAATATTATTGTTGCAAATTGATAAATTACGACTCCTCTGTAATTTATTTAAAAAATCATCCTAAAATGAAAACTAGAGATTGTAAGCTTTCAAATGATATATAGTTTGTCAAGATTGGTTTAGGTTTAGTATAGGATATTACTGTTTTAAATATATAATGGCCGTGGCGGGCCGGTGCCAATATAAGGGGTTAAAAGCCAGTAGAGCTCACGCTATGGCGGATTTGCTATTTAGGCTACATGGCGGAATTTGCAAGCGGAAAGACTAAACGCTTCTCCTGAGAGAAAACGGATGTGCTCGTGTGCGAGGTTAAAGGGTATACCAATTATGGGACAAGCCGGATTCCACCATATCTTTATGTACACCATATTAATCTTTTACATTGTAGTTCTTTTTTGTGTGTGTGCTGCTACCCATCCCTGTGTGTGTAATAAGCAATGTGCTATTTAAACAATGTGGCGCGGGATGTGAAAATAATAACTGCGTCGGGCTGAAACTACAGTAGCAAAAAACACTTGCGTTGCGCCTGGCGCCACATTGCGCTGGGTGTATGATAGGTTCCCTAGACCGCTGATGAGTATGATAATGAACTCAACCAATTAAATGATTTCAAATACTGTAATAGCAATTAGAGCAACCACATCTACAAAACTCTTCAGCATGACTGCTTGAGTCAGTAAACAACTCTTCACTAGATTTACTCTTCACTTATTCTTTACTGCCGTCCCTTCTACACCCACATAACATCTGAATAAATGCAATTATTCAGAGACAGGTGTACAACATGCCTTATTTCTAATGGATCTAGTCGATGAAATTACAGCTGGCCTCCATCTGTTGCTGATTTCAGGTTTCAATCCAGGATTTACACTTCTGATGTATAAATACAACATGCCTCACCTTTACCGCTAACAAGCTATAAATCATTCGTAGGTGCCTGGATGCTGATTTGCATGTTAAATGGTAGAAAAGTGTCATTATGTGAGGCAACACTTCTGAGGTTTGTTAGCATTTATTACATTGCAGTTGGAGTATAGAAAGGCTTTAATTACAAGCAGTTTCATTTATAGGTTACACTTCATTTTAAGGTGTCCTTGTTACAGTGTAATTATACATATAAGTACTGAGTAATAATAATTAACTGCATGCACTATAGGGCCAGAGTCAGGATTTGGGTTTGGTTCAGGGTTAGTTGCATCTAAAATGTACTGTTATAGTACGTACGTGTAAGCATGTGCAACAAGAACAGTGTAAAATAAAGTGATACCCATTTATATTTTCTGAAGAAATGAGTGTTGTTTGCCTGTGCTAGGGTTTTGGAAGTGGTTGCCAGGTCACTGCTGTGTTGTTCCTGAGGTTCCTGACTGGTCAGCATGTTGCTAGGGTGTTCTGGATACTTGCCATGCTATTGTACACTCCTAAAAATAAAGGTTCTTGGCATCAATGGTTCTGTAAGGGAGGTTAGGCCTAAGGAGGAAATGTCTGGCTTGATTCCAGCAGGGATGTCTGCAAGAACACAGAGTCCAGTACAATTCCATTTGACCACTTTATTAATCCACTGAAACCGGTAGAACAGAGCAGATGAGGGAGTACATAATGTGCGGCTTCTAGAACAGAAACACGAACACTTCAAGATAAATCTTATTTAACTTACACAATCAAAAGATACACAAAATAAACGTACATGTCTCATGAACACACATCCCAAACATCAAGCAGTTCCAACATTGCGCATCAATGCAGGCATTTATAAATCAGGACTCATTAGCGCATGGTTGCAGTGATTGGTTAATTAACAGAGGGAGTGTACAAATCAATAAGCAGCTAATTGAAGAGAAACTAGGACTGAGCAAATGAAATTGGGCATCTTAGTAAGGCAAACCAGGAAAAGAATTGTAAACAATGATACAAATAAAAGAAACAATCATCTTTAATATAGGTTCCATAAAGAACCTTTAACATCCATGGAACCCTTCCATTCCACATCCATTCTTTACTATTAAAAAGTTATTTAATGGTTCTTTAAAGAACTATTTAAGGTTCATTGGGGAACCAAAAATGGCATCGCTGTGAAAAAACCCCTTTTGGAATCTTTATTTTTAAGAGGAATTCTCCACAGAGCAAAATTACTCCCACAGTTTAGGTTTGTATGGTATTATCCCCCCATTTATTGCCTGCCAGAAAAAAAGAGTAATAGCACACCCCTCCTGAACAAGCCACATGATTTGAGGTACTGTATCATTTATTTCTGTAACATAGTGATGGATGCATAGTTATGTGCTGAATTTTAATACTTACCCTAAGTATTAACAATAGTGAATGTTTACATTCCTGAAAGAATGCAATGCAAGAATGTGTTTACATTACATTTAACATTTTTGAGTTTTCTCTGTCAGTCTTGACATCAAAATAGACATGACTGAACACTGTTTAATAGTCAGTCGGGTTCATAAAAAACTGTATATGTCATGATTCTGCCATCTAGTCATCGTCTTTCTTTAGGTCTTGAGGCAGGATCATGACAGACCCATGTTTTATGTGCAAACACGTGGTCTTGTTTGGCCATGTGCTTGTGTTGTCTCGTCATCTAGCCCCGCCCTCCTTGTTATCCTCGTTTTGTCATTATTGCTTTACCTGTGTCACCTGTTGTTATCATTAGTCTCGTCATTATTGCTTTACGTGTCACCTGTTTTGTTATCATTAGTCTCCCTATTTAATCCCCTTGTGTTTGCTGTCCTGTGTCGGTTCATTGTTAATCCTTGTCATTCTGTGAGTATCTTGTGAAGAGCTGTTGTCCTGTTGCGCTATTGCCTGTATTAATTCTTTGTTTTCTTGTAGTTATCTGTCACAGTCTAGTTAGTTGTTCTGTCTATGTTTTGCCCCCTCGTGGGCTTTGTTTTCCCCGTTATTTGTTTAATAAATCGTGTTGCCTTGACTACTGTCTGCGATTGGGTTCATCCTCCCTTCCACACCGTAACAGAATGAACCGACCAAGAGAGAACCCAGCAGACAGTATGTCTGATTCCGTCAAGCAACATTCGGACGACCAGGAACTATGGTGGCAGTCGGCTATCGCTGACAGTAAGAGTGGAAAACTTCCTTTTCCTCCCCAGGGTGAGTCGACCTTGAGACGGTACGCCCAGGTCGTGGAAGGGAAGAGATTTTTCTTGCCAGAGATCCTGGTCAACCGTTACTTCATCGCGGGTCTCAATACCCCTCCTCCTCTGGCTGTACGGGAGAGACTGGTCCACCGTTCTTTCCGAGAAGTGGTGGATCGTTTGTGTCAAAAGGAGCCGCAGACTCCCATGTCGTCATCGCCGGCCATGCTGCCCGTGATCCCGGAGGGTCGCGTCTTAGGCGTTGTTACGCAGGAGGAACAGGGGTGCCCCACTTCGACTCCTGAAGCGTCATCCGCACCTGTAAGTCTCCGCTGCAAGCGAGGGAGACGGATCTCGTGGGAGTCTGCTTCGGAGACTTCAGCGACGGAGTCAACCCTGCCAGAGTCTGTCCTCCCAGCACCAGTTACGGTCCCTGCTGAGCTTCCCCTACTGGTCACAAGCCCGGTTTTGGTCTCTGCTCCGCGGCCAAGGAGAAAGAGGAGGAAGAAGGGAGCTTTCTGTCCTCCATCTCTGTCTCCTCCTGAGCCCGCTTCAGTCAACGCTGTTCCAGAGCCCGCTTCAGTCAACGCTGTTCCAGAGCCCGCTTCAGTCAACGCTGTTCCAGAGCCCGCTTCAGTCAACGCTGTTCCAGAGCCCGCTTCAGTCAACGCTGTTCCAGAGCCCGCTTCAGTCAACGCTGTTCCAGAGCCCGCTTCAGTCAACGCTGTTCCAGAGCCCGCTTCAGTCAACGCTGTTCCAGTGCTGGCAGCAGAGAGGGTTGCTCATGAGTCTGCAGTCGTGAGAGCTGAAGAGAGAGCCGCGGCCGATTCTGCTGCTAAAGCAGTGTTACAGTCGGTTTCAGCTAGTCAAGAGATGCCGGTCGTCATTGCTGCCAAGACCCTGTCTGATTATTTGTCACGTCTCGTCAAGATCCTAGAAGTCCCAGTCAAGCCTGTCTTGTCCCCAGACCCCGTGCCTAGAGCTGCAGAGAAGGCTGTTCCTGAGTCGGCTGCTAGGATTGCTGTTCCTGAGTCGGTTGCAGAGAACGCGAATCCTGAATCAGACATGAGAAGCGCATCTTCCGAGTCTGATGTGAGGAGCGCTGGTTCTGATTCGTCTGCAGAATTCTATGACCCCGTTCCAGCTCCGCAGCCTGCTGCTGCATTGCCTCTCTCCACTGCCCAGCCACCTACTACATCCCCTGTCTTGAGTCCTGCTTCATCTCCTACTGTTTCCCCCATCAAGATTCGTCCCGTATCGTCGCCCCCTGTTGTCCCTATCAAGACTCCTATCAAGTCGCCTTGTGTTTCCCCGGTCAGCCCTGTCTGCACTCAGCCCCAGTCTGTTTCCCCCAAGACTGTTCCATGTGTCACCCCGTCCCAGTCTGTTTCCCCCAAGACTGTTCCACGTGTCTCCCCGTCCAAGTCTGCTCGGATTCCTCGCCCTCAACCCTCACCCCGTAAACCCAAGACCACAGTCCCACCCACCCACCCTGGACATTCCCCTATGAACTCTCTTGTTCCTCCGCCCCCCCTCCAGTGTTTGTTATTTTTATTGTTGCACCCCAACCCTGTCGTTGTGTTTTCGTGTCTGCCTTTAATGTTATTTGTCATGTTTAGTTGGTTTGTGTCTTTGTCTCAGTCCGTCATGTCCCGTGTTTGATGTACCCTTGAGGAGCGTCTGGAAGCCGCTCCTTAAGGTGGGGGTTCTGTCATGATTCTGCCATCTAGTCATCGTCTTTCTTTAGGTCTTGAGGCAGGATCATGACAGACCCATGTTTTATGTGCAAACACGTGGTCTTGTTTGGCCATGTGCTTGTGTTGTCTCGTCATCTAGCCCCGCCCTCCTTGTTATCCTCGTTTTGTCATTATTGCTTTACCTGTGTCACCTGTTGTTATCATTAGTCTCGTCATTATTGCTTTACGTGTCACCTGTTTTGTTATCATTAGTCTCCCTATTTAATCCCCTTGTGTTTGCTGTCCTGTGTCGGTTCATTGTTAATCCTTGTCATTCTGTGAGTATCTTGTGAAGAGCTGTTGTCCTGTTGCGCTATTGCCTGTATTAATTCTTTGTTTTCTTGTAGTTATCTGTCACAGTCTAGTTAGTTGTTCTGTCTATGTTTTGCCCCCTCGTGGGCTTTGTTTTCCCCGTTATTTGTTTAATAAATCGTGTTGCCTTGACTACTGTCTGCGATTGGGTTCATCCTCCCTTCCACACCGTAACAGTATATTAACTTCCACTGCTAAAAGTGCACAGCAGAGATGTAGCTGTAAAAAGGGTGGATAAATTATAAATCTATGTGGGTATCCTGCTGTGCATTGGAGACAAGATGAACTATCAGCATGTATATATATTTTAACATTTTAAATACTCTGTCAAATTGGTCAAATTTAAAATGTCAAATTAATAGTTTAAATGGCAAAGGATAAATTCCAATTTAAACCAATTATATTTATGTTTATAATAACAAATCAATTTTCTCTAAGAATGCCAAAGCACTGCCTTCTCAAAAGATGTGACAAAAACATTACAATATACAAGCGAAAAGTGACATGAGGACACCATCAATACACTTGCCATGTTTACTGCGGATTTAATTATATTAATAGTCGCCCAAAAACAAGACAAAAATTGATAATAATAGCCTCCTCATTAATATCACTATTAATATATTAGTTAATATGAGCATCACTCCTCCATAACAGGCTATTAAATGTATCTCAGTGTTGACAGATTGTCTAAGTATCATACCAGAAGTATTTAAATGTATTGTATGGTACATGAGTCAAACATACAAAATACAGATATTTATCTAGACCAACAACTTTTTGACATGACCTGCAAATTACTTTATTGTTTAACTATCGACCTCAGCTTGGAAATAACTGACCTAAGTGCCCTGGCAGGAACGTTAACTTGTGCTCGTGAGAGAGAGTCATTCTCCACAATGATCGGCTATGAAGACATAACATGAGATGAGATGGAAGACATGTGAAACACCACGTTCACGTGACGGTAGACGTAGGATCCACAGCTGGATCAATGAGTAAAAGCCCTATTACAACGACCATCATTTGAAGTGTCACAAAATTCAGAAATGATCGTACATTATGAGATTTTATAATCTGAAACCTAAAAGGACAAATAGGACACCCTACAGTCTTATGGACTTAACAGAGACGGTCATGCCGCAGCCATAAGTCCACAAGACCGCAAGAGCTCATGAAGTGTGCCATTTGGGATAGGGCCTTAGTGTTGGATAGTCTGATTCATTCTAGTAAATCTGTACATCTTAAATGTTCCTCTGGATCATATGTACGCCCTGTCGCAAATGGCACTCAAGTCTCTTGTGGACTTACAATGTCCGCTGCGTGCCCAAATTACGTCATGAAAGTGTGGACTGAGAGGAAGATCGCGAGGGCTTAGGGTTCCATTTGGGACAGAGCCGTAGAGTAGGAAAGCCTGATTCATTTAGTAAATTGATTTATCCTAAATTGTCCCTTCTCTCATATGTAGTTTTGGAAAGTCCGATTCATCTTAGTGAATTGGTTTGTTCGGATGGTTCATGTAAATGGGGTTTCACAAAAATGAATCACTGATTCGACTCCCTATACTATGCACTGATTAGGCTCTATATTTAGGCTACCTGTTCAAGTTGGATACTCTCACCTTAAATAAGATGCAACAAAAATATATATCTGTGATTAAATTATAAATTATATCATTGGACAGTTATATATTTTTACTTATAAAACATAACTTACAAGACTCTAGATAAATATTTTAACTTAAGATTAGGTTGTAGCTTGCCAAAAGTACCTTTTAAAGACACTGGCAGATATTGTGAGAAAGGCTTGAGAACTGGAAATTATTGAAATCTGCATTGACTGATTTGTTCACTTTAGACATAAGCATTGAAATATTGAGCTCTCTGATCAATTTGTCTGACTTCCTTTGGAAAGGTGTTCAATTGAGGTAAAATCACGATAATGTCTCATCTCTATATACACACAGGGCAATTATACTGTCCCCATATAGCGGTGACCTTTAAAAATGTGCAAATGTCTCAGCCTCATTTTCCCTATTCACTACACCTATCAGCAATGCCTTTCAACATTCTTGTCATCTTCATATGTTGTCGTATTATCACTTAGAAAAACGTGTGTTTATATATGTAGAACAGATTTTTTTTTACCTAGAAAGGAGCTCTCTTCTTAAAAGAAAACACAAAGGACAATGTAAGCGCCATCATTTAACAGTCAGTTCAGCCAAAAATAAAATTCTGCTGTCTTTAATCACCCTTATGTAATTTTTTAATACCATACGACTGGACTTACAGTACTTTCTATACATTATATAGATAATTTAGGGTGCCTTTGCATCCTTTTTTAGTCCCCATTTTTGCGGTTGTATTGAAGAAAAAACAAGAAACGTTCTCCTTTAGGGTTCTATGGAAGAAAAAAAGATTTTGAATAACATAGAGGTAAAAAGTTTTCATTTTGGGGTGAACTATTCCTTATTCCAAAAGTGTTCCAAAACATCTGACTCTGACCAGCAACAGAGCAATTACACATTCTCAAGGAGATTTCCTCCACATCAAGTTTTTCTGATCCAAAGTGCTGCGGGCATCTTATCGAAGTTAATGTGCGTAAGACTTAACTTTCCCAAACTAACCGTGTCTAGGCAGGCGTGCATTCAGGCCATGTATCAATGTGCCTCAGATTAACTGTGTGCAATGCATCGCAGCTTCATGATCCATGTCCAGAACTGGCAGTCTAAATATAGGCACAACAAAACCCCTTCTGTGCTGTATCTACATTCTGCACATCTCTACCCTCATCCACTCCTGAGCTTCAGCCAAAATGAAAATGAGCATAATTAGGTCCCGTGAGGCAGAGAGCATTAGACAGAGAAGCAATAATGGCACGGACGCCAATATCTTCCTGGTTTTGGAATGCCAATGTCACTTGCCATGCCAAAGGCTGCAGTGAGCGCTTGTTTGGGAAACCTGCACAAGATGACTTCCTTAACACGGAGTAGTGGGCAATTTTGATTTCCTGCACTTATCAGAGGAAAACAGGCACACATTTTGCACTCTGGTGGGGGGAATGTATGAAGAAAGCACAACGATGGTCATCAACTATACACAAAATAAAAAGAAGACATTTTACACACTATAAATATGTTTTCTGCTCATCTGCTATTATGTTTTTTGCATGTTGTTGAAAGCATGCCGTACGATTTTTTACAAAGTTGCCGACAAATCTGCAGCAACAGCGTGATGCTGTCATGACAATATGGACCAAAATCTCTTGAGAAATGTTTCCAGAACCTTACTGAATCTATGCCACGGATAATTAAAGCAGTTCAGAAGGCAAAAGGGGGTCCGACCCGGCAGGCTACTAGAAAGTTGTACCTAATTAAGTGGCCAATGAGTGTGTTGCAAGAAGCCAGAGGAAGGCAAGGTAAGGAAGACAGGACAGGAAGTCATTGGGAAGCACAGAGTGTGACACAGGATTGGCATTCAGCAAAGCAGAAAACAGACAGAAACACAGAGGCAGAACCTATTTTCACTGTCTTTGAACAGACAGGTGAAACTGTCCGAGGGGCCCTCACTGGGTAACAAGATTACAGTCACAAACCGAACTGAAAGAGTTCTTGTTTAGGGATAAATGAGTTTTCTAGGTTTTTGTTGGCATGTTTTGTCTAACACATTACATATTTATTTACTTTTTTAAGTCTTTTTATTAAGTGTGTGTGTGTGTGTGTGTGTGTGTGTGTGTGTGTGTGTGTGTGTGTGTGTGTGTGTGTGTGTGTGTGTGTGTGTGTGTGTGTGTGTGTGTGTGTGTGTGTGTGTGTGTGTGTGTGTGTGTGTGTGTGTGTGTGTGTGTGTGAGAGAGAGAGAGAGTTGGGGGGGGGGGGTTGTAATATGTATTATGAGCATTGCCTTATTGCGAGGAATTACATTACTAATATTGCTTCATATTTCACCAGATCCAAACCTCAACAGAGGACCCAAACAATTTCCTAGGGACCCTACAGCCTGGAAGTCATAACATACAAATCTATGCACTAGTACAAAGCTTTAATTGTAAAAGCGTGTCCAGCTAATTTAACATAAGTGAGTACATGAGAGCATGCTGTACTTTTTGTATAACTGGAGTATGTCTTTAATTTGTTAATCCACCCAAAAAAATCTATTTCTATTTATTAGAAATTTCAGTAAGCAACTCAAAATAGTAACGCACCAACAATGCGCCTGAACACACCTCGTTTTTAGACCAGCACGCACAGGTGCGCACAAATAGGCACAAATGCATTTGCTATTTAAACAATGTGGCGCAGGACGTGAAAATGATAACTGCGTCGGGCTGAAACTAGCTAAAAAAACTTGCGTCGTGCTTGGCGTGCATGGCGCCGGGTGTATGATAGGGCTCGTGTTGTTTTTTCAGCGATTCTTTTCGCAGATCTCATCCTTACACCAGTAGGTGGCGACAATGAGTGGTTCTGTAAAATGATTTATTCAAAACACTGATTCATTCAAGAGTGAAACAAATTAATGTTTTCATGATTCATTGAATCACTGACATTCTAAATGGGAAAAAAAAATTCATTTCTTTAC
Source organism: Phoxinus phoxinus (assembly GCF_949152265.1). Classification (NCBI taxonomy): domain Eukaryota; kingdom Metazoa; phylum Chordata; class Actinopteri; order Cypriniformes; family Leuciscidae; genus Phoxinus; species Phoxinus phoxinus. The sequence continues at coordinate 43,125,282 of NC_136877.1, read as the reverse complement.
GAGCGAGTCATTGAATCGTTCATTCAAACAATTCATTTGAATAAAAAAAAAACTCGGCTCTGTTTGTAAATCATTTTGTTGCCGAACCAAACAAAGATTAACTTACTTTATTATAGAGTAGTGATAGCATAGTTAAAGGAGTCTAACCCACAATTTTTAAATAATTTAGTGTTATTCTGATTTAAAGAAAGATTACATAGAGAATTGGTTTATCACGGCTGTAGTCTGTGTGTGTTACCCCAGATTGTCACTGGCCACCACATTAATAACAATTAAACAAATCTTTATCCTGGAATAACTGCTGCCAATGGCTTGCTGTTGATTCCATGGTGCAAAACTTCAGAGCAGGTATGTCTGTCAACAAGCCTTCTAGTGCTATTTCATGAAGAGCTTTCTTTTGTGCACTCAATATGTCTTGAGTTGAGCAATACATGGCATGTCCCCTGATGAGTATTCTAGCAGCCCATTGTTGTATGAGAAGCTTTTAAATAAAATACTGGATCACTGTTCCCTTTTGTACTGGGAAGAAGCCCAAAGTGACATACAGCATGCCAATCTGGGAAACTTTTGGCTGTGAAAATAAAGTGTTTAAAGCACATCCCATCTGGGGTCCTAGCACATACATGCTGTTGATGATAATTTGCAACCCGCCGGCTGGGATAGTAAACGTAGTGTGTGTGTGGACGAACAAGTTTACACTGACTTCCTCTAGTTTCCCACGCTTACAACAAGTGTTAACTAACTTCTGATTCAAATGAAGTAAGGACAAATATTCATTGTGAGACATTTTGCAGCCCAGCTGTGAAATAGTGTGTCGGAAGTGTTGCGTTTTCATTGTGGTCCCTGTGGGACACATAAAAGCAGCTTCCTGCAAGAATTAATCCTTTTATATATATATACACATTCCTGTTTACACTGATCCTTTTGAGGTGGATTGAGGGAAAACACACACAATACTGCAATCAACAGCTAAATGCCTTATTTCAAAGGTTGTCTTAAAAAAAATAGGTGCTTTTAACATTAATGACCCAACTCCATGTAATCTGGATTCCGTAATCAGATTCCCAAGATTTAGTACTTGTAATTCGATTTTTTTTTTTATTGATTACATGATCACATGTTATTCTCACCGTGGCAGTAAATTATTCATAATTCATTGATTCTCCCTACTATTTATTTTTTATCTTTTAAATTTTACTTTCTAAAAAAGCCTACTTCTTATATACGTTCAAGGTCTTCCAGGTTTGAGGAATTGCACACACAGACCAGAGCCTCTATATGAGCCGTTCACTGAAAACTGAGAGAAACGAGTTAGTTCAAAAGAAATCTAAAAGCAATCAAAAGGTAGTCTGATTATATTACCTTAAATGTGTAATGTTATGGATTATGTTACTAACTACAATCTTTTTCTGACTACAAATTGTAAGTAATCTACCCAGCAGTGTGTGTGTGTGTGTGTGTGTGTGTGTGTGTGTGTGTGTGTGTGTGTGTGTGTGTGTGTGTGTGTGTGTGTGTGTGTGTGTGTGTGTGTGTGTGTGTGATTACATTCAAAAAAAAAATCATAAAAAAAATTATACACTATTTGAAGCTTGTTATGCATTATTATGCTTTACTGAAGTATCACAGTGATACCTCAACCATGTGTGAGTCTGCACTTTGTGTGAGGAGAGCTATTTGTAAGAGTTGCTTGTTTTGTAGAGCATTTCAAATGATTTACTTACAATGTTGCTTCATAGTAAGGACGCTGCCTTATACGTTGGCAGTGGACAGGTTTGAAACCTGTCAGTATACAGGCGCATAACTAAAATAAGTCATCTGAGAAGGGTGCTTGAGGCTGGATTATTATAACGAAAGACATTTGATATAAAATCAAACAGTGACAGTGACAGCAGTCTTTTCATGTACTGTATGTCAAATCGGATTCTGCGACACTCATACATCTATTTTTCCACATATTCCAAGCCCTCTGAGAATCTTACACATGACAAGAGCTGTACACACTTTTAATAGGATAGGACATTTTCCATTTAAAATCTTACTGCTGTATTTCAATTTCAATCTCCATATCTACTTGGCTCACAGTCTGGGGGAGAAAAAAAGAAAAGCGTGAATGTCTGACAGATTCCATTTCATGATATTATATGAACCTGTACGTCTGAGGTTCTGCCACACTGAAGCTGAAATCTATTCCAGCATGTTATGCAGCCGGCAATATACAGTCTTGTGGACCGCATCCAAAACTTTGCAGACTGGGTCTTTACCCTATTAGCTTAAAACACAATCATTACTAGCACAGTGTGCACAAATTAAGCTTTCAAAGAGAGAAAATATTAATTAAATTGGATCTAAAAATAGTTGTGTTGGTAAGGAATGTGTGGCTTGTAGGATTTTATGTGACCTAGAAAAAGAGGATCAAAGGAATTTTGTTCATGGATTCAAAGTGTTCAATATTTCATGGTGGAATAATGCCGCCATGAAAGCAGTCTTGTGGTGGCAGACGAAATCTGTGCGGTGTCGAAAAGACTGGCATTGTGGCATTGCGCTGCTGTCATTCTGGCGCTGCTGCGATTATGCTTCGTTTTGTACTGCCTTGAGAAACAGACACCAGGGCTAAAAAATCACAAAAGTGAGGAGTCCTCCCTCCTTTTTCTTCCTTTTCATGATGTGATCTATTTAATGAGATGTTTTGCTTATTTAATTTGAACTGTCACATCTTTTTCACTCTCTGTCCTCGCCTTGCACTCATTCTTGAGACATGGGACGAAACAGGAAGAGAAAATGCGAAGGAAATTATTAAAAGGGTCATGAATTGAGAAATTTCGTTTTCCTTGAACTTTTGACATATAAGAGATCCTTGTACTATTTAAAAAAAAATCAGAAATCTTCCTTGTTAGTCCAAACATTTAATCCTGGTCTGTTTAGCATTCAAATTGACATTTTTAACACCGAACCTAAAGGCAAAGGGATACGTTCTCAACCTGGTGGTCGGCTTTTATGACTATTGCCTATTTTGAGACAGAACTGTCGATGTTGTATTGTTGTATGTGCGTAGCCTGCATGTGATGGTATTTTGACCAGCTGAGATCTCATGAAGAGCTTATAAAACGAGTTAAGGAGTCAAAACAGCGGCAGGAATGGCAACATCACGACTATGTTGAGAAAAAAACGATATGCTTGAGCATTATGTCCTTTTTAGGGTTGCATGATCCTCTTTTTGGTAATGGCAGAGACGTCGGAATTGATTTTAATATGAAAAACTGTTTACCAATCACAGGAGTGCGTTTACTTGCAAGTCTTGAATATGAGCATGATCAAAACGGATTGTTTCAAAGAGAGTATGAAAAACTGGATAGAAAATATAGCCTATTACTTCTAAATTAGGATGTTTTTTGTTTGTTTGTTTGTTTTTAATGAAAAAATCTAGCTAACATTATGAGTGGACCTCAAAGAACATTATACAATTTTCACAAAATGTAGTTCCGTATTAAAAAACTATTTCTTTAGGGAAACAATGAACAATGTTGTTATTTTCAAAACTAATGGCAAGTCAAATTGAGACATGTTTTGCCTCAAGTATTTTGCAACGTGTTTTGCCTCAAGTTATAAGATTTAACCTAGCTCAATTTGAACAGAAGATCTAGACCTTGTTTCTTTCTGCTTCTCTATATCCATAACATGGAACATAATTATGCATTATGGTGCATTACGCACTGCAGCTCCTTCAGGTGAACTTTAGCTATCGGAAGGCTCTCTAATTATAAAGAACAGTGCTAGTTTTGACCTAGAAACCTCAACGTTAACACACAGACAGAGCTTGACATGGGCACATTTCCAATTAAAGAAGCAGCAGTGTAAATCAACGGTTTATTACATTCAATGTGGGATACATTTGCTGATAATGGTGAAAAAGCAGACTTTAAAAAGAACTCTAAGCTCTGTAACAAATCCCCACTGTTACTGTAGAGCACCAAATGCATTCTCCTCTTCTCCTAAACTCTTTCCCATCACATTTAGTTATACTAGCCTATAGGAAAGAAAAAGGAGCTCAAAGTTATTCATTTCAATTCATTTGGTACGAACGGATGGAATATCCCATGTCACTGTGCATGTATTATCACTTTTTATCAGCCTTGACCATTCTAGTGTCAAGTATAAATTTGTAAAGGCACATTTCGTGCAGTCACATTTTTCTGTGATATTAAATGAAAAATGAAAATATTATATTTTCCATTAAGCAAATGAAGCCAGATTTAAAAACCATTAAGATTTTTTGCAGTGTGTCATTATTTCATTATTTCCATGAGAATTAAGCACATTTCCCCTCAAAATTATCATTACCAAAATGTTTTATTTATTTTAAATATTTTTTGGAATTATCATTATTCTCAGCAGTAATTCTCATTAGGTTCTCATTACTGCTGTAGGGTAGGCTACTTTGAAATTGTTTTTACCATATTGCATAAAAACATATTGCATTGATAAATACAAACTGATATATTAATTTACATTACAGTAATAATAATTTTTTTTTAAATTGTGATAATGAGAATTGTCAGAAAATAATGGCAAAAAAGAAGAAGAGCTGTCTCATGAGATTGAAATTGAATCACTGTTATTCTAGACACTGTGAATTTCTTTGGAAATCAAAGACTTTTATCAAAGTTGTCTGATAGATAGTGAAATATTGAAGAATAACAGCTTCTGGCTACCAACAATTCTGCAGTTTCTCTCTCTCTATCTCTCTATCTCTCTCTCTCTCTCTCTCTCTCTCTCTCTATACAGTACGTCTAACACGACTATCGTTTGTCTTCGTGATTCATCATAAGCTAATTAAAATACAATCACCTTAGAAACAAACTTCAAAAGCTCAAACAGCACAACCCGAGCCTCGTTTCCAGATCTCAAGCACTTCCTTTCTTAACCTCCTTTGCTCCCACAGGTTATCAATGCGTCTTTTGATTGTTGCCTCGGAAAGTACTTCATTTATATTCCTCAGTAAAAGTGGGGCCCCCGCAGATGGCTCTACGATCAGCTTCCCCCCAAAAAAAAAACATTACAAGAGAGACAAACAAAAATGTAGCACAAATTTCCTTTAAAGGACAACTTCAACCAATACTTCATTGGCTGCATGAAGGGGAGAGACAGGGTCAGTGCCATTCTATAGTTACGGTTCTTCACATTAGAGCCAAACCCTGACGTTCTTCTCAATTCTCAAATGGCAGTCCTGACCTACTTAACACAAAAAAGGCCTCATAAAAACTTGATGATGTGCTTGTAAGTCATATGATGAGTTTCAAATGCTATCGCAAGAATATCACAAAATACACAAAAGTGTCCTCTTTTGAAAAACATTACTGAAATGTGTTTCAAATGTGTATGTAGCTATAAAATATACATTAGGCAGCTTAAACTTGAGAGAATTCTTCCTATAATTGCATTAGAAATATGTTGATTATTATGAATACAAAAAAATAACTAAATACATCCATTTAATCTCAGACTAAACTCAATCTTAATGATGAAAATGAAAGCATTTTGGCTCGGTGAGAAAGGCACACATAATCTTAAACTGAATTTCACATTTAAAGAACAGACACTTTGATTGAAAAACTGAAACTTTGAAGGATCCCCTCCATTTTCTGAGACAGCAACTAAATAAATCATGTGTTCACTGCAAACACGCACACACACACACACACACACACACACACACACACACACACACACACACACTGTCATGTATCACGGTACAGCCAGCCATGAAAAGGACAAACAGACAGACAGCAAGATAGACCGACAGCCAGAGAAACGGACAGCTATCTCTTTCTCATGTTCGATGTGAATATAGAAGTTTTATAACAGATCAAGGTTGTAAATTGAATCAGCCAGCACTATGGAGATTGTAGGAGCTGTCCAGAGTGCTGAATGAAAGAAATCTCTGTAACCTGTTGGTGCACTGCTGTTCACTTCAAACCATTCATTGCTAGTGTTATATCACTACAATCCCTTCTACAATATAAATGTCACAACAATGGATTTATGTTTAGACCTGAATATTAATATCTACCCACAAACAATCCATTTTAAGCAATGAGGGAAGTGTGGACAATAGGCTACTATTTCCAATGTCTAAGGTTGCTTATCACACAGTCATATCAAACTGAACGTTTCCTACGGATGTTTCATTCAATAATATGAAAAACTGACTTGGCTGCATTGATTAAATCAACGAGAAAGCAAACAGGTTCTTACATGCTATGATCATTCATTAATGCAGAAGCACGACATTCAATTTCAAAACAGCAATAGCATCATTGATATCCCAAATGTTTGATCATCTATGCTCTTAAATGATATACCTCGTAAAACCTTTAAGGACAAAATAAAATTGGTATCTTGAGATTGTGAATTTTTAAATAATCGAATTAGTTTTGAAATATACATTGGCTAATACAACATACAAGTTCAAACAATAATGCAGATTTTGATAAAGAAGCCAAGTTTTACTATATGAGGAAGTCGTGGCGAGATATATATTTATATATCTATTTTGCGCAGTATAGGAGAGGGACGCACAGAAACCCACTTACATGGACGTGATGTTCCTGAAGAGCTCTTCAATGTCATTATTGTTACTGCCATTGCCCGCCGGATCTTGTAGAGCAAGTAAAGGGAAGAAATTTCCACTGTCGGACTTATTGCAATAGATCTCAGTGGGCGAACAGCTGCATGTTGGTGGACAATCGAGCATGGAGCTCCAATAACCCTGGAAGATGCTTGAAAGAAAGAAAAGCCTCCAGGTGAACACAGGAACCGCTGAACAGAACCATATATCCATGACTTTTGGGTCCAAAACGACTCGACGTCTTCCAGGGCTGATGAGGATGGTGATGATGAAGATCGCTGATGGAGATATGAGTGTTTAATATCTAAATGCGTTGGCTACATAAGAGTGCGCGCGCCTGGGAACATCATATGAGGTTGGGCTCGTAATCTAATCGCCTTATCAAAAGAACAAGAGCAAATGCCACAACTCGCCGCGACTTTCCGTTCCACAGTCCATCATAAAGATGCTCTCAGTGTCCAAGCTGGAGGAAAGTACTGCTGAAAGCGCGATGCTCCGGATGACGAGTATAAAGTCCCACCTACTGGACAGAATTAAGACTGACACCTGCAAGAGGAGGAGGAATCCCATTTCCGACCAACAAAGGCTTTTATGTAAGACTTGCGCAGGAAAAAAAAATATAAATCGATTGTAGTTTATTCCTCTTTCATTAGTGATGGGTTTCCCATATGTTTCCGTTGTTTTTCTGTCACTGGTATTTTTAGTAGCATAGGATACCCAGTAAATTGATTTGTCAAGTAGAGAAGGCCGGGGCTAGTTGTCACACGGGGACGTTGTCATAGTCTCCACTTACATTTATTTATTTAAATATCGACATATTTTTTATAACCTATCAAACCACACTGACATATACTTCAAACGAGATTTTGACTTCCAGGTTGAATTGTGTTCTAAAAAAGGTTTCATAAATGTTTTCATAAATGTACAAATAGTACTAAATAGAAATAAATACAAATAGAAAACTAAAAATATCTGTTGAAGGTTCATTCAGTTATACTTTCCTCATTAGAGAAGTTTTACACATGTTGAAACAAATAGGCCTAGTTAAAAAAAAAAAAATATATATATATATATATATATATATATATATATATTTTTTTTTTTTTTTTTAACTTTAAAATATCTAGCCACTCAAGCCGCCAAATATTGAAAAAAAGAACACCTTTAACATGTGTCTACAGCAAAAAAAAAAAAAAAAAAAAAAAAAGGATCACTGGACTAAAACCAACAAGCAACTACTTTTAAGATGGTGTATTTTAACATGTATTCTAGTCCAATGACTTTCCATTGCAAGTGCATTAACACTATGATTTTTGCTTGTTTTTAACATAAGTTTAGAGTGCAAATTGTGTGTAGTAATTGACAGCAAGCCACATACACAGTTGAACATAAAAAAGTGCTTCTTGTAGTAAGCTACTATAGAAATTAACAGTTTTTATTACAATGTGAATCACCGGGACTATTGAGTTACATCAATGAAAGTCACTGTATTGTTTAAGTCAGGTATAAATAGATTCTAGTTCTGTAAAAATAGTTTTAGGGGGCAGTTGTGACCTAATGGTAACCTCGAAGGTTGTGGGTTTGATTCTCAATATCGACTGAATGATTTGAGCAAGGCATCTAACCCCCAATCGCTCCTTGGGCGAGACAACAAAAATGGCTGCCCACTTCTCTGGGTGTGTGTGTCCACGGTTTGCAGTGTGTGTTTGTTCACTTCTCACTAAACATAACGTGTGCACTGGATGGGTTAAATGCAGGAAAAATTCCAAGTATGGGTTACCATCCTCATTTACTCAGACTATATGTAAACAGAGCAACCAAGACAAGTCTATAAGTAAAATGCATATTTTAATACATTTTAAATCCCAAAGAGACTTTTTTTGAATGCATAACAATATCAGTTGAAATCCTAGTTTAAAATAAACCCTTTACGCATATTTTCAAATAAACAGTTATGGCAAATGTATTCTGAGTTGCCCTCTGAATATATGAGTACTTGGTCAATTTTCTTTCACAGCTAAGATCTCGTTTTTTTTAATGGTGTGGTCAGTATTGTCTTGCATTTCAAGTTACAGCATCTTGACATTCTGGAATCTTGATAATTTCCATAATGACCAACACAATCTACCAAGAGCAGCACAAATTAGCAATTGGTATAAGATGTGCATTTTTTCACCTTGCATGACTCAATTAAAAACTCAGAAAATGTTGCATCTGAATGGGAAACTCCTACAAATATGCAATAAGGTCAGCCACAAAAATAATTGTCCACGTCTTTTCAGCGCAAATTTTTCACTGCGTGTCTTTGGTAAATCCTTAAAGTTGTTTTTTTAGCGCCAAAAGAGGGTTTTGCGCTGGTGCAAGCTGTTACTAAATCCCCCCCTCCTTCCTCCCCCTCCCATCATTGAATCCATTCACACCTCTTCTATGACTGACTGGTGCTGGTCTGAGAACCACAGCTAGACTGAAGCACATTATCTGATCAGCAGGACTGGTTGTGGCCTGCTCTTCCCGAACCTTTTCATGTTAAAATCCAGGAAAAGGACAGTCAAGACAATCAGTGACCTGGTCACCCCGATCATTACATCTTTTAAGCACTGCCTTCCAAGAAGTAATTCAGAGCAATCAATGCAAAAACAGCCAGGTTCAAAAATAGCCCTCACGAGCAATTGAAACACACAAAGACATTTTTGTTTTCTAGAAAATGAACTTCTGCAGCTTGTGTCATATTATATATACTAAAACAGGGTGTGTGTGTGTGTGTGTGTGTGTGTGTGTGTGTGTGTGTGTGTGTGTGTGTGTGTGTGTGTGTGTGTGTGTGTGTGTGTGTGTGTGTGTGTATGTGTGTGTTTGAGTGTGTGTGGTCTGGGTAAAAACCATGTTGTGGGACCAAAAGAGCCACCAGTAATTTTTTAAAACTCACCGGGTCCTATCATACACCCAGACGCGACGCAATAATTTTTTGATAGTTTCAGCCTGACGCAGTTATCATTTTCACATCCTGCGGCACGTTGTTTAAATAAAAAAATGCATTTACGCCCATTTGTGCACCCCTGGGCCTGCTGGTCTGAAAACGAGGTGTGTTCAGGCGCATTGTTGGCGTGTTGCTTTTTTGAGGCAACTGAAATAGACCAGGTTTCAGTTGGTCAATGGCGCAACCAACTGAAACCTGGTCTAAAGTCAATGGCGCAGTATTTTTTAATTTTTTTATTTACAGAGCCTGTTAAGCCCTATTCGCACTGGATTGGTATTATCTGGGGATCTCTTGTGATTTAGAAATGACCCACCCACATTTGTAAGGGATAAGCGAAGCCTGTGATTTTGCTCGAACTTACTGACTTATCTCCTGGATATGATGTCAATAGGCTATTGCTTGGAAATGTCTTGTCGTTTAGGTCTAGCTGTATGATATATCATAAACAGAATATTGTTATTTACCGCATGCTGCTATACATGTCATCCATCTCCATCTAATCATTCTTTTTGTTTTCGCTCTTCTGATGATTTTCAGCTTTCTCTTTCTGCAAATTGTATAGCCTAGTTGTATATGGTGTAGGTATAGCGATATGACCCAGCACCCAAAATACTATCAAAACACTCCAGCCTCCATTCTTCGCGAAAGATGGATAAAAAGACGCACAGGAAGCAAAAACCTTGAAAAAATGATATAAGACCTGCCGTAGAGATGCCGATTCGCACGGGACGTGCGCGCTTTAACGCCATGTAAATAGCAAATCCTCCATGGCACGAGCGCAACTGGATTTTAATGGGAATGGGAGATGAGACTCTGATTGGTTTATTGCACGTTACGCCCAAATTACTCATTAAGAGAATAGGGACAACCCTTTTAGACCGTGAGCCGGGCCTTTTTTTTAACCTTCATTAAACTAGCAAAAGTGGATTCGGACCCGCCCTAAGAGCACTTGCGCCGTGCGCTTTAAACCATGCGCTTAGACCATGCGCTTAGGGCCCCTGGGTTTAAATACACACAGGCTAACTGACCAACAATACACATGATAACAATCATAGCCTGCGTCCGCAAGCATAAAATACTGCTTTCCGAGGAAGCATTGCAAGGTAGGAAGGCATCAAGGCACTTCTGAATCCAATGTTAGCTTAACTCCCTGTCTCCTCCTCAGAAACCTTCATCCAATCCATTTTTGAAGGCAGCATAGATGTATCCTTCTGTCCCTTTAATATTGCACTATCCTGTGCGTTCTATTCTGTAACAGTTTGTGTGTGAATGCATGTTTTTGACCAATGTTTTCCACTTGCGATGCCATTTCTAGCGAGAAATTACTATTGTAGTAATTAAATATTCGCTTAGTTATCACCAAAGCTCTCTGTATTTTGCTGTAGATCATTAAACCGTAACTCTGCCTCAGAAGTCTGTCCGAAATCAGTTTCAGCGGGTACCGTCATGCTCGAACGCTGCCTGAGGCAACAAGTCAGCAGCCTGAGCTTTCGGACGCAGCCCTAGAATGAGGAAAGCACAGGAAACAGGAACTGAAACACATACAAAATAAAAGATTACAAAACAAGAGCACTGATATTGCTGAACATGCCTTTATAATAAAGACCAGATAGCAATCAGCTGACATTATTTCAAACCATTCATGCACAAATGTTTCATGCAAGGTTACAGTGTGAACAATTTAAACTAAGACATGAACATTTGGAATTTAAAAAAGATTGAATTAATTATTGTGGTTTAAAGTGGTAAATGCAATATTGTGATTACCTTATCAACATGTGACGACAGCAAATGGCAGAGGTTTTTAAGACACTGCATGGTGCACAATATCAGGGTTGATGAGGAATAAATAGGAGACTGCGTAGTGTAAGTACGTTCGTTTTTTAGATCCGTACCTGAGGCGACAGAATGCCCGAGGGTAATTATGAGGAGCTGTCAAAACGGCTGCTGAAACAAGGGCAGGGCTCACTTTCAGTTCAGCCTTTAAGCCTGTCAGCACAGCATCCCACCACTTATAGATACGTCAAAACCGGCTGAGGCATATATTACAACAACAACAAAAAAGAAAATGAGTTGCTTGTCAAGTTTACCTACATTCAGGTTTTGACAAAACACCACAACATCATTTATATGACTTTATGTATTTTTATTTATACTTGAGTGATTTGTCCATACAGACTAATTATTTAAAGATCACACCTCTGATTAACTGTTTTCAGTGTGAACATTGAATTAGTTTCAATTCAGATCTGTCAATGGCCATTACTGCATGCTTGATTTGTCCTCTGTAGGGATCATAATACCAATAAGCTGCACTATTTAAAGCACACATAAAAATGCAGGCAGGCATAATAATTGTTCATATCGATTGCACATTAATTTGACACTTGCACTAAACAGTGACAGTAGAAAGTGACGAGATGTGCTGCAAAAAAAGGAACGTTGGAATATTATAATAAAGAACATCATGAAATTTGTGGATGTAATAATTAACCAGACAGAGGAGGGTGTTTTATATATGCGGTCTATATTATATGTAAGTGTAGAAATGTTGCCTATTTAGATCAGTGTATCTCTCCAATATGAGCAATATTTAAACTGTCCTGTGATCAATCAACCAACAAATCAATCAATCAATCAATCAATCAATCAATCAATCAATCAATCAATCAATCAATCAATCAATCAATCAATCGATCGATCGATCGATCGATCGATCGATCGAAATGTTGCCTATTTAGATCAGTGTATCTCTCCAATATGAGCAATATTTAAACTGTCCTGTGATCAATCAACCAACAAATCAATCAATCAATCAATCAATCAATCGATCAATCGATCAATCAATCAATCAATCAATCAATCAATCAATCAATCAATCAATCAATCAATCAATCAATCAATCAATCAATCAACCAATCAACCAATCAACCAATCAACCAATCAACCAATCAACCAACCAACCAATCAACACCTCAAACCAATCAATCAATCAATCAACCAACCAACCAATCAACACCTCAAACCAATCAATCAACCAACAAATCAATCAACCAACAAATCAATCAACCAACAAATCAATCAACCGAACAAATCAATCAATCAATCAATCAATCAATCAATCAATCAATCAATCAATCAATCAATCAATCAATCAATCAATCAATCAATCACTCAATCACTCAATCAATCAACCAACCAACCAATCAACACCTCAAACCAATCAATCAATCAACCAATCAACCAATCAACCAACCAACCAACCAATCAACACCTCAAACCAATCAATCAACCAACCACATTGGCTCAAGGTGTGAATGTAGCCATTAATAGGCAACATTTAACTATCTTTAAATTATTTAATTACTTTACATATTTAATAAACCATGGAGCTGACTGCAAATTTCAGCCAAGAGTTGATATTTAATAACAGTTTGAAGTTGTTTGACAACATCCCCAAGAACAGTGTGCCTTCATTTGTGAAAATATTTCAGTGATGCTTATGAATCAGACGCTACAGATCAGACTACAGACGCTGCAAAATCATAACTGTCAAAATTAAATTTAGTCAACTTTCTATTAAAAATGTGACTTTGCACACCACCACCACCACCATCTCTCTCTCTCTCTCTCTCTCTCTCTCTCTCTCTCTCTCTCTCTCTCTCTCTCTCTCTCTCTCTCTCTCTCTCTCTCTCTCTCTCTCTCTCTCTCTCTCTCTCTCTCTCTCTCTCTCTCTCTCTCTCTCTGTGTGTGTGTGTGTGTGTGTGTGTGTGTGTGCGCGTGAGCACTCTGTGTGTGTGTGTGTGTGTGTGTGTGTGTGTGTGTGTGTGTGTGTGTGTGTGTGCGCGTGCATGCATCTTGCCGTGCATTCAATGTAACTTTTTCAAGTATTTCAAAGCAAAGCACAGCATTCAAAATATCCAAGAACAACATTCTCAAAGCTTTAAAATCTTTTTCACAACTGAATGTTAATTGCTTTTAGCATCTTCAAAGAAATATATTTCTCCTCCTGCCTTTTAGTTTCCATTTACCTGTCAAGAAACATACAGCCTTTGTCCTTCTCTGAACATAAATGTTGCCATATATTATTGCCTCTCCATTTAATGTGGCAGTCTTACGGCTTAGACATTATCCTCCTAATCACCTGTTTGAGAACTGTCTGTCATTATAAACTGCTATCCTGCCTTGTCAGAGAGTTTATCTAATCAATCTTTTGGACCATCTCCATCTGTATTAGCACCGGAGTTTAAGCCTCAGGTAAAAAGGCAGCAATATGTTCCTTTATCAACATATAATGGATTTGGAAAATTGCATGACTTAAACCACAAAGACTTGCCCTTTTAATAATTGAGACATTTATTGATCTTATGGTTGAACTGTAATTTGAATGCTGATTCAACAAGCAGTCTACAATGTGTTGCAAATATTGTTTATAGCCTATATGTAGCATGCTACACAAATAATAGGATACAAATCAATGTGTATATAATCTTGCTTAATTTAATTAAACTAAAGTAAACATATTTTGGCTGTACATATACTCAAAATATTTAAGCCTAAATGTATTTGTTTGTTTGTTTGTTTGTTTGTTTGAACTGCAACATTTTCTGTCCATTTGGATTATACAATTAAACAAACTAATAAACTTAATGCAATGCATATTTGTCAGTTATTTATAAATGAAACAGGTAGAATTTCCGTAATAGTACTAATAAATTCAATTTGGTTTAAATACAGTCCAATTGAACTGAATATAACTGACTAATGCTTGGTTAACAATGTTTCTAATCGTAATATAATTAACTGAATAAATGTAATACTTTCAAAATGAACCGATTTATACACACATTTTAAAATATGATTTATTTAATGAATAGAATTATATTTAAATAAAATAAAATATTTGCAAATAGTTAATAATAAACTATGCTGCCATGATTTTTTTGTGCAGAAATCTTCTGTTCTTACTGTACCCGTTTCATTTATGCAATGACAAATATCAGTTTATTAGTTTGTTTATGTTAAAACTGTGTAATGCAAATGGGTGGGAATTTTATAAGCAATTAAAGTCATAAATCTTAAACTTAGGCTGTTTTTTGGCATGAAACCTGTTGATACGAATGTCCCATTACACAAATTTATTCCATAAATACAATGTATGTGATCCTCAAAAAGTGACTTCAATAGGACCCTTTCTATAGCATGGCTGCTTTCGAGCCTGTCACCAAGGTTACTGAAAGAAAAATGATCACCATATATGTAATGTGAAAAGATAAAAGAAACAGAACACGGACAAACTAAACATTCTAAAGGCTTATCACCTCCTTTCATCCTTTTTTGAAAAAGAAGCCCAATTTTGCACCCTATTCATGGACAGTGTCATGTGGGACCCAAGGTAAATATGCAATTTGCTAATGGGAATCAAAATGGCTTTGTTGTTCTCCACAGTTAGATTATTACAAGATCATTGTGGACGGTGAGGTGTTGAAGCAATCAACGTGCACAGAATGTGTTGTTTTGATTGAGGTGAGCTTTTGTTTGCCCTAAGAATGATCAGTTCTCTTTTTCACAGGTGCCAAAAAAACTTGCCTATTTTAGGCAAGATGTGCTCTCTGAAAAAAACTTCATTTAATGGAAGCAAAACCCACTTTCATCAAACATCAGTTAGAGTAGCGCTTTGACTTTGCCTTGTATTACATCAAAAGCTTGGATTGGGTTGGAGGGAGGTGTTGCTCTAGTCTAAAGAATCAAAAAATCCCCATGAGTCAGACAACTTTTGAGGGATTACAAATGCCATTATGAAGTTCTCTACCAGGAACTTCATCAAACAGTCTTTTTTTCCCAGTAGGTTCCCCCTGGGAGACGAGTCTCCGTCATACTGGGAGAGATAGCTAATGATCTAGGCGCACTGTAGAATCAATGTCTCGCAGCCTCAGAATACATGAGGTGGTCAAGCGAGAATATACTGAAGGAGGCTTGATGCCCACTGTCAGCGTAGCAGCAGTTTAATAAAACAACCATCGCTGCTCTCGACCGCACACTTTTACGCTCATACTGCTGTTGGAGGCACAGAGCAACAAAGCAAAAGTGTGAGTAAGTGAGGGAAAGGCGGTATCAGGGGACCTTTATTCTGTCACCCTTAATTAAAAATGGATTCATCAGAAGTGGGGAGAGAGACAGCGACAGAGTTTTTCAGTTTTCAGGTCACCGTACCAGTGTCTATGATAATAAATTATATATTTTGTTCAGCCAGACGGAATTCTGAAGTACAGTCGGCACAAGATGAATTATGAGTGGCAATGCAAATGAAATGTCACAAACTGGAATTCATAGCAGCTTTCTTTGGCCAAGGCCCGCCCATAAGGCTGTTTGACCGACATGTCAAACAACCAATTACAGTTCGTTTCGTTCAGCGTCACGTTTCGGGGCGTGGAAATATCCCCACAACAACAGACCGGCGTGCAACAAGTCTCCACTAAGTGCCTCAAACAAAACTCCTGGACATCTCTTAAAGAGTCTATGCCGTGAACCTCGCATACTTTTGAGAATCCTACGTTTAGCTGATCTTCATAAATGCTCATTGTCACTCATGTAAACACAACAGTTTTTCTTCGGCAGTCACATGTCTGCGCTTTGTTTCCTGGCGAACCGAAAATAAACGCGACACTCGCGCCCCCCGGAAATCCGATAAAATTCAACCAATCAGATGACGACTTCGACATTCCTGAAGTGTTTCCAGTTAAGTGTAGCCTACCATATGCATCAGACGTTTAGCCAACGTTCCGTGGGCGTGACGTCTGAGGCTGAGACTAGGGGAATGTCACATTCCTTACCATATGAGTTTCAACACATTACGAACGCAACTCAACCAATAAGCTTGCCCATTTTATTTTGCATATGCTTTAGGCATGAATTTTTACAAATGAGGAATATTGTGACGTGTACGTTCCCGGAGGAAAACTCAAAACTACAATTGAGGCGTTTCAGGGAGTTCAGAAACAGTGTTGACTGAATCACCCCTTTTGGAGTGACTTTGTGCTTTGTAAATGTGCAGATTTTTCATGCTCAAACAATATTAAACACCAAGAAAGTTGAAAATGTTAAAAAGCATGATAGGTCCTCTATAATGAAGAAACTATATTTTTGGTCATGTAAACCAGTCATGCTTGCCCTTAAAGTATTTCATTGTATGGTTATTTATTCTTCCAAGAACACATTCAAAAGTTGGGGTCAATTATATATATTTTTTTAGATAAATACTTTTACTCAGCAAGGACACATCAAATTGACCAAAAGTGACAGTAAAGGCATTTATAATGTAACAAAAGTTTTATGTTTCAAATAAATGCTGTTCTTTTGAACTTTCAAAGAATCATGGGGAAAAAAAACAATGATGGAAAATAGCCTAAATGTTATGATGTTATGCATTTCTCTCTAAAGGCGCATGGTCCACTTTACAGTGGAGATGTATAGATATGTTTGCAGCCGACACTGATTTAGAAATATATATTTTATTAATAAACATAAAAATGCCTCATTATTTTTTCAGACATATTATCATTAGCCTGCTTTTGCCGGTGCTTTGCGGCAAGATTTATGCATGTGCTTGAGCGCGGAATAGGCTGGGCTGATCCATACACTCAGTATGTAAGCAGAAATTAATATAAACGTGAGAAAAAATAAAACGAGCTCCACAGAACATAAAATATTCGTTTTCTTTTATTTTTCGTGTTCGGATTTATGAGGAAAAAACAATGTTACGGACGTGACCGCTCAGAAATCGGCACTAAAAGATGCTTTAAAACTTTCACCTCAAACAGAGAGCACAAAGCCTTTCTTTAAAGTGAATTTCGTTTTGTATTAATTGTAGGCCTATCATCAACGAATTGCATGGATTAATAAATAATAAGGCTATAGGCCTAGATATCACGACGACACAGGCGCGCGGCGCATGAACTCATAAATGAACCGAAAGAAACTCTGCATAGCCTAGGCTACTTGCCTCACAGACCTGATAAATATATATATTATCTACAGAACGCTTGAAATCATACTTTTAAACAGAACAATTCAAAACGAAAGAAAACTATGTAATCCGTTTGAAATGTGCATGTCTCTCTGCCGCGTTAGCTACTGCGAAGATCAAGTCAGTATCGTCAACTTCATCTTTGAGGCCGACACAGAAAACACTTGTTTATTAATGATGAACAATTAAAATGTCTCCTTGCTATATTTGACATATTCATAATCATTACTTTTGCCGGTTCTTTGTGACAGCTTTTAGGTGCTTTATTGGCAGCGCCACCCTTAGCCTACATGTTAGGCTACAATGGGTCACCGAAAACTTTTTTTTTTTTTAATCCCCCCAAAAAATCGTGATACGAACTGAATCGTGGGTTTGGTGTATCGTTACAGCCCTACTAGCAACCTGTTAAAATATGTTCATTATGTCCTCAGTTGTAGGGTAATGCAGTAGGCTACTGTTCTGTATTGTGCATGTTTATGCCACAGGGTGGCACTAAAGTGTCGGCTATAGAGGACGCGTTTTTGTTTGCATCAGTATGTTTGTCCCAGTTGATTTACCGTAGTTAAACTTAAGGCTGTTTTGACCGTGACGCCCGTTTCACACATACTCCGTGTGCAGTGCGTATGCGGTGCGTGTTGCGGTGCGTATGCAGTACGGGAGCAGCACGCGCTATAGTGCTGGGTGCTTTCACATATGCTGCGTGCGTTTGCAGTGCGCAACTGATCCGTGGCTGTACCACAAACACATTTACTCACACTATTTGTATTTCAAATTGTATTTCAAAGTTATCAGCAACTTTTATTTAACAAAAAAAAAAGTTGTCAGCATTGCGATTCTCTTTGTACACATATACACTCTTTAATAGGTGTATTCACTTTTAAACACAATTTAAACAACGTGTTATTCAATGCATTACTTCTATATAGATTATATAATATGTTGCTTAAGCAAGTGGTAACATATTTAACCTACTTGTATATTAAAATAGCAGACATTTTAAATTAAAACTAAAATTGACAAAAACGGCAGACTCATACCTTTTTCTTTTGCATAATTTAAATCCTTATACAATAAATCTTGCATGTCACAAAGAACTTGCTTTTCCACCTCCACGAATGAGACGTCGTTCAGTATGATCTTGTTGAAATAATTATGAAGTAAAAAGATACTGTGAAAAATAGTATTTAATTAAATGCATTTATGGTGAGATTACTACATTCAATTTAATTAAGTGCATTTATGATTAAATTACTACATTTTCATGTCAATTTGTGTTCATTTTGACCACGAAACATGCGCTGTCACTTTAATTCAGCGCGTGCAGCACAGCAAAAATAGACTCGGTGCGGAAACGATCTCTGCACTGCTGTATACGCACCGCAACTGGAACGGATCGCCGGACTGCATCTGCGTGCAGTGTGAAAGCTCTAACCTGTTAACATGGGTACGGAAAAAAATACGCACCGCAAACGCACTGCAAACGGAGTATGTGTGAAACGGGCGTGAGACTGATGTGTCTGCAGCTGGTGAAATAAATAAATATGCCAAGAACGACTCTTCTCCATCGTCCACTCTTTTCCTCCGAATGCAACGAGCTGCAACTCAACACAACCCTAAAAAGTGGTGGGTACAAAATGACTATGACATGAAAATGACGAAATCTGGTGGATAGGCTACGCGTCCCCACCGAAATCGACGCCTATGTTTTATTCAATAAAAAAAACATACAACAATTTAAAAAAAAAAAAAAAAAGTAATACAAAACAATAACAGGATCAAGAAAACAAACAAAAAAATAGGCTATATAAAAAAAAAGTACAATATATAGATACCGATATTAATAATAATAGCCTACAAGTAAAAAAAGAAAGAATAAAAAAGAATATACACATCAAATCACAGACATTTCCCGCCTCAGCTAAGAGACGTCAGAGCCAGTATGACGCCATGAAGAGTTTGATTGTGTTTAGAACGTCGCGCATTGTAACGTAGTCTCCACACTGTTCTCATTTACTGAGTTTGTAGCTGCTTTAGAGGGATTGATACACAACAGCGATTCAGTATGGGACACAGAAGTTCACGAGTACAACCGTTCACGGATAGCGACCAGCTTCCCATCTCTCGTCTGAAGAGGAAGAAGAAGAAAGGGGGCAACTTCAACTTCTTTAAGAGTCTCTCTTTCAGATGGAAGAAAGAATCCACCAAAAACAAGAGCTCGGATCAGGGTGAGATGATGAAGGATCTCGAGACGGAAACATCCAGGAGAAGTACCGACGGTAAATGACAACCATGTTATGAGAATATATATTTTAATATCCTACACTAAAAAAAAAACACTTCAGAATTTACACCTAAATGAGTAACTGGAACTTTTCTGCCCCTGTAGGATGGTTTTAAACGTGTTTCATTTTATCTATAATAAAATAATGCAGTAACCTCAAAAGTGTAAAAATTAGTAGCCTAATATTGCACTTTGCACTTTAAAAATCAATAGGTGAACAATAAGTAATTTACTATAATATCAAAGAATCGCTATATCTATAAATCAGTATTTTCTTTTATCAGTTAATGGACTGCTAGCTAACTTGTGCTGATATTCTCCTCTTTAGATCAAAAGTCTCTACAGTCCATCTCTAGATCTGTAGAGGTCATTGATCTCGAGGAACCTCCTGTCCACGACGCTCCAGTCCGTCTCACAGCCGGTGAAACGTCTCCTCTCCGTAACCAAGTGAACATGAGACCCGAGGGTGAGTATCTGCCACAGTCCCCAACAATAATCTCACAATATCTGCAAAGCACCACTAAACATCGTCTTCTTCTCTTCATCTTTTAACAGACGACATTTGCTGCCGATATGCAATTGGCCGTAAACTGGGGCAAGGTGGATGTGGTTCTGTCTATGAAGGCACTCGTTTGGTGGATGGCCAGAAGGTTTTACTTTTTTCTTAACTTACCACTACTAGTTTGGCTAATTGTTTTTGATCTTAATTATTTCTCATCCTTGTTATCTCTTTTTATCCTATGCAAGACATCTTACTGTATCATATATTCACTATTTAAGGCTCTTATTGACCTGTTAGGATTAAAATTCTTACTTGGTTATTTATGATATAGCCTAATCTCTAAACACATGAATTGCTTTTTGTTTTGTCCATCAGGTGGCAGTGAAATTGGTCAGAAAGACGGAATACACAGAGTATATCAGCATTGTGAGTAGTAGTGATTTTTCAGCAGACAAACAAGTGTAAAATCCCTATATAAAACCATCTGACATCATATTCTGTTTCTTTCTCCCAGCCTGATCATCCCGAACCCCTTCCCACAGAAGTCGCTCTGACAATCCTGGCCAATAAAGGTCCCAATAAAGGTCCAGCGATGGACATCATCAGGCTGCTGGACTGGCAGGACCAGCAGGACTTCTACGTCATGGTCCTCGAGCGTTTCTCGCACTGCATGGATGTGTTTGACTTTGTGCAACGCAGCGGCGGCAGCATTGAGGAGAAGTTTGCGCGACTCATCATGTGGACGGCGACACTAGCCGCTGATGCGTGCTGTCGCCGTGGAGTTTACCATGGCGACATCAAACTAGAGAACCTGCTGATAGACTTAAAGAAACTCGATGTCAAACTCATTGACTTTGGATGCGGTGATCTCCTGTCAGAATCTGCCTACACAAGTTACTCTGGTGTGTATTAGTTCTCAAAACTCAAGTGAATCAGTTAACTCGACACTCGTATGCTAATGGATGCTGAGAAGACATGCTGTGGTAGAGACTTACACATCAGACAAACACTCTTTCCTCCAGGCACAGATTTGTACTGCCCTCCCGAGTACAGAGCGAAGGGCGAGTTTCACGGAAAGCCGGCGACGGTCTGGTCTCTGGGGATCCTGTTGTTCAGAATGCTGTGTGGACACTTTCCAGATAGTTTCGACTTGTACAGGACCAATATGAACACCTGGTACAAACCTGGCTTGACAGAAGGTGATTTGTTTATTACTTCAAGTACAATTCTAATGCAAAACTTCATAGGCTTTTTAGGAGGTGGCTGTATAGATAATGCAGGAATTTGTCCCGGGTGTCTGACCTGAAGATCTCACAGCTTAGAAGAATGAAAGTAGAGCGGATGTACAGTAAATTTTACGGTAATAATCAGACGTCTCTCCATCTTTCTCACAGAATGCTGTGAATTGATCTGCTCCCTTCTGCAGCAGAAGCCAGAGCGTCGGCTTGATCTGGACAGGATTGTTCACCACAAATGGGTTTAGGTACTGAGCCATGAGCTAAAAACTATTTAATAAGGTGTATTTTGAAAATCGCACCTGTTCTAAATGCAATGAATTCAGGAAACTTTCCGTTTGATGAAAAAATCCACCAAGAACAAGAGCTCAGGATGAGATGAAGGACCTGAGACGGAAACATCCAGGAGAAGTACCGACGGTAAATGACAACCATGTTATGAGAATATTGAACTCTATGAATATTGAGCTCTTTACACGAAAAAGTCACTTCATAATTTACACCTAAAAATGGGAAACTGGAACTTTTCTCACCTGTTCTGAGTGTCATCAATGTAGGCAATAAAACTCATTTGTGTTTTATTTGTTCCAGGTGTAAGATCGGTCACAGTCACTCCAGAAGTGTGTGTCCAGCTGTGTGTCCGGCGCACTGAATCCACTGGACTCTCCATCATCCGCTTTAGCCTCTTGCATCTTGGCTTGAAGCAGCAACATTAGCATCTGACGCTATTGCTTTCAGATGGATGTGGAAATAAATAAATTATACTTTTGTAAATAATTTGAGAGTTGATTCGTTCCTCTGGACAGATGCAGAGGTTCCTGTCAGAGCTTCACAGAGATCTACTATTAAGTAAACAAACAAAAAAAAGTTTGACATATTACCACAGTGCCTACAACTTGTGTAAAATTGTATATTTTACAGTTCATATTCATAGAAGGAAGGACATCGTTTTGCAGGCAAAATATGTAATAAATTGTAATTGATCAAATAAAACATCACAAGATGGAAGATTCTGTCTTAGAAGTTCAAGAGAGAAAAATGAAAATTGACATTTATACTTTTTAAGAAATTGTACAGTGAGATTCAGATGTAAATCTAGCATGAGGATACCATAACATTTTAATATAGCCTAATATTTAAAGAAACCATTACACATCAAATCACTTTTCTTTTTTTATGTTTTATTCCATGGGCGTCAGGTTGGTTTGAAATGTGCTGGGGACAGACGCATTCGGAAGTGCATTTTCAGAAGTGCTGGGTACAATGACGCAATAAAAAAAACGTATCCGTCTGGCATGACAGCTCGCTCTAACTTTAACATTTATCTAGGTTAAAGTTAGACCAGAAAAGATTGAGTATTTAAAGTTGTTTCCACTGTTGATAGGAAAATGCAAGTGTATGCGCCGACGCCTGCCATGCAGTGCACGCTCCACACTCCGCACAAACACTTTGGATAGTGGAGCGCGCACTGCATGGCAGGCGTCGGCGCATACACTTGCATTTTCCTATCAACAGTGGAAACAACTGTAAATACTCAATCTTTTCTGGTCATACAGAAAAGAATAATGCATCAGTCGCAAGTACTTTTATTTGGGTAAACTCACAATAACGAGAAAACGTCGTGCTTTTGTAAAATAAAATAAAACAAACTGGGCGTGCTATATATAGTGGTTTCTACCAACTTCGCTTATTATCTAAAATCAAAGGCTTTCTTACTCCGATAACTTTGGAAATGGCGGTTCATGCATTCATCACGTGTCGGCTAGATTACTGCAATTCACTTTACTGTGGGATATCAGTTTCTCAAATTGCCGTCTTCAGTTGGTCCAAAATGCTGCGGCCAGACTTATTTTTAACTGTCACAAATATGACCATATCTCTCCAATTCTTAAATCGTTACACTGGCTGCCAGTCCGGCAGAGAATAGATTTTAAAATCCTCCTATTTGTTTTCAAATCTTTACATAACTTAGCTCCTGTCTATCTCCCCGAACTTATTCATCCCTATACTCAGTCCAGAAGCCTAAGGTCACACGACCAGGCTCTGCTGGTAGTCCCTCGTGTCAGACTTAAGCGTGGAGGGGAGCGTGCTTTTGCAGTGGCAGGGCCTCGTCTGTGGAACACCCTGCCCCTATATAGAGATCCGAACGGCCCCCAACCTTTCTGTCTTCAAGTCTTTGGTAAAAACCTACCTGTTCTCTTTATCATATTGATCTCTTTTTTGATTATTTCTACTATTTTACATTTGAGTCTCTGATAAGGCTACTCGTAGCTTTGCTGCTTTTTATGTGTTTTATGGGTTGTTTTGCTGTTTTTAATTTTCTTATATGTGTTCTGTAAAGCACTTTGGTCTGTCGAAGCGGTTGTTTAAATGTGCTATATAAATAAATGAACTTGAACTTGAACTATATGGTCTCCGTGGCGTGAACTGGAGCGCGTCGCAAAAATGAACAAATACAGTGTATAGCCTCAAAAACATGATGAATATTTCTATATAAAGCTCGAAATGTTCACTTTTAAACTATTTTTTTTTAATCGAAAGCAAATAGCCTACCGGCTGATTAGGCTGCCTGTAATCCATATGAAAGGTGCATTATGAGGTGCATCAATATTTGGCCAAGATCTTGAATTGTCAATGCAAGAGTCGAGCACTCTGTAAAGTCTCCACCAGCACATCCCAAAGACTTTCAGTGAATTTAAGGTCTGGACTCAGATGTGCCAATTCATGCGTGAAAATGATTTTTCATGCTCCCTCCGAACCATTCTTTCACAATTTGAGTCTGATGAATCTTGACATTATCATCCTGGAATATGGCCATGATAAGTCTTCCTACAAAAAGCTACACACCCCATCCATTAGGTTTAGAGGAACTGATGCCAAACATATAACATGCTTGAAACATGATAATCACTGCAGTAATGATCCAATCATTGACTCTTAAGCATTTGCCTATTTAAATCCAAACATGGTTTAAAATTACAGTTAATTTAATATTACTGTTTTTACTGTTGATATCTGGCTCTTAGCAACCACAAACCTTTGAATGGTAGTGTACATTGGCTGTTTTCCATCAGTGCTATAAATAACATGAGTTTCCCCATCTTCTATAACCACCAATTAGATTCTGACTGTCTCTAAACTGTTAATTTAAGGAGGGTCAGTCAAGGGTAATAAATAGAAAGCTGTGCGTACTTCCCAGAACAACAAACAACAGAACTGCAGTGGATCAGCACTTGACGACATTCATGTCAACTAAAGGTCACCGACAAGGTTTGTCACAATGAAAAAGTTGAACTTAATTTGTTTCCCTTCTCACAGTGAAGACGTCTATAGAGAAACACAATATGTAGCATCCCCACATTACCCAGGAGGAGGCAAATGACATTCGAAAACAGCATCTGTGTTAGCTTTCAAATGATTTCAGATATGTGTCATTTAAGACAATCTGAAGTTAATTGAACATGAACAGTTGCGAATACAGTTTCACTCTGAAATGACACCATTTGTTCATGTCTATATATTTCTTCCCCTTAAAAAAATATACTGGAAAATTCTGGGAAACATTTTTGCCTCAAATTATCCATGAGCTAAATACAAATCACAAATGAATATTCCTTTTTTATTAGATTATGTACTCATTACCCTTTTCTCAAAAATAAAAAAAATAAAATAACCTGTACTGACACATCCTGGTGCATTTTTTTGTGTGGTAAATTTTCTCTGCAGGTAAGTAATATTCTTTTTAATTCTATGCTTATAAAGAAAGGTGCCATTAGTTTCATTATTTCTTCCCACATCAAAGACCTTTATCCTGGATCCTGATAGTTGTTTGATCTTGTCTGAAAATACAGCTCAAGGACAAGTTAGAAAGAGTGAGTTGAAAGGTAGGAAAAACTCTCTAAGCTTCAAAAGCTGTCCAACAACAGCACATTAGACATTATTATATATCGTCAGAACTTCAGGCATTTCATACATCATCAGCAATTCAGACATTTAATTGCATCATATGAGTGCCGTTCAGCCCTATACGTTATTATTATTAGTGACAGACACCATGTGCGATGGGATGCAGTTTGATTTTGTTTCAAGTGGATGACCTAGATGCCAGAATATGAAATGAATGATATCTATGTTGACGACTATCAAAATAACTCGCACACCAAAATGTGTGAATTATATCTGTCATGATAATCTCCTGAATTAGTTTGTGTAATCTTTGAAAGGGATACTTTAGATGAAAGGAAGTTTTAACCTTTTTTAAGATTCTTAAACGTTTGAGATGGTTTAAAATAAAATCTCCAATCACCATGCCACCTTCAGCACTACCTCTTCTAGAATCCTTCCTGGTCTACCTGCACGCATTCGACGATCATCTCCAGCTGTCATCAATCAACTTATAATTAATTTGTTAATAATAATAATTTGATACATTTATATAGCGCTTTTCTGGGCACTCAAAGCGCTTCACATGGAAGGGGGAATCTCCTCAACCACGACCAATCTCCTCAACCACTTATCACACCAGCTCTCGATATAAGGACACTCCACACACATACACACACACTGTTTGGTCTCATCTAATGCGAAGACTGCTATCGTTTAGCTCGTGACTTACCTGAAGTATACCTACCTCTTTGTCCTGCTCCTCATTCCTGCCTCCTCTTCAGTGTTCTTCTTCCTGTTCATCCTTGTTCCCCAGTTCCCACTTGAAATACCTGCAAGACAAAGGAAAGTTACCATTGCTCCTCAGTGACTCTTAACGTGTGTCTCTGTGTGTGTGTGTGTGTGTGTGTGTGTGTGTGTGTGTGTGTGTGTGTGTGTGTGTGTGTGTGTGTGTGTGTGTGTGTGTGTGTGTGTGTGTGTGTGTGTGTGTCAAGTCACATCGAGCACAGTTCAGACAGGCCACGTAAGGCATAGGCTGCGATCAGCTGACGCGGTCAGCTGTCAAATCGCTCCAACCACTACCGTTCTCCTATTAGACCGGAAGGATATATATACACGCCACTTCTGCTCGGGAAATATGATTAATCTGCTCGCAACCCTCCCACCCTCACCACTGTAAGTATCAAGCATATTTCCGTGCACCTTCTGGCTGTTGTCTTCTTTGTTTCAGATTATCAAGGTTTCCAAGTCCTAGAGTCACGGACATCATCGTGAGACACACACCATTCCTCTATAGCAAGCTACAGCATAGACGTCCCAGGCTTCACTGCTACGTCTACATGTTAAACCATGGCTTAAAGACATTACTAAACTGTCTAAAATCTGTATATTACTCAAGCCGATGGTTCTATGGGGGGTTAATGCTAAAGCTACGTTTGTCATCATTAATTAAGGAGTAAGAACCCCCATAAGGAACCATACCGCCAAAGAGAAATTGTGTTCAATAACCTCAAGTGAAATTGCCAAAGTGGTCTCGTCTGAACTTTATTTATATAGTGCTTTTAACAATACAGATTGTATCAAAGCAGCTTCACAGTGATAACATGAAAATAATACAACAAGTTTGTTTCTAGAAGAAAATTGCATCATCGTCATCGTCCACCTGAATTAAGGCAGATCAATAATATTATTGAATATTAAATGTCCCCAACTAAGCAAGCCAAAAGCCAAGGCAACAGTGGCAAGGAACCAAAACTCCATCAGGTTAAAAAAAAAACTTGGGAGAAACCAGGCTCAGTCGGGGGCCAGTTCTCCTCTGGCCAACGAGCGAACAGTGTATGATTATGATTCAGGCAACATTACAGGTCAGAAGTCAGATTGGATCAGAACATTCACAATATTTATCCAGTTCCATCTGGTTGGAGGTCGGCGTCATCACGCTGGTATGGAGACGAGTTTGTTGAGGTGTCCATGAGGCCTTCACAGGGCCGATGAGGCTGGCACTTCAGGGATGCGTTGTGGTCATGTCCAGGCGCAGGTTCACCGTCTGATCTGGATACGGCCTTGATCCGGCTGACTTCAGTAAACCTCGGAATAAATGGAAAGACTAACATTAGCGTAGATGCCAGGCTGACCTAATCTATGCAGCCTAATAATAATTTAACTGATTTGAATAATAGAAATGCATAATGTTCTATGTGAATGCCAGGAAAAAGAGATGTGTTTTTAGTCTACATTTAAACTGACAGAGTGTGTCTGCTTCCCGGACAATGGTAGGAAGACTGTTCCAAAGTTTTGGTGCTAAATAGGAAAAGGATCTTCCGCCAGCAGTCGATTTTGATATTCTAGGTATTATTAACTGGCCAGAATTTTGAGATCGCAATAGACGTGAAGGACTATAATGCGTTAATAGCTCACTCAAGTACTGGGAAGCTAAACCATTTAGTACTTTGTAGGTAGTCAGCAATATTTTCAAATTTATACAATGTTTAATAGGGAGCCAATGCAGTGTTGACAGAACGGGGCTAATATGGTCATACTTCCTGGTTCTGGTAAGAACTTGAGCTGCTGCGTTTTGGACCAGCTGTAGTTTGTTTATTAAGCGTGCAGGGCAACCACCCAGTAGAGCATTACAATAATCTAGCCTTGAGGTCATGAACGCATGAACAAACTGTTCCGCATTTTTCCTTGAAAGCATATGTCGTAATTTAGATATATTTTTAAGATGGAAGAATGCAGTTTTACAGATGCTAGAAACGTGACTTTCAAATGAAAGATTGGTATCAAAGAGCACACCCAGGTTCCTAACCGACGACGAAGACTTAACAGAGCAGCCATCAAGTGTTAGACAGTACCAGAGCCCGTCTACGGAGAGCCTGTTCACTCCCTATTAAGTCCTATTGTACCGAATTTTTGGTTGTAGTTCCACCAGAGTTCCACTGGGGGCGATCACCCCCGAGTGCAAAATGAATGGGAGTCTATGGGGCTAGACGGCTAAATTTGTCCCTTTCAGCCGATTGCCGTTGAGAAATCTCAGATTTGATTGTAGGTTTGGCAAGTTCAACATGGGTTATAGGTCGAAAATTGAATGAACGAGTACTTATGTCCTTTCGATTTCTTACAGGTTGAGTTGTTGTTGCCCATAACACGCTAGCATTCTGCTAATGAACGCTGATTGGTCAGTGAAGGACTGGTTACGACCAGAGATACCGCTTGATGGCATCATGGCATCCGAAGCGGGAACAGAATGTATTCTAGCAGAAACTCTTCTAGCACGTGTGTTTACCTGTGTCAGCTGTGCTGGCGATGCCTCGAGAGAAAATAAAGTGCAGAGCGCGAAAGCACCACAGTGACTGAAGGATTGCCGTAAAGCAGTATCTCTGGTCGTACGATGTGTATGACGTCATTGACATTTTGAAAGACTTTTTAAAGCAAATAAGTGACTCTAAAAAATCTAACACCCAGCAATGTGCAATTTCTTTGCATCTCCTTTCGAATACAACAATCAAATTACTAGACAAAAAATTATATCTTGAGAAAAGTGGATTTTGAGGGGTATAGCTCCATAGACCTCCATTCATTCTGCACTCGTCCTGTGAGCGCCCTCATGTGGAATCAGAGTGGAACTGCAACCAGTCAGAAGCCGGAAGTGTAGCGAGAGTGAACCTTCTCCCCTTATTAGACATTCTCTGACAGTACTCTAGTATTCTGGTGTAACGTCGAACGTGACTGACTGAAAGGGAAAGGATTTTCACTTGCTAAAGTTAATAACCGTTAATAAGCTATAAGTTCAGTTATAAATGTGAGCAGTGAAGCTGGAGGCTGTGCAGTTTGAAAATGCAATGCAATGCGAATTTGTCAGATAGAAAAATGGCATGGCATATACCTTTAAGATTCCCCTGAGAAATACAACTACAAGGTACCCCAGTTTTCAGTCATAAGCCAGCACGATTTTGTGATCATTATGCTATAATTAATTTAGAATAATTAATGGGGTGGATCGTGCTGTTGCTCCAAGGTGGATTTGAACTTAGGGCCTCAGAATTTGAGATGGGCAATCTAGGCAGTTAGCCAAGAGCGGGAAGGCTTCCAGCTCACCGACTGATGTGCAGTTTAATGCTTAAGAGAGATCCACACCTTTTCATTAACACTAATCAAAGTTTTGTGGCCATGTAATTTAGCATATTTTCTCATTTGTGCTGTTATCACATATGAGATATGTTGACTCCTTTTGCTTTTTAGAGTTTTTCCAAACCTAAAATACCTTAAAATGTGTAGCTTGTTCAGGAGATGCGTGATGTTACTTTTCTAAGCAAAGTAGTGGCAAAGTCTATGGGATTTTGTTGGTCGTAACACTTAAACTACCATTCTACTAGAGTACATGGATTGTATTTATGTCGCATTTGTTGTAAATCTTGATTTCTCACAAATTTTCACAACTGTGCATTTTTGGGAGAGACAGAGTGAACTGTGGCGCTAATAGAGTCACATGAAGGTGCACGTCGCATAGCCATGCATTGAAGACCAGTGGCCAAGGTCAGGATTTTCCTTAAATAATACAAAATTTCATATTGTACAGAACACCTGGAAAAATGCAACTAGAGCAAGCAGGAATTGTTTTTTTAAATCTCCTTTTGTGTTCCATAAAGGAAAGAAGGGCATACGCCATTAGAACAACACCAGGGTGAGTAACTTCTGACTCAATTTTCATTTTAGGGTGAACTATAAGTCTCATACTTAAGTTAAGGAAAAATGTAAGGTGCTTTATGCGACCAGGCACTGGGATGACATTGTGTTAGCAAGTTTTTCACAAGTAAACAGTTATACTTTCTACAGAAAATACACAAATCTAGTTCTTTTAAGTATATTCATCTTTCAAATGATGCCTATTCGAATTACAGTTGCTATGAATATTGCTGTTGGCAGTGACGATGGTGTGAAAAGCATATAAAAAGAGCAGAATAATTATTTGCAATCCCCATTTCATGTTCTGAACATCAAGAACATCAGGTACAGGTGTTTTTTGTCAGTAAGAGGAAATAACGAGAGATGAAAGTGTCGTCTCAGTTATTGTGTGTGTCACACAATGGTAAAGCAATAGTGTGCGGGTGAAGATAGGGCTGATCTACAGCATTAAAAGAAGGAGAGATATGTGAGAGAAGAGACGTGTATGAAAGAGGTGATAAAGGTGAGAGCATCTGTGTTACCTTGGAGTCCATGTGTGAATTATGTTTTCTGTCACCTTTCTCAACTCTTGCACTTTAGAAAAGGTAAAGACAGAGAGAGACAGACATAGAGAGGAAAATATCTCACATCTCAGTCTTCCATATCTATATTATGCATTATGTACACTGACTCTTTTTCAATTATACATAACCTACCGTAAACCTATAGCAGAAACATTATGTTGCAAAACATGTTTAATCATTAGTATGCATATATCCACAATATGGGGGCAAAAAGCCATTTCCACCATGTTGCCCAGGTAAAAAGTTACAGTTCATTAAACATAATGACTCCTCAACAGCAGAACATTGCGCTATATAGATTGTCACAGTGGGAAACTGATAATGAATAGAATTTATAGTCTTTTTATTGGATCTTCAGCAAAATGTAAACAAACCACAATTAAGTACAAAACATAGGAACTATTATGCTTTTTTACATTTTCAAAGGGAGTTATTCTCTATATCAGTGCACAGTTTCTGCTCTCTGAAACGCCTTGAGTTTTCTTCTGGGAACGTGCATTTCACAATATTCCTCATTTAAAGGGCCCCTATTATGGAATTTTGAAAATGACCTTTCGTGTAACCTAGTGCTAAGTGAATGAAAACATCCTGCGAAATTTTAAATCTGAAAGTGCACCATAAATAAAGTTATTGTCTTTTCAAAAGTAAAAGTCGACTGAGTCAATGAAATTAATAGTTTTTCAAACGTTTCGTTGTGACGTCAAGACGAAATATTAGCGTATTGCCCGCCCACTTATTGCGTGCGCATTACTTATGGGGTGATACTTGAACCCCCTCAAACACTGCAGCTGATTCCTGTGGATGCTCTAGCATCATGTCGAGAAGACGCTGTGCTCTACAATGTGAAGGTAAAGCCAGGTTTTTAAAGCCACAATAATGTGTTAATAATGTGTTTCTGAAAATTCAAGCATGAAAACCTATTTTAGAAGACCCTAAAAAACCTAAATCAAGACTTTGAAAAGGAGCATAATACAGCAAAAAGGTCATACACACATTTTAAACCATTCTTTTGACCAAAGAAACTTGCCTCAACCTCGAAATATACTGAAATATGAAATAAACTCTGTCACAGATTTTTTTTTTAACTGTCCCTTCATAATACCTGTTTATATATTTTGTATGTTTTTAAAGTCTCTTATGCTCACCAAGGCTGCATTTATTTAATCAAAAACACAGAAATAAAAACAGTAATGTTGTGAAATATTGTTTTCTATTTTAATAAAATAAATTTTTAAATTTTTTTCCTTTGAGGACAAAGCTGAATTTTCAGCATATTTACTCTTCAGAGTCACATGATCCATCAGAAATCATTCTAATATGCTGAGGTGCTGCTCAAGAAACATTTAGTAGTAGTAGTAGTAGTAGTAGTATCAATGTTGAAAAGTTTTTGCTGCTGATTTTTAGCTTAGCTAAGTTATATTACTTGTTTACTCAAAAATGAATAAAAGCACAATCTCACATATATATTAAAATTATGTATAGTGTTGTCACAAAATTTTAAATATCATCATTGCTGCTATTGTATGCACATGTTCAATAGGAGCATGAAAGGTTTCATAAGGCAGAAAATCACATTTGGCAATAATTATGGCACTCTCACAGTATGTAGTGTATATATAATTTGTCTATCTATTTTTTTTCTGATCTGTTTATACGTCGTGCATATAAGCTTTGCTAAACTGTCGCTGTGGCAACCTTAAATCTGCGATTTTCTGAGCTTAAGTTAGATGTCTTAAGCATTAAGCCATGTGACACACCATCATTGTGTGCTAATTATATGTTTTTTCAACTTGAATTAGACTAAATGTTGTATTTTCCATCACTGTGCTTCACAGTTGTGCATGTTTATAACCACATCCAGTCACTTTAGAATCACAATGGCATTGGTCAATCTTGTTTCCATGTGCAGTATGATTCTACAGTGCAGATCTTTTAAATAAATAAGTAAATAAAGATTGGCAGTCAAGCTTCCAAATATCTCACATGCATTTTTTTTTTCATTCAGATAGAAAAAAAATAACTCGTGGTCCTGCATAAATGAGCATCTGAAATGTTTGCCATTGTCAAACATTGGAGCTGCAAACGGTTTTCCTCATCGCTGAAAGCATATTTACAGCCACAAGAATGTGGCATTGCTGGTTACTCTACATTGTTCCATTTTACATAAAATACTGTGCTTTTTTCCAACAGCAAACATAGAAGAGAGAAACAAAGATGAACTATGATTTTTTTTTTAACTAAAAACTAAACAACTGGTACTATTGTTGGAGTCATGTGGATTTTAAATGCAACTCCCAATACATTATATCTTGGATAATTTAGGCAGAATAACCTTGGACAAGTGAATGCAGAAATCACTCATTCATGTTTAAAAGTCTCCTCGGTTTCACAGACAAGCTTTAAGTCTAAAATGCATGTTTAGGCAGTTTTAACTAAAAACAACTTGCACTGACATCTACTAAAATATGTCAGTGCAATCGTTTCGTCTCAAGATGTGCACCTGTAATGTTTTTTTTCTTTCAGGCACATTTAAAAAACAACAACAACCACTACAAAAAACCTACTTAAATGTCCTTGTCACAAGATCAGTTCTTAACGTTGCATTTTGTTGGTTATTTTGTTTCTGATGTTCCAGATCCCGAGAATCCATTTGGTAAAGATTTGAGTTTTATTTAATAAAAGACTGCTGCACTTTGATCCAGTTTCATCTCTGCTGCAACCTCCATTGTAACAGTCCTAATTGAACTAAGGCCTAATCCTGGCTTAATCTAAGCCCTGTCAGTGAAACCAGGCCTACATTTAGACCTTTCAATTGATTTAATCACTGGCTTTAAACTGAAAGTTTTGCCAACAACAACCCACCCAGTTTTGCTCAGTGTATTTTTAAAGAGGTCAGGATTTGAACCCGTTACCTTATACATTCATTGATAAAAACTTTTGACAATTACTGTAAGCAAGTCAAAAACTTTTTTCCAGGGTGCAAGAGGGTGGCCTCTCAAAAAAAAATTTAAATGACACCAAAAATACGGTATTACTGCTTTAAAAGAGAAGTTTAAAAAATATATATAAATCATCATCAAGGACTCACCGTTTTTCACGACAGATGTATTCTGAACTTTTTTTTTTGGTCATTAAGTGAACGAATGCTGTGTCTTGTACATGTGGATGAGTCAGAGGCCCAGGCTTGTGTTTCATTTCACAGGTGTTTCAGAGGCCTTGACAGTCAACAAGTAGTCACAGAGCGCTACTGACTTTTCCCCTGACACTCACGAACTGTCTTCACGACACCTCCAAGGACACCATTCAGTTCTGCTGCGTTACTGTGGAAATGCGTCATACACGGCAAAGCCTTGTATTGAGCAACTTCCTGTCGCTCAGCCAAGACGATGAAAGGGAAATATTGTCGCTCCATTTGCAGTGAAGATACAATCAATTGACATAAAAGAGAGGAAACAGCCACTCCGGCCATTTTTGATGTCTCTAGAAGTGAGTCATCTCTAACATTTAGTTCAGTCTCTGAGAAATACAGCAAATATTGACGTGACTATTTGATTAGCTCTGAACCCTGATTGTCTGGTGCCTTTTATTAAGAGGGAATATAATTGCATAAGCATATCTCTGGTTTTACACAGACATGGAGAGGTAACGTCTTACACAGGGCAAGTTTAACCATGGCAGAGCCTGTCGAGAATAAAGCATTCCTTTATGCAGGTTAAGGTCACGAAATGTCCGTGGTGGAAATGCCTGATTGAGGGCAAACTGCAGTTCTTAAGTGTTAAAGCACTGAATGGAAATGTTATTGAAGTGCTGAGCAGACAGAAATCAACCTCTGTCACTATACAGTCAAAGAAGCAGCACATTTTGTGCAGGGAGAAATACTGAATACCATTTGGGATTGCCATTCGGCCCAAGAGGAGATTACCATATCTTTGCATTCACATGGGTACACCTTACTCTGCTACATATCTAATCATATAGTAATATATATATATATATATATATATATATATATATATATATATATGTGTGTTCTTATAATATTACATGCACTCTTAAAAATAAAGGTTCTTTATTGGCATTTGTGGTTCTATGACGAACCTTGTTGGGACATCATGGAACCTTTTACATTCCATTACACAAAAGGTTCTTCATAGTGGAAAACAATTCTTTAGATTTTTTAAAATGCTTTTCACACTAAGGAAACTTTTTTTAAGAACTGTTCACTGAAAAGTTATTTGGGGAACCTGGTTCGCATCGCTGTAAAAACCCCATTTTGCAACCTATATTATTTTAAAATGCCATATTTTGGCTTAATGTATATGAAACATGTACCGGTGCAATAGTAATACCTTAAACTATTTATATCATCATTATATTGAATTGAATACAATAAAAGTAAGTGTGGGGATAGGGGCTTATATATTACAGTATTGTATTGCGCTACAATAACAGGTTGAAAAGATATACAATGAAATACAGTGCTGTCCTTTTAATAACAAGTTTAGTAACTTTTTTAAATGACAAAACGGACCTTTAACAACAAAACAGTACACAAAATTGTATAACGTAAAAAAATTATTCAAATAGATTAAAGTGCAAAAGAACACAACTTAGAGCTGCACACATGAACATGTGGAACATTTAAATCTGCGTTTGTGCTACCGCTGACCCAGAGAAAGCAATTCCCTTTCGAGGGAAACCGCTCTGTGTCACAG
This sequence comes from Phoxinus phoxinus, assembly GCF_949152265.1. Taxonomy (NCBI): domain Eukaryota; kingdom Metazoa; phylum Chordata; class Actinopteri; order Cypriniformes; family Leuciscidae; genus Phoxinus; species Phoxinus phoxinus. Next base: position 43,089,793 of record NC_136877.1, on the reverse strand, counting down.
TAGCGACGCTGTGGGGACGCCTCTGCGTGATTGCGTTTTTAAGCACGTGAAATCAGTCCAATGGAATGGCGGGACGTCACAGACGGGGTGACGCCATGACCAGGAAGCTATAAAGAGAATCCATCGGGACGGGGCACGTCTGTTGCTAGTGGTCTCATTCTGGGCAGCCTGAGTTTGGTTCTTGGACCTTATGTCCCTCCTCGACGGCTCTCCTATGGAGTGTCCGATCAGGAGGGACCTCCTGTCTTAAGCGGGGGGCTTAATCTTTCACCCCTGCCCAGAGTTATGGAAGCTGTGGGTTTAGCCTCTGAATAGACTTGGTTTCTCAACTGAGGTTGTGGACATCAAACTTCACTTCAGATCTTCCTCCACAAAGAAAACGTTACACTGAAGTAGAGAGTATTCACTTCATTGTGCGAGAATCATCAGTTGGACTCAGTTAACTTAAAGTCAGGTAAAGTTTTGGGTTATCCCCCACTAACTTAAAGGTTTGCGTGGCGGCTACAGCGGCTAACCACACACCTTTTGAGGCAGAGGCCTAAAATCTGCACGAGGATACCGGCTTGGGATCTGGCCATTGTATTGTACGGTCTCTCTTTGGCACCCTTTGAATCGTTGGAAACTGTTCCAGTTAATTTTCTGACTCTGAAACTGTTTCTTCTATCCATTACTTCTCAGAGGAGAGTAGGAGACCTCCAGACCCTTTTGATTGCCCCGTCGCACTTGCCCCATGAAAACATTCCTACACCCGAGACCGGGTTATGTGCCTAAAGTGCCAACTAATGTGCCACGACCCATAGTTCTGCTAGCTGTCTGTCCTCCTCCATTTTTAAACTCGGACCAGGAAAGCTAAATTTGGTGTGTCCAGTTAGAGCACTTGACACTTATGTCCACAGAGCTGTCCTGTGGAGAAAGTCAGATCAGTTAGTTGTGTGCTTTGGTTCGCCTAGTAAAGGCCCAGCGACCAAGCAGACGCGGAGCAAGTGAATAGTCGAGGCTATTTCACTTGCTTACGAGGCTTCTGCACAACCTTCCCCAATGGCTGTTAAAGCTCATTTGACAAGAAGCATGTCAGCTTCTAAAACCTCAGTGTCCCTTCAAGATGTGTGTGATGCGGCAGGCTGGTCCTCTCCACTCAGATTTGTAAGGTTTTATGATGTCGACTTAGAACTATAACGTATGGGCTAGAAGTATGGTGGCTTCTAAAGCCTCATTGTCAGGAGTATCCCTTCAAGATGCGTGTGTTACGGCGTGCTGGTCTTCTTTGCTCACATTTGTTAGGTTTTATGATGTGGACTTGTGCTCTGCAAGGTGCTTATGTCTTAGGGGGCTTTCACACTGGGCACATTTGCTGTGGTTCAAGTCCTAGCGCGATTGTTCCCAGTGCGCCCACGGTGTTGGTCTGGTTTCACACTTAACTTGATTCTATGGAACTCCGGTGCCCTTGCGTTCATCTTACGTCATCACAAACATTCACACAGCATGACAGAAAGAATGCGGTCAATAAAGTGTTTTTTTTATTAATTTGGTGCTATTATGCGCAGCAGAGTAAACAACACTTTTAGAGTAAACGACACTAAAACACATAGGTTCTCTCTCTTCTTGAACAACTGCGCACCCGAGTCTTTTTTGTTTTCACATTCACGAGAATCACGCCACTGTTCGAGCGCAACCAAACTCAGACCACCTCCTTCAGGTAGTCTTGGGTTCGGTGCCCCGGTGCGCACCCGTGTCCGCATGACAGCTGGTCCAGGCACTCTTTATAGCTTCCTGATCATGACATCTCCCCGCATGTGAAGTCCCACCATTACATTGGACTGATTTCACACGTGCTTTGAGACACAATCACGCAGAGACGTCCCTGCAACGTCGCCACGCCTCTTTCCTTTTCAAGTAACAATGGTTACAGTCGTAACCTGAGACATTATCATGTATATAAAACCGCTTCACAACCGGTCTTTTCAACCACACAGTATCAATATTTATATGTTACACATATTCAAATGATCACAGAAGTACTGGGATAAAAGTTAATCGCTTGGATACAAACACTGATGTCTACAGAATCAATAAAAATAGAGCAAATCCTTTTGGAAGTAACTTGGAGCTTCAAATAACAATTGAATCAATTACATCATTACAAATGTATGTCACTGAATCATTCATTCAAGAGATTTGTTAAGAAAAATGCTGATTCATCCAGGAATGAAAAAAGTCTCAACAAGAAACAATTTCTAGATTTTGCTAGATTTTGTGAACTGATCATCAAAGGAGAGGCCCAAAACCAAACGTGCATTATGGCTGTAGATATGTAGCACTGATTACACATACTGCATAACCAAGTTTTATTAAAAGCTCTTCTTACCAGTTGTGCAAGTACTGCAAATTGAAATGAATTGAGTGCATATGCAATTTACAGCCATTTAAAATGCTTTTGCTAAAATATCTTGTCAGCTGATCAGACTTTAACTGAAACTTTAATTAAATAATTGTATCACACATTTTAAAGATTCAATCATTCAATTCAAGGCAGTTTTGAATTTCAGCACTTGTTCACATGCAGCCATGATCAAATCTTATTTGGTTTCTTTCACTAATATGTGTCTGACAATAATCTGTCATTCTTGTAAACTTTTAATGTAGAGATAAAATAGATAAACATTTTAAAAAGACATTTGTGATCATGTTAGACATTTCATATTTGACTTATTATATTTGATTAATTGCTTCCTTAAAGGGCACCTATTATGCCCATTTTCACTAGATGTAAAATAAGTCTCTGATGTCCCCAGAGTGTGCATGTGAAGTTTTAGCTCAAAATATCCCACAGATCATTTTTTACAGCATGTTTCATTTGTCATTTTTGAGGGGCTGAGAAAAACGCACCTTTTTAGTGTGTCTCCTTTAAAAGTTAATGAGATGAACGACTCGACTTGTAAAACGACTCGATGAGCTCGAGCTGTCATAAAGTGCTCGCTCTCACTTTCATTTCTGCCGTGATCAGTAACGTTAGTCCTGTCGCTCCGGAGACTGTAAGCTGGATCACGAAAGCAGTTGTACTGATCAATCCTCGAGTAACAAGGAGAGTAAATGAAGACTGCTATGTTTATTCTAACATCCAAAACAAAAAACAAAACATCTCAATCGCTTTTGGAGACATTCTACAGCTGCTCCAGCGTCGAAAGAATGGCGGACTGTGTCCAGCTCACTCAGGGCGGGTCTATGCTCAAACTGCAGTGTCAATCAACAGTCGTGGGCGGGGCTTGTGCAATTCTACGTCACATTGCATTGATTCTGAGAACAGCTCCTTCTGAGACAGTGCTTATGATTTATGGGGATTTTAAAAAAGCCACTGGTTGGATTTTTTATCATTACAGGGTGGTTGTGTACACACACTGCCAACACACATTTATGTTCAAACACCATGTAAAAGTGAATTTTGCATAATAGGTGCCCTTTAAAGTGCAGATTATTTAAGGACATCGAGATCACTGCAGAGGTGTGATACAATTATTATTCAACAAAGGTAGAACAATCCCATTTTCTCTATTCAATTCACTCATTAGCTTTGATCCACAGGCAATGCCTAGAATCTGTAATTCTCTGTTTATTAAAATGACCAGGGCGGCATACAGCGGCCATGAGAAAGGTTGATTGCATTTATAATACAAAACTTCTCATGAATTGATTCTGATATTATGGACAGCAAACGCATGCAACAAAAAACACAACCCACAAGATGTCCCTGATATGGACTATGTAGCCGAACTTAGAACTGAGCATGATTTACATGACATTTCATATGGTCATTAAACATGATTATATACTGTATGTATGTCTCTAATTCTCTCCTATAGGCTCAAAATTGTGTGCATATCCATTGAGACATATCCATTATTTACAGTGCACATGCAGGAAAGATGTGATTACATGTAAATTGTTGAAGATGAAGGAACAAATAGATAGGCAAAGCGATCCATTTTTGTGCTCATCTAGTGTTTTAATTAAAAGGCTACAGCAAGCTATTAGCGGTACCAACAATTAGCTCTGTGGATTATGCTTGTAAAGCGCTGCGTACCTATTAGCGAGGTCATTATGGTTGTTCAAAGACCTTTCATTTTATATGACATTTTATTAGCTATAAGTAAACCACAAAGAGTAGAGATAAGGACATTATTATGATATTAAATATGCTCCTTAAAATGAATTTATAAAACAACTAAGTGTCTGCTTCGTGATGAAGTAATTATGAATCGTGGGGGGAGGGGGTTAAAAACAGACTTTTAAACAAAATGTACTTTCCCTGGGCTTTCATTTATCAAAACCCTTTCCAGACAGAAAATTCATGGCCATGTCATTATGTAAGAGACAGTGAAGGTTGAGTTGTGCTGGTCTGCAACATTAAGACATGAGATGATAGATGACAGTACAGTAAGATGACAGTATAAACTGTTTGCTCATACCAAAGTCTTGAGGACGATAGATGGTAAACTACAAAACCACTGCGAATACTTTCAGGGGCTGAGACATTTACAACTCAATATCACAGTCACCTTGCTCAATGCAAATTATAATTTGACATCACTGGCATGATTAGATAAATAGCATAATGACATGCAGCCCTTTTCTTGCTTTATCGACATTTCCTGATCACAATAAAAGCACTCCAGCTAACACAAATATATTCTATGAAAGTTTTGCTAACGTTCATTACATTATAAAAATGTTATTTCTGAATGTTCCCAGAACGTCCCAAATGTCCAAATGTCTTTTTTTTTTCTAATGTTTTTTTTTTTTTTGGTTATACGAATGTTAAGAGAACCTTTTTTTTTTTAATAACTTTGCAAACATAATAAACGTTAGTTTACTTTTGAATGTTCTCGGAACGTTCGTAAACAAGTAGTAACATTTTTAAAAAAATTCGACATCTACAAATAATACATTTCAGAAAAGACTGATGTATAAATATCTTTTTTGTGCTAATGTTTTGAGAGAATATCATAAGTCAGACTACTTGAAAGCAATATCACACCTTTCTTCAACCAGCCGCACAATTAATCACCATGTGTTACTTATGTCCATAGCACAAATCCCAAACTGGATAGTAACAGTGATAGATTAAGTACAAAACTGTGTTGTAGGCATTTTCCCTGATTGCTTAGAAAAAAACTGTTTTTCCAAGGCTAAACTGAACTTTTTCAAACTATTGTAGTGGACAAAAATAAGCTACTGAAGATAAATAACAGTAAACTACAATGTGCAGCAACTTTTACAGTTGTTTATAGTGATGGGAATCTATATTCTCTATTGTAGACCTTAGTCTGCTTAACTGTTCTACTTAAGTAAACCACAGTTGTATCATAAATTATTAATATTATTTAAATAAAAAGTGCAGTACACAATTAGTGCTGATTTGATATTTTCAGAACATCTCTTTGCTGGGGTCCAGTTTACCAGAGGCCATAAAACACCTAACCGGGCAATGAAGGTGCAGAGACAAATCTGTAGAGCTCACAGGTCGTACACAAAATGGAAGCCTTTATTAAGCAGTCATTTTTAATACAATTATGAAACACATTTTCACACTAATGCTAGTAGCTCTCAAATTATACTCTATAGACAAATGGTTTCCAGTAACCCAAGCTGCCTTTTCAGCATTTTTCAATCTGATCAAAACCATTAATTTGAGTGTTTTGCATGCTATTGACTGCATCGGTAAGTCTGTGAGTTTATTAGGTTACGTTAGGTATTTGTAGCAAGTTAATCTTCCCTTCTCTAATGTGTTTTGGTAAGTCTAATGTTCGCTAAAGTGCTGAATTGCTGTTTTCTACTTTAAAGAGAGGCATTAAATTGATTACAAATATATCGTGTCGCTACAACTTCAATTAGTGGTTATTTATGTGAGGAGGAAAATATATTTGTGGCTGTGTAGATTTATGATGGAGTCCAAAGTAGATGATGTTCTGAACAACAACAAAGTGAAGGTATGTTAATATTTGTGCAATAAACTATATAGGAATATTAAACAGTGTATATGTCATATAAACCCTGAATGTTCCTCAGAGTCTTCAAAAACAAACTGTTCGAGTCCATTCTTACATAAAGCTGGTTGTGCACAAATTGCATTTTACAATACTTGTATATTACATTTAACTGTAGGCTATATTACAGTTAAAAGTTAAGAAGTTAAAGTGCTATAACTAAATCACAAATTGCCAAGAAATGACACAGCAGTCAACCGGATCTGTAGTGGTATCACAAGAATAGATGTAGTACGGTATGGATTAAGATATGGCTTTGCTTAGCCTATTTAGACCATCACAAGCCTCCAAACACTGCATACTTTGCTGGATTACTGGTAGGCCTACGTGAGATTGAGACAGTTAAACAAGCAAGCAAGCAAAGATTATTTGCTGGTAGTTTTGTCGTGATGTATGGCGTTGCATTCTCATTCACTCTAAGAAATGCTGGGTTGTTTCAACCCAATTTTGGGTCAAATATGGACAAACCCAGCCGATGTGTTACATTTTTAAGTTACATTTTTAACCCAACATTTGGGTTTGTCCATATTTGACCCAAAATTAGGTTGAAACAACCCAGCATTTTTTAGAGTGTTCATGCAGGCAAAACTTTAAGATAAAAGCGTGAGCAGCGCATCAGGATCATTACAATAAATGAGGATAAATATGGATATCAGATACTTACAGGTAGGCTAATACCTATTAGGATGTACTAATATTGTATCTTCGTGGGCGTGGCATTTGTTTCCCACGCTAAACAAAACGCACTGTATTTTGCACATGCCCACGCACATCCTGAATGGTAGATCGCGTTCCCCACGTTTAACAAATGTAGCGTTAGCAAAATGCGGTCCGTTGCGGACGTCCTGAAACCCAGCAATTTGCACTGCCTGAAGGGGGCGCTATTCAAACGGAACGGTTGTTGAAAACGAAGGTGATCTTGTACTGATGCCCTGCACGAAAGAAACTGCCATTAGCAAATGGCAATTGTATTATGAGCAGGGAACAACAACACTCAATCATGAATGGATTTCGCATTGAGATTTGGGGGGTGGTTGACGAGTGGTTCATCTAACCCATTTAAAATTGCGACCCCGGCAGGACTCGAACCTGCAATCTTCTGATCCGAAGTCAGACGCCTTATCCATTAGGCCACGAGGCCGTCGCAGTGGCTCAAATAAAGCTGCGGTTCAAAGGATGAATCCCTTGCATTGTAGCAGTACTTGTTTTCAAATCACTCTGGATGAAAGCTGTACTAAATGAACAGATGTAAATGCCATTAGTGCATTGTATTACCAGATGAAATGAGAGTCGTAGCCTATACAACCGCCTCTAGCATAACTTCATTGTCATGCAGAGTTCTCCACGTTTGTGTAATTTATGTAAGTCTGACAGTATCATTTTTACAGAGCCTGACTTCTTAATAGCAGTACATAACACAGCCTCCTTTTAATAGAGTTTAATTTGAGACAAATCATTTAGCCTATTTGTGACATGAATGTGATCCATAAGTATTGATTCCGCTTTGCAAAAATACAGATTAGGATGCTGTGATGACTGCTCTCTAAAGGAGCGGATAGAAGGATATTAGATTGGGCTGAATGTAAAATAAAGCAGGTGAGTGCTGTCACTACTGAATGCCAATCAGATGCCTCTCAGCTGAAGAGAGAGAGTAGATCATGTAAAGATATCCCTGCAGAACTTAGGATGACAGACATAGAGATTTAAGTAGTCAATCCATAAGCCATTTTAAATTCAATAAACAACAAAATACCATCTTCATAGTATGGTTATGTTTAAATTCTTTAGCAATACATTAGCTGTGAGTGACATTCAGATATGACAAGTTTAACTTATGGGAATGTAGCATTTGCGTAATTTCCACCGACAGAGTTACCTCAATCATCTTAAGCAGACAGAGGGTAATGCCAAGCTGTCACTCATCCAGACCATTGGGGTGTTTGCTGATGCTGGTTCCATATTAAGTCATTTATTGGATCTTTTGCAGTATCTAAAGAGAAAGTCTTGGTTAATTGGTTAATTAAATGTCAGTTTGTTTTCTGTTAACTGAAATAAAACAACATCCATCCACATGACCTATTCAGAATTATTCCCTTGGTTAAAAGTATCACAATGCTGTCTGAATCATAATCATACACTGTTAGTTCGTTGGCCAGAGGAGAACTGGCCCCACCGACTGAGCCTGGTTTCTCCCGGGTTTTCTTCTTCTTCTCCAATCTGTCACCTGATGGAGTTTTGGTTCCTTGCCACCATTGCTTTTGTCGCCTTTGGTTTTTGGCTTGGTTGGTTGGGGACATTTAATATTCAACAATATTACTGATCTGCCTACATTGAAACCATTATATGAGAACTGGACTGAGCTGGACGATGACATCACGGTTTTCTCCAGAGTGGCTGTAAAGATAAATGAACTAATTAATAACTTTTTACAACAAAAAAGAACCATCACTGAACTTACTTAAGCTGGACTGTGACGCTATTTTCTTCTAGATCTACTGTACAGCAGAAACAAACTTTGTTGCATTATCTTCCTGTTATCACTGTAAAGCTGCTTTGAAACAAAAGTACTATATAAATAAAAGTGACATCACATGACTTGACAAAGACAAATTATGAATCTTTATCAATGTTCTCCTTCTCTGCTAGGAAGCAAATGGACTGTTACATTGTGAGTGGTGCTTGCTTGCTTGTGCAAAATAATGTAGGAGTTTGTAGGTTGTCGCCGGGTGTTCTGGTTGCTAGGGTGTTGCTAGGTGGTTACTATGGTGCTCTTGCTGGTTGCTCTGGTGTTGCCAGGTGGTTTCTTAAGTTACTGACTCAAAACAAAAGTGTGAGTTTAATCACATAGAAAAATAAAAGCGCTACTTTTCTAAACAAGACATGATTTGAGGTAATATGCATGTCCAAAATTGGTGAGGGATGAAGTTTAATACTTAAAATTAGAGGTTCAGATGAAGCCCTAAATTTAAGTAAAGATAATAGTGATTTTTGCCTTAAAAAGCACAACTAGTGGTCATATTATTAAAGGCACACTATGTTATTGTTCACCACTAGAGGTAATTTATTCAAAATAAAGGCGTAGCTTGATCATATCCATTAAGTCCATGATATTGTGCATCCCATTTTTCATTTTAGGTTTCAGAAGGGTGCTCGCGAACACCCCCTTGGCGGTCGATATGCGCACTTTTGCAGAGCCTGCACTGAAGCAACTGAAACTTCCCAACAGTCGTAGCGGCATTACGTCATGAAAGTGCAGACTTAGAGCTTAGGGTGCCATTTGGGACAGGACCAAAATATAACCGGAAATCAAAGGTAAAGTGGCTATGATGTCATTGATAGGCGACGCACGGACACGGTCCGTGTCCTTATTAAAACTGCTTATTTATCTGGATTTAAACATTCTTAGAAACATTTGGGATAATGTAAGTACACAAATCAACTAAATATATACATTGTTATAGTGTTTTTTGAATATTTTGTTCCAAAAATCTTAGTGTGCCTTTAAAGCCATAAACAAATAATTCTGTGATTGACATAATCTGAATGTTTTAATTTTTTTAAGGTGGACAAATAATTGGATCATTAGCTTGTGAAGAAGAAAAAAAGGAGGAATGCCAGTCCAGTGTTGCCAAATGACAATCTGCCAGAAAGAGATTGTCTATCTTATATTGGGACTATATTATTAATCTATCTGCGGTGAAATGAGGTATAAAATTAAAGAGTGAATTCAAATTTATTCAGACACAAGGCGCCAATAGAGATATAATATATAAGTGTGACCAAGAGTGTGCAAAGATGCCAATAATACAGAAATCTGTAGCAGTTCACTTTTGTGATTTACTGTAGACTGGACTGTGTTCATACAAGCCCACCACTTCCAGTTTTCCAATTCCACACTCTAGTTTGAAATACTGCTTTCACACCAACTAACTGATGACAAACAGACTGCTATGGAAAGCTCTAGTGTGAAGTGAATATTGATTCATGTCACCTAGAAACAAGACCTAGCGGTTTCAGACAACATGACGGAGCAGGGGCTAATAGAACCACACAGCAATCATTCAAATCTATAGCAATCTATTGACTGACAAACGCCACCTAATCGATACTGCCGTATGGGGAAAGGCAGAAAACAAGACCACAAAAGAAAAGAAAACATTTAAAAAGGCAGCAAGGAGCACAAATGGTGATTATGTGCACATGGGTTTAGCACCTCATGCCATCTATATCATGAATGCATTAAGAAAGACAGATCTAATTATGTGATCTCCTTCTAGTGAGAGTGGATTTCTCAAGGACTCCGAGAAATCCTTAGGGAGATGATGATATTGGAGTGAAAAGCGGTTATTAGTGTTATCGCTGTAGATTTTTACGGTGATAAAAAAATTAGAACTGGACATAAAACTGTAGACAGGGTGATGCCAGTAAACTTTCAATTAACCTGTGAAATTGCTTTGGCTGTTTCATGTTCCAATATTTACTGACCTATGACAACAAATCCAACAGCAGTAGTTTGGTAATCACACCTTCAAAGAGGCTGCACGTGATTCGATTTGGTTTCAGTGGTGCACTATTGTAACAAATCATTTCCCACAACTGGAAATGTTGCATAGGTTAGACACACTCTGTGTTTTGATGTCTAATGGTCCATACTGAGTATTCATATTATCATCCTGAGTTCCTGACCATAAAAATTATGCTAATTTAAAGTTTCCTAATTTTGCTTTGGCGGTCTCCTACAATAAGTTTACATCCATCAAAGGTCAAAAAACACTTTCATTTTCTCACAATATACATTGCACATCACCACATTGTTCAATGATTCTCATTTCTTCTGCCCTTCGAAGGGAGCAGGGCATAGAGATGCTCACTTACGTTTGGGATCTGCCCTAAATCCCTCCTCTCCTTGAGCTCACACTGCTCAGATTGGCCAGACGACCCAGTCTGTGATTGGTCTACCGCTTACAGCACGTGTCAGAAGCCAACGGCCATTACCATATCTGTACTTCAGCTCAGGAGGCTTCCTCAGTCCTCAGCTATTGTACACACTGTAAAGACAGTAACAATGACGTTGATTTTACCATATTAATCCTAGTGCGAGTCCGATGATGAAACATTGGAAAAATTAGTTATGTAACCCGAACCTCCATCATAAAGACAACTTGAGCAGGACGTCTCTCAGTGATACGCTACTCAGTTTGAGGTACATTATGAGATTTGCAGCTGTAATTCCTCAACATCAGCATTAACAAGTGTACGTCCATCAACAAACCGATGCGTAAATTTATAATTTATTGCGGTGCACATGCGGGAACTGTATTAACTCTAATACTAATGTTATGTTAGCCGAGCACTATCTTGAATGACTGATGAAACATTCAATTTTGCAAAACAAAATCTTTTCTCAAAGTAGTAAGAACGACCGACAATCTGCATTAATAGACACAGTTTTAGGTAACAGTGGCACTGAGCTGCTTAGCAGAATTTTTTCAGTAAAGCGGTAATAACGTGAGCTAGACGGTTGGCCAGAAACTTACACAATATAAAACACAAAACTACATATTAATCAACAATTAATCATAGTTACAGGTTGTGATTCTGAGGAAGTTGGTCCAAATAAACTGGTACTACTACTGTACTGACCCGTGATTACTAGTGACCCATCTTTCAAGAGCAAGCATTTTGGAAATCCCACGTCGAACTCGGAGATTTGAGAAGCAGTCATCAGTTCAATGACGTGTTGAGGGCTGGTCAAGTTGTTCGCGGGAAGACAACATAGAACATAGACGGTCATTATGCAAATGTATTTTCTAGTGATGTAGGATTCGAAACACAAAAGACTTATTTTAACGGTTCAGAGTCTAATCTTTCTTTTAGGAGACAATACCTTTATCGTGCACTTTCGACTTTACAACTTTGCAGAACCTTTACATTTACAAACAGCTATATGAACACACTGCATGAAAGGGAATATTCGAAAAACCACAATAGGGGCACTTTAACATTGAAAAGAGCATGAGGAGACAGCCTTGGAAAACATTCAGGTGCCAGAGAAGGAAGGTGAGAAATGCATTGGTTTTTATAATGCAGTGTGTATGTTCCCTTAACTGGAGTAAGTAAGTTGAAATAACAAACCAAGACAAGTGAACACAGTGCATGGCATTAAGTCATTTGTTGTTCAACATATATTGCTAAGTTTAAAGGGGTGGTTTACTGCTTTTTTTCTTTGCATGATTGTATTTATGGGGTGCAATATAACATGTCTTCGGTTTTTTTTTTTTTTTTAAGCCTTATTTTTCATAAATTTCACCTTTATTGTAAGCTGATTTCTCCTCTGTCATTTGAACGACCGGTTGACTTCCTGATTCTATGAAACCACTCCCCCAGAAACAGGCATGGGCTCAGATTGGTTAGTTGGGCCGGTGTGTTGTAATTGGCTAAAGTGCGCAGTGCACGTTGTCCGGAAACTTCACGCCCATCACCTTTACCGGCGAAAGTTGCATGTGCTCCGGTCAAATGTAAATAATGGTGTCAATACTGCCGTACAGTTTGAGCCAGAATCAGACCCAGAAAGCGGCAATGAAGAGAGTCAAGCAGAACCTCCCCAAACACGGCTGTTACAAAACGTTTCTGAATGGTAATTTTTTTTTATTATTATTATTCTATTCTACAATTATTATATAATAATTTCGATACGCTGTTACTTGAAAATGCCACTGCTGAAACAGCGTCCATAGGAAGCCCGAACACCGAAGACCTGACAGCTGGGTGAAAATAACACACTTTAGACGGCATGGCTACAGCTCTCCACTATAATTCTTCCTCTTCCACAATGCCGCAGAAATATGGCCACGCCCCATTTTTTGCATATTCCGGAGGGAGGGTTGATGTAAATGTATGGGTTAGCTACGTATAAAACCCGGGAAGTATCTCGTTGTAGTCCCATTCGAGTCGTTTTTGTAGGCATTAAACTTCCTGATTTTTAAAAGACGCTATCTCTGCTTACGTTGAACTTTCAGCGCAGCAACTTTGCAGATACTGTTCATGCACCAACAGCAACATTACACACTATTTAAAATGAAAAAAGTGAAATCGCAATCAACCACCCCTTTAAAAAAAGCACATAAGCTATAGTTATATCAACTTTCTGAGCAACACTTTAAAAAATGAGCAATCCAAAAGTAAATACTGTATGGAGCTCATATAATGAATCAAACCACTTTGATCGAACTTTAGTCTTAAGTTTAAGTGACTCCTGTTGTAGCTGAAAGTCATTTGTTTGTGTTTTTCTTCTTCTGAAATCGCTGACTAGTGCACTTCCAAGTTGTTAACTAAGATGTTAAATTCAAATGAAGTGCAATTTATTATTGGGTCTAATTACTAAATATTCACATAGCCTAAAATGCTTTCTCACGTTATGCAGAAAGAAAAACACTGTCCTGTTTAGCTTAATGTGTTTGGCTTTAGAATATAGTGTGCATAAACCTTTCATGTACTTTTTTTTTTTTTTTTTTACTATTTGGTGGCGGGATTGAATAAGGTATGCTCAGCCAAGACAGCCGAGTCATACATAATGTAGCCACATGTTTCTCGCTAATTATGCATTTTGTGTTGCACCACAGTGTTTTTGAATGTTAATGTGAATTGTTGAGCATTAATTGATTGATGACCCTCAGCGTCTTTTCCTGGCGTCTATGGCTTAATTTAAACAAGTGCATAACAAACAAGTGCAAACAGTAATTGCTTCATTTGGCAGGCCGGTGTGGAGCAACTGCCTTCAAAAATGTGCATCAATTGTGATTCAGTGTTTTTTTAACAAAGCTAATTCCTGCTATTCACTGATAATATTTCAGCTTTTTCAGATGCAAACATTTTAAATATGGCAACAGTCCCTCTAGATAGCTTCTGCCGTTAACACATTATGGCTAGATTGTCGTGAAAGAAGCTTGAGAGGGAGACGATGAAGCCGTAAATGCTTGGTAGGGTGACAAATCAAGAACAAATCAAGGGCTTTGCATCAGATGGATGCTATGGAGATAGATAATATCCACCAGACAATGGGAAATGTCCCAAAAGCCATTGTAAAGTCTAGTTCTCGCCCTAACAGGGACTTCTTCAAACATTCCTTATTCAGCTATTTCACCCAAAGGGATTTCAGTTCAATTTTAGTCTTCCCATTGTCTGAATCTGTACCAGGTCAGGGAAGGGGCTCGCTCCCCCCTGTCTTCCTTAGCGCTGCCCAAAAGGTGTAATTATGATGGATGGGGCAATTTCCAGAAGCTCTTTTTTTTTTGCCAAGGGGGTCATACCCATCTTGCTTTCTCACCAATGTAATGACTTTTCAAAGAAGCGCACTCACAGAAGTGCATCTGCAGCACAGTGTTTGAGAGCTGACCTGAGGACAGGTTTGGAAAAGCAACAAATAACAGACTATAACTGGTAATGACACCTAATGGCACCTTCTGCTTTGTGCTCAAGGAGCCCATATTTAATGACACATTTTATGTTGTTTTTCCCCCCTGTGAAGGTTATCAAGTGTCAGGCTTTCCTCAAAAGTACAGTAATCCCAAATAGACTCGATGATGGTGATCATGATCTCTGTGCGGAGCTCAGGGCAGCGAAATCAAGGCAGTAGTAGTAGATTCGATCACATCGCTCTAAACAAGTCAGACTCCTTGTGCATGAAAAAATCTCACTGGATTATTACAATTAACGGCAAAGGGAATGTTTGGACATGTAAACTGATATTTCCTACACACTACAGCAATAAATAACTGGCTTAAAACCATTTTTTGTGTGAAAATACTAACGTGTGTAAGACTTTTGCACACTGTACGTCACCATGTCACTGAAATATCAAGCCACACTTTTAATTTCGATTTGATTAATCATTCGCCAGAAGATCCCAGCAAATGTTTCTGTTCTAGAAACGAGTTCTAAACATTAGTGTAATTAATTGATTTTTACATTTTTGGAAAAATGTGACAGAAAAAAAAGATTTTAAAATGTATTTATATAGTATACAAAAGTTAACTCATCAAATTACGATATTATTTAAATGTTTAACATACAGTACCGGTCAATGGTTTGGGGTTGGTACAATTTGTAAAAAATGTTTTTGAAAAAATAAAAATGTTTTTTTTTTAAAGAAGTCTCACCAAGACTCATCACTGCTCACCAAGGCTGTATTTACTTGATAAAAAAAAAGTAATATTGTGAAATATTTTTTCTAATTTAATATAACCATTTTCTATTTGAATATATTTTAAAATGTAATTTATTGCTGTTATGTAAAGCTGAATTTTCAGCATCATTACTCCAGTCGTCAGTGATCCTTCAGAAATCATTTTAATATGCTGCTTTGCTGCTCGAGAACCATAAATTATTATAAATGTTGAAAACAGTTGTGCTGCTTAGTGGAAATAGTGATAATTATTATTAGGTTTCTTTGATGAATAAAAGGTTCAAAAGAAAAGCATTTATTTAAATTTTTTATCTTTTGTAACATAAATGTCTTCACCGTATGTCACTTTGGATCAATTTAATACATCCTTGCTGAATAAAATTATTCATTTCTTTCAAAATAAACAGTTCTCTATATCTCTCCAGTAATGTATATACGTTCAGGAAAGGTTTGAAGGGGTGGTTGAGTATGATTTCATTTTTCTAACTTTAGTTAGTGTGTAATGTTGCTGTTTGAGCATAAACAACATCTGCAAAGTTACAACGCTCAAAGTTCAAAGCAAAGGAAAAGATTTGTTGTTAAAGAAAAGGACTACAACAAACGGCTGGTAGGGACTACACGACATTCCTCCCGAGTTAGTGACATCAACATCCCTAAAATTAGGGGTGGGAATCTTTTACCATCTCACGATTCGATTCGATTCCGATTCTTGAGGCCACGATTCGATTCAAAATCGATTTTCGATTCAAAAAGATTTTCGATTCAAAACGATTCGATTCGATTTTATCCATAATGATTTCTAATCGGGTTTCTGATCATGATCTACTCTCATCTGCTTTGCTATACAAAATGACAAACGGAGACTTTAAAGTGTCTTTTTCACATTTATTAAGTTCAATTCTCAGGGAAGTGCCTTTTATCAAAAACATTGTCTGGTTCTCAATTGCTACTCATTAGTATCTAGCTATAAAATAAGTTGGAACAAAACAAAAGTGCTTCTTCATAATACAAAATGGTTGAAAATAGATGCAGTTTACCACAAATATCATGTAGAACACAACCGGTGAAGACAAAAAAACATCTATATTTCTCAGTCAGACACAGTAACTTAAAGAATAACAAGTTATGAAAATAAAGAGCTTCTTTCAAAATGAATAATAGTCCTCATACCCCCCTAAGCTACCTGGCGATGAAGCAGCGATAGGCCGAGTTTTTTTTTTTTTTTTTGTTGCCCTCTCGGAGTTGGCAGGGAGTTTCGTGAAGCACTGCAGTGTGTGTTGGTCTGCAGCTGGCGGCTGACTGTACGTTCACACCGCCGCCGACTTGAGCTGCAAAAAAGCTATGGCCGCCCTGTCAAGGACGCATGTCAAAAAGTACGGGGAATCTTGTTGACGCTTTGGCCGCTCTGACGTAGCAGCATTCACAATGAAATGTAAACAGAAAAAAACAAGCAATGCATTCGGCAGTTTAGGATATCGCACAAGATTTGTCAACACAGAAACCATTTCATCACTGGAGAGTTTTTTTTCCCGACACCATCGTATTAAATGATTTTGATTCATATGCGCGGCCGGAGAGAGAGAGAGCAGACAGCGCTCGGGTGAGTGCGCGCGCGCGGCCGGGGCTCTCTCTCTCTCGCTCTGCTCGTTCTTATGCCCTGTTAAACTGACAGGACTTAAAACACATGCAAATGGTAGGAACGAAAGATCTCCCTCTCATCCATTTGCTTCCTTTTTGTTTTAGTGATTTGCCGCTCACGTCCCGTATAGGCTAGTTACAAAAATGGAGGCGAACAGCCAGCTGATTTTATTTATTTATTAAATCGATTCTTGGACATTTCAGATCGATTCTGAATCGTTGCCAATGAGAATCTAGATTCTTCTGTGAATCGATTTTTTTGGCACACCCCTACCTAAAATGTACATAAACCCCGCCCCCTGAACATGCAGTCCATGTTGAGAAGAGGAAAAGTTGTTGTAGTCGAGCACATTTATGAGTCAGCTCAAACTTTAGCATCCATCTTTTCACATGCAATAGAAAGTCACTCTGTGTGCATCTCACAACATTTCCTATACGAGCGATTTATAGATTACCATGACAGAATATGCTAATTGAAGATAGTTAACTCCACATCAGCAACATAAATTCATCAACTAACCATTCAGAGACGTCCTGTTGCATTCTACATGTTGTCACTTCTTCTTGAGTCTCTCCATCTTTGTCTGACTCCGTTTTAACATTAAAGGTAACAGTTTCTGTAATTTTAGTGTGTCTGCGTGAGGTAAAAGCAGCTGCTAAGCTAACACACATGAGCTCTTGAAACCCCGCCCTCTGCAGCAGCTCATTTGCATTTAAAGGGCCAGGCACAAAACTGTGCGTTTTTGCAAACCCTCAAAAAGTGACAATTTTAACATGCTATATAAAAATATCTGTGGGGTATTTTGTGCTAAAACTTCACACACACACTCTTGGGGACATCAGATTTTACATCTTGTGAAAAGGGCATTTTACCACCCCTTTAAAATGCTAAATGTTTTCATCAGGTTTATAAATCTAATTTGTTTTGGCAATATAAAGCTAATTATGTAATTTTGTAAACAAGTTATCTGTGTAATATTGCACTTTCTCATACAGTATAAATGAGTCTTTATACATGAAAATGAAATACATATTAAGAAGAGATCTGCCACAAAGGGGTTTCATGGTGTAATAAGGATAGTCTTATAGACCAATAGACGTTTTGCCTGTTCAATTAAGTTGGCTTTTGTGGATTAAAAAGACAAAGAAAAAAGAAAGCTAATGGAAACAGTGTTAGGTTAGCTGGAGTAAAATTTCTCCTGTGGGACTTTATTCCTTACAATCAAAGATTTCGCATTGTTCCCTGCATTATAAATGGTCGATTGATTCTTGGCTTTGCTTTTTAAGCGGCAGTCATTCACTTTAATTTGAAATGGGACTTGGTGTCTAACAACAAACAAACAGATGAGAGGGGAAAAAAAGTGCAGGTCTAATATCAATTCTAATATTGTCAGAGTGTTTAATCCTCGATATGACAAAGCACCGTGAGAGAGGTGTGAGACATGAGCGAGGACAAAACATGCTGATCAGCTAATTGTGGTACATACCCTCAATAACCTCAACTGATCTCATACAGCTGAGCTCAGCGCTTCAGGTCTTTAAAGGGAGGGAAGGTTCATACTTGCACCCATTTATTGCTTTCCCGGTTCCATTTAGATGTCTCTTAAGACCTCTGAGCCCCTGTTTTAACCTTCAATTATAAATTAGGTTGTTGAGGTAAAGCGTGTTTATGAGCTAAATGTGGCCAATTTAATTTGAAATGGGAGTTGGGCTGAAATGTCTTCCCAGCAAACATGCATAATGTTCTTTTTCTCACCGTTATTAGGTTAGACACTTGAGTACGCTTAGGTGCAGAAAGCATACGTGAACTAATAAACCTAGAACAAAATGCCAATATCTGAATGAATGGTATACTTGAGATACAGTGCCTATATATAAAATACTTTTTCATTTTTTTGTTGCTTTACAGCAGTGAATCACAGTGGACTTATTTTGGCTTTTGTTTTTGACACTGATCAACAGAAAAATATTCTATGAAGGGATTTAAAATAGAACAAAAAGGTAATCTAATTGATTTCATAAATATCCACCCCCTTTAATGAGATACATAAATAGAGATAAAGTCTCTAAAATAAAGATAAAGAGAGTATAGTTAATCAATAATTAAGTAATGGAAAGAGCACGGCACTGTTGTAAATCTACCTCGAGCTGGCTGTCCTCAAAAACTAAGTGCCTGTGTTAACCGGAAAGAATCTAGTTATTTGTGAACTTTTTTTTAGATTTTCTCCCCACCTTGTAACACTTGCAGTATTTCTGGTCAAAAATGAGTGGCCTATGGCCGGCAAATTGCTTGTAAATCTCTCATTATGCTATATTATTACCACATATCCTTTTTGTCAACTTGTTTTCTTTCAATTAGCACAGGTTTTGTATCTCTTTTTGGAACTGATTGATCGTAGGCCTCATTGATCTTAGCTTATGCACCTCAGTTTTTGAGTGAAAAAAAAAAGTTTAATCAAGCTTATTCATCTACGAAAATGAAGTGTATAAAATCAGATCAATGAGGCCTACTATCAATCAGTTCTAAAAAGAGATATACAAAACCTGTGCTAATTGTAATAAACAAGTTGACAAAAAGAATGAATGCAATATTTGGCATAATATCGCATAATGAGAGCTTTACAAGCCATTTTTAAAGGCCGGAACACCAATTCAAGGAAAGGATTCAGGGGCTAAAGCAGTGTTTCTCAAACCAGTCCCCAGGACCCACTTCCCATGAATGTTTTGGATATTTCCCTATTCAACACACTAAGAAGCTGATGAGCTGAATCAGGTCTTTTAATTAGTGAGATGTGTAACATTTTCTGGGAGGTGAGTCCCCAGGACTGGAGTTGAAAAACACAAGCAAGTCATTGTGAGGGTTTATAAGCCACAAAATACATCAAGTAAATCCTGTAGGAAAACTGCAAGACTGCCTGTGACTTGGGAGATTTGCTTTCCAACTAAACAATTAAAACAGTTTTGCCGAAAGCAGCATTCAGTGTGGACAAACATAATGTAGAAACATTGCAGTGGTCAGTTTTAATCTCAGTGAGTTTTCTTTCCTGGTTAAATAAAGGTTTTAAAAAAAGAAAAAGTGAAAGGTATCCACATAAACTAATGCTGAGTTGAAGGGGGTGAATACTTATGCAAATTATAATTATTTTGAACATGAAAGAATATTTCTCTGTTGATCAATGACAAAAAGAATTAGGGATTGTACAGCTTTGGTGTAAAGGACCATAACTCTTTAATCTCACAAAAAATGTCAAGCAACATGTGGGTTGTATCCCCCCCACCCCACCCCACCCCACCCCCGCCCGAGGTTTTTATTAAGAAACGTGTCACTTAAGTCTTATAAAAACTAGCTCCTTTCTCAAGTGTGTGCTCTTTAAAAAGTCACCCACCGCACAGCCCACATATAGCTGCACTATTAATGAAGAATTCTGAAAGTAACTTCTCCAAACTCCAAAACACTGGCAGAAATGAAAGTCTACAGCCAATTTTTAGAGACCTACATAATCAAGGTGCCTAAATAATTCATAGGATTACTAATCCCCATTTCCACCAGCGCAGCACAAAAGTCAATGACTATTTGACAGCTGAGCAAGAGAAAGACATAAAAGTGCATAAGAGAAATCCCAAGTACAAGGCATTTAAATTTGACAAGACAGACATATACAGACCAAAAGCATAATTGGATATCCTTTTTTAAAAAGAGGAAAGGGGGACCCACTGGATGATCTGTGCCTACTATTATTTGTCCATCTACTGCCCTCAAGTGGTAGTACTTTAAAAGACAAAATATGTGCACTGGTAAAGAAACGAAAGTGTACGGAAAGGCACACAATATAATGCTCACCCTGCTGAAAACATGATTTCAAGCCACATTTCGCAAATACACAAAACAACGAGATCTTATGCTATGAAATGGACCCTTTTTAATATTGCATACAGTGTCACAGAGGTTTCCATTTACAAAGCCAGATAAATAAATATACAGATACAGGGCAGATGACAAGGAACATACAAGTGTATGGGACATACTGTATAACCCCAATAAGACAATCTGAACATTGCTCATTTTGTTTGATTCCATCATCACATTGAATCTGCGGTCCAGGAATCTTAGTACAAAAATCAAAAACAACTTTCTTTCCCATATTACAGAGCCATAATGAAGCGTCTGACTTGTTTCAGGTACTCTGGTTTCAGGAAGTCCTGGAGTTCATCCTTTTTTACCCAGGCAAATGAATTCTTCTCCAGGGGTAAGTGCTTATGGCTGGAAAGCACAGCTTTGAAGAAGAACACTTTGGCTCCAACACTGCCCTCTTTCTGAATGTCCTTTGGGTATTTGTATTTGTAAAATCCACAGGGTGCATTACCAAGGAAAGTAGCCTTCAGATCAGCACCTACAGAAGTCAATTTAAACAGAAGGCTAATAAATTAACCTGCAGCACATTCAATTTTTAGGAATTACAGTTTTGTCATATCATAATTTTCAGGCTGAATTTCCCGATATTACAATTTAGTGCATAATAACTTGGAAATGAGTAAAAATAAACATTTCTTTATGACTTTGTCTCAAAATCTTTTCAAAAGTACAACCCGTACTGAGCTTTTCTTTTATCCAGTGATTAAGCGGTTAAAAGGCTGCCATCTAATGATACAGTTGTTCAAATCTTTGAATATCCGCTCCTGTTAAAGGAATAGTTCACTTCATTTTAATTCTGTCATCATTTACTCACCCTCAAGTTGTTGCAAACCTATATGAATTTTTTTCTTCTGCTGAACACAAAGGCAGATATTTTGAAAAATTTAGGTAACCTGACAGTTGATGGGGTCCAATATCTTCTTTTGCGTTCAGCAGAAGAAATAAATTCACACAGGTTTGAAACAACTAGAGGGTGAGTAAATAATGACAGCATTTTCATTTTTAAGTGACCTACTCCTTTAAAGCTGATATCAACTCCACAGTGAAAACAGACCTACCTGAAGCCGTCTAAATGGATATTACCATAGAAATCTTACCTGGAAGACTTGCAAGGGCACGTTCGGCTGTCTGTCGAAGTGTCTCTCCCATCTGCCACTGTATTTGAGGCAGGAGCCAAAGCTTTTGACTGCCAACATCCTTCTTCACCAGCAATATGAGACTGTCTGCTAAACAACGCTCTGAAGAACTCGCGTCCTTTTGGTCATTACCTGTAGAGTAATTCATTGAGAGATGAATTCAACATGCTTAAAGTCCCCCTGTGCAAGCTTTTAATGTTGTTTGTGGAATGTTTGTTAATGTGTTTCAATGTTGTGGAGGCGGGGCTAATTTGCACAATCATAGAACTGTGTATATTAAATGAGGCAGTTACATTCAAGCTATTTTAAGGCATGAAGATTTTTTAGTTCAAGGAAAAAAAAACTTTTTAATATGTCTTGTTTTGAGTGGATGAAATTATGTCTTTAAAACAAGACTTATGTCAAAGCAACAACTTAAAGTCACCATGAAATCGTAAATGTTTTTTATGGAATTATTATAAATTATTTATCCGTGTACATCAATATTTCATTTTATAATCCATGTGCTCTCGAAATCTTTAATCAAAATAGCTTCCCTTCCCTCTTGCATCGACATCTCTTCTCTTCTCCAATAATGCGTTTACTGTTGCGAGGGAGGGCGGGCGGGGCAAAATGTCACTCACATGAGTTCAAATCAATACAGCAAAACAATTCCCGATGGACACAATCAAGTCCCGTTTTTTTTTTTTTTTTTCAAATTTTTCTCCTTTTTACTCAAATATACGTCATAATTGACCATTCGCAAAGACCCGCCCCCCTTAGTTACTGTCGCTATGTCCGACAAGCTACGCCACTCTCACGCCACACCATGTTCTCACGCAGTGAAAAATACATCGCGGAGCAGAGAGGAGACTGACAACGCGCTGACAGTACAGGATTACTTTTCGGTTACTTTTGATATTAAACATATTAAAGTCTCACCTTTCGAATTTGGTAATTTTTTAAAAGAAATTTAAACAATAAATACCATTTTGTGGCTCTTTAATGTATCTGACTGATCGCTGTAGAGCCTCAGTTAAAGCTGATCATGAACCGACCATCTCTTCCTTTAGTTAATTTATAGCATCAAATAAACATGAATGAACATAAGAAGGAATGTTGTTTTAACCGCGGAAAGGCGCCAGTACACTCCAATTTTCAAGTTCAAATCTTCCCATGTTAATCTACAAACTCTCCTGACTGCTTTGTCGGACAAAATGGCGGATGGCGAAGTATGATTGGTCAGATCACCTGTCGATCAAGCTCCCTGCGAAGGGTCAATTGGGAAGAGAAGACTATCAGACCTCCCGTTTCATGCCGACTGACTGTATGGTGACACCGTTAAAAAAAAGTGACTTTTGGCTGATTGCTCACCTTGTGACCTCAGAGCTGGTTGAAAATCCTTCAGTTTCTGTTCCCAAATATCCTCCAGATCTTGGGCGGTAACAATATCTTTGTCTCTGTAATCATCCTCCTCATCTGAATCATAATCTCCTTCTTGTTTCCGACTCATCAGTGCAGCATCATCCAGGAGCTTCAACTCATGGTCCGCAAGCAGACTTCTCTCAAACTCCATCTGAAACAATAAATAATCCTATATGAGATGTGTTTGACATGTGGCTCGTGGCACGCAGATTTATGGATGCACAGCATGCATTATAGGGATATTAAAAATACCCTTATCAAAATTTAATTAACTAAAAAATACATAGACAGCCTCAAAATATGCTACATACATAGCATAATAAAATTAGAAAGAGAAGAGAAAATATAGATACATACAGTACCGGTCAAAGATAAAAAAAAATATATATTTTTTTAATGCTTTTGAAAGAAGTCTCTTATGCTCATCAAGCCTGCATTTATTTGATTTTTTTTTTTTTAAAGTAACATCATGAAATATTATTACAATTTAAAATAATTGTTTTCCATTTTAATGAAATGTAAAATATAATTTATTTATGTGATGCAAAGCTGAATTTTCATCAGCCATTATTCCAGTCTTTAGTGTCACATAATCCTTCAAAAAAAATCATGCTAATATGCTGATAGGGTCAGTAATTGTTTGTTGAAAGAAATTAATACTTTTATCCAGCAAGGATGTGCGTTAAATAGATTCTTTTTCTAATTGATAGTAAAGATTTATTGTAAGAAAATATTAATATTTTACATAAATTATATTCTTTTTAACTTTTTATTCATCAATGAATCCTAAAAAACTATACGGCTGATGAAAATTCAGCTTTGCATCACAGAAATTAATTATATTTAAAAATGCATGCTTAAATTATAAATGCATGCTTGATGAGCATAAGAGACTTTCAAAAACAATAAAAATAGTAATGTTTCCAAACGTTTGACCGGTACTGTACATAGTACCACAATACATTGTACCACGTCCAAAAATATGGTACGAGTATGGTGTATTTAAAATAATAATAAAACAACAATAATAATAGTTTAATGTGCGTACTGATTCTTTCATACCTTCTGCATAAGCTCCATGAACTCCTCCTCTATGGGGCTCCTGTCTTGAGTGACCACAGGCAGCCTCTGCACACATACAGCTCCATGCAGCGCCCACGGAGATGCAGCACCCGCAGTTTTGACATTTTGCGCAGACCACTGTTGACTAGTGTACGAAACATTTCGCACCCCTCTGTTTGATGTAGTTGTAGTTATTATCCTCCAGAACGGTCGATAAACTCTCGTGAAGGGCGCCGCCATGTTGACCACACGTGTTCCCAAGGTGCTTTGCGGAGTTTAAGAAATAGACGCTACTATTTCGAAAATAGGGGGAATCGATTTTAAAAACAAACGTTTGGTGGTATTTACAAAAGAGAAAATTAATGTACTACAGTAAAATCATAAAATATTAGTATAATTAATATAACACAAAATACTTTACTGCGTTTAAAATCGCATTCGATACGTTTGCGTCTAAAACATAAGTAAAACACCCCTCTGAAAAATCTTATAATTGTGACGTTCCCATTACACACACACTACGCGACCCTCAACGTCCGCAAAGCAACTAAAGTCATGCATGTGTGTGTTCGTAAATAAACTGTATAATTTAAAACACACATTATGCATCTTAGGGTGTACAGCCTCGTTCGAGGTTCGTGTCAGCAGCTTTTTGAGGGCTTAAATTCATCTGGACGATTAATGTAAGTGGCTTATGTGGTTGAAGCAGCACATCAAGTGTTTTTATTTGTGTAAGTTAATGTTAATAGACAAATACGTTATTCTCTATAATTTCGTTCTATTTGAGTTCCTTTAATAATGCATACACACACAGTTTGCCATGATATTATATTGGTTATGGTTCCATGGTGTGTCTTTAGGACATTACCACAGTCACCAAGGTTTGGATATGGTAACGTTACCGTGGTACTTTTTTTTAACGACACAATGGCCAGTGTGATGATGCCTTTTTTGACAACACTATGGTTTCTTGGACATGTACTATGCTAGTACAATGTTGTTGTTGTTTACATCTAACATGATTATGCAGTGGTATTTCTAGTACCATATTCACTATCAGTGAAAAGCTTGGACCTACTCACTCTTTATTACTACATTTTACAATAAAAATGAAGTCACCTTTTGATGTCTTCACCTTTTGTCTGGATTCCTGCTCTGCACACTCTGGGCATATATTGTTACTAAAGGATTTAATTGGTTGTTTTCTCCTGCAGTGGTGGAAATGTGGGGTTTCAGCGTCTGTTGTCATGCAGCGCCATCCGATTACAAGAGACTGATGCCAAACCAGAGGAAACCCGGAGCCCATCAGCACCAGTCAAACGATTGAAAGAGTAAGACAGAAACACTGACAGACATTTCAGCAAACCTGCTTTCAAATATAGCTTTAACCCTGCGGCTCACAAACCTTTTTGTCAGATCTTATGAATTAAATTATTGCATAAATGAACTGAGATTTCTTATCCCAAACATTTGAATGAATGGTATCATGGTTTGCACAGACATATTAAGCATCTATATTTAAATCTATATTCAAATATTATTGAAATTTTGTTAAAGGTTTTCTAAGCATATTGCGTAGTTGCGCTTGCTTGGAGTCAATAGTTTTATTTTGTGATGACGCAATGAAACATGACAAATTGTGCAGACATAATTTTTCGCCAGGCTTTCATGCAAAGAAATTATGAACACATGCAAAAACAAGAGTAATCAAATGAAATATTAAAAACGAATTATGTTGTTGTCAATGTATGCTTTTCCCTGTGAGCCTATAGTTTTTCTTTGCATTTTTTTTTTTTGCATTGAAAAATACAACCTGTAACCAGTTGCATTTTTATTTTTTTTGTCAGATAAATATCTTAACCATGTTTAGTGTTTTGTTCTTCCCTCATATTTAAAAAATATATAAAAATATATATCAATTTATCTCATATTTGATAGTAGGGTCAATAAAAACAAATATTCCCCTGGACATCATTTTTGGCAGTAAAACTTAAGGTCTCATTTGTTAACATTAGTTAATGTATTAACTAACATGAACTAACAATGAGAAATACATTTTGTTACAGTATTTATCATTTTTTATTAATGTTAGTTAATAAAAATCCAGCTGTTCATTGTTTATGTTAGTTCACAGTGTATTAACTAAGGTTAAGAAATACAACATTTGATTTTACTAATGTATTAGTAAATGTGGGAATTAATTGTAATGCTGTAAGATAGATCGATAGATAGATGGATGGATAGATGGATAGATAGATGGATAGATAGATAGATAGATGAATGATTCTGTATTAGATTTTATGGTAAAATGTTTGTCATTGTTTGATTATTGCTCTTCCCCATTCAGCCTCTTCCCTCCATTTCCGGGTCAGGAAAGCTCCCTGACATGGGACAGCAAGAAGTTCGAAGAGTTACCGATTGCACACATTAAAGCCACATATAACAAGTAAGTTGCCTGACAAAAAAATTAAATAGTCGTGATTGATGAATTTAGTTTAGTTTAGATTTAGTTTGGTTGCTGTGTGCATGCAGCTATAGCATAGATCATGCAGTTCAGTTTCGATGCACATGTGAAATGAAATTATGGTATTTACTGTGCTCATCTCATGGCTACAGATGTTCATAGTTGCATTATGCATTATAATTATTATTTATAACTATTACTGCATGTTTACCTAACTCAGCCCACACACACAAAGTTAATAACTCATGCATCCCTGAGTGCTCACAGCCTGTGATTTATCCTCCATCTCTCCAAAATACTATGATTCTATAGTCAGGAGTCCATGAAACTGCAGGCTGACAACATATAGCATATATGCAGGCTGACTTTCTTTTGTCCTTAATTTCTTTCTCAAGCACACATATCCAGGTCACGGATAACGCTGGCCAGTACATGGTGCGAACCTCGTGTGGATCAGAGGGCTTCAAGAATGTGAAGAAATCCACTCCTCTTGCAGCACAGACCGCTGGGATTTCAGCTGCTGCGGTAAGATGGACAAAATGATTGTTAAAGAATACTTTTAATTTGTCCCAATACCAGTCTGTAATTTGGATGTTGTCCACTTGATGGCAGCACATTTCTTTGTAGTAATTTACCACACCCTGCTTAGTTATTAAGGGACCCGGTGGTTTTCTTTAGGTTGTGTTGGGCTGGTTTTGCTGCTTGATTTCGAATATTTATTTTAAAGTCACACTGCAAATGTAATGTAATATTAGAAACAGGGTTAGTTAAAAACATAATTAGAAAATAAAGGACTTATAAATGACTATTTTTTTGTTAAATATGAAAGTATTATGTGTGTTTATGTATGCTCGTTTTTTTTTTTTTTCATTATTGGTTCTTGCTCGAGAATATCAACAGTATATTTATTGACTGTTGCAGTGACGTTTCTGCTGATAAACGAGAAATTGAAAAATAGAAAATAACATTTCAAATCTTCCATTTCATGTTTATACTTCTCTTCGGTTACTTCCACACTATTTGTTTGTAATTTCATCAGCGTGTGCCATGAAGAGTCTAATGGCAACCCTGAGTCACAGCAGGCTGTATAATCAGTATATGACTTCACACTGATAACCATTAATTTGCTGTATGGACACAAGCATTATGATCTAAATTAGTAGTTTCGGACAGACCTCAGATTCTAGGCTCCTGCAGTTTTGTGTTTCCTCAGTGATTGATTAGTTTTTATTATGCTAAATGTTCTAAATGTATGTATGTTTGTCTTGAGCAGAAGGCGAAGGCGAAGGGGGTCAGCTACGTCCGTGTGCTGGTGAAAGGACTCGGTCCAGGGCGCATGGTGAGTAGCTTACTAAGGCCTTACTTAACGCTTATAAAGATTTACAGAAAAAAGCTCCCCCCAGAAAATGGATCCTTATTAGTTCCTTGTGGATTCAACTAGATTGTAGTTGAGAACTGCCAGGGAATATTACTTACTGTAATATTAATTACTGTGATATTTTCCATTGATTGCAATCAGACGTTCATATGACAATTTGTCTGTAACAGTGTGAAAACCAAAGTGAATCCTTTGCACATCTGAGGCCATCTTGAATCTGTTCAGCTGTCGGCATCATTATTTAACTTACAAAAACTATGTCGCTAGGTTTTCTAATAAACATCAGAGGCTGTACATTTGTCGTGAAAGGTAAAATAATTAAAAATTATAATAATTAAAATATTTGTAATTCAAGGGTTCAAGATTCTCTATATGTGATTGTGACCCTGGACAATGTGACCATTTTAAAATGATTTCATACATCATCTGACAGCTGAATAAATAAGCTTTCCGTTGACGTATGGTTTGTTAGGATAGGACAATATTTGGCCGAGATACAACTATTTGAAAATCTGGAATCTGAGGGTTCCATATTTGGAATCAATCGAAACATTGAGAAAATCGCCTTTAAAGTTGTCCATTTATGTTCGCTATTGTGCTGCATTCACTCACAAAAATAAATGTTTTATATATTTACGATAGGAAATTTACTAAATATCTTCATGGAACATGATATTTACTTAATATCCTAATGATTTTTGGCATAAAAAAAAAATCGATCATTTTGACCCATACAATGTATTGTTGGCCATTGCCACAAATATACCCGTGCGACTTGTGACTGGTTTTGTTATCCAGGGTCACATATTGTTATTCACCACTTATTCATATCCACAAAAAAAGAAAAGAAAAACAGAGCAAGAAATGTAGAAAATAGCAGCTGTTGAGAAAAAACCTATGGTTAATAATTTAAGGTACATAAAAGATAGTAATGTCTACATTTTCTAAAGAAAGTTGATCATGCTTGTGTATTGTGAAAGTTGCATGTTGTGTATGTTTTTAGTGCAAATATGTTTTTAGTGCAAAGTCCTTGGATAAGACCCGTGTCCTTCATTCAATATACACTACCATTCATAAGTTTGTGGTTGGTATGGTTTTTAAATGTTTTTGAGTCTTATGGTCTCCTATGCTTATCAAGGCTGCATTTATTTGATAAAAAATACAGTAATATTGTAAAATGTTATTTCAATTTAAAATGGTTTTAATTTTTTATTAATGTGATGCAAAGTTGAATTTTTAGCATCATTACTCCAGTTTTTAGTGTCACATGATCCTTCGGAAATCATTCTAATATAATGATTTGCTGCTTATGAAACATTTATTATTATTATCATTGTTAAAACACAGTTGTGTTGCTTAATATTTCTGTGGAAACCATGAACCATCTACTATTTAAAAATAACAGCATGTATTCAAAATAAAAAATATTTTCTAACATTATAAATATCTTTACTGTCACTTTGAATCAATTGAATGCATCGTTGCTGAGTAAAAGTATGAATTTCTTAAAAATAACCTCAAACTTTTGAACAGTAGTGTATGTGTTTAAGATTTTTTCCACCCAGTTGATCACATTTAATGAAATGTGTAATGGTACACCTCTTTTCAAAACTCAACAAAGTTTTGTTTGTTTTTTATCTATTTTGTTGGTGTTTGTTTGTTCAAATCCTTAACTCCCAGAGGATATAATAAAACCACTAATAAAAAAAATAAACAGGAAAAAAACAAAATACTAGTACAGTGGAAGTGATGTAAAACACTGCAGCACAATGGACATTCAGATCTGCCTGGATTCTGATGTGTAGTAAAATAAATCGTCTTATTACTATAATCATTTCTGCCCAATTTCTTCTATAGACATGAATGATACCTTAAATCATGAGGCTTGTCGAGGAGAGGTGTGCTGTTACCTTTTAGACTCACTATTTTGCTTAGCGACCACATTTTTTTTTTTTACATTTGAGGGGCCTGAGCAGTGTAGAGACCAAAATATCATTAAGACTTAGTGGAGCTCTTTTGAATTGTGAACCACCCAGAACACCCAACTGCACAGGGGCACAGAAAAGTGTCATAGCAGCGACTTTTGCACAGACAGTCACATTTTCTTAAAGAGGACCTATTATGACCAGTGTTGGGTATAGTTACTTTGGAAAGTAGTTAATTAGGTTACAACGTTACCATCAATTAAAAGTAATCAGTTACGTTACTGCGTTATCTATTCATAAAAGTAACGCGTTAGAGTACTCATGCGTTACCAAAAATTAAAAGCCGTTTGCAGCGCCTCACACATGCTGCAGCTTAATTGACAGACACGGCCCCCTTTAAATGCACCTAGAAGTCGTGACTCCTGGCAATGAATAACGTCAGTCATCCGACTAAATTAACACTGCAGGATAACAATAACAGGAAAGACAGTCTATTCCACATAGCGTTTTATTTATTTATTATCACAGAACATATTAATCAAAATTCACACCTTCCCAGC
This sequence comes from Phoxinus phoxinus, assembly GCF_949152265.1. Classification (NCBI taxonomy): domain Eukaryota; kingdom Metazoa; phylum Chordata; class Actinopteri; order Cypriniformes; family Leuciscidae; genus Phoxinus; species Phoxinus phoxinus. The sequence goes on along the minus strand of NC_136877.1, from coordinate 43,059,088 downwards.
CCGGGTAGTAGAGATGCGCGGATGGGCTATTATTTCAATAAAAAAATCAATAATTATAATGGCGATATTATTTCAGTATAGAAATGCAGACATCCCAAGTCTATCGGAAGTTCCGGGAGTCTCCCGCATATTAATAGCGGCTCACTGATGCCCGCGAATTAGTTAAAATCTCCCGGAATCTAGAGCGAGCGCGCCCGCGAGACGGAGACTGTGCTCCAAACCGCGCAGAGCGTGCATGGCAGAGCGGGACAGAGAGAGAGCAAGAGACTGCGCGCGTGTGCCTTAATGAAGCTGGAGGGTGGTAGGGTATTGAAGCGCAGAAACACTGTCTTGATCCTGGAGAAATTTTTTTATTCGGGATTTTCCTTTCCTTAAAATAACGGATTACTTTTTTAAAAAAATAACGAAGTTACTGATTACTTAACGCACAAAACTAACGCGTTAAGTTACACATTTCACGAAAAAGGTAATTAGAGTACTCTAACGCGTTACTTTATAACGCGTTACCCACAACACTGATTATGACACTTTTACAAAGTCTTGATTTTGCTTTTGTGGTCTAGAATAGGATTCATACTGGAATGTTGAAAAAAAACATCTTTCACATATTTTACATTGTTGCAGCACCTCTCTTCCTAGTATGTCAGTAACGCTAAGTTCCTGTCTAAGACGACTCCTACCAAAAAGCAAAATGTGCTCTGATTGGTTGGCCCTGGCCGGATAAGTGCGTTATGATTGGTCAACCACTTAGTCTGTTTCAGAAATGTTATACCCCTTACCATAACTATACATTAGATCCGGAGTAGAAAAAAACAGTGTCTCTTGGAAATGGCCACAACACATCTTTATTTTGCATGTATGTATTAGGAATTATTTAAATGAGGGATATTGTGACGCCGTGTATGTTCCCGGAAGAAAACTCAAGACTACAATTGAGGCGTTTCATGGAGTTCAGAAACGGCGTTTACTGATATTCAAGAATAACTCCCTTTGGAGTGACTTTGTGCTTTGTAACTTTGCAGATTTTCATGCTCAAACAGCAACATTACACACTAAAAGTTTAAAATGTAAAAAAAAAAGCATAATAAGTCCTCTTTAAGAATTTTTTAAAATCCAGTTGATATACCACGTGTTTCTTTTCATGATCCTTTCAGTAGAATGGCAGCAATGATTATTTATTATTCTCTGTATGTGGCCATATGGAAAGGCAACAGTTGTGCGTGCTGACTATTCAATCAATACTCTGAAAGTGACCGATGATGAGTTCTGTGAGCTCAGCGGCGGTCTGCATGCTCTTACTCTGAGCCGGGTGGGAGGACATTAAGGCTGGGTGAGAATCTAATGAGCCCCTCCAGAGCAGCAGGCAACAGGGGGCTTTTAAGACTTGCATTACTCTTACCTACCCTTGGTTTTTTCGCAGTCAGAAGCTTCCAGACTAAGTCGCATTTAAGCAGATGGTGGTTGGGCATACATACATCAATGCAAAGCCACCGACTGCAGTGCTAACTTACTTGAATCAAATTACTAAATAGGCAAGCCAAGGTAAATACTTGTGCTTGTTGTAGCAAAAATAGATCGGATATTCAACATCAATGTAGTTTTGTTCTTGTTGGTGCTGGTAAATATCTGGATATACTCTAGACTATTCTGTCTGATTAAATGAAAACCCCGAAAGCTACAATTGAACTTAGGCATCATCACAACATTATAATGTGCAGTTTGAAAAATCAATATTTGTTGTTGTTTTTGGATTTGCTAAAGATTACATCTAACAGTTTGTTACATCCTCCAGTATTAGATACGGTGCCGATATATTAAGCATCCCTATTAGAAATATAACTTTATTTTTGGCTAAATCAGCAGCTTTCACAAATAAAGTTCAAGAAGGACTCATTGGATATTTTTTGTCATTGAATTCACGGCTGTTCCACACGTCTCTTCTAGAAAGAGTGTATTTCTGTGAACTGTATCTCGTAGCTGACTTGGCCTGCATTGATTTTGCTCCTCCGTGTGTAGTCTGCCATTAAAGGGTTAACCATGGGAGGACTAGAGGTTGTTTCCATCACCGACAACACCCCAGTGCCGCACAATGGCTGTCGCCCTCGCAAAGCACGAAGGATGTGAGGAGGAAGAAACCCCTACCCTGAAGTCTTGTTTGTCTTTCTCTCTGCATTATCTTTGACCATCCAGTCTGAATAGAGAGGTTGAATGTGGAATTAATTCAGGTCAACGCTGTTGGATGCTGAGTTGAATGCGGAATTGAGAGTAATGTTTTTTTTTTTTTTTTGCAGCTGCAGTGCTGTTAATATGTTATTTACATTTTTGATCATAATTAAAGTGTAAAGATGTCACTCACCATGTCTGTTTTCGTTCTTATTAGTACATGCACGGCTTTCAGCTATGCATGGCTGCATTATTTAAAATGCAACCCTGGGATTCGAAATCTAAATTAAACCAAGGAATAAACAGTGACAGTGATCATGCTGGATAGCATGGACCATCAGGTTTTGAATACGTGAAGTTCATGCAGCTTGATCATTGCTGTCATTAAAGTAAAAAGGGAACAAAACAAATATTAAGTTATGATTATTTTTATTTTTTTTAAATCATCCTTTCCCTTACATTGGTATGCTGATTAAAAACAACACAAATAAAAAGAGAATTGTATTAAATTATAAAAAGTTGAACCATTTTCTCTTGTGGTTTCAGACGTTTTGTCCCCACTGTATTTTGTGATTAATTTAAGCGTTAAAAACAGAAACGTATAACCATGTTTGTTTGTTGCAGGAAATTGCACAAAATTATTACCCTATGTGTGCTCGAATGTATGTTTTTTTTTATAAGCATTATTGTTTGATATGTTAGCACTTAATCTGAGTCCGTTTCCAAGTTGACAGGCACAGGGTGGAATAGCTCCCTATAAATAAATGGACCCTTGTAAGATTATTGCCCTTTCCTACCATTACATCAGGTGCTTCGTTGCTATGACAACGGCAATTAGCAGGAACTCAGGCAGGCGGTTGAATATAAGTCTGTCCCTAGTACCCATAGCAACCAAGGTCAGGCCTGCAACGCACATCTGCTTTTATACTTGCTTTAGTGCGCGCTGTTGCTCGAGGACTGGGGGAAAAAAGACATAAATGACAATAGGAAATTATGCTCAGATATGTTAACCATGTATACGCTGGCTGGACATCTGTGGTTTAGTCTTACAGTTTGAAATCGGAAGGATTCGATTTTTCAAAGGAAAGCAAAGATTCCTTGTCGAAAACCTCTTGGATGTTTCGTGCTTTATGCAGGAACTGTTCTTCTGTGCCTCTCCAGCAACAGCTGTCCTTTTTCCAGTCTCCTTTCGCACCAAGCGTCAGAGCCACCACAAAACACGTCTCACCAGCGACAAAGCGTGACTTATACCAACGTTTAACCCAGATGGCCGAGCATCTCAGATGTCCTCGGATAGCCTGTGCATCCGGTGGAGGCTCTGACATGGAACCTGAGCATCCCTGCTGGGATTTTGTGGGCAGTGATTAGAAACGGAGCCAACAAGGTTGATTGAATATAGAGTTAAATGGTTTGCCTGCAATATGTCTGCTTTAGCAAAAGTGATGCATTAAAATGTTTTTTAATCATCTCAGGGGCCATTTACACGACACCATTTTCAACCAAAAACGGAAACCTTTTTATTGCGTTTCTGTTACATGACAATGGAGTTTTGGGGGACAGAAAACACACTTTGAACCCCATTTTCAAAAGTTTGCAAGTTTTTGAAAAAGATGTCCGTGTAAACTACAAAACGCGAATTTGTGAAAACTGTGTTGTCATGAGCATACATATTAGGCTACGTGTTCAATCCCTTATATACTGTCTATGGTCATGGTTCAGTCTATAGTCACGTTTCTTTTCAATGTGACATCGCCAACTACTGGTCTGGCATGAATAATACAGCATTTTCGTAGATCCGTATGAATTGGGATCATTTTGACAATGGTGTCGTCTGTACGCGAAAAACGCAAATGTGTATCGTTGTTGTGTAAAAATACCCTAAGTCAATTGGGAAGTCTTTGTATTATGTGTTCCTTGGATTTTAAATCAGTTAAAGTCACATTTATGTATATAGTGCTTTTAATACAGTTTGTGCCAAAGCAGATTCACGGTACTTAGGCTATAAGAGGGGGGAGGGAGTGACAATACCAATGTTGCAAAATTCAATCAATTATTAAACAAACAAATCTAGTTTTATCTACATTAGCTTCAACTACATTTTTAAATATGTTTGAAGAAAATGCTAAACTTGCCGCCACAATGTTAGGTTGTTGTGGATAGGGTTTAATTCGTCAACTGAACCCACCACCAAGTGTTTATACTATTCTATAAACACTTGGTTTATAGAATAGTATATTCTATAAATATTCTAGTATATTCTATACTATTCTATAAACACTTGGCTATAAACACCTGGATTTGAATGTGTAGCCACATTCAAATCCAGACTCAAAACACTTCTGTTTAACATTGCATTTACTGAATGAGCACTGTGCCACTGTTCGTCCGACTGTTTGCACTGTATTTTATTTTATTTTTATTTTTTTTACTCTAAACTGTTTTAATTATTCTTATTTCTTTTGATTATTTTAATTTCTTCTATGTAAAGCACTTTGAATTACCATTGTGTATGAAATGTGCTATATAAATAAACTTGCCTTGCCTTGCCTTGCCTTGCCTATTCTGCCATGTAGATTTGGTTGGGGTTCCTTCTTTGGTGTTAATCCATGGGATTTTCGCTTCATCATTTGCCAGATACAAATTCGTAAGTCATCCCATTGAAATATACACTTTTCTTCAACAAGCCACATGATTAGTTGTGCACCCCAATTTAAATAATTAGAGGTTCCATTATATTAATACAAATTTAGTCCTATTTGCATCAGCAAGCTACCACTAACATGTTTTGTCAAATTTTTTTTATTATTATTTCAATATTGTGAACAAGGCAAATAATGATGTCTTCGTTAAAGTGCAACTCGACCGTTTTGACATGCAAGACCTAAAACTTGATTATTTTGAACCATGCTTTGCATTTGAAACCACATTGTTCTCAAATCAACAAATGCACTCGGAAAAATCGCTGAGAGGTGAAAGTTTTAATGGGTTATTATGCAATTACTTTAATATACAATTTGCTCCTAATTAAAGTACCACACAAATCTCACCTTTCCCTATTGTGACAAAACGCTGAATTGATTGCACTGAAATTATAACTTCCACCGGGGATTTTGTTCGGTTTCTCTGGTTTTGACATTCATGTGTCTCAGTAGTGGTAACCCATAACTAAGGGCGTACGCAAACTAACAAATGTGTTCATGCAGCTGTAAAAAAAACAACCTAATATTGCAATTAATATGGTTGTTGGCCGTGTGAATAGTTTGTTATAATGCGGCATTCTCTTGAAATGGATATTTTACTTGAATGCTATTTTGCCTTCACTTAAGGTTCCTTCAAGGCCAAGGGTTAAACTGGCTGTAAATATTGCAGATGGATTTGTAAGCATACATGACCTAGACCCTAGTAACGCTGGGAACCATATAATGAGAGCTACTCAGGCATCCATTTGCACATATTATAACACACACTTTCATACGCTGCAGGGACATACACTGCTGGATATCTGCATAGATTTTGCAATCATAATGTGCATTCTTGATTTAATTGCAGACTTATTTAAAGGAGGTAATCATAGGAAAGCCAAATACATATTGTATCTGGAACGATTTATCCAAATCTTTTGAGCACTTACACATTCTGTAACCCTGTTGTGAACACCGTCTCCTCATTTAGCTGACTTCCCACAAGCTGTCAGGCTTCTCAACAACTCCACGTGACAAGCTACCCAGCTAACCTTTCAGGTAGACCTCCTATGCACCTATATTTCCCAAACCTCTAATTCTGCTCCTTAACTAGCGTAATTTTGCAGAACTATAGCCATTTTAAAAGCGCTATATACTTTATACAAAACAATGGGCCTAGAGGCTTTCAGTTGACACGTGCATTGTGCAATTTTGTACAGCACTGTATGTATCATTCTTGCTTTTATTGTTTAGTCGTTTAGTCTAAGGTCAGCTGCCATTCTTTTAGAAATTTTGCCACCATGTTTCTATTGTACATGGGTTAATCTCACAAAAACATGTCACGAAAATTTTGGGGGAGTATTGTATTTCACCTCAAAATCAAACCTAAGAAAAAAAAGTTTTGACTAAAGGATATCCTTGTTTATAATCATAAAGATTTTTGCATTATTTTCATAAAACACTTTACCCACAGTTCTCGTGCAAATAAAATCTCATTCCGATTACTGTAATGTTTATATATTACGCCATTATTTGTTGTACTTTTGTGCTGATTTTAGTTTTGAAAAAAATAAGTTTTCTCCTTTTGATTTTGGGGTGAAATGTGGCCATGAGTCTTGAAATAAGAAGAATTACTTGTCTTCTCTTTTCAGATTTTTGCCTAAGCAGTAAGTTTTACCCAAACAAGAAGAAGAAATGAAAAGAGTCCCATGACTCATGAACTCTTGCTGATGGAGACATCATTTTGGCTGACATCTTTTTCTATTTTACAGTATACATATTTCTTAAAGCCAAAAATTAAAGCAGGAAAGAGTAAGAGTATTAAAAGCAGGAAACACAGATCCATGCATGGCTTGAGTGCTTGATAATGGGCCTCCGTCCAATTATCCACTTCCAAGAATGTAGACATATAAGTTGTAATTTTCTGTAATGGCAGGCTGTGGACATGAGGGTGAGGGTGGGGGGGGGAGCTGAAAAGTAAAAAAAAAGAAGACGACGACATTGGAAGAACCGTAATATGCATTGCTGGATATTTTTCAGATTTTCTGCCATTTTTGGACCACAGGAGCTGAATGTGCTGCCCTTTAGGAAAAATGTTGAAGTGTAATATGCCCGCAGCGGCTCCACAGATGCGTCTTAAAGACGACCTCTTTCTCGTTTTGTTTTCATCCAAAAATTTCCAGTAATACCCCTCCCTCTCCTCGCTCAGGCTTTTAGCAGCTGCTGGCGATGGTACATTATCAAAATGGAATAGGAGGCAGAGAATGGAAGATTAGAATGCTCATTGGGTATTTAGTCAAGAAGCCTAGTGCCCACTTGAGCTCCATTTGGGTGCTCTTACCTGTCCTGCTGCATTGAATAGCACCTTTGTTCTAAAGGCGAAGTGCAGGGGAAGATAGTAGAGCCGCTCGGGTTTACAGTAGTGAACGTATACGGCAGCACAAAGCATTATGAGACACACGACAACAGAGGCTGAGATATTTTGTAGACGATATTATGAAGCATATGTAAAACCCTGAGACAAGCGCTAATTGTTGAAGCATTTTATTAATGGGCTCTTTTTTTCCATGCTTGTTTCTACACAGAAAAACATCTCTGGCTTAATGTAGACTCATGTACTAGTATTTTCAAGGGCATATGGAAGTATCTGTAAGTAAGAGTTTTAGAAATATCCACACAAACAAATTCCCAATGGATTAAAAATGTTTTGGCATCTATTTTATTTAGCAATTTAATTTATTGTATTTAGATTTTTTTTTTTTTTTTTTTTAAAGGACATCTTTGGATTAATATCTTCATGTCTTCTTTTTGGTTTTGTTTCACGGTTCTGTTTTCATTTCTTTTATCATTTTTTTTAGTTTTGGTCAAGGTTCCTAGTTTTGTCAGGTGTTTCCCTTGCTCTCATGTGATCATGTCATGTGCTTCCCTTGTCTAATGTGTCAATAGGCTTGTTCGACTTGAACCGGCGCTGCACAGACCGATCGGTTTATGACATCAAAGTACAGCGGGTATTTTGATGTCATTCACCGATCGGTCTGCAGCGCCGGTTCAAGTCGAACAAGCCTATTTTCTGTTTGGTTCTTGTTTCATTAGTTTTGTTTGTTCATTTGTTGTGATAGTCATGTGCTCCTCTGTATCATGTATTTAAGCCCTCATGTTTGCCTTGTCTAGTTTTCATTTATTGAAATACGCCGTGCCATGTTTCCACGCGCCAGGTCAAGTTTTTGCTCGTGGTTTGTGTCATGTTTTGGATTTTGTTTAAAAAGTATGTTTCATGTTTTTGGATCTGTGAACACTGTAAAAAAAAAAGGTCCTTGGATTTTCTTCACCATCGTCTTTGTCTGCTTCATTGTCAGCATCGTTACAGTATAGACAACCACAACATTGAACCCAGCAGTTACCCTCCTCCGCCTCATCAAGGTGATCGCACCATTGAGGAATATGTAGAAAAGTACTGTGGACTGTCACCAGGTTGATTTTAATGATGTTGCCCTCAAGGACATTTTTAGAGTGGGTTTTAATCACCCCCATTGTTCTTGGGTGCCAAGAAAAAATTAAATAAAATTATCTGGCCCAATATATTGATTGAACATGCCCTGTTGATAAGTGGTACCACATTCCCCATGGGAAATACAGATGAGAAACTAAGCAATTCAGCAGAACCCACCACACCAGAGTCATGGCCTCTACGCCAGAGCCTGTTCACGTCATGGCCACATACATATTGTATCTGGAACAATTTATCAGAATCTTTTGAGCACTTACACATTCTGTAACCCTGTTGTGAAAACTGTCTCCTCATTTAACAGATTTCCCACAAGCTGTCAGGCTTCTCAACAACTACTTCTCAAGGTAGACCTCTTATGCGCCTATACATACCCCTAATTCTGCTCCTTAACTAGCGTAATTTTGCAGAATAGCCATTTAAAAAGCGCTATATACTTTATACAAAACAATGGGCCTACAGCCTTTCAATTGACATGTGCATTGTGCAATTTTGTACAGCACTGTATGTATCATTCTTACTTTTAGTGTTTAGTCATTTAGTCTAAGGTCAGCTGCCATTCTTTTCGAAATTTTGCCACCATGTTTCTACTGGGTACATAGGTTATTTTCACAAAATCCTGTCAAAAAATGTCTGGGGAATATAGTATTTCACCTCAAAATCAAACATTTGGGCAAAAAAGTATCCTATTTTAGATATCCTATTTTATAACCATAACCACCTACTTAAAAAAAAAAAAAAAAAAAAAACTCATTGAAGTTTATGCTGAGGAGCTTATGGGATCCCAGCCATTCAGCGGTGTGGTTCAGGGTTGTGGCAGGAGGGACATAACGGGGTAGAAGGGACAAGTCTTACTGTGGAGACTGCCGTCGCTGCTGTTCCTTTTGATGTTACTTCATGAGAAGAGTGCTTTGCTTCTCTATTTCCTTTTTTCAGCCATGTCCAGTGTTGTTAACACTGGTAGAAGATACCTAGTCCACTAGAGAGGGACGCTACGGAGGCCACATCTTACGAGAAGGGTGGAGCATGAGAAATACATGGACTGACCCGTGGGGCAGTGCTATATGGAAAGATCTCTGCGGTAGATCCTGCCTAGACAGTAATTGAACTACTACAGATGCAGTGGTGGGGCAGAGCAGAATCTGCCCAGGGAAAGATACCGGTTTACTGACAGGGAAACGTTACCATGGAAGAATACACACATGGGATTACCAAGAGGGAATCACAACATATGGAGTATCTAGCCCAGTACAAGGGCTGACCTACCACACTCGAGAACTGGGCCTGGCATTGGACGCGTCCGCCGGGTCTGACTGCCGAAGGATGATTAGAGGAAACTCAATTCAGAGTTTACCAAGTGGGGAACTCACCTGCAGAGCAAAGAGGGCATATACCCCCTTAGAGGGGAATCACATTTCATGCAAGACACTAAACTTGTACCCAAAACACAGGAAGAATCCGGGACACCGCAACACCAGTGCTGGGACTCCCTCTTCCGGGGGCAGCACTTGCAAGTTCACCACCTGGTCCCTAAAAGGAGTGGTGGGAACTTTGAGCACACATCCGGGTATCAGTATCATGTGGGAAATGGCCAGCCTGAACTCAAGGCATGATTCCCTGACTAAAAATGCCTGCAGGTCCTCCACCCTCTTGATGGAAGTCTGTGCGGTCAATAGTGCTTGCTTTAGAGGTAGGATTTTTAACTTGACTGACTCCAGGAGGGAATGAGGCACGGCTTTGGAGGATTTAGCCTCCTGGCGCCTCTCAGGAACCTCAGGAAAAGCACAGAGCTGATCAGACATTCCCAGGGGTCTTCCCGCTGGCAAGAGCACCACTCGGCAAACAGACTTCACTTCAAAGCATAAACTTGTCTAGTAGAGGGAGCTCTGGCTTAAGTGATAGTGTCGACAGGCGCCATTGGTTGGCCCCTGGGGCCAGCTGTGTGCCACCGCGTCCGTGCCGAGGAGTGCATTGGTCAGAGAGTAAAAGAGCGGGCAGTTGGAGGGAGTGAGATGGGTGAGTAGCACTGCCAGCAGTTTCTAGGAAATTGGTATGCTACTGTAGTCAAGGTCCCATCCAGGAGCCCAAAGCTGCATGTCCATTGCATACAGCCTCCCAGACCGTTCTGGAGGCATGTCTTCCCCGTGAATGCATTCAGGCAGTTCAGCACTGATGGTGTCATGCTTGTCATATTGACCGAGTCCAACTCGAGAAAAGACATCCTCTGCTGACCCGAAGCCCCAGAAGGCTGAGGTGCCTGAGCACCAGGTCCCTGTGTTCGCACTACAGATATTGAGAGTAATGTAGAATGAACCAGTAGTCAAGATAGTTCAGAAGGCGAATCCCCATTACCTTAGCAGGGCGAGGACAGCCTCCGCAACTTTGGTAAAGACGCAGGGAGACAGGGACGGCCCAAAGGAGAGGACCTTGTACTGGTAAGCCTGACCGTCGATAGCAAACCGCAGAAATGGTCTGTGTCAAGGTAAAATCGAGACATGGACGACACGTCCTTCAGGTCGATAGCTGAAAACCAATCTTAAGGGGCCAACGCATGTGAGAATGTTTTTCTGCGTCAGAATCTTGAACGGGAGCTTGTAAAGGGCCCGGTTCAAAACTCATAGATCCAAGATCGGCCGTAACCCACCTCGGCTGGAGGGACAGGCTCTATTGCGTCCTTCACAAACAGGACCGTAATCTCAGCACGCAGATCAGGGGCATCTTTGCCTGCCACAGAGGTAAACAAGATGCCTCTGAACCTGGGGGGATGCCTGGTGGACTGAATCACATAGCCGAGACTGATTGTACGAATAAGCCAGAGGGACGGCTTAGTACGAAGAAACTAGAAAGTGAGATTGCTATAGGCAACCACTCGGCTCCGAAGCAAAAATCGGAATGAGTGGATGCGTGCCGCCATCTTATATACCCATATGTACAGGGAAGTGGCTTGCCATGCCAATTCCATTGGCCATTTTTTTTAAGCTTAGAGGTTATTGGGGCTCCCAAGTGAGACCCCATTTGTCAGTCAACATAACGTTGTAGTGACTGACAGATAGGGAACTATGAATAGGATTGTCATAAAATATACAAATAGTTTCCTCATGGTTTATTTTATTATTCTATTTTAGTTGTATTTTTTACAAGAATTTAAAATGTCCTAAAATCATCACTATAATCTGTTAGAAATGTAGATAGTTTTAGAACCTCTTTTTATGATCCTTGGTTTCAAGTGCCTTTAAGTTTTGGTAAAGAAGTCCCTATGCCCATGCAAAAGACCCATGCGAGTAAATGACCGTCAGAATCCAGCACACATCAATTCAGTAAATTGGCAGCAGCAAAACAAACTCTCCTCATGCAGCATTTGGTTTGTCTAAAATGTCCAACGAGGGATTGCTTGGATGATTAGCCATCAAAATGACAGGTCTCTGTTGCTTAGGAACATGACTAGACTGCATGAATTGTTGCATCGCTTGATCTACTCCAAGCAGACTCACAGTGACAGCACTTGTAGTCCCCTCTTCATATGTGTGTATACAATTATTGCACACAATCCCTATTTTTAATGCCTTATTGTGCAGCTCAAGCCACTGAGGGCTCTGGTGCCATACTGCTTTGACAAATGTTAATCTCGTTTTTATTTATTTATTATTATTTATTTTCCCTACATGTGGCACAAGACACATCTATGTTTATATATGTAGACTATCCTGACAGTCACTTGCAAACATGTCTGAAAGTACTGGTTGCTTTATGATGCTGGTTGCTATGGTAACCTCTAGGAACCAAACAAAAGGGGAAACAGGAAGGGGAGGGGGAGCCCCGATGCAAGTGGGTGACTGCCCTTGTGCTCTGTTAAATTTTGTTAACAGGACTATATGTGTATGGTTGCAGGACACAATGAGCTGGGACCGAAAGCTTTTGACTAAACCTGAGTTACCTTATATTTTCCACTTTCAAATATTTTCATTTTTTCACATCATACCAGCAATCATTTCAAATAAGCTTTCCATTTTCTCTTATTTGGTGTTACTGTGACCTAAATGTCAGTGTTGTATTCAAACATGGTGAACAGATCTTAGCACCAAAACAGCCTTTTGGCTTGGCCATGTATACTTCAGCAAAAATTAACTAATGCCAAATGCGAGTATAAATCGGCGTGTATATATATATGAAAAGGACAGTTGACCGGTAACATTTTAATTAATTCTAACAATGCAAAATTGTATGAATATTAACGTGAACAGTGTGAATGTGTTTTGTCGTCACGAAAGTTTAAGCCTTGCCAATTTAAATATTCAAGCTCAAAAAGGCGCGAAAGAGAATTCAATTGGTTGATCGCCCAGAAATGCACGTCTCTGACAGTGCGCTAATACTGAATTGAGCTACTCTTGCACTTGAACAGACATATTCAAACAAAATGTCATCATATGTCTTGGCAAGTATCCTTGTTGTAAACACAGTCAGTTATGTCTTAACTGAACTAAAAAGTTGAGAAATAAAACGCATAGGTGACAGTATATTCATTGGATCCGTCCATTAGCTCTTAAAGGGATAGCAGCCTAATAGTCCTGTTGCTGTCTTTGTTATTAGTGTTTATCAGACAAACAAAAGACAAAGAACAACCGCTCATTGCTCTTGACTGAATAACATTTGTAACTTTAATATGGATTAATTATGTTTCATGGCTGATAAAAAATATTTATTGTAAATTTTCTCAAGTCACCAGCCATTGGCAAAAAGTTAGCTTTAGGCCTTGCTTCAGCTGCTTTATTATAACTTGTTATGATTGCTTTTAGAAATACTGCATCATTCCATTTAAATTTATTTATATACTTTTTTTACTAGGAGGGTTGAAAGAAACTTCTCTGTGCTATTTAATTAATGGGAATGTAAGTGAAAAACCTTTGGGGGCATAAAGGTAATTAGTGGATTATGGTGGAAGTGGTCCTGCTTATTTCCAGAGCAAGAATACTTGACCGAACTTACCTCTTGAAATGCTTTACAGAATTAAAAATTAACAAGCAATAATACAAACCTGATTACTCAATTGCAGTCAAAAATAGCTTGTTGGTCTAACTTAATAAAACACATTTCCAGATAGTTGAATAGATTGATTTGAACCTAAACTAGAAGTACTTGTGTTAAATTCAACTTAATTCAGTGAGGTTTCATTTGATGGATTCTGTGAGCGTTGCCTGAACAACATAATTCACTCTTGTTATTCCAACCGGTTCTGTCGCTGGTCAAATTGGTACTCATATGCCGAGTTTTCAACTATAGTTGTTAGTGTTTAATGTTATATTTGACTTTTAAAAGATTTAAACAAAGAGGGTTTTTGTTGTTGTTGTTTTTTATGCGGTAAAGAGATGAGATTGTGTTTAAACTGAGTTATAACAAACAAGTAGCCTAAATGTAATTAATAAGTATAAAAAATAAACTTCTCACTGGAATTAGTAGTTACAATATGGCTCGTAGCATCTTTCTATTTGTAGTAGCCACTCACAGTCTGCACAAGGTCTACTCTTCAGCACAATGGTAACCACAAAAATCCACATAACAGAAACTCTTTTAAATGTCAAACATAACTGAACATTAAACATTAACAGGTATTTCCCTTTACTAAAAAAATACATAGCACTTACTTTCAAGATGTACTCTCCTAATCCAGCCCTGCAAAGCATGCTGGGAATTAGAAATCCACTGCTCTGTTTCAGTCAATGCAACAAAGAAAGTTAATTTAACATTTTACAAATTGAATTCCATTTGACGTAATAAAATTGAGTGCAAAAGACAATTAAGTAAAATAAATGTGTTGCTTTAGCTCATTTTAATTAAGTAAACTGAGCAAACAGCTCAAATCATTTGTACTCAGTGAAGTAATTTGTTGGTAAGTGTTTTTGCACACAGTTCGACTATGTTAAATGTCCACTTTGTGGCACACACATAGCACCAGATATTCAGAAATATATGTATTATTCATTTTAGATAAGGGTTTTCATACACACAATCTATGATTAAGTGCAAGGGTCTGTGAAAAGGTTTCTATATAAATAAATATATTTTATATTTTTGGTATAATGGTATTATAAATATACAGACCTTAATAATGTTTGTTGTTTGTAATAATGTTTGTTATTATTACTGAAAGAAACATTAAAAGCATGCAGGCACAACTCACTTGCCCACCAAGTGCTCCTATTATAAAGTACAACGGGGCTAAAGGCACACCCTAAGAATAAATGTGCTTTCTGCAGCATTGAATGAGATCCCATAATTCTTTAATATAGCCTATTGTAGTAACAAATAAATATTATATGAAATTATTAATATCATATATTTTGAAATGGTTTGTTATAAATAGGCCTATGATGATTATCTCTAAGGTGGACACCCACCTTTAAATATGATATTTGCCATCTGAGACTAACCATGTCATTTCAGCAAATGAAAGAGTAATGTATTTATTATCATGTTAATTATTGTGCTGTAGCTTTTTTGAGTTAGTTAGGCTATGTAAGAAAAATACACTGAGTGATTGTGATTGAAAAAAGGGCAGGATTGCAGAGTGATGTCAGTAGATCAGTGATGTGCTCGTTCAGTGCCATTAACCCCAACAGTACCTTTTACCCCAAATACCATAATATTCGTCCGTTATTGATTAACTGTTGTTTTAATACCTTGAACAAAACTGAAAGTCATTAACTCTTTCCCCGCCATTGACGGAATTTTCCGTGTTTTCACTGCTATACGATAGGGGGCACTATGACACATCTTCTGAAAGATTACTGAAACTCCTGATCACAACACAGACGAAAACAAGCAGAAACAAGCGCTAGCATATTATGTAAACATATGTCAAATAACTCGACCATAGGCTTAACGTTACGTAATGTTACCAAATGAAATGTCGACCCAGGACGAGGTTCAGAAATGTGAAGCTTTTTCTGCTTATTTACTCGTATTTAATCTGTGAGTTATGCACTCTTTTTTTTCCAGCTTTTTGGTCAAAATGTTTTTTTCTTTTTATGAAACTTACCCACATTCAAGTGTTGATTTAAAAAGAATGCATGAAGCTAGAATACAACTGAATGTTTCTTTTGATATATTGCATGTTCAGATATATATATTAAAAAAATGTCATGAAACTTTTGTTAAAATTATCAAAAGTGCTGGCGCTGACTGGCAACTTTTTTCAAAAATGCTGGTGAGGGAAAGAGTTAACAAGACATTTGTCTTAAAAAATAGTCTAGAATTTTATTTATTCTATTTGCTACATAAAACTACAACATTAAAAAAAAATGAAATATTAGATATTTAGAGCAGAATCAACTGCGTTGCTGTCCGCGATCGTGTTAATGATAAAAAAAATGTCATCGTCAAAAGCGGTTGAAAAAAATGGAGAAGAATTTAGTCAAATGCCTTTTACCCCCGTGTGCCTTTACTTGAACTAGTTTATATAGCCTATTATATACACAAATGTTTAACATTTTAGAATAATGGTGTGTGGTCATGAAAACTATGAAGCATTGGTAGCCTATTTCATAGTGATCATAAAATGTAATCTTATATTTGAGCTTTTCCTTTACTACATACATTTTAGTTGTCTATTTGTGTGTATGTGTATAATGCATGTCATATATAATATAAATATTTGTTATTTCCTTTATTTTTATAATCCAAATTACGGTGACGTAATGGGCGCTCGGTTTTGTCCTCGTTCCAATCGCGGTGACGTCATCGGCGTTCGTGAAATTGACGGGCCACCTGTCGGTGGAATGGACCTCGCCTTTAAGAAGCTCCTGCAGGATGAAAACTGGAGCTGTTCACAGCACATGGTGCTGAACGAAGCCGAGCACGCCGAGACATTATCGAGAGCGAAGAAGACACAGACAGAACGGCACAGAAACACTGCTTATGCCGGAGAACATGTGCACAGTTTGAAGAGCCACTGCTGGGAAGCGGAATCCATGGAGCAAGACGTCGTTTTCACAGTGTGTAGCTTTCACATGTTCTCAGTTTAATAGCCATGTTGATAAAATGTCATCTGTGTGTGTTGGCGTGGGAGTGAGTGCCACAGACATCACTGGACGAAGCAACAGGTAGCTTCAATCGTTAATTTCCTTTTTTCAGGCTTGATTATTATTATTAGTATTTTTTCTGTGAATGTTGTCAGGAGAAACTGTGGAATATTTCACGGTAGAAGGGGACTAAATCGAGAGCTAAAGCTCAATGTTATTTCTTCTTCTTCTTCCTGTTTTTTATTTTCCTCTTTCATTTGAGTAACTTTTCAATGTAACTGTTTGAGTCTTTTAGACCTGTTGATTACAAATGCGTGTTTAAGATTTCCACGTTTATTTTCATCCTGTCAACGCCTGTTTCTCCCATTGCACATATCGAGTGATTCTGTCCTTTTGTGTATTTATGATACAACCTAGATTGAATTTTGAAATCCATTATTATTATTATTTGTACTTGTGCTAGTGTTTTGATTGTGTTCATTTGCAATCATTTGTATACGATTATTTCTTCATTTCCCCCGTTGTGTTGTATAGTTTTTTGTGTACAGACTTTGTGCATGAACAGCATCGTTTTAAACTGGATTTTGCTTTATTTCTGAGCTCTAGGTTAAAAATGTCAGTTTTGCTTCTAAAGGCCCCTTAGTGATTTTTAATTTGTAGGATATTTAAGCTGTGACATATCTGAGTTATATTTCTGAAAAGTAATGGAAGTGGGCTCTACTGGGCTCAATATCAATGTCCAATAATAGATCAAACCTAATGACAACATAAATATGCAATTTAAAAAATGCAATGTTTTCTAATTTCTAAAAAAAAAAAAATGTAATGTCTGTGTCATGTAAATCACCTGTTCAGATTAGATTGCACTGTTCCATTTAAACAACACAAAATATATTAGGCTGTTACCATTGCTTGCAAATTCATCATGCATTACTGTTATCACCACATCAAATGCTGCGCTGTGTACATGTTGCATGCAATTCAGCCAGCGTGGCAGCAACTGGACAGATAAGTGATTAGAAAATAGGTGGGTTCACATATTGGCGTGAATGTACACACAACTTTGAAGAGGACCTGCTTTTGAAGGAGCAGGCCTTTTGAAGCCCCACATGGCCTTCAAAAAAAAAAAAGATCAAAACTTGATAGAATGTGCACAAACAGGGCCAGTTCAGGGACACATTTGATGTGCCATTACAATCAGGCCTGGAGGAGAACCCAAGCTTGCCGTATAGTCCCTACAGGCAGCAGGGAGCAAGGACAGTATTTGATCTAGTGTTTCATAGACCCAGGTGCTGGTAGCAGTACTGACTTCTTTTGTTAAAAAAAATTTAATGCTTACAAGGGCATGTAATGAACACTATAAGTCCCATAGTATCTGTCATTGGATTAAAATGGCAACATTCCAAATAAATCATCATTAAAGGGTTCTCTATTGAACCTTAAAGGGATAGTTCACCCAAAAATGAAAATTCAAAAAGGGAGGATCATGACACCCTCAAATTGCTCCAAACCTGTATGAGTTTCTTTCTTCTGTTGAACACAAAATAAGATATTTGAAAGAATGTTGGTAATCAAACAGTTGACAGCCATTGACTTCCATAGTAAAAAAAAATATATGGAAGTCAGTGGCAACCGTCAACTGTCTGGTTACCAAAATTCTTTAAAATATCTTATTTTGTGTTCAACAGAAGAAAGAAACTCATACAGGTTTGGAACAACTTGATGGTGAGTAAATGATGACAGTAGTTTTCATTTTTGGGCGAACTTTCCTTTAAAAGTTTATGTTAGGCGCTTCATATATATCTTTTTAGGGGTTCACATAATGGGATCATATTTAGTTTTAGTTTTATGTCATTACATTTTATTAAAGCTTGCAAATATACTTTATAATTAGAATAACCTGTTAAACACAATAGTATTATGCAATTATTTAAGACATTTTTAAAAATTGAGTTAATAACCCTACTATACCTTTTTTTTCTTCTTTTTTCTAAGAGTGTATAGGCTATATTTTGGTGATGTTTGTAATCTAATGACAAAAGATGGACCGGTCAATTTACTGCCATGTCTGATTTGCGCCTTCCTGAGTTTCATCTCAGTGTTAAAGGCAAATGAAAAAACTATGCTAGATAAACAGGGTTAGAATGCTAAATAAGGTTAACTCGCAAAATTGTCATATAATGTGATCATGCTGGTGTCACAGGGTTTATTTCAGGGTCAGATCTGGCGTGTTACACAGCAAGCGGCCTTAATGAGGACCCATGTCATAAGAACTCCCTGCTCCACTCCAGTCTTAGCAAACGTGACACCCGGATGAGGAGAACCGTTCCCACCTCTCCTCGATCAGATGAAGGTATAAAACATGACTCATGCAGTGCGACTCAAAAACCAGTGCGTTTGTAGAATTCACCATGGGAAAAAAAGAGGAAATACAAATCTGAAACATACATTGCAGTGTTCTTTATTCAGTAGAATGAAGTAATTGCTATGAAACAGATGCTGAGGAGGAACACAGCATCTGTTCTTTTTGCTTTTTATAGACATCTTTCGATACATGATTGGAACGATTGCATGCAATTCATATCTGTTTGTTGAAAGCATAACCAAACATATAATGTTTTAGGTGTAAAAACTGTTCAAATAAGCATTGCATGGACAAATATTAAAGTTTAGAAGGTAAACAGATCGTATCCTCAATATTTCCCATTTATGAACATTCACTGTTCAGGTAGTGGTAACTGAGAAGGCACATAACCGTGTATGATTTATCAAAATCACGAAATTATATCCGACTTCAAATGTGATATCTCATTTGTTTGTGTCTGAGTGTACTTAAGAAAAACACTACTGTTATAAAAATGATAATTTTGTCTGTCAGTCAGAACAGAATATTGCATTCTTGATAAGCACATTAAAGGCCCGTTCACACCAAGGACGATAACTATATTAGCGTCCACACTAGCGAACGATAATGCTCTGTTTCTTTTGTGTACACCTTCGCTTTCTTGCCTATCACTTTAAATGCTCAAGCCCTTAATGGATTCTGATTGGCTGTCGATGTTTTTATCTTTCCTCTGCTGTTCTGAAAGTGATTCCAACGATATTGTTTCTGTGTCGCTATCGTTATAGTCGTGGTGTGGACTCTGCTATTCTTTTAGAACGATTTCTAGAACTATATCTAGTTGGTGTGAACGGGCCTTAACATTTATTTACCGGCATTATGACAGACAATTCGTTCGAGAATATAAAAAAGATTTTCCTTTATTGATCGAGTCTGTGTTGTTTGCATACATAAACTTGTTTATGATGGGCAGCATTATGCCAACAAAGGTATCTAGATGTTTGTCCTTATTATATCCACACACTAATTGACTATATGGGTTTTTATTGCATGATCAACCTCTGATTAGTTCTCTGATAACCTTCTGTTAAAGCAGACAACACATTACAGCCGTGTTATTGGTGTATATCTGAGTGTGACTGTGCTTCTCTGTTTGTGAAGGAACAGCCTGGGGTGGGGGGAAAAAGAATCAAAAATGTCTTCTTTTTTGCATGGCATTTCAGTTCAGCGCTCAGGAGGTGGAAATTAATCAAATTAATATGAATAAAAACGAATAGTAGACCTTCCTGTCGCACTCTCTGAGTAACAAGCTTGCTTGATGAGGCATCATAATTAAATTACAGCAGACTGAGAAAACTGCTTCACCACAGACATAGGATTGTTGTTGTTATTTATCTGATCCATATGCATTTGTGTAGAAAATGTGTTCACATCTGAGTTTTTTTTAAACAATACATTTAATATATCTAAAAAAAAAACATCTAAAATAACTAGTCAAAAATATGATTTCATATTGCTGAATTAACCTAAATGCATTAATTTATAGCAACAAAATGAATTTATATGGGTTAAATCAAGTAAAAAAAACAGCTCTTTATGTTAACAAATGCAGGTTACCACTTTTTACAGTGCATGTTTGTCTAATAAGCTACAAATAATAATAATAATTATTATTATAATTAAAATATGTTTCCGCATATTCATCTTTTACATCACAAAAATACAATACATCAAATGGTAACTATCAAAAAAAAAAAAAAAAAAACTTTCACAGCAACGGAAATTCTCTGAAAAATATGATCTGTGAATGTCCTCCCTATTCTTCCATCTGCCAGTCATCCGGAACATAAGTGGCTTGAGAGTTGTATTCTCCCTACGAAACGGACTAATTAGGTTCTTCTTTTGGAAAGTGTAGTCCGGTTGTTTATTTCAACAGTGGGCACAATTTCTCAGAACAATATTTCTGTTGTTCGCATTGTTTGCCCCCTCGTTTTCAGAGTGGATGTTGAAAATGGTTCGTGAGTGGCAAGTCAAGCAAGTTGCACAAGTGATTATTATGACCATTTGTGTCCATTCAAACCACACAAGGACACACTAACCATACACCCACTTTTACCCAAAATGCCTCAGTGTGAAATTGTACAAAATGTAAGACCCTCTTTGCAACTAGAGAACATGATTTCTTAAGATTTTAATAATGCATTACTATTCACCCATTATATCCGCCAAGAGGTTGATTGGATAGCCCGCAGTAAAAGAGACCTTTTTCATGAGGCGAGACCTTTAGTAAATGCCTGAATGCATGCGGATGTGCAGAATGGTTTAAAAGGATCCGTCTTTGGTTACGATCTCGACTATTATGACAGTCTGTGTCATCCCAGTGCGATGTATGTACAATGTTCAGTACAAATGGATGGTGTTCCTCCAATAGAGCTTCTTTTTTTCTTCTTTTTTTTAACCTCCAGGCAAGTCAAAAGTTATTCTGCATAATTGTTTAGAGAGAGAGAGGCAGTGAATGTTTTATGAGGGCAGGTCCTGTGCATCCACATTTAAACTGGTAGCCAACATTGAAATGTAATAAAGGATCAGTGTAAGAGGCTTGAGTAATGAGGAGTCAGTTGATAACCTGTGGATATAAAGACGGATATGGACAGCAGAGACTGCGTCTGGAAAGGGCATGGGGATTCAATGGCTTGACATTATTAACTCCAGACATTATTTCTGAATGTGTCTTCAAGTCGCTTTATATTAAACGAGGGTTTTATTGGCTTCTGGTCTTTTTTTTTCATCTTCTTTGAATCTGAAATGTTTCTATCCATGATGAACTGTTCTGGTACTGTTTATTTATAGTATTGTTAGTATTCATCCTTACAAATTGCAACTGCTGTCATTAAAAGCTTGGTTTTCGTTTTGTTGCAGTGACAGGTCAACATTTGACATCAACATTAACCTGAGAGTTACCAAATGCATGGTACATACTGTAATCACATTAATTCTGCTGTATTTCACATTCACATATTTTGGTCACCATGGAAGACTAGTGATTTTGTTGTTGTGAAGTCACCAGTACTGACAACAAGTCACAGTCTGCCTCAGTGACCAGAATCCACTCAGCGTGAACTTTCGACTGGCAGATCATCACTTTCCAGCTAAGATGACATTGATCAGTGATGCTGGCATTGTGCCTATAAGAGGCAAGAGGTTCAAAAATGCAAAATGTATTCTGTTCCGTTCAGAAGAACAAGACTGGCATCCTAATAACTGTTTTTACTTTGCAAAATGTGATATCCACTATACTGTAGTTCTCACTCGTTTTATTGTGCTGTGTTTTCCAAATAAATCAATAAAAGAAACGAAAAACATGTCTCTTTTTTTACCCATTTGCTTAATGACTAATAAAAACAATCACATGCAATGGCAAATACATATTAAAAAAAGGGTTTGCTATTTTATTTTTTGCTATTGACTTTTTACAGTTATGAAAGCAGTTAATTTCCTAACAGAAAAAGTGTGGAACTAGTTGTCAGATAGGGAATAAAAAGTAAAGCAAAAAGTCTAATTACACAAATGGCTTTTGTTCACTGTTTAAAACCCTCTTAAAATAGCCGTCTTATTTCTGTGAATTCTAGCAAATGAACAATTTTTTTTTCCCCATTGATTGGCTTCTAATTGAGTGAAAAGGAAGGAAAAAGAAAACAATAAAATCACATTGGCTTAGATTGAACTAAATAACCAAGACAGATTTTAACTGAAAGGTTGAATCCAGGGCAAGAGTATTTTTCAGGGAAAGGCAGTTACATTTTAAATGTAGTACATGCAAGCAATTATATTTGCTGGACAAAACAATATTTTTGATGTTATTTTTTTTACAGAAATTATTTTACGCTTTCAATTTGGAACAAATTTTCGTAGTCAAGAATCTTTGCTTTTAAGGTTTGTGCCTATCAAATATAAACAGAGTAGGCTAAACTGTGACAACTATCCCCAGTCTCCCCTATAGGCCTAGCTACATGCTGGTTACAAACAAAATCATCAATATTGTTTTTTTATTATTATCCCTATTAGCCTACAAATGCAAACACAATGATACTTTTCAGAAACACAAAGGTTTCTTTTTATAGGTTTCATCTATCTATCTATCAAACTATTACAACAAACAGAACTAAACAAAGATCCGCTGTAAATCAGATTTTACTCAGGCATTTGGGGAGCCGACTGAATGACATCACTGCATCCACTGCGCTCGTCATGGGCTGGTCTGGATCCAGGGAATGGGCTTTGGGAATAGGAATGGGATGTGCCCTGAGGACTCAGAATTGATGGACTCGGAAACAACAGTAAGTTAGAAAGTTATGAAAAACCTCTAAAAACTTTACATAACAGTAACGTTAGCAGCTTTGCACGCGCTAACTTATATGTGTTGTAGGCAAATCTGCGCGTGCGTGTTTTGAGCTTTGTTTTCAGTGTGCTGTGTGTGTTAAAGAGATTTTAACTTTTAATACATTTGCTAGCGGCTAGGCTAATCTGACTTTAGGGAAAAAGTTAAACACATTCATCTGCATAGTTATCATCTCGCTGAGACTTTCCATATCTCGTCAATTTAATTTCTTGTGCTGGAAACGTGTTAGGAAATTTTTATTTACTTTTATTTGCTGTTGCATGTTTTTTTTTCGACACAAATGAAACTTTTCTCAAAACTAGTTTGGGATACGAACACTGAAAGTTGGTTTATGGTTTAGCCTATTGTTTCGTATATGTAGATTGTGATTATTTCATGCTTTTTTTATTGTCTTTTTTAAGTTTTTATTGTTTTTTAAGATGCACTTTAACAAAACAAAACAAAAACACAAAAAATACTATTATAATACTATCTAATATATTAAATACTAAATTATACGTAGCCTAAGCAAATACCATTCCATCAGCTAAACCATGTCCTTTTAATGTTTGCATTAACTCACAAATTATTGAGTTAAATATTGCTTGTTTGATATGGATTTTAAATAATTAAATCCCAGATATGTTTATAAAGAGTAGTTTGACATGTAAAATATTTGATATACATAAAAAAGGAATTAGTAGGCTAATTAAATGTGTAATATATATTATATATGTGTGTGTGTGTGTGTGTGTGTGTATTCAATAATATATTTTTTAACTTTTAATTTAAAGTGACCTTGAACAATCTACAAATAATAATTATTATTATTGAGTCATTCCATGTCAAATCAAACTTTTTTATTTTGATAATATTTTATCTTAATATTTTAAAGCCGACAAACATTAATATTGATAACAGCCAAAAGGTTAAATGTCACAGATGCATATTTACTGTGTAATCCACTATTTTGTAGGGGGTCAAAAAGGACAGTTTTCACCTGAGATTTTGAGCCAAATTATAGGTGGGAGAAAATGACTTTGTGTATTTTTATAAATAAAGAGGTCGATTAGTAAATACTGTGGACTTCTTTAGCAATCCTTTCATTATATGCCAATAGAGACTCATAAATTGTTACATTTACTCAGTGGTCAAAAAAACAAATGTGGTTCACTTTGCATAGCTGATACTTTCTTTTGAAGAAGAATGTCTTAAATAATATTAATAAAATAAATGTATCTTGTTTACTTTTATGAAAGCAATAGAACATGCCTGTCTGAGTACCAAAATATTATTTTTCCAAAGTTTGCTTGTCTATAACTCTAGAAGTGTTAAAGATATCTCAATATCCTTTTAGATTCTGGTTCTCAACAAACTTTTCTTTTGGTATCTTAATTTTAAAGACCATTTAAGCTATATGGTCCATTGCCAGATATATAAGGATCTCAAATATATATTATATTTATAATATATATAAATATAATATATAGATCTCAAATATATATGTCCAAATTTGTTGAACTTTAGCCATTTCCAATGGTCGAAAACCAAGTATGGGCAACTTTCAAACAGCTGATATGCCTTGTATTGAAATAGGAATGTCTGATGAACAAATAATGTTGATAGTAATGTATCTTCTTTACTTCTATCAAAACAACTGCATTGGACATACCAATTTTTTTACAATATGTCAGTGCCAAAAATACTGAAATGGTCAAGTTGAGGCACATTAACTTTCTCTCAATAGTTTATTCATAGGATTATATATTTTAATCAGTCTCAATTGGTATTTAATGCTACAATGATTGCTAAGACAAAATAACTTACTAATAGACCTACTAATCTAATTTTTGTGTAAAAATAAAATAATGTTGCTGCCATCTTTCTAAAGTCATTTTTACCCCCTGTAACTTGGCTTTAAATTGTGGGTAAAAATTCTGAACCCCCTCTACAAAATAGTGAATTACTCCAATTATTTATATATGGTACTTAATATTTTGGCTTTTATCATCACTATTTATGTTAGTCTTTCTTCAGAAAAGGGGAATAGAGCTGGGGAATAACATAAACAATGACCCTATTTATTATTATTGACCTAGAAGTTAGTTGAAAGGTCTCTGTCAAAGATGGTTTGCCCTTTACTCTGTTAATCCATATTTCTTATTTAATTCAGTGCCTAAAGGAAGCAGTATCACGGCAGCACCACAGAAGTAATGAGGGTCTGCTAATCATCTCAGAAATGTCTCCCAAAGGAGTTGGCCAAAGTAAGGTAGAGGAAACCGCTGTACAGGTGGCCATCCGGGTGCGTCCGCTGCTTCCCAAAGAGATTTTGCACAACCACGAGAGTTGCATCACTGCAGACCCAGAGGAGAGGAGGGTCACCCTGGGCAATGGACGCCACTTCCACTGTGACTTTGTGTTTGAGGATAGCTCTACACAGGAGGATGTGTACACAGACTGCGTTCAGCCTCTAATCGAGGCCTTCTTTAATGGTTTCAATGCCACGGTTTTTGCCTACGGGCAGACCGGCTCGGGCAAAACCTACACCATTGGAGAAGCCAACATTTGTAAGTCTTTTAAATGGAAGTCAAGTCACATTTATTTACATAGTGCTTGCACAGATTGTTTCAAAGCAGCTTCACATGAATAAACCGTAAAATAACAGTGTTAAGGATGTAAAATTAATCAATATATAAAAGTGCAGTGTTTTTATTTTATTGGAGGTATATTGAGTATTGTGACAGCTAATGTGTTGAGTAAACAGATCAAAAGCATGCCTAAGTTCAATTCCGTGCAGCATATTATTATAAATGTGCTTCATCTAGACCAGACATGATTCACGTTAAGGCTAGGAAAGGCTTTGTCTGTCTTGTTAAAATGCTTCCACGAGTTTGCACGTTCGTTCTGCCAGCAACACCTCCCCCGGTTCAGTTGCCACCGCTCCACTGGCAATCTGAGATCTCGCGTTTTAGCATTCTGCCTCATAGAGTTATTCATTAACCTTCTGTTGGTTTTTTGGCCGCAGCTGCTTTTAGGGATGACGAGCAGGGCATCATTCCCCGAGCTGTGGCCGAGATCTTCAAACTGCTGGATGAGAATGAGCTCGTTGACTTCTCTGTCCGAGTGTCGTACATGGAGGTTTACAAAGAGGTCTTCAGAGACCTTTTGGAAGTTGAGACGGCCAGTAAAGACATACATATTCGAGAGGATGAAAAGGGCAACATAGGTAAGTTTGCGAGGAAAAGTGATGCAAGAAGTGGAATAAGTACGGGTGTGCAAAACTATATTACCGGTCAAAAGTTTGGATTTGGTAAGAGTTTTTTTTTGTCTTTTATGCTCACCAATGCTGCATTTATTTGATCAAAATACAGTAAATAAAGTGATACTTTAAGACAAATCTGAAATTGCTCCAGTCTCCAGTGTTACATGATCCTTCACAAATATGCTGATTTGCTGCTCAATAAGCATTTCTTATTACTATCTATGTTGAAAATAATTTTTATATTATGCTTGATAGTTTTGTGGAGTCTTTAATAATAATAAAAAATCAGGATTCTTTGATAAATAGAAAGTTCAAAAGAACATTTAAAATATATATATTTTTGTGTACCTTTAAAATGTCTTTACTGCCACTTTTGACCGATTTAATGCATTTATTAAAAGTCCTGAATAAACGTGTTAATATAATTTTACTGAGCCCAAACTTTCAAATGCTAGTGTACGTATTCTCAAAATCAACTACTTTGTGGGTTGCCTGTAAAGCTAAGCTAGACTAAACGATTTTATTAAATAATAAAAATATCCTCCATATAAATAATTAAAGAATTATTATTGTTTAAATGCATATTTATAAATAATATATTTCCGTAACATTTCTAATAATTATTGTTACATTTTTTTTCTTTCTTTTTTTTAGATTAATTATAGCATGTCACACTGCACAAACATACAACTTGAAATCATGTCAGCTGCCCATAAGTCGACAAAGACCCCTCAAAATCCTGAGAGCATCCGTTTATTATTAGTATTATTTACTTTTGGTATGCTTCTCCTTTGTTAAAATGCTTCATTTTCTGTTTCTGTTTTTTATGTACTTAAAGTATAGTAGTTCACCCAAGAAAATAAGAATTTCAATCATTTACTCACCAACATTCTTTAAAATATCTTCTTTTGTGTTTAGTAGAGGAAAGAAACTCATACAGGTTTGAAACAAGTTGAGGGTGAGTAAATGATGACAAAATAAAAAAGATTTGGGTGAACTATCCCTTTATGGTGCATCCCCGATTCGCGTACTTATTCACTATTCTGTGCCATTTTGTAGTAGAAATACTGCAAATAATTTGTTCACACTGAAAATTCCAAAAGAAAAAGTGTACTTTTAAATACCCGGATGATGCATTTATTTAACAGAAAAATGCTCGACACTTCATGCACTCGACTGTCACAGCTTTATTTACGTAGCGGAGGGGGAGGGGCTATGACAAAATAACCTTATAAAGTTCATACACTACACTGTTGAGTAAATAGTGCATAAGTAGATAGTGTGTCATTTGGGACACAACTTTAGTGTTTTGTGTTATGACTCTTCAAAACTGCCCATTTAGACTAGTCGACTAATCAGGACATTTTCGATTGCTGAAGTGTTTTTCAGCAATACGTGACCGTTCAGAAAAAGAAAGACATCTTTTGTGTGTTCCCACAGTGCTTTGTGGTGTGAAGGAATGTGAAGTGGAGGGACTTGATGAGGTGCTGAGTCTCTTAGAGTCAGGAAAGACGGCCCGTCACACAGGGGCCACCCAGATGAACCCCCACTCCAGTCGCTCTCACACCATCTTCACGGTGCTCATGGAACAGAGGCGTGGAGGTTCTCGAGGAGCATCCGGGACTGTGCAGATCCTCTCTTCCAAATTCCATTTTGTGGACCTGGCTGGATCAGAGCGAATCCTCAAAACCGGCAACACCGGTGAACGGCTCAAGGAGAGCATTCAGATCAACAGTGGGCTTCTCGCTCTCGGAAATGTCATTGGAGCGCTTGGGGACCCCAAAAGAAAAGGCACCCATATTCCATACAGGGATTCCAAAATCACAAGGTACAAATCTTTTTATGCTAATAGTAGTGTTTGCTAATGCAAGAATCACTATTACTATTGCTTACTCTTAAAGTTTGGGATAAGACAAAAAGGCTGTTTTTTTTAGTGAAGTGTCAACAGGAAAAATCTTAAGTAGATTCTATCTTTCTGAATGTAAATTATTTATTGTCTTTTAAACAATAAATTTGTTATTATGATTTTTTGTTTTACTGTTTCTTAAAAGTAGACGTAGGTCTCTAAAACTAAGCACCACTGACTTTTTGTTTTGTTTAAAAAAAATGTAAAAAATTAGAGTGAGACATAATGCTGTTCAAAATTAAGTCAGTTAGATTTTTTTTTTAAATATATTTTTGAAAAAAAGTCACTTATGTTCATCAAGGCTGCATTTATCAAGGCTGCAACTGTTTTCTTATTTAATATATTTTAAAATGTAATTTATTGTTGTTTTTTAAAGAAATTAATAATTTTATTCCACACAAGGATGCATTAAACTGAGGAATAGTGAAAATAAAGACATAATTAAAGAAAATATTTCATAAAAGATTCCTATTTCAAATAAATGCTGCACTTTTGAACCTTTTGTTCATCAAAGAAACCATGAAAATAAATTATCACGATTCCACAAAAATATTAAACAACACAACTGTTTATAAGAAGAAGAACTGTTTCTTGAACAGCTAATAAGCATATCAGAATGATTTCTGATGGATCATGTGACTGAAGACTGGAGTAATGATGCTGAAAATTCAGCTTTGACATCACAGGAATAAATTACATTTGAAAATATTAATAATAATTTTGCTAATGTTAAAGGAACACGCCGACTTTTTGGGACTTTAGCTTATTCACTGTATCCCCCAGAGTTAGATAAGTCCATACATACCCTTTTCATCTCCGTGCGTGCCGTAACACACTCTGACACACTCACCGCTAGCCTAGCTTAGCACAAAGACTGGAGATAAACGGCTCCAGCTAGCATACTGCTCCCAATAAGTGACAAAATAAGGCCAACATTTTCCTATTTACATGTTGTGATTTGTATAGTCACAGTGTGTACAAATAACAAGGTCACATGAGACACAGCCATCTTCTAACCGTATACATACTGGGAACTATATTCTCAGAAGGCGAAGCACTGCTACTTCTGCGGAGTGATTAGCGCAACACTCTGAGCGAACTCTCTGCTCCTCACCACAGGGCTTCTCAGGTGCTGCGAGCAAATCACTCCGCAGAAGTAGCAGTGCTTCGCCTTCTGAGAATATAGTTCCCAGTATGTATATGGTTAGTTGCTGTGTCTCATGTGACCTTGTTATTTGTACACGCTGTAACTATACAAATCACAACATGTAAATAGGAAATGTTGGCGTTATTTTGTCACTTATTGGGAGCAGTATGCTAGCTGGAGCCGTTTACCTCCAGTCTTTTTGCTAAGCTAGGCTAGCGGTGAGTGTGTCAGACAGAGTTACGGCACGCACGGAGATGAAAAGGGTATGTATGGACTTATCTAACTCTGGGGGATACAGTGAATAAGCTAAAGTCCCAAAAAGTTGGCGTGTTCCTTTAATAAATTTTTTTTTTTTTTTTTTTCTTCTCTTGTATTGTATTTGATCCAATGAATTAAGCCTTGGTGAGCATAAGAGACTTCTTAAAAAAAAAAAAAAATCTTAAAACCCACAAAGTTTTAAACGGTCGTGTGTAAGCTGTTGTTATTTTACTACTGACCGCACTGAAATCACACGTTGCTGCTCACCTTCCCTATCTCTGATTGAAATGCTTTCAGTAGTTTTTTTTATAGGGAAGGGTTTAGGAAAAAGGGCATGTGTAACATCGCCTTTATGTAGTTTAAAGGCTTTCGAGGTTGAGGATGTCAATCTGCGTTGCATCTTGTTGTCAGGATCTTAAAGGATTCTCTTGGAGGCAACGCCAAAACCCTCATGATTGCGTGCATAAGCCCTTCCTCCTCAGACTTTGATGAGAGCCTAAATACACTCAACTATGCCAAGCGGGCTCGTAACATCCAGAACCGGGCCACAGTCAACTGTCGGGGGGAACCTGACCGCGTCGAGGGGCTTGAACTCCAGATCAAAGCGTTAAGAAGAGCTCTTGAAAACCGCCAGCGCTCTGAAACCCGTATCATCGCTCGTTCCGACCCCGAGAAGAGACTTCGGCCCTTTGAGCTTTTGGACGTGAGAAAGCTGCAAGCGGAGAGCGCCCACTACCGGACGTGCACGGACTCGGCCTACAGGCTTTTGACGGAGCTGCAGGGGGAAGGAACTCTGAACGCAGGTCAGCTCCTGCGGGTGAAAGAGTGGCTTTGTGCCGTTGAGGAGGAACGCAGCGGCCTGACCTCAGCATCAGGGCTGGACAGTGGCATCGAGAGCACCTCTACTGAGGACAGCACTGCGCTAAAAAGGGGGCGGGCGGCATTGAACAACCAGGTTAGCTGCAGGCACATCCATTTTCAAATATGAATATTTTATGTTGAACAATTCATCATAAAAAGGCAATTACGCATCTTGTCAGGTCATTATTTCTCCAGCATTAATTTCAGATATGCTCGCATGATGTAAACTATGTGATTATCTGCGTAATTCTCACAGCAGTGGGATTTATTTATGCTAAAGGATCCTGACCACGTCAAAGTGGATTGGAACGGGGACCGCGAGGACTACATTTCCCAGCTGCAAGCCCAGATGCAGCAACTAGAACAAGAAAACACTGATTTTCTAGCTGCTCTGGAAGATGCCATGGAACAATACAAACAACAGGTGAGGGGATTGAACATTCTCTGCACTTTTAGTTGTTTTTGATTTTGAAGATTTAATTGTGCTATGTTCCAGCTATATTCCAGAGTTGGAAATTAATAAAGTCTTGGAAAAGTCTTTGTTTCTATAGTAAATAAAAATTAATATAATTATCCTCTTCTCTAAAATATGTAATTGGCTAATTGTTGCTCTTGACGGACCCTTTTCACATACAGTGATGTTTCCAAAGTTATTACCATCATAAATCTAGCAATTTTTTTTTTTTTTTTTTTTTTTTTATTATACTATACACTACTGTTCAAAAGTTTGGGGTCGGTAAGATGTTTCTGCTCACCAATGCTGTGAAATATTATTACAATTTAAAATAACTGTTTTCTATTGTAATATATTTGTAAAAAAAAAATTATACCTGTGATGACAAAGCTGAATTTTCAGCATCTTTACTTTACTACAGTCTTCAGTGTCACATGATCCTTCAGAAATCATTCCAATATGCCGATTTGCTGCTCAAGAAATATTTCTTATTATTATAAACAGTTGGTATGCTTAATATTTTTGTGGAAACCATGATATTTTCTTATATAACCTGTGCATTAAATTACCAAACATTATTTAAAACGGCTTTGAGGGTGTTTGTTCACTGTGATTTTGCCAAGTAAGACATATTCCGGGATCAACATCTTTTGTTTATTCTGAAACAATATTCTTGTTCAAAAACAATCCTAACCCTACCCATAAATTATCCCTAAATTCAAAAAGAAATGATAGGTGAATAAGAATGGTGTAGAAGCCCCATAACCCTTATTATAAGCCTAGATTTTAACTTTAAACCTATCCCTCAAATATCATTGGATGATTGGAATATTGTTCCAGGATCAACTAAGATCCTTCACAAATCAAATTTAACAGTGAACGATTCTGAATCTATCTATCTATCTATCTGTCTGTCTGTCTGTCTGTCTGTCTGTCACAATGCACTTAATCCTTAAAACAGTACTTGGGACATCTTTGGTATTTTCACAAGGATTTAACTGCTTGTTGTTTTCTCTCGTTCCTAGAGCGATAAGCTACAAGAGCAGCAGGACCTAATAGCAGAGCTTCACAGTCTGTTAGCCCAGCCTGGTGGAGTGGGACTGCTCCACCTGAAACCGAGACCTCACACTGCTCCTATCCACTCACTGCTGCAGACATCCGACAGCTCCGGCCGCCTCACTCCTCCCTGCGACAGTGATGTGGGCAGAAGCCTCGCCAGACAGGTAATTGATATGTTTTGATTTGTCTCGCAGCATCCTCGGCCGCAAACACACATCAACTTTAATTCAAGATACAATCCACAGCTGCCGCCACCTGGGCTGAGCCGTTAGCAGTACACAAACATCTTCAAACACTTGTCACACACGCTGGCTAATTCTGTGTTTTTACTTCACCCACATATTCTCTGATCCAAACAAATTCTGCTAATTGCCAAGGTAACACTGTGATTTCTTAACAGACAATTATACACCCTAAACCCACTTTTGATGCTTATTTTTCAAGCCTGTTGTATGACAAGCTGGGATTTGATGTATTGTCTGGAGACAGGGTTATTTATTAAAGCAATAAGCCATGAGCGGCTGTGTGTTGAGCCTTGTTTGTGCTTTCGCTTGGCACCAGCCATTCTCCGAAACAACAGATGGCAGTGACGAGAATATATCAGTTGTAACAGCAGTGATGAAGTAACTTGCAGAATTTTTTACGTTCGCCTATATTGTTTGTTTACTATATAGTATTTGTTATTTACATTATTTGTTTGTGTTTATTGAAAATGAGTCAATTGCAAAAGGAGGATAAAACAACAGAAACACATAAGTTTACTGTGACTTTGACTTTGGTTCACATTCTAGTGTTTATATTTTACAGCCCTAGTCAAGATTATTAATTTAATCTAAAGCTACTGTTCAAAAGTTTGATCAGTAAGTCTTTTTTTCTTTTTCTTTTTGTGAAGAAATTAATACTTTTATTCAGCAAGGTCGCATTAAATTCATTGTGTGACAGTAAACAGTTTTTCCATTGTTACAAAAAAATAAACTATTTAAAATAAATTCCTTTTAAAAATTAAAAATATGTATTTCCACAAAGATATTAAGCTCCACAACTTTGTTTTCAACATTGATAATAAAAATAATTATTTCTTGAGCTGCAAATAAGCATATTAGAATGATTTAGAGTGACACTGAGTAATGATGTTGCAAATTTAGCTTTGCATCACAGGACTCAATTTTAAATATATTAACATAGAAAACGAGTTATTTTTTAATCAGATAAATGCATGGTGAGCACATTTTTGGTGCATTAATATGAATTCAAATGATGTGCAGCCGTGTGTGTATATCAGATATTTTACTGTATATCTGGTGCCCTAAAAACCCCAAAATTATTATAAATTCTAATTATTATTTAAAAAATTATTATTAAAAATATTTTTCGTTCATTAAATATAATAATAAAATAATTTCTTCTGCCAAATAATATAGTTAATTAGCATAATTTTTTGTTGAAATTGTAGATATATAGATTTAGCGCATTAATATGAAATGCGGTCGATATTTGTTTACTTTTATGCAAACTGTTTTAGGGTGAAATGGGTGCGTCAGTGGACAGCAGCTCATTTTCAGACCAGACCCAGTGGGACAGCGGACATGGAAACGCATACTATGAAACTTCTGGAAAAGGAGTGAACCGAGATGAAGATGGACATGTTCAAACCACCAGAGATAAACGCAAGTATGGAAGATGGTATTAATCCTAAAGGGGCTATGTGTAAGAATTTCCATGTATTGATCGCTTTTTTTATTGGCAATGTATGAACCTCTTGTATCGTAAAAACGTAAAAATCGAGAACACCTTTGACTTTCTAGGTTGTCTGTGAAAGCCTGCAGACTGAATTTTATGTGAAGAACTCGACTTGATGCTGGTGAAGTGCAGCAAAATTGCTATGATCGGATGGTTTCTTGACTGCTGTTTTCTCACCGATGTCATTTTTGTTTTGAGGTTATTTTGTTGTTTAGAGGAAAGCACACAGAACATATTTACATATTCATCCAAACAGCTTTCTCAGCAGTGTGGATGGCGTCAGGATGTTTGTTAACAGTATATCACTGTAATTCCAACTTGTTTTTACTTTTAAGCAAAAAATGTAAAAGAACTTCGCCGTGAGTATATTTGGGCCTTGAATCACGTTCAGTTTCTTGTGCGTTACGTGTGTACAGGTGCGAGCACGAGGAATAAGTTGCTGGATGCAGTTCACTTAACAGCCACCAGTGTTGCTTATAACAAGGGTTTATGAATTTTACATGTAGCCCCTTTAATTGAGAAGAAATGGCTATCTACTGTATTTAGAAGTCTATTTAGCATTGCAGTTTTTTTTTGTCAGATCTATCAATGTAACCTGGTCAAAAAAAGAAGCTCCAGTGCTCCAAGGGTCTTCTGCCAGGGCTCCGCTGCCTCAGGCGCTTGGGCTTGGGCATCCTCTGGGCATACAATGCACAAGACGCACATGTGAGTTAAACATCCTTGAAAACATTTGGCAAGCCTTGAGGGTCTCTGTGTTTCACGGAAGGACTCCGGCCCACAGTAGTTTCTTTCCAGCATTCAGTCTGTTTTGATTTTGATTGATTCTCCAGCTAACAGCAGCTTTGGCGAGAGCTCGGTGTGGGAGAGCGTGAGAGGTTTTGGAGGCGAGTTCTGCTCGGAGAGAGGGCTTCTCCAGGCACAGCAGAAGATCAGAGAGCTCTCCATCACCATCCGCATGAAGGAGGAACTCATTAAAGAGCTGGTCAAAACAGGTGAGGGCATTGGGAAA
Organism: Phoxinus phoxinus; assembly: GCF_949152265.1. Classification (NCBI taxonomy): domain Eukaryota; kingdom Metazoa; phylum Chordata; class Actinopteri; order Cypriniformes; family Leuciscidae; genus Phoxinus; species Phoxinus phoxinus. The sequence goes on along the minus strand of NC_136877.1, from coordinate 43,024,309 downwards.
ACCTATTGTACCAGTACTAAAATAAAAGTAAATATTAAAATAACATAAAACATGCTTTCTACAGAATATCTAGTATAGAGAATGGACTCAAATACCTGAAAATATTTGTGTGCACCTTTTATGATAATTGCTTTATTCTCAACTGGAAAAGCAGTTTATATGATTTATATCTTTTTTTCAATTGCTTTCAATTTGTTTTTTTAGTTATTTATTTTACGACTGCCTGTGTTTACTTAAAGGGGACCTATTATGCCCCTTTTTACAAGATGTAATATAAGTCTTAGGTGTCCATAGAATGTGTCTGTAAAGTTTCAGCTCAAAACAGATCATTTATTATACCATGTTGCAAATGCTCATTTCTGAGTGGAAGGAAAAACATGATGTTTTTGTGCATGTATCTTTAAATTTTTTGTTTGAATGCATTTATTTGCATAAAGCCATATCAGTTTAAACTTATGATATATGGTTTTCTGATCACACACACACACACACACACACACACACACAGAAAGCTGCCTGTCAGACGGCGCGTCCCTTGAGTATTAAACTAATTTCTCTTTCACGTCTTATTGCGCTTAAACTGTCAAATACACTCTAGATTATGTCAGAAACGCACCAAGTTCACAAACGCAGTCGGTTATGTCTGTGGGAAAGAAATCGCATGTATATTAGATCTGTGTATTAAAGTGACACAGCGTAATACAGTACCCACTGCTGTATATGCTGTTAATATGGTACAAACAACTAAAGGAAAACAGAAAATCACTCACTGCTCTTGATTGAAAAGCTTTGTGTCTTTATAAAGAATACATTTCTTACTTGAATGCTGCTGTCAAATGCTCTGGCGGGGTTCAGTTTTCAGATTATGGGGAAAATAACAAACGGGGTGGATGGATTTTTACAACACACTGCAGTGCAGACACATAAATGTGTTCAAAAATAATATAAAAGTGAATTTTCCATAATAGGTCGCCTTTAATTTACTGAATAATTACTAAGAAAAAAACGGTTTATTTAGTTGATGAAATGCAATTATACTGTCTTTTTTAATTGTATAACAAAATATAAAGCCTCACTTATACTTCATAAACTCTCTTCAGTCCCAGAGTTTATTGTCTGCAATAATCCAGAGGCCAATGGAAAAATCATATCAGCTCTTCCAGGTTGACCTACAAAAATAATGACGTGTCCGTCGTGAAATACGTCATCCCTGCAGCACTGTATGCGCCCAAACAATGTGTAATGAATAAAATCATTAATAATAAATAATGAAAAAAGTATTAACAATCAATTCCACCATCTGTCTGTGCAATCAGGAACCTTCATCAGTTGTACCACTTTACAGCAGTGAAAAACATTTCTATGAAACAAAATGGCAGAGGTCACAGAGCTTAGCTGCAGCGGAAACATTCACGATACAAGTCCAAAGCGTGGGAGAATGTTATATTAAATGCTTTAAAAAAGCTCATTGAGTTTCATGTGCCCAGTGTTTTGTGACAGATGCTTGTGCTGTTTAATGTGCTTGAGAGCTGCTTAAAGGATATTTTATGGTTATAGTCTTATCTGTAAATGTTCACTTTTATTTTGCATGATGACTTCCCAACTCAATATATCCATGCATGTATGCGGACCGCTAGGTCACGACTCCAACAGATGGCACATTTTAATGGCACTTATGATTTGATTTAGATATCCAAAAAGAAACATTGAATTTTCTATAAAATTAGATGTTTGCATTAGAAAGTGACACAACAGTAGCAGCTTGATTTAAACATATACTACTGTTCAAAGGTTTGTGTTGTTTCAAAGTCTCTATGTTCACCAAGGCTACATTTATTTGATAAAAAACTGAAGAAGAAAAAAAACTGGAAGTGTTATTGTGAAATACTTTTGTTTTCAAATATTTAAAAATGTTATTTACTAAAAAATATTTATATTGAGTTTACATTTTTTATTTATTCAATGTAAATGTAATGTTCAGCATCATTACCCCAGTCTTCAGTGTCACATGATCCTTCTAAAAATGGAAATCATTCTAATATGCTGATTTGCTGCTCAAAAAAACATGAATTATTATCAATGTTGAGAACAGTTTTGCTGCTTAATATTTTTGTGGAAACTGTTTTTCAGGATTCTTTGATGAATAGAAATATCAAGAGAACAGCATTTATTTGAAATAGAAATATGTTGTAACATTATAAATGTCTTTACTGTCACTTTTGTTCAATTTAACGCGTCATTGTCTTCTAAAACATACAGACCCCAAACTCTTGTCATCATCCATTATGAGTTTATCATCATCAGTGTTCTGTTATAATGATCATGTCCTGTCTTTCTCTGTAGGTAAGGATGCCCAGGCCATGAACAGGCAGTACAGTTGTAAGATCTCTGAGCTGGAAGCCGAGGCGGAGCAGGCCCGCGCGGAGCTTACAGAGGCACAAAAGCAGCTGCAGGACCTGGAGGTTCAGGGCGGCCGTAATGCCGCTGACCGCTCTAAAGCTCAGGAGTGCAGGAGGAAAATCGCAGCTGCGCAGAGCAAAGTTCAGGTCTGTGTCTGGCAGCTTTGCCTTGCCGAAAGGCATCATTATGGAAATCTCTTTTGAGTGGCGTTTCTCTATAAAGGTTTTAGGGTTGTCACAAAACAATTTCTACAGCATGAACTGAAACAATAATAAAAGGAGAAGCAAAGACACAAATTACAAAATATAGAAAAAAGATATACCGGTAAATGTTTTTTTAGGTATATACTGTAACAGCATTAAAGTCACACTATGTAAGATTTTTGGATCAAAATATTCAAAAACCACTAGAACAATGTTATATATTTTGTTGATTTGTGTACTTGCATTATCCCACATGTCTAAGAATGTTTAAATCCAGAGAGATAAGCAGATTTAACCACGACACGGACCGTGTCCGTGCTTTGCCTATCAATGACATCACACCCGCGTTACCCTCGATTTCCGGTTATATTTTGTAGAAACCATGGAAACACCAAAGACGCTTTAAAATAAATATATAATATATAATACATCTTTAATACATTACCGGTCATCCATGAATATGATTTCTGCCCGAGTCCTGTCGTATTCTCCACCGGCTGTAGAGGTATACCGTGAAATCAAGGCGTCATCAAGCTACGCCTTTATTTTGAATAAACGACTTCTAGTGGCGAAAAATGACATAGTGTGCCTTTAGGTATTACGTTCAGAACATTCGGAAATTGAAACCAAATATAAAATAAAATGACAAAAGGACTGTCATAGTGTATATATATATATACTGCAGATATTTATTGAAAGAGCAGCATTCAGGCTCAGTTATCATTTTTGAAGAAACTTTGAATAAGTTAACGGAAGCATTAAGAAATGTTCCTATAGTATATGCTACAGCAATTCATCATTCTTATTCTGTATATTCTGGTATTACAAATTCAATGCAAAGCTCGATTCTTTCTGGCAATATAAATATAGCCCTGCTCATGTGCTGTGCCTTCAGGTGTTGAAGCAGAAGCAGCGGGACACTGCGCAGCTGGCCTCCCTGTCTGCGCAGAGCGAGCGGCGTGTGCAGGAGCTGGAGAGGAACGTGCAGAACATGAAGCAGCAGCAGGACCTTCTGCAGCGCCGCCTGCGAGAGGAGAGCCAGCAGAAGAGACGGCTGGAGAGTGAGATGCAGAAAGGAAAGCACAGAGTCAAGGTGAGCCGACTCGCTGTGCGATTGACCTCAGTGTTGCGTTCGGTCTATTATCGGCGCAGGTGGGGAACGGAGCCTGGGAGAAATCCAGAGTACAGATGTAATTGAAAGTGAAGTGTGTAATTTATGCTTCACTAGCAGTGGAATTGCAGAAATAATTATTTCTAGGCCGAGGCTGTGGTTTTTCTTCATACAATATAAAATGGACTACCGTTCAAAAGTGTGAGGGTTCAATAAGATATTTTCTTTAAGAGGGAAAAGATTTTTTTTTTTTTAAATGCTATTTTTTTAAACTATTCATCAAAGAATCTTGAAAAGAAATGTATTTCAGTTTCCACAAAAATATGGATTCATCGGTGGTCATAATAAGAAATGTTTCTTGAGCAGCAAATCAGCATATTAGAATGATTTCTTAGGGATCATGTGACACTGAAGACTGGAGTAATGATGCTGAAAATTCAGCTTTGCCATCACAGGAATAAATTACATTTAAAACAGATTAAAATTGTAATGATATTTCACAATATTACTGTTCGTATTGTATTTTTTTATCAAATGGTTGCAGCCTTGGTGAGACTTCTTTGGAGACATGAAGAAAAACCCAAATTTTCAAATGGTAGTGTATAAAATATAAACACAAAATTTCTTCATAAAATATAAAAATTATGGTATTTTTCTGTCTTGTTCACTTCAGATCAGGCCTTTCTTTGTGTGGTGCCACTGGAGTTTCAGAAATTACACATTTAATGGTATTTTTTGGAGTGTTCATCACAGTTTTCTTTTTTTTTCTCAGTTCTGTTCTGTAAGGGCCAGAATTAGTCATTTTTGTTTCGGTATTCTGAACAATACTAATCTACAGAGAAACCTCAGCCTCCCAGTTATTCTTGTTTTTCAATAGTGAATGATTTTCCAAACAGCGTCTTTCTCTTTCTCAAAGGAGCTGGAGATAAAGAACGAACAGCAGCAGAAAATTCTGAGGATTAAGACGGAGGAAATCGCTGCCTTCCAGCGACAGAGGAGAAGTGGAAGTAACGGCTCGGTCGTATCACTAGAGGAACAGCAGGTGGGTTCAGACAGAAAAACGAAATCGTGCTCTTTTCATCAAACCCTTCCCACAGCTATTACCCAGCTATAAAATATTATTTTTAGATCTGTTTACTCAGACGTGGTGTTTAATAGTTTGACTGACGTTCGAAAGACTTTTATTATTTTTTCCTTGTGGCTGAGGGTATATTTCAGTAGCTTGTTTCAACAGTTCATTTTGTTGCCCAAATCCCTCTCAGCCTGATATTGATACAGGTTTTGTATGTTATTTACCTTACAGCAATGCATTTGCTGTTTCTAAGGTCATGGTTGTGGGTTTGATTTCTAGGGAATTAACATTAAAAAGTATACCTTGAATGCAGTTCCACCATCTGATGAGTAAACCCTTTTGAAAAGAAAAGAAATTTCCCTATATATATGAATGATCAATATATTAAATGGTTTAACAGTATATTTGAAAATATACAGAATAATATATTGTGTTAATATATTACAGTATTTTGAATAATACATAAGGAATTCCCTCTTTTCATATATTGAATATAACAACATATTTACTAATATATCATAATGTATGTAATTTTATATTCAGTAATACACTTCGTAATATATAGATGTACAGGTGAAACTTGGAAAATTAGAATATCGTGCAAAAGTTCATTTATTTCAGTAATTCATTCAACTTAAAAGGTGACACTAATATATTATATAGACTCATTACATGCCAAGTGAGATATTTCAAGCCTTTATTTGTTATAATTTGGATGATTATGGCTTACAGCTTATGAAAACCTTTTCACAATATTCTAATTTTGAATTTGGGGTTTCCATAAGCTGTAAGCCATAATCATCAAAATTATAACAAATAAAGGCTTAAAATATCTCACTTTGCATGTAATGAGTCTATATAATATATTAGTTTCACCTTTTAAGTTGAATCACTGAAATAAATTAACTTTTGCACGATATTCAAATTTTTCGAGTTTCACCTGTATATGTGATCAGATATGGTACTGCATGTGTAATAGATTGCAGATATATTTTCTCATGCAGAAATACACATATAATGAGATCGATTTTTTAAATCATTTACATTATAAATATTTCATAATTTTAAGCTAGTTAACAAAGGCACAAGCACACCTGCATGTACTAAATTATTTAGCCAAGAGACTATCACAGTGCTGAGGAGTGCACAGCCATTACTTTTAAAATATAGTAATTACCGGTATAGTCTTCTTGATGGTGTTCGGCCAATTGTCAACTTAACATCGAGCTCTACTCTTCAGCACAAGGGCAACCCATTTAACAGATCTCCCCCCTATAAATAATATTGAGCAAAACACATTAAATAACACTTCATTTCAATAAAAAGAAACTCTCAGAAGCAAAGCATCCTGGCAACTAGAAATCTGTTGTAACTCAGTCTGTAAATGTGTATATATATATATATATATATGTATATGTGAAAATACATTCACATTTAAATTGGAACATGTATGTGCAATATACATATGTACGCAATAAATGATCAAACTTTGTGAATATTACATGTAATGCTATTTTTGTCTTCATTCATAAACATTTTATATGTATTAATATATAGCCATACATGGTCAATGCATTTTTTGCAGTATATTGAAAAATATAAGCACTAGTTTTCCATAATGGAAATGTAATATATTGCATTATATTTTGCAGTATATGAATGAATGAGGCATTTAATAGCACTTTTCATATGTACTACTGTACACCCAAAACGCTTTACAATCATGTCAGGGGATCTCTCCTCAATCCACCACCAGTGTGCAGCATCCACTTGGATGAGTATATATATTCCCATATATTTTTGTTCCGTAAGGGAATGCAAAACGTATTTTATCATTTTACGTTTCAGAGGCAGTTCCATGTATTTAATATATAAATAATTGCATTCAAAATATCTGTGGTTGAGCAGAAGATAGAGGAGCAGAAACGCTGGCTTGATGAGGAAATGGAGAAGGTTCTGGATCAACGGCGTGGACTTGATGACCTGGAAGGAGAACTGACCAAGAGAGAGGAGATCTTAGCCAAAAAAGAGGCCTTGCTCTTGGAACGCAGTGGCTTGGAATCCAAAAAGCTTCGCTCTAGTCAGGTCTGTGTAAACTTTGTGGCTTTGCTTCGTCCCATCATACACCCCTTTATGAGTCTTTAAAAGTTGATATGGTCTCTTTTCTCTGCAGGCTCTCAGTAAAGACCTGTTGACCTTGTCGAGCCGAATCGAGTCTCTGGAACGGGAGCTCACTGAGAGGAACGGTCTTCTGCGTAGTGGCAGCGCTCAGGACTCTCAGCAGATCAGACAGGAGATCTCCAACCTCCGGCAGGAGAAGGACCAGCTCCTCAAACAGAGGGTGGAGCTGGACGACAAGCTGAGACAGGGCAACCTGCTCTCCCCTGAGGTGGAAATCACTTTGATTTGCAGAATTTTAGAAGTACTTCCCAAAAAACATTGTTTGAATGCGTTAGAATTTTGAAATTCCCATCCAGATTTGTTTGCATCATTTTATAATTTACAACATTATAAATCTGAGGCCAGCTCACACAAAACATGTTTCTGCGTCTCATTTGCATGCTTCAGAATTTTTTAATTATTAAAGTTGTAGAGTTAGGATGTCCTAGCTAATTTAAGGCTGGAATACACTACACAACTTTTGCCCAGATTTAATTTGCAGTCTGGAAGTCAACACTAACCAGTCTGCAGAATTTGGGTTCTCGAAATTTACATTTTATTTAAAATCATGTAGTGTGTGATGGGAACAAGAATATCCTTTTGGAATTAGAATATCCTAGCCAAATTTATGCTGTAGAATTTTAGAATTCTTAAATTTTTCGAATTCTTAAAAGATTTAAGAATTCAAAATTTTTAACTTCTGGAATTAGAATATCCATCCAAATTTATGCTTTTGAATTTCTTCTTATATTTTACGAATTCTAAGATATTCAACTTCTGAAATTGAATTTTAGATTTCTTAAACTTTTAGAATTCTTAAAAGATTTAAGAATTCAAAAATTTTAACTTCTGAAATTTGAATTTCCTAGTCAAATTTATGCTTTAGAATATCAGAATTCTTAAAAGTTTTCAGAATTGTACAATTTTAAATTCTGGAATTAGAATATCCATCCAGATTTAAGGTCCTTGCACACTGAGTCCGAAATTTGCGTCGTTTTTGCACGTTAAAAAATAAATACGACCTCACATTATGTCAATCGCGTTTACACACTGCCTGCGAAACTTTCATGTTACATTTTCTGCGTTTTTCGCATCCGTAACAAGCATTTGAATTGGTGTTTTGACAGTTCAGAGCCACCGAATGACGGATACGAAAAAACGCATGCGAAAATTTTGGACTCAGTGTGCAAGGACCTTTATGCTTTCTGAAATGAGAATGTCCTAGCCACATTTCTGCTTTAGAATTTTAGAATTCTGCACCTTTTGGTGTGAAGACTTCCAAACCAACCTTGCACATGATGTGCAAATTCCATTTATTAAAGCTGCCCTGTCCTCTGTTAAACATCAGGAAGAGCGAACACTGTTCCAGTTGGACGAGGCCATTGAGGCTCTGGATGCTGCTATCGAGTACAAAAACGAGGCGATCACCCAGAGGCAGAGGCAGTTGCGGGCGTCAGGGAGCATGCTAACCCAGTGGGAGATGAACCTGATGGCCAAACTCTCCAACCTGTCCGGCTCAGAAACTAGAGCTCTGCTTTGTAAATACTTCGATAAGGTCAGACTTTCCTCAGATTATTCTCATTAACCTCCTTCGTGAAGTTATAGGCTGACACTTAGGTGTACTTGTTTGCGGTGGTGAGTTACATTCGAAGAGGTGCGATGTATTATCATTTCAGTTGGCAGACCAGTACCAGTTCTTTGTCAAACAATAACAACACTTTATCCGTGTTTATCACAGCCACACGTTAGCTTCTAGCCCGAGTGGTCACATTTACCCTGTTTTGGCAAATGTAGACACGTTTTCTCACATTATTTTTATATTCATGCTTCCTTTTAATATAACTTATTAGTTTAGCTGTTTAACACATTAGGGAAAGGCAAAGACTTGAGTAATTGTGTGATTTTGTAACAGCATGTGTTGTGAAGGCGCTCTGCAAGTAAATTGAAATATTTGTTTATTTGCTTGACCTGCCTCTCTTTAGCGAAGTGTACGACTGATATAATGCTGGGTGTGTGTTGAAAAGGTTGTGTGTCTCCGAGAGGAAGAACGGAGGCTGCAGCTGGCTCTAGCAGAGCTGGAGCTGAGAGTCGAGGAGCAGCAGAACTTGGTTGTGTGGTTGGAAGCAGCTCTGGAAAGACAGCAGCTCGAGGCGGATCGCAGACTCACGCAGCAGCAGAAAGAACACGAGAGAAACATCCAGCTTCTGCTGCAGCAGTGCCGAGGTTTGAGTCCTGACTACTGCAGTCTTCATTAGAGATGCACTGATTGATCGGCTGGTGACCGGCATTGGACGATTTTCATGTGATCGGCCATAACCGGCGACCGGCCGGTCAGTCTGACATATGCCGATTTTATGCCGGTCAAATGCACTCGGGCGCCGCATTAACATAACAAAATAAATATGATTTCACACAAAAAGTGCCCAAAGTGCACAGAATTTGCATGTCTAGTGTGTTTTAACAAGAACTGGAGTAGGCTATGTCAGAAAAGAAAATGAAGACTCAGAAATATATAGAATATGTACCCATTTAAACTTGTTTTTATTTTTCAGTTTGGGTAAAAGTATATGGTGATTTATAAAAATATATATATTTATATAGAAAATAAATATTTGTGTGTGATGTAAAGTGGTTAGAAAAAATGAAATCGGAATCGGCTAAAATCGGTATCTGCTGGTCAAACTCAATGGGAAATCGGAAACCGCCTAGAAAATAGTAATCGGTGCATCTCTAGTCTTCATCCACATAAACACAGACCATTCAATAGATTTATCTTTGTTTTATGCTATATTATCCTTGGTTATAGAACATAGCCAGTGCTAATATGTAATTAACTGCAAAACAACACTGGAGAATGTATCTCTGGTTTGTTCATAGCAGCTATAGAAATATTCCTGAACTGGCAATACTATCCACGGATATGCATTATGAGCAAATAGTGAAAGTATTGGCGATTTATTGTGTTTCCAGAGCAAATGGATGAGGGTCTGGCTGGTAGACAGCGGCAGTATGAGTGCTTGATCCACAACCTCAGCAAAGAGCTGAGCTTCTGCAAAATAGCAAATCAGGAGCTGAACATCAAGCTGAGGGAAATGTGTGGCCCTGTAAATCATGCTGGAGAACAAAGCAAAGGTGAGAAACTGCTTGGTTATTATGATATATATATATATTAGGGCTGTCAGTCGATTCAAAAAATTTTAATCGCATGATTGTCATGAGTTAACTCGCGATTAATCACGATTAATCAGTTTGTAATACTCTAATCATTATGGGCATGGATAAATATGGATGCTTTATGCAAATGTATGTTTATTATTGAAACCATAGTCAACATAGAGCATGAAGACGAGACATGTTTCAAAGGTCATAGATGTTTTTCAAAGAACTTGTTCATGTCTATTAGACGCATGAAGAAAGAACAAAGAAATACCAGGCTCCCATTACTTCTCTTTCTTTGCACTGAGCAATTTACTAAAACAAACATGTTTAGATTTTTGCATGACAGGGCAGCTCTTCTGAAAATGTTAAATGTACATTTATTATTACATTAGTTTGTCTATCTCTGTGCCCATTTTGATGAAGCTAAATTCTCAATAAAACGGTCACTGTCATAGGACACTAGATGTCCTACATCACTTTTTAATGGACACCCTGCAGCCAATCAGAATCGAGTATTCACCCAGACCATGGTATAACTGCTGATAATACTGAAGGAGCTTATATATGGATGCTCTGATAGGCATCATATTCCTATAGGTAGACGTGGATCAGCTGACAGTCAGCTGATGCAAGCTTGACTAACGTAACCTGCTAGAACTGACGCCACGCTTGATAATTAAGTGTTATCCATATGATTTGTATGATTATATTCAAGTCTTCTGAAAAAAGTATATACTGGTATATGTATATATATGTCATACAGGAGCATACTCCTCCATCTGTTTTTTTTTTTTTTTTTTTTTTTACTCCTCAGGTCCATATTGTGACAGCCGGCTTTCAGGTGGGATCCAGGGCAGAGTTACTGAAGATGGAAGTCTAAAGTCTGAGGCAGAGAGAGTTCAGAAGTCAAGAGAAGAGATGCGGGAGCTGGTTCATGCCCCGCTTCCTCCGACATGGAGGCGCTCTTCTCTCCCCACAGAGGACCAGTACAGCATGGAGGAGCTCAGGCAGAGAGCAGCTTGTGAACTACCAAATAACAGAATAATTCAGCCTGGTATGAATTCCACACACTGGAGTGGGACAGCCTCCCTGCCCCTCACAAGACCACGGAGAGAATCAAGGAGATCGAGCCTTAACACGGGACCACTTAATTCCAATTCAACAATAATTGATGTTCGGAAAAATCCAATGTAGTAAAGAACTTTGTACAGTTAATATCTTGAGTAGCGTTCCATTTCTTTTTTCTTTTTTTTAGAATACTGAATCTAATTTTTATTGCAAAAAAATGATGATTGATTGTTTACTTGTAGGCTACTTTGTCGGCCATCAGTCATCTTTGAAATGTACTTTCGATGCATTCAGTCACATTTCAAGCACTTTTTAGGAAACTGTTGCAGGTTTCTGACACTCATGGACAATTTTTTAGTGAATGTAAAAGTTTTTTTTTTTCATATATAATGAAATAAAAACTGTCTACTGTCTTGACAGAAAAAAAACATCTTTAATCAGACCACGTTTCATTTTACATGTAAAGTAAATTAAATATCACAACCAAGAAACAATTATTTAAACGTATCGCGCTTGTAAGGGATTTTAGAAAAGATGAAACGAGCCAGCCAGGAGTCGAACCTGGAATCTTCTGATCCGTAGTCAGACGCGTTATCCATTGCGCCACTGGCCCGCATGGTGGTCGCCATTTTCTAGAGCCAATACATGGGTTTATGTAATTAAATATATTTCAAATGTGATGTATAAATCTGATAGAGCGGCGTGAAACGTAAAGCCGTCAGCAGAAATGTGTAAGTCGCTCAGTAGGCCTAGTATTATCATCTTTATCCTTTGTACGCAGCGACTATCTATGCGCAATAGGATTTGCTCATTTTTACTGTATGGTTGTAACCATTAATAGCCAAGTTGGTTTGTAGTAACATAAATCTTAATAGTTTGACTTAAATATCACATTTGACGACTCAAACTTCTTGTTTTGAAAGAAAGTGATATTTTGTCTGTGTGCGCCCTCTTTTGGTCCATCGGTGAAAGTGACGCTTGATGCTAAGAAAATTATCGTACACACAAAAAAACAAAATTTTCAACACAGAAGGTGTTTTCTATGAATGTTCGAGAATACGATTTATTGGTCGCAATAACGAAAATAACGAGAATAATATATAAAAGTTCAGTGTTTACGCTACAAAACCCGCATGTTTATAAATAAGACACTACATTAAAATAATATGGTAAGAAATACCAGTTTGCAATTTCAAGCAGCATACATGTACAGATAAAAAGAACTGGAAGCGAATGACACAGGAAGCCGCGCTTACCTGAAAAATAAGTGGATATTATGTTCTAGCATTTGTAGTGTGACACGTGACCAGAGAAGTTTTTTCGCAGGCCTCGTGGCCTAATGGATAAGGCGTCTGACTTCGAATCAGAAGATTGCAGGTTCGAGTCCTGCCGGGGTCGCACTTTTACAACATTTCTACAGTTCACTAACTGCTACTAGGCTACTTCAGTTATATTACTTAGAGCACGTGAGTGTAGCGCCAATGAACAAGTGAAGGTGTTAACGAGAGTTTTGCTTTAGATTTATTATAAAACAAGTGAATAACAAGACGATGATGCGTAAATAACCACCAGGTGGCGGTATAAGCCCACAATTCAAGCTTTGGACATGCTATGTCTGAATTTCACTCACGTTTTTTCCATGGGAAAGTTAATCTTAAAATAGTATTCAAAAACAGAAGATAATTATTCCGATTTAAAAGTCTGCGGATAATAGCCTATGTGTAGTGCTTCTTGTTATAGGCTTATAGGCTTATATTCCATTCTGTGATACTTTGGGGAATCAAATCAGTTTTATCAAAAGAGAAACATGACGAGTCATCACGGACAAAAATCCTAAAAAATACATTACCTATGAGGCTATTGGGGCCTGTCTATTTTATTAATTTTTTTTCTATTTTTTGATAACTATCCAGGTAGTTAATTTTACATTCTTTGTTTTTACATTCTGACCGTTTTTGAATGCTCAACGATCATCTTCAGAATGTCCTCAAAAGTTGGATTTTCTATATTTTGTCATAAATGTGCACATGTAAATCTGTAACCACAGTGGAGGAATATTGACCGCGCACGAGTAAATAGGCATAAATTAATGACAATCAAAACAGTTTACAAATGTGTAAAAACGACCCTTAATGGCAAAAAAGCAAAAACAAAAAAGAATCAAGACAATATTTATTTATTTATTTATTCTGTAGATTGTATACATGGTCTTGTGTTATCAAATTGTCTAAATGATTGCAAATTAGTGATGACTGTGCATTCTAAATAAAAACCATTTGACATTATAGGTTATAATGTAAACAAAAAAATATATTAATAATAAAACCCAGTAATAGACATAGGGTCTACAACTTCAGTTCAAACTGTGCTGTAGCCTAAGAAAAGTTTAAACAAATTCTAATTTCAAAAGGCTTGTAGGCCTATCGTTTAAGTCGAAATGATTAGACACAAATTTTGATATTTTTGTATTTGTTTTATCAGGGTGACTGACTGGTTATCGCTGTCATTAAAATTGAAACAATGTTAAACGATTAGGCTACATAGTGACAATTAAACGCCGCAACATAAATATCTATAGGCTACAAGGTCAAATGCCATTTCAAAACCTGGAAAATAGGTGCTTCTACATAGGACTCACACAACTTTATAACATTTTTAAAAGAGTTTCCTATTTTTATTTATTTAGACCGAAACGTAATTGTATGAAGCGCCTGAAGATGAGAAGACTCGCCGCTAAGGGTCGCTGTTGTCAAAACTCTAGTTTGCACACGTTACATGTCCTTCATTACGCGTTGGTGAAACTTTAGGCTACATGATTATAAAAGGCCTGCAACACTTTACATTAGTGTCCACTTATCACGTGTTAATAAGCAATATAGTACAGCAATAAGGATATTAATACGATTTTACAAGCAGTAGGCTACCACAAAAGTATTCAGTCAACATGGAGACTGTGATTTGAAATGTTACCAAGGCCAAGGCCATTGTCTATCTCAGAGATGGGGGATTCTTAGTTATTATTTTTAGCCAAGAACCTCGAGATAGAAATGCACTCTTCTGATGTTAGCCTACTAAAGGCTCATTGTCTGGTTAAACTCCCGTTTAGTTCAACATAGTAGCCTAAAGTGCTGTATAATGTCAAGCGATGCTGTGCACGTCCCTCAGCTGCAGCAGTGCACGAGACACCACGACAACAGAGACACTCACAGCCACAGGACATTCAGGACATTTAACCCAAGTGACCTTTGTGAATGAACAGAGTGGACTCTTCACTTAAACGCCCTTCATAACGTGTGGCGGGGTCAAGAAAACATCATCATTTATCCGCTATCAGAATGGACATTCTCCCTTCAGCCCTACAAAATGCACACAAGCATTTTTCACTGACTGAGTAGGCCTGATTTTTAACGGACATTCAGCTAATTGTGCGCGCGTATTCGTATTATAAAGGTTATTCTAATAAATTGTAAAGTGAAGATTGCTTTTAAACTTGCTTTTTAACGAAAATATAAGCGCCAGACCCTTAAGAAGAACCTTCAATAATAATAATAATAATAATAGTAATAATAATAATTATAATGCTCAGAATGTCATACAGAAAATAAGACCTAATTAAAACAAACGATGAAGAGAAAAGGAATGAGTAGGCCTATTTCAAATATGTCAAACATATTTTTTAATTAGAAGAGAGCACACAGTTGGCCAATCAGTGCAAACAGATGCAGTGGATATCAAGAAACAGTTATTATGACCAATTTCCAACTGAATCTTTCGCGCGCGCTCTCCCTAAATGCCATATGTGTTCATAAGTAGCCTACCTCTAATGAAGTCCACTCAAAGGTCAGTGACATAGCCTAGGATTTAGACTAAATCAATGTTAAGGATATAGCCTATTTGTTATAAATAAAACAATGTTCTAAATTGTTATCAAATTCTGTTAGTTATTTATTTGTACATCAAAAGTTGCAATAATATTGTTAAAATGTGTTTGAAATATTGAAGTGATATTTGTCGTCCAAGGCTGTTTCAGAAGTGGAACAGCATGATTTGACTAATCTGGGAGAGTTAAATAATATGTTCAATTGAGAAAACGTGTATTAAGAAAGTTAAATGCCACACATATGCCAATTTTTGTTCAATTATTGGGCTTATAATGCAGCAATATTATTTGTTTTAAGATCAGGATTCAAAACCTTGGACTAGAGGACAATGGGATCCTTGACCATGATGAGTCCATGACTGGCAAGAACTGTTTATTTCAGTTATGAAGTGCTTTTATCATTACAATTTGCTTAACACATGCTTTTGAAAATACATATCCCATGGTCTTTCCATGTGCAGATTATGGAAGTTAAAAAACACCACATGTTCCAAAGTTTAAATCGTTTTAGAATCTTTGATCAAGTTATTTTGCTATATTTATTAACTCCAATTTTACTTCATTGCTTATTATTGTTGCTGCCATCTGACATGACATATTTATACATTATTTTAAATATGATTTTTGTTTTAGGCTATATGGTTGTGTAACATTCCACATGTGAACAGGCTAGATTTTTTAAGACAAACTGATAAAGACAGCAAACACACTGTATGTCTACTAAATTAACAAACCAAACGTGTGTACGCGCATTTAACCAGGAGTGTTTTTGCAAGTTTGCTTCGTAAAAATTCAACCAATTCTAACCAAAAAACAGCGTCAGATTTTAGCGCAAACTCTCCCACATTAGAAAATACACCAATTATTATACGACTTACGGCACAAGAATCACTAATAGGCCATATGTGCAATTTTCATTTTGAGAAGCCTACATTATCTGAAGAATTTCTCCTGATTTAATAAAGGAGCATCTTAGGGGATTTCATAATGGCATAAGATTTTGATATAGTGTCGTTTTGGGTTCGTATATGGAAATGTGGCACACAAGTCACAATTGCAGAAAGTGTCCCTCATTACCATAATCCACCTTATTAATATAATTCTCTACAACCTACATATGGTTATCCGATTTATTTGTAAAGCATCGTTGCATTTAAACTCTTGTATTTTCTTTTTAGACCCAGAATCAGCTTTTACTAGACACTTTATTGTTTGCAAACACAAGGATTTTGTCATCGGTTCGGGCAGCTTACTTAGAAACATAGCAATCAGACACATGATAACAGAGTAAGAGTGCAGTCAAAGAAAGATGTACATATAGTGAGTTACCATGAAACATGCGTAAATTTGAAAGGATAAAGCCTACTTTTACAAAGTTTCATTTGAAATTCACAAACCTCTTACTCATTTAAAAAGGCAAATATAGCAGAGGAATGCTGAAACTATAGGCATGACTTAATTCATTTTAGGTTAGGTTACTATAGGAACTCTGGAACCTATAGGCGACACTCTGGCGCGCGCGCACTCAGTAAACCAGGGAAAGCGCGCGCGCAAAAGGGAGAGAGAGAGGGAGAAAAGGAGCACGCGCGTCTGATTGGTCGCTCGGCTGCCTGCTGCTGGAGTGACGTCACTGCAGGAGAGAACTGCCAGAGGAGGATGCATTTAGTCAGAAACTAGACTCTCTCAAACCGGAGAGAGAGAGCATCAGATCCACAGAGCGAATGAGAACATCGCGTGCAGGTTTCATAAAGTAAGCCTTGCATCTTCCTCCCACGTCCATGCATGCACACTGTAAGCATGCTTTTCAAGGGTGGAATTCCCCATCTTGGAAATTAAACTGCCCGTTCCGATCCCTGGAAGGCTGAGACGCAACATTCGATGGCTGAATACTTAAGGACTGCGAGTTTTGAACGGAAAACGCATCACTGAAGAGATGCACGGGAGAGTTCGCGTCTGCGCTGCTCAGAGATTTCAGCGTCATGTTCTTTAACGCAAGACGCACGGGAACCTCTATTTGTCCCCGACACACGGCCACTCATAGCTTACTTTCTGACAGAGAGGAATATGTACCACGTCAATTGTTAAAAGTAAGATTTTTGAATTATCTCAATTATTTCTGCTTACTCTTTGTGCAATTTTTTAAAATGAACGGACTCATAGTACAGCTCGAATCACTGTTTTGGTCGCAATCAATTAGAACTCTTATAGACAGTAGTCGCTAAGTTGACTTTAAATGCATATTTGTAAAAAATGCATGGATATATGTATGTATGTATATAATCCTAACATTTGACATGAATTGGTTATAACTGACCCCATGTGACAGACAAGGCCATGCTCAGTGGTAAGTGCATGTGGCCCTCTGAACACTGTCTGGACTTTGTGCACTCTCAGCAGGTGCATCTAGAATATCTGGAACATTTGTAGTTATTTATCCCTTTAATAACTTGATCTTGAAATGAGTGGCATGTGTTTTGGTAAAGAATTATCTGTTTATTAGCCTATATATTTATATTTATAATGTAGGCTCTATATTTTTTGAGGTTACATAAACGTCTTTCAATACAATACAGCATGCATACTTGTCTAAAAAAAAGCAGGACAATTTGCATTAGCCTATATAGAAACAACAAAAAAAATAATAAGCAATAAATGTAACTGTATGACGTCACATTTACGTGAGGGGAAACGTGGGTTCGGGAGACATGCTTCATGATTAACTGAACTACTGAGATATGCTTTAAATACGTTCTTGTTTAGGAAGATATAATATTAACTTTTTAACTATTTGGGTTTAGACTGAAATCAAGCTGCAAAAAGGCCTTTTGCAGTTTCTGAATTATAATGCACGGCATAAATGATGCATGATGTAGACATGTGGTGCGATTGTTGGGGCCTAACGAGCCAAATGAAATGGTTAGACCTAACAATCGTCATTTTAAAAGATTATTACTGACCGGAAGGCAGGGACAAAATCCTGTTTAAATCGGTTTGATGAATGGAAACCCTGACAATAACTCCAAAGGCTCAATTTGAAACGCATCCAGACCGAAACCGCAACTTGTGGAGGATGTGGATTATGTCTTCACCACATAATCCACATTCAGAACCTCATAAGTCCTTTCAACACTTGACTTGTTAACAGTGTTTACAGGTCTATAAAAAGAGTCGATTAAATGGAATTTGAGTGTAATTTATTTGATTGCGCATTAACCCTGTTTTCATTTATCAGGTCAACTTTATGAGATGTTCCATCACATTTAAAAAGTGTTGACAGGAGGTAGTTGCTGTCTTTGGTTATCTAGCTGTATGAGTGTTTATCTTCCTTCATAAAGCTAGATAACCGAAAGTAGAAACGTCCTCCTTAACTGCATGTGGACAAGTTGAGTGGGAAGCAATGATTGCAGGGAAACTGCATGAGGTAAGCAGGCCACCTCTGTGTGAATACTGGCACTTTAAATCACTGCAATGTAAAGGAATACGATGACAAATAATGTTTCAGCCTTTATTATTTTCAATACACCTTTGGACACGTGCACGTTTGTGGACACATTCACTATTTCGATTTCAGACAATTTCGTAAACGTAGTGCCTTTGTTTAAAAAAAAAGAAAATCAAACGATTTAACGTGTTTGACACTAGCCTATATAAAATTTACACGATTATTTTTGAAGTATTAATTATTATTGCTTATTTCACTCCATAATTGTTTCTTAAAGTTATCGTTTGACCAATCAAGATTGGTTTTGTTGGCTACTGTTTAGCCCTGCAAAAGGCATATTTAAAAAGCTATAAGAAATGAAAGAAAGCCTAATGAACAGCAGTTATACATCACAATCTAGTTACTAATTTGTAGGACTGTTTTGTATTTTAAATTTCATGCAAATGAAAAACTTTTGTCAGTAGTGTTGTGCATTGTTAACTTTACGCGGAATAAGTTTATAAACTTCCAAGCTAGTTCTCATTCCCAAACTGGTTCCTGCTTAAACCACGCGATATCATTACCTCGACCAGGGAAAACTCACTGCTGCTATTACGCCTGCTTTTGTTCCGCATCTGACACGCGCAAATGAGGCCTGCGTTATTATAATGCGCGTGTATCGGATCTCAATCTTGGTATGATCTAAAAAAAGGGACTCCATGTGGATTTTACAATTAGTCTGTTACTAATCGAGGATAAATTAGCGCTCAAATGCTTGGTTTTAAATCTCTTATTATGACAAATAAGGATGTCAGACTCACCCTAAAAAAAATGATCTTTTTAAACATATCTTGTACAAAATGGCTTCCTGCGTGTTGGTCACACTTACTGATTTAGAGACAAAATTATTAAACATTTTTATTTATTTATTTATTTTAAAAATTCACTAAAAGATTTCAAAGAATTTATTTCTTTTTTATAGACACTTGCTAGACATTTTTGCCCCCCAAAACATATATTTTTTTATGAAAATAAAAAGGCCATTCAAAACATTTTTGTATGAATTGAATTTTATTGCAGCCTTGAACAACTTCGATCTGGGTAACAAACAAAAAAAATGAACGTGACGTCATTGACCTAAAACACAACTCTTAAGCAATGACATCATGCTGAAGCAGCTTCATTATGATTGGCCATATTAATCTGGCGGTAGGCCTACACGTCAAAGATGCTGCGGAAAATAATGCAGAATGGATTTTTTTTTATCCCCATGTCCTTTTTTATGACATAAGATGTAATTGTGAGACAGCACTCCCATGCTACTGTAAAAAAAAAAAGACTAAACAAAATGTTAGTTCAAAATGTTTAGAGTTCAAAATCATAAGAAGTGTAAGCGCTTTTACACACACACACACAGACACACACACGCACACACACACACACACACACACACACACACACACACACACACACACACACACACACACACACACACACACACACACACACACACACAACCAAGTCAGTGTGTTACAATGCTCTTTAGTAGACCATTGCCTTTAGTCAAAAATACTTTATCATTAACTAAAAAAAGTCTGAGTAAAATATGTGTTATAGTGAACAATAAACTACCTAGCCTACCAACAAAATGAAAATACTGGCACAATATCAAATTCAAATTATTATTATTTTTTCAATCCAATGAAATGTAGGAAATTCTAACCTGATTTGGACTTAGTAAATTTCCTGGCCTGAAAGTCCTTGTTTCACTGCTCTAAGGATATGCCTAATACTAAATACACAAGATGCCTATTTTTATTTTCAGGGACAGACAGAAAGGTTTCTTAGGCTATAAAATAGGATGTGTAAACACTATCAGAGTGCCAATTAAACTGAATGAAAAAATAAAATAAAATAAAAATCTTGATAATCAGATCATAAAGGGAAAAAAAGATGTAAAATGGTAAGAACTCACAAAGAAATTATTGAGAGCAAAAAAAAAAAAAAAACAGTTGAATGAGCTGACTAGGCAGATTTACATTCTCTATATGTCACATGCCAAGTGTGATTTAAGGTGCAAATTAGGCCTCAGGTCAAATTTGAAATTCAAGATTGTCTGCCATTTATTTGTTTGTAAATTATATATCATAATTAATGATGTATGTGTGTTTATATGTAAAGTTAAAATATTCTGATTATTGTCTCATCATAATTTCTTTTATTACTCTAACTTACTGTAGCCTCTCAAACTGCAGTGTCTTTGTGAGAGACCAGAGGACTGGAGCTAAGGGGGAAAAACGCCATCTGGTAAGTGCAATCAAAGCGTATTACAATGCAACATTGTAATTAACAATTAGTTGTATAGTTAATCTGATTCAAACACACAGTACATCATAAAGTATATGCTAATGAATGCATGCACTTGAAAGGAGACAAATGCAAATAGTAATCCTTAATCAAGTCCAAGACACTACATGCATTACATGAATCTTTCATCAGAAAATCTATATATCTATTTATCTCTCTTATTATATATGCATATTCATGTTCTATATTTATGCATACGTGAGCTTTTCCCTCTCAAATGTACACTCATCAAAGCCCCAACGATCCTCAGGCATTCTTTGTCAAGTTGCATACAAATGTCACTTATAGATATTTAGCCTTTAAAAATACTAATATCTGTTTCACATTTGTGCTAGCCACCAATAATTTATTTACAGTAAAAGTGCAGGTCATAATCCAAAAGGCTCTCTTAATTATTCTATTAATGTTGCATTATGCTGTATGGCATATGTTTACTTGCGCTTTTCAAATAGTTTCAAGCAGACGTTGTGCAGTTGCAGTTCACACACATATTATCAAATTAATAAGCAAAGGGCTCGCTATAGCTGTTAATCATAACAGGGGGAAAAAACACAAAGCGCATAATTATCTCAAGAAAAATCCCTCAAAGGCATGACCCGAGTGAAAAGGAGCGAAAATAAATCTAAATCGCAATGTGTTTTAACATGGCTGGGAATACACGGTTAGTATGACTGCAGGACATTAGGCCAAAGGCTTCAATGCGATGAATGATCAGAGAGAGGAAATTATATGTCCGTCTCCATCTCGATAATGATAAGAATGTATGGGCCACTATCACATCGCATATTACTTTATGTAAAATTAATGTGAGCAAAGAAATTCTGTCATCATTCATTAACAATGATCTTTTCCAGCTAAACTGGTTACCTAGCACAATTGAATAAGGGTTATTCAATGAAATTATGGGTGGACAGTAATTGATGTGGGCTGATTCAGTATACCTTCACAGTGACCAGCATTGGCAATCGCACAGCTAGGATAACACAAAAAGCCGGACGTGCGTGCCTTTGCACGATTCTTGTAGTGCTAATGCACAGCTATTAACGTTACTAATAGGGGATTGTCTGTCCCTGGTGAAGTTGCTTAGCATGACAGCAACAAGAAATGTTACCGCTTATATTATCCAAAGAAATGATATATAGTAGTAGCCATGACATCTGCTTTGGCAGTGCTAAAAAGGGGCTTTTTGTCCTTTATTTTCTTGTTTCCCCTTGCCAGCCATTTACACTGCCTTTTTTGAGCAAGAGAGAGAGAGAGAGAGAGAGAGGGAAAAAATGGTGCAATTGTCCAAATGAAAGAAAAGAAAAATAATAGTCAACCCTCATCCTTCTTCAACCAGCTCCCCTCCCTTCTTCTTCAACGGAAGCATTTAGTGCCATCTGTGCCCCCGGAGAAAAGAGGGAAAAAAGAAAGGAGTGAGAGCCTACATCCCAAGTGCCAATGGGGACAAAGAGGCTGCCAGTTGCCACGGACCACCAGATGCTGGAAGACTGCAAGTCTGAATGAGGGGTGTGCTTTCAGGAAGCCATCTTGATGGAGAAACTGGCTGCTGCTTCCTAAAATGGCTGTGTTGGCATGAGGTAAGCTGCATCGTTGCCTATATCAGACTAGCTGCCGCGTCATTGCGCCTGATTTCAGCTCTACCGGTTGTATGGAAACGTTCAGCAAACGAATGGGGCAAATGCTTACACGAATTTGTCTCTAAAAAAAAGATTGAATGTGTTTCGTGGTTGTTCTGAGTGTAAGATTAGGCCCTGTCGCCCAAATCATTTTCCTTAAAGACTATCGCACTCTCATCTTTCCTAAATAATTAGCCCTGTTATCTATATGCACACACTCTTGCTGATATGTAGCGAGTTTTGAACGCAAATGATGCCCTCGTGCTTCTATATGCATATTTTCATATGGAACGTAGCAATTAATTCACGCACTTACCCCGTTAATTGACTGGAGGTCGTGTTATGCGTTTTGCAAATTCATTCAACTAAATCCTAAGCCATGCCATTTCAACGATGACACAAAAAATGACCAGGTGACCAGATTTTCAGATGAAACCAATAAAGCGAGAGCTGCTTGAACTCACTCGAGAGACTAAGTTAATTGACACACTGCATCCTCTTGACCAATGCAACCGAGTCAACCTGGACTGGAGAGCACTTTTGTTTCTGCTGCTTAATGATACACTAAATTTCTGGCACAAAGGTGCCAAGTGCCCCTCACCACATTACAAAAAGCATGTACGCTGCCCTGCCCGACTTTAATGTTGGAGAAGAGGTCTACCGATTCACACTGTGCCATGCTTTTTAATGATATTTGGTGCCTCGCAAAATAGCCACAGTTTGTATCATTAGCTGGTCAGAAAGTGAGAGGTGCAAAACATCACATTGCTCTCTCGGTTCACTAGGATGTTACGTGGTAAACGGAAACGTACGCAGGCCGCTCGGTTACAGAGAGCTGCGTGTTATGTCATTGAAATGGATGGAAGACACTGAAATGTTCCTCACAAAGGTGAACGGTTGCGTCATAATGGATTGCTGGTGATACGCAGAGCTGTGTTTATTGCAGAAAATTATGAAAGTAGGTGGAACACAGGCATTCGGAAACATATTTGCTCTAGGATGACAGATTTGCTTTGCTTTTGTGCTTTAGCCAAAACAACACAGACGACTAAAACGCAAATATCCAAAATACATTGAAATGTATTGAGATGCGGAGACGAGACAAATGATGCGTCATCTACTGAATATTTAAAGCCACTGAATCCTCCTCGTAATAACAGAAAACCGTTTTTGCATACTTACTGAGCGTGGAAACCCTGTGTGCCTAAAAGACCTCGTTGTCCATAAATGAGAGAGAAAAAAAAGACTGACATTTTATCCTAAAAAGAGGAGGCTTGGCAGAATAGCCCATCAAAAAAGACGTGTAAAAAAGATCACTGATGTACGGAAGGTGCCCGTGGAGCTTACAAATAAAGGAAACAATGATGCAAGCGCCTCTGTTAATGAAAAAGACCAGACAAGCTCTGCATATTAACATAATTGCATAGGAACAAGCAGAGAGGACTGAGCCCCCAATTAAAGGCACAGTGGCGCTTTAGAAACGGCACGTGGCAATGCTCGACATTTTGAACGTTTCAATTTAAATTTGAATTCAAATTGTTGCATTTCAAAGCAAAGACAAAAAAAATAAAGACTTTGATGTTATTGTTGTGCTTGTGTTCTACCTGCGTTCAGAAATTGTTTTTTTTTTTTTTTTTTTGCAGAGAACTAGTGTTTACATGCATTCTGGAAATTTCCAGGTGAATACACACTCAAATGTGCAGTGCAAAAATCTGTCTGGATGCAAACACTTTTCTTTTTTTTGCAATGTTTAAGAAGGAGCATTTGCTTTCTCTGTTTTGCATGTGACAGACAAGAACAATTTCTGTCCTTTTTTTAAAAGAAATACCCATAGGTTTTAGGATTTCTCATGGGCCCGTAATAATCAAAAACCTTTAAGATTACACACAGTGAACTGGTTCAAAACAAAGCTGGAGATTTAAGATTTAACACAGCCCATTTGTATCAGTAGATGTTATTAATATATGGAAATAGTTATCGCATGTTTACATTCGGGGGGGGGGGGGGGGGGGGGCATTTCAAGACAATGCAAAACTAAGAGTCTCTATTTCTATTTGAAACTCATCCTTAGACAAAATAGTAGCATGGAAATGAGAGTCTGCACCTTTAATATGGAATTTCTAATTAGGCTGTGTATCTTGCAGCGAGGGGGAGGGGTTTCCTCCCTCTGCATCTCTCAGGGTTTTATGTAAAAGACCTTCAGTGCTTAAAAATCTCAGATAGGGACACAGAACTCATTTTATACTCTTGGACAGAGAGTCTAATGCAATACTGTTACACAACAACATTGCATTTTCCTAGGTGGCAAATAACACTATCAGAACTGGAGATTTAACAGCAAATTTGTGTTCACGAATATATGAAGCGAGAATAAATGTTGAGGTTTGCGTTTGGTGTGTTGGTTGTGTATAAGCGGTCGAGCAGGGGGAGTGGATGCTTGTCAGAGCATAATGTGACTGCTGCAGAGCAGTGGCTGAAAAGTGTTAATTATGCCGCTTGGCACGGTGCCAAACCCATACCAGATTTTTCCAGTTTTCAATATGCAAATCACGCTCTGAACTGTGTATTGTTTTTGTGGTTTACCAGTTCTTTGTGTTTTCAGTCAAACAGAATGTGCACGCAAATATTTGAGTCCGGACACACGTATGGGTAAAAACATTTTTTTTTAAATATATATTTGCTCAAGCAAGCAACAATTGCACTATATTGCTGTGAAACAATTCCAGTCCAAATGCATATAAGCACATATTCACAAATGGAATTATTTCAAGAAATTCAAATATTCCTTGTCATATTTGGATTACTGTCTGTAGTAGCAGTCCAGCTTAATGTGCTTGATGGATGTGGCATATGTGGATTTTTATGTATGACTCTGATTATATTTTTTTCCCATGGACTGAAAAGGGCAAATCCTTGAAATGTCTCCCAAGGTGTCTGGCACAATAATCACTTCAACACAAGGTCATTTGCATCTGTGTATATGATGATAAATGTGTTTTATTTGTGTGTGTGTGTGTGTGTGTGTCTGTTTTGAGACTTTTTTTTTTTTTTTTTTTTTACACAAACTCTCCTTACACATATTCAAGCATAGCAATAACACAAATGATGATTTGCGATAAATAAGAGCAAATCTTCAGCTCTATAGGCTCTGTGTTGGTAAACAGTTTGATAGTGCCCACATTATTATTCCAGACCCCTCTCCTCTTCTACAATGGCAGCATTGTACGGCGAGTACTTGACGTGGGTCCGCGGTCCCCCCTGTTTCCCACCATTGTCTGTACGGATGGAGTGGCAGAGACAGTGGAGGGTAATAAGCTGAGAAAGATGCTCAGGCCCAGACAGAGCCAGATGCCTAAATTAGCACCAAAACCCTAAGAGACTATCCTCAGGGAACGGCTGAGGGCTTTATTTCTCATCCGTGCAGTGTGTTAGCACCATTGTATGCTCGTGCAGCCCGGAATTGCGTGATCATTTGCACAATCATGTGTGCTCGCGCAAGTCGATGTGACGTATTTTTGCAGTGTATGCTAGAGTATCGAGTTGTTATGCAAAGGGTTTGTAATTCATGTCCGTGTGTATTCTAAAGGGGCTGCACTTTATATTGTACACGTTTTATCTTAGTATGTGCAGTTTAATCTATTTATTTGATATAATGCATCAAAATAATGCTTCTCTATTGGCATTGATGGTTCCTTGAAGAACCTTTAACATCCATGGAACTATTCAATTCCACAAAATGGTTATTTTAGGGGCTGTTCACTTAAAGAAAGTATATATAAATGCATTTTGCATTTAAAAGTCAAGTTGAATTTGAAGGATAGTGTTCCTCTCCCCCCTTCTGCTAGGGCACAGCAGTTGGGCAAGCTATTAATTAAAGCTCCATTACAATATATTACCCGGCAAAATGGAGGCAGTGATACAGAAAACCACAGAGAAAGTTTGCACCGGGACAGCGACAGTATTTCACAGCAAAGCAAAAGGGGAATCACAAAGAAAGGAGGAATTATTTATGCTAAATAAAATAGAAAGAAAAAAAAAAGTTCCGCAGAACAGTTGGAGGACTTGAAAGCGATGCATGCAAAGCCTACGAGGACAGTCGCCGACTGAGGTTTTCTGTTCTCGGTGGCGGGGGGAAAAAAATAGGGTGAGATAAACAATTGACGTTAATAAATACACTGATGATGAACAATAAAATATGGAGGAAACATGTGTTTGGTGGAGAATGGATGTTGGGGGGGAGGGCTTTTACTGTCTGGCTCAGTCTGTGGCCCCATGTGGCAGTTGCTGCAGCTGGCATGTTAATATCAAAGGCCTATGGGAGGTGGCTATCTGGGAATATTTGTCTGGCATACTAACAGTATTCTTCCCATCATATGTCATCTTTATGTCCAGTGCTATAGGGCTTCACATATTTATTTCTAAAAGCCAGCTCTGTGACATTTCATTTCTTGCTCTGAGAAAAACTTTGTGCCACGTTAGATTTGGAAACGTATATAATATGAGAGCGGAGGCTTATGGTGCTTTCTAAGAGTCATATTTTTGGCATGCGCTACCGAAGTCATCTCTCGAGGAAAGGTTGAGAACGGATGGTGTTAATGAAGGCACTTAAGAAGGGTAGACGAGCATTACGAATCACTTTCATCAGTGGTCATAACTGAGAAGTGAACAGTGGAGAGAAATGACTCCGGAGCATCTCTTGGGTTCGTGTTAAAGACCATTGTGTGTTTTACGGGAAAATTCCCCTTGTGGATACCTCAGCTGTCGATCTCGTCTTAATCTGGGGATAAACACGATTATCCCGCGAAGGGTTGTTCTTAGCTTTGTATCAGCTACGGGGGAGCTTTGAAATTCTTTTCCCCCACCTTTTTCTCCCCGTCCTTGGACGAGTGGTCATGAAAAGCTCGGGATTGGGATTCCTCTGGCTGGAATAACAGGCAGCAAAAAGAACCGCAGTCAGCAGAGTGGTAGATCTAAACTGAACTATTAGACGCAGGTTATCCAGAACGACAACGGAGACGTTCGGATCACAGAATTATACGGCACCTTAATCATGACCTAAGCTAAGCTTGACGGATGGATGAAAGTGAGCATTGTACCTTAAAGGGATAGTTCACCCTAAAATAAAAAATAACATTCATTCACCCTCATGTTGCTCCAAACCTCAAAAAAAGTAAGATTGCCTCTCAAAATATCTTTTTGTGTGTGTATATTCAACCGAAAAAAAAGAAAGTCATACATGTTTGGAACAACATGAGGGTGAGTAAATGATAACATAAGTTTTTTTTATGTGATAAAAGTGCGGTTTTATGCTGAATCTAAGTACTAGTCTCACGTGACTTCAGTTTAAAGTGACAGATGCACTTTTTTGTTCCTTATTATTCAGTTCTACGCCATTAAAATCACATGTTCTATATCATATTGAGAGCATAACCTTGAAAAAAAATGAGGTCACTTAGGAAAGCAGTTCTTTCAGACTTTTCTTTTGTCGATAACAATGAAGAGTGCTAAAGATGAGGTTGGAATAGCCTGTCTAGAGTTGTGTTGAAAAGATCTGGCAATGTACTTTTTTTGTATTAAAGCAATAAAATGAGACCGAAGCTATAGGTCTTTTCTGCATATCCTTTATAGGCAGCCACTCACAGGAACGTCAATAAACTGTATCCTGGAGGACGCAAGAGGAAAGGCCAGGACTAGGAATTCAAAAACAGGAGAGTGGAGACCAGGGAACACTTAAACCTCCATCATGGCCCCACCATTATAAAAGACCTTGGGATATAATTATCCTCACTTTGTAGCTTTGCTTCGCTTTTTGCCCACTTTACATCCTAATGAGGAGAATTACCATCGCTTTTAAAGTGTAAATAGAAAGGAAATATATGTTGTTTAATGTTGTAAGTTTTAGAATTTCTTGAAACGTCATTTGTGGATCTATCATGACTACTCTAAAAAATCGACCAAAAAATAAAACGTCTGCCATTGTTAACAAACAACATGGGACCCCTTTGACTTTCATTGTATGGACAAAAGAAATATGATTTTGTGTTCGTTGAAAGGATGTGCGATCCTCGTTATTGCTTTCAGAGTCAAGTTCAAGTTCAATGTCTGTAGGAGTCCCAGCCAGACTGGGAACTTCTTCATCCACCCCTGTGAACCAGCTCACCCCTTGTAACCCACACCCTATCTGCCCCTTGTCCCCCACCCCTGTCATTTCGGTGGCCGGCTGGAGGGGGCCGTTGCTAAGGGAGCGAGAGCTGGCTGGCCCAGCAATGCGCTGGTGAAAAGGCCCGCCTGTCAAAGTGTCTGAGGGAAGTCAGGCTGGTTGGCTCGCCCCTCCGTACACACACTCTTATATATACACAGCGTACTTGGGTGGGTGGGTGTGTGTGTGTTCTAGACCCTGGGAATGGCAGCAAGCACTTTATATTCATCAGCCCCCCCACCTCCCCTTGTCACAGTGACTTTGGTAAACAGCCCCCCCCCCACACACACACACACTAAAAAGTCTAGTCTACGACCATCCCATAATCCTCCTCATGGCAACTTCTCGTCTAAGAACAATATCTGAAGCTATTGGTAAAAATTATCCCAGGCCTTTGGCCTTCTACAGTGTGAATACACTCTCCATTCTTAGTTTATTAGGCTCAGTTGTGAAGATATTAGGAACTTTTTAATATTATGTGTCTACCATAATCAACATAGAATGTCATGAAGGGCTCTGTTCTCATTACAGTAGAGTGTGGTGATGAGAACAAGTGAGAGTTGAGTGAGTGTGTGTTTTCTTGAGGTCTCATTCAAGGCTGAGGACGAGAACTGAGAATAAAAGGCCAGTGATTTGCATAAGCTGCATGCTGTCTGAGGATTTTGGGACGAGGGGAGGGGGGGGGGGGGTGCTAGAGGGAAAAAAAAGATATGCAGGAATATAAAAAAAGAGACAGAAAGAAACCCCACATTGTAGAGGCGCAGAAAGAGAGAGGGGGCTTGAATGAAGCAGAGGGTGAAAATTGACAGAGAAAAGGGTCTTGCCAAGACTCCTGCAGGGATTAAATTGTCCATAAACCTCTCTACATATAATTTGGGAAAACTGGTAATGGCGTTGGTACAAATCGTACACAAATTCTGAGGGCGACTGGGTATAGAAAAGATTCGCACCACTTTTGGAAGCGAATGAAGAATGAGGAATTGTAAACAAATACGGTCAATGAATGTAAAAGTGTCGGGAAGTTGTATGCATTTTCCCTTCTCTAGATAACCAAATTTGTTTTACAGCATTATTTGAAGCAAAATAAAATACTTAAAATGATCTCGAAATGCCATCCTTTTAAGACTATAATGACTAAGCTGAGTGAACATGGTGAAAATTGTAGAATTACACACACACACACACACACACACACACACACACACACACACAAAGAAAACCCGTATTACCACGCTGTAATTTAGATGCTTGATTGCTCTCATTAAAATGAACAATTGAAAAAGCCACCAATATGGATTCCAACCTTTCCAAAATCTGCAACCTTTGAATTTTAGGAGTGTTACAAACCCATAAATCCTCTTTCATCTATTTGTGGTGAAAAACAAAAGCCATTAAGAATGGTTGAAGGTTGTTTGCATTGCATTGTGTTTCAGTTCACCATTTTAGTAGACTGGTCGATAATTCTAAAAACTCTTCCCATAGACATTTACATGACATTTATGCATTTAGCAGACACTTTTATCCAAAAAAAACTTGCAGAAGAAAAACAAAGCATTCATCAAAGAGCCAACAATCGTTTTAGTACACAATGCCAGGTTTATTAGACAACTAGAAAATAGAAGAGAATGGTTGTCATTTGCATTTCAGTCGATCAGATATTTTCAAGTTAAGAGTGGAGAGACGTTAAAGACCACAAACTTCACTTTTGGCACACAGGATCATTTTTTTATAAAGTATTTTATTTTCCTTTCAGAAATGTAGAAAACACGTCAGAGGCTTTATTTATCCCTTGTGACCAAGCAACTTTAATGTTTCTAATGTTCATTTTCATATAGTTTTTATAATGAATGCCACTGACTAACATCACTGTGGTAATCTTCACTTGAGTTTTGATTGTGCACATTGTTGTCCATTCCAATATTTTATCTTACATTTATGTATAACAGTAAGCCATGTGATATTTATCTTCTTTTGTTCTCTCTCTCTCTCTCTTTCTCTAACAGGCTCCTCTCCAAAAACCCCATCATTGTCATCAGCTTCCAGAGAAACTGAGGCCATCCAGCTACGTTTGACTCAAATGGTCAATCACATCACCTCAGGAATCCAGCGTCCAGCATCTCCTCCAGATGGTTCGCTGTGAAGATTAAATAAGCAGACGTGAAGGATGGATTTCAAAATGTGCACTAATTGATTTCACAGAGTGTCTTAAAACCGTTCAGTCTCCAAACAAATCAATAATACCGGATGGGTATGTGGATGGGAACACGTTTGGCCTGTTCACCCAGTTAATTCTTCGATATTAAAAAATGTAACGGACAATCTTATTGGTTTTGTACACACTGAAGAGAATAAAGTGCCTTAATGTGTCAGATGTTTACAATGAGATTTGGCATTATTGAAACAAATGTCAATATCTGTGATCCGCCCTTCTTTAATGCTTCCTTGTCTTACATAAAATGAACTTTCATGCTTGAGATGGGGAGCGTCGTTTATTTGAGAACGCCAACGTTCATATCATATTTATATCTTTGACGTGAAAAAGTGCTTAGCAGAACGTCAGGGTCTAAAGCAGACGTACGCGCTTTTCCTTGTGGCAGAGAGGCGGAGTACTGCAGTTATTTAGGAATCTGAGCAATTCTTGCCGCTCGCCGTTCTCAAGTAAAGGATTTGGACGTTGACTGGAGCTCTTTTATATGTTAATGACATTAAACGCCATTAGGCGGCGTTTACAAGGCGGAGATCTGAAACCATTCAGCTGCGCACAATTTCAAGATCATTTATGATTTATAAATTTCACATCTGGAAGAAAGGCGAACGCACGTTTTTTTTTTTTTTTTTTTTGTGCGCATGTTCGTTCTCTGAATCACACGTATACACACACTTGAGAAATGTTCGAGTGTAGGACGGTTTCTACGCAACACTTTATAAATAAGGCCCTATATTTACAAAATGTACCAGTTCCATGTGATTTACAGAAAATTGTTTAACATTTTGTAGGCAACTTTTTGCTGATTTGTCTGATTGTGTGATGTATGAACAAAATGATAAAACCGTACTAATAAACATGCATTAAACTATAGTCTGAATGGTTGTTGACATTGAAAACCCAGTTATGTATGGAAATGAACTTTAAAAAGGATGTGGACGTCAACCACAGCTTCACATGTACTGGCCACGGGCTATTTTGTAAGCAGCTTGACGGCTCGGAGTTCTGGCACTCCTGTCAGCACCTTGGACAGCACATAATAAAGTGTGGAAAATAACGAGCAATGAGTCACCTCCCTTATTGATGCAGAAATCACACACACGGAAAACAACATTTGGGCTGAGAATGAGTCAGCTTAATGCGTTTGAGGTGATGTGTTTGTGTTTTTAAGCTTTGGGAAGGAGATCAAATATTTTCATCTAATTTTGTCAATGGGATTTTCTTGATTGGCAGACTCTGTCAATGATTGTTTCTATTTACTGGGATAATGCGAAAAAGCATATTTTTAAGTTGTAGTATGACTTAAAAGAGTATCAAAATATGTAACAAAGTAAACATTGAGGTTATTATAAGCAAAAAAAAATCTGTTTAAATGTTTATGACTGAGCTGGAATACACATTACAGCTGATGAGAAATACACCGTAAAACACTGGTTAAATTACATTGCGCCGTAAAAAGTATGATTCACACATCTTTAAAGTTAAAATGGATGTCTCTTTGCCAAATTTCACAAGATTTAATCTTTAAGTAAAATTTCATTTTAATAGGTCTTCCCTCCGCGGTTCCAGAATCACAAAACCACAAAACAATTTGAGGAGTTGGGAGTCCTGTAAATGAATCGTTCATTAAGTGTCAAACCTCAGCTAAACCTTTATACAAATTAGCAATGATGTGTCGTGTGTGTTCTGTGATTATGTGAAATCGTGCGGTCATAGCTTGTAGGCTTAATGTGCGCTATATTTTATGATATAAATCCTTTTATGATATAGATTCCTTTCTTGGAATACTTAAAATCAATATCGGAAGTTCAATATTATAATACTTTTAATATAGTATTTCAAAACGTTAAAAAAAAAATCCTGTTACATTTAGTGTTTGTAGATCATAAAGTCTTTATAGATGAGCTAAACAGATTAAACATATAAACATATTCAGAATTATCGTTTTAAAATCTATCTAAATGTATTGCAGGCAGTCGTTAAATGAATACGTTGAATTAGGCTAGTTGGGCACAAATTATGGGTCGGCCTACAGTGCATGAACAATTTCCAACCATGTTAACGGTGAGACTTTTTTTTCTTCAGCTTTATCCGAGAAAAATTAGTTTAAAAGAGATGCGAACTTTGAAATGGTGTTGGATAGGCCTAATTGAAAATCCTTCCCACCTGTTTACATTAATATCAAGGCGGAATTGGCTCAGTTAAATACATAAACAGAAGGAAAGAAAATAAAAAAAGACAAGAGGTCTAAAATATCAACAGAATTTGTTTATTTAATTGTATTTATTCATTGTGTGTGTGTGTGTGTGGTAGGGGGGGGGGGGGACTGAACGAAGATCCGGCGTGTATGCTATTCAATAAACATTTACAGTAAGCAGTAAATAACCTCTGTATTCGATTTCCAGCAATCTAACCCTAACAAACACACATCGTTCATATCTGGATAAGCCTGTGGAGAAACAGGACACTCGTTAGTCGTTGGATATCAAGTTAATATTGTAGAAAAGACCCTGGACTGCTGTAACTCGGGGTAAGGTGCAACACCATTAGTTTACAATTAGAAATCAGCTACAGGGGTGAAATCACAATCACACATGAGCACCACTCACCTGATCACGTTGTAATACTCTGTGTGCAAATATAAAGGATTTACAAGGCAAAAAAAGAAAGAAGAGGCAATAAAATAAGTTCGTCTGCTTTTACTTTGATAAAAAAAATATGTAACATGATATGGGCATGCTTCATCATGATTCAGCAGGTTCTCCTGTTTAATTTGAAATACACTCAACCTTGTCATTTATATGTAATAATTCTCAGACGGTAAGGGTTGTAGCCACTTCCAATGTAGGCCTATGACTGAGCACAATCTCCTGGATAACTGCCTTTGTTGTTCGCGAATTAGCCTGTTCCAAAATGTATTTTCGGTATCACTTTAATTTACAGTCCTATTCCCCATGTACATACAATGTACTTATAATAGTTATTAACTGCGTAATAACTAGGTATACTTACCCTGAACCTACCCCTAAACCAACCTTAACCCACCTTATTTCTTAAGTAGGCCTACACTAAGTACAGGTGCGCGTAAGAGCGCGTATAGCATACTGTAAAATAAAGTATATCTTATAGCGTTTCCTATATCTATTAAATTAAAATGTTCAAAATGTCCTTGTCTATTCTATTAATGTTTCAACCCATCACAACAGGTGTAACAACAGGCTCTCTCTCTCTCAAAAACAAAACAAACAAAAAAAACACAAACACACACACACACACACACACACACACACACACACACACACACACACACACACACACACACACACACACACACACACACACACACACACACACACACCATGATCTCCCCTATATTTACCACAGCTTGTTTTGGTTGACCTCTGCGGTTTAGACAATAGAAAAGGGTTGTGACCTGTTTACGGTGGACCAAGGGGGCAGACGGATACAGCACTGACCAGACACGTGCCCTTTGCTTTAAACAAGCCTCTTAAATAACAATATCAATGCATAATGGCAACTGGTGAGGGTGTGGGGGGAAGGGGAATTATTTTGTTTTAATAAAGTGTTATGCTATATGTTATTAGTGAAATTCTGCAACTGAATCAACGTACATGTCTTGAAAATAACCTAAATAAAAAAGTCAGACCACCATGAAATCCATTTGAATGTGTTATTAGAACTATATAAATGTTCTGCAATCCAACAGTCCGAAGAGTGGACCTCATCGAAGCTCTTCAGTGTCATATTTGAAGTTGATGTCAACATATAGTCTCTTGAGGGCCGTCACAGCTGACACGAGGGTCAGAGGTCATGTGCTAGGTTCAAGTGGTTTGTCCAGTTATTCCCAAAGGGCCAATCGAATAATGAAAAGAAGATAAAAGAGATGACATCAACTTGACGACATGAATTTGCTTCCTGTTTCCCACTATTCCTTTTGCTTTAAAAGACAATAGTGGAAAGCATCAGATTTAGGCCTTTAGATATTTCTATTTAGGCTGCAAAAACAGATTTTTTTTCCTGTGCCCTGGAAATGTAGGGACAAAATAAGCTAGTTGGTCAAAATAATGCAAATGTTTCAGTTAAAGCTTAAAAATAAGCTCGAAATATAAAATATTTTCAAACATCAAAAGGACGCCATTGTATGGGCCTATTATTAGGCTATGTACACCCTCACCTGCTCGCTGCTGAATTCTCATGTATATCCTTGCGTCATATTTTGTAGTAGCCTATTATATAAAGCATGAGAACTCAACAACAACAAAAAAGGCCGGAAATGGCCCACCACCAAGAGAGCTCACTAACTGCAGGTGTTAAGCACGTGGCACTGTATCATCGTCTGTGTTCATTCATTTATTCTGCTCGGATTTTCTGCTTGTCATAAGAAGATAAATAGCAACTATTATACAGAGGCACTGAGGGCTCACCTGTTAAAAGCACTGAGAAACTAATCTTTAGGCCTGGTGTTTTTCGTTATAATGGTCAAAGTAAACAAACAAACTAGCATGGGGGGGGGGGGGGGGGCTATAATAGTTATGTTTAATATTTTAAACATAAATATTATATTATAAATAAGATAGGCCTACATGACTAAAATCATGAGCACCAACCCCCCGAGGTGACAGTAGAAGCTGAGAGAGAATAAAGTCAGAGAAATAAGTCTAGTTTACACTCTTAAAGATGAAGGTTCTGTATTGCCATTGATTCATGAAGAACCTTTAAAATCCATTCCATTGCACAAAAAGTTTTTTTTTATAGTGGGAAAAGTTTCTGCATTGACATAGGCTAATTAAAATGTTCTTTACTTAAAAAAAAAAAACTCAAAAGAACTGTTCACTGTAAGGTTCTTTGGGGAACCTGGTTATTATATGGCATCGCTGAATAAAGAACCTTTGTTTTTTCAGTGTACGGATTTTCGATCACGTCGTTTGATAATAAACGGCAGAACTGGTCATCTTAATCAGTCATTTCTCGTTTAATTTGATATTGTGAAACACACACACAGTCTGTTTTGTTTCCCATTTTATTTGCGGTTTTAAGTTCAAATGTTTCTCGTGTATTTACATTTTTATTTTATTTCAAACGATTTAAGAGTAGGCCTAGGCTATGGGTGGTGATGAGATAAATATTATTTTGATTGGCCTACTACAATAAATGCATGCATAAAATTGAAACTGTCTGTGTTTTCTGCTG
Organism: Phoxinus phoxinus; assembly: GCF_949152265.1. Classification (NCBI taxonomy): domain Eukaryota; kingdom Metazoa; phylum Chordata; class Actinopteri; order Cypriniformes; family Leuciscidae; genus Phoxinus; species Phoxinus phoxinus. The sequence continues at coordinate 42,988,233 of NC_136877.1, read as the reverse complement.
GACAGCATTATTTACATTTTACATTAATTTTACGTCACAGCTTTTTTTTTAGAAAAATTTGAATTTTTTTGTTGAGACATAACATAAGAACCACTGAATTACATGATGACGTAGAGAACGTGTTGCAACACTCCTCGGTCTCCCCTTACATGTGATCCCCAAAATACTGAAAGATCCACGGAGAGGAAAAAAAGCTCGACACCGAAAGTCTTTCATTAAGAGCCAGACGAGCAGCAATTAGCAACAGAGCAGCTCAGCAAAGCCAAGAGCGCCGGGATTATTGTCCAATCATTTATATCTTCCAAACCAGTAAGCATTAAAGTCTGTATTGTAAGTTAGCATAAGAATAGGAACAGGTCCTGTGAACTTCCCCGACCTTCTGACCCTCTTTTCCGAGATGAATAGCACCACTTTCAGACACCCCAGCCTCTTCAACAGGCTTGAACCATGCCTAAATTCCCAATCATGGTAATTTAATATATCTTAAGCCCCCGGCTGCATGAGTCCAGTTTTTCTATAGTTTGATGTAGGCATCTATGTCGCCTCACCCTGTCATTGGGACTAGCTTTCTCTCGTTAACCTCAAAAGCCACGGTGAATGGTCTTCCCATATTTTGAGAATCATTTTTATGAAAATAGAGTAGGCTACATAGTCTACCTCTACAACAATAACACTGTCAAAATCCACCCAAACCCGCGCGTAAAACAAACTGATAAGCACGCTTGCCTTCATAAAAGCAAACTCTTTGAATGCTTTTTCATGGATCAATGATGGTAGCGATTTCTATTTATTACAAAATAGTAAGTTGAAGCTCATGACTGGCTCTTCATTGCTCAGTGACAGACAGGTTTGAGGCATTAGGCGCGTGCGCAAGAGTCTAACAAATGCCCCTGCCTCTTTGATGAATGGCGAATATCTAATGAGGCAGATGGGCACCTACTGTACTTTTCATTGTTTGTTGATAATGCAATATAATGCATATTTGATTTAAAGGTAACACATGTTTATTAATGGCTTTCCAATAATAATGAGACACTGAGGATCGGAGACCGCAATTTTTTGCCCGTTAAGCGCACCCCACGCGCACTGCCTATTCACTCAACTGCAGAACTAAAGGAAAAAGGCGACATCTTTTGGCTGGAATAACAACAATAGAAGACACAAGCCTTTGAACAAGGCATTGAACAACCACTCGAATTTATCCTGAAACAGACGCATGCTATTATGCAGAACTATAGGCACAGCTCATATGAATATAAACCCTAAATAATCAAAGTATCGATAGCCTACCCCACAGTGATCTACGCCTCCATCTAGGGGATGTGCGTTGGTGTATGCTGCTGGGTGGATATTAAACTGCGTGAACATCAAGGCATCAACAACATTAATTATCGCGAGTTAATTTATGCATAGGCTAATTGTGTGTGATGTCACGTTGCACCTCGTTGTATCGCGAGAATAAACAGATCTTTTAGCCTCAGTCTTTCCCTTGTGCTGGTAAACACCAGCAACCATTCTCATAAGGCTATCAAATCACACACACATATTGTGAATTAAACAAAAAGATGTTGAGTAAAGCGCTAAATTTATTTAGCCTACAACAATAGCTATATTAAACCTATAGGCCTAATACATTCCTATGTAACATGCAGGCCTATTTATTCAAAATAATGCTAATCTTTTCTTAAAGCAGTTAACAATGTGTTAATAGCTTATTGTCCAGTAACTTTAACATCTGACCATGTCTGAGAGAAAGGAAAAGTTTTAGAGTTGTCGATTGACATCTCACTCGAGGCCTATATAAATAGCCAGTCTCCGCGGTTCATGAGGTCTGCTGTTGTAATTCCATTTTGACTTGGCTTTTAGTGGTTGTGGTGCAGTGTTCAGCACACAGAAAAGACCCTTTACACATAATTACAGCTAATGTAACACTTGGCAAAGAGGAAGGTGCCACATTTGGCGCGTAGCCAACAGTAGACGAGCTCCAGTAAAAACCCGCCATGATGGATGCATATGCTGCTAACGAAAATGCAAACAAATGTGCCTTATGCATTTTTTTTATTGTTAACAACAATCATATAATTGCTTAGATCATGTAAAAATATACACTGTAAAACATGTAATGAGTAAATTATTTACTGTAAGTAAATTGTGTTTAACTTAATTTAGAGTTCATTAAAATAAAAAACGTGAGTTAATACAATGAAGGAGATTGGTTTAATCAACAGAAACTTAAAATATGATGTTATCGGAATAATGTAATGTTGATAAAAATGTTTTGATAACAAATCATGAAAAATATTTTTTTACATTAAGATGTGAGAATATGAATCAACGTGTCAGTTCTAACTAATTATATTGACAAAATGTATTAAATGCTAATTAAACCAATAGCATATACTGGCTTGAAACAAAAAAAAAAATATTCGTCCCAATTCGAAAGAACAGTGTTGTCCAACTATTAAACATCAAATAATTCTAAAATATTTTCCCACTGGCATCTTTCAGAAGCCACAGCTATTTTTAATGACGACTAGGGGACCTTTAAATAGAGGAATCAACATGAGATTGAATTAAATAAGCAAATCACAAGGAGGGAAATGAACAGCATTGATTGTCACATCAAAAGACACTTGAATGCCACAACACACGAAGAGTGTAGCCACTGAACTATTTTGAACAAATACCAAATTACGTAATCTTCGAAAGCACATGCATTATGAATTATATTATTAATTAATACCATTTTTAAGGACGTTTTCATCTTGCAAAGGAAATAAATGCTCTAATGAAGTTTTCAGGATGCTGTACTTTTCATTCTAATACTACAAAGCTGTTTTTCAGATGAACCCTCATCTTTCGTTCTCATTGAAAATCTCTACTGTTCGTGATGCAAATATTCCCCTAATTTGGCGCACTGCCAAATGGGCCTCTGGTTAATTGCACACTTGCATTAGTCTGTGAGCCTTTGTTTCACATATGAGATCAGAAATTTAGCTCAAGCATAAACGTATTTCTTAAAAGCATTTTTCATTCTTTCAAATTATAGCGTAGGCCTAATTAATGCATTAAAGCGACCAATGGAGAATCAATATTAATCTGAGATATATGTGTGCCTTTTACATCTCACAGTATGTTTTAAATGAACGAAATAACTATAAAGGTGACTTGTAACTACAGTTAAAACAAATATGTTGTTTAATAGGCTATGTCGTGTAGCCTATATCTAAATATTTTGATGTATTAAAATTATTACGAACAAGCTTTTTAATTCGAATACTGATACTGTTGAATCTCAAAGAATGACATTTGATTTTCTATTCATTTTGAAAATGCATTATGGGACTGACTGGTTTCCAGTTATACTGCTAAAGCATCAATACAAGCCATAATGTCTTTGTCTCTATAGAAACGATTCAGTATTCATGGTAGTCTACGTCGGATTTTTCTGAGACGATAATGAGTAGACAAAAGAGCCGATGACAAAGGAACGCAGACATTCTAAACTCCACATGTGATCAGTTTTGAGATTTGACACTCGTCTACGAAATGTCAATGCAATTCACATGATGCTGAATGTAATAATAATAATTCTTCTTATTAAATTATAAAAAAACATTATTACTGGTATTATTTGTATATTGTGTATATGATTTTTTTACATTATATATTAAATAAAGTTATTATTTTTTAAGATTAACAAAAACTCTAAAAACAATTTATCCATAGTTTCAAGCATCTGAAAGATTACATTGTAAGTTCATATATTTCTATGTAAAAAAAATGTATACATATTGCATAAAAATGTAGCCTATTTCTCTTCTATAACAAAAACTCGTTTTTAAAAAGATTGTTCCTGTGAAGCATTAAAGAACATGATGAAAACTAAACTACTCGTTAAAACGGAATCTATCTATCTGGATTATCACCAGAATCCAGTTGGATAAACAAAATCATACAACAAAAAAAACATGTACAAACACGTCGATCAGATATGAGACAGTCAGTATGCAGAAAAAATCCACACATTTTGCATAGTTCAAAAGTAATAATCCACTTCACTAACATTTAGATTTAGAAAAGATTGTCTAAATTATCAACACACATTTATATAGGCCTATAATAATATATAAAGGGGATAAATGAATCCGCATATATCTAAGGGTTGAGAAGTGTCCTTTTCATTCCATTCAGCAACGCTTGCATCATAACTCACAGAGACATTCAAAGTGGGAGATGGTGATGACCAAGAGAAAACCTGAAAAGATGAGCCATTTAAGTTAGATTAATTTTGTGTGTGCAGTGAGGGAGTTTTTACTTGTCAAAAGAGGGAAGTTAAAAAAGAGGAAGTCACACAGAGGAGTCATTGTCCAGCAGACCACCACACTCATACAGCGATTCAGCTTCGCCTTTTCAGGGCCCAGAATCCTGCACAGGACTAACACAGAATGTTAATGCACTCCGGCCGTTGTGAGAGCAAGTACACACTGCTGTGGTTCTTTTCACATGCAAGGGGACGTTGTGATTTGTTGACTGTTTTTTTCGTCCTCTTCTTCCTGCGTTGCATTGAGTAAAGTGTAGCCCATTGAAAGAGGGAAGGCAATGAAAGATTTTGGGGGGGTTGAGACTCTGGCAACCCCCTGAGATGTCAGTTAGTGCCACCCAGGTATGTGGCAAGCTGTGTTTCCGAGCTATTTTGGTTTGTTTTGACAAAATAAAGTGTTGATGAGACTAATTTTCTCTGAGAATATTGCATATGCATATACATTTGAGTCGTGTAGTTTTAGAACATGAAATTTCCAAGTAATGGAGATTATTAGAACTAAGTAAATGCAATATTACATAAACTGTACAATATGTCGTCCTTAACACTCTTAAAAAATAATAGGTTATTTATTGGCATTGATGGTTCCATGAAGAACATGTAACATATATGGAACCTTGCACTGCACAAAAGGATCTTTATAGTGGAAAGGTTCTTTAGATTATGGTTATTTTATTAACTGTTCACTTAAATGGTCTTTATTGAACCAAAAATGGTTCGTCTATGGCATCATAGAAAACCTATTTGGAACCTTTATTTTTCAGATTTTTTTTTGTCAGATTTTTTTTTAAATCTATTTTTACACTGTGCACACATTTAATTTTTCAGTTTAGCAGAGATTTGGACTGTGTAACATGCAATTTATCAAAAACTAATATTTACAAGGAATTATATGTCCCTTTATTTAAGTGACAAATAAGAATTATATTTGTAAAATATTGTATGATTTCTTGCCAAAGCCATTTAGAAAAACAAACAAAACAATGTAGTGCATCTTAGAGCATGATGCTGATATATCACAATTATGTTCATTGTTCATTCACAATCTTGAATGAACTATACATTTTATGCCTATAACAGCACTTTTGAAGCACCTTATTTACTCTCCCTTGAATAATAAGGAATAAATCAATGGCATTTTGAACTACTGTACAGTACATCACACTTGAGGCACAGAAACACTTGATACTGATTTTTATCATGTACATCATGAAGCTACATATTATTTGAGATAACTTGAATAATATATATATATATATATATATAAATTGTACACACATTTTGAGGACAGTGTGGCTATTAGCATAATACAGATGCAAACATGTTTAAAAGATCACTTCAGCAAGCTCAAGGCAAATGAATAGGGTTCATGTTTATTTGTGTGGAATAAAAGACCCCATTAGAGGGATAGTTCATCCAAAAAGGAAAATTCTGTCATAATTTACTCACCGTTATGTTGTTCCAAACCTGTATGAATTTCTTTCTTCTGCTGAATTCAAAAGAAAATAAAGAATGTTGGTAACCAAACAGTGGCGGTAGGCCTGACTTCCATGGAATCTTTTTCCTATATGGAAGTCAGTGGCTACAGTGGCTAAAGGACCATGGCTAAATGATGACTATCCCTTTAATATACACAAAATAATCCCTCAGTTCTCATTATTTTACACATGCAGTTTGAGCATATAATGCATGCAGACATATGATTTGAGTCGTTTAAAGCAAATTGCCATTACTGTCCACGTTCTTATTGGGGGGAAACCCTTTGTATTACAGCTGCACGATTAATCGTTAAACAGACACAGACAGAGCAGTTATCTAGACTATATGAAACAGCTTGAACATTCAAATTATCACAGAAGTACTGGGATCAAGTTTAAAGTTCAGATATAAACGCCTGTCTACAGTATAGCGGTCAAAAGAGGAAATCACCTTTTGAAAGAAACTTTACCTTAAAATAAAGATTGTATCAATTACATCATTACACACCAGTAGGTGGCGACAAGTGACTGTTAAAAAATGTATGTCACTGAATCATTCATTCCAGAGATTCTTTCAAAAACACGGATTCATCCAGTATTTAAACAAGTGAAGTCTTAATGAGTGAGTCATTGAATCATTCCTTTAAATCGACATTTTTTTTAAACTAATTAATTCAAATTGATTAAATATTTTTTAATAGACTGCAGCAATTAACATTTGGTCAGAACCTTTAGTAAATTAGGCCTACATGTTATTTAGTTTAGTTGTGTACAGAATCGTGATCTCCATTTAAAAAAATGTGCAGCTCTACTTTGATCATATATTCAAGTATAATACAGCTGCTGGCTGCTGCACACAAATAAGAAGATAGAAGACCAGGACTCTGTGTCAGACAAGCCAACAGTGCCCGTCTCTGGACAGCATTATGCCACAGTGGCACCATCTTGTGGCAACAGGGGCAGTCAAGCTTGTAATGGCAAACCCATCATGCCAGTCAGCAATCCTTTCAAGTATTATCCCACAATTGCTTTGTGCCAAGTAGAGAAAGTTGACCTGAAAGATCAGGAAATGCATAACACGATTTGCACGGTTGGTTTGCAACAATGAGCTGAAAACAAAAAAACAATTAGTAATCAGCAGGAAAAATAATTTCTTTCCATCCCACTCTTCATTCTAAGCGGAGGTCATTGTTTGAAATTATCGAGATGTCCGAGAGCCTTTGAATGAACGAGGTAGATGTGTCTTTCCACAAGGCCTGCCCTGCAGAAGAGAACAAGGCGTCCAGTCAGGGGCTGAGATGTACCTCACGGCCTGAGCAAAGTTTACCTCTCGCTTTGTACGGCACAAACAAAACACTCTCCTCACTTTGCCCGCTTTGCCCATTTGAAGCTCCCAATTAACACTGAATGTCCTTGGAGAGATCAGATGCCCACAATTATCTGCTTGTGCTTTGATGGTGCAGACTCGCCATCACTTCCAGTGGATGAACATTAAAAACAATCTTTGTGGGTCCACACACAGCACAATGAGGCAGGACAGTGTTTCGTGTGGATTCTTCCGCTGGGCAACCCAGAAGTAATGAGTGCTAGATTGGAGGTTCGGGTCATTTCACTCACATTCCAGGGCACAATGCTGCCGGGGCACCGCTAATGCCCATCAGAGATTTGCTGCATTCAGAAAGACGCCGGTACCGGGCATCCTCAAAAACATGCTTCTATCCATGCATAAAAACATGATTAGGAGAGTGTTCAGGCACTTTAAGGAAAGACAATGTGAGCAAACACAACCAAATGCACACAAATTGGCATACACGTCTACACACATTTACTTGGCTTTTTAAACGAGCCTGTAGCATTTTTGGAAGTGAAAAAACCCACTTTAATCACAAATTATAATTCCAAATGAGGGCATCCCCAAATGTCCCTAAAGAGGGGTTTTCAATTTTAACCAAACACACAAAAATGAAGACATTTACTCTAATAATTCAAACAAACATTTAAATAAAAGCCATTTAAGATGTGCCATCCTCAATTACTGAGTAATCCTAACATTTAATTTTTACTGATTGACCCCCTAAAGTGCATTTTTATAATGAAAAAGAAAAAGAAAATGTTACTTAATCTTTTAAAAATATATAATTCCAGTTGAAGATCCATCAGATTATATTTTCTGGGGACATTTATACACATTTCTATTTTTTAAATCCAGGCATTAACCTAACCCGTGCTACCCCTCAAAGAATTATCAAACACATCTGGGGTGACAGTTACATGTGGTTTGGCACTAAGGACAATCAGCTGTCCTTCCTGGGTTGGTCTCACGGTTATAGGCGTCTCTAGACATCGCATGTTCACACAGGTCAGCACAGCAGGGACCTAGGCATTTTTTTTAGAGCCAGTAGTGACTTTAAAGGTAGGGTAGTCAATTTCAGAGAGGCTAGCAATAGCAAGCTAGCTTTGAAAGCATGAGATCCCTTCAGAGTATCCAAAGCCACACCTCCTTCAAAACACATGAACGCACACAACAGCCTCTGCAAAGCGTCACGAGACGGTGTTAAATTACCTTCGTCTCAAAACCAGCCTGATCCCATGAAAATGCGTCTCTATAGCATGCATTGTGTTTATCGTGCAATTTATACGCGAAAATTAGTTATGATACGCAGTTTTCGCGTGCATTTGATATGCACTTTATTACTTGTAGTACACACACATCCCACACCACTAATCCTAACCAAACATATAATACACACGCACCCCACACCACTACTAAACCTACCCATGCGTATGCACGGAAAAACTAATTTCCGCATATAAATTGCACGATAAACACAATGCGTGCTATAGAGACGAATTTAGTGTGACCGGGTTGCTCAAAACACATTACAAAAGTACACTACTTACAGAGCTCTTACTTAAACCTGACTGCTGCAGATTCATTTCGGAGTTGATTGTGTTGATATAGAAACGCATAAATCCGATTGACATGAGCATCACAGGTTGCCATCTCGTAATTACGGTTACAGCATAAGCTTGTTTTGGTTCAGGAAGAACTGTAAAAGGTGGCTGCTGTTTGTTTGTGGTGCTCTGTGACTGTCTGTCTACAACTCTGCCTTAAGGAAAACACTGATGATGACGTGTAATGTCATCACATATGGAAATACATGGCCTATATATTGACAGGCATGGTAAGACATTGTATCATTGAATGATTGGATGACACATTTTTTTTTGCTCTGAGACTTCCACAGAAGATATATGTACATGTTGTAAATAATATTTAGACCACTTCTATTTTTGATCTCTATCAAGATGTGAAGAGATATTCATAACAAAAAGTGTTTATTAAAAAAATTGCCTATAGCCTACCTTTAATTGTCTTTAAACTGTTAGTGTCTTAAGGACTGTTCCAAAGGTGCATGAGCAGTAATTGTTTATCGCTCACTGAACAAGCATGAAAAACTTTGTTTATACCCTTTCCAATAAAGATCTGTAAATATTTTTTGGGATTTGACAAAATTCTCTTTAAAATACAGTATCCTGGAAAAGGGACGTTTCTTTTTTGCTGAGTTTATATGTCCAACAAAGGGAAGTTTTGTCAGATTTAGCCAACTTGAATGGACAATTCTGTCCACCAATTATAGCTATGTAAACTCAGACACACACACACACACACACACACAGTATCTTTGCCAGTGTTGAGAAAGATCATTCCCTCCATCTTTTTGATGTTCAAATACAAGCCAGAGTTACAGAACTGAGAATATAGTATAAAACAGGGGTATCTCTCAGAGGCCAGGGCTGTTTGCATTTGAACATCACTATTTGTGGGCTCCTGACAAGATGTGACAGCCCAACTATAACTCACCAAACCCTGCATTTTGGTGCATTTTCCAGCCTTAACCATTTACAATGGTTCAGTGGAGATTTCTTTATTTCAGCACAGACAATGGTCCCTTTCTTTATGGCTGCCTCGCTCGCTCTTTCTCTTCCTCACACGCATATACACTCGCGAGCAGACTCACACTCTCGCTCGCCGTCGCGCGCATTTTGATGGTAATTAATGACATCACTGCAAAGCGAGGGGAAGAAAGGCTGAGGTGCGTTTGTTTGCTGTGCGGACCGTGGGAACCCCGAGCCTCTTGAGAGTGGCGAGTCAGGCGCTGGAACAATACTCACGCTGTCGCCTCTCACCCAAACACCCCCTCGCGCACTCCCAGACCCTCACAGTACTCCTCCCTGCCTCCTCCTCTTCAATGATCTCCCTCTCTCCTGAAGCGTTGTGCTGGGAATCGGCTGCCCTCTTTCTGCCTGGTGCTGCAGCGCACCGCTGGCTTACATGCACGCGCTTGGAGTTTTTACAGCTTAGTTTTAATGTTGTATACGTTGCTAAGGAAAGTATTAGTTTACACTGGGTTTGAGATTTTTATTTTTTTATATAACTTTTGTTTTTAAGTGAAAATATATATTTCTAAAAACTGCAGGTTTATTCTATGGAGGATTGTTTTAAATAGAGCACCTAGCCTTGAAATTATAAATTGCAATAGCCTAGTATCAAATCAGATGCGATGGTAGTGGTCAAATTGCTAAACGCATTAATTAAGTGTTTAATCCCATTAGTAATTTGACTCATAGAGCCAAAAATGTAAAGTTTCACGCGTTTGCGAACATACCTGAAAGTGATGCACATGGGTTCATTTTGGGATTTCTTTCTTTTTCGCGTCTAAAAGCCAGATTGCTGTTGTTTTTCCAGCTATTGCAGCCAGAAGCAAACGAAGTGGGGGCGGATGTGGGAATGGTGCGTCGAGTGCTTCAAAGTAAAATGCATTTGCTTATAGTTCTGTTTATGTCAATAATATAGAATAAAAGTTTTTTTTCTTTTTTGCAACAGATGGTGCCGCCCCTGGGATTTGGTGCCTTACAAACTGCTATAGTGGCAGGCCTACTGCAAGTAGCAGCCTACTGTATATCAATCCAGACTATCTTTATCAACTGCATTCACAACCACTTAGAACACCTTGTAAGATTAGCAATGTTTTGGCAACCAATGCATGCCAAAAAGTTAAGGGTTGACCTTAGCACCTCATAGCAATTTCTTTGCAACCATTTCGAACACATTAGCACCTGCAAAGCTAGATGCCTAAACAACCACTCAGAACACCTTAGCAATTGTATAGGAATGCCCTTAAACCACTCAGAACACCTTGGCAACTGCAAAGCAACATGCTAAAAAACACAGAACTACCCAGCAACCAACTGACAGTACCTTAACAACAATCCAGACCACCCTAGCAACTGCATCCGCTACCACTTAGAACACCTGTAATATTGCGATGCTTTGGCAACCACCTAAAGCAACCTCATAGCCAAAAAACAAAGAATGTCTTGGCAACCACATACAGTATGTCATTACTCATTTTCTTTTACATGACACTTTTTTTTGCAAAGGAGTTTACAGCATATTTGTGACAGTAACCACAATGATGACAGATCAATATTAGTCCTTTAGAGGTCTCAAACCTTCAACTTTAAAGCTCAGATCTTTAACAAATGCAATGCAGTGAGTTTTGTTGCTGTAGATGTTTCAGGATCTGAGAATAAAACTTCCTCTGTATTTTTCTATGCTCAAACATGTTGGCTTGCTACCACTGTCGAAGCACGGTCCCATTTGGTGGGCAACAGTAGGAGGAACTGAGCTGGATGTCAATCAGCAGCCAGAGGTTAGTAATCCACTCTCATTTCACTTTAATGTTGGCAGAGATGAGTGGACACTCACCATAGGTCATGCTCTTTAATAGTACAGTCTGTGCTCTGCAACATGGCACCTGTGTAATCACCCACCACTACACCCTAATGGGACGTCCTAGTGTTATGTCTATAACCATAATTACATCCTTTCAAATGCTTTGCCACAGAGCCGAGAAGAAATGCGCTGGAAAACTGCTAGATCTTGGGTGGTTAGGGGAACAGAAACCATTTATGACATGACCTTCAAAAGGATCTTTAAATAGCAGGACTGGGTGAGAGACAGCAAGAAATACAGTGAGATGTAGTTTAGCCAAGATATGATAGTAGGCCTATACTAAAGAGTGGTTTTATAATCATTGAGCATAAGCCTGCGGGATAGCAAATGCAAGACGAAGGATTGGATAAATGACAGAACTTTACAGCGAGTGAGCAAATGCACAATCTTTTTCTTTAAAAAAAAAAAAAAAAAAAACCTTCAGACAGGAGGGGGTGGGATAAAAAAAAAGTTTAGTTTACAAAACCGTTTAGTTGGTCCAATTGTTCATTTCTCACTGTCCCCAATTTTTTTATATATAGGCTACACTTAGGAAAATACAAAACAGACAGCAGGGTTGACATTTTATAGGCCTACTTTAATAACAAATCAATTCCAACACAGGATATTTGGTGAAAATCTTTTTAAAATGAGGAAAAACCGAATAGGCTACATTCAAGAAGTCTTCTGCATAAAAGAATGTCTTGATGTGGTGAAAAACGTTCAAAAGCAGCACTGTTAAAAACCTGCAAAATCAGAATAAAAACTAACATTAAAGACAAAGTTCCCATCCATCACATCTGGCAAGTGACAAAACAAAAAGTAGGCTAATTATATATGAGGATGACTGTCAGTCGATGTAGATTTTTCTTTACAGTTTACGCGTTATACAGCTTTTAAGGGTGGCTTAAAGTTACTTACACGAGTTAACGTTAAAGTTAACATCTCAGAAGATCAAACTGTATTTTAGACATAAATTACATGAGGAAAATAGAACTATTGGCTACCATTTTGATAGGCTAATTGTGGAAACCGCAAAAACAGGATCATGAAAACAATTCTACAAAATGCCTTTTAAACTTTATACCGTGTTTTAAAGCAAAACTTTGGAAAATAAGTTCAGTGCTCAATACTCACAATAAACGTCTGGAAACTTGTGGCGAGGAATATTTATTCTCTTCGGAATGTTTTTTTTTCGGTCTTCAGCAACGGATGGTTGAGCTCTCCCGCGCATTCGCATTTGAATTCTCTATCAATGGTTTTCCTCGGGCGTATTTTGCGCATACAATTTTGGTCTTAGGATGACTTAGCCAACACAAGCTTTTTCACTTCGACTTGATAGATTGACTGAGCACATTTAAACATTTTCGGTGAATATTGATTTATTTTAAGTGAAGACTTTCTTTTTCCGGGTGGGTAGCCTATACTATTGGTCCACTAAGTGTCAATCATTCTGGTGATATGTTTAGGTACGTGCTCGTCCCTATGTAGTTTTCGCTTTCTGCGCATGTGCACTTTCAGGTGTATTATGTGTGATGAGTTACGGTTTCAGCCATTCCTTTGAAAATGGCTGAGGGTCGAAAGAGAAAAAATGTATAGCCTACGAAGTGTATGATAAGAAGAGAAAGGCCGCAGAATATAGAAACAAGACCAGAGTGATTTTGGGTGAATATTTCACACGCTGGCGTGCGCTAAAAGCACAGGTTGGGCTTCCCACTATGGCGCAGTCGCGAAGATTCTAGCTACTAGACAGGTAAAGTTTGTCATGCTATTTGGAGAAATCCATTTAAAATCACTGCTAGTAAAAGTTCCTCTCGGGAGCAAATAGAGTGTTGCGCATGTGCATTTTTTAAAAAATGGGAGAGGGCGGGTCTTTTCTAAAATTAGGAAAGATCCTCCGCTATACACGGGTTTCTGTGCAACGTCATCACGTAGATGCGCGCGCATCTAAGAGGCAGAAAGCAACAGTCTTCACGGCTATATCTAGCAGAAGCAGAGATGACGCGGAGCTGTTGTGCTGTAAACTAACCTAAATGCATAGGGTATGTCATGTTTTTATGATTCGCAAACTTAGTTGGACAATTTCATACTAGTCAACTAACTAACTTTTTACATAATGTTATATTAATATGCAAATGAAACACAAGCAAACAGATTCAACTCTGAAATTGCAGTTTATTATTGAGTCAACAATAATTTACAAACAATGCGAAATCTACGTTAATTACAATGTTCTTTTACAGAACTCGGCATAACATATAGCGGTCTTGCCTCTTGGATGCGCGCGCATCCGGTATTGTTTGTATACAAGAAACCTATGTATACCTTTAAGCTATGATTAGTAGCCTAGCCTACAAGTCATATTTTTGCAGGGAGAGTTATTTGGAAAGTAATTTATTGAGCCAATATTTGTCAATTTCCAAAACCTTTTTTTTTTTTTTTTACAGTGTGGCAAAACAGGCAAGTAATTCAGAATAGCACTAGTAGTTCGTGGTGATAAATGGATATAGTAGGCTAATTGGATTTCCTGTTTTGCAGGTGATGGTGGACATCGTGAATGAGGAGATCGGTGGCGTGGGGATGCACACAATCACATCATGTCTGAGGTAATTTAACAGGTAATCTTACACTCACACAAGTAATCAGGACAGAGGATAAGGGAATAGACATACACACAGGACAGGATACGCTGATGTGCCGGTAGAGCTTGCTCAAACGAGACCAGACAATGTCTGTATTGGAGGTGTGTGCTTTTATCAGTGAGGTGATGATCAGTGACAGGTGCGGGTGATTGCTGAATGAGTGATGAGAACCAGGAGGGATGCTGGGAAATGCAGTCCAGAGTGTGAGTGAGGTAGTGTAGCAGTGAATGAGGACCGGTAAACTCGTGACACCTTTTTAAGCACACGGTTAAAAATCAATATTGAAGTTGATTCAGTCCTTTAGCACAGCACAGTGTTAGAGTAACACTTACTCAGGCAGGTCAAACTAAATAACCCAGCTGGAGTTTATGAATTAAGACCAATCTGTGGTAACACTTAAACACAAAAAGATACCAACTCACCTCAGAGAAACCCTGGTGCTGCTGAACAACACTTGACAAATCACAGTGTAAACCAGATAAAATACTACATGTAGTGTCACCAGTTTCCCAGTGTACCTTGCTGCTGGATGAGATTTGACCTGGTTTGGGTCCAAATGCTCGCAAAGATTTTGAAAAATTGTGAAAGGGGTTTGTGGTTGTGTTCTTAGTTAGCAAGGGATCGGAATTGTGTGTGATAGTACATGTTGTGTATGTTGGTTGGTTACCACTGTTGAATAGTGTAGCCCCGGAAGTCTAGTACTGGATTGTCAGATAAACTTTATGCATGCTATATACTATTGTTGTCAGTTTATTACACTATGGTTACAATGCTTTGTGTAATGTATTCTGCTGTTGCATGAATCAACAATGCACACAGTAAATAATATTATGTCCTTCAAAAAATATCTTTCATAAAATTATCTTTGCTTTATACGTGGAAGATTCACATTGATTTTGACAACATTTGGTTTTACCATCCAAACAGAAACTACATAAAACAGTGACAATACAAAACAACAAATTATTTTGATATCAAAGCTTCAATTAAGGCTATCATTTGCCTTAAGAACAGCTTCAGTTCTTCATTAGATAAATCAGTCCTACTGTAGATAGATGAATAGATAGCCTACAAAATGGCAAACCCTTGAAATCTACTTTCACACATGCTGTTCTAGTTTCCTATAAAGGTCTGTTGATTATGAAGGGCATGAAAGGCACTTGACTTCACACTTCATGTAGACACTCTTGAATTTGTTTAGCAGTATATGAGAGTGTCGGCAGGGTCGATAATGCTTCCTTGGCTTTGGAATGCAAAGCAATCATTACACTTAATGACTCGCACAAGTAATCATTATAGACACCTCAACATGCTTAACAGCTAGCAATAGTAAATAACTGATTTGCAAATGCAAAACCATCAGGATGGTGGAAGGTATGAGCAAGGTTAAAATGACTCATTATTCCATATAGATTTGTTCCACTGCTCGAGGTCAAAGTATTAAGCTACTTACAGTAGGTTATGAGTCATTGTACAAAGCCTTAGGATACCAATAATTTCTGAATGGCAATATATTGTGAAATATTCCTCACAGTGGTAAATTGATGTGCTCCTGGGCCCATCTTAGTGTTTCCGTCACACACTTGTATAATGTCTGAAGGAGAGATTAAATGTTCTGTCATAGAGAATACGGCTCAAATGTAATCATGTATATGAATTACTGCAATTGCAGTACTGTCAAGAATCTTTAGATACATAACCCGAAATGCTCAAGGGATTAGAACGTAACAACGGCTTCATTTTGATGGTTTAATTTCAGCCGCCATGTGAGAATTCCCATGGATTGAACACAATAGACGGCGCATCTGCAATGCAGTCTAGTCTACAGAGTGGCAGATTAGTTGCCTCAGACTGACTTTTTGACCCCAGTGTCTGGGAATTGCATCCTCCGACGGTAATGGAAGGCAAACACTTACACTTTTGAAAGCCCAAAATCTGATCGGACGGTGATGTCTGTGATGTCAATGGAGTAACGTGACTCCACCCCTCCAGCTCCACCCATCCTCGTCTGGCAGTCTTTGCACTTGAACATTGCTCAGTCTGGTTCCAGACAAGGGTCTGTCTGGGATGGTG
Source organism: Phoxinus phoxinus (assembly GCF_949152265.1). Taxonomy (NCBI): domain Eukaryota; kingdom Metazoa; phylum Chordata; class Actinopteri; order Cypriniformes; family Leuciscidae; genus Phoxinus; species Phoxinus phoxinus. The sequence goes on along the minus strand of NC_136877.1, from coordinate 42,971,937 downwards.
TCTATTAAGAGGCTTTTGAGGGCGTATCTCCCCTTATGCATCCTATGTGGTGCTGTCATGCTGAAGCAAGACTCTGGGAACCCCAAAACGTTTCCCAGGGGCCTCACGTGTTCTTTGGTTCTCAGAGCTGCATGCAGAGATATGAATATGCATGCTTTGATAAATGGAGTCTTGTGATTGTGCATTAGCAGTTCTGCTTTATGTCCTGGAAACTTAGTATGTAGAGGCCCCATTGACCATTCTCAGGACCCCGGTTTAGATGCAAGAGACTGTCTGGGGCTCTTTTTGTGGGAGATATTGTCTGTTTTTACCTGGGAGAGTTTATGTTAATTATTTAATTAGGTTGCCAATGACAGCTTGAAAACAGCATATTACAATATTACCTTTTTAAACTCATATTTTATTGAACACATTTGAGCAAATGAAGATCTATATTAGGGGTATCGCTTGACCTTAAAATATGCTGTGCCCCAGTATAATATTACTGACCCTTGCCTGGAGATTAACTTATATGAGAATAATTTTCCCTGATGTTATTTCAGCAATCACGTCATGTGTTTTCAAGAATCATACGATGCCAGATTCGCAAATGAATCCCTTTTGATTTAGGCTAATGGATCAAACAGCTTTACAAAAAGGTCTGAAATTGTGTATGCAAAAACTGTACTGCACAATACCCACAAATTGCGCGTTGGTGGGTGTTCATTTCTCACTCTAAAAAATGCTGGGTGGTTTTAACCCAATTTTGGGTCAAATATGGACAAAAACTCAAATGTTGGATCAAAAATGCAATTAAAAAATGTTACCCAATGGCTGGGTTTGTCCATATTTGACCCAAAATTGGGTTAAAACAACCCAGCATTTTTTAGAGTGAATGGTAGCTTATTTAATGTATAAATTAAGGTATAATTCCCAAAAAAAACTGGTAATGTCATAGGCTACTTTGTAGTAGTGGTATCGTCTACTTAGTGTAATAATCTGTTTGGTTGTAAAGTGTATTACCTGTATGAAATTAAATCGAATGTAGCTATAGCCTACCCGTGGAATCGCTCACCAAAAGGATACGCAGATGTTTAACTAATAAAGATCTTCATTGCTGGCCTTAAAAAAGTGTTAAAAAATAACACTTGCTGCCTTACATTTGACTTAAGTCATTTCAACTAAATTACATTACACTGACTTAAAAACAATTAGTTTAATTTCGTATAACTTAAAAAAATAATGGCTTAACTTATTTTGATGAAGTAATGTAAAAACATATGTGGTCATGACTTATTTAACATGTCATTATTTACAGCATGCATTTACAGATTCACTTTCAATTGACTCTGTATGTCCACGGGCACTTCATCCAGCACTCTTGATGTTCTGAAATTTCCTGTTACGACTTCAAGTGAGAAAGATTCAGGAAACTTCAGGAAAATCATTCAAACTGATCCGCGAACCAATTTAGACAATTTTGCCAACTTGTTTGATCAAGTCTTTGAATCGACTCAAAAGAGGGATTTATTTGTGAATAGGAAATCGCGTATGCCCAAGAAAAAATGCCCCATGCCCCATTGCATTAAAATAAAGTAACGAGAGAAATGTCAATAATACTAATGAAAATACTTTTTTTATTCATTAGAAATGTACTCGAGTTAAAGTACCCGCATTTAAATCTAATCTTAAAAACTCAACAAAAAAAATACAAGTAAATGTACTTTGTTACCATCCACCTCTGCACACTGAATTGTTTCCAGCTGTTTCTTACATCGAAATAGTATCAGGATACTTTATAAAACAAAACAAAATGACCATCGGATGAAATGGATATTTACCTACAAAACATTTTTGTAAACAGATCATGGCAGTGACTTCTATTGTTTGTCAGCGATAAAGCAGTTTTTTTATTGCACATGCTGCATTATCCATAACACTACATAAAAAAGTATCAAACTATAGGGACAGTTTAATTGATAGGGGCATGTGCCCCAAAGGCTAGCAATGCTCTTGGTCTATATAGAAATATAGTGGAAATCAGCCAAAGAGCAATCAGGGAAACCGGCCCTGCCCATATTCAGCCCATTGCATTCAAAGCAATGTTTTGTTCCATGGTACCACCCAGTAAGTCTGGGGTCCCCTTCACAAGGAACCGGGTCCCACGTGAGGTACGCAACCGACCTGTCATTCAGCAAACATCAGGAGAAAGAGATGTTTCAGCCAAGACAACAATGCTGCCAGACGGCATAGCGTGCACTCCTCCACTTTCTGCCCTGCCTAGCAACTGCTGTCCAGTGACAGAGAGGCTTCATCCTTAGCAACAAGAACATAGAGATGGAGAGGTCTTATACCTTAGCAACAAGGCCCCTGCAACTGAGAAGGGCGCTTCTCTAAGTGTGACTGAAAAGACGTCCCTCTCCCCGCATCCCCCACCTCTTTTTCTGGTGTGAAGTTCATCTGATGGCTCTGAAAAGCGGAGCCTCCCCCTCTCAGACACTTGTCAGATGGAGAAAAGAAAGGGGCAGATACTTGGTGGATAAGATCATGACTAATCTGTTGTTTTTTGCTTCCAAGATCCGACGGGGCCTCTACAAAAACCTCACAAGGGCTGCTGGCAGCAGCGCATACAGATGACGCTGGGTCTCCTCTCCGGATCAGGGGGTGGGAATGAGGATACAAGGGGCTCCTGAGCCTTTATTTGGGCGGGAAACAACTTTATGACGAGATGCAACTTTTCCCCCTGCATTTTTTTAAATGTTTAAGCTTCGATTTTTGTCCATTATACAAAAACCTGACAATTATCTAGAGACCATATTAATAAACCTCTTAGTATGATACGCATGTGAATAATACAATAATTTATGGACATTTTTATTCCAACACTTCACATTAGCTTTTTACAATAATAAAAATGTTTGTCTCCATTTTTTAAAGTAATTACAGTTATTCAGCAAGCACGCAGTAAATGTGACAATAAAAACATGTATATTGTTACTAAAAAAATTACTTTTACTTTTGAACTTTCTGTTCATCAAAAAAAAAAAAAAAGATGCAAACTCAGTTCCACTATTAATATTAGAGCAGCACAACTGTTTTCAACATGGATCATAAGAAGAAATGTTTCTTGAGCAGCAAATCAGCATATTAGAATGATTTATTAGGGATCATGGGACACTAAAGACTGAAGTAATGATTCTGAAAATTAGGCATGTTTCATGCATTATTACACATAATTGACTCCAAGCTCAACTACACAATATGCTTTCAAAATCTTTAAAACATTTAAATAATATTGAAATAACGAGTGAAGATGTCAGTTTTCTTAGGCTGAACATCTCTTTTGGCCACTACTGTATATTCAGATAGAAAACGTTTATTTTAAATAGTATAATATTGACGTATTTTAATCAAACAAATGGATTATATGTGGTGAGCATTAGAGACTTCTTTAAAAAACATTTTTTTTTTAAATCTTACTGACTGACCACCAAACTTAACAGTATAGTGAATCTTGTAAATTAAGTTTTTGTAATCTTGAAAAAGAAAACATCTGAACTGACTTTATAATAAAAGTTAACATAAACAAAGAGGAAAACGTCTAAAATGTGCAGAACTCTACATCAGCATTAAAGTAAATATTGTAAGTATTGGTTATATGCAAGCAACACAAAAAATATGCTTTAAAATCCCTCCTACTGCTTTCTTCACTTCACAGATGCACTTCACCCCAGATCTAAAAATCAGAGCCAATCTAAAAAACACTGACGTAATGCAAAGGGTTTAGGATATCTGATTAATACAGGCCAACTTATATTTGACTCATAACAACTTATATTCATCATAACATCGTAATATACATCATATACATAATTGACATGCTATTGCTAAATGTACCCGATTTTTCACATCAACAGCTATAAATAGGCCTGTATAACCTGGCTTCTCTTGAGACTCCCCAATTGCAAAGCATATAATGATGATATGCTGAAGCCCGCAGGCATGTGATCGGTTACAAGGTGTGACGTCAGAAACAGCAGCGATTTCAAACTGCCTTTTTGAGACTGTCTTTGGCAATGATGTCTGATGTCTGTCTTAAATACACCGCATAGACATATAATGTCATAACATATAATTATATTTTATAATATATTTAAAATAATATTCAAATAATACTAATTAATATTCAAATTACAGATGTATTTCAATGAATACCATAGTATTACCATGGTACATATGGAAAAAAAAACATGACATTATCATGGTTCTGTTACATGGTGACATGTAAACAATTACAGGCTAAACAGCTGCTTTACAAACAAAATTCTCTTCAATTTGAGCTGGAAAATATAATGTTCTCCACAACCCAGAGAACATGTCAGTCAACAAGAAACTTTACATAAGAAACCTGCAAAAACGCAACTAATGACTATACGTGCCTCCTTTGCACATCACCTTAAACACATGTTAAACACCAGCAGATGGTGGAACAGAGGGAGAGAGGTGTTTCCTTTGCTCAAGTGCTTTTGTTTGGCAGCTTGCCCTGTAAGTCCATCCCTACTTCAGAGCTCTCTGCTTTTCTTCTTCTTGGTCAGGTATAGCAACCCTTTTTCCATGTCCACTGAAGGAAAATAATTTGTCCCTGTCTGTGTCACTCAACAGAGGAATCGATCAAAGGAGCCAATCAGTTTATTCCGACCAATTAGTCCCCTTTTTGCCCAGAGCATTGGCTTAAAGGAGCCGGCCATAATCATCGGTTCCACCTCCTAATTAGTTGTAATTCTAGTGCTGGCATGGCTTAAGATCCTCATTTAGAGTGCTTGTCACTCTGGGGGTAGGAATGTAGAACTGAGAACAGGAAAGGCTACCGTCTCTTTAAACACGACAGATGTGTTCATCTATTGAGTCCATTCTCCTCCTCCATATTGAGCAGTGCACAGCTGATAGGAGAGCTGAGAAAAGGAGGATTGGCCAAATAAAAAAAAAGGTGAGATTAATGTGTTAATGAAGAGATCCACATTCCACAGTAAAGGCGCATTCACACCAAGGACAATAACTTTAACAATAAAGATATAGTTTAAAAAAAATAGTCCACTCCACACCACAACTATAAGGCCTGTTCACACCAAAAAACAATAACTTGCGGTGTACACGCTCTGTTTATTATTACTCTGTAGTTTTGTTGTCTTCCGCTTTAAATGCTGGAGCTCTTAAAGCAGGATGGATTCTGATTGGCTGTAAATGTTTTCATTGTTCATCAGCTGGGGGAAAAAGTGATTCCAACAATATCGTAGCTCTTTGATGTTATAGTTCAGCCAAAAATTATATTTCGCTCTAGTTGTTCCAAACCTGTATGATTTTTTTCTTCTGCTGAACACAAAATAAGATATTTTGAAGATATACCCATATTTTTCCAAATATCTTCTTTTATGTTTAATACAGGTTTGGAACAACTTGAGGGTGACTAAATCATGACATAATTTTTATTTTTTGGTGAACTATCCATTTAACATTCTAGCAGTGTGTGGAATCAGCTATTCTTTTAAATTTAAAACTATATTTTTATTGTTATCATCCTTGGTGTTAACAGGCCTAGAAATCATGACAATTGTTGTTATTTTTTAATGGAATATTGCAGTATTTATTATGAATAATTTATTATTAGTGCACATTATTATAATTATAATACATATGCCCTTGTAATCTTTAACCAAAATATCTTCCCCGCAATATCTCGTCTCTTCTCTGATGACGTGTTTACTGGTTACGAGAGCAGGGCAACCTGTCACTCACAAGAGATCGACCAATAGCAAACCACAAACATCCAACAATCCAATCAATTCACGATGTACAAAATCATGCCCCGACCCAGCATTTTTTCTTGTTTGAGAAGCCATTAGTCTTGGATATGTCACAATTGGGAAGAAAAGACAATCGCAACTATTCTGTACTAACTGTTTCATGCTGACTTTATTGATAATCACTTTCCCCCCCAAAAAAATTCCAGCTGATGAATGATAAAAAGATTGACAGCCAATCAGAATCCATCCTGCTTTAACAAGCTTAAGCATTTAAAGCAGCAGACGACAAAACTACAGCGCGTGCTTATAAAGTACGTTATCGCGCGGCCTATTTTTATAATTTTAAGGAACCTGCATTCATTATTATGTGGCCATATCTCAAATGTAAAAGCTATCTTTTTTGCAACATAATCCTAAAAAAAATGTTTTCTCATCCAGTATCCCACCAATCGAGCACAGAGAGTAACTGAAAATGCAAATAATGTTTTCAAAAGAACTGCCATTATATGGACTCTTGCTTCATCCCTCCCACATCCATTCATGCTTTTCCCAATGCAGGTGGATCCTCTAATTAGAAGAACATTTTAGTTTAAGCTGCTCGTGCTCCATCTTTATTGTCCCAGCACCATCAATTTCCTCTTGTGTCCGAATCAAAGCGTCGGACTGCTATGCATTGCCGTAAATGGACCCCTATATTTAATGTCCATGGGGTCATATTCTCTCAAACCTGACCCTTTGACCCATGCGAATGGATTCATGTCGCACTGAAAAAGCCTGATTCTGTTTTAACAAGGCTTAATGCTCTTGGTGGTAGAAACCAATGAATATGTATAAAGAAACGGCCGGTATGAGAAGCAGTTTGGGAAAACCAACACATGAGAGAAGGAAGGTTCTCTAACAAGGGGACAAATAATGAGGATTAGCATGACAAGCAGGGTTTGGATTGAGAGCCCATGATGCTATATATGGACTTTTCTCTATTAGGAAACCGACCCCCGCTTTCACGGACAAGGCTTAAGCCTAGTCCCAGACTAAAATGCATGTTTGAGCTGTTTTAACAAAAAAAAAACTTGTACTGACATATCTTAAAACATGTCGTGCCATTGTTTTGGTGCACACCAATAATGTTTTTGTTTTTTTATAAGGCACATTTACGTTTAAAAGCTACTTAAATGTCCAACTTGAACTAAGGCCTAATCCTGATTTAAGGTCTTATTTATATTCACATGCTTAAATGCAACGTTTTGTATGATTGGGAAGTATGCTATTTTAGATGCAGCCACAGTCATGAGGATCACTTCCTGTTTTATGAGACAAAATGGCTTCCTGCATGTTGGCTGCACCTGACTTTGATTTTGGCCTATATGAATATTTGACCCTGGATCACAAAACCAGTCTCAAGTCGCACAGGTATATTTGTGGCAATAGCCAACAATACATTGTATGGGTCAAAATTATCGATTTTTCTTTTATGCCAAAAATCATTAGGATATTAAGTAAATATCATGTACCATGAAGATAGTTTGTAAATGTTTTTGTAAAATATAAAACATTTATTTTTGTGAGTGAATGCAGCACAATCGCGAACATAAATGGACAACTTTAAAGGCGATTTTCTCAATTTTTAGATTTTTTTCAAAAAAAAACTCAGATTCCAGATTTTCAAATATTGTCATATCCTAACAAATCAATGGAAATACATCAATGGAAAACTTATTTATTCAGCTTTCAGATGATGTATAAATCCCACGTGACTGATTTTGTCGTCCAGGGTCACATATGAATAATATTTTAACATTAAAATGTTTGTTTGTATAAATAATAACATTTGAAAAAACTATTTAAAAATAAGAAGAATTTACCATTTCTTCATTACGATCTCACTTAAAGGAGAACTCCGGTCAATTTTAACATTGAGCTCAATTTTTAGTAAATTTGGAGTGCTGTCAATACAGAGAACAACGACAAAAATCGGTGTTGCCTACACCGTGTTATCCTCTTTTTAAAATTTGCACAATATTGACTTCAATGGGGTCTAATTTTAAACCTGCTTTTATTTCTCTTATCATCCTTGATGTGTCATACAAGTGCCCAGCCATGTTGAGTGATTCCTTCAGAGTGAACACGAGTGAATCTGACTGCAGTAGATGTGAAAGATATTAATAAAAATTATGTTATATCAGCCAGCGCACATACCTGCATTTAGTTCCTGCAAATTCTAAAAAGAGGATAACACGGTGTAGGCAACACCGATTTTTGTCGTTGTTCTCTGTATTGACAGCACTCCAAATTTACAAAAAATTGAGCTCAATGTTAAAATTGACCGGAGTTCTCCTTTAACTATATATTTTAATTTAGTCATTTACATATTTCACACTATATGTCATGCAGTGTTTACATTTTTTAAAGCAAAAATGAAATTACAGTACAGCCACAGAACTTCTTCCCATCATTTCTTCAGAAACTCAATTTAACCCTTAAACGGGACCTTCGGCTTTGGGCCCAAGCAAAATGAAGTGTTTTTCCCCCCGACCGCAAGTACTGAAGGATTCAGTGACAGATTCTGGGTAAAAAGGTCTATCGACACAGATGTACCAATCAGCCAGTGCCAATCAGCCATTAAGAGTGATATAATTGTCAGGTCAGGAGGGGAAAGGCTGCTGAATGAAAGACACCACCTTTCCTCCAGCCCCCCCACTCACTGCCCTCCATTATACCCAAGCAACAACAGGCCAATTTGTCCATGAGGCCCTTGTACCCACACTCCCTGCCGAGTTATTTAGCTCCTCTCCTGCTCTTCAATGGCAGGTACTGATTAGAGGGGCTGCAATCTCCCTCCCTGTTCCCTTTAAAAAAGAGGGAAAAAAGAAAAGAAAAACTAGCCCCCTTCATCCTGGCAATCTTTAATCTGATTACAGGCTTTCTACAGCTTTTCAGACAAGACCGGCCATGTAGAACAATGGCAGGCCAAGTGGTTCCACACACAGCCTCTGAGCTATGTGATCCAAGTGTGGATCTCTGGGCGCTCTAACTCCGCTGGCAGTTCTTTTCAGAGTAAACTAAGGCTGGGTCGGCCCACCTGCCCGCTCCCCTTCACACAGGGGATTAGCCAGAACATCTCTGTTACAGGAGCGACACCCTCCCCTCCTCAGACCCTGACCCCCCCGTCCCCTGCAGACTTGTTTGATTAGAGAGGAGAAGAGATTTGACCCCGGCTCTCTTGCTTTCAGCCGCTCAGCCCCGATGCGGCGGTAGATCCTTAACTCCGGGCTCCGCCTCCCTCTTCCTCATCCCCATGGGAAAGCCGATCGGAATCAGTGGACATGCCGGCGTGCTCCGGCGCCGTCCGCCTTGGTTATACCTTGTAATCCCTCAAACCTGAGTGAGCTGTTGTGTATATGTGCCTTGACTTTATTTTTTACTTTGACTTCAAGGAGGCTTCAAAAAAGCCATTGCAAAACTTAGAGAGAAAATAGCACTGGAGATTTTGCAGGGAATTTTGCAGGGAAAGAAAAATTTGATAGAATCTATGTCAAACTGCATTGAATAATAATTTCAAATAAACAAAGACAAACAAAAAAATATTTACGAAGTGCACAACAACAAAAAGTAAAGAAAAGAAAAAAAGCAGCATACTAAAGTGTAGTTAGGAGATTTGTATAAGCTGGAAGATAACAAACATTGACTAAATGCATTGAGTGATACAAATACGTGAAGTGAAGATGTGAATTATGTATGATTTTTATATTCTGCTTACCCAGTGGAAATGAGGATTAAACCAGGTTTTAAATACTTTTTTGAAATCATTTTTGGTGATATTTTTTAATTTTTTGATCCAATTTTGTGTAAATATCTAAATTTTTGGCAGTCAGAGCAGAGCAAATAATGAACCAAGAATGAGATTAAAAATTGTGGCTGATAAAATTATCGCACAGGAAATGTCGAGCACATTGCATTGTGGGATACAGTGTGCTTTGTATACTCCACGTTTTGGGTAATAATAGGTCTTCCATATTCTGTTAATACAGCTGATTTACATATTGTGCTCAATATACATATTATGTATTGTTTCTGGCCTCAAAATTAAACAGCACTTTTTTCATAGTAAAATTTTTAAAACTTTAAAAAAGGAAAAAGAAGCAATCGTTTCAGTGCCTAACTAAAGTGTGTAGCAACACGTTTTGGCAGTCAGTACAAATATTGGGGCAAAATTCAGCGGTCACACTGGAAATGGAAAGGTCAAGTCGAGCACATTGCATTGTGGGATACGGTGTGCTCATACTGCGCATTTTGGGGAATGTTGTTATTGGTCTTCTGTGTATTTTATGCATAAAAATTGAAATATATTGTACTCTACATAATATACACTGCAGAAATAGTATTCATTTTTAAACTCAGCCTATTTTGAGTCTTTTTGTCCACAATATTACACAGTCAGCATTAATAATAGCACCTATTAAATTCATGAACATGAAATCATGCACAAACTGAAGTCCTTCATAAAGACACGAAATCACTCAAACCCATCATCGGCGTCTTGCTGTGCTCATTCACAAAGCAGTGCGTATTTGAAGTTCATTAAATGTCACGCTGATTGATCAGGAAATGACCCAATTGACCCCGTTTGACCCTCTACAAGGAGTCTATTTCCATTAGAATGGAGGAGTCTGGCCTGAGGGTGACCAGAAAGCACGCTAACAGATGACCAGCAGCTCAATTAAACATCGTTTTGTTGGGAATCACTGCGCGTCTCTAGCAGTTACACGGTATTCAACTAAGTTACCAAAAGCAACGTTTAAGCATTTTTTATAAAATGAAACCAGAAATCGACGGTTTGATCATTAATAGTAACCAAACACATGTATTCATTAACAAGATTTATTTGTTAAAAAAATTCTGCCATGTCAAAAAGACAATCAAATTATTTTAAGTCCAGGTCAAAACCTTTATGTAATAGAGTATAGTATAGTTATAAGCCTACTCTGCTCTGATTGGTCAGACTGCCCAGTCTGTTGTGATTGGTTTCCCGCTTACAGTGCATCGGAAACGAAAAAAGTCTTTTCAGCTCCTCAGCACTTGATACACAGCGATATGATCAGTAACAATGGCGTCTGTTTTTCCGTATCAATTCAAGTGCGAGTCCTTCTTTTGAAGTGCATGCAAAGTGGATTCACAGCACAGAAAAGCATCGACAACACAAACTCTTCCTCAGCTATAACTACAGTGTTTGAGGGCGGGGCCGAGTAGACCTTGTTCACGGGCAGCCAATGAAAACCATAGACGCACTATGCAAATTTGTTACAAAGGTTTGAAACAGGAAGTGAGGCAGGAATTGCAGGGGACTTGTTTCAGCAGTTCAAAATCGATTCAAGAGACAATAACTGCAGACCTTTTACATTCACAAACCGCTATATTACACACTGCATAAAAGATAATATTCGAAAAAGTAATGTAAGGCACTTTAAAAAACAAGTGATTTGGTCAAAGAAGAGAGGTTTCAAATGACGTTTGGCAGAAAATTAGGATGCACAGTTTCCATCATTTATATTTGAAAGAATTGAAGCAACAGCTAGTTAAATTATAAAGTACAGTATTGCTGTTCGTAAAATTTTAATTAAACAAACATTTAGCAAAGAACACCAATGTAAAGTCATTGAGTTGAAGATTGTAATATTGCCTTTTTATATTTTTTTATATTATATTTAAAATGGCAAAGAATATAAAGCTTTATAATAATAAAAAATCCAAAGAAATAATATTACTATCATTCTACATGGTCTGCAGACACATTGAACTCTCAAAAGTTATAATTTCTTCAAATATAATAGTCTAAATACAAGGAAGGAAGCAATATCACATCACTGTACACATTTGAAAATAACTATAGATAAATAACTAACACATTAACACATTCATCATATCAAAATTGTAATAGTCTAGTCAATAAACTTAGTCTAGTCAATAGCAAACAATAAAGGACAGTAAATATTAATTCATTCTTTTACAGAATGATTGAAACTTAATATAATTTAAGTTTAGAACTAGTAGTACTGTTGAATTATAACATATATATCCATTAGTTTCAGACATTTGATTAAATTAATTTGAGGACTGTAAAACACACAGACTTGAAATTTAACTAAGAGCTGACCCTTGTAGCCTTGCAGGCCAAAACCTCCAAAGGGGATTACAGGGACAAGAATCTCTTCAGCACAGACTTGGTCTGAACATTCTTTCTGTCTCTTAATTATTGTTATTTTGTCCCAATATGATGTGATCAGGATCATCTTCTTGTGTCATAAAGACATTATGCATTCCTTCATTCTTGCATTAGCTTTGTTCCACAGAGAAGTTAGTATCTGACCTGAAGGATGAAAAAATAAAATACATATTTAAGACCTTTAAAACAATCAATTCATCCAAAAATAGGTAGTTAAATAGTTAACAGAACATTTTGCATAAATATGGAGTTGATGTAATTTATTTATTTACTGAAATGCTACTATACAGATACTCGATCATTCTGCTACCGTGATCTTAAAGCTGAAACTCTATTATGCGGTGTGTACTGCCATCTCATGGTGATGTATTAGAATGCAACAAGCACTTCAAAGTTCAATTCTAATATTATAATTATAATCTAAATAAATTATAATCTAAAAATAAAATGGCAAACATTTAATATTTTGATCAATCATATATATTCTATATATAAATAGTTACAGTATAGTGTCTCTTTGCATAACATCAAGAGAATCTAGGAGTATATCCTTACATCATGTCAGCACTTTTGCCAACCATGTGGCTGTTGTATTTTAGAATGGGAGGGATGCTCTCCTCATCTTCAGGCACCTGTAAAACAAATGATTTTTTTTTTTAAACACAACTCAGACCTTCACACTGTATAGAAGAAACCGGGCTACTATATATATATCTATATATAGGCTATATATATATATATATATATATATATATATATATATATATATATATATATATATTCTCATTTGAGCTATAGTGCCACCTAGACCTAGCTGTGCAACAATTAAATACATATTCAAACTCACCTCCCAGTACACCTCATCATCAAAGCAGTTATCATCTGATGGGTCTCCCCAGAATGGCAGTCTCAGGATGCAACCTAATATACATTATACCAGGGTTATTACAGTTAACTAAAACCATAAAAAAATATATTATTTGGAATAAAATAAACAATAACTGTATATAATATATATTATGGATACTAATTAATTAAATGACAACAAAAAATAAATCTCGATACAAAAATAACACTGACATATATTTATATTACATTGTGCACCTGTTACATTTTATATTCGTAATGTTGATTGACAGTATTTCAGTATATTGCACTTTTTTTTTTTTTTTTGGATGCTCACCTACTACAATTCCCCCTACGATTCCAAAAACGAGAGCAACACAAATTCCAGCTGCCTGGAAGCCTCCTTGCGTGGCAGGTGTCCTCGTAGCAAAGTCCCCTTTAAAATCAAAGGTGTTTACCAACCTGAAAAAGACAAGGATTTGTATCAGCAACGTATACACACTTTTACTATTCAAAAAGACAATCAATATTCAGTAAAATTATCGCCTTTGGATAAGAACAAAATTTGAACTGGATGATGAAACCTAACTTTGCAACATTAAACTAAATCGAATCTGAATTTCATAATAATGACACTATTGCCATTGTCAGCTGCAGCTGAACTGACCTTGTTTCATAATTGATGAACTGTGCAACACTGACATACTTATAAAACTGAATTGAAACAACACTGAGCTGAATAATGACACCATTGCCTTGTGTAGAGCCACTTTACAGCTGAAACTAAGTGAATACGGTGTTTTTATTACTCGTAAGGTATTTTATTGAACAGATAAATTGCTATATGTCGCTCTAATATTGTACTGTAAAGCATTATCTATCGTGACTATGGTTGCTGTAGCGCTGTGTGTGCTGGAATTTATTTTCAAGGAAGCACTATTAACGCGTATAGCTACGCTATCTCACGACCAATTCGTACAAGTGAGTAAAAAGTGGCTAATTTGTACGAATTACCATGAGATCGGGTTGGGTAAAGCTACAGTAACGTCTTCAGCTAGTCAGTTTGAGATCCTTTCCATCTAAACTGGTTATATCTCTTAAACCAAGTAGTGAATGTTTTATGAGCAGTAGGATAATATCTCTCTCTCTCTTTTAGTTATGAGAAATAACCATATTCATCCACACAGAGCTTATAAGCACACCCAAAACAATGTTCTTCTGCAAAATGCACGCAGTTTTGTTTTTAAGTGCTAGACGGTGCACCTTTAATGTGAAGCTGCCTGAAAACAATCTGCATTGTATAAAGCACTATATAAATTTATTTGACTTTGACACTATATTAATTAATTTGACATCAACTTTGTATGATTAAAATGTTTAAATTGAATTGTGTACTAATAGAAAGTAGACAGTCACACTCACCCTTCATGTCCATAGACACTCTCACTGGCAGTGGCCGCTGTGATGGCACCTATAACTCCTCCGAGGATGCCGGGCATGGCATGCAGGTTGTGGATGCCACAGGTGTCTTGAATCTTCAGGTGCTTCTCCATGAAGGGCTGCATGGAGGGAAGAAGGCAGGTATAAATTAATCTGTTCACACACACACACAGCGCAAATGACGCTCAAATCTGCTCTTCTGTCACACTCACAGTGATCACCAGGTAGCCGAACGTGGAAATGATCCCACAGAAGAAGCCCACGATGAGAGAACCGTAGGGTGAGATCATGAACTCGGCCGCTGTCCCCATCGCGACGCCCCCAGCCAGAGTTGCATTCTGGATATGCACCTATGTTGTAAATAAAAAGGTGAAATATTAGGAAACACAGATAGGACGCTGCAGACGTAATTGTGACATAATGAAGTGCTGTAACTTACCATGTCCAGTTTCCCCTTCTTGGCAGAAAGGCTGGATATGGCAAATGTAGTCAGGACAGAGGCAGCCAGAGCAAGGTATGTGTTTATGGCCGCCCGGTGTTGACCATCTCCATGATCTGAGATGGCAGAGTTGAAACTGGGCCAGAACATCCAGAGGAAGAGGGTCCCTGTAAGAGGAAACGTCTTCAGATATAAAGGACTGGAGTTTTTGAAAGCTCTTATCAAGGGTGTGTAACATATAAAAAGGACTCAGTCATAACATACCGATCATAGCAAAGACATCAGAGTGGTAGACGGAGCTGCCCAGATGCTTGCTCTGGTCTAGCTTCGGTCGATAAAGAATCCATGATATTGTCAGACCGTAGTAGGCTCCGAAAGTGTGGATGACCATGGAGCCGCCAGAGTCACGAGCCTGGGAAACACGAGAACAATTGAATAAAATCTTTTGATATAGGCAGAAATGGTCAGGATGATGGCTACTCACCAGGGTTATCATCAAGTACTAAATACATTTTTTTTAAAGGGTTAGTTCATCCCCCCAAAATGTAAAGTCTGTCTATATTTACTCACCCTCAAGTTGTTCCAAACCTGTATGAGTTTCTTTGTTCTGTTGAACACAAAAGAAGATATTGTGAAGAATGTCGGTCACCAGACAGTTGACGGGAGCTATTGACTTCCATGGTATTTTTTTCCCCATACTATGAAGTCAATAGGGCCCATCAACTATTTGGTTACTCATATTCTTCGAAATATCTTCCTTTGTGTTCAGCAGAAGAAGAAATTCATACAGGTTTGGAAGAACTCGAAGCTGAGTAAAAGATGAAAATTTTTGGGTGAACTATCCATTTAATTGAAATAAAGCTGAAAGAAAATATCGGTATTAGATAATGCAAAGCACTAAAATTAATAACTGCAAATAAACTAATCCTGAAATAAATAAATAAAAATCTAAATGATCAAATAAAAAAAATACTAATGCACATAGCAAACAGTATTATTTTCAGTATCATTGATAGACTATAATAATTTTGATTAATAATAATTTTAGCTTTAGCAATGTTTTAGTAATTTTTATTCTTTTTAAAATGTCTATATAGTTCTTAGTTATTTTTATTTTTAGTTATTTTAGTACTTAAACTAGAAGACAATTCGAATTTTTTTGAAAGCCTTTAAAACTAGCTGAAATAAAATAAGTATTTTTTTTATATAAATATATATTCTTTTATTTCAGTTCATGTTTATTTAATTTCAAGTAACGAAAACGTTTTAATTTTAGTTGAAAACAAAATGTATAAAAATGTAACTAAAATTAAAATGAAAAGTATAACAATAAAAGCTCTGAGTATATAAATAATACTAAAATAACACTGCTACTCACATGGAGAAGAGAAAGAATTATGTTTTCCTCAACCGCAAACAGTGTGACGCCAAACAGCGTCAAGACCATCAGTTGAACTGGACTGACTTTTCCCAGGAGAGCTCCATATGCAATGAGACATCCCGCCACACAGAAGTCGGCATTGATGATACTGGTGAAAGCACAATGGGAAATGATGAGCATCATCTGTATCACACAAGTCACCATCTTCTGATGCATTGTTCAAGAAAGTCACATTTGCAATGTGGTGATTTAAACGGCCCTCTGATGCCTCTATGGCACATTCTTCATGTGCAAGAGTAACCAAGGACCTTAAATAAATGAATCAAAAGAAGTTATTCAAAGATAGTGAGGTGCAAAACGTACTTCTCAATCCCGATCTTGATTTTGCCGTCAACCGGGTCCAGAGAGTGGAACCAGCCCTGCATGAGCAGAGCCCACTGCAGACCAAAGGCAGCGATGAGAAAGTTGAATCCCACCCCGCCGAAGCTGTAGCGCTTCATGAAGGTCATGAGAAAGCCGAAACCCACAAAGATCATCACATGTACATCCTGGAAACCTGAGGAAAGTGGTTGGAGAAGGTTAACGAATGAAAACATGACACGACTTCCGTAACTTCCTACCTATCGAAAGCTTTATTCATTACAAATTTGACCTATAAACTGATTTGAATGGCCTTATCAGTATCCAGCCCTGCTGAACACGAACACTCACTTGGGTATCTGAAGTAGAAGTCGTTCTCGATGTCACTCGTGATGTTCTTCTCGTGTTTGTGCTCGGACCAGTGCGCGTCTGATTCTTCATCGTAACGCACAAACAGTCCGAACAGGATGATCATGGCGACCTGCCACACGAAGCAGACCCCAGGCAGGCTGATCCGGACATTAGGGTTCTTGGTCCCGCACCAGAAACCTCGGCAGAAGTCAGCGAAGTTCGCCATGGTGAAGTGAAGAGATGATCTGTTGGGTGAAGCTCTGCTGTACTTTCTGAGTGAAGCGCGGCTGTATTTATAGCTGGTGATCTGGAGGTGTGTCACTGCTCACCTGGTGCTGGTCTATCTTCTGGAAATGAAATCAGGGTGGCTGACACTCACCTGACAAGACTGATCAATATCTTGTCTGGTGTCTGAATACTTTTTTTTCCTTTTTTTTTCTAAAGAGGTCATACTAGTCTTACTAGACATAATTATAATTACACTTGGACTGAAGACAATTCAGACCATCTTCTTTGACAACCGCAATTCACCTTCAGGTGAGATTATTTTATTTGCTTTTTTTTTATACCACATCTACCTGAAGTTTTGGACTTCTGGAAGGTTTTTATATAATATAACCGATTTAGATTGCTGTGCAAACAGTCAAAATCAAGAAAATCAGGGCAAACATGTTACGTAAGAGTAGGAAACTTTCCGTGTAGCTCTTTATTCTGCTTTGTCTCTCTTGGTCTACAGGACAAAAACGGCATTTCTTTTGAGTATCAGAATAAATCAAATCGCCTTTAGCACACACAAAAAATGCTTTTTTAAATCTATTCAGTTCCTGATCATTAGAGACTACTTGAACTTTTCAGCAGTGTGACTAAGATAAAACTAAGTTAAACCACATTTTTCAATTATTCTAAAATAGTTATACAAGAGACTACATATTTGTACTTTTAAAAAAAAATCTGTCTGAATAAAATCTGAGTACAGGAACTAGTGAAAAATATCATTAAAAAGGATTAAGAATGTTAAAGTGAAATAGTGCTCAGTTACACAACATAAATGTTGCTTCATTTATACGGTATGTACATTTTAACCTAAAAATATTGAATTGTTGCTTAAATTGAGTGATGCTGCCATTAATTATATTTTATTATTCTATATAAAAGAAAAATTGTCAAAGCGATTCGATTGCTAAGAAAAGCGCTGTATAAATGTAATGAATTATTATAAAAATCAGCATTTTCTGCAAAAAAATAAATTACAAAAATAAGTATCTTAAAGAGATAGCCAGGTGAGCATGACCAGTTTAATAGTTATTATCAAGCTTCTTTTGCAGGCATTCAACTCATAAGTCATAAGACACATCTAAACAGCCAATATCTGAATGCTTGACATTGTTCTCCGTTGGGTACATACCAGATACTATCAGTGTTTCTGAAGTAGCTGAACTGCTGTTACATAACCAGATCACCTCATTATGCAAATACTAGGGATTTCTCCGATACCACTTTTTCCAGGAGGCCTATACCCAACACCTGTATATTCATTGCATTTGTAATATAAAAAAAACTATTGGGTAGAGAACCCAAAAGAATTTTAAGAATTTTAATATTTGTTGGCTTAAAATGTAAGCTTCTGTTACTTTCACTGTTCATTCCATAGCTCTCATATTTTATCTTTCATTTAATAGCACAGTGAATATTTAGAAGGGCTCAACGCTAGGGATTTTTTTCTACTAGCCGGGTTTAAATATTTAGATACCAGGGAAACATCACAATTTTCAGGTACGCACTGCATGAAAGGGGTCAATAATATCTGGTCATGGTTGCATGCAATTTCAGGTTTGCCAGATATGCCGGATATAAAAACCTGAGCTAAGTTACACAAAACAGTAGATTTCCAGAAATGCCCAGAAACTTGGCTTACACAGACACATAACAGGAAATTGCATGGCCATTCACAGCTGAAACACTGATGGCTGTTAGGTGTGAAGACCTTTCATATGTTAATGACCCGTAGTTAAGGTGCTTGCTGTGTTCTCAGATGGAGGGGGTTGGGGGAAGCCATTAGAGAACATATCTATGGATGTTTTACAATCTGAAGGCATCCTCACTCCCCAACTTCATTCTTCTTTCCATATTATTCCACAGAAATGAAGACCTGGTCATTTATTGGTGTAGAAGGAGGAGTGGTTAATCTAGCTGTATCTCTACAAATAGTCAAATATACCCCCAAAAAGTCCATGTGTGTTATGACGTGTGTATCTTTTCCTGGCCAATAACAGTTCAATAGTTATGTTTAGTCAAAACTAGCAAAGAGTATTTATATATTCTCATTTATATATAAATTGTGTGGTTGGCAACGATTATTCGCATCAAAAATAAAACTTTGTGTTTACATAATGTGGGTACTCTGTATAATTATTTTGTATATATAAATACACACACATGCATGTATATATTTAAGAATTTTTATTTATTTATATATAAAATATATATAATTATATATATATATATATATAAATAAATATACACAGTATATACATGCAAATATTTCTTAAATACATGCATATGTGTGTATTTAAATATACAAAATAATTATACACAGTACACACACATATATTATGTAGCTAAACACAAACTTGTATTTTGGATGCGATTTATTGTGATTAATCGTTGCCCGGCAGTAATATGAATATATTTATATATGAATAATTGTAAACTACATATAAATAAGCACTCATACTTTCAATATCTCTCTCTCTATATATATATATATCAAAATATTTGGGGGAAAAAAGTGTCAAAATGCCCTGGTCTTCCATAAATGATCCCCTCCCACCACACACACACACACACACAAACACAGTTCTGAGGAGAATCCACTTCAACATCATGCACAAACCAGGTAAGACTGATTATCTATATAGTGTAAAATTAGTATATTTAATGTTAACTATATATATACAGTCTTTTTTCTCAGATAATGTTTCCTCTTTTCCACAGTATCCTAAACACAAGATCAACTCAACTCCTCGTCTGCGATTATAAATAGTAACAGAAGTTCTTTGCATCCATTTTTCCATTGTTTTACCATATCCAAATAAATATTCGGTTACTAAACATATTTGATGCCAATCAGGTATTCTAGCAGATTTATAACGGGGCTGTGAGGAAGAAGTATTCATAGTTTCTTCCCGGAAAGGCCGAGCTGAAACACTCAATCAAGGTTGTGGCAAAAAAAAAAAAAAAAAAAGCCAAAGTTAAATTGATGCAACTCTTTTTAAATAGGCTGTAGTGTGTATTGTTAATGGTTACACTACTGTTATTTTGCAGTTGCTGAAGAGGACAAGGAGAGTCACTGCCCCGGTAAATTTGAAAGGTTGCACTGCACGGTGCTTCATAATTCAGGATCATACTTATGCCGAGCCACAGGAGAAATGCCAAAATTGAATTTAAAAGGAAACGTGATCGGCGAATTCAAAAACCGAGGGTAAATAACGGGATAGCTTTACCCAGTTGGAAAGAGCTAATGAAGGAGAAAGACTTTGAAAGGGACTCTGAAGTTTCCTGCTTTCTTCTCGACGGGTAAGTCAATGTTACGGTCTAAATTACAAGCTTTTTTTTCATTGCTTGGTTGTGTAATTCATTATGGCAGCATAACAGAACATGTAACGTATAGTTAAACTCGACCAAGGGCTATTGTTGTCATAGCTTCTTGGTACATAACGGCTACCGTAGTTGCAACACGCATTTGAAAAAGCGAGGCGCTAGAGAGCAACTATTCGTTTGAGTGCAAAATACAATTTCGCCGCTAGATGGGAGAAATTCCTACACAGTGTACATTTAAAGGACAAAGACAGCTAGGGTTATTAGGCTGCTGTCACTTTAAGAGCTGCATGTATCCAACACACTGTTATACTCTCGATTTCTTTCTCAGTCTCAGCTGTTTATGTTCACTTAAGACATTAAGAGAAGCATTAGCTTTCATTTTATATCATCAATTGTATAAATGCATTTCTGCATTTTCAGTTTGGCAAATTGGTTCTCTTTGCTCGTGTCATTTCACGTCAAAGCACATTGTATATTTTAGGACTGGAATTTGTTTTGGGAATATTCTGAAAACACAATATTTGATGATTTGTTTTACCCCTAACTTTTATTTAGTTGTATTTATTATTACCGGTAAATATTTTAAATGAATTTAAACATTTTTAAAAGACAAAAAAATACATTTCCCTTAAAGCTAGGGTAGATAATGTTGGAGAGCTAGCCAGATTTGAAAGTGGCACCTCTTCTAAGCTCCGCCCCCTCCTGTCAGTGCTCCGTCCAAAGCTTTTTCACCCAGTATAAAAAAAATGTTTCTGAACAGGATTACCTACCCTAGCTTTAACTAGACTGCCTCCAGAAACTGTATTTAATCTAATCTAAATATATAGAAAAAAATAATTTTTTTTCACTTCTTATTGGATAAAAAAAAAAGTATATTAAACAATCTCTCTTGCATCATGCATGCAATAAGATACACTACGACTCACTTAACATTTACACTACTTTAAAATAAAATGATCAAAACTGAAATAACACCAATGAAAGTATGGGAAGTAAGTAGTAAGAAATTAGTGCATAGGCAATTTACATGTGTATACAAAACTAATTTCAAACATTTAGTCAGAAACATTTAGATCAACGGACTATATTGTAAATCAATCAAGCGTGTCCAAACTTTTCCTTGGTAGTGTGTATTCATTTGTCTCGCATCCCAAAGTCAGGCTCACTTCTAGAAAACGAAAAGGGGTGTGTGTATGCGCATATCTTCACACTTGGCTGGAGTCGAGAGCATGTTGCTACTGAAGCGTTCTGGAGGTGTGTTTCGCCCAAAAAACAGGCAGAGGACATGTGACAATGTGTGGCCCTCAGATTGTTATCAGGGTGGCATTCCAAGAATAACAGGAATCACATGACTATGCCTGGCCTTTGAAATCTGTCACTAGGACATTCCATTACTGATGACAAAAGGATATCGCATGAATTTCTGTCAATCAAAGACAAGTCAACCCTTCACTTCTGTACAGCTGATTCTACAAAAAGATAACATTAGGCTTTTTTCTTTTTTAGCTCAATGATCAATATTTGTTCAAATAAGTTAAATAATGTTTTAATTTTGTGGACAATAATCTGAAATGTGTATGATTGAAAGTCATTTTATAACGGTCTATTACTAAAAACAAAGTGTGCATTATATTTTAACTTTATTACACATAGAGTGTTGGTGAAATATACTTTTAAAAGTAGTGTTACAATATTGCATTACTCCCTAAAAAAGTAACTATTTGTGTTACTTAGTTACTTTTAATGGAAAGTAATGTATTATCTTTCTTAGTACGTGTATACTTGTGTTATTTAACGTTTCATTATTGCAGGTTTGCATAATATTCTGAATTTGCATTTCTGGTTTTATTTATTTTGAAGAATACTGAATCTGTTTTTGTGTACGTGAGATGAATAAATGCCTGCTCACATTTAGTCTAGAACTACAATGATCATCACGTTTACAACGACTCATTATTAACTCAATATTTCTCCCCATTTCATTACTTATTTGAAAAAAGTAACACGTTACTATACTAGTTACTTGAAACAATTAATCAGAATAAATATTAAGTTGGGTGTCCACCTTAGAGACAATCACCATATTTATAATGAAACCATCATATTAAAAAAAAACATGATATTAATCATATAATACAATTTTATTAAATTGTACTTCTGTAAATCTATATTAAATTATATATATATATATATATATATATATATATATATATATATATATATATATATATACACATACACACACACACACACACATACACATACATACACAGTTTCACAGATAAAAAGGAATCACAAAAGGTAACTGAGTTTCATATCACATTATCACCAGATGTAGTTCATGTGATCTAGATATGAAAGTAAAAGCATCTTACAAAACCATCATAAGTAACATTATAAACCATCACATTATAAATCATCTCACATGACAAGCGGAGTGAGGTCAATTAGTCAAAAACACACCCACAAACTGGGAAGAGAGTTGTGGCGGAAACAGACATGCTTTGATTAGGATCAGATCTTGATGAGATCTCACCTTGTGAGCAGCCAAACGGTTTAGAGAATCATCTGGACTGACGAGCTATGAAGCAAACCGCCAAAGACAAACGAATTTCAGCTAGTCATACCGTCACAAAGACAATGACTTACTGATAGTCAGGCTGATAGTAACAGTGTGCAGTATACGTAATGTGCCACATGCCTGGACATGTGATGCCACGGACATAGATATAAATACATTAAAATCGAACCTTTCATTGAAGTAAAAGAATTGAAAGTGGATCCAACAGATAAAAAATCTAAACCTGACGGCCTCTGCTAGAAATCTTATAATGGGCCGTGGTTGGATCTTCCATCAGGACAACGGTCCAAAAAAAACATCAAAATCAACACAAAAATGGGTAACTGAGCACAAAATGAAGCTTCTGCCATGACCGTCCCGGTCCCCTGACCTGAACCCTACAGAAAATGAGTGGAGTGAACTGAAGAGAAGAAGCACCAACATGTAAATCTGAAGGATCTGGAGAGATTCTGTATGGAGGAATGGTTTCTGATCTCTTGTCAGTTGTTCTTCAAACTCATCAGGCTTTATAGGAGGAAACTCAGAGCTGTTATCTTGGCAAAAGGAGATTGCAAAAAGTATTAAATAAAAGGATGCTAATAATTATGGCCAGCGTGTTTGGGAGAAAATCATTTATTTCATAATGTGCTATTCCCCCAATTCTTTTACTTCAATGAAAGGTTAGATTTTTGTGAATTATTTGAATGAAAGATCAAAAGGATAAACAATGCAGATTTATTTTTTACAGCCATATTTGATCATATTTACTATTAATTCTGACCACAACTGTACATATATACAGTGGGGAAAACAAGTATTTGATACACTTCTGATTTTGCAGGTTTTCCTACTTACAAAGCATGTAGAGGTCTGTGACTTTTATCATAGGTACTCTTCAACAGTGAGAGACACAATCTAAAACAAAAATCCAGAAAATCACATTGTATGATTTTTTAATAATTAATTAGCATTTTATTGCATGACATAAGTATTTGATCACCTACCAACCAGTAATAATTCCAGCTCTCACAGACCTGTTAGCTTTTCTTTAAGAAGCCCTCCTGTTCTCCACTCATTACCTGTATTAACTGCACCTGTGTGAACTTGTTACCTTTATAAAAGACACCTGTCCACACACTCAATCAAACAGACTCCAACCTCTCCACAATAGCCAAGACCAGAGAGCTGTGTAAGGACATCAGGGATAAAATTGTAGACCTGCACAAGGCTGGGATGGGCTACAGGACAATAGGCAAGCAGCTTGGTGAGAAGGCTTTTATTAGAAAATGGAAGAAGTTCAAGATGACGGTCAATCTCCCTCGGTCTGGGGCACCATGCAAGATCTCACCTCGTGGGGCATCAATGATCATGAGGAAGGTGAGGGATCAGCTCAGAACTACACGGCAGGACCTGGTCAATGACCTGAAGAGAGCTGGGACCACAGTCTCAAAGAAAACCATTAGTAACACACTACGCCGTCATGGATTCAATTCCTGCAGCGCACGCAAGGTCCCCCTGCTCAAGTCAGCGCATGTCCAGGCCCGTCTGAAGTTTGCCAATGACCATCTGGATGATCCAGAGGAGGAATGGGAGAAGGTCATGTTGTCTGATGAGACAAAAATAGAGCTTTTTGGTCTAAACTCCACTCGCTGTGTTTGGAGGAAGAAGAAGGATGAGTACAACCCCAAGAATACCATCCCAACCGTGAAGCATGGAGGTGGAAACATCATTCTTTGGGGATGCTTTTCTGCAAAGGGGACAGGACGACTGCACCGTATTGAGGGGAGGAAGGATGGGACCATGTATCGCGAGATCTTGGCCAGCAACCTCCTTCCCTCAGTAAGAGCATTGAAGATGGGTCGTGGCTGGGTCTCCCAGCATGACAACAACCCGAAACACACAGCCAGGGCAACTAAGGAGTGGCTCCGTAAGAAGCATCTCAAGGTCCTGGAGTGGCCTAGCCAGTCTCCAGACCTGAACCCAATAGAAAATCTTTGGAGGGAGCTGAAAGTCCGTATTGCCCAGCGACAGCCCCGAAAACCTGAAGGATCTGGAGAAGGTCTGTATGGAGGAGTGGGCCAAAATCCCCAGTGTGTGCAAACCTGCTCAAGAACTACAGGAAACGTATGATCTCTGTAATTGCAAACAAAGGTTTCTGTACCAAATATTAAGTTCTGCTTTTCTAATGTATCAAATAATTATGTCATGCAATAAAATGCAAATGAATTACTTAAAAATCATACAATGTGATTTTCTGGATTTTGGTTTTAGTGTCCGTCACTCACAGTTGAAGAGTACCTATGATAAAAATGACAGACCTCTACATGCTTGTGTATTTATGTGTGTGTACTCATAATTCAAATGTCACAGGTTCACTCATCATTAAGGGTGACCTGCGAACTATAGAGGAGCACTGAGGGAATTTGTCATTGTGACACTACCTCTACATGCTATTTCACACGATTTTCCACAGTCTGCACAGTACAGGCCTTGACTTTTGCTGTATTCCTCTCATTGTGCTGCCTATGAGCTCAGCATACATGCATATAGAGAATTATATATTCTAAATTGTTCAATAATAGTATCCAATAATACTAATGACACATGGTTCACACTTTTTATGACCAATGAATATGATTCATTCATAATAAGGATAAGGTGTGAACACCACAATTTCTGGCCAATGAAATCCTTGAAAGTTTCTCATAACTAAAATGAATATGCATTCTAGTAATTTCCACAACTTTTTTCATGTCTGTGATCAAACACAGTAACCAGCTTTTCCGAGACTGTGAAAACCCTTAAATAAAATTGTCTTATTTCAAATAATTTTAGTCCATTTTGTGTCCAGTCCCTTGTTTGAGAACCACTGCTATAATGCGTTTCTAACAAACATCTTTTTCCACAAAAGTAGCAACTTGCATCTCTCTAGTGTTTTTGGTAGTGCAGTTCCTAGACCTTTCTAGATTCAATCTCTACTGTACACAAATGCTAATATCCGAACTGTAATAATCAATACAGGGAAGCTGAAATAACACCCCATGTGTAGCAAAACCACTTGCAGAGCATAAAACATTCAAATGTCCTCCGGCAAACTGGTACTGTCCTCTGGCAAACTCAGAACTGGTATGACTATAACGTCCAGTTTCCTGAGCTGTATTTGTAATTGCATGTGGACAAAAACAACCAATTAAAGGTGTAATTTGACCACAGATCTGTCAAAAAACACACACTAGAGAATCTGCTACAGGCACTTTCACACAATGCTTTGAAACGCCCTTTTAAGAAAGGTGTCCTGCTACATGCCTGACTGGCTGATGCGGTCTTAACCCCCTTTGAGGCTGATCATCCTGTCAAGCATTTAGATGGGAACCATTGTCCAGTGTGCTTTTTTTGTGCATAAATTAGTTGTAAAGTTAAAATAATAAAGTTATTTTATGCATCAAAAATAAGTTGTCAAACGGTATTTGCTGTAATGTGTGGCTGCATCACGAGATGTGTCAGCTGACACTCAACATGTCACACTGGCATGTTGTTTATCACATCAGGACCATCAATGTCATCCTCTCAGAACACCGATGACGTCTTTAATGCTCCATACATTGAACTTGGGGCTCCTGTGTCAAACACATCGCAAAGCAACTTTGATGAGACAACAGAGAGAGGAAAAGCACATTTATCCACCCGTCTTTAAAAAATCACGGAACTCTATCTCCATTTCTCTCATCATGCAGAAAAACTGATATAGATCAGAATGCGTTTATTCTGACTGCCGTGCGTGTGGAAAGTGTCATTCAGATGCTCAAATATGTGCAAGCATCAAGTTTCAATGTCTCCAAATGTGTCACACACACAGTAGTAAATGTAGAGGTATGATGCATTATAAATATTTGCAAATATTTTAATTTAAAGTCCATAAGATGCACCTGTACCAAAAAATAATATCTGCACAATGAAGCTACATCTCCATAATATGTATATATAAATATATATTTATGAACAGATCTGTTGAAACGTTGCGCTTTTCAGAAATAATATGTATATATTGTCCGGAGCTGTAACTTCAGTGTGCAGACATTATATTTTTTCCTATTTATCGTTCTCTTTTTTTTTTGTCTAACACCTGAGCCCAAATTGGGTTAAGGATGCGCACACCTATTTGTAATTTTCGACCCCAAAAAGTATTTAGACATTTAACCCACACTTAATGTATAAACGTCATTGCATAGATAGAATATCCCTGGAATCTGCAAACACACAATGCTAGATCTTTTCTTGAATTTTCTGAGTAGTTTTTGCATTGACATTTAAACAAATGGTGTTAAGGTGATTAACTGTGGACTTTAATTAAACCTAACAAACTTCTTTTGGTGAAATGTTTTGCTTAAGAAGTGTGCCTGTGCTATCTTTTAAATTAATGCATGTTTCGATATTATATTATAGTCTGGTTTAAGTGTCCTAATACGTTTTTGGCCCTCTGTACTTTGCATCTGTGCAGAAACAACGGTTGTTCTTTTGCAAGTTGCATATTTATCTTTTGTAAACACTTTAGTTTAGGGTCCAATTCTCACTATTAACTAGTTGCTTATTAGCTTGTTTATTATTGGCTGTTTATAGCATTTATAAAGCACGTATTCTGCATGACCATATTCTACGTCTCATAATACTACCCAATACCCAAATTTAACAACTAACTATTAATAAGCAGTAATTAGGAGTTTATTAAGGCAAAAGTCATAGATAATAGTTAGTTAATAGTAAGAATTGGACCGTAAACTAAAGAGTGACCCATTTTTCCATACCTCACACTCCATTAACCCATGTTGAGCATTTTAACCCCTTAAGCGGCACCCCCTTTTTTAATAGACATGAAAATACACATTCCAAACTTAAATGGTTGTAATTCAAGAATGCTTTGGAATAGAGATGTAAGATTGATCTTGTGAAAAAAATTAAGAAAGTTAAACAGAAAAAAAGTTTTAGAAGTTTGAGTTTATGAAAATGTACAATGTTAAAAATGTAATTATTCATATTTTATATAAAATATATATTTTTGAAACCTGGGGGACTCTAAAAATGCAAAATCTGAACAAGTTGTGTTTCAAATTTTAGGTTAATATCTCAAAAAATATGCTTTCAGTGAGATTTTGTTCTGGCGCAGTACCAAACTTTTCCACTAGTTGACATTACTGCCCATATAAGGGCGCCTCCATTTCCATATGTTGTTTGAGTGATCTGAAGCATTATTTTTTACAATTTTCATACAATTTATGAAGTAGACATCCTATTCAGAAGTATAGGATGGTTTGGCAAAAGTTTGGCAGATTTTGAAATGAATTCAACCTCTAAGAAACACAAAAAGAACACGTATGTGCATTATAGCTCGCTGCCACATCACAAATGGTGAATCTATTATTTTTTTCTTTATATTTAAAACTTTTTTCTGACCTTTTTTTCTAAAATAATTAAATGGAGGCTATCTTTTGAACTCTTGGCATGAAAACAAACTGAGGTTTCTACCACTCTCTCATGATTTTTCATGTTCATCACTATTTCAAAATAAAGGTCTGAACAAGCATGAAAATATTCTTGTTTCAAATTGATAAATAATGGCTCCTCTGTAATTTGTTTAGAAAATCAATCACCAAATATGTAAACTAGAGATTGTAAGCTTTCAAATGATATACAGTTTGTCAAGATTAGTTTAGGTTTAGTATATATTATATTACTGTTTTAAATATGTAATGGCTATGCCAATATTAAGAACATAAAGGTGAAAAACCGGGTAATACTAAATAATGGTTTTATAGAGTGTAAATTGGCAGTTTGACAGTGCACTGAAATACTTTCTTATAATTCAAAAACTGTTCTGTCCATGTTTATGGCATGTTACCAGTAAAGCCTCTCAGCTTGGGTTATCTGTGACTTGTGCCAATAATCTAAACCAGTTTTCTAAGTAAAATGAATCCTGGATCAGCAGAAATTAAAAATCCAAGAAGTGTCATATGATAGTCTCGTATCATGCAATCAATTTCAGTTATGTGAAGTGTCAAAGCCTTGAGCAGGTTTGGCTGTGAGTCACATGTCATATCTTCTGCTTTGTCTTCTTTCGTCCCAAAGGCAGATAAGACACACGAACAGACAAACCCATTCACCTGTGTTCTGCAGTGCACAAATGTTTAGGAAAGTGGCATGCTTTATGGAATCTATCCAATGTTTCATTATGAAACTGCAGCACTGAAAGGTCAAATATACATCTCAATGTATGAAAGATTTAAGACTTGTTCACACCAACAGCTAAATACATTTTTGGTGGAGTGAACAAAAATGAAATTGCCTCTGAGAAGATATGTTAGCATACATAGTTCTGTTTTGAAAAAACAAAAGGTTTCTTCTGCTCACCAAGGATGCATTTATTTGATCAGAAATAAAGTAAAAATATTGTGAAATATTATTACAATTTAAAAGAACTGTCTTCAGTGTCACATGATCCTTCAGAAATCATTCTAATATGATGATTTGATGCTCAAGAAACGTTGAGTTGCTTAATATTTTTAAGGAAACCAAAATATTTTTTTTTAGGATTCTTTGATTAATAGCATTTATATTAAATATAAATATTTTGTGAGATTATAATAGACTTTACTGTCACTTTTGATACATTTTAATATCTCCTGATTAATTGAAAAAAAGTACTCGAATTGTTATCAATAATTATTACATTTATTTACAGTATTCTCATACAATAAACAGTGAATGTACAGACTTATATAAGATCACATTTGTCATCTGCGAAAAAATAATTTATTTGTTATTTAAAAATCGGGATGAATCAACATCAAATATTCAATATCAAATATTTGTTGATCAAATAAAAACATCAAATATTCTTAATTATAATCTATTCTTATTAATAGTACTTTGTCAAAAAAAATTTTTTCAACTGTGGCACACAAACTAAAAAAATAAATCCTTTGCTTTGCACTTAGGCCTATACATGTAAGCATTTGTGTGTGCGCTACCGACTTAAAGCACACAGATCTGCCTTTAGTTTGCGAAATGAGGGTCGTTTTCTTGGATCATACTGCCAGCACTGACACATGAGGGCATAGATTTCATCCGGACAGTTATTTGGGGCCGGCATACGATATCCTAAAAACAAAAACAAGACGTAAAAAAAGATTTAAACAACACTTGCTTTGCAAACAGGCAATGCGCCATAGTTTAGTGTGTGTGCAGTATGTGAAGTACCTCTCTCCACCTCGTCTCTGGTCTGTTGGTTATTCATGTTATTTGGTAAGGTATACGGTGTGACTCCTCTGGAGAACGTCTCCCACAGCAGAACTCCAAAACTCCACACATCACTCTCAGTGGTGTATCGCCCTGATGAAACAACAGAGGGCAGCGTTGAGACATAAAACCCTCAATCATGACCAGTCAAACATAATGCAGTGTGGTTTGGGATACTCTGTGCTACGGGTACAGACTGATCCCCCTTAACTTACCATAAAACACTTAAGAAACAGAACTAAAACAGCACATAGTGTCTAACATCTCTTTAAGTTATTTTTTAATAAAGGTGAGCAGGTTTCTCATGGTGGAATACAGGACGGTATGGAGAGGCATCTTTTTTTCACAACTTACTGCGCATAATAACTTGATAAACTCTTTTTAAAGATCCTTGTTAAATGTACGCACATGCTTTTTTGACATTGCGCCTCCTCCACGCTCTCTAATATCCCTTTATCCTAATTTAGGAAAGAAGAAATATCACTAAAAATAGAGCTGAAATACGGCACTATCCCTATTTTTAATGGATCAATCCATTGGCAATGTGTGCTAAGGTGACCTATTATACAAAGTCTTGATTTAGTTTGTGGGGTCTAGTTGGTTTTCATGCTTAATGTTCAAAAAACACATGATTTTCCCACATATTTTACATTGCTGCAGCACCTCTCTTTCCTGTCTGCCAGTAACACTCTGTTTGGTTCCGGTTTCTATGAAGCCCCTCCTTCCAGAAAAAAGTGCAATGTGCTCTGATTGGTCGTCTGGACCAGTGTGTTGTGATTGGTCAACTGCTTCGGAAATGCGTGTTTCGAAATGCGTGTTTCGGAAATCCACGGCCCTTACCATAACCCAGAGCTTTAACACAAAAACTACAAACTTGGGAGAAACTCAAGTGAGCCTGGTTTCTCCCAATGTTTTATTCTCCATTCTGTCACCTGATGGAGTTTGGGTTCCTTGCCACTGCCATGCTTAGTTGGGGAAACTTAATATTTAACAATATTATTTACTTATAGACTTACTGACGATGTTGAATGAGAACTGAACTGAGCTGGACGATGACATCATAATTTTTTTGCAGAACTGCTTTATAGATTAAATCAACTTATTATTTATATTAACTGATGATCTTTACAACGGAACTGAATCAACACTGAACTGACTTCAGCAGAACAACAGCCGAAATGCATCATTTTCATAAAGCTGCTTTGAAACAATCTGTATTGTATAAAGCGCTATACAAAGGTGACTTGACTTGACTACTGACGAAACTCAACCAGGCCTCTAATTATTTGAATGAGGAACATTGTGATGTGTAAGAAAACTCAATGGAGAAGTTTCAGGGAGTTCAGAAACAGTGAGCACTGATATTGAAAATATCTCCCTACATAACAGCAACACTACACACTACAGAAATGTAAAACAAATCATAATAGGCTCCTTAAAGTGATAGTTGGTACCATAATTGAGGGCCTCAGGTGCCGTCCACTTGACAGGGATCTGCTTCATTCCTCCTGTGGCAGAATAAACACCATCCTGCTCCTGACGAGACATACCAAAATCACTGATCTTCACCACGCTCTCCTCTCCCACGAGACAGTTACGGGCAGCCAGATCTCTAGAGAGAGAGAGACAGGGGAAATTGGGATTTATTGTAGGTTGCTCTGAAAAAAAGAAAAGCATAGTGTAGAGAGAGAGAGAGCAACCAGAGCAAGCTAGAAAAAAAAGGTATAAGAATGACAGACAGAGAAACATAGAATGCACTGGCTCTATTAAAACTCGATCTTCTCGAGAGACACTGAACCGTTTGACACAGCATGAGGGAAACAGGCACTATCACATTTCCTCTCAGTCTCATTATCCCAAAATCTTCCCACCGGGCATTGCTCGCAAACCGCTGGTAAAAAGACTTAACCATAATAGAGAAATACCTAGAGTCTACTTATTCGATCCAATAAAAACCAGCTGTGAGCTCTTTATGAGGTCTGCTAGTGCTTTATGGATCTACTATAGTTTTTCAGCGTTGAGACTAGGATCTTATGCAGTATATCACTATATTTCATTGTCTTTCTCTTTAATTGAATTTTGTATTAAACTCTCACCGATGAATGCACTTCTTGTTTTCCAGGTATGCCATGCCAGACGCAACATTTTCTGCCATTCTGATCAACATCTTGGGCTTCAAGTTGTGGCCCTCTGTGCGCAAAAAGGTTAGAAAGTCCCCTCCTGTCAGAAGAATACGCCATCAAGAGACTTGTTTTGTGGCTTGAACATTTTAAAGTAATAGTTCATCATTTATTCAATGATTTAATACGTTTAATAATTAAAAATATATATTCATTTAATAATAATAAACAAGCAAATAAACATTTGTACTTAAAAAAATCTATCATATAGATTAAGAGGATTTGCAATATAAAACACGACGTGTGAACTACGTTTATGGAGCTTTTTGCCATTTTTTAAGCTTAACTATATAAATGATGATCTACTTTCACTGTTACACTGCTAAACATCTTTTGTGTGATAGAATGACAGTCATACAGCTTTGAAACAACATTAACCTAATTTTAATTTTTGGGTGCACTGTTCCTTTAAATTATTTAAATGAAAGTTTAGATGTACCTTGGACTAGCTCCATGATGATATATATCGGCTGTTTCTGTGTGCAGACGCCGATTAGCTTCACTATGTTTGGGTGGTCGTACTGTTTTAGGATCCTGAGACAGAAATGGAGATAAGTTAGTTAAATGAGAGCGTGTATGTGTGAGTACATGTGTTGATCAGTGTATCAACAAACCGGGCCTCCATCAGGAACTTGTTCTTGTGTTCTACAGGTAGATTCTCTCGGCAGGCTTTCACAGCGATTGGCGTGTTGTCTGAGCGCAGGCGGCCACTGAACACCTCACCAAAGTTGCCCTAATATCATCCAAAAGGTTACAAGAAGCAACATCATTAATAAAAAACTGGTTCGACCAGTGATTTTTTATCTTTACTGAAATTTCAATCCTTTTATATAACACAGAAGATATCCGGGCTTACCCGACCAATGCTCTGTCCAAGGATGACATCGTCATGCTCCAAGACCCACTTATCCTAAAAACACCCCCACAAAATATGTATTGATCGATGCAAACATAATAATGACAAAATTTTATTATGAATAGTTAATCAAATGAACAGGCCCAAGTAGATTGTAGAGACCACTGGTTCCCAGGCAGTTACTATATTCTGAAGTGGACAGGGAAAAGGGAAGCTCTTATTTGGCCAAAGAGGAACTGATACCACTCAAAAATTATGTTTTATTAATAACCTTGGCCAATATATACCACCCTGTCACGACTCAGCAGTAATATGTATAGTACTTGTGAGACTGATTTGTTGATCAGGGATAAACCTTGAGGATGGGTCTCTTCAGCACAATCTCTGTCCTCTTTGTGACGTTTTGATGGGAGCTGAGGAGATGATTCATCAGCAGTGGTACGGAGGCGAAGCCCTCGCCGTCAAGACGATACATACCCTAAAAATCATGCCATCATCATATAAATGACAGCTAACCACTGCAACACCACGAACTGGAACAAAAAAGCACCTATAAAACACTCACTTCTGTACTCTGAATAAGGAAGTGCCGGCACTGGCCTCCCCAGTGCACAGACAACACGTATTCTTGTTTTCCCTGGCTTTCTCGAACAAGGAAGTCCCCATCATTCTTCAGCAGTTCCTGAACCTCCAGACGGGGGATGGCACCATGATACCAGCCCTGCTGGGGCAAGGGCTTCTCTACCTCGGGCACCGGCGTCAGAGCGGGGGGAACCTGGTGAGATGTATAAAACACGCTACTCTACAGAAAGTCGTAGATACAACAATGAGCAGTGAGCAGGGAAGAGGTGAGAGAGAAAGACTGCCACCAAACACAACAGCACTAACCATATACTTGGGCTTGAACAAGCTGCTGAGATGGCTCACGATTACGTCTATGTTGAGGTGCTTATGGTCTTTGTCGCGCTCCTGCATGAAAACAACATGACAAACAACACAACGGCATGACAAACTAAATTGTACTTTTGTTAAAAGTTCTTGCACTTCAGCTCATGATGCTCAGTGAGTGACTGAATGGTGGAGTGATTCATTGAACTCTGATGTCTTTAAATGTTGTATTTAATTATAGATTAAATGATGATCAATTCATGTGTATATATGTATATACAATTTTTAAACATAAAAATAAACCTTCTTGTGTTTTAAACTAAAGAAATGCACATAATTTATTTCCCCACTACCGTTTATACTTGAAATATTCTTTCTTTTAAGCAAAACATATCTGTTTGGAGAACGTACAGTTAAATCGGGAGATCAAACTAAAATTTAAATGATTTACAATTCATGTCTCAGTCTTCTGATATATGTTAACCCTTAAAGACCTAGAACATTTTTGGAGCACCTGACTCGCCTGTTCTTTTCTTTGTTTTTCTAACCCATTATAGTAATCAGCATCAAGTGCCATATATCATTTTAAACAGGAGAACTTGAAGTTTCCATCTAGCTCATTTAAATTCCCAAGTTAACATTAATTTTGTCTTGGAATGGATGAATTTACCAGATTTAAGAAAAACGGTAGCACAATTTTAGTGATTTTTTTTTTTACTCAACTCAAACAAATCCTCCTGAAGGATTGTTACATGACTACATGTAACAATCCCTAAGCAAGTTATAGCCATTTATTACAACATTATTATAG
This sequence comes from Phoxinus phoxinus, assembly GCF_949152265.1. Taxonomy (NCBI): domain Eukaryota; kingdom Metazoa; phylum Chordata; class Actinopteri; order Cypriniformes; family Leuciscidae; genus Phoxinus; species Phoxinus phoxinus. Next base: position 42,936,935 of record NC_136877.1, on the reverse strand, counting down.
ACGATTTTTAGTGAAAAGCTGATGCTGTTTTTTCAATTTACTGACAATGTAGGTGTGTCCAAAAAAGTTAAGGAAGTAAAATAAATAGAAAACATTGTAATAGAACACTGAAGAAAAAGTGATATGTATATATTTAAAGCTGCCGTTGATCAAATTCAGTGAAATTGACACTATAATCCGACAGAACAACATAAATAAGGTGGTTTTAGAAAAAACCCCGAGCTTCTAACTCCACCTGGAGCGTGTTATTTTGTTTTGCAAAAATCCACCGCTCCCGGATCATCGGGTCTAATCAGCGCAGGGGTGTGTGAGATCTGACTGTCAATCACAGGTCGTGCACAAATCACAGATCCCCCTCCCTCTTGCAGACGCGGACGTTACAATATCACATGCACACGACACGCCTGAAGTTCGCCTGAAGATTGTACGAAGCGTGATGGCAGAGAGAAAATCTAATAACAAGCTTCCAATTCCTCGGTTATTGCTATCTATGGATAGATTAGCCAGGGCAGCCTACCTCCGAGTCTATGGTGTTGATCGATGCTGAAGAGACGGACGCGTTCACAGAAAATCAGGTACACACGCACTGACGATGGGCGGGTGCTCGTTGGTAGTGGGGGAGGGGCATGAGAGTTGTAAACATTCAAAATTTTATCTAAGTCCACTCAATCTGCCAGACTTGCCGACGGCAGCTTTAACTTATCTGGGCATGAGGGTGGGACTAAGCATCAACAATCATTCCTGTTTGGCTCAGAGAAACAAACCGCATGGGTTTCTTTGAAGAATCAATGCTGATCAAAACCTGATGACGCAATCACATTCACTACGGAGCCTCTGAATGTCCAAATGAGATTACCCGTGAATCTCCTCTTTACATGACTTTTGAAAGCATACAGATTTGATTAGCGGTTCAAAAGTTATTAAACATGTAAAGAACAATAGTTATTTTTAGCCGCCGGCAGCTGTATAGGTCTTTAAGGGTTAAAGAAACAACCAAATTCAGAAAGTGAGTGAGTCCCAGGAGTTCAGAGTCAACAAAGGTTGTGCAATTCTCATATTTTAAAATCAATGTAACAACACAGCATGACTGTCTTTGATATTTTACAGTACGTCATTATGGTGCTGCATTTATAGATTTGATGAAGCCACTAGATTCTTTACAGGGGCCATATTGTGATTTTTTTTTCAGTCAAGTTATAATGTTCTATAGTTACATACAAGTTTTTCTGCAATAATTTACTTTTTTATGACCATTTCTCTTTATCCCTTAAAAATACATGGGACATTTTTGCTGCTGTGCCTTTAAGACTCCTGTAAAACACCATCTTCTGCAAGTTTGACTCATTTCCCAACATTTTACTCTTATCATTATTTACTCTGGGTTTTAAAAATATTACTAGTTATCTATCCTACTTCCTTCTACCTTGACTAAATGGACCAGGTCAACAGGTGTCAAGTCAAGTGACCTTTATTTACATGGCGCTTTATACAATACAGATTGTTTCAAAGCAGCTTTACAGTGATAACAGGAAACTAATGATCAATAATGCAAAAATAATTAAATTCTGTTGTAAAGCAGATTTTAAAAAAAGACAGTAGTGCCATTATTTACCTGAAGGTAGTTCAGTGTTGATTCAGTTTATTTGTGTCATGTAAACAAACATGAAAACTTGGTCTTGTGTTGACCTGACCAGTTTGTCAAGTCTTTCTTCACTGGGGAGGAAGTTTTAAGTTATGGAAGCTACCGTATTTTCCTATACTGTAACATGGAATGGAAAAAAACTGAAGCTCTCAGGACAGATTTATTGAGATGAGAGTGGACTCACTGAGTTGTTGGAGGTGACAGATATCCGATCATCTTCCAGGCCTACAGGTGCGACCTCATTATTGCCCAGAGACTGAAGGTTATCGGAAAGGACTCTCCGCTGGGCCTCCAGACGAGCGCGAGCCACCATGGACAGAACTACCTGCTGTCTGCTGTCCTCCAGAGCATTACGCTTACTGAACTGATACACCCTAAAAAAAAAAAAAACAGAGGAGGACAAGCTCACATTAATATAAAAAATTGTGAGAATTTTGTGAAATCTAAATGTTCTTATTGTTTCAAAATGATTTGATTAGATTCGGTTTGATTCAGTTCCTTTTATTGCCACTGTCGAAGCACAGGAAGACTAGTTGATATACTATATTTAGCAGAATGCTTTCATTAAAGGTGCAGTAAGCAATTTCTGAGATAAATGCTGTTGAAATTGGATCGGACTGAGCAGCATAACACACTTGTAGCCAATCAGCAGTAAGGGGGCGTGTCCACTCATGATGGGGGAGGAGAGAGAGTGAGCAAGAGGGAGATTTGAAGAAAGACTGTAGAAAGAGAGATGTCTGAGAGACATTACAAAAGAGAAAACGTCGGGAAGAAAATCACTGGAAAAAGAAGGGTTATGGTCAGGCAAGAGCTTTAGGACCCTCGTTAATGTTAGAAAAGATATCCAGCGCTGGACAAACCGAAGAGGGTTGGCCTAAAAAACGGACGTCAAGGTTGCATTGTTTCTGCTCCATACGAGGGTAACATTGGTTTTGCTGTTTCACAGAACCAAGACAGTTGATGTAATGTTAGCTCTAGTAACAGGACAATTTGAAGTGTCATTGTTTGGACCCTGATGTGCTGCTGGCGACTAACAACAAACTCTTGATTGTATATACTCTTGTGTACTGTATGTAAAAATTTTTTTTTAAATATAACAGTGAAAACATGGATTGCCGGAAATTAGTGCTGGGCGGTATGCCGGTTCATACCGAATACCGGTGTTTATTTTTGTTATGATATGAGTTTTTAATATACCGCAATACCAGTGTATGTCGCTTTAACAACGATCAGAACGATCGGTTTCATTTGGATTTTGGTGTTTCGTTGACCCTTTGGAGTAATTTTACATTTAATGTTCTTTATTAAATGTTCTTAATTTTACAATTAGTGTTCTTTATCTCTTATCAGTAACAGGTAATGGACCTATTTTTCAGTTCATGTTTTAATTATTCAGAAAGTTCAGTGAAGGAAGCACTGCGTACTGTGGTGTGTTTGGAGAGCTCACAGACTGACCTCTGGCCTATGTTTGCAGAGCCTTCCTCATTCTGCAGATCCAACTCCAGCTGGTTGACAGTGGCCTGCTGGGAACCAAGAGTACTAGCAAGACACAAGAGCTCCTCCTCCACAGTGGTGAGCCTTGGAGGAGAGAAAACATGAGAAGCCACAACAGCGCAAAATGAGTTGTGATGCGATAGAAGATAAGAGTTACACATTATATAACATATAAATATGTGTGTGAATCATGGAGCGTGACTATATTTGCTTGCATGCGCATATATTTGCATACCGCTGTTGAAAAGTTTGGGGTCAGTAAGATTTTTGAAAGAAGTCTCTTATGTTCAGTACGCATTTATTTTGCTCAAAAATACAATAAAAACTGCTGTAAAAATGTGAAATTATAATCACCATTCTGTTTTCTATTTTAATATATTCTAAAATGTAACTTGTTCCTGTGATGCAAAGCTGAATTTTCAGCATCATTACTCCTGTCTTCAGTGTCACATGATCCTTCAGAAATCATTATAATATGCTGATTTGCAGCCCAAGAAACATTTTATCATCAATGTTGAAAGCAGTTCTGCTGCTTGACATTTTTCTGAAAACTTGATGACTAGAAAGTTCAACAGATCAACAGATATTTTGGTAAAATAAAATACTTTATTGTCTCTTTTGATCAATGCATCCTTGCTGAATGAAAGTATAATTTATTTTTAAAAAATCTTAACAAAAAAAACCTTACTGACCCTAACCGTTTGAATGGTCTTGTTTATATAACATATTACTTTTCTTGCATTTCAGTATTTAGTTGATAAAATTCACACATAACTATTCGGCAGTTTGTTCAGTTAATGTGATCCACTTTCGTGTGTGTGAGTGTGTGAACGGTTTTGTCCAGAGTTGTTCCCTTCACTACAAATGCGTATTAAGTTTTTGAATATGTTGTGATGCCATGATCAATGTATGGTTTTGTGGTTTCTAAATGAACACATTGTGAATTACTAAATGTGTGTTAAGAAAAAAAAAGTGTTTTGGAAAGAAAAAACAGTTTTAACAACATAACAGTTTAACATTGTTAGAGAAATCAGCATAATGGGTCGGAAAGTTCTGCTCAAAGAGTTGATTTGAATGTGTAAGTAATTGGGAGAAAAAAAACACACACACACACACACACACACACACACACACCAACAAATATTGTTCCGAAAATTCACATGAGAGTTTCAGAAACAAAACCAAGGCTCCTGTGTGTGATTTCACTTCTGTCTTTCTATAAAATATGTGCTTTCACTTGCACTACTGTTACACAGCGATGTAAAGAAAGAAGAAACTCACCGATGCTGGATTCCCTCTACTGTGAGCTCATTGAGCTGCAGATCTTCAGGCATTAGACCTTCAGCATCCTCCAACAAACTGCTGTCAAACTCCACACATGCAGGAATCTCTCCTCTTGACCTGCACAGAAACATACACACATGTGCATGCAGAAAGATGTGGACAGACAGCGCCCCAACTATCTTTTTAAAGGCAGCATGAAAGGACATTTGTGATGCGTTCAAAATGCATAGTATAAAGAAGAATATTTAACAGGAAATAATGCAGGGAAGGACTTGATTTTATCAATCATGATTTGATTGGACTTTAAAAACTGAGCTATGATGTTATTAGTTATATTATGTTGCCCCGCCCACATGGCCTTAGTTAAGATTTGGGCAGTTGCCTAGTGATTGTTTATGCAAGAAAAACATTTTCATTCTATATACGACAATTCACCATGACGTCACAACAGTAATAGACGTTCTTCCGGGTGGCAAAAGCCAAAGCGTTCCTATGGCAACGCTAGTACATTGCTTGGAAGGGAGACCCACCGTCGGCAGTAAAAATTTAATAAAAATAAAGAATTGAATTAAATATAATGCGTTTTTTTTTATCATAATAACAACTGTATTTAATGATATAAGTAAAACATATAATAAATATGTAATATAGTAGGCCTACACATAATTAGCAAAATACTCTCTATAGCTCTTTTTTCTAGCCAAAATAACGTGCTATATATCATGGTCATTAAATGGCTTTCCTGAGGTAAATTTAATGTGACAATTGTTCTCCAGCTGTTATATTGACCTCTTTGCACGGTTGAAAAACACTGATTGGTCGATATTATTAATGAGGAATATACATTTCGGAAAGTTGCGTGAGAAAATGGATGTGTGGATTTGAGCGTGTTAAAAGTGACAATTATGTGAGAGTTGGGAGCCCTCTTTTACTTCAGGCAGTGACTCATTGTCTCATCTTCAAAAGAGACAAGTTTACTAATATTAGTCTCGAACTTACCCGGCTGAAGATAAATGCTCTGCTATGGACAAGCAGGGTTGGCAGCAGAAAGGTAAATGTTGGATGAATCATATAATTTAGGGGATCATTAAGATGTCCTACTTTTAGCACTACTTTTGACTACATGACTTCCACTCGCTATAACCTCCTCACCCACAGGAAATCGATAAAACCCTACACCTTTTGCTGTATATCTGGCAGCGCAACCCCAAACACAACACGTTTTCATCATCGTTTCAACTTTGATCAACAACAATGTTTTTAACTATGTAACTGGTACACTAGCCGGCTTGGTCTCTTCAGTTAGTCAGCCGCTCGCGTTCTGCCACCCGGAAGTATCCTGGTGCCTATTGTTTACAAACATTCTGAATGTTTGCCGTATTGACAGACATTTAGTATTGTGACACTTTTTTTACATTTATTCACAAACAACTTATTTATAGTAGCCACCAGCAAGGTACTTCCTCTATTAAATGGCCTGAGATTATGAGCAACTGTTTGATTTCAGATTTGTTTTTCTTTATAACAATAATCACTGATGAATCATGCACAATAAAACCTGGAACATTTCTTATGAAAATAAACAGGATCCATTTTGATTTCACGTTGACCTTACGAGATGAGAAGTTAGCAAATGTGTGTGCAACATCCTTTGTTCTTCTGGGCTAGTTTCCCATTGCATTCCACAAAAACTGGGAACAAAAGGGAATGTTAATGTATATACCTGTTCTGCTGAATGAAGCTCTCGTACTCTTTGTGAGGCTGGATGGCCTTCAGGGCGTTGGCCATTTCAGTGTGAACACACACCACCTCATCATGAAGCACATTAGACAGATCAAAATATTCCTGCAGAATCTCCTTCCTAAGAAAAAAAAAAGTAAGCCACACTAGTCATATGTTTTTTAACGCACAAGACACTCAGCAAAACTACTTCTTCTTTTCAACTAACTGTAAACTATGTGAGCAACAGCTATTAACATTGCTTGTGAGAACAGAACAGGATGACATATCATCCAATCAAAAAAGCAGAAGTCTATAACTGTCACTGAGCTGTGTTTCTTAAAATAAGGCAATGCAAATTTCACTTTTGTGCTTTGGGGTGCGCATACCGGCAAGACGGGTCACGAGTGCACGAGCTGGCAGTTAAATAAAATTATGAATTACGTGAATCAAATGTAAATTATAGCATATTTTCAATTAAAAACAACAAAATTTCATAAAGAGTTGAGTAGCTTGCATCCCTGGATATTATTGTCAGTCGTTCATCATTCCTCAGTGGTCAAATACTCAATGTTTAGATCTTTCCACGCACAGCGGTAAAACTAAAGCGTTGCGTTGGAGTTCGCACTCGTCTTCTGTGAACGGTAAAGCCCTGCCTTCTTTGATTTGATGAACTCGCTCATTTTGACATTGACAAGTGCGGTTAGACCGCTGAGATAGAGCTAGCACAGGTACGCTTCTAAGATGTCTGCTAAAGAGCGCTTAATCTGTTGTGTACAAACATCTGATAAACATCTTAGAAAAATCTGTTTTACATACAATCATAAACAACTTAAATTTAACATCTGACAGGAAACGTCTTAGAGACATATTGCAGATGAGCAAACAGTCTAAAAAAATCAAATAGACGTCTCTGAGACGTGTGCTATCAGCGAGCAAACTAAGAATGTAACTTTTACAACTTTTTGTGCAGCAGAGCAGCATCAAAAATATCAAATATTGGGGGGCAATTTGGCCATTTCTAATTTTATGGGGGGACTTGTCCCTCTCAATGTCTATGGTGGTTACAGCCCTATATATTTAATCTTCTACATTTTATACATTTATATATCATATCTTCAAAGTGTAAGATACATTAACAATGAACGACATATCTTAGGCCTACCTAATGCAGAAGAAGCCGCTTCTTTTTCAGAGTTGCGTAGATGTTGATAGTTAAAGAGTCAGAGTTAGAGCCCCCCATTCCTTTAATTGTGGGTTTATTAAAAAAAAACTATGAATATACATTTTGTTTAGTTAGCCTGCTATTTAGCATAAGCGTAAAAAAACGCGGGAACAGAACGAGGAGAGTGTACTCGTGTACCTCAATACTTGACGCGCGAGTTGTGAGAGAATGGGTCTTCTTGTTTTTTAATTATAGTATTTCAAAATAATCTAACGTTAACTTACTCATGCTAACCACTGTATACCCAATAACCCATGTTAAAGGACTGATTTCAGTGTTTAACATTATAGTGCTGGTGTTATTGATGTTCACTCACATAATAAGCACCATCTCCTCCTGCAGCGTCTGCAGGGCTCCCAGCAGGGCCGGCTGACTCTGGCCGTAGTGGAGTTGGTGATGCACCTGGGCGGCCTTCACCGACAGCACATATTCATTGTGATGCTCATGCAGTTTCAGTGTGGCTTTGATGTAGCGCTCCTTCGCTTTCTCGCGATCTTTATCTGTACAAAAGGCCACCCACAAACATACATGAACATGCAAGTGAAAGGTGACTTCCTCAGTCAAAAGAAGTGGTAACCTGTTTCCACTTTTATTCACATGGTGGGAGGTGGGATTTATCACCAACCGGTTTTGCCGGTTTTACCGGCCCCAATGTGGGGCTTTCCTTCACAATTGCAGGGCTATTTTTTGTTATTTTAAGGATTGTATAAGATACTTTCTTCTATTTTTCTAGATATCAGGCTGGTTTAGCTAGTAATGTGTCCATGTTTAAGTTTTAACAATGTAATTATTATAGTTAATGTAGACATATTTTTCACGTCTGTGCGACGACAAGTAGCCTACTGTAGGCCTATACGCGGTTCATTTTTGTGATGTGCTTCAGAAAGAAGTTCATGGAGACAGAGCGCATAGCTGTGTTTTCTAGATTTCACAAAAGGACGTTTTTTTACAAATACTCTGCATCCTGATAAAGTTCCCTTGGCCTTTGGAATTAAAATATCCCCACATCATCACATATCCTTCACCATACCTGGAGATTGGCATGGTTTTATTTCAGTTAGCCTAACAGCTGGTTTGATTTGCATTGAGAGATGATCTTATGGAAAGTAGCCCATGCCAATCTCCAGGTATGGTGAAGGGTGTGTGATGATGTGGGGATATTTTAATTCCAAAGGCCAAGGGAACTTTATCAGGATGCAGAGTATCCTGGATCCATATAGTAACTGGCCTTTAAAAATAAAAATCTGCCTGCCTGTATGGGAATTTAACATAGGGGTGTCCAAACTTATGCACCCTGTATTTTAAGGAAGAACATTTATTTATTTACGATACATTATTCATTCACAAAGAAAATTGATGTCCTTAAAGGTTGGATTTTTCCTATTTTTTTAAATTAAGGCATTAAGTTCAATTTCCAAAAGATGATTTTTTATTCCTCTTTTTAGTCAACTTTAGCATGGGTGTCTAAACTTATGCATAGCACTGTATATGTTTGCATTTATAATATATACAAAATAATTATACACAGTACACACATATATTATGTAAACACAAACTTTTTGGATCGCGATTAATACTATATAGAAAACAGTTATTTTAAATTGTCATAATATTTCACAATATTATTACTGCGTTCTTGATCAAATAAATGCAGTTTTGGTGAGCGTAAGAGACTTTCAAAAATATCTTACAGACCTTTAACTTCTGAACAGTAGTGTGTATTCTCATATAAATTAGCATATATTTAAATCAGGAAGCCATCAAACCACTGTACTCCCCCATCTGCTAAGTGCTTTAAAGGTTATGAACACTTTGCTTATCCTAAAGTCTGATATAAAGTACCCATCTATCACAGTACACTGCCTTGCACAGTGCAAATATATCTGCCATTGCTCTTCATATCTGTTCTCTAGCTATATATATTTATATCTATTTAATGTTCTATTCATTGTCGCCCATCTAAGTGCTGCAAAATCTGCTCTGCTGAGCATTCACACTTCGTCATTGGAGAAACCACATTTAGTGTATCTTGCTTCCTCTGTAAGTGTACATAAAAACAAGTGTCTTCGTCTAAAGGCAGGTTGTTCTCCTATTGAGTAAACAAATGCCTTATTTACACACAATATCATAAAACCATTCGTGTTTAAACATTAAACAGTTCCTCTTATTGTACGTGTCTCTCTTTCAGCACAAAGTACCCTATTCAGTCAAAATGAAAGGAAAGTGACCATGCTTTTTAGAGAACTAGACAACACAGAGGCATCATACCTTTGCTTGCTTCCTGATATTTTCTTTTCGCCTGGGCCGCGTCCCGTACCAGTTGTCTGTAACTGGACTTGAGCCGGTCCAGTTCGATTTGGGTGACCTAACCTTCCACAACAGGACACAAAATAAAAACAAATAAAAATCAGGTTTGTGCATCAAAATGAGACACGTGTCATGTGCAATCATGAAAGGACGCTAGATTCACAGCTGACAATCAGTTTCACATGTTATTAGCCTAGTTTAGCAATGAGGATGAATATGCACCACATATTCAGCTAATAATAGTTTTAAAAGCCTCCAGGCTAAACAACGTAACATTGAAATAAAAGACGACCGTTATCACATTGGGTCGCTGCTTAATCTGCTATACAAATGAAAAGGCATTTTTCTACTTCCTGACTTTTGTTACTGCAAAGGTTCTCAACGTTAAACCGTTCTAGAATTCATTGACACCATCTAAAGACCCACAGGCAACTCCTTCGTTGGTAATGGCTTCATTAGAGAGATCAAACTAAATGATTTTCTAAATGATGATTTTGAAAACTCATTCGCTAAAACATTATTTAAAAACATTTAATATTAAATTAATAATTGAAAAACTCATTTAATGATTTGAATGATTTTCTAAACTCAAACTAAATGAGTACAAAAACAAGTGCTATTTGATCACATACATTTACTCTATCTAAAATTAGATTCTGCCAGACGTCTAAACACATATGCAAAGCCAGATGTGTGCTGATGCCAGTATGTGAAAAGATTGCCTATACAATGGATGGTATAGCAGAGCAGCCTGTAAAGGTGTAGCTATGCGGTTTCTAATGTGTTACGAGGGGACTCTTTTGAACTTACTATTCATAAAAGTGCTCTGACAATAATGTATCACAAAAATATTAAGCAGCACCACTGTTTTCAACATTTATGACAATAATATTTTTTTGAGCAGCAAATCAGCATATTAGAATGATTTCTAAAGGATCATGTGACACTGAAGACTGGAGTAATGATGCTGAAAACAGTTTATAATATATTAAAATAGAAAATAGTTTTTTTTAATAGTTAAATTGTAATAATATATATATATATATATAAACACACACACACACACACACACACACTAAATGGGGAAGTTGTGTGTGTAATTACTTTTACTGGCCCTTGACTATCTTCTGTTGCTTCAGAAATCATTTTATACACATGGGTTGGTCTTGTGAAGGGGTTTATAACTTTTGGGAAACTATTTCAATGGCTTTAGAACTTGTAATTAAAAGAGTGGTATACTGAGTTTTTGGACATTACATCAGTGGCTCGATGTCATGGTGCAAGAAAAGAAAATGTCGGTATGTGGCTGATCTTAATTTATAGAATTAAGTTGTTCCTTTAAGGGCCCGTTTCTTGCGTACATGGTCCAATTGGGTTAGGGGGGGGGGGGGGGGGGGGGGTGTTATGTTAAAGGGTTAGTTCACCCAAAAATGTTTAATTCTGTCATTAATTACTCACCCTCATGTCATTCCAAACCCGTAAGACTTTCGTTCATCTTCAGAACACAAGAAGATATTTTTGAAGGAATCTGAGAGCTATCTGTCCCTTCATTGACAGCTACACATACCACTTTCAAGCCCCAGAAAGGTATTAAAGACATCAATAAAGTAATCATTGTATCTCCAACATGGGTGAACTAACCCTTTAAGTGGGAGTAGTGAAGTTTTTTGTGGTGTCTATGTTGTTTTCCGTATGCTTTTGAATTTGATTAAAACTAGAAGTGAATAAAGTTAAAAAGAACTCAATTTCCAATGGTAGTATTATATATAGAAAATTATTCATATTGAAAATTGTTCACCAAATGATCATAGTTACAACAGTTACTGTTCTGCATAAAATGTTTACAGTACAGTCTGTACAGTGTACCGTACAATTATAATTTAATACAAATAGGAACAGTAAAATGTTGCCTTAGGATAGTGTTATTCAAATGGCGGACCGTCATAATTGCGCCACTTTACAGTTTCTACAGATTAAAGTGAGCAGCGCGTCAAAACAACAGAGCAGTTCACACCACAAGGACTCAGGGTTGTTTATGGTAATGATCTTTTGGAGCGATATCTATACTATTTGTTATCTAGAGCCAAAAGTTCATACTTTCGCTAAAACTAAAACACTGCAGAAAACGAGAATTCAGCTAATATAATTATTTTTATCTGTCATACAGATGACTCTGACCGTTTAACTAAACCAGGTTTGAGACAAGTTTTTTCCATACCCTTAGTATTATTAATCAGCATAAAAAGAGCATTTCATAATAAACAATGTTAGAATTTGGGAAACTATTTAGAGATGGCAAGGGAAGACCAAAAACACTTGGAATTTACTAGTTAACGTTCTGTCCTCATGATGAGAGTTTTGATGGGATTATGTACATTGTTTATTTTTAGTAGTTTATTGCTTTGAGCAAAATATAAAAATAAACTGCACCCCCAGTATGTTTTCTCAGTCCCAATGACGTCTATGTGCCTTCTAATGTATATATATAATATATATATATATATATATATATATGTAATATATATATATATATATATAAATATATATATATAATAGCCTGTTAAAACATCTGCTCTAACCTTTTTATATTAATATCCAGTTGGGAGAAATATTTACTTTTTTTGGTAAATTTTGGTACAATTCTTAGACATCACTGTTTTGTCTCTCAAAGATTCTAATCTTTGATGACTATTTTAAGTGGTTAGGATTTTCTCTTGAACAAAGTACTACGGCTGCCACTAAGGAATTGTGTACCGTTACAAAAAAGTGTTATCTGGACCTCCGCTGGGAATGAAATAAAGAGACCGGACCTCCCCTGCCTTAGGACATTTGCATACATATTTTTTGCATTTCTTATCTGTTCTGGTTTCATATTATTTGATGAACAAAGTTGAAAGAACAGCATTTGTTTGCAATAGATTTTCTTTTTAGTAAAACCATTGACTGTCACTTCTGATCAGTTTAAAGTGATGGTAAAATGCCATTTTCACAAGATGTAAAATACATCTCTGATGTCCCCAGAGTGTGTGTGTGTGAAGTTTTAGCACAAAATACCCCACAGATATTTTTATAAAGCATGTTAAAGTTGTCACTTTTTGAGGGTTTGCAAAAACGCATCGTTTTGTGCCTGGCCCTTTAAATGCAAATGAGCTGCTGCAGAGGGCGGGGTTTCAAGAGCTCATGTGTGTCAACCCGTACCACGAAACATAACAAACCGTGTTCCAACCAATCACCGACAAGCAGGGTTTGGGGGGTTAGTGTGCGTGTACATGAAGGGGGGTGTGGAGGAGAGAGAAGCATGAAGAGGGAAGTTAGAATTATATTCTCTTTAAGTTTGATATCGCCGACACACGACCAAAGAGACAACGTTCCGATGAACAAATTGCAAAGGATTAGGAACGCGAAGTCCCGAAATTACATTGGAAAAGCCTTCGAAAGGTGGCGAGAACTCAGAGGGTGGCAGAGGGGCTTCCAATCCGACATTCAGGTAGCTCTGTTTTTGCTGAACAGGGGGGTAGATCCATTTTTTTGTTTTTCTAAATGGACGTTCGTGTTCGCCTAACCAACACAAGGATATAATTAGCTAGATCTATGCAGTCAGCGCTAATAGTGAATACAACATATAGGTTTCTAGCAGCTAGCGATCGATCTCTATTGTAAATGATCAGGCAAACTCACAGTAGGGCGACAGCTTGTGTGAATGATTGTATTCACCCACTGTTTGTTATGAATTTGAATGTTCATTTATCGGCTATTGACAACTTTGACTAAATTTGTTTATGACGGAGCCGTTGTTTATGCTCACTGGGAAACGAAGGGAGGGGGAGGAGACGGGATGAGGAGGAGGGAGGGTCTAGCTAGCCTCCGTTTTGTTTGATAATACTTTGAAAATACAATTAGTTCATGCGTTTATGACCTCAAGGCTAGATTATTGTAATGCTCTACTGGGTGGTTGCCCTGCACGCTTAATAAACAAACTACAGCTAGTTCAAAACGCAGCAGCTCGAGTTCTTACTAGAACCAGGAAGTATGACCATATTAGCCCTGTTCTGTCAACACTGCATTGGCTGCCTATTAAACATCGGATAAATTTTAAAATATTGCTGATCACTTACAAAGCACTAAATGGTTTAGCTCCGCAGTACTTGAGCGAGCTCTTAACGCATTATAGTCCTTCACGTCTACTGCGATCTCAAAATTCCGGTCAGTTAATAATACCTAGAATATCAAAATCGACTGCTGGCCGTAGATCCTTTTCCTATTTAGCACCAAAACTTTGGAACAGTCTTCCTACCATTGTCCGGGAAGCAGACACACTCTGTCAGTTCAAATCTAGACTAAAAACACATCTCTTCAGCCTAGCATACACATAACACATTATAGACTTATATAATTAGGCTGCATAGTTTAGAACAGCCGGGACCGGGAACACTTCCCGTAATCCTGATGTACTTGGTACATCATAAGAAGGACGGCGTCTACGCTAATATTAGTCTCTCTGTCTATCCCGAGGTTTACCGCTGTCCACTGGAACCAGGCCGTATCCAGATCTGATGAAGGACCAGCGCCAGGACACGACGACGCCGCCGCTGACCTGAAGTGTCAACCAGTCTCTCCTCCTCTCCACTCTGACTTCAAACAACCGGAACTGGACAAATACTCTGATTCATTCTGAACTTCATACACTGTTTACTCATTGGCCAGAGGAGAACTGGCCCCCGACTGAGCCTGGGTTCTCCCAAGGTTTTTTTCTCCCTTCTGTCACCTGATGGAGTTTTGGTTCCTTGCCGCTGTTGCCTTACCTTCTGGCTTGCTTAGTTGGGGACATTCAATATTCAACAATATTATAGATCTACCTTAAAGGTGGATGATGATGAAATTATTTTTTGTATTATTTTCATGTTATCACTGTGAAGCTGCTTTGATACAATCTGTATTGTAAAAAGCGCTATATAAATAAAGATGACTTGACTTGAAAGTCAACAAGAAGTCTTCAATTAGCATATTCTGTCATGGTAATCTATAAATCGCTCGTATAGAAACTGTTGTGAGATGCACACAGAGTGACTTTCTATTGCATGTGAAAAGATGGATGCTAAAGTTTGAGCTGACTCACAAATGTACTCTTATACAACAACTTTTCCTCTTCTCAACATGGACTGCGTGTTCCCGGGGGCGGGGTTTATGTACATTTAGGGTTGGTGATGTCACTAACCCGGGAGGAATGTCATGTAGTCCCTACCAGCCGTTTGTTTTAGTCCTTTTTTTAAAAAGCAAATATCTCCCTTTGCTTTGAACTTTGAGCGTTGTAACTTTGCAGATGTTGTTTATGCTCAAACAGCAACATTACACACTAACTAAAGTTAGAAAAGTGAAATCATACTTTACCACCACTTTAATGCATCGATCCTTGTTGAATAAAAATATTAATTTCATTAAAAAAATCTTACTGATGTCAACTGTTTAAACCGTTATGTACACTTTTAGTTTATTGCAAAATAACTCCCGATTGTTTCTTAGTCATCTAAGCAAGCTATCGTTTCCCAAACGCACAGTGAGCTCAGCGAAGCACCATCATCGAACGCTCTCTGTGATTGATTGCCTATGTCTTGTATCCAGATGACTAGAAGAAATAGTTCTATCATACACAATTATTCGCTAACCTCCGCTTATTTTTTCACTTAGTAGCTTATTTTACGCACTGAATTGCATGCTAAATTAATAAAAATTACTGGTAAAAAAAACAAACAAAAAAATATTTGGATCGATATTATTTATATGTGAGGATTGATCCTTTTTGATACCACGTCAGTATCGATACTTCAGGATCGATCCGCCCAGCCCTAGTGTGAGACTGTACTTGTAATGAGAGCGTAATTGTGAAGTGATGTGCGTGTGGCGCTGACCCTGTACATCTCTTGGCTGAGAAGGTTCCACTGTTCCCCGTATGTCTTCCTCAGCTGCTGTTTGTCCCGAATGAGGAGGGTGAGCTTGCTGAGGGGTCCCACCATCAGATCCTCCGAATGCTTGCGCATGATACGACTGAGGCTCTCCGTCTGACTGACCAGCACATTCCACGACTGTAAGAACGAGAAAATTAATGCAATTTTAGGATTTACTAGGCATTGAACATTTGAATGCATGATTATATTTTATTGCGGTGCACTTATCACTGATTTTAAGTGCTAAAGTGAACAAGTCAGCAAGAATATATCTATAATATCAGAGGAAGGTTTTTGGCAGAAGGTTTTGTATTGCCTGCATGTATACAGTGCAGTTTCCCATTTCAATGGCACCTTAGTCTCTAAATATCTTAAATGGATAGTTCACCCAAAAATGAGAATTAGCCCATGATTTACTCACCTTGAAGCCATTTAATGGCTTAATGGGTTAATAAAGGCCTTCTGAATTGAAGCGATGTGTTTGTGTAAGAAAGATATCCATTTTGGCTATATCCAGACGGCCGTACGCATCGATTTATGGCGAAAGACTAATCCTTGAACTTGACGCACAACGTAAAGACGAAAGCGGTTGACCAGCCCTGTTTGTATGAACCTCGAGAGGCGTCAAAGCTTACGCTATCCTATATTCTACAAAATACTTTGTCAAGTGTTATTCTTTTGGCGTAAGTAGACTTGTGTAGGCCGTCTGCCGGAAGATAGTTATTTTAGTTGATAAAGTTTTAAATATGGATATTTTTCTAACACGAACGCATCGCTTCACTTCAGAAGGCCTTTATTAACCCGGCAGAGCAGCGTGGAGCATTTTTATCATGGATGGATGCACTTTGATGGACTTGATACCCATTCACTCCCATTATGAAGATCGGAAGAGCCAGGACATTTTTTTATATAACTCTGATTGTATTCGTCTGAAAGAAGAATGTCATATACACCTAGGATGGCTTCAGCGTGAGTAAACCATGGGCTAATTTTAATTTTTGGGAGAACTATCCCTTAAACATCATGTGGAAAGTAAGGATTCAGACTCAATGCAGTACTTAAGAGCATTTTAGTGTGGATATATCATCTTTAATCTCCAATATACATTGAAATCAATCATGGGAACTTAATACTTGCTAAGGAGACGCTTCCAACCTTATTGAACTGGCTGATGTAGTCGATACCTCCTCCAGGCTGGGAACCCTCCAGTTTCTCAACAATGGCTGACATCTGATGCAACTGTACGGAGAACTCGCGATCGCTCTTGGCCCTCTGCGTGATCCATTTCTTCATAACCTCCATCAAACGCAGCTCAGAGTCTTGTAGTTTCATTAGGGCGGCGTGACCCTGAGGGCACCACAAGTCCTCCGCAAAGCCCATTCCTGCAGCTCGCTACAACTGTCTGGGAAACATGCGCATCGTTACCATCGTTGGGATGTCATTCTGCTTTCTGATGTTC
Organism: Phoxinus phoxinus; assembly: GCF_949152265.1. Taxonomy (NCBI): domain Eukaryota; kingdom Metazoa; phylum Chordata; class Actinopteri; order Cypriniformes; family Leuciscidae; genus Phoxinus; species Phoxinus phoxinus. The sequence continues at coordinate 42,919,863 of NC_136877.1, read as the reverse complement.
CAAAAGTGTGTGAAAATGTTGTCAAAAACAATAACAAAGAGTCAAATTACCTATCTGTCAGCAGCAGTATGCTGGTAAAACAAACGTTCTGGTCAGGTCAATGAGAAAAACCACAAATCGAGATCTATGGAAGGAGGAAGGATATTTTAGACTTTTAAAACATCTAAAAGTGCATTTCATCGCATTATAATAAAAAAAATGAGTGCCTGTCGCTAAATTTACTGCAAAAAAAGTGTAGGAGTTTTCAAATGCTTTCATTTCCTCAGTGGCAGTTAAGGACAAGTGATGTTGTTTTATACTGACCACTTCCCGTATAGCAACGGCATTTCAGATGTTAAAAGTTATTCATAATGAACAGCTCAGTCATAAGGAACAAAGTTGAAAAAGTTAATGATTTACAATGCATACAGTCTACTTACAGAAAGAAAAATACATTGATCTTGATCCATACTCCATGTGAAAAAAACCTGATTTGCATCTCTGCAGTTATTGACCACTATGCTTTATTAAAACTCAACAGAGCCACATTCAAGCTACTCAGTTGTACAAAAATGGTATGAGAATATAACTTCAATAAAAAACAGTTTATATAAACTTTATATATAGGCTACATATTATATACTTTATATAAAGAGCTAGTGCACTTTATCCTACTATTTTCAAACCAAAAGTAACATATTGATTTCTATATTAGCCTAAATAATTATTTTACCATAGCCCATTTTTGTTTGTGTAGCTATGTTTACTCATTAGACATTAGCCACATTTTGGTTTACTCTAGTAAGATGGAAGACATTCCGTTTCAAAAATATAACTCCGATGTTCAAAGATAATTAAAAAAAAAAAAAACTCTTTTATAACAATTAAAGCTAACACCTTATTTCGTTAGTCCACTTTAGACATTCTACTTATGCAACTTACTTTTCAACTACATGTCTGACCACTGACTATAAGTAACTTTGCAAGTACGTCAACTTGTTCCACTAACCCAAATCTACTTTGAGATAGGCTACTCTGAATAATGAGAGTAGGCTAGTGGACATGTAGTTGCAAATTAATGAGAGTTGAGAGACAGGTAGTTGCAAAGTTACATATAGTAAGAAGAATGTTTAAAGGTGAACTAGCTAAAGAAAGAACTCTATTAAAAATATATATTACATAAATAGAGCTGAAAAATAAATTGTTTATTGTCTAGAGGGGATGTCGTCGTGACGTCACAGCGGGTATTTTCTATTATGTCGGTCAATGAAACATGATTACAAAAACATTATTATCTTATAATGATGCTCTTAAATCAGACAAAAATATATATTCTTAAAATAGATCGATTATGTAACACTAGAGCTCCGAATAATTCATTGTCGAGACCTGAAATGGTGTGAATTCTCACCTCAGATGTGTATGGTGCAGCAAAACGTTCCGTCAGAGCGACCGGAACACGTAATTATCCATATTAATAAAGCGATGAGAAGAAAAGAGCACGTCGAAACGATAAATAGCCTACTGGAGATGGTGAAATGAGCAGGGCGACAGACGAGCTCTTGTGTTGACAGCGGAGGCTGACTGAAACTGTACTACTGAAACCAGGAAGACAAGTCCGGCAGCAGGACGCAGACTCACTGCATTCAACAGGATTAAACCTCGAATACACCTCAGTTAACTTACACCGATACTAACATGTCTGCTAGGAATTTATTTATACATGTATATTCATTTCATTTAAAAAATCTAACTATTGATAAAAATAATTTGTTAAACATGAAGAATAAAATTCTTGACACTTTTTAAATTGGATTTAAAAAGAAATATAAATATATATATAATATGCCTATATAAATATACAATATATATGTTTGTATATATTGTAGCCTATACTTTTTATTTATATATAATTTTGTAGCTTTTACAAGTTAATTTAATAAGAAATTCTCACATCAGATAGCAACATATAAAAGATCTAGCTGTCATCATGATTTAATATTTTGGTCAAAAAAGACGATGAATCATAGTTTTTTTTTTTTCAGTGAGCATGTTTTTCTGAGGATTACACACATTTTGCACCATGATGTAACATTGTACACACTGGGGGAAGTCGTCTGGAAGTCACTTTTTGTTGCAAAACTGGCAATGCCTGAAATGTTTTGTTCCGTCTTAATTTTCATTGGATTTTCCCAATCACGTTTCAAATAATTGCCAAGGCAATGACCAGTCCGTAAATTGTTCTACACTTTTATTTGTGCAGAAATCCTCCCTTTGAAGACATTGCAACCCACACCTCAACCTCAACAGGATGCTAGACCTGTCTTAGCAAAGCAGTTCTGGCAACCTTTAAAATGGCACATGTACCTTTGAGCATTTCAATTTAACCATCGACTACTATTATAAAAAAATAAAAATAAACTTTTCAGACACAAACTACGAGATTGTCTGACCAACAGAAAATGCAATAAAGAGCTCACAAAGGAAATTTATGAAGTTTGCATAGATCTTTATTTTTTTTGTATAATCTTTAATTCGCATATTGACATCAATTAAATAAAAAGAGCAAAATAATCTTTAAATTACATGTAAATGACAATGCACCATATATAGTACAAAAATAGGCCATATTTTTTTATATCGTTGTCCCGTCTCAGGTAGTCATATAAATGATTGGTGTTTTCTACTTGGGGATCTACATGCATCAGTTGACTCTTCAAAAAAAAGGTGAAAATAATCCTATGAGTCTAGAAAGTTCTCGTTGAGTCTGAACACACACGCACACACACACACACACACAGCAAGATATCAGAAAATAAATCGCACTATCAGGGTGAAAGCATATTGCGTGTGGTTTACACAAGAACTGGTGACACAACACCAGCATTTTGACCAAAACCACACCTGCTAAAATTTGTCATTCAACAGCCTATTTGAAGCATTGCCTAAATGTGTATGGTCAAACCAGTGACCCAATTTAAAACTGCAACTAACCTAAAAAAAACCCATCCCAAGCACTGTGTTGTTTATTAATTTAGTTATTGTTTTTTTCAGGTCGTGTTATCACTAAGGCAAGCAGATTTTCATCCGGTGGTCTTTTGGTCATGCCTTTGCACACTTTAAGGCTTTCCAAAACACACAAAACCAAATCATTACTGCAGGGGGTGAAAGAGCTCAGCGGGGTCAACATTATTGTAAAATCTCACGTTATTTAACGGCCTTGAAACTTAAATGTTCTGTTGGTTTTCAGACCTTGCACTATGAGTCTGTTGATAAACAAGACAATTCATTATAAGGTAAGATGAGCCTTGCTGATGCATCGGTAGCGTAAAAAAAAAAAAAAAAAACCCTACTCAACTAAACGAAGGCAAGGCTGAGGATGGTGCAAGTTGTTTGTGGACTGGCCACAGCTGTGTCCTATTTGTTTTGCGACAACAATGGTTTGGAGAGGCTGATCATGCTCACCAGTTATCGCAAATCACAGATATGATATATGATAAAAGAAAGCCGGACTCCAACTCCATCAGCATAACCCTGTTGGGTCTGTATTGCACAGATTTGATAGATGACATTGTCATTTCGTAAAGATACTGCATATGACCAACATATGTAAGATCATGAATATGTGATTCAGAAAAAAGAAAAAAAGAAAGAAAAACAACTACTATATTCCTGGAAAGTTGCAGATGAGCTGACAAGGCCAAGCAAATGACTAATAATAAACAGTAGTAAGCTAATAAAATGACCTGATGAAGTGACTGTTGAGCATATAAAATGAACCAATCCTAACTGATATCTGGTAGTCCGAGCCCTTTCTCTGATTCATTTCAAAAAGACACCCATACTGTGCAGAACACAACCTCTAACATCTCTATATAATCACTATAACATGACAAACCGGAAGCCAGGTCCTTTCGGGATGCGCCTTTAGCAGAGACCTTTTCTAGTGTTTCAAACCCTTGACTGGAGGACAGAATTAAATTGGCTTGGAAAGGCTTCTTCCCTACATACAGTCAAAGAGCGCAGGGATGCTGCCGTTCACAAGCAATATCTCACACACAAATCTAAATATTTACCATATTCACTTACTCATGTCTGTTCAAACCTGCATGAGATCTTGCTAAAATAAAACACAAAAGTCATTTTGTAGAATCACCAGAGCAAATTTTTCACAAAATAAACGAGAAGAGGCTGTGGAGCATCAAAAAAAGATGTGCACTATATATAGAGTCTTTTGGTGTCATATTCATTTTACATGGACTTTTTTTTTTTTAAGTGGGTATTTGCTGATAATATTCTCCTGCACATCCGTGCATTGTTTCAAATTCCATTCCTGCTCATGTTTAATTCAAATATGATATATAAAATATAAACAACAAATATAAAGGTTTGACGTCATGATTTTGATGAGCCATATTTGAAGTGAATGACATTTTAGAATATAGTGCAGATATATATATTTAAAAAAAAAAACTTTTATGGTACACACATATGTGAATAGCCCCAATCAACCAAATGTAATGTATATAAATATACTAGAGCACTTTTTTTTTAAATTTACTTCAATAAAAAATTGTAATGTCATTTTAGAGACTGAAAGCCCTAGCCCTAATTATATTTTGGTGATACGGACACAAAGCACACTTTTGACAAAAAGTCAAGCAGGTTTGCAATGACATGAGGGTTAAAAAGTTATCAAATAATGACAGAGGTTTTATCTTTTGGAGAAGTATTCCATTAAACAGCCTACATAAAAGAAAAATCATGAATTCAGCAATTCAGATGCTCTAGGGGTAGTAGTAAGCTAGTAAGCTCTATAAATATGTGTAAGACAACATGCTGCTCTCCTTTCCATCTCTGACCATGTAGAAATAGTGATATGTTCGCAAAGCCACTGGATCCGACCCACTGCAGCACTGACTGACTTCATATAAACGTAGCTAGCTCGCTCACTCACTCACTCACTCACTCACTCACTCACTCACTCACTCACTCACTCACTCACTCACTCACTCACTCACTCACTCACTCACTCACTCACTCACTCACTCACTCACTCACTCACTCACTCACTCACTCACTCACTCACTCACTCACTCTTTAAATCTCACTCGGCAGGAGGAAGAGACCAAACAATAGTCGTGTTTATTGTAGTTTCGACTCGTCCCCGTCACTCGCGTTTGGAAGCTTTCCATGTTGAGGCACCGAGAGGTCAACGCCCAGGTGAATCATGGCTCATATAACTAAGACAGGTGGGAAAAACAAACCAAAATGCCCCAAAAATGTGATGTGTTCAGACGAACCCCAGAATGAAAACACATTTAAAAAAGAGAGAGAGAGACAACAGTGCAGTAGAGGCTAGAGAGGGGAGGAACGTAGTTAAAGAGCACTTTGTGTTTTGATGAAGGCAGTCCTCTCGTTGTGGATCTCGAATTCCTCGTTCTCAGACTCGGTATTGCCCTCGTCCTCCCGCCAAACGTTTGGGATGCCTTTGTAGGCAACTGCGGTGCGGTTCAAGCCGAACCCGACCAGTAATCCGGATCCCGGCCCTGTTTCGGCAGATTGCAGTTTGTTCTGGTTGCGCGTGTGTATCTGCAGCAAGCCGAACACACCCACAAACGTAGCCACGATGAAGGCACAGCTGAGCACCGCCACGGTAGCAGGCAGGCGAGAGGCGAGCTCGGCGTGGTTGTTCCGCGACGAGCCGTCACCTTGCATCTGAAACGGTCCGCCGTCCGGAGACTCGCGCAGGATCTGGTTCTGATGCAGGCAGGAGCCGGTGACGACGTCCAGGTGGCTGTGAGGTGGGCAGGAGAGGCAGTCCTGAGACCCGGTGGCGCTGCAGGTGAGACAGACGGGGTGGCAGGGCAGGCAGGTGGGGTGGAGGACGGGCGACAGCTCATTGCTGGCGAGGAAGGTGGAACGGGTGCCAGGGGTGAATCCGGCTGGACAGTCTCTCACACAGCCCTTCTGGTACAAGTAGAACCCGGGGTTGCACTCTGCATGAGGAGGAAGAAAAGTCAACTTTAATCATTTATGAACGCTTCAGTACAGGCATAAAATTGTTCTGGGTTGAATACAAGTCTCAACTGTATTGTTGTTTTCACAGAAAATCAACTTGACGAATGATGAAAAGTAAAAATATGTAAAAAATTTAACAAATTATTATTCTCAAATAACAAAAATCATTGCGATTTTAATTTTGAGAGAAATAATTGTGAAAATGTGACCAAGTTTTCATTGATTAAAACTAGACTAAAATGCTCAGACATTTAGTTGACTAAATATAAAAACTAAAAAGGACATTTGACACAGGACTGACACTAATAAATAGCTGATGAAATTAACACTACTGTCAAAGAGTGCTTTATGTGAATGTGTTTTGTCAATGCTGTGGCATTATTGCAGATAAACCCGTTCTTATATGACACGCAAAGAACTGCCACTGGTTACTCTACGCGTCGGTCAGACGGTCTCATCAGGTTTAAGTGGGCAGTTCTTGGCCAGAATAAGCCAGGTTGAATAAAAGTCTAAACTTCATTACACTAAGTGTAAACAGACTTTAAGAATCAGATTGTTTGGAGAGAAATCCACTACATAGTCCTCTGGCCATCATTTACTGTAGATAAGGAAAGGAGAGGAGGAGAAGGCAAAGGAGAGAAAAAGGAAAGAGCTGATGAAGGAGGAAAACGGTTGAAAGAGAAGTGGTAGGGTCAAGTAAGTCTGTGTGTGTGTGTGTGTGTGTGTGTGTGCGTGTGTGTGTGTGTAAGAATGAGCTGGCAGTGAGTGGCCACATGAGGGGCATGGCCACAGGCTAAACTGGACAGCTGCCTTGAACACGGCTGCCAATGCAGCTGGCACTGTGAACTAACTCCAGGATGGAGTTATTATGAACACACAATTTAACAGCTAAGACATGACCAGCACAACACACTCAAGACAAGCAAAAGGGACCTATAAAAACAGCTGTAAAGTGTATAGCTTTATTTTGAAAGCATTGAATTATTGGGGAGATAGGGTCACATTTACAACCCATTATTTATTAATTCATTAGTAGAAACATTTTGTAAAAACATAGACTAGCATTCAAAAGTCCCATAAGCTCACCAAGGCTGCATTCATTTGATCAACAATAAAATAAAATCAGTATATTGTGAAATATTATTAGTTTAAAACAGCCGTTTTCTATTTTAATATTTTTTTAAATGTAATTTATTCCTGTGATGTAAAGCTGAATTTTCAACATTATTACTCCTGTCTTCAGTGTCACAATGATCCTTCAGAAATAATTCTAATATGCTGATTTGCTGATTTGCTGATCATTTCTTATTATCAATGTTGAAGTCAGTTTTGTGGAAACCGTGACACATTTTTACAAGAAAGTTCAAAAGGACAGCAAATTTTTCTCTTGTAATTACGGTCACTTTTGATCAACTGAATGCATCCTTGCTGAATCTTATGAAAAAATCTTATGGACATCTTAATGGACACATCCCTAGTCGACACACAACTAGTCTGATGTTTCAACGTAATTAAAGGTTGTGTTCCTAATGGAAAACCAGCTTAAAACATACGGACCAGGATACACTTTATACTGCCTTCTATTTCTTAAAAAAAGCATGTGAAACAAAAGGAATTGCACAATGATAAACATTTCACATACATAGTGGTTGCATGACACTGCATTGCAAGAAAAAGGCTGTTTCGATTTAAAAAAAAATTATAATGTGTAAAATGTCTAAATGTTTTGGATGGCAAATAAAATAGTCAAGATTACGTGCAGTGTACTTTACTTGCGTCATCAAGGTGTTCCATGCATGAAACTGTACATAATGTACTACAGAAGGTGCATCATCATACCATTCTGACAAATCAAGTCTGCACCTGAAAACTATCTGGAGCTATAGAGGAAAGCTAGTAAATCCCACTAGTAGTTGACAGGGGGCGCACTTTCACCATCATTTACACTTACCTGTGCAGATCTGACTGAGGTCGTAGGTTTTGCAGCTGCTGTCTGCGGTCTGGCTGGAGTCAGCTGTTGAAGGGCCGGATAAACCAGAAGCCGTGCCATAGAGAACCAGTGTGAACTGAGTCAGAGTGCCTAAAACAGACAGAAAGAGAGTCTGACTCGTGTACACAAGAAACTCACAAAATGAGAAGAGTTGACATTTGTGAATCATCATGTCGGTGTTCTCTCTGTAATATCTTTAAATAATATCTTTAAGTCCTCGTGGAATTGCTCCGTTTATTATTATTATTAGGGCCCAAACACCAATGGTGAAAGGACCCTCTTGGAATTGCTCTCTTTCTTCTTCTTCTCCAAAATAAATCGCATTTTTGAGGGCCTAAACATGCTCGAAAACTCTGATATGGGTTTCAGAAAAGGGTGTGGCAAACGGCCCGATAGCACCACCTATATAATTTCAACGACCCTCATGCTACGTTTCGCGTATGTGTACGAAATTCGGTAAATACATGTGATGTCCCAATACCTAAAAATAATTATCTTGGAGAATTAAACGCAACAGGAAGTCAGCCATTTTGAATTTCCTCTGCAATTTTTGCCATTTTCAGGCATTGTACATTATTAACAAACTCCTTCTACAGTTTTAATCGGATCATCTTCAAATTAGGTAAGTGTAATCTTAAGGCCTTTGCGATGTTAAATTGTGAAGATCTTGAGTTTTTGTCAAAGGCGGCCTGACAAACTTCAATGTTTTGCCATGAAACAGGAAGTTGCAGTAATTCCGGAAAACAATGTCCAATTTGCCCCAAACTTCACACATTTGATAAGACCTTTAGCGAAACACTTAGCTAAGTGATAAAGCATGCTATTAATGCAATAAAATAGAAGGTTGTTGTAACCAAACTTCACATGTTTGATAAGAGTCCCAGCCTGAAGACATCTACATGCCAAAATGTTGTTCTAGTCATTGCGTCACCAGCTGGCAACAGGAAGTGTGGCAAATACAAGCGATTTTTACGTAGTCCTCATATATTTACCTACCCTGTAAATCCAGAGTTCTCGCGAGAGCACAATTTGAATTTGCTCAGCGAGTACCTCTGGTGTCGAGTAATAATGCTAATTTAATATGCACCTCTATCTCAGCTGCACCAATCACATCGGGTTATCTGATATAGGCGGGCCAGAGGAGAGATGACATTACCGGTAGTCATTAGTAAACATTGCAAGATGGCTAGGAATGAACACCAGTTGTTTGAAACAGCTTTGGGCGCTACAATTAAAGATTTAGACTTGCCTTTTTCTCTAAAAAAAGGGACATAAGATGGCGCTCGAATCGTTCCTTTGCAAGAAGGAAGTTTTTGCTGTTTTACCGACCGGATACGGCAAAAGTATAATCTACCAGTTAGCTCCGGTCAAGTTCGAACCCGAAGACAGACACGAGAGGCGGGGAACAGAGTAGACGTGATACATTTGAAGTTGCAAAAGAAAGAACGCCGTGGATCAGGAGGTGAGGTGAATTAACAGACTGCAATAGCCTGAACTTAATGTTGGGCTATTTAACATGACATTTTAATTATATTATGCTGAAATGAACGAAATTACTCGATAAAAGATTTGTTTATTTTGCTGAACGAGATTCAAATGATCCGAACTTCCCACTACTACTTTGGTAGTAGCTGGTAGCTAGCAGCTAGCGTATGGGGCTTAGTGATACGTCACCCCCTGTATTGTTGTGATTGGTCGTAGTATTCGCCAATTGCATAAAGTGAGATTTTCAAATGCACGCTTGGTGCCGCCCCTCGAGCTGGCCGATTTTCATTAATCGACACTAGACCATTAATCTTTCAGATTTAGGTCTGGATTTCCAGGCTAATATTTACCTACTTAACTGCATATTTGCGCTGTTTTCCTAAAACCAGGGTAGTGGTGGCCCCGGTGCGAGGGCCCTTTCATCGCTGCTTGCAGCTTTAATTATAATTAAGATTCTAATACATAATATAGCAATAACACAGGATTTTCTGGAATATTAAATTGTTTTTGGTCAATAACAGCATTCTGTACAATGACCAATAAACTGCATAAATAACCACTGTCACAGGTAAAAAGCAACTAAAAAGCAATATTTATTCATCTACTGAAGTAGCCATATCTTAAGAACAAAATTCAAATGCAAAGTAAACTTAAACTTAAACAAAATACATACAATTTTATTTTGAAATTTAAATTTTACCTATTGCTCATTTTGTGCCCACTAACATGAATCACTCAGAAGATACAAATCTGATTATCACGGTGCAACAACAGCACACAAAATGTTCTTGTCATCATCGTTTAGTAACTGTGTTGCGGCATCGCTTCGACATGCAATAGATTGATGGCCCATTTTGTCTCTATAGACCAATAAAGTCAGTAGCTCTGTAAATTCTTAAAGCAACAAAGAGAAATGGACTAGGTAATGCACTGGACTGATGGTCCGTTCAATCCAGATATAAAGCAGTTATGTTAGTGTCTGGGCAGGACAAAAGAATGGGGTTTGGCTGGAAGTCGCTCTATATTTACAGCGTTCAGGGGCGGCTGGAGAGTGTGATAGTGGGAGAGGGAGGAAAAACTCAGTCCTCTGATTTACTTAGCTGGATTTAATTAATCAGATTTACTGGAGGGTGTGGTGAAGGAAGACAAATTGACTGTGACATAAAAGAGGAAGAAAACAGGATTGGGCAAATCAGGCGGATTTAGAGAGAAGATATTCCCTACCCTTCAGTGAAATGCAGAGCACTGGGAGACATACTTTTTTTTTTGGGACCACAATCAGCGTCTGACTCTTAATCATGTTAAAGGATTATGTTTTTTATTTTATTTTTATTATCTTTTTCATTTTATTATCTTTTCCATTATCATTTTTGTTTTATTTTATTTTTACTATCATTTTTATTGTAGTTTTGGCATGTTTTTTTATTAGTAGAAAAGTAGACTGGAAAACATTGGGGGAAAAGTGACATCAGGGCAAGTTGGAGGTCCAAATAAAATATGCTGGATTTGACTCATCTCTTGTATGAGCACCATAGCTCAATGCATCGAGAGCATAAATGGAATAAAAAAAAAAGTGGAAAATAGATGGACAAGATGTTACCATAGTCGGTGGTTCCAGCCACATTCTCGATCTCCAGCGTCCATTCTCCACGAGGATCTTCATCCCAGGAGTGGGTGGTCATGAAAGCCCAGTCATTGAAGCCCTCAGAGGAGTAATCGTGAGGTCTGTGTGAGAGAGAGAATGTTAGACTGTGTGAAGCTGCTCACATCACAGAGCAATGTTATATGCAAGTATTATGAGAGTGGATGTTTCAGTGGCTAACCTGGGTGCAAGCAGTGTGGAGCGGGTGCCCTGCGGGCTGATCAGGGAGATGGCCAGATTTCCTCTGCGGTTGTAGGACAGGGTGAGCTGGGCTTGAGCATGCTCTAATGAGCTCACAAAGTTGGCCGTCCCAGTACATGCATCCACAATTTTTGTGATCACCAAATGACTTCCAATATTCCTAAAAACAGGCAAATAGTAGGATTAAAGTCATTAAGCAAAAAGGGTTCAAGAACTGACAGCTTAAAAAAAAAAGAGTTATACTTTTAAATACAAATAGTTATGCATGTATCATACACTGTTGTCCAAAAGTTTGGTGTCGGTAAGATTTTTGAAAGTAGTCTCTTATGCTCACCAAAGCTGCATTTATTTTATTTTATTTATTTATTTATTTGTGCTGCTTAATATTTGTCTGGAAACTGACTTTTTCCCCAGGATTCTTTTATGAACACAAAGTTCTTAAGAACAGATTTATATTACTTTTACATCATTGCAAAAAATCCGGTCATTTTTTATCAATTTAATGCAATTAATTAATACATCCTGGTTGAATAAAAAGTATTAATTTCTTTAATCGTACTGACCCCAAACTAAGTTCAGTGTAGGATCATCAAAACATTCTCTACCAAGAACCCGCATATAGCTGTAAACAGTCACACCACTAGATATTTTTTATTTATCATCCAGCAGGTGAAAACTGTTAGTTCAACAGCTTATAAAAGCAATAGCCCACATCTTCTTGCAAAGCCACATGATTCAAAATAGTAAGTTACCCTGGGGTTCAATGAATCCATTAAGAGACTATTATTTTTATTTCAACCTTTAACAAATTTCCAAAAATTGTTTTGACTAATAGGTGTTTATTTCCCAAACGCGCACCACCAGCAATTAACATGTTAAAGGTGAAGTATGTAATTTCTGCGATACTAGTGGCATTTAGCGGAAATACAAAAGTAAAGCATACTTTTGAACAATCTAGCAAACTGCCCATTCGCACACCACCCCTAATGCAAAGCAGCACAATGGTCTGTTCACCTGGACTTCTTAACGACATGTTTTATCTTTGAAGGTCTAAATGCAGTGATTTTTGACTTGCACTCATGGTCAGTGTTGCCAACTCTCACAAGACAAATAAGCAACCGCAGCTTCAAAATAAAGTCCAACAAGCCCAATATTATTATTTTATCATCAATGTTACTATCAATTATTATTATCAATAAATTAGCCTGGAACATAATAACCTGAAACTACTCTGAGTTTGAAAAGCACAAACAGAAGTTAATTTACAAAAATCTAAAATTAGCAGCAAATTGCAAAAAAAAGCGGGAGGGCACACACAATACTCCGCAGAATAGGTTTGGAGAAAAAGACAAGAGCACTGACGGGGAGTTGTAAAATAGCCAGCCACATATTTATAATAAAATTAATTCGAACCATATATCTACTTTTAGCGACCATACGTGTAAAAAAAAGTTGCTTGTCAGATTTTCCTCACAAGAAACCATATTTTTTAATGCAATTAACCAAAAAAAGAAGCCCAAAGTCGAATGGTCCCACAGCAGCAAAACCCCCTTTGGCTCTGTTTGCTACAGTGTGTTAATCTTACATACTTCACCTTTAAACGGTGTTTTGAAATCACTATTGCTTTTTTTTGGTTGCTAAGAACAATTGCCTTATTGTTGACTCTGCAACTCAAACCGGGATTTTAGCATTTTAACACTAAATAAAATTATGCAAATAAATATCTTACTGAATCAGGAGTGCTATGCTGTATCAAACATTTTCTACAACATTGAAGAGTGTAAAACACATTCCTGGAACATCAGAAAAGTTGAGCCAGGTTAAGACTTGTGCCACCAATGAACGCTACAGGAGCCAGTAGGCTTTTGGCACTCTAAGCCCAATCCTGTAAGGAGCTTAGAGCGGCTCGGGCCTGCTCACCAGAGACATGGTAACACAGGAAGAAGAGCTTAAATCAAGAGAGAGAACGACAGGCTACAGCCTCTGACAAGTCCATGAGGAATGAAGCGTAAACCCCCTCTGTGCAAGGCTTCAAGTCGGAGATGTTGCGAGCAGAAAAATGAAGAAACGTACGCCAGAGCCAAAGTGAGGCAGCCCGTAATCACTTTGCTCTGTGACTTCAGCAACCAGCATGTTAAATTGGGCTTTGCTCCAAAACCCCTTGATCTTTCCGTAACATTGGTGAACCATAAAGGATAACTGGAAGGAGGGATAAAAAGAGGGTGCATTTTTAGAGACAGACATGATACGCTGAGTGAGAGGGCGAGATTGGAGAAGCAGCACTTTGAGGGTCCGTCTTGAGTTCCAAGATGTCAGCAGTGATGGTGTGACGAACGTGGATGTAACAAGCTTATCTGCAAGCCATTACCTCTTATAAACATGCTCTGCAGGGAGTGGAGATGCCTCATGCATTGAAGCATCATTCAAGTTGCCCAGCTCTAAATTGAAATGTGATAGACCATCAAAAATGATGTTTCGCTCCCACCTCGTTTCTTATTCCAGTTTCCTCTTGCACTCCATGACCTTTTTAGCAGCACTAAATTTAAAACATCATCCCAGTTGTGTGCGCTAAAGAACCTCAGTTTGCCACATTTTAGTGTAGAATCAATTAAGAAAGCAGTTTCATCTAGTATGGCGGGTTTAGTTCACACAAAAATGAAAATGGTCGTAATTTATTTCACCCTTATGTTGTTTCAAACCTGTACAACTGACTTCCATCCGTGGGAGACCAAATTAGTTTTTAGGTTTGCAGAACGTTCACACCGCTGTTTGTAATTCAGGACTTATTTTTTACCCAGAATTATTAGAAATCATTAAAAGTTGCATTTTCAGTTGAGCTTGGGGAAACCGCTTGAAACACTTGTTGTGTTGAGCTATTTGTTCATTGCAAACAGATGAAAGTCTGTCAATTTTGCCAATAAACCTGATTTGTAATGGGGGTTGAATCATTTTGATTGCAACTGGAATTTATTATTATTATTTTTTTAATAATATCTTTCATAAACACTACCATTCAAAAGTTTGGTGTCACAATAAATAAATAAAAATACATTTTATTTAGCAATGATTAAATCAAAAGACATGTATAAATGTTACAATAGATTTCTATTCTATTTTCTTTTGTGGTTTGACAATTGGACTAAACCAGGGATCAGACTTGAATTAGATTGTGTGGTCGTGCTTTTGATTAACATCATTCAAAATATTTCAAATTCGATGAAATGCAACAATTTTTAAGACTATATTTAAGAGATTCCGTCTGCATTTTCTGCATCACAAAAATCAGGCCTTTATCTATGCCATGAAAGTGAGTGAAGACTAAGACTGTCAAACTCCAAGTCATATTAAGCTTGTTTTCGGAGTACTTTATGGTGTTTTTGTTTCAGCCCCTGGTCACTGGATGGACAACAGCAGAGCGATCATTGTCTAAAATCTCCAATGGGTTTGGATGAACATGAAGGTGAGAAAATTCCGACAGAGTTGCCCTTTTTTTTGGTGAACTAACCCCTTTAAGCCAGTGATCTAGTATGGAGGGTTTAACCTACATGGGCTCAGACACCAGGGAAAGGACACACTTCTGCTGAGGTCCAACATTTGTCCAGTTCTTTGCCAGAGACACTATAGCCCCAGCATCCAGCAGACCGTATCCATAAGAATGGCTTACTGTAGGACAGAGAGAAAAATCAATACTGTTGAAAGTAACTATAAAGGCAGTTTAAAAGACTGACATTATAAGTAAAGAGGTGAATTAAAGAGGCTGATATCATTAAGAGATCCAGAGCTCTTTGCTGATAGGTGCAGCCAATCATAATGTTATCGATTACATCACAAAACGTCCAAGCAGCTGGAAAGTGGAAAGAAACACCGCAGGGAAAGGAAAAGGGAGGGAGCAATGAATACCAACGAGATGGGCTTTTACCTCGCCGACCCACTCCATTTATCTTCCAGTCATTGGTGGTGAGGTGGGCAGGGTTTGACGTCCTCACAACCAGATGCTGCATGTCTCTCCAGGTTAGGTTTTTACTGCAGAGAGAAGTCAAACTGTTAGTGCCTTTCAAATGTGAGATACATGGTGGAAAGAAACTCAAAACTGCCTGCATGCTTCGCGGCTCTCCAAGATAATCTCTTCTGCCCTTTTATAAAGGTCACTGATAGCTACAGGTAGAGTCATAAAGGTTATATTGTTGCTGGTGAATTAATTTAAAACTATATAAATAAAAACTGCCGCTCAATGCATGCATTTGATCCAAAAAAGAATTTGAAGGTTAATTCCAGTCTGCCAATCTAGCCGGTAACCATTTTATTTTAAAAGCCTCCGGTCACTCAAAGAGCTGGAAGAAATATGACCTCGCTCGAGGACAGAACAAACACGCTTCGGACGACTTACTTGGCCTCAAGGGCGAGGGCGATGATTCCTGCCGCCAGAGGGGCCGAGGCAGAGGTGCCTGTGTGGGAGTCTGTGCACTTCTGCCTGAGGTCTGTAGTGACCTGAAACAGGAAGTAGAGCGAGACAACATTTCACATCACTGATATGAAAAATCTAATTATTCCAGATGGGAACACAATACCAACGTGACAATGAAGTCACTGCATTTCTCAAAATTATTTTATAATGTTTCCTGGGGTGCACTTATAATATTAGTAGGATTTTTACATAAAAAAACGGTCATAATTGTGTAATAAAAGGCCATTTCTACCCTGACTTTAGCCTTCTGGTTTAAACACACCATTTAAAGAGACGTTTTTCAAACAAAAAAGTCTTTAAGGACTTAATTTACATCACATTCAACTTTGTTTTTTCATTAAATAAATGCAGCCTTAGTGATGATAAGAGACCTTTCAAAATAATGTAACATTTTTGACCGGTAGTGCGTGTCAAAAAATTAGGGGAAACTTTTCCATTCATGACTCCTTTAACAATCTTGCTAATGGTGTCTAGCATCTCTATTATTACTGCTCTTACTTACAATCAGGAAATCAAACAAACACATAACACTTAGTATCAAATTTTGATGCGACTGTTTTGCCTTTCAATTTTAGCAGACAAATTATTTTATAATTTACAAATTATAGAGACTTGGGAATTGGGCTCTTTCCACTTGGGCCAGTGGGCAACCACCCATAACTTCCTAGCAACTGCATACCAATGGCCTTAGCAAACAACAGCAGCAGCATCTGCATGGGCAAGCAGCACTCACATATTCTAAAGAAAAGGTAAACCCCCTAAAGAAATGCATCTAGTTTAAGCCCGTAAAGTGACCCAGGTGGTTCAGTTAAATGTTTGACATTTTCGACACTTCAGGGTAAAAAGCGCAGCATCTTTAAGCCCTCAGGGTCACACAGACAGAGCTGAGACAAAGCTAGACAAATGCAAACACAAAAGGCTTGATGGGTGACACTTAAAAAGCCAGGCATGATAGGATGTGCACTGACTGCGACAGACCTCCTTGCGTGTGACTAATTGCTAAAAATGGCAGAGAGGCTGAATGACAGGAGCGATGACAGGAGAATTCAGCAGTTATACACTTAAAAAAATGAATCGTGGGAGACCACAGGAGAGGGATATCGCCTGGCAGAGTCTCTGCTGCAAGGAAAACAGCGGGTATATCAGGCTTCTGTCCTTTAGAAGCACACCTCCATTGTGAACAGTAGTGTCTGTGTCTTGAATGCTGGACAATGGATGACTCAGTCAGGCACAGCCGGTTATGAAAACAATGCTTGGGTGTGTGCCTCGGTCTGCACTGAGCCGGGTAAGGAAACAAAACCGAAAAAGGAGCAAAGAAAATGTCATGCTATGACAGTAAGGTATTGTTTAGAATCACAAGGATATTCTTGTTTTGAAAATAGAGTTGAACATTTTGTGAAGAACACGAGAGGGTTGCTTGCTCATGTAAATGCCATCGTCACTATGCCAGGGTGTTGCTTTTGGGTTGCTAAGATGTTCTGAGTGGTTCTTAAAAATAATTTGTATTCATGAAAAGTTCTGAAAAACCATCTTAATTAACTAAGTTGGATAACCTACAACTGGTTTTAAATCCAGAAAGGTAAGATGTTTAATGAATGTGTTGGGTTGTTTCAATTGTTGTTGTAATCATTACAACATAACACTAGCTACATGTTAAGGTAACACTTTAGTTTAGGGTCCAATTCTCACTATTAACTAGTTGCTTATTAGCATCCATATTACTAGGATATTGCCGGTTTATTAGTACATATAAAGCACATATTAATGCCTTATTCTGCATGACCATATTCTACATCCCTTAATCCTACCCAATACCTAAACTTAACAACTACCTTATTAACTATTAATAGTCAAGTCAAGAATATTTGTATAGTGCTTTTCGTAATACAGATTGTATCAAAGCAGCTTCACAGTATTCACAAGCCAAAGGCAACAGTGGCAAGGAAACGAAAAAATCAATGGTGACCTATAACTCCATCAGATGACCTAATGGAGAAAAAAAAAAAAAAAACTTGGGAGAACCCAGGCTCAGTCGGGGGCCAGTTCTCCTCTGGCGGTTATGAACTAGAGGCCGGATTTAACTGTAAGATTAAAAAAATGTATATGAATGCCTGGCTGAAGAGATGCGTCTTTAGTCTAGTTTTGAACTGGGAGAGCGAGTTCAACGAACAGTATCAGGAAGGCTATTCAAGAGTTTTGGAGCTAAATGTGAAAATGCTCTCCCTCCTTTGGTGGACCTAGATATCCTAGGCTTAATAAGCAGTAATTAGGAGTTTATTCAGGCAAAAGTCATAGTTGATAGTAAGTTAATAGTGAGAATTGGACCCTAATCTAAAGTGTGAAGCAGGGAGAAAACAAACAAACATGCGCACACAGCACAAGGGTGTAACACACCCATTTAATACATATTACTATTCCTAGTGGTGTGCACGAGTAATCTTAAGTGACACCAATGATTGATTATGTAAACAATGATCGGTCATGATTATGTGCAACATAAATTTTTGCTGAACGGATGAGTCAATAAGGATCTCTGTTTTTTAATTTGATAAAATTACGCCAGAATTTTCAGCAGCATAAGCACATACACAGGCGGCGCAAGAAAGACGGAGGGCAAATGAAGGCAATAGCCTGTCCATCTTGAGACCGGCTATTTAAAAAGAACTATCTAAACAAGGCACATTCAAAATGGTGACACTGATCGCTTGCCAACTTGTCACAACAAAAATAGTGTGTGTGATTATTTTGATCATTACAAAATCTGCAAGCAGTGGAAAATGATGGCATTGAGTTGATGAGCGAGTCATCGGCAAGAACCGCCATACAATCTGAAATCACCACAAGGAAAAACAAGATACTCTTGAGGAAATATTTTAGAACACGTGTGAATCTGGCCCCTGGGTAGTTGCCTACTGGATCAAGTTGCCACCTAAAAATCTCCATGATATTCTGGTCTCTAGATATGGTCTTTCAGTGACCTTTTTCCAATTTTATCATCTGACAGGCCAAAATTGTAAGTATGATTAAAGTAATAGGACACCTCTCCTTAACAAGCTGCACAATTTGATTTACAAGTAAGATGAAAATACTGTAACTTGTATGGCTTGTCGCTTTGTCTGGATAGGACATGGTGAAATGCTTGAGGCTGGGGTTTGTTGAAATCCCAAAGCACAAGTATAAACAATAAAAATTGTGATGCTTGACATAACAATCATCATTATTAAGCGCAAACACAAACCATGCGTGATAGTGAGAGGTTATGTTTTTGATTCACAAGAACATCTGTGCTTTTTTAAGGCCTTTAAACGGAGAGCAAGGCTTGGAAAAGCGCTTAAAGGGCCATGAAGACGAAAGCATCTATCTTCCCACTCACTAGTGACCGCAGTATTCATTGACAGCCAAAAAGCCTGTAAGAACTTTAAAGGCGGTGCAACAATTCTTAATAAATTGGCTTGGCAGTTTATCTTCTGAACTCCAACTGGTTTCAGATCCTTTATTTTTGGATTAGATTAGCTATGCCATTTCTTCAATTAAAGGATAACTGTTGCTGATTATCTGGAGGCGGAGAGAGAAAGAGACTCACAATCTGTTTCTCATTGATGCCTCCACTGCTGTAGGTTGTGGCGAGGGTGGACGAACAGGCTTCGCTGTACCAGGGCACGTTGCCGCTCTGCGTACTGCTGCTGATCGACAGCGTGTAGATGCTATTGGTGTAGCCGTCACAATTGCAGCTGTCCTTCTCGCGGCCGCCGTTCCCCGAAGCCCACACGAAGATGGACCCCCGTCCTCCGCGGCCCTAGAATTTGAGAGAAGAAACAGTCACTCAAATGCATTTCCCTTCATGCAAGCCCAATCAAATGCCGCTAAGATGTTGAGAGCCAGATTCGAGCGCTGCACTGCCAAGTCTGAGATGGAAGGATTACCGGCGACACTACTCAAAACAACTGCATAATATTTGTGATGAGTGGAGTCTGGAAAGTATTGTCTCCCAGAAAGGATTTTCAGTGTCATGGACTATTAAAGCAGTCTCATGGTTTCGATTGCCGGGCCAGAAGATTTTAAAAGGACCTTGTGGGACAAAGCTAATGTTCTGAAGTCATTTATCATGCATGTTTATTTTCATGTGCAAATGAAATACACAAACAGCACCGGGCTTTTGTGGTCTACTTCTCAGATGAAGCACAGTAATACAAAAGCAAACTGTCAGAACTGATAATGAGCTTGTGAAAAATGCACGGACCACAGTAACGAGGCATATTTCAATAGCCGCGACTTTCATTTCACCATGTTGCCACAAGGAAAGGGCAGCAGTGCAAATAATTAGATTCAGATGCTGTTTGCTCGATACCTTTGATCGTTACGTTTTTTTTAACCGTCATTACTGTATCTTACAATTTCAACAATGCACCAAATAAAAGTCTGCAGTGCAAAGTTTGGCTCCGTCTTTCAGAGTTTGCTCTCGGTTACAGCACACACCTGCTCGATTGTGGGCATCCATTCAATGAGGGTGTTTACACAGACCAGAGCCCCATTTGCATTGGCCTTTTCCCCAAAATGGATACTGTTTATCCAAACAAATCTGACTGCTGGCACACGCATGTAACAATGGCTAGAAAATAAAAATAAATATGGATGGGAAAAACACTGTTGCTATTCTGTGTAATAGGTTCAAAAATGATTTTTATATTTTGTCCTTTTGTGACATATTTATAGGAACAGTGACAGGGACATTTGATCAATTTTATTGCGCTCACCATCTGTTAAAATTACTGAATTATATTGGGTTTTTCTTTTAAATTTGATCATCTCAGCAAACAATTCTGCACAATGCATCTACGCTAGGGGATAAAAAAAAAAGTAATGGTAACTTTACAATAAGCTTTCATTTGTTAACATTAGTTAACTACATTAGTTAACAAGAACTAACAATGAACAATATTTCTACAGCATTTATTAATCATAGCCTACATTCTTAGATCAAAAGTTGCATCTGATAACAATAGTTAATGCACTGAACTAAAATGAACATGAACATTTTATTATCTAACTAATAAATACTGTAAAAAATATATAGCAAATTGTTAATGTTAGTTAATGCATTAACTAATGATAACAAATTGGACCTTACTGTAAAGTGCAACCAAAGTAAAATAAAAAAGTAGCATAAAATCCCTAACAAATACTTAAAACTTAATATTTTCACTGGTTACAGTGAAATATCAATAAATACCTCTGAATATTGTTGAATATTAAAAGTAATATCTCAACTCCGACTAAGGGATAATCAAACAATGCAAATGGAGAAAAAAAAGAACGACAGTGATAATTTTAAAATAATTAAAGCAGTTGTGGTTGAGTGCTTGCACACTAGAGTTTCCCCATATGTCAGCAGGTGCTGTGAATCTACTGATATTAAAGGAAATGATAAGTGAAAGACATTTCAAAATATTTGTTGCACAATTTAAAATGTTGTCGCAATGCTTTTGCTGTTGACCAATGATAAAGTAAAACAACTTTAAAATATAATATGTCATTCAGGGGCCTGTTTAATGTTAGTATCTTTGTATTAGACTATAAAATAGTCTTTTTACAGTTGTAATATTTAATGCATAGCTTACATGTTTCCATGAACGTGGAAACTTAGAGAATTTGAATTCTTCTTTCATCACTATGTCATTCCAAACCTGTTTGACTTTCTATCTTCAAAAGAGGATATTTTGATAATTCAACTGTTTTTACAGTCGCACATGCAATGAAAGTTAGTGTGGTCAAAATTAAACAAAGCAACAAAAAAAAAAAAGCCCAAACAAATCAGAAAATTGTCAGTTTTTTGTGTTTCATAGTGTTATAGTCATAGTGGTTTGCTACGACATGAGGGAGAGTAAATGATTACAGAATGTAAATTTTTGGGAAGAACTATCCCTTTAAGTGATGCATATCAATCTGACAGTCGTCTCCCATAATATTTCTATAAAAAAATCTGCTCCTATAGACGCTGCTGTGGTAGGTAGCATCTTGGCACGACTCTCTTCCATTGTCCTTTTATTGGGCGACAGCCAGTTTTACAACCCCGGTGCACGTTCATGTGTGAGTGAAGGGCTAAAACTAATGCCGTTCCGTTACCCCGCGCATGATAGCAGTTTAGCTCAAATGGCGTTAAGTAATTAGATATTAAGAATGTCAATACTGTTCACGCTCTGGAAAATCTGCATGAAGATGTCTCAGTTAGAATTGCCATTTAATGTGACATTCTAAATTAAACAAACTTCGCTCTGACTAGTAAGTGCTTTTATGACTCAAGGCACTCGCAAATGAAGTGTGGCAATATCAAATACTGAGCATCCCTTCCAAAGCCCCCCTGATATCGCTAACTTCAAAGCAAATAAGAAAAAAAAAAATCATTTGAACCACAAATTCCTACCCTCTAAATGACGCTGCTGGTAAAAGTTCAAGATTAAGAGGCAAATTCAGGCTCAGATAGGACCATTACAGCACAAGAATATCAATGAAAGCACATCTACTGTTTGTGGCACAGACTAACTGATGTAAATGATGGCAGGAAGCAGTGAATAGCTCATGAGTCACAGAAGCAATTGTACAAGTCACGTAAAACAGGAGCTTTTCTTTGCTCTTTTGAGATGGGTTTTATCTTTACATTTATGCATTTGGCAGACGCTTTTATCCAAAGCGACATATTGCATTTCAAGGTACACAATTACATTATTATCAGTTCTTGTAATTGTGTACCTTGAAATGCAATGCAAGTCGCAATGTATGTAGACGTTCATAGAGCAAAACTTCCTCCCTGGTCCCCCCAAATGAAAAATCGAGACTTCGATATGACACCAAGCACTGGTAGCTTGGTTTAAAGTCGGCATGAAATCAAAATTGACCCTATTTACTTTGTTAGCGGATATTACTAGTCTTGTGGTGAACAATTAATCCGTGCAAGTTAATACACGGAAAAAAATTGTTTGCCGAAGTTATCTTTAATCAAAGTCTGAAAAGTTACTTCCGGGTCTGGAATGGTTCTTTTTCTGATGACATAGGCTTGACGGCTTGGGTTGGTTAATCGCTCAACCACTCCCCTCAAACCGTTACTCTGCTATGGGCGAGAGATGGAGAGGAGGAGCGCTAAAGTAAAACCAGAGCCCGTCTCCCTTATTAGACATTCTCTGGTAAAACCATACTGTCTATGGGTAAAACCCTGCCCTCTGTTCAATATTCCGTTTCACTCGTTAATGAGTCCCAACATTGGAGAAAAGTCGTTTGCAACTTCCGGTTCACGCGGACTTTAAATAACAGCCTCAAATTTGTATAATTAATTATTTTGCATTGCATTAAGTCCCTTCTAAAGGAAGTAAAAATAATTAAAGGGATTGTTCACCCAAAATCTAAATTGAAAATTAGTAAATAATGACAGCATTTTCATTTTTAAGAACTAACTTTTGCATATACGTACTATTCAGAAAAGTCTTAAAGGTACAGAAATATAAGCCAATTTAATTCTGATGGTTCAGTTTAATTCAGTTTTAGAAAAGGGATATAAATAGCCTTCCAGCTTAAAATAAAATGAGGCAAAAGTGAAGATTAGTGTTTCTGATCATCAGCTAAATGACAAAGTGCAACAAGTTCAGATTAAAGAGATGCCAAACCTCTAATACACCACGTAGGAAAGCCTCTTTGGCCAACTTTGCAGGTCCGTCCACCGTTTTGCCGTCATCTTCGGGTCCCCAGCTGGCGCTGTAGATGTCGATGTGGTGTGGGTTGAGACTAAGGGACTGAGCTTCCACCACATCAGTGACCTCTCCATCCAACATACGCACACCTGCAAAACACACAACATCATACACATTAAAGCATAGGACAGAGAGCAAATTATGAACAAATACTTTGGTTAAATTATTTTTGTAATGATTATTGTAATATCTCTATTTAGATGAGATGATAAAAGGTTAATATTTGTTGTGAAAACTGCCACATGATAGGGGATGGCCATTCACATTTAGATGGGATGTAAGGGGAAACGGATTCCATAATATCTAGATTTACAGTGATATTAGTAAAAATGCAGAATTCAGATGCCAAAAAAAAGTGCAACAGAGAGCTATATTAAGAACTGGTAACATATTTTAACGTTTTTGAAAGAAGTCTCTTATGTTAACCAAGGCTACATATATTTGATCAAAAATACAGTAAAAACAGTAATATTGTAAAATATTATTGCAATTTTAAATAACGGTTTCCTACTTTAATGTGTCATACGCAATTTATTCCTGTGATGCAAAGCTACATTTTCAGCAGTGTCACATGACCCTTCAGAAATCATTCTAATATGCTGATTTACTGGTCAAGAAACATTAACCTTTGAATGAAAACTGTGACACATTTTTATAGGATCCTTTGATAAATCGAAAGTTCACAAAAACAGCATTTATTTGAAATAAAACAATTTTGCAATATTATAAATGTCTTTACTGTTCATTTTGAACAATTTAATACATCCTAAAAAAAAAGAAAAAAAATATATAAATTAAATAAATAAATAACATCTAAAATACTTTAAACAATGTTTAAAGTGAAAATAATCCTTCATTACATTTGAATGTGTATTATTATAAATGGTGTAAATCAAAACTGCCTGCAATGCTAGGGCTGTGTCAAGAAGTTAATTAGCGGCACAATGCCAGAACCTGTATTTCCTTTGAGAAGCAAGCAAGTAAATTGATTACCAATGTTTTTAAGAGAATGCGCCGAGATGCAACATAACTAAACATACAGAAAAGCTGAACACAAAGAAGCCACTTTCGAATAACCCTACTAAAACCCAGAGTGACCGAGATCTTTTTGCTGTTTATAACTTGCAGCATGAAAGGAACGAGCTGCACAAACAGATAGTGCTGCATATAAAAGTTATTTTAAAAGTAAAAGGATGAGTTCATGCGATCTCGTGTTCGAATTTGGAGTTCATTCAAAGGTGACAAGCGGCTACATTCTTCTCTTTCAAACATCCCTTCACAGATGCTTCACAACAGAGGAGACCATCTTATCTTTTTTCCACTTCCCTGTACAAAAGAGAATCTTAAACCGAATTGTGGTTTTGGGAACGAGCCAGAGCGTTTGCTCCAAAATGTCAGAGGTGTTGAGTTATTGTGATCCCAACATCAGAACGTTATCTCAGCCTCGGATAAAAAAAGAGAGCACATTCTGCCCAGAGCTCTTAGTTTTTAAAGTGGTAAAGATGAGAAATCAGAGTCAAACATCTTCAAAACAATGTGAATCACTCCTTTGATACACAAGGGGGCGAGGTTACTCAAGGTTGCCCTCATACGGGTTAGTGCAAATAAACAAAAGTTCAGTCCTTTCAGGTTTTCCAAAGCAATCTGAGAGCATTGGTGCAGACAGTACTGCAAACAAACCGACAACAACTACAGAAAAACACAGCACAGCATCTTGGAAAGACAATGTTATTATCCCATATCTACATTCCAAAAGTCCCAAATATCCCCACAGGACAAAGAGAGAGCTGGCTATGATTACTTCCCAGGAAATGAGAAAGGCATGACAGATGTACACGGATGCACTGTGGCAACAAAAGAAGGGATTTTTTTTTATTCAGACTTGGTAAATACAAATAATCTACGTCTCCTCAAAAATGCAACATGAAACCTCAGGTTTACTCTTTATAAAGCAAATTTTAACAATGTACTCAACAGTTTCATCCAAATATTTCAAAACAATATTCTCTCTCAATTAGTTCTGGCAGAGGAATAGCCGTGTTGTGTGCCATCTCTGCTAGTGTGCTGCCATCTCCACGTTTAGCCTTCCTCTAGCAGAAGGCACTGCCTGCCAGTTTGGGCTGATGTTATGGGTCAGCTATCCAAAGACCTCCAGTTCTCTCTGCCTTCTGTCCCCATGGTACATTAGGAGCAGTGTCTGCCATAAATACACAGGTGCCACATTCGACCGCTCCAGACACATTGGCACGGTCAGCGTGTCGTCGCCCACAGTAAGAATCAATGAAGCCACAATATTGCGCAGAAATGGTATAACCTTTTACAGGTGAAAATTAACAGGTTTGTTTTTTTATGTATTAACTCAATATTACAGGTTTTTGCTATGGTACATTTTAATGTTTTAACTTTTACTATGGTAACTTTTTAATGTCGTGTTAGCTGACGCCTTCGTCTTGTGATGTGGTAGTTTATAAAATCATCTGCTGAAGTCTTTTGCAGATATAGATAGAAACATGCGTCTAAATACGGCTGCAGACGCTCAGTCAAATTGCTCTCGAATGTTCACGGACCAGCTTTGACTGTTACAATATGGCCGAAACAGCTGCTTATAAGGCATTTCTAGAGACACACACACACGCACAGTATATAATATTATAAGTATCTGCTCCTTATTAAGCGAAGATTTCCCCCTGGATTCAAGGTGAAACTGGGCACAGGAAGATTTATCCTTCACTGCCTCTCATTAGGAGGCTAATTCAAAAACAGCTGCTTTAGAGAAAAACAAAGGCAGAGCTGACAAAAAAACAACAAATGCACATTACCCACAATGCATTATCTTTCTGCATAAAAGGGGAGATTTGATATGTATGTAGCATATATTTAGTCCCTGAAAAAACAAGACTGGTGGTGGTTGCCCATGTAAAACTCGCCATCACAGTGCTTAGGTGGTTGCTTACTAAACCCCTGTCAACAGAACTCACCCACCCGCACTTTGGTGCTTTCATACTGTATGGCAGATTCGATGACCAACCCAATGAGAAGCCCCTCAAAAATCCTATTTTTCTGCTGTCTGCCAATTACCATAATAAATATAAGCGCACACAGGGTTTTCGGCTCGTCCATCTCGATCAGTCACTTTACTCACTTTGCACATCCAATGTAATATTAATTTGGATTATATATAGCTAGTGTTATGTTGTGTTGCTTAATATTTGAAACAACTCCATAAATGTATTAAACATCATACCTTTGGGAATTTATTTAAGGCAAAGTGGAGGTTATCATAACTCTAATGGGTTATTTACCATGATTTACCAGCAATTCAAATTCTTACGTTTTGTCTTTAGAACAAACTTAAGAACAAAGATAAGAATATAATCTTATCATGTTTTTGAGAATATAAAATCCTGCCACTGTTCTCCTTTTTGCCCATTTTCTTTAGCCAAATTGCATCAAATTCAAATGCATCTTGCATCATAAAATAACAACTCTAACCTCTCCTCAAAAAATTGCACAATTTAACATATCATTCATACGTATAACATGTCACATCAGCGCAGGGTGACTTGTGTTTATTACTAGTAATTTACTATAGATTATTCTTAGATTAGAGGTTCGTTCAAATCCCTAAACATAAGTATTAAACGCAAGTCACCCTGCACTGTTTGTATTATGTGCGTGAGTGATACGTTAAATCATGCCATTTTTTGAGGAAAGGTGTGTGCTGTTTATGATGCATTAGAGCTGCACGATTCTGGATAAATTGAGAATAAAAAATTTTTTTTGTGTAAAATGGAGATTGCAATTCTCCCACAATTCTGGGGGCGGAGGGCATCAGACAACTAAACAAAACATGCAAACTAGAGGTTATGACAAAATGGCCATTTCTTTAGTGATGCTAGGTGAACACCTCTTATAACAAAATCACCAGCAAAAATGATATATGGGAGAAAACAGTGCGTTTCAAAGTCGCGTTTCAAAGGTAGAGTGCGTTTCAAAGTCAAAGTTTAAAACAAATAGAATAGAATACAACACCAAAATCAGCTGGGTGTTGTTAAAAGCAATTTCTCTCTGAACATACAGAACCTAAATGTTTGATTAGTCAGTGCTTAGAAATGCTACTAATGGCTGCTGCTGTATAAAGACGGTGTGACCTCATAATACACGTTATATAAACAGAAACATAAAGCTGTTACATAATCTATTCTGTGGTGTCATTCATCAAAGGTGCTATCAAATGGTAAAACTTAATTCACCAAAATGAAACTTCTGTCATCATTTACTCAACCTCATGTTTCGAACAAATGTGATTTTTTTTTCTCCCATGAAAAACACACAATACAAATGTTAAACAGTTCATACAGCTTGTCTACTATCATTCTTTTGCAGTCATTTGATAGCTTTTGGTGATGAACAGCTATCGTTATGAAGTTATCATATTGGAGAATCTCCTTGTGTTAAACCAAAGAACAATCAAACAGTATTTTGCACAACATAAGGGTGACATTTAATGATGACAATTTGCATATTTTAGTGAATTTACCTAGTAAAGTGAAGCATTTTATCATATTGATAATCTAAAGTGAGATGTTTTTGGAGAGAATGTGGGAAGCGTTTGTCACTATCAATGACACCATCAATGCCATTTATCCCCGAGTCCAAGAGCCTGTAGGCAGCAGAAAATCTGCACCGAAAAGGATAAAATCACCTCAGCCAATTAAAAGGATTACATATGCTGGCGTCCAAATCGTTGGCGCAAAGGGACCTGTGCTGGAGCCTGTGATAACTGTCCCACTTGAGCTCATGAAGCCATCACTAATGGAGTTCCTCTTCCGAAGTGCTCTCGGTACGGAGCGGAGGAAGAGTTCGTTCTCATACAGTGTAATGGACAGAGACAGGGCTAATCTGAATGCAAAGCTAATTGGATGCTTCGCTGAGGTGTTTTTGCAATTCAAATATTAGAAAGGGCAGGGTGTGTGCTGACAATAGACTGTACGTGATAAAACACGATAAATGTAGGTTCAAATACGCCAACTCACCTCCGATCTTTGCATTGTAGGCCACTCCGACACCACAGATGCCATTGTTGGCAACAGCAGCAACTTCTCCAGCACAACGTGTCCCATGTCTTAACAAAAAAAGAATAAAAAGAAGAGAAGGAGATTGCATTATGACTTTTCTGTACACTTTCAAAACATCTGTATTATTCCCAAAATATTCCCTTGCACAGAATAAAGTGTAATATAATATTCTAACCATAAGAATTATATTCATCAAAATATATCAAGAGTTAAATAAAAATAATTTAATGTAATGCATCTTATACACGCAGAGAAAGTAGGAGCAAGCATAAATGAAGGAATGCAATTCATGAATTGGACATTCTCAGTACTGCCAAAGACGGCTGGCAACAGGATCAAACTACAGTGCTGATGACGAGGGGCGGGCAAGAAGACGCCCTAATCCTCATTCACAGCAGGTGACAAGCTTCTCATCCCGCAGGACTCATTCACAGCTTGTTTGCATGTGTGAAGAGCTCCTTCTCAGTCCTGCCGTAAAACAGGCGGCTATCTGTTAAATATGATAGCAGGCGACACACTGATAACCGTGCCTTTTAGGAATAAGATTACAGCCTGTGACAATGTGCAAATGCAACTTGCTGTATGCATTTAATCAAAATGAATGAGGACCAAAGGCAAGGAACCAGCTAAAGAACCTCAACGGTTTTAGACTGAGCAGAGACGTGTCACGTAGATCACTATCCTAATGCATTCGAATATTATATTTAGCCTTTTCAACACAGGAGAAATACTGAAAAGAAATGCTATGGAATTCACTACCACTTTCACTTCGTAATATCTCATCTGTGGCTACGTTCAAGACTCAGCTAAAAACATATCTATTTTGGATAATGTGAGTATATGTATCCTTATGGGACTGTAATGTGTGTGTGGGTGTGTAAATGTATTGTAATGTACAATGTAAAGCGACCTTGAGCTATGGAAAGGCGCTATATAAATAAAACTTCTTCTACATATTTCAAACTTGTTTAAATTTGCACTGTAGCTCCAAATAAAAAATAAAAATATGTTATTACTAACAAACAGATTCTGCATTCACACTCATTGCACCACATCCAAGCATCTGAGACGGCGATGGATTCAAGCATAAATCCACGGCGTCTGTCTCACAATAATCTGCCGGGTCAGTAGACATATAAAAGTCAAGAGAGCAATGAAGGCTAAGCACAGAGTTAAACAGCACAGAGGAAGGATCAGTGAAATCCCAGGAGAACCCCTGCAGTCATCGGGCCATTCATAGGAAGCATGAGATCAGTGAGGCTAATTTCTCAGATATACTCAGTCCTGCAATAAGGAGGATCATGGGACCTAGATTACATCCAAAAGGAGATTTTATGGGAACCAAGCATGCGGGTCTTTAAAATTACAAGAGGGTATTTGTTTGAATGAATGCAAGATACCAAAAAAAAAAAAAAAGTGCACATGACGTAAATATTATTAAATGTCATCATTTATATTGAATTTTATTTATAATTCTTTGTGGGACAGAATATGTGGACTTGATGTATATAAAAGTTAAATAAAATATTTACATAATGTGTTACACAGGCTCATATGTTCAGGTTCAGTAATATCACTTAAATGGCAATGAAAAGGTTATTAGTCAGTTATTGAAATGCCATTTTTCAAAAATGTCACTTTAGTCAATTCATTGGTATTTAACAAATTTGATTGTCCATGTGTGTGGTTTTTTTGGTGCAAAAACCTCTAAGTCTGCTCTTGTTTCACTTTGTCATGGCTAGAATAGAGCTGTTCTTTAATGTAGCTTATGTCCGTTTCTGTTGTGTTTACATGCTACTCGCAAAATCCTGTCATAACAATTTTCTTTAACCTTAGAACGGGCAGAATTATGAGGTTGATGATGAAACTACAGTACCACAGGTTCATCCATTTCATCATACTCCTCCATCTTGTTTACTTAAAAATCTTTTTAAACAGAATAACAACTTGGGTTACACTTTATTCTAAGGTGTCATTGATACAGTGTAATTATATATTTAAGTACTGAGTAATATTAAGTAACTACATATACTTACTATAGAGTTTGGGTAGGATTAGGATTTGGTTGAGTGTTATTTGCATGTGATTACCGGTATGCATAATTTACTGTTATTGCTATGTTAAGTACATGTAACATATGAAACAAGGACAATGTAAAATAAAGTGTTACCAAAACTTGCAGCTCATATGTACGCCATCGTTCCTCTTGAAATCACATGATTTGATTAGCCTCTTCTGATTGGTTCTTTGAACTTCGAGGCTTTTGCTTGTACAATGAATTTCTGAATGGGCTGAGGCTGGAATTTAGCGGGTTTGAAGCTAAAGTATTTGATGATCGTATACTATGTGCGAAGAGCATTCGCTCAATATCGTTATCTATTATCGATTGACGGAGGTGACGGCTTTTGCATATGAAGTCTTCATACTACACTATAATATACTACACTATTATTTATTTATTTCAAAACATTGCTTTACATATACTGGCAATCTGCCCGTCTCAAAACATCACAATGTGATGAAGATAAATGTGGTGAATGTTTACCATTCTTCAACTGTCCCAGATGATACATGGATGAGTGGCATGTTCTAAATGAAAAACTAGTCCAGATGCTCCTCAACACATTTCTACAATGCAAATGCCCTGGATGACTGCATTTGCGCAGACATACTGCAAGCATCTGCATTTCTTTACTGACTGAACAGCAATGTAGTGACACTACCCTTACTTGCCCCTTCTAACGCATTCTCAACTAAAATGTGAATCAATGGACTCATATCGATTATCGATGTGTCTCCCATGCACCTGAACAAGATATAGATTTCAGTAGCTTGGATTATAACCGTGGGCTTTCTCAATTCGCAACCCGGCACTGTTCTTTAATAACTGTGAATTATCCTCTAGCTTGAACCTCAGAAAGTGCTGTTCTTGTGTATGTGATAATTGTACATGACTGCATGCAGATTCATGGTTATGGTGTTATGGTGGCTGGATGGTTTAATGCTGAAGGTTTAGTTTGGTGAGACACCTTGCTTTGCCGTCCCCCATGCTGACTTACTTTAAACCTAAACAGATGCAGGTTTCTGATGTTGAGAGTGAGATATGCCACCACTGAGCTGTCTGATATACAGTATGTAAAGCAAGCCTGGAAAAATATAAGAGTTTTTATTGCCATTTGATGTTTACTTGTAGCACCAAGCACGTGTGCTCCTTTGCAGGAACCGCTGTATAGATTGAATCTAGCAGGTCTAGAAGGAATGTGCAGACCATTGCGTTTCCTGCACTGATTTTGTGAGGACAAAAATCGAGGCAAAATTCTGCTGATTTAAACTGACTTATACTGAATAATCCAAAAAGTAATCCACTTTTATACTGGCAGCTGAAAAAGCATAATAAAATTAGGCAAAACATCTCGTAAATGAGCAGGCAAGAGGCGAGAGATGTGTAGAACTCGAATCGTGCAGAAACCTGAGCAGTTTTCTATTAAATTCAGAAACTGTAGATTATGTGAGCCCAGTAATGAGCAAGTCAAAAAACACATTTTAAACTAATTCAAACATGTAAAAAAAAAAAAAAAAAGCAGCTAATTATTATTAAATATTACAACAATTTTAATTAACCGTTTTCTTTGTGAATATATTTTAACGCAAATGTGAAAGTTTAATTTATTCATTTGATGGCATGCAAAGCTGAATTTTCAGACTGATTACTCCAGTCTTTTTATTCCAGTCAAATTATTTGCATGATCCTTCAGAAATCAATATGCTGATTTGGTGCTCAAGAAACATTTCTTATTATCACTGTTGAAAACAATTGTACTGGTTCATATTTTTGTAGATACTGTTGTACATTTGTTTTCAGAATTCTTTCATAAAAACAAATTAAAAAGAGTACAGCATTTATTTGAAATAGAAATCTAAACATTTATAAGACAGAGTGTGGCATAAAATTTTCCAACAAGTCAATCAGCACTAACAGCAGATGTAAAATAAGAGTATTTCTGCTTCATATAACAGAAGAAAATCAGTCAATGTAGGACCATCTGCTTTCTCCAACACCACAGGCGTTTTTACTAAGACATCCTGTTTGGACCTTTATATAACCCTGAGAGGATTCAAACCTGCAAACGTACTGCTCTTGACATACAGCTCAGTTCAGGATTATTCTGGGCTGGATGACTGTTTGGCATCTCCTCCACAGGAAGTCATCCTAAAAGTTTGTAGACGAAACCAAGCAAACTATTCTTTACATATGGAAGAGATAATGAGTGAGGCAATTGGAACTATATTTGAAATAGTCTTTGCTAGAAGTGCAATGTCCTTCAAAACATGTAAAGACAGCAGATGTGATGGGAAAGGGCTTATAAAGGGTTAATTTAAACAAAAAAATTAAAATAATCTGTAATTAATTAAATTTTTCATGTGGATAAAATGACATTTTAAAAAATGCTATTTTGTCCATTAAATTAATGACTTTATGACTTATTCAATTACTTATCTTGTGTTTGGATTGAGATAAGGGTGCATAAATTATATTTTTGGGTAAACTGTAGTATGTAACTGCTCTTTGACCTACTAATTTAAATTTGTCAAAGGACTGAAATATCTCACTATTTTATATATATATATATATATATATATATATATATATATATATATATATATATATATATATATATATATAAAACTGACAAGTATTCCACACTGAAAACTTGTGATGAAACTTAATGAAAAAAAAAAAACAATTCCTTGACTTTCTAGGTTGTCTATGAAAGCCTGTAGACTGATTTTAATGTGAAGGACTTGGGCCAGTTTCACTGGGAAACTCTCTTCCGTTCCATGACACATAAAATGAACGCTTATGCAATATGCGGGATAATGCCAAAATAAATATTCTGTACTGTAATGTCAATGTGTCATGCTAAGAAAGGGGATTAATTCAATCAAACTATATTCTCACACAGTCAGATCAATATAGTCTATAGTCTCAGATATACTTCATAATCAAACTATCATAAGTGTAATTTTAATTACCTCATCTGTCGACAAGATGCCAGTGAACGCTGCTGCAAACACACATTGCTATGATCAGATGCTTTGTTTACTGCCGTTTTCTCACCTCTTTCATTTCTGTTTATTTGGCTATTGAGAGGAAAGTGCGCAGCACATATATTCATCTAAATGTCGCTCTCAGTGTGAACGTCGCTTAGATGTTTGTTAACAGTATATTGCTGCAAAGCCGTTTCCAAATTATTTTTTACTTCGAAGCAAAAATGTATGTGTGCACGAGTGTGAGCATGAGCAGTAAGTTGCTGGGTGCAGTTCATTTAACGGCCAGCAGGGTCACTAATAACAAGGGTTTCTGAATTATACATATAGCCACTTTTAACTAAACGAAGCTTCTACAGAATGCGTGCGTATTATCATCTACAACCCTCACCATATTAAACACCATGATATGTCATGTTAATTGGAGATTACCAGAAGTGAATGAAAAAATATAGTTGGATAGTCAATACATTAAGACGTTTAAAAAGGTTTCCTGCAGAAAGATCAGCATGTTTTGCTTGAATTAGCAGACCCACGTTACACACGCTGAGTGTTTTAATACATTTAATACAGATGTATTCATAACCATCTTAAAATTGGATTAGGCAGTATTCCAGCTGGCTTTATCGGAGGCTCAGGAAAATAAATCCAGGGGAGTGCTTCGGTGTTTTAATCTTGGGAGAGAAACCAGGCGCAAGTCTAGAGACCGTTCAGCAGAATCTTTAACGGAAGGCTCACTATCCTCAACGAGTTATGATTTTATGGAAGAGCAGAGCTGTTCTGCTTGACTTAACACTACATATTTCTGTCTTCTCTCTCATATTGTGCCTGATGAATTAACAATGACAGGACAGGAAAATATACAGTCCGTTTTGAGCTGCTGCTAAGCAAAACTCACTTGACTGGCTAGTACAAACACATTAACTGTGGGAACTGTATACGAGGGAATACTTCATCCTGCCTTTGTCTGAACAAAAGGCATTTCCAGATGTGCAGTTTTAATACACCAAACAACACGGTGTGTTATGGTAACCTCTGATGTTTTATCAGCACACGTTTTGAGCCGATCTTGATCAGATTACACCCTGAGAGAACGGTCTCTAAAGTTGTGCCAAACGCCCATAAAGCACTGCATTGCTGAAGACAGCGATCTATAAAAGATATGATTTCTAATACATGTTCATCTTTGCTATAACTCTGAACATTTTTAAGTGAAGAGGAAAGCTTGAGACTCAGTAATTGAATCAAAGCCTACTGAATTTTTTTTATATATTTTTTTTTAACATATGGTAAGAGTCAACACAGAACTGCACATGAGAGTAATTAATGTATTAAGGTGCTTGGCATAGTCAACTGATACGAGTATCGGATATCTAGAGAGAAAGATAAGAAAATTAAATACGAGTTATAAAAAAAAGAAAAAGAAAAGATAAGATTTAATCATGGTAAAGACATCCATCTGCATGTGTACATAGACCAACACCACCATGTAATTCGATTATTTTAAATAAATTGGAATATATATATATATATAAATACACGTGTGTGTATATATATATATATATATATATATATATATATATATATATATGTGTGTGTGTGTGTGTGTGTGTGTGTGTGTGTGTGTGTGTGTGTGTGTGTGTGTGTGTGTGTGTGTGTGTGTGTGTGTGTGTGTGTGTGTGTGTGTGTGTGTGTGTGTGTGTGTGTGTGTGTGTGTGTGTGTGTGTGTGTGTGTGCGCGTGCGTGCGTGTGTATTTGCAAACATTTGTTCACACTATACATATACATTTTCAATGGAGGGACAGAATGCTCTCGGACTAAATCTAAAATATCTTAAACTGTGTTCCGAAGATGAACGGAGGTCTTACGGGCTTAGAACGACATGAGGGAGAGTCATTAATGACATTATTTTCATTTTTGGGTGAACTAACCCTTTAAGGTAAATTAGAGAACTGACAAAAAACAAAACAATAATTGTTTTACGGAAAAGAGCTGTTCGGAGATGAAAGAATGAAAAGAAAGGCCTTTATGTGGCTCCAACACTTCTCGCCACAGCGTAGGTTTCTTCTAAAACACAGTGCTGACTCAACCTGCCCCACTTCCGTGGAAACGCACTTAAAAATTCAAAATGCGAACTGCATTATTTATCCACTTTATAACACAGCCGAGGATTGTTAGAGGACTGGTTAACGGATGTTTTACAAAAAATCCAGATTTGACACTGAGAAAAGCACACTAAAATGCACTTACATTGGGGGCAATAGTTAAATCCAATATGTATCATCCTTTGAAAATATTTGACAAAAAAAAATCTCAATAAATAGAAAAGCATTTCTGTATATACTTAAGCTCCAAAACCGATAAAAAGCATGAATAAAAAGACAAGTCTGCCAAAAAAAACACTACAGCCAAGATTTGAAATGTTTAAAGTAAAACGAAAAATAGATAGTTAACAATAATCAGTTTTGCACACTGTTTTTCACTTAACGAATGTAAGAAACTATTATCATGTACTGTACATGCACCAAGAAAACAATACATATCATTATTAAATTGCATGTGCAATGATTTTGTATTGTACATACATACATGCACTTATTTACATACACTCACACAGGGTTGGTTACACACAATACTTGAGAACTGAAAGTGTTACTAAAGGTTCCCTGCTACTGTTGCAAACCTGAAACCAGCTTTGTGGTTCTGTGGTATAAGATGCAAGAACTAGATCAGTGCAATGGTGAAATACCTATCTGGAGTGCAGTGTGCTAGAATAGAGAGGAATAAGACGACAAGAAGAGGGTTTCTGAAAAAAATTGTGGATTGAAGAAGGGGAATTTCACAGCAGGGGTCAGAAGAAAACATGGCAGCTAAATAACGTGTAGGACGAGCAAAATTGCTACTGCTGTTGTACTACTGCTTCTAATGTATCTCCTGCTGTCTTTGCATTATCAGATAGAGACATTTTAACTGATCCTTAATGCTTTATAGTGACTGGGAAAGTGTTTCTGCATTGCAAAATCATTTACGAAATGTTTTAAAAGTCAAACTTGATCACATTTCATCTAGGACCAAAGACGTTATTTCATTAGCGTCCATTATAGGAGTCACGCCAACGCGGCCTACACTGTGGGGTACTTTCATTAGGGGAGCATGGGACGGCCCCTTGAAAAACTACAAAGCTGTGTCATTCAGCCCAAGACCTTTGATTTCTACCCACTCGTAACTATACGCTTTTCTGCCTGTCATCACCAATCATGGTTAGCCTCAAGATAAAACGGCTCTTTGGCTGGTATCCAAAAAAAAAAAAAAAAAAAATGGACGAAAGTGGAAAATCCTAAAGTGAAAAAAGGACAGACCAGAGTTCAACTCTTCATTAGATGGAAATAGATAGTTTAGCCGTGATTTTCAGCCATAACAATGTCTTATTTTATAAATATTGATGGGTTTGATTCAGTTTGGAGGGGTGGTGATGACATAAATGAAGAAACCTAATCTTATAAAGGAATAGTTCACCCGATGAAATGACCGTTCTGTCATCATTGACTAACCATCATTTCACTCCAAATTTGTATACTGTTAGTTATTCCATGAAAAAAAAAAAAAAAAGTTTAAATCTTTATACAGATCTTTTGCATACAACGACCACAAATTTATATTCCCCATGAGCTGAATAAAAAAGCAATATAAAAGCACTGTGAAAAAGTGCATATAATTCATCAGAAGCTATACGGATCTTCCTTGAGTGATAAACAGACAGATATTTTTACACTACCGTTAAAAAGTTTGGGGTCAGTAAGATTTAGAAAAAAAAGTTTTACTCTTATTCATGAAGCATGGATTATAGCCATAAAGTGACTGTAAAGGCACTTGTGTTACAAAACATTTCTATTTCAAATAAATGAACTTTTGAACTTTCATCAAAGAATCCTGAAAAAGCATGATAATGGATGCCACAAAAACATTAAGAAGTTAAAACATTTTTAACAATAAGAAGTGTTTCATGTGCATAAATTCAACATATTAGAATGATTTCTGAAGGATCATGTGACACTGAAGACTGGAGTAATGATGCTGAAAACTTTGCCATCACATAGCGTAGCATAGCATAGCGTTGCCATCACAGGAATAAATTACTCTTCAAAATATAAAATGGTTATTTCAATATTTTAATATTTCACAATATTACTATTTTTATTATTTTGGGATCAAATAAATGCCTTAGTGAATGATAAGAGGCAAAAAAACATTAAAAAACCTTACCGAACCCAAACAATTTTTTCATTAATTATTAAATTATTACCTTCATCTCCAATGCAAGTCTCAAATCAAAATATGCTGCATATGTATACATTAAACAAAAAAAACAACAACAATTGCGAGCTGCGGCGGAGGTAAATAATTTGGGATTTTATTATTTTTGGTTTGTCACAAAACTATCGCATGACTCCAGAAGGCCTGGAATTTAGCGCTCAAGTGGTATGGACTAATTTGAGGGGGTTTTTTTAGAGCTTGAAAGTCCAATGTCACTACTAACTGTGTCTAAATGGAGATTTTCGCAGAAAGAAAAAAGCATGCAGGTTCAGATTGACATATTGACAGAATCTTCTCCTTTAAAGTAACCCGTTCTCAACACCAACCTTCTTCACAATTTAACCTAAATCCCTGGTGATTTATGAACTAGGCCAAAAAACATCCAGTATAGTGAATAGCCATTACCAAGGCAACAAAACACAATCCATGGAGGGAACTAAATTCACAACCCATCAATCACAAAGAAACTAATTTCCCAGCAGCAAAACGCACAACACAGAAAGTATCCAGTGAAAGCTGTTGCCTGCTGCCTACTACTAACTGCATGCTTGTCTCAAGAGTATTACGTATAAATGAATTTAATTTAGTGTAAAAAAAAATGCTTTCGCCTGCAAGATATGTTAGCTCCAGCACACCCAGTGACCCTGCATACTG
The DNA here is from genome assembly GCF_949152265.1 of Phoxinus phoxinus. Lineage (NCBI taxonomy): Eukaryota > Metazoa > Chordata > Actinopteri > Cypriniformes > Leuciscidae > Phoxinus > Phoxinus phoxinus. Next base: position 42,881,246 of record NC_136877.1, on the reverse strand, counting down.
TAGGATAAACTTGAACAGAGAACAGCGTGCAGCCGAGTAGGAACGCCAACTACAGAGACTTTTGAATAGCTGTCAGTGTGAATGTCACTGAATATGCACTAGTATATCAAGTAACTTCTTTTGTTGTATGTTTTGCATCTTGCTGAGTCAATTCACAAACTGCAGAATATATATATATCTTTTTTTTTTTTTTTGCAGGAATCTTACATATTAAACTGCATCTGGCCAAGAGTGATCATGTGTAACACCATTAAATTAGTAAATGATGCAATAAATGAATAATGATGAATGATGAACGAAAATCATTATTGTAGATTGCATTTCTGAAAATTATAGTGGTACCATTTGCTTGCTGGTTAGGCAAAAAAACTCATTAGGAAAAGCAGTTCCTGTCCAATATAAATGGGCTACGGCAACAGCACTAATCACACTATATTACAGGCCGTGTATTCCTGTGCCCATCTCCACGCTGCAGGGGAAACCTTTGGCCTCATTAAGTAAAGCAGTAAATGTATAGTAGTATTCATACTTCAGCTGGTTTTATGCCAGGAGCTTCAGACCTAGGCACAAAATACAGTGATGGCTAAGACGGGAAAAACAAACAACATTTTGAGCTGCAACGGCCCATGAATCACTGGGTTTGCAAAGGGGACCTAAACTAGGTTTGATTCCATCAAGTAAATTACAGTCAATTATGTTAACTGGTTATCTTGTACACAATACCTGTTATCATTGAGCTGGGTGTATCGAGGTTGAGGGTCTGGGTCACCATCGTTAACATCATAGCTTGCATCTGGATCCTGAAAATATGAGGGAACATTTAGTGATTGTATCTTGTTTTAGGTTTTATGTCAAAAGTAATGGTTGTTTCCTCAAACTCACATAGTTTTGAAGCAAATCTGGGTGGTTTTTTTCAATTCCATCATCTAATATGGACACGACGACGCCTTGTCCAGTCACGCCCTGCTTCCAGGCTTCCTTCACGTTGAGGTCACGATGATCTTCATTGTACTGAATGGAACAGGGGAAAAAACAGATCAGCATAGATGTCACTTCTCTCCAACTAGCTATTCAGCTGACGCCAAACATCTACCTGTGTTTGAGGATTATCTTTCACGTTTGAAGCTCAAACCAGCTCTCTAGTTCAAGCCTGCAGACTGCAGTCACCTCAATAGCACATGGCGTCCTGTACTAGACATGAAAGATGCTGAAACTCTAGTAATTGCCTTCACGGCATCCTGTCAGTTATTGCAATGCCCTGACACACTCCATACTGCCCTTCACATACTGTACCCTCAGGTCTGGAGTTTCTGCTTTTCTTGTGGTTTTCTTGCGGTGTTAACTGATATACATTTAGCTGTAGTGTTTACACTAGTTTTATGTTGCACGATTTTATGTTATTTCCACACAAACTAATATATAAAATAATATGAAGTAGTTTTTTGAAAATTCAGCTTTGATATCACAGGGACAAATTACATTTAAAACATATTCAAATATAAATCACCAGTTATTTTAAATTGTAATAATATTTAACAATATTACTGTTTTTACTTTATTTTTGATCAAATAAATGCAGCCATGGTGAGCATAAGTCGACTGAAACCAAAACAAACTAGGGATGCACGATATATCGACCACCATATCAGAATCTGCCGATATATGTTCATTTTTAATGTTATCGGTCCAATAAGAAACTGTGTCCAATATCTTAAATCCGATAATGGTATAAAATCATTATGAATTCTTTGGGTTTAGTTGCCGTGTTTCATTTTGTGCAAATATAAGTTCTAGTATATGTTTATGTTGTATAAATATCGTTAATTTAATTATAATTTAATTAATTAAATTATATATATATATATATATATATATATATATATATATATATATATAATTGATTTTTTTGATAAGGAAAGTCGGCCATAGGAGTGTAAAATTTATTTGAAAACTTACACTGGTTCAAAGGCTACTGTACTGTATAGGTTTGATTCATGTTGAAGTGCTTGTGGGACATGGCTTTTAATGATGAGATTTTTTCTTTGTAATTAGTCTCTACAAAATTATATAAAAATTGGATTTAGATTTATCAGCCAATATATCAGTTATCGGCTTTCAAATATAGGGCCGAATTTTCATTATGGTGCATCCCTAAAATAAACACATCCAAATGTCGAACAACCAAGCAAAAGACACTGTGAGGGTGACGGTACAGCCAACAACTGGCTTCTCCACACTTCACACGTGTCACTCCAGTGCAGAAATGAGCATGACCACCCGAGTTTATCTGAGCAGAAAATTGAATTTATTTTTCTGCATGGCTCTTTGAATCTCCTCTTGGTCACAGCGTAACTGCTCTGCTCCCCAGGGTGGTTGCAGGGAGAAATTGAAGCCAGTAAGGCGCAGTAAGGTCTGATGACCCCAAAATGATACATTCTCTTGTATATCCTGGGATTGCAAGTCAAACGAAGAGAACTGACAGTTTATTTCTTAGGTCTACATCAGGCAAAATGATGCAATCTCGCCTCAAAGGTCCAGTTATAATGGCAGTGAGGCTGATAAATTGCAGTTGATAACCTTCGGCCAACTTTCCCAGCATTCCATTCTGCGGAAATGTTATTGAGTGGCTTTTACCCGTTGTACTGATAAACATGATTGATTGCCACAAAGCGGGGGAAAAATGTGTTGAAAAAGGACTGGAGCTCAGAGTACAATTTTATTGTGTTTTTTTTTTTTCATGTCATGACATTCCGCAAAATGTGAGAAAAAGCATCTATTGTCTTCTTGGTTCATTAGCTGGAACAAAACGTCTGGGTCTGGTGAATCACCACTGAATGGAGAATGACTGAGCAATGACTTAACACAAATGAACGATTCTCATTACACTGCAGAGTTCTCATAAATAACATATATGGGGTGTGGGGGGATCTTAACAACTAGTTAAATAAATAAATACAGATATATTCAAATACATATATTCATATTAAACAAACAAACAAACAAACACACTACTGTCATTGAAAACAGATCTTTAAGTTATAATATAATGGCGCTTTTCAACTGCGTGGTACGACTCGGCTCGGTTCGCTTTAGCTCGGTTTGCTTTTCCACTGCAGTTAGTACCGCTTCAAAGTGGGTGGGATTATAGACTGATCGTTATAGTTTAGCCGCTCCTCGGCAACCAACGAGAGGAACGTCTGCACTTCGTCCACTGACCAAGATTCAAGCCATTTCTTTTTTTGTTTCGTTTTTTTCTTCTTCAAGCAAGTAGTTTAAAAACAGGTGCTACAGCGGTGGCTGTTGGCTATTCAAATCTGGCGGGTTTGGTTTCTCGTGTCGCAAATACAATGGCGCTGGTAGTGACGATTCTGTCTGACCAATTAGTGATATGCAGTGTTTTCACGTTACATTTTAGTATCGGTACGGTGTGCTTGGAACCAACAACAGTGGTGGTACCATTTAAAGCGAGCCGTACCGTACCATGCAGTGGAAAAGCACCATAAAGTGAGCTGTACCGAGCTGAGCCGTACCGTACTATGCAGTGGAAAAGCGCCGAACCGTGCCGTGCCGTACCATGGAGTGGAAAAACGGCATAAGTATTCATGAGGGTTTTAAAAAGTGCACAATCATTTATTTTTCTACTTTCACTATTATGAAAACAATGACCATTAAGAGGAGACTATGAGAAAAACATTACAAATAACAGTAAAACACTGCATGAATTATTATAGTATCAGAGTTGATATATAGCACTCAACACCATCAAGAGGGTTGTGAGGTCGAGCCGCTGTCGATCGAACTTGGTTTCAAGGTCAAGTTTCAACACTTGCATGCCCATTGTAGGCACTTTTGACGGTGGACAGGGGTCATCATAGGCACTCTGATTGTTCTGCGGCTACAGAGTCCCATACGCAGGTGAATGTGATGCACTGGGTGTTGTAACACATTCCTCCCATAACCATCATTACAATTTTTAGTGACTTGTGCCACAGTGGAACTTCTGTTGGCTCGAGCCAGGCGGGATAGCCTTCGTTGTCCTCGAGCAACAATGAGCCTTGGTGGCCCAACACCCTGTTGCGGTCTGTCCCTCCTCGGACCACTGTCGGTAAATGCTCACCACTGCTGGGATCAAGCCAGAAGCCAGAGATAGTCTGACCCAGGCACCTTGCCATAACAATTTGGCACTAGTCAAAGTCGCTCAGGCCTTTATTCCTGTGCATTTCTCCTGCATTCAACACATTGATTATAAGAACTGATTGTTTGCTTACCATCTAATCTACCTAGACCTCAATATGTGGCCTTGTTGGGAGATTATTAACAATATTCTCTTCACCCGTGACTGGTCATAATGTTTAGGCTGATCAGTCACTGCCATGTAATCTTTTCAATCACAAACATATCTCTCTCTCACCCATCTTTGTTACATCCTTTCATCCAGAGATTTATTTGAGGCGGCGGCAAATATTTACGCCAGATGCATTGCAAATTCTTGTGTTTTCAAGTAAGCAGGTGGTGATCAAGCCCTTCTTTGGTCAAGTGAATCAGCTGCTTTCTCAGATCATTGCTTTCTTCACGTTTTATTGTTATTGTGGTAGTGTTGATACTAAATGCTGCTCATTTCTCATGAAAATGTGTATTTTCATCAAATTCCAGTTTAAACTGCATATAAACAGTAAAAATCTTCAATTGGAATGAAATGAATTTAGATCAACAAAAATGTGTGAATATAAATACAGTCATAGTGGTAAATCATTTCAACATCTCACTCACAAACAAATTAAGTGGCATATCAGGAGAAGAGACGTATAAAGACTGATGGAAAGTGAAGGCCAGCACTTCTGGAATGTTTCCGAAGAGCCAAATCACAACCGGCTGATTAAACTTTAAGCTCCACCGGATGACCATAATGGCAACAAGTTCACCGTTACACAACGTCCCATTTAATAAGGGGCAAAAGGAACAGAATTCTATGAATCCAAACAGAACATTACATCAGCCCACCCAGACCATCCAATCTGAGCGGGAGGTATCGTGCTTCCAAATAAACTAACAGTTTGTGAACACACGTATGCACACAAACAAACCGTTGAGCTATTTACTCACCAAGTACCACTGCTGTGCAAACTTCGGATCGGTCGGCTCATTGTAAATATCCCTCTTCTTTCTTCGTTTTACCACCTGCTGTTCCGCCCACATTACCTTGAAAAAACAAACAAACAGTCAGAGTCATACGAGAAGTATTTGTTTCCAAGGTTTCCCATCAGTTCAGTTCTAAAGATCCAGAATCATCAATGGATAATTAAAGGGGTCATGACACAAGAAATCAAATTTGCCTTGATCTTTTGACATAAGAGGTCTTTGTACCTCCTCATTATAAAGAAAGCATTTATTTAATAAAGCTCCAAAATCAGCTTGTTTTTTTAGATTGCAGGATCTGGGAAGTCATATAGGCAAATACATTGGCATATTATGCCTGCCTACACAACAAGAAAGACATCAACGAATAGTTCTAAATCATCGCACTGTAGTTGGATATAATCTTTGATGCTATCTACACTGTATACAGTATACAGATGCGTGTTCAGTTTCTGATGTACGCACTTTAGTCTGTCGACAACAGGGCAAATGAAAGCCCTAAAGTAGCCGCCCCTTAAAAGTAGGAAGGGTTAAGGGTTGGATTTGTGTGTGTGAGTGTGTGTCAAGGAACATATTTAAGTTATAATAATACATTTTTTTTTTAAAAATCCATTTGACAGTCATGATAATGGTACCAAATCTTTACAATGCAATTAAACATGGCAATAAAATACTACAACTGCATTCAAAATGCATTTATCTTCTGTAACATGACATGTTTGTGTGAAACAGAATACTCAGTATCACTATTTATTCATTATTATTATATATTTCTAAGAACATTGAATTACATGAATGTAGGGCAGGATTTGATTTTATAATTGTAATTTTTCATTAATGCATGAAAGATATAAAAAACATTTAGAATAAGGCAGAATAGCAAGTAACGACGAAACGTGTGCAATAAGAACAGAAACATTACAGTAAATATGGTCAATTTGGATTTCATATCATTAAATAAGAGCTGATGAAATCTGCTGACAGACATCGTCCTGTTTTCCATCTCCTCACAATCCTCACTCAACACAAAGACAGAGAGGCCTGCTGAAAGACGGGAAGCTGTTTCTCTGGGGCAGTGACTGCTGCAGCAGGGCAGAAAACGCAGACGGTGGCAGATTATGTGATTGACAGCTCAGTGTTGCTCACGCCAGAGCTCACTGCTCACTGTCTAGAATGAGTTTTTGTAAAGTGGATGAAATGGACAGACATGTGACAGCAGAGTGAAGTGAATATTAAGAAAAATGAATGACGGTCCAGTTGGGACCTTCACAGGCCTAAAGACAAATCAGGACACATCAACTTGACTCACCACTCAAAGTCCCTCAAGGTCAAGTTGTTATGATGACATTTTATGTGCAATTGAGAATGATATTCTGGTAATCTACAGAATTGCAGTATATTTGCTTTCTCCAGATGAATTTGTTAATAATTAACCAATCATTTGTACAGTGACGGCTGTTCAAAGTTTAGGTCATGTTGTCAGAGGTTATTTGTTTGACTTGACTGACAAAATCAAACATTTCCACAAACATTTAGCCTAAGTGCTGTTGAAGGCAAGCATCCCTGTTAACGTGGCTTTACTTGGAGTTAGGGATTTATTCATGTTTCAAGGTTAGAAATGTGCCGTGTGACCCATAACCGTAGGCAATTGATCTTTGAAAAGTCGAAACAAAATTAAATTTCAAATTCAAAATTCCAATAAAATAATTAAAAAGCTGAATTTAAAAAAAAAATGAAAACAAAATTCTAATGTCATTTCAAAGTTTCAGATAAAAACATATGATCCCTTAAGTTTTGGAGTAGATATATTTTTAGTCGCTTTGTGGCAAGATCTTTTTAAACATGAAAGATAAAGTTCAAAACCGACTGATGTTGAACGCAGATCCAAGAAAATGCATGAAAAAAAAGTGCTGGATAGGAACGCGGATTAATATCTGAGGCTGTCTGTTTGGAAAGTTATTGAAGAGAGACATGTCGTCTAAACATTGTATCACTCTCCCCCTGCTGATTAATTAGCCAGAGTAATACGGTAATTAAAAAAGTAGCACACATAAGCGTTTCTAACTTTTAAAGATCGACCTCATCTGAGAGTAAGCTCAATTAGAGCCAGTACTCAGTTGGCAATGCATAATGAATAACCCCATGACTGATGTTGCTACATCTGTGACAGCTCTGATGTTTTGACTTGAGCCAAATGTGTTTCAAAGAGAATATGAATGCTGCCAAAAGACTCAGAAATAGGAAATGCATTTCTGAAGCTATGAAGATGGATTGAGTGATGGACAGAACAGAGAGAGAGCTGAAGATGAAACAAAGGGAGACCGGATGGAAGTGATCTGAAATCTCTTAACCTCTACTAAAATGCAGCTGAAATATATTTTCATAAAACATTTAGCCATAAAGTCTAATGCATAATGCTTTTTCTTAATATGTAATTTATTGTCTAATAAATTACAAGACTACAATACAAGACTTTACTTAAAACTTGCCCAAATGAAAAGGTCAAGCAAAATATGATGCATGAAGACTGCATAGTATAAATAAAGTAATTAGCACTCCAAATCTGACAACAGTCACTATTGTTTGAGATTAAACACGTAGAGCGAAAGAATTCAACAACAGGAAGTGGAGCAGGGCAGTCAGGGGAAATGCCACTGGGACCCGCTGAGAGTGCAGGCAACAGGACTGACATGCTTTACAAGAGCAACATCTTCACATGACTACAGGTTTCACTTCACAAGGAGCGATTTCGGTCACAATAATAGTCATTTGTGGGGTTGTCAAAAGTACCGGTCTTTGGTCGGTACTGAAATTTTAAAAGCTGGTAGTACAGAGTACCGGTTATATTCGGTACCTGCTGATAGGCAGATGCTTTCAAACACTCCTGCGTGTATATGTGTAAGCGCTCTGTGAAGAGCGTCAAAGGTTTCGGTTTACAACATGTTTTTGAAGTATTGATCATTGGAGCCAATCACAGACATATCTGTTGAGCACGAGAACGCAATGGCCAATCCGCTCAAAACACTGGAGTTTTCGTTAACCGCACACTCTAGAGTTCTGCATGCTCGTGAATCCTTTCATAATAACCAACAAAGTGTAAACAACGAACGTGACGGTTATCGCACCGCAACAGAGGCGGTCTACACTGAATGCGACAAAGCGACCGCTGCTAATTAATTTGTTCTTCGTGTCAGGACAAGTAGTGCGAGCGCTTGAAGTACGTCAGAAATAGAACAGGGCATCAGTTCAGTGTCGGACATTTGTCGTGTCGCATTGTGCCGCATCCAGTCTAGACATTATTGCTCATTATAATGGACTCTATTGACAGCTTCAGTGATTATAAAGGGAGCGCTCTTTGCTGAACAAAAACTTTTTGGAAATGTATTTGCCATTAGACAGACTTTGTGCGATGACTCTCCGTCATTGTGTTGGGACCCAGTCGGGTTTATTATTCACACACCTCATCACTTCTGCACACTGGACAATGGAGTGCTTTTCCCATCTCGAGGGAAGTCGCTTTGCTCCTGGAGGCCATTCTCGCTGATGGAGCGTGGCGCTGCAGCCATGTTACAAGATGGACTTTTTAACCCCCTCTAAAAGTTGAGTAATGGGCCATACGGGTCCAGTCAGTGATTTCCATTAAGGGGGTTTCTAGCCCTTAGCATTCCTCTGGCATTAAAATTGCAGGGTTTGTGTTTCACGTCTCCTCAAAACTCGCCATCTGGATCAGAGAGGCCGGTGAACGACAAATTCTAAGGCTGTACTGAACGAACGCAGATGTCAGGTCGACGCATCGTGAGCAACGCAACTTTAAACCCTCGTATTTCACACCTGTGACAAGAGAAACCGAAAGTGTTTTATTTGGTGTTCTTAAAAGCAGTGTACACAGGGGAGGAAACTGAGGAGTTGTGATATACAAGCTTTACAAAAAATAGTGTGAGAGTGTGAACGGAAAGATTCATTACAACATTCAGAGTAGACGATTCAAACAGAAGAACGTAAAAAAAAAGCAAGGTTTCTAGAAAAAGTTAAAAAAAAAAAAAAAAAGGACCTCTGGACAAATAAAAAATGTCTACCCTTAATCCTTTATAAAACAAGGAGGATAAAAAAAGAAAAAGAAAAGAGTGTGCTGCAGAGTGTCAGTGAAATTATAACTAAGATGAAAGACTTGAAAATTGAGTGTGCAGGTTCTGGTGCTTCCTTACATGCCCAACAGTGATTGGGGTCTAGTTGGAGTCCCTGAGGAAATGTAATGAGGTCTTTGAGGAACCAGACAAACTTAAAAACATTAAGGGCAATAGCGAATGTCCAAAGTAATGCAATGTCCTATTAGCTGAAGCTAGGCTGAAGTTAGAAAAGGGGGTACACTGCAAAATATAGTCCAATGTCATAAATCAGCAGAAAGCAAATAACTTGCTCGCTTTAAACTTTACTTGCTTCAAAGCACTTTCCATGAATAGTGTACAAATTAGGGGCAGGAATTCTTACAAGACCAGTGAAGAATGTGTTTAACATTCATAAAATGTTGATTATCAACCTCATAAGGTCAAACTAAATATTATATGAATCGTTTCATTTTCTATTAATTTTAGGACTGCGTGATACATCGTTTTAGCACTGATATCATGATGTGTGCATTCACAATAGTAACATCGCAGCATGTGCGATTGTCAGGTATAAGGATCGTAGTTCATACGTGATCCTTACGGACCAGGCAGAGTTCAAACCGCATGAATTTCTCTGATTAATTGCAAAGTTTAATCATCACAGAGTGAAAATGTATAAGTTGCAATATTTTAGGTCCTGTCAGTTTAAACATTCAAGCGAGTTTAAACAATTTAAGCGCACAAAGATGCGAAAGAGTATAGCTTATGTGAATTTAAACAATTGAGAAAGAAAATGGATACATATTATATTGGATCCGTGCATTAGCTCTTAAAGTGACAGCAGCCTAATTTACCCACTGCTGTCATTAATCAAACAACAAAATACAAAGAAACAAAACCCTTTTGTAGCTTTAACAAAGATTAATTATATTTAATTTATACAGTTATTTATGTACCTGAATGAATACCATTAGACATACTTGAAAAACAGACTAAAGTACTGTTTATTTAATTTGTATCTTTGTTCTACTGCATTTATCTATGCCAATTGCTTATTTTCTATGCAGATTCACTCCCCTACAAAATCACCCCAATCATTCTAGAATTAATAATTCTTTGCAAATAGAGCTATTCATATCGTAGAAAAACAAAATATCACAATGTCAGTTTTTTCCCCAATATTGTGCAGCCCTAATTCATTTTATATGAGGTCTGCAAATGTTGCAACCCTTTCATCAAAAATCATGATGAAATGCTCTATTTCATCAAATTTGATCATGACTAAAATGCTATTTATCTTCTAACAATATTCATTAATTATTAAAATTAAAAAGAAAGGGGGGATTGGCTAGATTAGGAACCAAATGTTGGTCTCAAAAAAACATTTATTCAAGCAAAGTCATGTTAAAATAAAATGGTTGCATTATTGAGCATGATGAATGGTGAGTAAAAAAAAGAAGGAGAAACTTTAATGAGAAGGAGTCTAATTATAAAAATTATGTTTTAATACATAATATTTGTGTGTTATTTGTGTGTAGAATTGTATATTTTTACAACGTAATATTCACAAATTTCTTTACTCTCTCTATCAGACTTATTCAGATATCAATGGCTTCCGTGTTTTGGCTTTTTACATCTCATTTAGACAAGGCTTGGTCAATAAAACCTTTGAGTTTCCTGGTGGGGGGGGGGGGGGGGGGGAGAGGGGGGGGGGGGGGGAATCTGGATCCTACATTTCACACATACCTGGGGTTCTGTTTGCAGACGAATGTGTGTTCCTCTGTGCTCTGATAAAGACCTCTTCACCACCTTGCGGTGCCTGAAGTGATAATAATCTCCAAATACCTGAGGGGAAGAAAAAACACAAGGCTACATTTAGCTCACCACATACAGATTTTTTCCAGGAATTTAAACAGCCATTTTGTTTGTAGACTCTAAATGTTTTAAAATGTACATGTAGGACTAGGAACTAAAACATTGCAAAAATCTAGATTAGGTATTTTGAAGAATGTTGGGAACCAACATTTTTGGGTGAACTATACATTAAAGTTTAAATCAAAGACTTAAATAATGTGTTTTAGCTTGTCCACAATTAGCTTCAGTCTATTCTGGAACACAAATTTGAAAAGAAAGTGAATGCCACTCCAGATCATCGGTAAGAAGCCCAGCTTTGAACCCCTGCATGACCGTAATGATCCAGACAGAAGAAATATGAACAGAGAGAAAAGCACTGCACACAGCTGTACATGTCCAACAGCCTCAAGTACAAGTAACACTGAACGAGTCAATCTCCTGTCAGCTGACTGCACAATCACACATGACAAGATCATCCAGAGGGCCAGAGTCATCAAACCGGCACTGGTGCAGATCGATTTCTCTCTCCGTTTGATGAAAGCTAAAAGTCTGGAGTGAGCCAGGGTTCATGCTGTCATGCTATAGATTCAGACACGTGCTCATTTACAAGACCAGAAACATTGACGATTGTACGGACAACCTCCAGTTACTAAACACATTGATTGATTAAAGCAGGAAACCAGTAGTGAATTAAATACAGACCAACCCAAATTTAAGCAATTAATTCGAAGGTACAGCAAAACAACTTTCGCAAAGCGCAGTGCAAAAAGTCATTCTTTATTCGAAGGCCGGTAACATGTAATAGGAGCCCCTGTCAGGAGGATCGAGGACAAAAAGCTCGACCAGATTACAGTGTGTTGATGCAAACATCTCCACCCAAACAAAGCCCGTGAGTCAATAAGCCCTTGACAAAGCAAATTTGACAACCGGTGACCCAGTAAAAATCATTCAAAACATAAAGCATCAAACAAGTGTAAAAAATAAAACCCTTAAAAGAGGAAAAAAGCCAAAAGAGATGGAAGACTGAATGAGAGAAGAAACACATTTATTGAACTGCTAGCTAGAGCCTGGCACGTTTTGTGGTTAACAAGAGAACAATAATGACAGAAAATAACAAGAATCGATCGCAAGAGAAGATAACCAAAGAGGGATGGGTAATAAGAACATGCAGTGCTCTGAGAGCTTTGTTAGTCACAAAGGGAAATAGATTGAGGATGGGTATGGGTGTATTGTAAGATAAGAGTCCTAAAAAGATGAGCATCAATCTCAGACAGGCCTGAATCCAGCGGCTCCAGGGCACAGGGGAGCGCAGATGGAGATATGCTGGTCTTGTCATATCAGACCACCATCAGACAACCATCTCAACTGCCTGGAAACATGCGAGAGGAAATGCATGTGGAGGAGGAAAAAAACAAAAAACGTATATCTACACTAAAACTTACAACCCACATCTGAAAATGATATCAGTGTTGGTTAAACATTTGGGCATGGCTTCGCAAAATGTGTTCCTTATGTCTGGAATCAACCTACACATTTCAACTCTACTCTTCAGACCAGACTACACTAGAATAAATCTTTGCTATTATTAACTTACTTTAATTACCAACAAAAATGATAGCTAGTTTTGTCCCACTATTTGGATGCAACACTGTTAATGGCATGATTTGCATTCTTAAGAGACGTAACACAGATGGACCACAAATTGCTGTCCAATTATACTTTTAAAGCATTAAAGGCACCTTTTTTTTAGTGAACACTATTAGAAGAAAAAAAATTTTTATGAAATTATTCCAAAATGAAAAGCAGCTAGGCTATAGTTTTAAACACATCTTGCATTTGTTATTAAACTTTTTACTGTAAAAATGATAAAGGTAGATTTCTTTTTGTAATTCAATTTATGTGAAATTAATCAATAACTAAAAAACAACTGAAAGCCTAATTTAAAATAAATCTGCAATCCAGTTACTTATAGCTTTTAATTTGTTATAATCATAAGGTTTTCTTTAAATAAGAATTAAAAAGTAAGACAATCTGATATATTAAGATTTGACTTAGGATTTAAAGGGGTGGTTCAGGATTTTGGACATCGGACCTCATTTTCAAGTTAGCCTGGTTGTTATTCATCAGTGGAGACAGTTTTCAAAAAAAATCATCCAGTCCTTCCAGTTGCATAGTTTGCCGATGCTAGGCTAGCGCGAGTCAACGGTATCTGTGCTAGCTTGCCATTAAAAGCAGTTTTACCCACTCCAAAGTACACCAAAAGCAAATAAATTATAACGCCAGACTGTCGATGTAAATGTCTATTGAGAGAATAATGTTAGAAATCAAAGTACCGGTCCGGTACTCTTACATCTCAATGATCGCATTACATTTACAGGAACTAGTTTCTCAGCAGCGGCGGAATTTTACTTTGCTCCGGTTAGTAGTACTGCGCCGAAAAGTAAACACAGAACAGAAGCGCGCGCACTACAGACGGGACGTCTAGCTAGCTAGTAACGTTAGTAGCCTTGAACAACGATATTGAAAAACATTCGATTATAAACTAAGGAATTGGCAACATGGTGATTCGTTGTGCATTTCGAAATTGTAAAAATAAACCAAATAGATGGTCATGCAAAAAGTTTCCACAAATTTCCATTGAGAGATCCAGAAAGGAACCAACTGTGGCTTCTTTCTGCTGGCTTGGACAACGAGACACCGGCAGAGACTATTAAAGTTGCGAATTTGTAGTGATTATTTTAGACCAGACGACTTTGAAAAACCCCATAATCGAAACGTTCATAAGTCACTGACAAGGAATGCAGTTCCAGCCGTCTTTCCATATGCACCAACAGCAGATGAACAGGTAATAACTTTTGTTAGGCTACTATAGCTATCTATTAAGCTAGTCCCTTCTCATAACTTATAGAATGACAATGACAGCGTTAGTGGAGATAACGTTACAGTTCAATTTCTGCCCTTTTAGTATCTATCTCGATTAGTTCTTCGTCTGTGTATTCCGGCTCATACATGTACGGTTCGTTGAATAAAACACATTCCTCGTCTCCAAAGTCTGAAACATTGGCATGGCTTTCAAACGTGGCCATAGTCCTATGTTGATTTCTTAGTGAAATATCCTCTGCTTCTGTAGTGATGAGTGTCAGCGGCAGGTAAATACACTTGCGTCATGTGGAGACTCTCTCGGTTGCCTAGGTAACTTAATATCACTCCGCCGCTGCTGTAGACTGTGCTAATAAATACAGGGAACAAAGTGTAACTATTGCAATGCAATGAAAGGGTAGTTTGATTTCTAACATTATTCTCTCAACAGACATTTACATCGACAGTCTGCCGTTATAATTTATTTGCTTTTGGTGTACTTTGGAGTGGGTAAAACTGTTTTTAATGGCAGGCTAGCTTATACCGTTGACTCGCGCTAGCCTAGCATCGGCGAACTATGCAACTGGAAGGACTGGATGAAATTTTTTGAAAACTGTCTCCACTGATGAATAACAACCAGGCTAACTTGAAAATGAGGTCCGATGTCCAAAATCCTGAACCACCCCTTTAATTAAGGATTAATTTTAATTAAATACGAAACTAAATGAAATATGAAATGAAAATAAAGTCTTTATTCAGACATGTCCCAGGACTGCATATGATAAAAAGGCTACACAAACTTGAGATCTTACAACTATGACTAAGGAGTATGACCTGTAATTAAAAATAACATTGTAAATCTTGTATTTAAAAGCTTTACATAAGTATTAGCCAAGACGCTGAGGTAATGCTAGCAAGCAATAACCACATAATAATGGCATGTAAAGAGTATTATTACACCGCTCTGTGGAATACTTGATTCGGGTAGGTAACATACCGCTAAAAACAGATAGCACAGGCTCATCCGGGTTACTGAAGTCAGTGCTAGGAATGTTTTTTTTCCTTTTTAGGAATGAATTTTTGCATTGGGTGAGCTAATAAATATTAAAAATCAATATTTTGTGTACAGTTATTTCCTTATGTCATTTGCTATCGCGTACTTGCTCTCTCTTGTTTCATACAAACACAGCTGCTGCCATTTTGCGACTATTGTTTTGTACACTGTTGGATTATAAGATAACAAACAGGTAAGATTTTAAACCAGTTTCACCTCAGATTAGTATTTCTTATCCACATATTTATGCATGTGGAGAAATGCTGTGTAATGATATGACTGTACCGTATCCTTTAAATGTCCGTCTAGTTTGAACTTGCTGCTTGCTCACAACTGATCTCTCCCCAGGAGCTTTGTGTTTAAAGAACTAATAAAATATTTGGACTCAGATCAATATTTCATGTCTAATTATTTACTTATGTGGCAAGTATCCGTGTGATAAGGAGGATAAATGTACATCCAGCAGGTTGTTATTGCAGAATAAATCTCTTCAGGCTGATGCAATACACATCCGCGTCGTGGTCCTGATCACCCTGTCGGGGTTTATTCTGCAATAACGAACCGGCTGGATGTACATTATCTCCCTTACTTCCTTGACATTAGAATCTGACCTCAGTGACCTCAGTTTATGGGTTAGACCATATAACACAGCACTGACCAGGAGTGGTCCACAGTTTCCCACACAAATTAGGGCTATTATCTAAAATTAGCCTCCGCCTCGAAACTACCTTCTCTTTAATGAAGGCAAGCACACGTACAGCTGTTGGAACTTTAACTAGTAGGTAGAATAAAACAATGGAAATGGCAAGTTGTAGATAAGCCAAAGCTGGTGGAGGAAACACAGATGTTTTCTGTGGGAAAATGAGCTGGCAGTGGGCAGGCTACATTTGTGATAATTTCAAGAGCAATTACAAATCAAGGGAACAATCCATCTGACTCATTGAGCAAATGGAGCAATTAGTCTCTGCAATTGAAATCAGTCTTTATGAATGTGCATCACAACCGTGCATCAGTCCAACTTATCCATAAAGCATCAATATATTGGCCCGGGGTGCATTTCCCAAAGTCAACTATGGTCGCAAGTTATCTGGATCTAATCTAGATTTTTTTTGTCAGATTCCAAAATCTACTGACAGCTTTGACAAAGGGTGAGAATATACAGAAAAATACTAATCTAAAAATATCATACTAAATGTAAATGGAATACACAGCAACTGTTTGACATTATAAAATCAAAGACGCGTCAGAAATTATACACAGTAAGTCTAACAAACTGAAATGAAGCACCACTCATGGAAAAAATTATATGACTCCATGTTTAATGAAAACACACACTGACCAAAGCATGAAATGGTTAAAACATTTCCTGAGAAGAGTTGTTCCAGCATTTCTATGTGAATCAACACTGAAAGGGAGCGCTGTGAAAACAGAGTTTAATAGTGTAATTTATCTTATAATGAGCATGACCTTTAGATACGCAAACAACCACTTACAAACTAAATGAGGACAAGGGCAAGAATGAGAGCGTATATTCAGAGAACACTGAAAGAAGACATTTCAGAGAAACTCTATGATACCAGTGACATAAAAAGAAAAAAAGAAGGTTATACCCCATTTACAGCTTTTGGTTAGAAAAAGTGCTTGTCCATGTTTACATAAAGTCTTAAGACCCAACCACACCCCACGTCAGCGGTGCTCACTGGAGCTGAAGCAGCAGCCCAAACCCACGCTGGAAAACAACAGATAACTAGCAGTTTCCCTTAATACCAGAAGGACAAATCTGCCGCGATAAATCCTGGAAAGCAATAATGGTCAACCAAAGCTTTTAACAAAGGTTATTCAATAAAATGTTATGTAAGTGCATTTACAATATATATAAAACATTAAAATATATATAATATAAGACAAGAGATTTAAAACTGAAATTATATAAATACATATTTTATAATAAATATACTGTTCAAAAGTTTGAGGTCGGTTAGATATTTTCATGTTTTTAAAGAAGTCTCTTATGCTCACCACCAATAAAGCAATAAGCCCCGCGAAGCCGTTATTTACAGTGAATTTAGAACAGCTAAGGGGCGTTGTTAGCACGACGCGGAGCAGAGTGCCTAAAACCCCTTTAGCTGTTTTAAATTCTTTGCTTTTATAAAAGCTCTTTTTATAATGCTTTTATAAAAGTTACTGCATCAAAATATTAATTTTAATATTTATTTTATTCATAAAATAAACAGCAACAAAAAAATATATAACGTTATAACACATTTATTCCTCCGCCAAACAATGTAGTTCCAACGAGGTTGCAAAGCAACACATGCAGCAACAAAGAATCACAAACGGCAGTTGCTCAGTAATACTAATGTAATGCGCTCACAGGTGTATGTTTGTTGAGTAATTTACAACGGCTTTGAACAGGGCTCAACCAATCGGAATCAAGGACCGGAACCTATCCATTTTATGATGCTAAATTTATCATTATAAAATGTCCTTATTGTCACTTTTTATCAGTTTAATGAGTCCCTACTGAGTAAAAATAATTCCTTAAAAATATATCTTCCTTAACCGAAACTTTTTAACTTTTGGTAGTGCATTTTATAATATATCCTCAAATAAACTACATAATTGTAGTCTCTTCTTATTGACTCACCTGTCACTTTCCATTCAATACCTGCATTTCTCCTATTCCTTTATACCAGAAGGTCTTCATTTCTTATACTTCACACATAATCAATGCTCTCTTTTCCTCTTTCTTTCTCTAACTTATTTTGAGTCTCATTTCAGCTATTCTCAGCCAGTGACTGATGAATCACCACAGCCATCAATCAACATCAGCCCCTTCTCCGAGTCCACCAACCTTCCAAACAACATTTAGAGAAAATTAGACCACACAAACAGTCCCTGCAGATCCCAGTCCCTACAGATCCCAGTCCAGGTGTAAGTGAACATGGAACATTAAGGGTGTGCTTCACACTCCAGGTGGGTCGAGACGAGCCATGAAGCGTGATACTCCGGTGAAGAGTATCTCTGCACATCGTCTTAAGATTATCATCATCATTATTTTTTTCTGCTGAGGTCATCTGCTAGCTTTATTCAGATTTATGAAGATGGCCAAGAGACGAGGTTCCAGCTGCACGGTACCTTCCCTAGAGATAGACCAAGATGAAAACTCTCACAGCTGCCAAAAGAAAAATTATAAATGTCTAAATCGGTGAAGGAACCTTTTAGGGGAAGATGTGGGTTGCTTCTTGCCTGGGTGAGCTGAATTTATGGAGTTCATTGGCGTAAAAAAAAGGCTACTTAAACACTGCTGAAGAGCAACTTTTTGGAAGCAGGTCCATGAGCTGACTTGACAACCCTTTACAATGCAAGCAAATCACTTGCATATGCGACTAAATCTTCACTCAGGGCCACTAAATAATGTCTACCATTATCCATTGGCTAATACATTCTTAGATTTTACTTGCCAGTGTGTGTGTGTGTTAGAGGCCAAGTAGAAGTTTAGCATAGATATATTTTCACTCACTGAACACTGACTTAAGTGCTTGAGAGTTTTGCTCTCCGTCAAGCGATCTGTACTAGTATTTAAATTCATCTCAATGGATGCGCAGAGTATTTGACGTACCGTAAACTCTAGTCTAGTGTGAAGGCGCACAACTCGTCGTCGCTTTGCTGAGAGTGCTGTGTTTCTCATAAACACGCAAAGAGAAAGGGAAACGAGAGACTTTTCATTTGGAATTATTCATCTTTTAAGAAAAAGCAGAAGATATGCAGGTTTCTCCGGTAGTGGGCAGAACTAATGCGCAAACGGCAGTCTTATTGGCTGGCGCTCATCTATTACCTTAAAGTTCTATCATTAAATAAAGCTTGATTATCATAATATTATAATATAATGCTTGATTGACTGATGTTAAGCTGTGCCATTTTGCAAAGATAAGCAGATTTGGTGGAATCATTTATATATATCATATCAGTCAGGCGATTGGGCAAATAAACAAAAAATTACAAGCCAATGGCGATTCTATTGCCAAAATGTGCGTAAAGGGTTGCTTGAAAGTTGTTCCCAAAGTGGATAATATAGGACTAAGGGGCAATTTACAAGAACTTAAAGGTACACTGTGTAGTAAGTATTTTATCAAATACTTTAAAAAAAAATCTAAAATCATTGTCTTTATTCATAAATATGTCCTCATTTGGTGTAAAATGACATCTGCCAATGTTCTGACTTATCCTCGTAAGCGAAGAATTTCTTATCTTTATTTACATTGGACGGGTAAGTCCAAGGAGGCTTCCATGTCGTTCCGCCATTTTGAAAAACTATAATAGCAGAGAGGGACAAAAAGCCCTAGCCTACCTCAACGCATTTCCACAACGCGTTTTCGTTCAGAGCCAGCGTCACGTGACTGAAACGGACAAGGAGATCAGTGAGAGGCGCTAGTCACTAGGGCTGCACGATATGAGGAAAAGCTGCGATGTGCGATAACATTGTTTAATATTGCGATGACGATATGACTTGCGATAAATGTGATTAACTATACTGTTCCCATGTCTTAGTGCTTTAATAGGTTCTTTGCGTGATAGGTCAAACGTTTATTACCTGCCTGGTTCAGAATACACGATTTTAGCGCGATTTTGGCACGATCCGTTTGACGTATGGGTGTCGTGGAGATTCGTAATAATGACAACGGGCGTCGGGACGCAAGATTCGATCGTTTCATCTCGTATAGTGTGTCATAGTGGGCGACAACCTACGTCGCGTCTGCAATGCTTCACGACAGAAAGACTATAGCATGTTTAATTCTTTAACGGTCCTCGACGACGGGTTGAATATGTGAGCGAGGCGAGACGTGAGTGAGTGCAACAGTGAGTGTGTGCGCCAGTGAGCGTGTGAGGGTATGTGTGTGTGTGTGCGTGCGTGCGTGAGTGAGCGAGTGAGTGAGTGAGTGAGCGAGGGACAGTGCGTATGTGTGTTTGTGTGTCTGTGCGTGCGAGTGAATGTGTGTGTGTGACGGCACGCGATTACTGGTCGGAAAGCAACGTGTTGTCTGACATGTTTCTTGTCCACGACAAGATTTTAGGAGTCAAAAACGTGTAAGTTAGTGCTAATCTGAACCAGGCATTATTCATCGTGTCAGGCTGTCTGTTGCGATGTGTTCATCGCGGGAGTTCATATCGCGATGACGATGAAAATTCGATGTATCGTTCAGCCCTACTAGTCACTGTCCCGGCAAATTTGAAAGGCTGCACTGCACGGTACTTCATAATGCAGGATCATACTTATGCCGAGCCACAGGAGATGCTTTTTACAGTCTGTGATTCATACTGTAACATTCGTTTGTTCGTTGTGTGTCAAGTTGCAGTTTGTTTGAAATAACGAACCTAATCACCCGAAAGAAAACTCGATGAAGAGCTATTGGAAGACATGTTGTCATAGCTTCTTGGAACATAACGGCTAACGTAGTTGCAACACGCATTTGAAAAAGAGAGGCGCTAGAGCACTATTCGTTTGAATGCAAAATACAAGAAATTCCTACACAGTGTACCTTTAATGTTCTTCATAATTTTAAAGTTCTATTAGAGGTGAATCAAAGCAAATGATGAATATTTTGGAGAAGCTCTGGAAAACTTATCTGCAAGACCTATCATAATCAATTAAACCTGATCAATGGATATGGCTCCACTGAAAGCAAAACATTTCGTCTTTTGGAAACCGATCTGTGCATTCAGGTTTTCACATTAGTAGCTGGTTAATGAATTAGCCTATGCCTGAAAAACCAACTAGAGCTCTCCAAACATAACAGGTCTCCTTCAACTCATGCATTATTAAAGAGAGATTTTGGGAAAATGTCCTGTGGAGGGAAAAAAAGATAGAGAGGGCATTGACAGAAGATGAGGAGCGAAAAAAGAAATATTCATACCTGGCTACCCATGGTTACTATAGAAACAGCCCATGGTAGGCAATGAATTTGACATCTTGGTTTTAGTAACGGCAAAAACAGACAGACCAATAACCTTTCCAGAGAAATAATATCCATGTTGCACTGTCAAGTGAGTTGACATCACATTTTCCATGCTTTAGCAACTGCTTTCATGCCTACTATGACACAGTATTCAAAATGAGCCATACTGAAGTGATTCAATGATGTTCAAATAAATTGCAATGCATTCTCTAAATTATTTCCCATTGTGAATGAACTGAAAAAAAAAAAAAGATTGGTCAGGAAAATAAATAATAAATATCAATATATCACAATGTGGAACAGCATGTTAGTAGGTTCACCAAATAATTTCCCTGTGTTCAACAATGAGACCTGATGCTCTGCGGCAGCTAATGTGCGAACCACAACCTGCTGAAGAAGTAAAAAGATTTGCACAGACAAGAAAACCCCTTTTTACAGGTGTGAAAATGTCAAACCCGGCCTCATTACAGAACCGCATAACGGCACTGAAGACATCAATGCTACAGTATCCAACCGCTTTACGTCACTAAACTTGGAGCAAATCCATTACAATTTGACCTTCAGATAAGCTTGTTTAGATACTGCGCATTGTTATGGAAATTATTTCAATTTTAGATTTGGGTTGACTTTGGTCTAAGATGAAAACATCAGTAGCCGAAGCTGGGCCAAGTCTAAGTGAAAAAAGTGAGACCTTGGGGGGAAAGAAAAAAAAAAAAACCTTGATAAAAACTAGACAAACCAGTGCTGTTAGGGGGGAAAAGGACCCTTGTCTGTATTGCAAATAAAAAGCTGACCTGTGTTCCTTACTAAACAGAAAAAGTACAGAGCAAATAAATGTTCCGGTATCTGAAATGAAACCTGTGAGATGATACTCACCCTCATGTAGTGTGTGTGTGTGTGTGTGTGTATGTGTGTGTGTGTGTGTGTGTGTGTGTGTGTGTTTTTGATACGTCTCTTTATTTTACTTTAAAGACTGTGCAGGATTCTGTTGAAGAAGTATATCCGGGCGACTCAATATAGTGAAAGAGAAAGAGAATTGGAGCTGTCAAGCGCCAACATTACTACAACAACAAAAAAAGCACCATTAAAGTGTTATAAAAATAGCTAATACAATGTGCACACTATTCAAAGCTTTCTAAATCAATAGCGTTGTGTGATTAACAAACATCCATTTAATGTATTCAAATTAATTATAATAAAACATGTATTATAACTTCTCTCCTAAATTCTGATAAAGAAAGATTCACAAATGTTCAGTTAATCCAGTTTACAATATTGATCTGAATTATTAGTTCACAAATCAAACTAATCTGGTTCTCGATTTTAAATAATAAAACGGTTCTTTAGAGGTGGCAATTATTAATGTATATTTTCTGTCTGTTCCTCACATAAAGTTTGTGTATGGCTTCAGAAGACTTTGAATGTAGTGCATATAGTTGAATATAGATAGGGATGGGACAGTATGAAAATTTCATATCACGATGATAGTGACCAAAATTTTCGTGATTATCAATATTATCGCGGTTTTGTTAAAACGAGATGAAAGTGTTCAAAAAGAACTGATACTCACACTGAAAACATTTCAACAAGTTTTATATTTGAAAATCAACAAACAACAAATAAAACAAGCACCTTTTTTAAGCAAGATTCTATTCTGTGGCATTTCCTTCATTATAATGACCGTCGTCAATAGCAACGCATTATAACACAGAACATCCATGAATCACATTCACAACGGATGCGCTCTTTCATTTCATTCAGACTGTAGCTGGCTGGACAGGATTTACAGTGAGTTATTAAAATCGTGATAATCAAACACAGTTTTAATGATAACACAATTTTAAATGATAATACTACTAACCGTCAGTACATTTTATCGTGGTTTATCGTGAAACCGGTAATCGTCCCATCCCTAGCTGTATATATTATTTTTAAGATATTTGTATAGGTGCTGGCAGCCCCCAACTTTACTTTTATTATAAGAGTGGCCAGGTATTCTAAAATCACCTTTTGTTTTCCTGAAAAGAAAGACCGATATGGGTTTGAAACACGTGAGTAAAGAAATTAAAATGATACTTTATGCACCTAAAGAAGAAAATGTCACTGAGCTTTTAGAGTGCGTTTACATATTAAAATCTCCTGATATACAAACCATACAGACTACACCCATAACAGGAAGTAGCAAGTTTCATTTGTGGTCTCTGAAAAGTTCCCGTTAGGCCAAGAAAAGCAAAGCACATTTATATTTGAGGAAAAGTAGTCTAAATCATCACAGATTTGCATGCATCACCTGCAATATGAATTAAGTGTTCCAAGAACTGTATCAAATCATGCGAAAAATGGCATAGTTTTGTCCATTAAATAATTAAGCTTAATCCTTTGCATCCTGATTGAGGTACTGGAGCTCCCTTTTATGGAGTGTGAAAAATACAATAATGACTCTTAATTAAAATCCCATGAGGCAAACAAGACTGCTTTTTTTTAAATATAAGCCAACAATATTAAGCCACTAAAAAACACAAAACCAATACCTTAGTTGAAGTGTTGTCATGCGGTTGCTAGAGTGCAGGATATTGTTAGGCTAAAAACACCCATAATACCCTCGAAACTAGGGATGTGACGGTGAGGAAATTTACCCACCGGTTAATTGATGCAATAAACAGCAATTCGGAGGCGGCAATTGCTTGAATGGTGGGTGCATTATTGTTCTTAATGAAAAACACAACAAAACAGTACAATGACAAACTTGCTTACATTAACATATAACTTTTATTAACAAAACGAATAAGCATGGCATACACCGTGCTGATAAATGAAATCTGACTCCTGCTGCGACTCTTGTACGGCTCACGCTAAATTGAGCAAACAAATGTAGTTTTTAATTGCAGTGGCTGTTCTCTAACTGAACTAAATTTTTATTACTATAAGAAATCAAAATGATTTGATTTGCGCTGTGGGCAAATTATGTAATGTAAACAATTGACAGTCAAAAGTCAGTCATAGTAAATTTATATGACTTTTCCACCTGTTTAACTGTCGGCCAATAAAAATCGTAAGTAGACTTGCTAGATAAAAACGTAATACCATGCCTCTTCCTCAACAATCCGACAAGGCCAATATTAACTTGGTTAGTTCTAACCTCAAATCTCTAACCAATATGATCAATAAGTAAGATGGTTGTTGTGAAAAACACTTTCTTAAAGCGCTTAAGTTGTAATGAAAACAGTACCATAAATTGCCAGTCATAAAAATGAATCCACAGACCCTAGCATTTCATGACACAGCAAAGAATCAAGAACTTCCAGTACAGCGTCTTAAAAATAAACGCTGTATGCCGAGGCTAACTACTGAAACATAAAAAATATTTGGCATCAACAAACTGAACCTCAATGGTCAAAGGAGCCTCATATAACGCTTCCTCATCGTCAGCGAGACTTTTAGGGGAGCGCTGCAAAAAAAAAAGCCCATACAGGGAACCTGTAGAGGTATTGGGATGCTATCCATTAGACCATGGGCGACATTAATCACGGCTATAGCGCCGTAAGTTCCTGTGAAGGTGACAGAATAGAGTGGCAAAGTCAGTAACTAAATTGTTTTCCAAAGCTCTGGATAAGCACCTATTCCAAAAGTTGCTACAGCCAATGGAAAAACACAAACAGAGCGAGCAGGAGCAGTGGAAAGTTAATCTTTATTTTCAGAGGAGCCGGAGAAGCTGGTGCAGATGGATTGCGAGCCGCACCATTAACCGGCGCCGTGTATCAGCAAGTCAACAAGCTGCAGTACGGGCCGCCGCTGACCTCCAGGCTTAAATGCTGTAGGAGTAATAAAAAAAAAGAAAGTTCACTAAAGCGGCACCACCCTGCTCCAGTGGAGAAACGAGTTTGGGAGAGGAAATAAAAAAACATCTTTACGGTCTTTCTGAAAGAGTTCTTAAACATATGCATACTATTATTCTTTTCAAATTCTTTTTAATTTTCCAAACTCAGGAGAACCAATGCTGCATCTCGGTCTCGCAAACATGCACTCAATTAGTTTATCTAAGCTTACTAAAACAAAAACATTATCTGAAGTTTTTGGAGGGTCTTTTTTAAATTGCAGTCTGCTGCATATTTAACGAAATGCACACATGGTTCTTATTTGCGTCGGAGGAGGCTGAAAGAATGCCTGAAGCATGGACTTTCAAAGAGGTTTCAACATAAGCTCCGGACATTAAATCAAAGTGAGAAGCAGGACCAGGTTACGCAAGCAAAGTCATTCATTTAACACGTCTTCTCATTAGAACCAGCTTGACTTGCCCTGTAATACAAATGGTGTCTTCTGTCTCACGAAACCAAAACATTAGATTGTCATTTGGTGATTAAAAGGATATCTAAAGCAATTGCACTTGTGGAAAACAAAATGATGAGGTATTTTTTTTAAGAGGACCATGTTGCCCACGAGACCTCTCCGTTGATACATCTGGAATGGAATTGTCTGAAAGCCCGGGTCAAAGGTGAATTAATTTGCACAGAAACGCAATTGGTTTTCCCTTCTGGGGCTGTGGCCCAATTACAGGAAGACAGGGGAATATGATTGCTCAGGTGTTCAAGGAAAAAAAAAATGCATCAATTAATCTCAGACGTCTACGGCCGAGTAACATCAAAAGACACGTGAAAAGTAGAGTAGCCCGGAAAAAACACACACAGTCTGTTAAGAGACTTAACTTGAGCTTTGAGATTGATTGAAGATATTCTATCACGGTGACGGTGAAAACGGTTACAAAACCATACGCAGTAATAAATTACTTAAGTAATGCTACGATGATATTGCCTACATTCTTATGGAGAATTTGTTTATTTTTTTCCACAGAAATCTGAACTGACATCAATAAGATTAGACATTTAAGACACACGTTATATAAGAGACACATACACTGCCGGTCAAAAGTTTGGAATCAGTAACATTTTCTCTTATACTCACCAAGGCTGCATTTTTTTTTTATCAAAAATTAAATAAAAAAGTAACATTCTGAAAAATGATTACATTTTAAAATACCTTTTCTATTTTATTATATTTTAACTTGCTTTTTATTCCTGTGATCCAAAGCTGAACTTTCAGCATCATTCTTCAGTGTCACATGATCCTTCAGAAATACTGATTTGCTCCTCAAGAAACATTTGTTGTTATTATCAATGTTGAAAATAATGATTGAAAAGAAAATAATTATGTCCGAAATATAAGGCAGCATCAGATGTATCCTTCACAGAGAAGGCAATCCCAGAATGCATTGTGACAAGCTCAATGAATGCCAGACGACTCGGGTTAACTATAAATCTACTCCTATTTCATTAAAGTAAAGTAATAATAAATGTAAAAAATATATATATATATATTTGTGTTTGAGCCAACATACAATATGGCTGACATGGCCTTTGAAGTGCCCTACAAAGGTGTATTTTATTTGCCACATTTGAAGTGCATTTCAAATCAGTCACACCATTTCAGCTCGTTAAATTTGGAACAGACTTATTTCTATCTCCATGACTGTGGCAGCACTGGAAATACATGAAGTAAAGACAGATTTCCCCTTGTAAAAACACATTACTGCATCCTCTGAGCCATGAGCCAGCTGAAAGATCCAAGGATCAATATATACCCTACAAAAGACTAGACTTTGGTATATGGCAATAAATGTCAGGGGATTTCTTTATGGATATCAAAATCAGTAATTGATTTAGGATGCCACAGTGACATCTAAAGCTTGCATACCCACATCCAAACGAGACGCAGGACAGAAGATACTGCTTGGCTGATGAACATTAATGCAATGCAGTTCTACTGAAGAAACATGAAAGGGAAGGAAAAAAGGCAAAGCTGAAGTATGATAACTTGTGCTTTGGGATGGCTGGGTACCTATAAGTGAACCATATGAAATTACTGGCATGAGACAATTTTTCTGACTCTTTTGTCATGGCTTAGTCTTGACATGTTATTTTATATAGGCTATATTACGGTCAGAATGTCTACGTATGTCACCCTTACTAATAAATACAAGTAACTGTTTCAAATACCTTACTGAAGATGAACAATTATATAAAAAAAAGCGTGTGTTGTTTTTCTAGCATTTATGATTTTTTTTCACTATAGGCTTAGTTATTTAGTTATTTTAAATTTTATGTTAAGGCTTTTGACACTTTAATTGAAAGGACAGCGTAGAGGTCAGAGATAACAATATGGAAAAGTGGAGGGCTGAGTCAGGAAATCATCAAACCCACATTTAAATTCGGGTTACCCGAATGGTAAAGTGTCAGAGAACAAGCGAATATTAAAATTCTTATGTACTTTCATGTTGAATAGCGCTGAATGGACAATATAAAAATCCTTATTTAAATTTTTTTTTTTCTAAAAAATAAATAAATAAATAAATAATAATAATACAAAAACACTAAAAGAAACTGTGATCATAACGTACACTATGAAATAAATATAGCAGGGTTTTTTCTGCACTAGAAAAGTGCAGCCGCCAAATTGAATCTTTGTCCCGCCAAAGAATTATCTGATCATTTAATATGACAATACCTACCGCTCTTCAGTACCGATATTCACTGATAGCCGGCTGCTTTAAAACGCTCCCGTGAGTGTTTGTGTAAGCGCTTTCTGAAGAGTATCAAAGGCTTTTATATTACAACTTGTAGTCCATCACAGGCATATGAGCATGTGAATGCAATGGTCAAACAGATGTTTAAGAGTTTGTTCAGCGCAGGTTCTGCACGCTCGCAAATCTTTTCATTATAACCAACTAAAAAGTAGCCTATAAACACAATGTCAGTAAGAATTCATTGCACAGCAAAGACGGCTTCATTGATTAGAATGGGAGTTTACGCAAAAGTGCAGCTTTGTGCACCTTACGTTGTAATTGACAGCTTCAGTGATCATAATCAGCAGCGATTTTTCCTTACTTTCTGTATATATAATATATATATTTTCATGCTGCGAACTACACTTTGCAAAAGTTTCTGGATTGACAGCCATATTTAAATGCGCAGTTAAATCCGATTGACATTGATGACAAAAGCAATGGATGGAACAAAACAGTATGATACTTTATCTCAAATGAACTGTACATTCAGTCTTGGACTGTAAATGCAAAATAATAGACCTTCCACTTTTTATATGTAATATGTTACTTTGTTCATTTTATTAATAACTTTTCAAATCAGTCACTTCATGACTTTTTACATATAATTTTACAGATATTCATAAAGTAGTTCTAACTTCTAAGCCATTTGTTTTATGATCCTGACATTATTTTGATCCTGTGATTATTTTAAGTTAATATTAAAAACTGTTTCTTTGCATTTATTTGGGATTTCTTGTCAGTACTGGGCTTGTGTGTGTAGATGACCTTGTCCGTCCGATACCACCAAAGACCATTTTGTACCCAGGAAAAACAAGGAATAATTATTCATTTTGAGATCAGAAGTTAATGAGAAAGTCTCTACAATATAGATGTGAAGTACTCATAAATAATAAAAACCTTTTCAGAATTAAAAATACAGTATAGAAAAGTATTACTTCTATGGAGAGTCCCCACAAAGATAGTAAACCAGACATGCGTGTCAGATGTAACGGTTCTCGGTAAAAAAAAAAAAAAAAAAAAAAAATTATTAACGAACCATACCGTTGTCTGTCCACGGTTCGGCACGCACTTGCACCACAGTTAATCTCAAATCTGATGATTTTTTTTTTTTTTTAGAAAAAAAACTATGCGTAAAACTGACAGAGTTACGCTAATGTGTTTCTGTCAATGGATACGCTCCACATGCGTTTCACGTGAGTGTAGCTTTCCAATAAACTGTTAGTAGGCCTGTGTAAACCTGTTGTTGACGGTTCCTCATGTGCTGGTGTGTTACAGTTCAGCATGGCAAGCATAGGAGACAAGCCGCTGATAGAGCCGCCATCTGAATCATATAAATCTCCTGTCTGGGAACATTCTGTTTTCCCAATACATTACAACCCTGATGCGATGGTCTAAATAATGTGGACAAAACAGTAACTCTTTGTAAACTTTGTATGTGGCGTACGCTCTAATTTGACCAGTCATTTATGCTGTCATCACCCGGGTATTGATAGCGTGAGAGCGCAGGTGAGACCAAAACAGCACATATTGCCTTCTGTGTTTAAACAGGCAGTCAGTGATGGAACTGTCATTGTCCCGATCGAGCCAGTGCTGCATCGTCACAAAAGTTTATCATCATTTGTGTGTTTTTAAGCCTTGCTGATTAACAAATGAAGAAGACGATGCAGAAAAAAAACCCACGCGCGGTGTGCGAGAAGTTTTCTGTGCGCACACATCCGAAGACATCACATGGAAAGCCGCAGACAGCATGTGAAAACAAGACAGCAAGTCTTCTTGCGAAGTTGCGCTTGTATTGGATCCGTGCATTATGTCCTAAAGTGACAGAAGACTAACATTTACATTTGATTACATTGATCAATATCCGTATCTGAAAACTAGTGTTAGACCTTCCTGAAAAGCAGTTTATTTAAATTTGCATCTTTGCTCTAGTCTATTCTTCTTTATTCTTATGACAGTAATTATTTTCTTACGTACCAGACCCTGAAACCGATACAAACTGAACTGTGAGCTATTTGAACCGTTACCCCACACACACACACACACACACACACACACACACACACACACACACACACACACACACACACACACACACACACACACACACACACACACACACACACACACACACACACACACACACACACACACACACACACACACACACACACACACACACACACACACACACACACACACACACACACACACACACACACACACACACACACACACACACACACACACACACACACACACACACACACACACACACACACACACACACACACACACACACACACACACACACCTTTAGGAACAGGAGGATCTAGGATCTCATAAAAACCTGAACTTGCCTCAAACAAATGGTCAGTGAGGCCTATACAAAATATGCCCAAAAAACACACAACTATTCCACACGGTCAGCCTTGTTTTGACATGTCAGACATCAAATTTTCAGCACACAGAGAGAATGACAAAGGGGAAAAAACCCACTGGAGTATGTGATGAAAAACCACAACAGACTAGCGTCTGCAATATCCAGACCGTCAGATGTTAGGACCCACTCACTGAATAATAAGTCTCTCTCACGCACTTGATTATGCATGCTCATACCAAAAAATGACTCAAACAAACAAATAAATAAATAAATTGAATGAGTAAGAGGAGTCTAAGCCACCTACTCCAGATGGCACACAAAATTCCAGCATGCTGCTGGTTGTCACAGATCCCATGGAGCCTAATATAGTGTTGTGAAAATCAATTCAAGATTAAATTTGCTCACTCAGTGCCTCCAACATGACATTTTATTAGAAAACAAGAAGTAGGTAAGCTGCAACTACACAAAATTGGTGATTTGCTACAATGGAAAAACTAACAGATGCTACTTCTCCTGGCTGGAAGTGGAAATCATGTTTTATTGAACAAAATGAATGGACCGTGAACTGCTGGCAGCTCGTGATAGGGCACATCTGAAGCTAATTGGTCCTTTTAACTGCTGCCATAAATGCAGCACTGTGCCTCGTCCATCCTCACGCATGCCCTCCAAGTCCAGGTACAGCATAATACCGTCGGGTCACGTCAATTGAATGACCAATGCCCTTTTGTTCTCACACTCGGCTTGCTGAGGTAGTCGGTGTTACCGGTGTTACACGGTGTTCACCAATAATTTTACTTGGCCACCTTGGCACCACCTCAGTGTAATTTAGCTTTTTTATAGAAATAAAACCCTTTCTGTTCAGTTGCACAACGGATTCTACAATGACAAACTGAAAGTGTCTACTCTGCTCCATATACAGCACAGGCTGCAGAGTCAGAGAAATCAGATTTCACTTAGCATGTGACGAGAGTAAGGAGATATGACTGACAGGACGAAGGCAGAGGATTTGTTGCGCAACAGATACTGAGCATCATTGACATTAATCTTATCTTGTAAAATGTGCCGTCGCTCCCATATGCAGAGTAGGCTGCACGCGCATAAAGAGTAGGCAATGTGTGATTGTGAATTTAAAAGCGAAAGTGAAGCAATTTGAGATTTAAAAATTGTCTACAATTATTGCATTCAATTCCAATAAAATGTAAAATAAATAATATGCCACAACAACCCCACCTGAGAATCTAATTTTGTTTAAAGAAGCAAAGTTTGAAGCTAGTATATTATTAATAAAACTGGTGGTGGTTGAGGAGAGATTCCCTGACGTGACTTTAAAGCGCTTTGGGTGTACAGTAGTACATGAAAAGGGCTATATAAATGCCTCATTCATTCAATCTTTTAATAACATCATGCACTATAAGATCTGATAAAGTCACATCATGAAACACTCGGCAGAACAACTGACATGAACATTTAGCATAAATCAAACCTTCTCTGACCTTGGGAAACATAACCTGGCTATTAGCCTATGAACACATCTCGCCTCAAGGAGGAACACATGCTCTTGATTCCAGCAATGCCATTCAACACCTTAAGCAGAGCTGTGACTAACGTGTCAGCATTTGATAAAAACCACAGCAATCTAAGAGGTTGGAGTTAAGAAATGCATCATGAGACATAAAAACAAATAGGTTATTATTTAGAACTGCCAAACTGTGACAAGGCAATGAGGCCAGCTCGAAGCGATCATACAGGTTTTATTACTTGCCAACATTAGGAGGAAAAAAATACTTGACATTGAAGTGTCATGAGAAATTACTCTGAGGAAAAAAAGCTTTAAAAAGACTGCAAATTGGGTCAGAACAATTTTGAGGTCTGTCAAAAAAAGATCCCCATGGTGAATAAGTAAAAGCGTTCGACTAGATATTTTAAAAAACTGAGTAAAAGGGATTTAGAAAGGAGGACAACACCACATTGTTGAACTAAATTCAATAAATGTTTAATAAATAATGGCATTACTAATAATAATTAAAAAAGAAAATCACTATACAGTACATCCAGCATATAAGTTCAACTTTAATGCTTATAAATTTCACACCATAACGAAAAAATAAATAAATAGTTTCTTAGACACTTATCTACTCGAAGACTAGACTATAAGAAGCCCTGTATAATTGGGCTGATTCAAAGTCATCTGGTCTGAGAAACCCGTTTTATAAAAAATAAGCATGTGCAATGCAGACGCTATATTTCAACATTTTGGGGTCGGAAAGATATTTTCCTCGTATGCCCACCAAGGATATATTTATGCAGTTTAGTCAAAAATACAGTAAAAACAGCAACATTATTACAATTTTCAATTGCGTTTTTCTATTTACATTTTAAAATATAAATTATTCCTGTGATGGCAGGCATTAGGCTACACCAGTCTTCAGTGTCACATAATCCTTCAGAAACCATTAGGGCCAGATTTACTAACAGCTTGTGCAAGTGCAAACCCTCTTTTGGCATAAAAAAACAACTGTCAGGATTTACTAAAGACAATCTTTAGTAAATCTTTAGTAAATTGCGCTCATCAATTCACTAGTATTTATGCCATTATTTACACCCCCAAAAAAGCAAGTCTTAAACCAGACGCTAATTTACGCTGCTCTTGGTAGATTGCGTTGGTCATTATGGAAATGATCCGGCTGAGTCCGTGTTTTTTCATTTGTGCGTCGTCAGAAGATCACTCGCAGAACTTTCCACTATCATCACCGCTTTTATGGGATTGCGGTCTTACGATATTTAGCCCCGTTTTGTAAATCTGGCCCTTAGTATGCTGATTTGGTGCAATTTCAGATTATTATTATTAATGTTATTTTAAGGATTCAGGAAGCAAATTACAACAACAACTAATTGATGCAGCTCTGATTGATTATTACATTAGCATTTTTAAAATGGCAAATAGCAAAATTACAAATAGCAAAATAAATGACTAATACATGTGTCTTAAGTAGACAGTGGAAGTCTCACAAACATCCCTCATTTCCATAACTTTCCTTATCGAAATCAGTTGTTTTCTTTGGAAATGATTGCCTGTGATTCTCAAAACTGTAACGCATCATTTGCACAATCAAGTAATCAAACCATTTCCTCTACAGACAGTTAAGTGACTTTTCTCAATTCCCAATAATTTTCCAATTATGTCATTTTCTTAAGGAGGATCCCTTCTTCACACAATTGCTACTGTTCATTTTGGTGTTCACTGTTTGAGTTATTTAAACAGCTTTGCAAATGGGTCTGTAACAAAGATGTGGGCAAAACAATGTTAACACTAAAAACAATTGGCAACCTCAAACCACACCCAACATAATATAAAGCAATACATCAACCTTCATTGAGTGTTTCTCATTAGGAATTCACAGCGATTTCTACAGTATCAGCTATATATAAATATCTGTGAAAAGTAAAAATAAGTGCAGCCTTGAGTTGTCCCAGGTGCATGTATGATCCCATACTGTTCTGTGATTAGGCTGCGCCGTTCCGTTCAGTT
Organism: Phoxinus phoxinus; assembly: GCF_949152265.1. Taxonomy (NCBI): domain Eukaryota; kingdom Metazoa; phylum Chordata; class Actinopteri; order Cypriniformes; family Leuciscidae; genus Phoxinus; species Phoxinus phoxinus. The sequence goes on along the minus strand of NC_136877.1, from coordinate 42,847,752 downwards.
CTAACACAGAACATTCCATTCCCTCCCCGGAGGCCACTTCCACTCCCAACTTCTGTAGCTGCTCGGGAAGGTCAGACGGTCACTATGGCGACAGTTCTGAGGTCGCAGGTCAACGCGGACGCAATGCTGACTGGTGATGAGAGATGACAGCACAAGAGGCCACGGGGAGCTCTTTGAAGTTCATAAAAACTAGTCACATGGACTCCATTACGATCCCTGTATGAGCGACTAATATCACATTGCGGGATCTAATAAATAAACATCAGCTCGTGGACCTGCTTTAAGCACTACTGTCAGGGTTGCATGAGATAAATGCGCTCCTGTTAAATATTAGACAGCATACTAAACAGTTCACCACCCAGCACCATTAAACATCTCATTTGCCTGACATTGGCCTCCCAACAGTTCACAAACATCCAAGTGTTTCCTCAAACAAAACATTAAACTTAAAAAGCGCGGAATAGTTTAACGAGTGGTACCCATTGCAGAGCAGCTGTTACTAGCAGCTTTTGTTAAAGCGAATTCAATGCCATGCCATAGAAGTGGTCGGCTGTGTTCTGTAGACAAAAGCCTACTGGTTGCAGAATGGCCCAGACGAAACATAGCTCAGCTATTTCCACATGCCCATAATTGCACACCGTGTGGTTTGGTACCATGGACCTAAGTTGTGGAGGATCCAAACGGAGTAGGCTGGACATGATCCCGACGAGTCAACAAAGATGCGTTCGCGAGTGAATCTGGCTTGCTGCGGCTCTCCAATTATAACCTGCCCAAGTTTCCGGTCCGAGACGCTGTGGTCAAGTGTTCCCTGGCGAACTTACCCTTGAGCTATACGCTGAGCCCAAGACATTTTTTATTTATTTAAAATAATTGCCACAGGTCCCAGATGGAGCTGAGGCAGAGGTGAACATTTTAAATTGTACTCAATCATTCAATTCCTATTACCAACAAAATTAACAAAATAAATGCATACATTTTTTGGGAGGTCAGACAGTGAGAAAAAGGGGCATCTTCATTTGAAATTCAACTCATTCAACTCAAAAATTTAATTTTTGTTAGAGTCCCATAAACTGAACTGTAATTGTTAAAGGGAAGGTCCGCCCCAAATAAAAATTATGTCATCATGTTGTTTTATTCCTGTATAAATGTAATAGGAGACATTAAACAAGTTTTCAATTATTTTTGTCCATGCAGTGAAAGTCAGGGTCAATCAAGGTCTGTTGACTATTGACTTACATTATATTGAGGAAACAAATACTGATACATTTTTAAAAATATATTTTTTAAGTGTTCCACAGAAGAAAGAAAGGTATATCAAACAGGTATAGAATTACATGAGGGTGAGTATGCCTAAATGGTAACTGAAATTTTATTTTTGGGTGAATTATCCATTAAAATAAGCAGGTTGCAATTTCTTAAAACTGCCAGGTGTCTTATGAAAATTACCTATGATAGCTAACAATCCAGATCTGGCTTATTCTTCTTCTGATACTGAAGCTTTAACCTTAATTCAAGGTTATTGAAGTCTCTGAGGAACTAGGCCTAACACAGAAACACATAACCATGCATAGGCCTGAATCGGGATGGACTTAAATAGAGAAAGCAATTACTGATTATGAAAACACAACTACACAATTAAAATGAAATGGTTTGGTTGCATTTTTGGCAGTATCATTAGAGTTGGGACACCAACAGTGCTCAACACGTTTGGAGATGGTTGGGGGCGTACACATAGGACACAGCTAAATGAGATTGCCAGTTATCAACATCGCAAATCTATTTTGGAGCAAATGGAAATACATAGAAGCGGAAGTCGTCATAGTTGGGTAAACTTCTGAGAACCCCGGAAAGCTGAAAAGGGTCCGTTAAAATAATTTATTTTAAGTACTAAATAAATTTTGTGTCACATTGTATGAGACACTAAAATAAATAACAAGGTGAGCATTTGCATTTTGGTCATTTTGACTACCTCAAACACAATGTGAGCATAAGGCAAGATGATGGATTTGACCAGCAGAAAACAGGTAGATGTACCATACGGCAACAAGAATTCATAATCCAGAATAGGAGCAATGCTGCCGTCGCCGGTGTCATCACAACGAGACTAGTGTTATCTGAGGTTTTTGCCAAGACAAGTAGATAAATGTCCTGCAGGTGGCCAGTCCCTGTTGCATGACTTCATACTGTGTGGTTAATTGATGGTTTCTGTTGATTATTCTTGCTGTAGAGAAAGATTCATACGTCTGGAGAGCGATCCTCAGACCGAGCCTTGTCTTCGAAAACAAACAGCGGTTAGCAATTTGTTCCAAGGACAATATCTGTGCTCTTTTCACATATAGAAATCTCCAAGAAGCAATTCATAACTCCAAACCAAAGAGTGGCAAGCCAAGCCAAAGCTGCTGGAATCATTTTCCCCAACTTGGAGTTAGAAACAGAAGACACATAAACACGCACATATTTATAGATAGATACAGACAGATAGAGATTACGAGGGTAGGCATTAAAAACCAACTTCCAGAAAAATGCACCCCATTCAGGAGAGAATTACACTCCGCAGGTCTCCATAATGTTAGCGGTCGACCGACATTGAGTGTTATCAAATGGCCGATGAAATATCTATGCCATATATGCAATACAAATTAACAATAGCAAATAATTATATAAAATGATGGCAACAGTTTTTTGCTCACCGGCCCAACAGCCTAAAAACAAATATTTATTACAAATAGGCCTTTCATTAAAAGCATTACATATTTTTGATTAGATATACATTTTGTTTCCTGACAACGCACACATCTTGTTGTTGTTTAACTTTAAGGCTGTATTCTGGTTTTAAAATTTGAATTTTGTATCAGGTAGCCAATTATGATCTCAAATGAAAAAGAAAATTGACCAAGATAAACAATTCTTTCTTAATTAGCTGGAGCATACAATGTATTAAAACTCAATATTGAGTTTAAATTGGATGGCGAAATGAACTGCAGAAGAAGAAAAAAAACAAATGAATTAAGATGAAAGAAGAAATTATTGTTGATATCGAGCCACTTCCTGACTACATACAATTTCTGAATATCCTATTCATTAGTTAACTTCAAAAGAACTAAATAAGTGCTTTTAGCCGGTTCGCCACCTCAGTGCTGGGCTCCTGAATTCTTTCAAGTATTGTGCTGATCGCTAAATGCAAGAGCACTGCAGAATGTCAATATTCAATTACTATTAATAGGATTCATTTCTTCCATATCTGCTGCAGGCATCCAAAGACAGTGAACACCCAGGAACTCCTCCCCCCCCCCCCCCACCCCCACCCCCACAAGAGTTTGTTATCTCTTATGGTAAGTCTCCCTCCATTAGAATAACAGATGAATGTTTTCCATGTCAGACCGCTCTCCACTACAAAACAAAATAAACCCCACACTCAACAAAAACAATACGTTTTTATAGGCATCATTATTTTAGCAGTCCTTACTCAGTCACTCCCGAGTGAACGCAAACAAAAACTGCCCATTAATTCAAGCACTGGCATCAATCCAGACCACCTCATAGTAGGCGATGTAAGACAAACATGCTGCAGTCCAGTACATTCATTTCAATTTGCTAACAATACTAAATTACAACCAAAATTAAAAACTTACCAACCTTTAGCAGCTACTCTTAAAGTACTATAGCCTTATATGTACTATAATGGACAGAATTATTAACCTAACATTCACACTATACTGTCATTTCCAAGATATAAACTTTTTGCCAATGGAATACTTTTTTAAAGATGCACCAATGTCTCAGACGCCGATATTTATCGGATGATTTTTTATGAATTTTAAGAAATCTGCATATTGTCTATATAGCATGAAAAAGAACGATATACCAAACAGATTAAATGTGTGAAGGCAATAAGTTATACAGTATAATGTAGAGCTGTCACGATTCCTCGATTAAATGAGTACTCGATCTTAAAAAACTTTGACTGTGGTGTCGTAACCGGTAAAATACCCGGAAGTGGCGCATTCTATGGATGAGAATCCATGAACCACATTATAAGACCGTTTTCTAAAGGCTGCACGATGTATTAAAACTATTTAAAAACTAGATGTACTACAGTATTGAGCTATTGTGAATTCACAAAGATTAAATGCATCCCAGAGCTGCTCCGTTCACAGTGAATACTGCTCCACATAAACTATTATCATTTACAAGCATGGAGCGCATCTCAAACTCCAACTCTGCATATGTTGTGAGTTTGGGTTGCTTATAACGTAGCCTACATCTGGGAACACAATGTGAGCCATTTCATCAAATTTCTAAGGTAAATCATTTATAACCCTACCCCAACAAAGGAGAATATATCTAAATGTTTTCTAGACATGCAAACTGTACATCGCAATTTTAAAATAAGTTTAAACCCCCACTCTGAGTTTGCATGTTTTGATGTCCACATATTGTTGTTCAAGTAATGACAGTGGCTGTAGGATTTCCATCGTAAAGAAGTGGCCAAATATTAAAGATTAAGTAAACATTTCAATTGAATGTTGTTTGGCTAATATTAAACAAGTACTTCAAAACTGATCAAAACAGTAATCTATTTTAAATGAAAAAAGTCAAAATAAGGGACCACGTGACACATATCAAATTGGAATTTGGCAAAAGTTGTTTGTTAGAATTAGTATCAGCCAAAAGAAAATCCTTCTGGTGCATCCCTTCTTTTTTATTTTAATGAAATTTGTAAAGTATGTATTTTTAATTCAAAAACTGACCTTGCATTCTAGATACGGTACCAGTTGGCCATTAAAAAGTAATTAGGTGCACTTTTAAAGAATGTTTGTTTCTGAATTATTCTGCATTCTCAATGAGTTCATGAAGTTCAAAGTTTATCAGAAAGCTCATGACTTTTAAGAAGCATCATTACCATGTGAATATTAAAATCATCTTAAAGAACTCTGAGATTGCTAGAAGAGCAACAGGGCATTTAGAACTTTTTTATTTTGAGTTGCACACACACACAAAGCAAATCTCCAAAATGCAAATACAAGCATTTAGTTTTTCTTGTAAATGAGTTCCTAATTACCCCAAACTTAAAAGTAAAGAACATTAATGCAGTCATGATTTATAAAAAGTTTGCCTATTTATTTAACCAACATATAAAATTAGCACATGACCTTAAAACGGAAGGAATACAAATCAGAGCACCGCTCAAAACATCCAAGTACTGTGTAATAATGAATTTTTGGGTACGCATTATGTGTGCTTGTAAATGCAAATTCTTGTTAATTGAGTTCGTTCCGCAGAGGTCACCTGTTCTTCTGGGACCTCTCTTCAAAAACAGTCTCATACAAACAGGTCTTTAAGCAATGCCCAATGTCAGTGAGCTCATTTGCAATCCAAATGCTCATTTGCTGTGATTTCAGAAAAACAAAACTCCAGTTTTGACTTCCGAAACCAAGCAGGATCGATTTATTATATAAGAACATCAAAGTTTGAGTGTTGCACAAATTAAATATCTTGGCATTAGTCCGGTAATGAACAAACACTTTGCACGCTTCAATTCAAATAGTTATGATGACACCTAATCTCCTTATAAATGTAGTGTCTCATATTCCACTCTAGTCTCCCAGTGTGATTACCAGCTAGATGGCCCTAAGCAACACTAAAATGTTTTTATTGCAAAAGACTTAATTACGAAATCATAACTCCTTAAGCCACAAAAGTACAAAAACACACACCTGGGCTTGCAGATGCTTGCACCAGAAAATCTTTATAGAGTGAAAAGAACAGGACAAATGTTAGGAAACACTGACAGTGATGCACCAAACCCAGGTCCCTTGCCGTAAATTACTGCATAACTGAAATGCATCCTCACAAGTGAATCTGTACACACTGCATCTTGCCAAGCCAATATTATGATATTCTCAGTGTTTCCCATTAACTACCTAGACTGGTAACACATCTAATCTGTCCTGCCACAGTTTCATAATGAACTGAAAATATTTTTACACTCTTATTGCGGTGTTTTGAGCCATCTGTCAATCCAAATTTAAATCAAAATGGCTATATGGCAAAAAGCTGTGATTTAATTAAAAGGTACACTATGTAACTTTTGGCCCTCTGGCAGTTAAAAATAAATAAAACTGTATGCATTTAAAAAAAAAAAACTGCACAAGAATAAATAAATAAAAATAAAACTGCAAAAGCTCAAGAATTTAATATTTAGCAAGTGAAGAAATTTTACTAGTGTAGTGTAAAGTAAAATATATATATATTTGGGGGGAGCATGTCATCCTAGAGAGTCAGAGGTCCACTTACCATGGTCTCATATTCTAAAAAAATTTAATTGACAAAGTGAAGGGCAAGTATGGTAAGTAAAGTAACGCATGGAATTTGTCCTCTGCATTTAACCCATCCCATTTAATGAACACGAGCGGTGAGTAGTGAACACACACTGCAAACCGTGGACAGCCAGCAGCCATTTTTATTGTGGTGCCTGGGTAACAATTGGGGGTTAGGTGCCTTGCTCAAGGGCACCTCAGTCATTTTCTGTCAGTATTGAGAATTGAACCCGTGACCTTCGGGTTACCAGTCTGACTATCTAAAAAAAATAGACCACAACTGCCCTATCTATAATAACTAAATACAGTACGAATACTAAGTATACACAAGTATTGGGTAAATTGGGTCTGTTAGACTAGACCTTTCAGAAAAAAAGCATATTAACATAAGCATACAACATTTCTCTAGCTTCATTATTCTTGGATAACTCTTTCTCTGATGGAATGTATTCTGAGAATGCCTTCTCTATGAAAGATACACATGATGCTGCTTATGATTTAGCTAAAATGGGTCATCTTAAAAGTCAATATAAGACTGCGATCAACCTTTTGAAACAGCCTTCCTGTAGGAAGTGAATCTGTGGCATTACAGGAAGTGTTCAGTTGGCTGTAAAATGCTTTAAGCAAAAACATCTTAAGGGCAACTCAACTTCTCTTGCCAAGATCAAGAATACATTTACCATTCTGCTCCTATAAACATATATTCCCCAAATATACTATATTCTCTAAGCTTTTGCTATAGACAATAAATGATCATTCAAAATTCATCATTGGCCTTACACTGATGAAGCACCTTCAACAGTAGACAATGTCAAGACATTGTTTTTTTAGTCTAGCTCAAGGACTCGTTCGTTTTAAGCAATTCCTTTCCGTTCACAGATGATTTATCTCTGTGACAGGCCAAGGGGCATGGCATGCACGCAAGCTTGGCCTTGACAAATTGAGCCAAGGCCTTGGTGAAAAACAGGAGGGAAAAATGCAGACAATCTAATGAAATCTCACTTTATCCGACCATGTCGAACTATGCCATGTCTTAATTAAACGGTTTGTGGAGAAACCCGAGCCAGAGTGGGAGGCAGGGTGACAATGCTTGGAAAAAAAAGGACATTAAGCTCACACCTTAAACACATCTGGCTTTGGTTACGGGTTCTGCTTCCATTTCTCGAGTCCATCTTTCACTCTGGACAGCTGCTGAAGCTGCAACACAGCAACAGACATGGCTGAAAAGAACGATAAAATTCTGCCAGTGTCGCTTCAAATCAGTCATGCTGAGGGTGTTCACTCCGGTTGCAGGTTTGCAACAATGGTTTATTATAACAGGGGTGTAATTTCTCTGAAACTGAAGGAGATGTTTTGTGTGGAGGTGTCGAGGTGTGGTTAAAGACCAGACCAAACCCCAGACTGTTGTATCATTACCCTGCTGTTGTCTGCAACCTCAAGTTAGAGCTTGTTTTGCAAGTATGAGGCGTAGTCAAGATTCTCAGGACTATCAGTGTTCAGTATTGACCTAACTACACAAATCTGAAACCTTATTTACCACATAACCACTACATCTGATCCTTTTCTTCTTTAGTTTCTGACGTGGCAAGAGCAACTCTATACCTGATTTCAAAACAAACCGTTTAGCTTCAACTAATCCGCTCATTAAATGTGTTACAAGGAAATCTTTGATAAACTTTGTAATGTTTGACCAGTTAAACAGCATTAGTATTGAAAAACATTTAAAGGGGTCATATAATGCCATTTTTGTACAAGTTACGGTAATATGATTCTTTAGGGTCTAAATTAAAAAGTTTGTAATATACTTTAATAAAAAATTATCATTAGTATTGTAAGAAAACACTAATTTTACCTGGTCAACAGCAGCTCTGTTTTCAGCACGCCATTTAATTGCATGTGTCTTTAAATGATAATGAGCTTAGCTCACCCCGCCCCTCTGTTCTGTGGGGTGTTTTGACCCAACACACGTGGAGTGTTGCCTTGACAACAGTTGAGGGTATATTTTGGAGAAAGAATGGCAGTGGGAGTCTCTGAGGACACATCTGTGCAACCATATCAATTTGTACCGGAGTCGGACCCAGAACAAGATGACGACTCCGAAGAAGTTCGACAATTAAGGCTCGAACAGGACGTTTCTGAATGGTTGGTTAACGTAATGTCACTTTGATCTATCTTTGTATGTACTGGCAGGGTAGAGTAGTGAGATACGAACGATATGTGTTTACTGATGTATATGTTAGTTCATTGACAGATTGATGTTACAACCAATGGTCATGAAAAACTTTTTTTCGGTAAATGTTGGCTTGTCAGTAATGAATAAAACTTTACACACTTCTTCTGGACGTGCAGCAGGAACACGAATAGTTGGTACCGATTCTTTTTTCAGGAGCAGCTTCTTAGCAAAACTAGCTTTATAACGTTACTGACCCTCGTTTATAAAGCAGTCTGGTGAGAAATGATTCGCGCAAACATGAAAGCATTGACGTCGATCGTGGGGAATATTCCCTTCGAAAAACAAAACTCAGCCACTGCGTCTTTAATTAGCCAACATTAGCCAACTTTAATAATAAGAGTGCACCATACGGTCTTATTCATTAGCCTACATATTAAAAGTTTCTTGCTGGATCATTCAAACCATCATTTTTCAACTTGCTAACACACAGACTGCATTGATCAAAGTTCACAGGAAATATTTAAAATGGAGACAACGATAGCCTATATGTAAAAAAAACAAAGACAAATATTATGCAAATAATAGTATTTTTAGTAAAATAAAGAAATATTCCCTACCATTCAAAAGTTTGGGGTCAGTAACATTGTGTGTTTTTTTTCCCCATAATATCATAAGGCTGCAATTATGTGATTAAAATTTTTTATTTTTGTATTTTAGTTTTAAGTAAAAAATAAAAAGATTTTAAATAAGTTTTCTTTTTTCAAATATGTTAAAAACGAATCCTTCAGAAATCATTCTAATATGCTAATTTGATGTTCAAGAGAGTTATTGTTGAAAATAACAAGATGAAAATAACAAGCAACATGTTTGTGTTGCTTAATATTTTTGTGGAAACCTTGATTTTTTTTAAAGAAAAGCATTCATTTTAAAAGGAAATTTTCAACAGTGTTATAAAATATATAGCGTAGCCTATACAAGTTACTGAGCCTAAACTTCTGATTAATTTTAGAAGTCATGGGCAAACTTCCTGTTCAATAGGAAATGAGTCAACGCATAAAAGAAAAACTGCATGGGTTCCTTAATTTTTTTTTTTTTTTAAAAGATCCAAAATACCAAAACAAACTTCTAATAAATGATCAACAAAACAAAATGCCCTTAGTCCTTCGTTGGCTCAGGGGAACTCTATTAATTACTAGAGCTGCAGCAGACACATTGCAGATGACTTGTTGTGGGTCTTTAACAGTCTGGCAGGACGCTTGGGCTTAGATGTGTGAAAAGATGTCAACAGATGTAAGAAAGCCTTCCAAACAGGAAAACACCACCCGAGGCTGCTTTGCATTACGTCATTACATTATAAAACAATCTGGCTTTTTATACTGTCTGGAAATGTAGCTGGCTTTCAAACAAACACCAACTCTTTAAGAGGTGGGATCTTTATTACAGAGAACATTTAGGCTTTATGGCTACTTCAGTTTGAACTACACAGGTAGCACTAGAAGCACTTAAAAGTAGACTGCTTTCCACACTGCTAGTTTATATGATACAACCAGCTGATGTCAGGGAGGAGGGGAATGGCACATGACAACTTGCTTAGAATCATATGATCTGATACTGTACATTTCTAAGGCAGAAGTGTTCAGCTGGGCCCGACAACCTAAGAAAAGTGTTAAATAATCATATAGGCCAAGTAGTCAAAGTAGTCCACCCCAAAATCTCTTTGATGTTCTCTGGTCCATCTTTCAATGCTTGTGCGCTTGTTTTATGAGCAACCAGGCAATTTAACTAATTTAAATGAATTATACATTTTTATTTAAAAAGTAATTTAATCAGACAATTAAATACAATTCAACTTTATTATTACCAATAGGTAATCGTTCAAGAATGTAGCCTAAATATTTTTAGTTTTCAAAACAAGAAAATATTATTCATATTATATAAATATAAGGGTGCCACTCAATGTTTCATATTTTTTATCCTCTCACCCCTGAAATGTGTTAGTAATGTGAAAAGAAAAAAGCTGACAAAATTTGGATGTATTTAGTGATTATTAAAAAGTAGACTAAACAGTTACTTTAGCAGTTAATAATCAACAGTTCAGCACTATCAGTTGAACACAAACGATGTCAAATAGTGACCAAAATGTCAGCAATTAATGTCTGCAGATGTGGATGTTGCGGCAGCAACCGCTTCCCTAACTGCTGTAAAGGTGGACTTGTTAGGATTTGGAAAGTCAAGGATTAATTTACTTTGGTGAACAAAATTTAAATAAAATGGCATTTTTTGCAATAAAATGTACTACATATGCAACATTTGAGCTCATTGAGCTAGCAGTAAATAATAATATATCAGAATGAAACTTGCCACTGCTACTATGCATCATAAAATGAACAGAATGGGGGGGTGAGACCTTTAACATAAAAAAAAAGAAGAATTCCATTGAGTGGCACCCTAATATATATTATATATATTCAAATATTTTAATTAGAACTTCATTCTAAATAAAAGAGGGGGGGAGGGAGAGCAGAGGAAAAGGAGGTTGTTTCTACAAGCACAACAGATTAATAAAACTAGTCACATGCATGTAGATCGATATGCCAATGTCTATCGACTCAAGGAGTTTAAGATCTTGCACTGTGGTCTTGAGAAAATCAACCCGAGTAAGAATGATGCTTGCGGTGCCCGAAAACCTGACTAGTCAAAAGAGTATTCTCACCCTCAATTCTCACTCTTCCTCTATCACAAAAGACAAGTCAATGTTCATAGCTCATTAGCTTTCATTAGAAATATCCAACTGCGGTGTGATTGTCTACAGGGAGCGGTGGGGAGCCATAGGGGCAGGAACAGGCATAAAAAGACAATGAAGCTGACTATGGAGTGGAATAATACACTCTTATATGTCGGAAAAACAAAAGGCAAAACGATTAAAATCAAGAGCAATCAACACCCTAGCTTTAAGGGTTCATTTCTTTCTGCTGTGTTTGCAGAGAAGGCAAGTTGATAGTTAAAACCTTATCAACAACAACCGCTTGCACCAACATGCTGAGTTACAAAACAGTGAATTGTGATGCAATATTTATCTTGTAAGAACACCTCTTTAAACCAATGTGATAAAAAAAAAAAGATGTCCATTTTCTCAGAAAACCCATTGTTTTTCAAGTCTAGTTACCATTTCATTAAATAAACGGTTTAGCTAAAATGGAGAGTAGGAAAGGAAATACCTGGACAACTCTATTGAATCTCTATCATGGACTACGACGAGCCATTGCGTTTCAACGGCTGAAACTCTCTGGGGGCCAATTATGCGCTTTTTCTTCCTCTTTCCTTCTAGGTCATTTTTAGCCCTAAGCTTTCATATTATCTTTCATTGTAACATTTTTGAGGGAGTGAAAGGAATTCGAGCAAGCTAAGAAGGGTTAAATAAGATACATGAACCACGGAAGAACACCGCGACAGCTACTGAGAAAAAAAAAACAGCGAGCTTGAAACATGTTTGCGGTTCCCATGAATGTGGCAAGTGCTGTTTTCTGACTTCAAGATCCACACAGTTCCAACGAGAGGCATGGGAACCCATCAAAAGCTATAAATCATTGGGACGGCACGTAAAAATTATTTTGCAAAATAGTATTATGGTTGTGAGGACACAAGACAAACTTTGTTTTTGAAGTTCCACAATCCTTTATAAAGCAGATATTGCTTCTAGGAAGGTAAACCAGGTAATGGGGTAAAATAACCTTTGCATCCAGATGCAATATAGCCTGCATCTTGTGTTGTAGGCACAGAAATAAGGTAAAAAAAAGCAAACAGCAAGACATTACAAGGATCATCATTATATGAAATCCTTCAAGTGACATGGAATAAAAAATAGTCTGGAACAGTCAAGGCAATTTCCCAACGGCAGCCAATTTGAACATATTTGATGTTTAAAGGTGCTTTATGTCATTTTTTGACTGTTCTAAAGCATAGAAATACCATAATATGTTAGCAGATATTTAGGAAACATGCTAAGTTCACATACTGGCTTCTCTGAAAAACAATGCTAGCGAGATTTTTAACTTTGAAATGTGCGTTCCTTGTTGGACTGTCTGGTTGTTTTTGGTCTGTGTTTCCCCGCCCACTGCCAATTTTCCCAATAGTGTTTCGACACCCAGTGCATTGCAGTCATGGAAGCCAGCAAACAAACTGGGTCAGAGATCGCAAATCCCACCCGACCTAAAAAGCCTCGGCATCCATCAAAAAAATATAAACGGGAGCATATTAAAACTCAGATCAATTACCTCGTCAACTAACTCAAGTCTCCTTGCCTTCCATTGTCAATTGTGCTCGTCATAAATGAATGGTATTCCTAATTAGTTTCATTCATGCATTGCTAATAGTTCCATCTTGGTCACAAAGTAATATAAAATATTAATATTAGGCTAAGTATTAAGAATGTATACACCAAATTAAGTTTTCATGTACTATATTCAAAGTCATCTGAAGCCATTCCATGGCTTAATGTGAGAAACAGATCAGTCAATCATTCTCCGTGTCCAACCCATAATAAATAAGGTTACGACAGAAATTGTAATAGTAATCAAAATCAAAGTAATCGATCACAATGGCACCGGGGCCATCAGGCAGTCCGAGCCCTGTAGGATAGATAGTGTTGCACAATAGTATACCATACTTTAAATCACTGTTTATTTCATTTGTATCATTCTTAGATTGTGTTTGTCATATTGATTGTAATTTGCATATAAAGATAAAAGATACATTAGGCTAAGTAAATAACTATACTGTGATATAAAATTAAATTGCATAAAAAAAATTACTACAATTAGCTACTCATATCGTGAAATAGGACTTTGGTCTTATCACCCACCCCTATGCCAACCAGTTCAGAATTGTGAAAGATAAGCGAATGTGATTGATAATATGATGGATATAATGATAATTATTTTATTAATGTTAATTTATAAAACAATGAATTTTAAGTTCTCTCATATTATTCAATTTCTTTTAGCCGCTGCAGGACAACTCAAACTCATTGTCAAAAAAAATGAACTAGTAATACATCCAATACATTTGTGATTACATTTTTAAAAGCCATGACCACTATCAAAGCACACCAATAACATGTTACATTCAATATTTCTCAATTGATTATTCATTCAAACTGAACAGAGTTCAATTCAATTCAATTCACTCAAAATGATGTTTGTATCCTTTATCTGATGATTACTCATCAAGAAACAACTGATCAAACTCAATTCTCTTGTGTTAGCTTATGTCCTTGACTCAAAAGCTGTCTGTAAATAAAACATTAGAAATATCAGCTGTCCTCATCTAGAAAAACAACACGGCCTTTGTAACTGGAACTACTAAAGAGTCTCTCTTAGTCATGGAAAAAAGCACAACATGGAGAAGAAAGCAAACAGCAGGACTGTATGAATTAGTGAATGTGGCTTTGAACTTTAATTTATAAGCTAGCAGGATGTAGGTTAGTAGGCAAGGCACTAAATGCAACTGCAAGACTCTCATAAACTCACAAACCAGAACACTTCTCTCATTTCTAACTATCAATTCATTTCATACATGCTTCTGACATCTTTAAGGGCATTACCAATATTTTTAAACTGCATTACTAAAGTTAAAAAAGTAACTTGTTTACATTTTGTGTCAGTCAACTATAGAGGCACATTATCATGATATTGAGCAAGTCCCTATAATTCAACTTGTGCCTTGAAGCAAATCTACTGCTGTGTCCTGGCACAATTACGTGCCATAAAACTTCAGCTGCAGCCCAGGATCTTGCATTCCCTCGACATCAGCGCAAACACCTGCAAGTATCCGTCTGGTTTCCCAGCTGTGAAATCCTTCAAACAGATTCATTTCTGGTAATCCAAGCCCTTGTTTTCCATCAACATAATAATCAAATAAATGGAACAAGGAATTTCTCACAGACAATTCAAAGTGATTTTGGGTGGGATTCATAATTGGTCTTTATGGGAAAGTTGCCATCTACAATATACTACATTAAAAGTACAAAAAAACACTATTCCACCATGATTTGGCCCTAGAGCGTCTGTGAATTATGATCATGGGGGAATGAAAGCAAAGATAACTAAAATGGAACAGATGTCTCTGTCTCATATGGTCTCAGACAACCCTAAAGACTTCACCGTGAAACCATCGAGTCACAACGGCTGCCTAAACTCCAAACACAGGGGGAGGTAACAAAATGAATCCTGACCAAGCAACCAGGAAAATAATGAGATGATGTATCTGGATGGTGTCCAGGACCTAAAGGGATCCACCTCTAACCCACATTTTCTTTGCAGAATTTGCCGTGCTCACAGCTTCTCTTCATAAATTTAATAACGGCACCCCTCAATAACATAGCCAAGTCGTCTCATTTATTATTTCATCCAGCCTTACTTAAAGTCCCCCTGTGTTGAAAATCAAGCTTTTAATGTTGTTTATATGTCCATGTGGTGTTTTTAATATGGTTTAAGAAAAAAAACATGTGCAAATTCATAAGTCAACAACACCCTTGCTAAGTATTTTCTCCTTAAAAAGGCAGTGAACCAAAGACAATCTCAAAAACGCAGTTTGAAATCACTGGTGTTTCTGACGTCACAAACTACCTTGTAACCAATCAGTTTTAAGGGATAAAATTATTGACTAGAGGTTGACTTTAATATTTTTTTATATATTGTATAAGCAGCAATTAGGCTGCAAAGCTTGGGCTATGCATTCAGTTTATTGTGCATATCAAGTCATCAACGTATTCTAATAATATTGGTGAGAATTTTTTCTGCAAATCTATTTTTCAGGGTTCAATCAGGGTTTACTCTTTTACCCTAAATCAATGCATACGGCCGTCTGTCGGAAGCTAGTTATTTTAGTTTATAAAAGTATTATATTACATAAAATATGGATGTTTTTCTTACACAAACGCATCACCTCAGAAGGCTTTTATTAACCTCCCGGAACCGTGTGGAGCACTTTCATGATGGATGGATGCACTTTTTTGGACTTCAAAATCAGGTCCACCATTCACTACCATTATAAAGCTTGGAATGATATTGCTATTATATTTTTTAATATAACTCCGATTGTGTTCGTCTGAAAAAAGAAAGTCATATACACCTAGGATGGCTTGAGGGTGAGTAAAACATGGAGTAATTTTACTTTTTGGGTGAACTATCCCTTTAAATATTAAACTGAAAAGAAATTGAAAGAAATTCGAAAGTATTTTTCTAAGTTAAATGATTTCACACTCGAGAGCACATCAACGGCTTGTTCATGCCACTCATTAAAGAAAAACAGATAGGAAAAAAAACTACACAAAAGCATCTTCAAATGCACAAGAAAAAGAGCAGGTACTGTTTGGATAAATCAGAAGCTTTTCTCTGTCTGTAGAAGAAATCCTCCACTTGGAACACAAATGAGACGTTAAAAACGTTAAGCCCACGGCACTGGTGTAACCAAACGATGCGCTTTTCAAACTATGCCAACAGTGCTGTCAGCATGTCTCACACAGTCTGGGGCTCGGCCAGGTGTGATTTCTGTTCTGCGGAGCTGCAGCGGACTAACAGTGAGAAAAACCATGCTACAATCTTATTATAAAAAGATCACAGGTGATTTACAGTGATCCATAACAGCTCGACAGTCCAACATAAACATTCTCCGCTTCAAACTCAGAAGCATCCTGTGGCTTCAAGTTTGTTCCCCTTCTTACGATCATAAGCAACAGTTTCAAAGAAAGCTCCGGCAATCAATTGCTAAATGGAATGATAATGCAAATCAAAATTACATGTTTAGTTCTTTAACATGAATCAAAGGGTTCTGCTAAAAAATCCAAAAAAAAAGTTCCAAAAAATCATGAAGACCATCAGAAACAGATTTCAAAATAAAACTTCCATGCACAAATCTATATGATTTTCTAGTCTCTATGGTTCAATATAAGTCTATTGGATTTTTAACCCATTTTGGACACATTAAGCTTTTAAATAGTAGGCTATAATGGTGATTAATAGTAATGCCTGCCTTGGCAAGCACCACTAGTAATTTGCTGGTCCTACAAAACCAATTCCAGTTCTACCAATGATAAAAGCAGAAATATGTCTGCAGTAATGAACTTTGGTCAACTGTGAAACCATCACTTAGGCTGCGTTTACACTGGCACGTTCTGAGCCACTTCCAAATGTGGTTTTAAATCAGATACATGATACATATCGGATATCTGAACATCTGACCTACGTCTAAACACGTAGCCTACACCCGGTTCCCCTTGGAATTCCCAGACACCACAAGAGGCAAAGGCGACACATTTGCCACAAAGATAACTTTTAATGCCACATTGTGAAGCAGACGAGCCTGTAGTGTATGCGCTCGCACTAAAACTCACAGCTTTTTTTATTGAGGTGGAAACTTTGTATATGGTTGCAAAATTGCATGCACATTGCACACAGAACCATTCAGGAGCATAGAAACTGGTTTTCAACCTCTGCTTCGTGAATTTTATAAATAAAACTACTTCACTACTGAAAGATAAGATACATTATAATATTTCTTAGCAACTAGGAGATAAATACTATGTAAACGAACCGTAGATAAAACAAACGAAAATTACAAATATTTTCAGTCAGATTTTGCACTGCAAACATCCATGACAGCTTTTAAATAGTCCATGCTGGCAAATAATCATGGCCACTCAACTCAAATTATTTAAATATTTAAAAAGGACATTCAAAATCTGAAAGTCAACCATGTCACATAGTAAAGCGCTTACCAACAGAATCGTTTTGGGTGGTGGGGATGAATGTAAACAGATATCGGAAACCAGTCATGTCTAAAAGTGAAGGTAAACAGGCGGGACCACAAAAACAACGGATATGGTCAAAAGATCAGATCTGTGCATTAAGACTTGCAGTGTAAACGCAGCCTCAGTGACAAGTCATCATGAATAAACCCGAGCATACAAGCTGCATTTTAAAAGCTGCGCACACACGCTGCCTCGCAACACTAAAAATGGCAGCGTTATTAGTTCATATCTCAAGAGATACAGGACTGAATGCCAGCGTGGACCCTGAGGCATTCATTTTCAGCAATTACTAACCGCAGCATATTCAGTGCTCCTGACAATGCGTGCAAGGATCCATTCATCACCTGGCTTTACAGTACCATCTGGACACAGGGCTGTTTGCGTTTTAAAGTGAACCCATTACAGGAGGGTGGGCTGTAATATACATCTAAATTAATCATCTAACCTAATGAATTGACTCTCGACTGCTATAATGTGCTTTCAATTACTTATGGTAAATGAAAAATCGGAATCGAAGAGCAGGAAGTTGCAAAACTGTCTAATCGGAACAAAACCTATAAGTTTTGCATGTTAAAAAACAAAATGTGTATCTTGGTCAGGAAGTGAAGTAGCAGCTCATTCCACACAAGTCTACAGTCAAGTCAAGGGCATGTTACAAGCTGAGAATATCAAATGACAACCGGAGAAAGAGGAAGATGTTTTATGCATTCCTTCAGAGAGAGCCAGAGCATTCAGACGTAACATGCAGGAAATGTACAAAATTCATGAATTCTACAGAATGGGTTAGTGAGAGGAAGAGAAGGACGAATCTGCATCTTTACTAATTCGAATCTCACGGCGCAGCGGCACCATGCTTTAGAAGTTCTCTTCAAAGTCACCTGGACAGTCAGTGTTTGAGACTGACAACCATATCTACTAACAGTATTAACAAATTTTTCCGTTCATACAACAGAAGAGCCATGAACAATTATCTATATAATTGAAAAACACCATTTTCTATTGAGTAACGCCTGTAACCGTAGTAGTGAAAATTATGAAAGTTAATAATATCAAACGACTTGCAGTACCATTCAAAGATTTGGGGACAGTAAGAATTTTTTTGTTTTTAAGAAATTTATACTTTTCATTCAGCACTGATGCATTTGCATTACATCGATCATTTAGTTAAAGTGACAGTAAAAATTTATTTTACAAAAGATTTCAATTTAAAATAAAATGCTGTTCTTCATCAAAGAATCCTGAAAAATCCACGGTATTCAGCATTCAGCGTTTTCAATATTGATAATAAGAAATGTTTCTTGAGCAGCAAATCAACATATTAAAATGATTTCTGAAGGATCATGTGACACTGAAGACTGGAGTAATGATGATGAAAACTCAGCTTTGCATCACAGGAATAAATTACATTTTAAAATAGATTAATTTTTTTTTTTTTTTTTTAGATTGTAATAATATTTCACAATATTACTGTTTTACCGTATTTATGATTTTAAAAAAATGCAGCGTTGGTGAGCAGAAGAGGATTATTTTAAAAACCATTTAAATAATCTTACTGACATCAAACTTTTGAATGGTAGTGTATTTAACACCAGAAAGTCTTAACACAAATGACACGACAACATTATCTAATAAACAAGCCCAAGCGAGGAACAAGTCGGTCTTTCAAATCTTAATTTAACCAACAACATTGTAAGGCATCCAGAACAAAAAAACAAATGAGAGCAGCAGTGGTGGACAGCGACTAGATCTACAACTCTCAGATTGGATACGGAAACATTAGTCTTTGATAGGGGTGTAACGGTACGCAAAAATCACGGTTCGGTACATACCTCAGTTTTAAAGTCACGGTTCGGTTCATTTTCGGTACAGTAAGGGAAAGAAATGCAAAACATTAAACTGCTGGTTGTTTACTATAAACTTTTTTTAACAATTTGTTTACACTTTTTTAAACACACTTTTTTAATAAATATAGGCTAATAAATAGAAAATATATAAAATAAAAAAACAAATAAGAAATAAAATACTGCTGCAAAGTTCTCCACTAAATAAAACACTCTCAAACCAATATTGGCCATGACGCTAGCTAGCTAGAGGCTGGGCTAAAGCGAGCGTGCTGTGTATGTGGTGATCTTTATTTATGCGATATTTATGTCCGAGCCCGACCCGAGTTAAAATCCTATTTTTTTTTCTCATACTAATGACACATGTACGTTTGTTTGTGTGGAAAGCCCGCTTTTAACAGAAAGGCATTCGGAAATGTCCACAGATGAGTGCATCAGCTCGCACGGAGCTACAAGCGCTCTTAACACAGCCGCGTGTGCACGCGTTTCGTTGTCACAGCAACATAAACAAATTTCCGCACACAGGAAGACAGATGCAATGGTACTATTTTACATGTATTTGAATCACAAAAACGATTAATCAGATTTAATCCGTGCAACGCGGAGACTTCCGACACTTAATATGTTCGTGTGGAAACTCGGAATTGACCTATGTTCCGCACACAAATCTAGCCTAATTTACGTGAAAGTGTGCATTCGGTGCACATGTGCACCGTACCGAAAGTGCTGTACCGAAACGGTCCGGTACGAATACACGTACCGTTACACCCCTAGTCTTTGATATTACTGTCTTTAAGCGAAGAAAAACATACACACAAGACAAGCATGGGCAGTGTTTGACTTGACAGATGATGACTTGACTTGTTGTCCAGTCCAGGTCAATATGCAAAGGTTCTGAGAATTTAAGCGAATCATTTTAGAAAATGAACCTCCATTCATAACAGTAATCATAAACAGTATTTAACAATCTAAAAGGACTTTTAACTCTGAACTTAGAATGTGAATTTGTGAATATTTTAGGTAAATAATAAGGTAATATTATTACAAATATTAAAGAAAATGAAGGCTGTTTTGAGTTGAACTATGACCCAATACTCTCTTTGACCCTATAGTCTTTGCTGACAACATTGAAAATGAAGGCAGTTCAATAAGCCTTAACACCTTTCATTTTAAAAAGGAACACGGATGCATATCTGAGCAAGCCACCCAACCCAAGCGAGTCAAACATACAATAATTACTTGTCTGAACATAACACTCACATTCCCGTGGTTTACAAAGCCATGCTTGCTAGCAATCCGGTTAGCTTCCTGCTCTCCCCCTGTGATGTGGACGGCCCATGTGTTGGTGTAAACCTTCTCTCCGATGGATGGCTGTGGCCCAGAGGTCACGAGAATCAGTAGTGTACAGAGCGTCAATGAGGCAAGCCTGAGATCCATTAGACACAATGGAGGGAACCAAGGCAGGAGTTCCTAATGTCACCAAGTCCGTCAGCACAGCGGCCCACTGCTATGTCTGTGCTGCCCCGGGCACATGCAGAGACGGAGCCGAGGAAGAGAGATGGACTCGGAGCGCTTCAGGAATCACCTGGGGAGAGAAAAAGATGGAAGATTGCAGAATGAGTCATTTGAGTTGCAGGTGCAAGAGAATAATTGAGGATATGAATCACAGATGAGCTTTAATGCTGTGGAAATGACTAACTAGGCTAGTTTCAAAATTAACAGCACACCCAAACAAATTTTTTTTCCGGTGACAGCTAAATGCAGGGGTTTGATTCCAATCAGTTAAAGGACCTTAGTCGTATATTTTATTAAATACAAATGTAAGAGGCTGTGAGGGAGTGTGAAGTATATATTTTTCTATGTCTACCTGGGATCGTAGACAAAATATTCAATTCACATTTATTCAATGCATATTGTTTCAAAGCAGCTTTACAGAAAATGCATGTCTACATTACAATTTAGAGCGATCTGTTATCAGAGGTGACTGTGTCCAAGTTTAGATATAAAATATCTAAATACGTCTTTCCAAAAACCTTTCCAGAGTACAAAAAAAGTCTGACGGTGAAAATTAAAGGGCGTTCACACTGACAAGAGATTTGCAGGGGGATCAAGGTAATTGTTTTCAAATAGAGTTGACAATTTGAGGTGACTTGAGCAACAGCAAATGTACGCAACTGTACAGCATCATGTCACATGATCTGCCGCCTGATACAGCTGGATTGTAGTCGAGTATGAATGCCTACGACTAAGCAACGGTAAATAATATATATTTCTGCAGCCTCCAGTGATTCAATCGCTATCCAACTCCCCTTTAGATCCAACAAGACATTAATACTGTACAACCATCGGCTGAAAACCATGCGGAGTCAAATAATACCTTGATTGCCCAAAAGAAGCCGACAAAGTCTTTTTGTTGAAAATGAAGAAGAAAAAAAGGAAGCTTTCTGACTTCTATAAGTAATGTGCCAAGTCATCATCTTTGCTGGTAAGCAACCAGTAAACCAAAGATGGGAGGGAGCACAGTAGACTTATTCTTCCACAGAAATATTCATCACCGTCCATGTTCAGTGTCAGAATGTTGTCTCACTTCAAAACCATCATCCTGCTTCTCCTCTCCTATGACTATAAGCAAACTCTGATGCAAGATTCTTGTTGACTTGAGGCTCAACTTGCCAGAAACTTGCCGTTTCATTAGGGAATAAATCAGCGTACTCAGTTCACCCTGTATTTTTGTCCATTCATTTGTCTAAAGGCAGAGAAAAGTTTTTTCAGAAACCATTTTCAGTGACTGGTGGGATAAGTTTGGCTTGCAATTTATTTGATCTTATCGGAACACAAATAAAAAATAAAAACCCAAGTCTGGTTCGCTTCAGCAGAACTATATGATGATTAAATGTAGGTGGAGCGATTCTGTCCACACCCTTAATGGCCTATTTTACAAAATCATATAAACACTTGTCTCATTAGACAATATGTCTTCTTTTTGTGTAAACGAAGGGCAATTGAAATTTTGTCCCAAGATCTGATAAGACAACTCGCATTTTCATTCTGTTTGACGCGAGTAAAAAAAACGACAACAAAAACAACTGCTGGTATTTCCTTTTCGGACAGAAATTTTACTCTATTATTCTCAATAACAAATGTGGAGCACATTTCCGTGTTATCTCAAATGACATGTCCCCATTTACCTGCTTTTTTGTAGACATTCAATCTGATTCTCTTCATAACAATGTCAAAAGAATGCAGTCGGCTGGGTTAAACTGCACTTCCTCCAAATCCAGAGACTACCTGTTCTACCACAAACGTGCTCATTACCATCAGAATTTTTTTTCAATATACAATTTACAAATAATAAAAATGCTGTATAAAAGCTTACTACTTGTTTTAATTAGCCTTGTTGTTTTTGTTTTCATTAAAAAGATGCTAAATATTAGTAAATCAATCTGCATTTTTTTTTTTTTTTTAGATTTGAAAGCACAACACAGAAAAACAATCCAAATGACAGAATTCAGGCAACGTAAAGCCTGTAATTGTATTACGAGTTTAGTAAGACTAATTGAGCTTCACTGAAAAAGTAAACAGCTAACAGCTTTTTTGATCACCAAACACTGTTTATGAGAACACAAAAATATTGGTACAAATGTTTGACAACCGAGTCAAATAATTTACCTCGCAAGATCAATGTAGTACACATGCTTGCATAAACAAATTTAGACTACATATTCTAAGACCATAATTTCCACAAAGTATTTCAAATAAAACAATGCTTCAACAACCCCAAACCTTTTGCCAAAAACTTCAGTTATTGGAAAAAAAAGTGACAAATAAAAAATAAAAAAACTTCACAGGAAACATGCAACAACAAATCAGATTACAAGCAAGTTCTTAACATGGATAGTAAATTACTATCACTAGCAATAGACTACAGGTCACATTTCCCTACACAATGTTTTTTATCAGGTGAAGAGAATAAAATACAACAATACTCACTTGAGCACTGAACGTGTCTAACCCAGATTAAGTAGGCTAAGCAAGAAGTGCGTAACTTTCCTGACAGCAATTTAAAGCTGTGCCAGCCCTGATCTCAAAGTACACCCACTCGTGACATCACAACATGGTTAACACTTAACAGGGAGAGGAAACCGGCAGTGAGGCGGCTGACAGTAAGTGCGGACCACTTGGGAAGAAAAAAAAAAAAAAACTCAAGACAGGATGCAACTTGTGGGACTTTAGAAGCCCATTTTATCTGAAAATTAAAGGGAATCTAAATGTTTTTAGACAGCTGTACATATGCAATCCATTCTTCATTTCAAAACACAAGTGAATGCTTTTTCCAAAGAAGAGGCAAATTTTTGTTTCCTGGCAAGCATGACACATGGGATTGGTAATGGATGAAACATTAGTCTCATGAGGAAAAAAAAATGAAAGTATGATCACTTTTTATTTCAGGGCTAATAAGAAAAAAACAGAAACAGGACAACTCTAACTTTAACATCGGGATCCAAACAGCACACATTGATAAATGACTGTGACCATTTCCAAACGGTATATAGTCACTTAAAATAAGAATGAAACTGAATTACTGTAGAGACAGCAAAATATCAAACCAGTTGGTTTCTGCAAACAAATTATGCTTTTCTCAGAACTCATTTTCTGAGACGTTTTTGTAATTTAACTTTTATTCAAATGGTCTCAGGGTGATTTTAGGTATCAAAGTCAAATCTTGGTAAATTAGTTTTATTTTTGTTTTATTTGTCGAAAACAAGTCATGTTATTGTCAACCATCATGGAAAAAAGACAGCTAGCCTACAAATGAATAAATATGAATAGCAGTAAATAAGTAAAAATTACAGCAATATAAAGTTAATGCAAGTTTTAGACAAAAAAAGCACAAAAGCAGTATGCACAAATTATAGGTGTGCAAACACTAGCGAGGTTGACAACAAAAATGTTAACTTAACTTATCCAAATATCTTTTTATTGTCCTCATTTAAAATCTAAATAAACTTAGGCTATACATTAAATTGAGAAATGTGTTGCATATAAAATGTATGTGTTGTTTAAAAATAAAAAAACCAATGAATATTCATATCGCAATGAAATTACGTTTTATTAAGTGTCCAGATACTTTTAGGTGGAACTGTATTTTTAATTTATAAAGATGTATTGTCATTTACACAATATAAATGTAATGCAGCAGCTGTGCAACGGTGTGTCTTTTAAAAAAAATAAGTAACTTAGGCTATATTCAATAGAACATGATATTGTTTTCAGACGAAGGTAAGCATTCAAAGAGCTAGTTATAAAACAATCGTATGTGGTTCACATAAGTTTTTAGACTACTTACTCTAGTGCGGAACAAGTCGCAACACTAAACCACCTTCTCGGTTTAACTTACTTCATAACTACTGAAGGAATATCTCACCTCAACAGCATCAGCTTCTAATCTTCCGTTTCCTTGGACACGACGTAAATCCACTACCGTTAAACCTGTCCACGGACACGACGAAAAGTCCTCCGTGTGTGACTGACGACAAACACAGTCCCAAAAACAAAGCTAAACTCAAGACACCGACGAAGTAGTGTTGTCAGGAGGACAGAATGAAATGTCCTGCCGCACTGGACTGTACTAAAGTCCACGCGCACTCATCTACTGTACAATAGGGAAACTTTGCGATAGGTTTGCTCGCTCGGTCGCACGTAACGCGACGCTAAGGCATCACTGAGACCCGGTTCGTCTGTGCCACCTTTGGGCCGATACGCCAACATAGTTACGTACGCATGCTAGAACGTTTCAACACGGCGGAATCAAGTAAACAAACAAGATATATATAAAAAATACACATCTATCCAGTGGACTGGACTGGAGAGATGTGTACGTACTGCTTCTCAGGAAATACGTCACACATATACGCAATGAGAAGCGACGTCAGGACGCGTCCACTTGAGCGCGTCATGCGGTGTTTGATTTTCTGGCGCCATCTAGTGGAAACCTGTGCGCAGTTCACTTTAAAAACACGATATTATAATACATCAAAATTCAAACTACTTACAATATAAATATTGTATGATTTAAATTAAATTTTTATATCATATTTATTAAAAGTTTGCAGGTTTGTGTCCATTCAAATTGAAGTAAAATTCCATATGTTTTACTATACGGAAAACGAAGCTGCAAAAAGTATAATTTAACTGATAGTTTTGCACGTTATGTAATTACACCATCTACTATGTGACTTAATTGTGGTATGTTGATAAAAGAAACCCTACTAATATTATTTCATGCTTTAATATATTGATTAAATATTTAATCGTAATTTTAATTGTAATATGTTATCAAAAATATTACACGTATGATGATAGGAACATGAAAAATTTAGCATAGGAATGACCCATACAATAAACGAATATATATATCTGTAGTCTCTACAATTAGACAAAAATATAATTATTGTATTAAAAAAAATATATATATATATATAGACTATAGGCTATATCTTTATTTATTTATTTATTTTATTTATTTATTTGTTTTAAGAATTCATATGGGGCATGAATAGGATTCTTTGCATTTTTTTAATTCATAAACATCTTTACGCTCTATATTTTTTTTAATGCTTCCCCAACCTTCCAGACTTTAAAATAAAAAATAATAATATAAAATTGTTTTAAGTTTTATGCTACAACTTTTGCGGGGGTAAAAACGCGCCTGCGCAGTTCACATTACATTCAAGTCGTGTTGGATTGTGTTCGAACTTCGCAGAATAGACCACAACTGGTATTTGATTACTCTTCTTTATTTTAACATAAACTGAGTATTTATTTGTTTATTTATAAAACTTAAATATGTTAATTTTCTTATTAAGCACAACAGCAGCAGTCTCACCACTCCTTGAGTACGAACGATGATGAAAAGCAGCCCTTCAAGTTGGAATGCAAATTAGGCGGGTAAGTGCTTCCTCTCTCGTGCACCCATCAATTAGATTGGGAACATCTAACCACAGCTGACTTAATGATCCAGATAATGAAGCTCCTGAAGCCCAAACTCATTATGGTCACGTCAACTGGGATCACGTTTCAAAGAGTATATTTCATATTTCCCTTCTTGCTTGCCATAATGGTAATATTCAAGCATCGTTGATTTGTTGACCAAAGGTCAATCTGTTTTATTTTTCAGTAGTCTTTGTGAAAGGCAGTTCAGTGGACTGACAATTCATTATGTAGATAGACAGTTTGTAGCTAACTGTATATCATTATAAATGCATTAGAAACTTTGAAATGCTTTTGCTCCTTAACCTAAAAGCTACAGTTCTGTCTGCAATTATGAGAAGAAGAGCCATTTTTGTTAGATTTGTTTGGAAAAGTCTTGGACATAAACTTAAAATTAATGCATTTTCATATAGTGCACAGAAAAAAAAATAGAATCTGGCTTGTTTATTTGTGCATTACTGAAGTATCAGATGAATCTGTGTATTCAGAACCATGCAAGAGACTAAATTATTGGAAAAGTCTTGCATATATCATCAGAGTCACGTCTGTCATTTTCACTGGAAAAAACAGTTGTGAATTTTGAATAAACATTACGAGGTAAAAAAAAAATAATAATAATGTAAACATGCACGGATGAATTTGTTCACAATAAGACCTATAACATGCATTGATGAAAATACTGTACATTTTCATTTCATGCTGACTTTAAATAATGCTTAAAGTTTATTTGTAAATGATGCAAGTTTTGTGCTTGATTTGACATTTAATTATAAAAGTAAGAATTCAATAAAGAGGAACAAATAAATAGCCTTAGGTTATAATCTTTATAATAGAATCCACAATGTACAGACAAAAAGTAATAAACATGTTGTAAAGCTGCTGGCAAACCATAACGATGGAGCCTGGTTCCTGCCTGCGGAGACAAATATATTGTTTAGTGAAATTATATTATTTATGACTACTGACAACTATATGCAATTCTTTCTAACTACTACCAACACAAATTCAATAATTCAAATAACTGCATGTTAAGCTGTTGTCAGATCAACTGAAAAGAACGGGTTTGAACTAGAACGGTACTGCTTACCTCTGTGCTCAAGCATGAGTTCGCCTTCATACTGGGCCATGCCAAGTGCTTGCCTTTGTTCACTGTCTAATTCTGCCCACTGCTCCTCTGTCACAGCACACGCTTGTTCAGAGCTCAGCCAAGACAGCTGCGTGGCACTGAATACCACCTGAAATAATGAGACGCATGTCTGATGAACAACTGTTGGCAAAGACTCGGGATCTTACTTACGTTGATCTTTGGTTGGAAGCTCTTAGTTTCAGGTAAGTCATCTAAGAAACATAAATGCTCATCAAGGCCCAGTACCAATAATGTAAACAACCCACCAACTAATCGAGTAATTGACCTTAACTGGAGGATGATCTCCATTCTCCACAATTATGTTGGTTTGGGGTTCACCTGATTCTGCTCAGATGCTTCTCTTTGGCTCGGTTTATTACACCTGGTATTAAGATGCGTTTTCGTTGATCGGATCACAGGTGAACAACGCTAAATACTGGTGTAAACGGGGTCTGAAACTTTCGACCACTTCCAGAGGTAGTCGAAAACGCATTAGTTCGGATTGCTTTTGTAGTGTAGACACTCATGTGGTTGAATGCAGTTGAACAGGAACTTCCCATTATGGGAAGCATGGGATTTAAACTTTGTCGGCTGAAGACCCAAGTTTGGTTTGAAGACGAAAAAGGTACCAAGCACAATGTTCTCTCCCCATTCCTTAATTTTAACACGCACTCACTGCGTTCACTGTGGTCTTGCGGCTATCAGAGCAGAAACAAAAGCTGCTGCTCTCTGCATGTTTTTCTGTTGTCTCTGGTCGTGTATTCATATGAAAATTAAGCAGGCTCATTTTGTCCATTAGATCAAAAGATCTGAACAAGCTCATAGATTTACCCACCCATAGATCCTCCTCTTGAAATCAGGACAGCAGTGGTTGAAAGTGGACAATAGAGACAGATTAAAACACCAGTTGTAAACGGAAATGTGTCTCCCTCGTCTACTTGTGATCCGAACGGCCAAAACGCATCTTAATACCATGTGTAAATAGGGCCTTAGGGGGTATTTTCATAAGACGTAATTGCATTCAAAAACAACAATTTCCAGACCTGTGGGGATATTTTAATCCAGACATGGCATCCTAACTCCTAACTCCAGGCAGCATTTTTTTTTTTGCCAGCCACCGCTAGCATTTTGGGTCATTTTCACAAAAACTTCATGGCCCCCATAATATATTGTTGTATGAATATCTGAACATGCAATATATCAAAAGATAGAAAAGACCCTCTGCTTTTAAACAAAAAAATCTGTTTTATTCAAGCATTCTTTTTTTATCAACACTTTAAAGTCACGTGTTTGTCAAATACTACATCTGGATCAGATTCATTACGATGATCAAAACACAGATGGAGTAGATCGAGTCCATCAACACCCCTAAACCTTGCACAGTCCTACTTCCTACTTCTCCAACTCGTCAATCTTGGGGAAAGAGTTTATGTGAAATCATGGCCTAAACGTTTATCTGAATGTATATGTCTGTAGCAGGGGCGCTGTAGATGGGAAGAATTCAACTTGTAGCGTACAAACTGTCTAAAGGTGTGCTCATGTTTACCATTTTTCTGTTAATTTTGCGGGTGAAATACAGTAATTTTATTAGGAATCCGCATGCGATTAAGAATTGGGCATTAGGATTTTCCCATGCAGATTTCGCAAAGGGTTGTTGTGTGTATTTGTTGCGTTGACCAAGAAAAAGCTGCTTGAAAGTGACTTCATTACGAGATGCTTCTATTGACAAAATACAGATACGACAAATATGAGAGAAAACATACATAAAGTAGTCTACCTCACTGAGGTTGTTAAATTATTAACTAACTATTGAAGTGTAACAATGAACAGAAGGATGCCAAATGAAAGAAAGCATAAATATCCATCACTCACAGACAGTTTTCTTGGAGGTATTAAGGTTATTGCTGTCGGCGTCAGTCCTTCCACTTGCTCTTTTATAAGTGCAGACAATACCATATCTTCCAGACCAGCTGAGGACAGAGAATCAATTTGTCTTATTCTTTTTTATGAGCCAGGACATTTTGTCATGTGTATATTGTCCATTGAGCCGATTGTAATCGAATCCACAGTCAGTACCTGCCAAGGTCCCAATCTCAGTGAAGACCTCAGAGCCCCAGCTGCTTACTGGACCGAAGCCCAGAGGATTGGATAGGCGTGACGTCAGCGCCTCGGTCTGTTGCTCAGAACACGGCAGTACCGTCTCCCTCAGAAACAAAGCGGCCACACTAATGGGCACAAACACAACGCAATGCTTTCAAAGATTGTAAGGTGAATCATATTACATTTTGGATTGTGTACATAGATTTGTCCACTGACCTTAGGTTGAAAGGATCTAGACGAGACATTTCAGAGGAACTGAAGCCACAAAGCAGATGTCCAAGGGATGCAAGCTCCACTACATCAAGTTCTTCAGGCTTCCGTTGAAGTCGCTTCATTATGCCAAGGACAACTGCTCTCATCTGTTAAAAAAATAAAATAGAAGTGATGTATCTTCCCTGTTTATGATATCAGGCTAATCCAAACAACTGTAAAAACATACTTTCTTTGTGCTCCACCCATTGAGGTCTCCAAGATGGGCCACCACCGCCAGACTGGACAAGTTGACAGCCTGTAGCTCTCTTTCCCCCATCTCGGTCACTATGCAACCCAGTTCCAACACTTGCTCTGGTTTAAGCTGCTTCACTGGTTTATACACCTAAGATAATAGTTGTTGTAGTGTGAAAAAAAACTTTGAATAATCATTGAACAACAGCATTTGGACAAGCACAAGCGGCTTAACTGGTCTGAGTTCCATCCAAAGTGCTTCACGTTGTTCTGCGTCAAGTGTGTCATCCTGACCAATGAACTCAACACATGTCTTCAGCTCCCTCCTCTTCATTCGATTCAGCTGATAGGACCTCCAGGCCGAGGGAAATGTCCCTTTAATGTCTGCACAGCTTGGGATGGGCCCTAGTAAGCAACAATATATGATTGACCTATCCGAAGAGGTCATAAATAACATCAGATGGATTCTGTACACAACTCACCCCTTCTCATCCACCATCGACCTTTAATGATCCTGTGGATGAGACCGTTCATCTTTTCTCGTAGTCCTTTCAGGTCCAAACAAGCCTTTCCCACTTCACTGTTTTTCCAAAGCCACTGGCTCATCAGAACCTGTTCAACTGTGTCTCTACCTAAATCAACCTTGAAGGAAAAATGTAGAATATCAATGTGATGAAATCCTGCACCATACTGAGCTTTGGTCGAATGGATAGGCATGTGTTTCCCTTTACCAGAGGTAGGGATCTTATCTGCTGAGGTGAAAGGGTGAACAGAAGTCTTCCCACATGCTCAACATTCCCAACTGTCCATGTTTTTGGTTCTCTGTTGCAAACAACAGGGACTTTGTCAAATTCCCAATAAAGATGCATTTTGTATTTTGCTTGCTCAATGAGGAACTACATTTTTGCAGTTGAAGTCAGAACAAAGAGGTTGTCAAATGGAACAACTTTGTCTCACCCCAGCATGCTCCTCTCTGTAAGTAAAGCTGATATATGTCTGAAGGTGTCAGAGGGAAAGCAATATTGTTTTAGCTCCTCCAGTTGTAGTTTCAGGGCCTCTCTGTCCATATGAGACAACACATCACTGTCCAGGAACGGCAGAAGAGGGCCGAGCATGTCCATAAAGGACCCAGTAAGACCATCTTCAGAGATGCCCTATCAATGGAGACAAAAGGATGGGAAAGCAGGAATTTTGATTACAATTTATATTATCCAAGTCTGCGCAATCTGGTTATTTGGCATATTTTACTTGATTAACACTATTGTTCAATTGTTTAGGGTCTGTAAGATTTTCTTTTAAATATTAAGCATTTATGCAATATTGTGCATTCAATTAATTAAAAGTGACAGTAAAGACATTTATATTTTTTGTTATATTGATAAAAATAAGAAATGTTTCTTGAGCATCAAATCAGCATATTAAAATGATTTATGATTGATCATGTGACACTGAAACCTGGAGTAGGCTAATAGCTGTTTTGCCATTACAGTACTAAATAACATCGTAAAATATAATAAAATATAAAACAGCTATTTTAAATTGTAGGACTTTCTAGGAATCTTGCAATCTTTTTTTCTTGCACTTGTAAGTTTATATCTCGCAATTCTGACTTCATTTTTCAGAATTGTTAGATATAAACTTGCAATTTCAAATTATAAAGTCCTACAATTTAAAATAGCTGTTTTCTATTTTATTATATTGTTACGATGTAATTTATTTCTGTAATGGCAAAACAGCTATTAGCCTATTCCAGTTTTCAGTGTCACATGATCAATCAGAAATCATTTGAATATGCTGATTTGATGCTCAAGAAACATTTCTTATTATGTTTATGAATTGCGAGTTTATATCTCACAATTCAGACTTTATAACACAATTGTGAATTTATGTCACGCAATTCTGAGGAAAAAAACAGAATTGCAAGGAAAAAAAAGTCAGAATTGTGAGATAAAAAGTACAATTATCATTTTTATTTTTTATTAGTGGTGTAACAAACTTTCAAACATAAGATATCTTTCAAGAATGTTACCAAAAAAACTCCAAACCATCCAAACCACATCCATATATATTCCAGATTTTTTGGAAATGCGTTTCTGCATTTTGCAAAAGTAAAATTTGATTTCAATTATTTGAAAATGAAAACAATAATTTGGTGACTTTTTTCCACCTAAAACAGTTACTGGATGAGATCACATTCATCTGGGTCACTGTGAAACTTTTAAAAACTCTTCCGCTGCATTGGATTCAGTCATGAAATTTTAAACAACTGCATTGATTTCGCTCTTACGAGTACATCGATAGCTTTCTCTGCTAAGGCCGTTTGCTTGTGTCGTGGTAGCTGCAGAAAGTCAATAAAGTGTTGTTGAACATAGTCTAGAACACTTAAGAATGAGGAGTTAGACAGGTGCTCCATCATGGTCAACCTGTGAGACAAAAATACATCAATAAGGCCCTGCAAGTAAAAGATCGAACAAATGAGATGCTGGGTAGTCAACTGCTGATCTTACGGTAATCTAGCAGCAAATGAGGGGTCCAAGTCATTTAGATCAATATCAGGCTGTTTCCGTAGCTCCACAACAATGCATTTCCTCTGTTGAAACATAACATAAATTGTTTATTTTCTCTCCATTTGCATGTCTAATACAGACATGCTAATGTTCCCTTTCCTAGTCAGTTGAGTCATATACTTTAATAATGAAAAACATAAGTGGAAAATGTACTTATTTACATTACTTATGCACATTACTTACCATGAGTGATGTTAAAACATTTGATTATACAGTTACATTTATTTAATCAAAAATATTATAAACTCTGCATTTTACATTAGGACAACAAAGGCTTTTAAGTCAAGTCACATTCATTTATATAGCACTTTTTACAATACAGATTGTTTCAAAACAGCTTTACATTGATGGTCATCATGTGTATATTTTAATGGTAATGTGTATATTTAAAAAATGGTTTCTCATATTCTTACCAAACCAGATCGAAGTCCTCCTGGCAATTTAGTGAGGAACTGCAACAGTTCGGAGAAGCCCGACTCATTTACCCACAGCTTCAGCCAGTCACAACTCATGCCACCTGCAATACGACCTAAATCTCTTCAGTGGGAAATAAACATTTTTGTAAGAATGTTATTACCTTTCAAAACAATGCAAATACAAAGACAATGCATAATATTTATGCTATAGATGTTTAGTTCTAGACTGTGATGCAAAAAAGACCAGCATGAATTTCCAAAGCAAATAGCTGGTAAGGCTAGTTGACCATTCAACAATCATAAAGTGTAGTAATGCTTGATATCACTTACAGAAGTGTCGCTCTTGTGATGTTTACGGTCCGCTGAATCATTTTGAACAGCATTTGAGCCTGTTGTGTCAAATACAACAAGTGAGTCAAGGGCGAAACTGGATCGCCCTCAAGGTAGTATCTGATAGACATTTGGCTGAGACAAAGTCTCTTTAATGTGGGTGATTATTAATTTATATTGCCTGGTGGAGGCTATTGTACCACATTAAAATCAATTTGCTTGATGACAGTAGAGGAGCTCAGATTATTAATTTACTGAAAGGCTCCTTTGAAGCATGACAGATAATCCACCAAAGAACTTGAGATCAGCTTTGTCTGGCAAGCGCAGTAGAGGGCACTGAATGTAATGTACAGTGTGCTCAACCCGGTCACACTAAATGCGTCTCTATAGCACGCAGTGTGTTTATCGTGCAATTTATACACGAAAATTAGTTTTTACGTGCATAGGATACGCATGGGTAGGTTAGGGTAGGTTTAGTAGTGGTGTGGGGTGCGTGTGTATTATACGTTTGGTTAGGATTAGTGGTGTGGGGTGCGTGTGTATTACATGCAACGAAGTGTGTATCATATGCACGTAAAAACTCTTTTTCGCATATAAATTGCACGATAAACTATAGAGACGCATTTCCATGAGATCAGGCTGGTGTGCTAGAACTGAACACCAAGTGCTTCCATAATTTCCTTAAAATGCTTTAATGCAATTAAGGGGCGAAATAATACATATTTGTAAATCAAATGTTTAATTTACATTTACATTAACAAGTCTGATGCCTCTGGACAGTGTTAGCTGAAGGCATACAAAATGTCTGTTTTCATACATCCAATACACGAGTTTGTGAACTAGAAAAAAGGCAAGCTTGCTAAAACCAAAGGTATGAAATTGGGGTTGTACCTGTTGATGAGACCAGGGCATATGCTTATACAGAGATATGTGTTGAAGAACCATCTCTCCATTTAGATCTGACATTAATTTCTTCAAGGAGACGAATGGAAGAAGACATTGCAGTTGCTGTGTTATATGTGCAGATGTGCGTTCCAGAGCCTTCAAACAAACAGAATGTTTTCATGCACCGACAGACCAAACCAAATCTAATGCATACGCACAAATGGTAAATTGGAGATTGTTTAGTCTGAAATACAAGCAGAAGTTCAAACCTGTCGGAGTGCAAATTGGACCATCGCTCGATGAGCAGGTTGCAGGTCAGACAGCAGTGAACTCCAACACCGACAATCAGGCGTAGACTCAGGTACAATCAACTTTCTCAAGAAAGAAGGCCCCAGACCAAGGAACAACGGCTTCAATCTGCAGAGTGTGTTGGCACTGAACTAAACAGGATTGAGACTGTGAACACAAGACTCACTTAAAATAAGTATCATAATTAGTCTGGTATACAGCTTACATTTGTTTCTTCTGCTATTTTGTTCAGTATCTGGAATGCCTGCATTAAAAGAAATGGAAAATGGTTCTAATATATATATGAAATTATATAATGCACTTCCAGTGACTATATACAATATCATTCTATTAGGGTTGAGCATCTTGGAAATTGGCATCTGCCCAATGGACCCTTTTCACAGAATTTGATGATGTTTGCACAGTTACTAACATCTTAAATCTAGCAAAGTTATATTAAAACATTTTTTAAAATACATTGCGTTATATCAAGCTCTCTGTATTTTTTTTTCTACTTTTGGAAAGTCATAGAAATGATATTCTAGATTTTTTAATTTAGCAATTGGATCAAATGGGATTGCAAAATTTATATTTGTTGTAGTTTCCATTCACCACTTTACAAGTTTACTCGACAATGACAACTTCCGCTTCTGAAAATGTGAAGAGTCCATTCATGAGTTGGAATTTGAAAAGGAATAGAACTCTATATCCATCCATACATAATTTAGTTGTTCTATCTATTTGTCATTCTATCTATCCGTATATATCTGTCTATCATCTATAAACTTTAACATTTCAGGCTTTAAGGCAACATTCAATGTGTCTTGACAAACTTTGCTTGTCACGTTAAAAATGTATATAATTCTACAATTCTGCCTGTTGTTCAAATTCAGGAATTAAATTGGATTTTAAAAGGCCTTCTCAATTCAGTTCTGAATGGTGCACAATCCTGCATTCTAATATGCTTACCTGTGCAGGTGGGAAAGTTGGTATGCCTGGCAGAATTACCAGATCCAACAACTCGCTTGAGGACAACGAGTCCAAAAATGTTGCACCCATTTGTGGCAGCATACCATGTAATGAGGCCATTGCCGAAGCTGATAAAATGCTGGCATTTAAAGATTTAAGGGCCATTCCAAGCCAGTGCGACAGCTGCAGATAAAAGAAATCTACATGAATTACACTTCAAACATTATTATACAATGCATTACATCTAGAAAATAAAGTCTCACTCTGCCACTTCCACTGACGTGTCCCTCTGACACACATCGAGCCAGCTGCTGCCACAGGATGGGCGAGAGATTCGATGAAGACAACAGCTGCTGTAAGTCCTCCGAGTCAAGGTAACATACAAGAACTCCTAACCTGTTGTGAGAAACAGTGTTTTGTTTTGTACTTGTTATTTATAAATGTCAAATGATATTGAACTTGAATTTGTACCTCATTATGTTGTCACTCGTCAGGTTCTTCCCCCTGCCAAAGACAGAACGAAGTACATGGTGCCCCCTTGTGGCATCCAAACTGCTGTTCCCCAGCATCTCCATTAAGGGCGTGAGCTGTCAAACATTCAGATGTAACTTTCAGCATGTGAAAAGTAGAAGAAGAAAAAAAGTAGGATTCCCTGAAGGAGCCGTTACATACTTGTTGAGATGTGAGCTGCTGAAAGTGACTAACTGGGAGATGTGGAAGTAAGGGTAGAATGGAGCTGAGGAAGTATGGAGGCCATGTATGGACATCTCCAGCTTCGCTGGACTGCAACAGGCGCTTTACGAAGGCTTGTTTTTGTGGAGACTTCATCTCGGAGCTGTGATCCCTAATAGCCATCAGTCTGGACCGATTGAACAAGAGTTGAAATCATGAACATGTGGAGAACTGAATTATGAGGATATCATTTCTATATGATCCACTTACACACTTTCATTGACCATGAGAGAGGCAGGGAAGGTCATGATGTCAGAGACAGACATGTATGGTATAAATTGGGAAAGGTCGATAAAAAGCTCTGGTGTGACACGTGGAAACTTGTGAATGAAAGCAGCTGTCATGGTTTCCATGGCCTCTTGTTCTTTTGGAGAGACCTGTGAATGACACCAGTTGAATGTACATACACTCCTAAATAGGGATGCATGATAAATTGATATTATATTGGTTAACTGATACTGTTGGTTAAGTCATACTGTTCATTATAGTGTTGCAATGCAAAGAAAATTAAATTATTGTTTTTTTCACCGTTTTATGTTTTTAGGTAAAAAACATTATCAGTATCAGCCAGAATTTTAATTCACTTCATAAATCATTTTAATTTTAATTGAACATTATATGACTTTATCTCAGCCATAACATGAAAATGATCAGCTTATCCGTATCATCCAGATCTCACTCTTTTGGAATAGCATCTAAAATGAGCTCAATCATGTAAAAAAAATTTGTTCACCTGTATAGTTTCCACTTGAAGTTGATCCCAACTCTGATGAACTTGGGAAAGAAATCTTTTCACAGCATCTTTTTCTGCCGACAGAACTACACTGCGAATACTCTCTCTAGGCATCTGTAGGTACTCCTTGGAGTATATAAATGTCAGCATTAGATATTGACAAATGTATACTGACAAAATAGTGCAGTTTTGCAAGAAACATCTGTAACAGGGTTTAATGTATTAACTTCTTACAAACTAGCTTCAAGAAACAACAGTATGGAAAGTGACATGAACTATATATTATATGTTGGGTCTGAATTGGGTTTAACTCAAGGGTTTTCAAACTTGGTTATGCAGAAAAATGTAAAATAACTATATTGAAATTAAATTATATTTTAACAATTTCTTCTAGTTTTAGCACAATTATAATTTTGTCTTTTTATTACACAATTTTCTCACATAGAGAAAAATTGTTTTTTACATGAACATATTTATAGCTATCTTCATATTTTAAAAATGGGGATTATTACATTTAGGACTCTTTTTGCAATAAAAAAGTTTGAAAACCCTTTGGTTGAACTGACTAGGTAAGTTACCATCCAAGATAATGAGTTATACCTGCATTAACAATCTTAAAGCAGAAGAGTTGCCTCCCCTCTGAATAAGATCCCACAGGACAGGCTGCTGGGGAGAAAAGACTTTGAAACTGAATGCATCAAGCAGCATGGTAATATAATAATAAAATATTTATTGTACTAGCATGGGAAGTTATGCAACTTTTAAATGCCAGACATACACTGAAACAGCTTAAAAGGTCTTCTTTTAAGGTAGAGTTTTGCTCTCTCTTCAGGTAGACGGCAACAGTGTGAAGTACACTTAAGGATGCGTCTGGCCGTAGTGTGGCCCAGAAGGAAGCATTGTCCTGGAGGCTGGACAGAAGAATGGCCTGACCCAGGCCCTGACGCACCTCCCGTTCTCCCTCCTCCAAACCCGCTGAGAGACCTACCACGAAGTCCAACACTCGAAGCACGTAGCTTACTGTTGCCAACCAACCCGTACGTTCATCCATTACTCCTTCGCATAGAGTGAGCTTATGAATGGCTTCTTGTAGAACGGGAAAAGGGTTCACACAAAGTTGAGAAGTGTCAAAGTCATATGGCGCTGGCAGCATGTCAAACAGCTTCTGGAGGACACACTTAGCGCCCTGTGTTTCTTCAGAGTTCAAACAGTAATCTAAGAGTGAAGGTAGCTTTAGAACTAATGTGAGGTACAGTGTGGTGTTTTTGCAAATAGAGTCCTTCAAACCAGCTTTACTGCTGCAAAGTTCAAGGGTGGTTAAGTTCATAAATTGCTCTGCCTTCCAGCTTGTGTAGTCACAGTTGTCTAAGTGGACACCATAAGAGTGATTAGGGACTTTGGAGCAGTACTCTGCCGCCCAGCTCCCATCTTGTAGCATTTGAGATGACTCATTTCCGCACAAAGAGGCAATAAGGGCTGTGTTATTGGGCAGAAAACACCTTCTAAAATCCTGGGCAGTTAGAGTTTTGCTGCTTAGCAGTGCTAAGCAATCCTCTGTGGCGTCTGCAGGAGATCCCCCAGAAACATCGTTGGAGAGCTGAAGACAGAGGTCATCAATACTTGACTGGTTGAGGTAATGGTAATCCCTTGTAGATTCTACCTGAGAAAATTTCACAGAAAAGCAATTCAGGCTGATTTAATTTAGGTGTTTAATCACATATCACACATACATTAAAGGATGGTTCTGAATAAAATCAACTTTGCACCATGACATCGAGCCAAACACCCCCCCAGGAGCTTGTTTTCCCTTGGTCGAACATTATTAAAGTTAGAGCTTATTTAGAGATATCAGCTGAATGGCTTAGTGCAGGCGCTGGCAGATCCAAGTTTGTATCTCGTAAATTACCCCTAATAATGCCCTGAATGGTACCAAACTTCTACAGTAGTACAAATAGGTTCTGTACTCATAAAACGAGGCATTGTAAAGTTTGTAAGTACATCAGGAGTTTATTTAATTAACACTTGCCTGACGGCTCATGCTACTGCTAACCCGGACGCCAAGGTCACTTCAGTGATTTGGGAAAAGCACATAAATGTCCTGGCAGAAAGGATGTAGGGATGTAGAATGCAGGGATGTAGAAGGCATAGGATGTAGTGTAACAACTAATTATTATTTTTTCCAAAGTGTTGACTAATAATTGTTGCAAACTGGTACTACCAACAAATATTAGTGCATTCCTGGAACTGGGCGTCGTTACACTACATCCTTATGCATTGCTTTCTGCCAGGACTTTTACGGGCTTTTCCCAAATCACTGAAGTGACCTCGGCGTCCGGGTTAGCAGTACCATGAGCTGATGTACTTACAAACTTTACAATGCCTCGTTTTATGAGTACAGAACCTATTTGTACTACTGTATAAGTTTGGTCCGTATCTATTTCTGGGCATTATTAGCGGGGTAATTTACGAGATACAAACTTGGATCCGTTAGCGCCTGCACTAAGCCATTCTGCTGATATCTCTAAATAAGCTCTAACTTTAATAATGTTCGACCAAGGGAAAAAAGGTTTCTGGGGGGGTGTTTTGCAGAAACCTGACAAGTTTTATTTAAAATATATCTTAATTTGTGTTTCGAAGATTAACCAAAGTCTTATGGGTTTGAAACGAAGTAATGGTGAGTAAACGATGACAGAATTTTCCCGGAAACAAACTAAATGTAGCTCAATTTACCTTATGTGCATGTTGCAGCCAGAATGTAGAGTTGGCACACACTGTTTTGTTAAATTCGTGAGTGAAGAATTCGCTGCAAACGTGAGCCCAAAGAAAATCTTCCTCAGCTGCCGAGAGGTACCAAGCAGCATCGGAGCAGGTCGCGTGCAGGTCCACCCCATAAGGGTTGACTTCAGAGTCCTCTGAGCCACTCTCTCCATCAAAAAGATTGCAGTAGAGGAAGACAGTAAAATTTGAGACCCCAGTGAGACCAGGGATAGAGGCATTACAGGCAGCTTCTAGAATCTCTGCTGATGGTGAGGGGTTTGAATCACTCTGCTCATGGACTTTTAGCTGGGATTTGTGAAGTTTAGGCCTTCTAGATTGCTGAGGTTTCAAAGTCAATGTTTCCTCTTCTGGAGAGGGGCAGGTCATCAAAGATGGCATTATGGGTAAACCATCTGACCTGAAACCCATCGCTTGAGCGTTCCATGTCAAGTTATGTCTAATTCCCCTGTACAAAGAGGACAAAAACCCTGTTAATTTAGGATAATCTTCTTTATACACTTAGAAATTAGTTTGAAATGTTTCTGATTCTCGTGACTCTTACCACAATATTAGCTGCCTGAGGTCACCTTCACAAAGAAACAATGGAAAAGTTATGGGTGAATAGTTTATTGATACAAATCACAGATGATCGCAGAACACTGTTGATTAATTGAGGAAAATGGAGAGCCGCGCACTGTATTATACAATTGGCCTTGATGTAACAGCATAGCTGTGCACATAATACCAGGGGTGTATGGTTACCAGCATAAAAGAAAGAGGGAATTATCCAGGCTATAGAATTTAGAGTAACAAATATCTGGTTAATGACTAACAATGCCATTGTGATTTCAGTCAAGGGTTGTGCGACATTCAGAATATAATTGAGATTGCTTTTTAAAATTAAATGACTTACATTTGAATTGAAGTAGCAAAAAGGATGCAGAACTGCAATTTGAATTTTAATGTAGAAAAGTAGAATCAAAATGAAATGGAAAGATGGCTGTAATTTTTAACTCGATACGCATAGTTTTTCAAGAACTTAAAATTATGCTTAAAGTCTTGTTTGAAAGTTTTGAGGTTTGAAGGCTTATAGGCCTTGCAGACAGAACAAGATAGGGAGATCATGAGTCCTAGTTTATTATATAATTAATGTTACAGGTTAAATATCTGCATCCATATACTAGAGCCTGTTAAAGGCTAAAAAAACATCAGGACTATACTTGCCTACGGAACATCTTCCATGATGACTGTACTGTGATTCGCCCACCATGATGCTTACATCATCCAGCAGTGCCTTGGTCATATGCGACACTTTTCTTCTCAGATTACTATACACACTGCGGCCAACATTTTGCAGAAATCCATGTCTGAGGTTATCCAAGCCCTGCAGGAGAGCGGGATTACGCTCTGCGAACTGTACCGCCCTTTCTCCTGCGTTTGACCTTGACAAAGCCTGAAGAAGTGCCTGCATAGAAGCAAGGCTCTCTGAATCAGTGCCCGACTTGTTCAACAAGAGCTGCTCCTCACGAAGCACCTCGGGTGGCACGAAGAAGGGTTTAAAACGCCCTGTAGAGAGGGTGGAATCTCTTTGATTGTTTTCCACACTCAAAGGGTGTAGACTGACCACAGGTTTCCAGTTCCTGGTCTCCATAAAGCTGATGAGCTGCTCAAGCCAGCTTAGGTTAAAGGCACAATCATTTCGTCCTTTCAGGACACAGATGAAACCCTGGAGACCTGCGACGGCCTGGCCATACGTCCCACTGACCATAGCTTGAAGAACAGTTTCAAGCAAAGCGCTGATGGTCTTCCAATTCTGAGAAACAAAAGTCAAGATGGGTTTTTGAGGCTGGCGTTCAGTGAGGGTCAAAATACTCTGTACCAACCCAAGAAGTCCATCCAAATGTGGGCTGCCCCTGAGCGACAGAAACAGATCCTGGAGTCTGAAGGTGGGTCGCGGGGGACTTTTCCCATCCCATACTCCAAGAGATGTTTCCCTTCCAGTCTGAAGAAGAGAATAGAGCAGGTTCTCCCAAAACTGGTCATCACTGTAAGGTTGCTGACGATCATCTATCTCAGCGCTCATCTCTTGCAGATACATGGAGATGTTATAAAGGAATCCTGACAGCCTGTTTCGATCGAAGGCTTTGTTTAAAGATGGGATACTTGTGCTTTTCCTTGGCAGGACACCTAGAGACTTGAGACCTCCCATAATGCTCGTCACTATGGAATGAATTTGTTGATCCTTTTGTATTTCTACTGGTGGCTGTACTCTGCGTGGATTCCATCCTCCACCTTTCCTCCATATCTCAACAAGCTCTTTCAAAATCGCCTCCCTCTGGTCCTCTTTTTTGCTCGCTAACATGAGAGGAAGATTCAGTGAAGTTAGACTGTGAAACAAATTGAGTTATTGTACCAACAACAGCCAGAATTGTCTTACCTCCAGCAATGGCTGATACTTGTTCCAGTAAAAGCAAAATCACAACAATTCCCAACTTGCCCATCATAAGTTCCTTTGCCTCAAGGTAGCACGGACAAAGTCATTTTGTTGTCCTTGTAAGACTGCATTTATGTTCCTTTAGGAGCTGACAGAGACATTCAGAGAGTAAAGTGTCACACTGTGGAGTGCACATGAAATCTTAATGACTATCCACTGTCACTTGGCTAAACTTTCACTAAGAAAAGTTTAAGTCTAAAAGAATGAATAGTAAACAATTATTTTCAATTTGTTCTTTCTCAGATTTGTCTTGAAAAACAAGACATTTAATTAGTAGAATAGAATTTAATTTGTAAAATATTACAAATTAGACTGAAAAGGGTTTTTGCAATACTTATCTAAGGCATTTAGTCTTGAAAAATATAACATTAAATTCTGACATTTTCTACATTTGTAAAACACTATTAGATTTTTTTCAGTAGCTACTTACATATACGCTGTTGTGTCTGTTTAATCCTGTCCGTATCTGTGAAAATAGATTGGATGTCTCTAGGATTGCGAGTGTGAGCTAATTATTTCTCAGTCTCTCTCTCTCTCTCTCTCTCTCTCTCTCTCTCTCTCTCTCTCTCTCTCTCAGCATTTGTCACTTTTTGATCCGCTCCCCCTCCCAGTCTTTGAGATTCAATTGGATCCTCAAAAGCTAAAGCTTCATGTTTCAGCGACATCGTCCCATCATGTGCCAGCTGACTGTGTGCTGGAGTGAGAGGCCAGAGGCTCAGGCATGTAATATGAGAAAAGAGAAAGGCCAAGGAACTTTAAGAGGGTATACTCTTGTATCACAAGGCAATTTCATAGTAATTAAGATTAAAGGAGTAACAAAGGTAGGTCATTACTTCGACTGAGGCTAAAATGGAGCACATTAGATATACAATAGATAATGCACATTGGCTGCATAATAAACAATCAATCGAATAATAGTTATTTTGATGGTGATATTCCAAAAAATGTATATCACTTATTCCTTATGGTTATAATGATACATGCCAGTGTTATTTTAGTATTATTTATTTACTATTATAGTGCTTATTAATATTTTGAATTCGCTTTAGAATCAGTTTCCATTTTAATTTTAGTTTAAGTAATTTTGTGCTTTTTTGAATTTTATAAACATATTTTCCCCCTTAAAAGCTTACATAAAGCACTTAATCATAATTGAATCACTACACACTGTTTTTTATTGCTCAATCTGACATCTCATGAGGTAATTTTCACCTGCGCCAACA
The DNA here is from genome assembly GCF_949152265.1 of Phoxinus phoxinus. Lineage (NCBI taxonomy): Eukaryota > Metazoa > Chordata > Actinopteri > Cypriniformes > Leuciscidae > Phoxinus > Phoxinus phoxinus. The sequence continues at coordinate 42,804,555 of NC_136877.1, read as the reverse complement.
CTGACATAAAATGGTACCCTTGTCATCATGGGTATTGTTTTTCTTATGTGGCAGCCAGCAGGTCGCCTACAGCTGTCATAAAACAAAAGTGTCCCTAAGGGCCACACAATCAGGCCCTTCACTGATGTTTGAAATCATCTCTCTCTTGTCCGAGGCCTGTCTACAGCACCTGAAACCTGAGTGGGTTGAGTGAAAGGCCTAGCAAAGCCTCCCCACAAGCCTTTTAATTCTGTGTTGCTGTCGCCTGCAGCGGAACAATAACTTCCTCTTGTATTATTGATGCCTGAGGGAGCGGCGGTCACTCGGCAGCATGGAGCTCGGTTGGCTGCAGGAATATTAAATGAGAAACTTTACTCCTCATGCCTTTGACTAACTCCACTCAAATCGCACACAGCAGTCAGCTTGTTTGTTTGCTCTGACATGCATATGACTAAAAACAAAGCTCAAAAATATAGCTAAGGGGGGGAAGGTATTAGTTGCATGCTGTCTAACTGAATAACTGACTTGTAAAAAAAAAAACAATTACGGTAAAAGAGCTTGTAGATCTAATGTAGACAAACTCAAGACTTAAGTCTATCATAACTTATTCAGGCATTTTAGACTAACTGTACCAAAGCATATTTTGGTCCAATGTGCAAAATATCAAGTAAATATGGTCATGCAAAGTTTTGAGATGGAAGGAAATGATTATAGCCTATTTCAATGCATTTGCAAGCAAAGCTTCTTGGGAAAACACAATTATTTTGCAAGCGGACGTAAAAGCATTGAAAGATAATTTTCTTCTGCATCTTAAATTTTTGTTCCCCAAAATCAAACATTTTTGTTCCCCAAAATAATGTGTTGTCAGACAAACTGCACTTGCCAAGTATTCATTTTAGGCCCTTATTTTGACATCTCTGAATCACATGTCTGGTTGAGACAATTAATTCCTGCTTACCTAAAATAATACTTTAAAAAGCCTGTTCTAGCACCATTTGTTCCAGTGGGGGGGAAAGCTAGCAATCCACATGTGGATGTAGTAGCCTAGGTTCTATACATTTCGTTTGTGAGGTTTCAAGCAATCGTATAGGTCAAACTTGAGCATTCAGAAAGAGATCAACTAACTTTCAGAAGAAAGAAAATAGTAAATACTAAATAGTATGACACAAGCAAGAGTGTCTTGTTTGTTTTCTTAAGGCTGCTAATACAAAACTTAACAAGAATTACTATTCTTAAAAATATCACAAATAGCTTCCTAAAGTTAAGATAAACGTCTTGACTAATCGGTCTTAAATCCACAAAAGTATACGATGCTTTTGTTGGGTTGTTTAAAATATTAAGTATTATTACAACATAACACTGGCTACATAATACATACTCTTAAGAAAAATTATGTAAATGCTTACATTAAGAAAACATATTAGGCTATGTAAATGTTAATGTCATTAAACACATCCATATCACTCACTTTACATTCAATAAAAGGATTTCTGTTTGCTAATTAAAAGGACAAATAAGATTTCCCACTGTAAAAGCTCAATAAAGTTCTGAATTGACAAAGCATTCTTGTTAGTTTAGCTACAATCAGACACCAGATAATGTCAATTTAAAAAGAGTAGATGTTCTTGTAAGAAAATATTTGATAACTTAAAAATATTATATTGCTTCTATTCAACAGCAACATAAACACGTTAATGTTTCAGAGCAACTTACATTTTAAGCACAATTGTTACCCTTCGAAGTCTGGGTCTTAGTTCGAAGGATGCATGAATTGAGACGCAGCTTCAGTGTCCGCATTCATTCACTCATTTTGTATTCACTCCCTCAATGAACTATAGTGAAGTAATGTAAAGAATAGTGAATTAGTGTATAGACTGTTGATTTCGGACACAGCTATAAAGTTTAGTTCCTGAATGAATAGGTTGAATGAATGACTTACTCGTAGAAACAGTCAATTGTCGCCACCTACTGGCATATCGATGTAGAGTTATTGCAAAATACCTCCACCATTATGCACTGACTGACAGAAAACACGTGTTTGTGATAGTGTGAAAAGTCTCAGCACTGTGGAAGCGCTGCTCTGACTCGATTACCAGAATTATTGTAGCCTAAAAATACATTTCCCACCAAATATACCCCTCCTGGATCCCATATGTCCCATAGGCACACGTGCCCCGCATTTCACGCCGGAATCTGGCCCCACAGTCCCGCAATGACCCCATTCAGGCCCCAAAGGAGCATTGCTGGGTTATTATTGGTTGGCATATGAATGGGAAATCGGGTAGAAGTGAAATATAAATAATAAAAATAGAATTTAAAGTACTTTGAGTTTTGAAAGAGCACTGTACTAAACTCAGGCTCTGACTAACAAAATAGTTCTACAACTTCTCTATTTTCCTCTGTCAAATAAATCTAAGACGCACGCAGCAATCAAGTAAATTTTATATCAATGCTGATATGGCTTCTTGTAGAAAATCCTGCTGTGATCTGATTGGCTGATTGAGTCTTAATAAGATCACCTGTGGTCCCTTACTAATCATGCTTCAGTCTCCACTTGTTGCACCAAAGAAGCTGTCGTTCAGACATGATCTGTGTGGAATTGTTGTGTTGTTGACCATGTAAGTTCCCTTTTGATTGATTGTTTGTTTGGTTTAAAGCATTATGTGTTGAATTCTAGTTATGTTTAGTTTCTCTTTGACATTATATTCATTTGTTTGCTGAAGCTGATTTCAGATGTATGATTTAAGATTTGCAATTGTGTTTGTATTTTCTTAATGGTTTTGTTTATGGGTTTTAGAAACCAACAATTACCATCACTGCCATGAGAAATGTCTACTCCTACATGTCGAGTCAAATAAACTGGGAAAAGTAACTGATGACTGAATGAGTTTTAATGGACCCACCATTCCAGTAGCAACAGCCAAATCAGCCTAGAATTCCTGCTAAATTTCTACATGGTCCTTCGAGCCGGAGAGGCTGCTGGAATGGAGACTGAGGATGACAGTGTGAAACCTAAACGTTCATCAAGGATTGTAAGACCTCCAAGATGGCACCAAGATTATATGATGACTCAGTTAAATCCTTCAATCCATCCAACTGGACAATTGTCACACCAGCCAGAAGACTTGAGCCATTTGGTTGCATCACAAGGAGTTTCCATCACCGCAACTCAAAATGAGGTGAAGTCTTTGTCTGAGGAGATTAAACAAATGAAAGGAATGTTGTTGGATGTGGGAAACATGATGAAGGATATGCAAAGGAGAAAAAGTTCTTCATTTTCTACTAGCTCTGAATGCAGTTCTGTTCAAGCATCCCCTGTTCATGTCCCAATACAAGCAAACCAGCAAGATGAGATGAACGCCAGAGACTCTATTGTGGAGGAGTTAAGTGAATGTATGCGAAAACATCAAACCAAGCAAGACAATGTGCTTTCTACACCACCAAGGGTTCAGGGACAAAATGCTTTGCCCCCATCTCAGCATGTGCCGCCTACCTCTTCAATGCCTATTTCCTCAGCAGCTACCACTAGAGGGCCATCAGAGAGACAACAGCAGCAGCTTTCTGATCCATGTCCACCTATTAGGCTCTCAGTTCCTCTCCCAGATAACCTCAGGTCACAACCTTTAATGTATCCCAATGTAATGGGTGAAGGCTTACCTCAGCAACAACGTAATGGCCTTTCATCTTCAGTCAGTCATCATCAAATGAATCCCAGTTTTTATCCCAGTGATCAACAAGTAGGAAGGGATCAAAGCCTTTTGCCATCTGATCAAATGCAGGGAAATGCATTTTGTATGCCCGGTCTTCCATGGATGCCTCCAAGTTGGCCAACCTTCTTTCCAAATGGAGGATTGTTAAGGCCTCCATATCTACCAGATTATCCTTATCCAGTATTATATCCATCTCATATCCAAGACCATCCAAGAGTTTCAACGTTGCCTCCTAGAGATTTATCAGCCGGATTTACTTATGCTTCTCTTGGTCACTCACATCAAACTTCTTTAGAACAGCAGGCCACTAGAACAGCTGTGCAGCAGCAAGATAATCCTTCCATCATGTCTCATCGGAATCCTTTGACCCCCCGAGTTATGACCACTGCATCAGCACCTCAAGGGCAGCAAAGAGATGTGAATCAAATAACTGCACTTTCCCCAATTGGAATGCATATACCTGACCAGCATATGCCTATTCATTCAGCAGTGAATGTGCCCTACACAAGTATGCCAGCTCTACATCCTTCCAGGTCAGCCCGTATTGAAAGACTTTCATTTCCATATTTGAAGAGTGAGGACCCCCAAGAGTTTGCCATGCTGAATATGGCTTTAAAGAATTTGTTACCCTCAGAGGAAACTGAGCAATACAAGTATCATATTCTTCTGGATCATTTGAAGTTGGAGGCCGCTCGACTTCTGGCCTTGGCTTATGCCCATCATTCCCAGCCTTATACTTCTGCCTTAAAGGCTCTTCAGAAGAGATATGGTCAACCCCACCAGTTGGTGCTGCGAGAGATTGCTACAATTAAGAACTTACCCGTTGTACGCTCAGGAGATTCTGTTGGATTCGGCGACTTTGCTGTACGAGTTCAAGCTCTTGTGGGAATGCTTCAATCCTGGGATCATGAAGAAGGAGCAAAGGAATTATCTTGTGCGTCACATGTCCATCAGTTACTCAGTAAACTTCCGGCACATCAGGTTGCTAGTTTTGCAAGATATGTCAAAACCACCCGACCAGACCAGTCCTATAACTTGGTGAATTTTTCAGTTTGGTTGGAAGAGGAATCAGATTGTCAGAATCTAGCTACCCAAGTGTTTGAACAATCAAAAAGTATGAAGAAGTACCAGGTAAGAGAAGCAAGGCCTACCAAGTCCCAATATCACACAGCTACTTTCCTTCACGGTGTGAGTCAAGAAGTTAATCCCACTCCAAGAAGGAACGCTGAAACTGCAAACCACGAAATTCAGCGACACGGCAAGAAGGAGGGCTTTAAACCATCATGTGCAAACTGTGGCAGCAATGATCATCATCTCAGTCATTGTCCCGAATTTCAGAGCTTGGATACAGTAGCCAAACGGAAATGGATTGTTGACAATAATCGTTGTTGGAGATGTGGCTGGGCCCATAGATCATCTAAGTGTGACTTAAGAGGAAAATGTCCATTGTGTCAAGATCGTCACTTAGGAGTACTGCATGAAGTAAATGTTCGCAAACCAGATTCTAGGATATGTTATTTGAGCCGATCAAGTGGTCTTAACTCTGTTCTTCTGAAAATTGTGAAGGTAGTTCTGAGCCACAAAGGAAAGACTCTGGAGACGTATGCCATCCTAGATGACGGTTCAGAGAGAACCATGCTCATGTCTTCTGCAGCAGAGAGTTTAGGTCTTCATGGGGCGGCAGAATCATTGGTTCTTCGAACCATTCGGCAAGACACTGAGAAAATTGAAGGTGCAACAGTTTCATTCTCCATATCTCCAGCTTCTCATAAGCAAAGTAAATACCAGATACAAGGTGCCTTTACTGCTCAAATGATTGACTTACCTGAACAGACTTATCCTGTGCAAATCCTGCAGAGACGCTACCAACATCTAAGAGGCCTCCCTCTGGAGGAGTTCCAGAAAGTTAAACCTTTGTTGCTAGTGGGAGCTGATCATCCTCACCTTCTTAGCTCCAAAGAGCGAGTACGGTTCGGTCCTCCTGGAAGTCCAGCTGCTTTGCATACTCGACTGGGATGGGCATTACAGGGACCTACTTCTTTGGGTGAGAAGACTAGTTCCACGACTCAGTGTTTCTTCCAGGCCTCCCTTTCCATGGATCAGTTGCATAAAGATGTGGAGAAGTTATGGCAAGTTGATGTAATTCCTTTCTCTCAGACTCCAAAGCATGCTCTGCGTTCTAAACAAGACAAGGATGCTCTCGAGTGTCTAGACCAGAAAACAAAGCTTGAAGAAATGAATGGAGTCAAAAGATATGTGACTCCTTTACTTCGAGTCAAGAATGCACCAGTCCTTAAAGTATCTCCAGAGGCAGTAATGCCGGCTTTACGTCGAATGGAGAGACAGCTAGCTAAGGATCCAGATCAAGCAGCTATTTATGAGCAAGAGATTCAGAAACTCATTGAAGCTGGATGTGTTAAGAAACTGAAGTTAAATGAGATTGATCTCAGTGATGAATCCTGGTATATTCCTCACCATCTTGTGGAACATAATGGCAAGCATCGTGTGGTATTTAATTGTTCCTATCAGTATCAAGGTGAGAGTTTGAATGCCTATTTGTTACCTGGACCAGTCCTAGGCCCTTCCTTGATTGGAGTTTTACTTCGGTTTAGAGAACATCAAGTTGCGATAAGTGGAGACATTAGATCAATGTTCCATCAAGTTCGTCTCTTGTCTTCTGATTCTCCTTTACTACGCTTCTTGTGGCGAAATATGAGAAGAAATGAATCAGTCGATGTCTACGAATGGCAGGTTTTGCCTTTTGGTGCTACATGTAGCCCTTGTTGTGCCATATATGCTCTCCAGAAGTGTGTTCAGAGCCTTCCTGTTGAATGTCAAGATGTGCAATCTTCTGTCTTGCATTCATTTTATGTGGATAATTGCCTACAAAGTTTTCCAACTACTAAAGAGGCTAAAGAGATGCTTATGAAATTACGTTCGTCTTTGGCTGAAGGAGGTTTTGAGATTCGACAGTGGGCCAGTAACCATGTCTCTGTAACTGACCACTTACCAGCAGAAGCTCGTTCAGTAGACACTGACCTGTGGTTAAGTCATGACTGCACAGATCCATGCGAAGGAACTCTTGGACTTAGTTGGCATTGCTTGCAGGATACTTTGAGCTATAAGCATCGTCCAGTGGAGTATACGGTCCTAACTTTGCGGGTTGTATATTGGGTACTTGCTCGTCAGTATGACCCTCTGGGGTTTATTATTCCATTCACGACACGTGCTAAAGTTCTTCTGCAACAGTTATGGATGAAACCTACCAGAGGATGGGATAATCCAGATATCCCAGAGGGGATCAAGGCAGCTTGGATGGCATGGGAAGAAGAATTGCCAGATTTGGTCAAACTCCAAGTACCTCGATGGTATGGTCCAAGAAAGAACTGGGAAGATCCAGTCATCAGAGAGCTTCACATATTCTGCGACGCATCCGAAAAGGCCTATGGTTCAGTTGCCTATTTACGTCTGATGAATGGAAATGGTGAGATTTCTATATCTCTGGTCATGGCTCGTTCAAGGGTAGCACCGAAGAAGACCATTTCTATTCCTCGTTTGGAACTGTGTGCTGCTCTGACCGGGGCTCAGCTGGCGAACCTGTTGCAAAGGGAGCTCACCTTAGCTGTTGAAGAGGTGACACTTTGGTCTGATTCCACAACTGTGTTGACCTGGATCCAGTCCGAATCCTGCCGGTACAAGATCTTCGTGGCAAACCGCATTACGGAGATTCTTGAGTATACTAGACCGGATCAGTGGAGATATGTTGACACTGTAAATAATCCAGCAGATGACATCACTCGAGGCAAGAGACTTGCTCAATTGTCTGCCACTAGTTCTTGGTTTCAAGGACCTACCTTTCTACATTTGCCCCATCAGCAATGGCCAAAATGCCCAGCCTTAAGGACCGAGGAGGATGGGACAGAGCTGAGAAAACCTTTGTTTTGTGGGCTTAATCAAGCATCGGTAAACTCTCTAAAGTATGATGCATCTCAATTCAATACCTGGTCAGAGTTGATTGCAGCAACTGTTGAAACCCTCTCTTTGGACTTAGGAGCTGGAACTAAACCTTCTCAAACACAAGCAGAATTATGTCTTCTGCGTCAAGCCCAGATGGAAGATTTTCCTGAGGAATATAAACTGCTCAAAGATGGTCATGAAGCTCCTTCACACAGCCGTTTAGTTGGTTTGGCGCCAGAGTATGATCCCGTTACAGAGCTGATAAGAGTGGGTGGACGACTCCGTCAAAGCGAGGATTTGGATCTTGAAGCTATTTATCCGATTGTTTTAGACCCTAAGAATCATGTTACCAAACTTTTGGTTGCTGACTATGACTCCACTCTGTGCCACCCAGGACCACAAAGAGTGTTCGCTCAGCTTCGTCGGAAATACTGGGTTCTGAGAGGGCGACAGTTGATAAAGAAGATCCAGAGATCATGTCTTGAATGTAGGAAGTGGAAAGGTGTGCCTTCAGTTCCAAGAATGGCTGATCTACCAATTTCCAGACTTCGCCTGTATAAGCCTCCCTTTTGGTCGACGGGTATGGATTGTTTTGGGCCTTTAACCATCAAAATAGGTCGCCGACATGAGAAGAGGTGGGGGATTATATTCAAATGCCAGATGACACGGTGTCTTCATTTAGAACTACTCTCTGGAATGGATACTGATAGTTTCCTCTTGGCCCTTCGAAGATTTGTAGCCCGTAGAGGTAGGCCCCATGAAATATTATCTGATCAAGGAACTAATTTCAAGGGAGGAGAAAGAGAACTCCGGGAGGCCTTTTCGCAGCTTAGTCCCTCTTTTCAAGAGATACTTGCCCAACAGCAAATTAAATTCTCATTCAATCCGCCATATTCCCCCCATTTCGGAGGTACTTGGGAGAGAGAGATACGGTCTGTTAAGACGGCATTACGAGTAGTCTTGGGAATACAAGTAGTCTCAGAGGAAGTTTTGTATACGGTGCTCGTGGAAATTGAGGAGTTGTTAAACTCAAAACCTCTCGGCTATGTGTCTTCAAATCTTTCAGACCCTGATCCAATCACCCCAAACATTCTATTGATGGGGCGGCGAGATGCATCTCTTCCACAAGTGATGTATGCAGATTCAGAACTACTTACCCGAAGAAAGTGGAGACACAGCCAAGTTCTTGCGGATCGATTCTGGGTCAGTTTTGTTAGAGATTATCTTCCAAGTCTTCAGACTCGTCAAAAGTGGGAACTTGATGGTAATCCTATTGCTCCTTCTGCCATCGTCATGATTGTGGATCCTCAGCTTCCTCGGGGACACTGGCCTATAGGGACTGTCAGTAAGATTTTGCCAAGTCCTGATGGAAGAGTGAGAGTTGCTGAGATTTTCAGCAAAGGGAAATATTTAGTCCGTCCAGTCAGCCGTCTAATTGTTCTTCCTGAATTGACTGATGCTGATAATTCAACCACATGAATTTTCTGCAATAGCAAATATGTTAACATATTTGGGGGCGGCTGTAGAAAATCCTGCTGTGATCTGATTGGCTGATTGAGTCTTAATAAGATCACCTGTGGTCCCTTACTAATCATGCTTCAGTCTCCACTTGTTGCACCAAAGAAGCTGTCGTTCAGACATGATCTGTGTGGAATTGTTGTGTTGTTGACCATGTAAGTTCCCTTTTGATTGATTGTTTGTTTGGTTTAAAGCATTATGTGTTGAATTCTAGTTATGTTTAGTTTCTCTTTGACATTATATTCATTTGTTTGCTGAAGCTGATTTCAGATGTATGATTTAAGATTTGCAATTGTGTTTGTATTTTCTTAATGGTTTTGTTTATGGGTTTTAGAAACCAACAATTACCATCACTGCCATGAGAAATGTCTACTCCTACATGTCGAGTCAAATAAACTGGGAAAAGTAACTGATGACTGAATGAGTTTTAATGGACCCACCATTCCAGTAGCAACAGCCAAATCAGCCTAGAATTCCTGCTAAATTTCTACACTTCTTTTTTTTTCTCAGTCACAAGGCAGTCATGTGTGGTTTAGTCATACGGGAACCGCAGCTCTATGCCATGCAGTCAAATCACAACTGGAAGAAGTGGAAATGACTGAATACTATCCTACTGAAGTAACTTAACTGACCTCACACAGGGGGCGCTCGGTGGCTCAAAAACCAAAATACACTCTTTTGATGCCCTCAGATATTATATTTTAGACATGTTTAAATAAATAATTATACTTGTATTTAAAATATGAAATATAACTACGGAGATGTAGATATTTCAGTAGCATTATAGACGTTCAGTTTGAAAGTTGAGCGATTTATCAAGCCGGAAGTATAGACTACGTCATAAAAACAAGGGGCGGTACGAACGACAGACAAACATGCATTGGCAAGTCGTGTGATGTTAAACCTGATCAGAATCGCTAAACTACCACGAACATCAAAATCATGGGGTTCATCATTCAAAGACAGCGCTATACATTAGAACATTTACCGATATTTTAGTAATCAGAGTTTTGCAGAGGCGCCTGTCCTCTCTATACTGTTTGTTTACATTGAACGTTAGTTTAATTTGAGTTAACGTTACATTGTCGAGATGGATTACCTGCTACAAGTGAAAGTGGGAGCGCTGGTTGGGCTGCTGTTCTTAACTCTATTTTTTGGTTTCATCCCAGCGCGGATGAAATGGTTTCAAGATAGTAGTGGAACAGGTAAATAATAATTTAAGTCCTTTTGGGGTGTTATCATCAATTTTTTACTGTCCTATTCATGATGTTTTCTTTCATTTGTCGCCTCATCGAAGCACAGCCATGTATTTATGTACTGTATGCATGCCATGTGGATAAGTATGTGTTTATGCATGTATGCTTATGCCCATACACTATAGGTTACAAACACTGTACCAAACCATAAAGAATTTGTTCAGTCTTTATTTATATTGAGGAATTTTTTCAGCTTTATACAACAAACACATGAGAGTCGGCTTATGAGGTTTTCTTTAAACATACATTTCAGTTTACTCGCATATCACAGATGTGCATCAGGGTGGAAGTGAAACTGGTGTTTGAATGTGCTTAAACAAGCCAAAACTGCTACTAGACTTGAATTTAACCCAAATGTGTGGTGAATTATTAAATATGTATTCTTTTGATTGCAGGCTTTACCTTAGACACATGTCACAAATAATTGCCTGTGCAACCAGAAAAGGATGTGGTTTTCTCACGGTTATGAGTTATCAGAATTATAGTTGAGTAAAATGTCACTCATCATTCATCAACACTTGGTTAAGCTCTGCGTAATGGAAATTACATTTACACCTGAAACTTTAGCTTGTGAGTAAATAAAATGGTCAGTTCTGCTGATGTGTTTTTAATTACTTCTGGGCTCCTGATTAAAATCCCTATGGCGAAACTTGCTTTACTTTGACTGATAAGCTAAAAGGAGTGATTAGAGAAAGATTGCACCATTCATGTCAATCAGTGGCACCATTAATCAATGTAACGTGACTTTGATTGTGTTTTTCTTTGTTTCCAGCAATCCACAGAGCCGTGCTGAGTTTTGTGAGCTGCTTCGCAGGAGGCGTCTTCCTGTCCGCCTGTTTATTAGACATCATCCCAGACTACCTCTCCGACATACATGTAGTGCTACAAAAACAAGGCCTTGATGTGAGTTCACTGAATTATTTATGTCAATTATGGAGTTGCTCTGTTTAAATCATTGATTCCATGTTTCTAATACCAATTCTCCTTGTCTTCCAGGAGGGCTTCCCGCTTGCAGAGTTCATCATGGCGTGTGGCTTCTTCACCGTCTTGATCTTAGAGAAAATGGTTCTGAGCTGCACAGACTCGGGCCGCAGAAATGAGGAGACGGCTCCTCTTTTAGCTCCCGCGGGTCACGGTCATGCCCACGGACAGAACTCGCTGAATGATCTGGAGGGGAGTAGTCACCACGTCCACGTGGATTTTCATGCGCACTCGTCCTTCCGCTCCTTCATGCTCTTCTTGTCTCTCTCTCTGCACTCGGTGTTTGAGGGTTTGGCCATTGGCTTGCAGACCACAGACACTAAGGTGATTTATTGAGTTTTTGTTTTGTTTGACAAGACAACTCTGTGTTGAGTCACTGTGCTGACCTTGTTAGAAAACTGATAAAGTTTTAGGTTCAAAGGTTTACCGTCCAGTTTAGCATTGCGACTCAAAATCATGCTGTGTCCTTAAGATACCAAATTTCTGGATAAATGTCAAAGTTCAGTTCAGTTGTGTCAGTTCACCCACAAATGAAAATGCTTTCATCATTTACTCAACCTCACGTTGTTCCAAACCTATATTACTTGCTTTATATTTTATCTTTGGAACACAAAAGAGTATATAATGGTACAGAATATATGAAAATATACAGTTCTACTGTAAAATTACAATACTAAGCAACTCATACTGAAGTTCGTGTGGAGCAGAATTTATTGCTCACTTTTGAAGCATGTTATGTTCCTCATGGTTTAAGTTAGTTCCATTTCCCTTTAAAAGGCCCGTTCACACCAAGAACGATAACTATAAAGATAACTTTATTAACTTCCACACAAAGGTTATTATAGGTTTGCATTTTTAAAGCTGATAAAAGAAGAGACTCGAGCGCAACGGTCATACATTGAAAAATAAAGTAGCGCAGTGGAATTGAAAAAGATGATTTTCCGGTACAGGATGAGAGCGTATTAATTATGCAAACGATTATTTATTTTAGCTAATTATTATTTTATTTCAGTTCGTTTTTCAGTTACTGTTGTTAGTTTCACTTTTTCATTTATGTTGAAATTTCAATTTTATTTCAGTTTACTGAAATGTTTTTTTTTTACCAATTAAAACCATTTTAGATTAAAACTTAAGTTTCAGTTTTCATCCACACCAACGGACGATATCGTTCTGTTTATTCTAAGCGTGTGCGTGCCTGTCACTTTAAATGCTCGAGCTCGTTACAGCAGGATGGATTCTGATTGGCTGTCAGTGTTTTTATCGTTCATCAGCTGAAGAAAATCGTTCTGAAAGTGATTCCAATGATATCGCTTCTCTGTGCTGTTATCGTTATAGTTGTGGTGTGGACACTGCTATTCTTTAATATTGAGAATGATTTTTATAACTATTTATTTGTCGTTATCTTTATATTTATCGTCATTGGCTTTACACCTAATTGTAAACTAGTTTATTTAAACTAGTCACCACACAAGGCTGGAGGAATTCACTTTAGTGACGTCGCTACAAAATAGTTCCATTTTAAAAGTGTATTCAAATACTTTTTATCCTGCTGCAATGTGCCAAAATTGCTTTAAGTAAGCCATGATGAGGGTGAGTAAATGACAGAATTTTCATTTTGAAATTGTTTGGAAATATTATTATGTATTAAAAAAAAAAAAAAAAAAATATTCACAATTACAATTCACAAAGTCAGCAAAAGGCAGAAATCCCAACCCATTTTACTTTTGTAATATGTAACAGAAGGTCCGAATATGAGAGGTTTGTTGAAAAATAAGAAAGCTTGGTGACATCAGCCAAAAAGGAAAGTCTTTTAGAATAATGTATACTGATGATTGATGAATCTAACATAAAGACAAGTTTCACTTTCTGCTCAGGTGTTGGAGATCTGCATTGCTATCCTGGTCCACAAGAGCATCATTGTCTTCAGTCTGTCGGTGAAGCTGGTTCAGAGCGCGGTCAAGCCCATGTGGGTGTTGCTCTACGTGACGGTCTTCGCTGTGATGTCTCCTCTCGGCATTGCCATCGGCATTCTAGTGATCGAGGCTAAGCTGGAGGACGGTGCTTTTATCCAGGCGGTGCTGGAGGGATTGGCGGCCGGGACCTTTATCTACATCACCTTCTTAGAGATCCTTCCCCATGAACTGAACTCCCCTGAGCGGCCACTGCTCAAAGTTTTCTTCCTCCTCTGTGGATTCTCAGTAATGGCTGCTTTGTGTTTTATTGGCTGACAGACACCCTGTGGCCAGAAAATGAGACGAGACTTCCCAAACTGCGCATGATTTCAAAACAATGAAAGGTTCACTTTGCTTGTTTTATAAAGGAACTGAGAGGGTTTTTTTGTTTTGTTTTTACAAGTGGAAAGATGCTGTTTTCTTTTCTTTCTTTTTTTAACTTTTACCAGATAATTTCACAATGAACAATGACTTTTATAGTGGAGAAAAATGATTTTGCTGACCAGATTTCAGCATTGAAGAACAGTATCTCACATGCAAATGGGACTTTTAAAAATATTTCTACTTGAACTTGATTTAACTTTTTTTAACTGGTCAGATTTTATCAGTGAAATTGTTTTCATACCACTTTTGTGTTTTCTCTTTGACTTGCATAACACTATTCACAAAAGCACCAGTTGTCTGGTCTGATCTAATACTATTATATACATACTAAAATACTATTTTCATACATTATGAACATTAACTGCCATATTTCTTATCTTTAGTATTGTTAATGTGTACTGTATACACTGGTTTTCCCCTCTTTATGTGCCACATTTACTGTACACAGTACATTTTCCAGACAGCCAAATGTTTGAACAGTTTGTACTCATGATCATAAAAAACATTTTATGAGATTCCACAGTAAAATGAGACAGAATGTGGTGTGTTCATTAAAGAACATAAATGTATATGTTCCATAATCATATTAAATGTATGATTATAAAGAATATTTAAACCATTTAATATATTGCATTTCAAACTAGTGGAAAGACCATGCCGTTTTAGTGCAGACGTCTTTCTGTAGACCACTGTGCCTTTAGAATGAGAAATAACAAATGAGATGCTACTTATTCTGTGCTTAAAATGTCATTACCAAACACTAGAACTAAGGGCTGGTTCACACGGAACGTGTTTTTGCTGCTAAAAACTAAGGTCTGTGGAACGGAAAAAAAGCGCAAGGTCTAGAGATACGTTTTTTTTAAAAAGATTAATTTATATTAACTTGAGCGCCGCTTTTAGATCGCAGAGAGATGCACGAGATGCTGCAAAAGACGCAACAGTCTAACACGTCCTCCTAGCGCGCGTTTACAGTGAAAACTATGGAAATTGTGGAATGGAAAAACGAGTTCTGTGTGAACTTTCTAAGTACCGGTATTTAGAAAGTTAATGTTTAGGTATCCTGAGAGAAGTTACTTTTTATTTTATTTTTTATTTTTTTTGCTTTCTGTCTCAACATGCTTTGTTTGGAGTGGCAGAAAGCATTTAAGATCTTAAACATGACTTTATCTTGCAATCAGAGACTTCTACATACTATGTCGGTAAAGTATTGACTGAAAAAAAAGGCATAATACTAGTACGGTACTATTTTTTTGCAGTATACAATATGTATATTGCAGTATGTGAATTTTCAGTATGCAATGAGTTGTGACTTTTGGCAAATTGTACAGCAAACAACCAGAACATACTGCATGAGAAACTGTATCCCACCATGTAGTGTGCTCGACCTTTCCCAGTGTGATGAATGAACCCATAATATACTGTATACATCTCTTTTGGGTTGTTATTTAACAAAACTGCTCAAAGGTATTTTTTAACTGAATTAAAAATGACACTTTTTATATTCCAGATCCAGATGATAACTGGATGCCACTCATTATGTTACAACTGTTTAGCATAAAATGGAATGTATATGGCTGCATATTGCATACCGTTTCACATACTATTTTTTGAAATACTCAGTGCATACTGTGCAGTGTGCTAGTATCCAAACACAGCCATATTCCTGACTCAGAATAATTGACAGTATTTTTTTCAATTTTTACAGAGTACTGTACGATTTTTGTTGGCCCCTTGATATTTTATAAATATCTTTTATTAATGATGAAGTGGAGCTTGGCATAACTAGAAAAATGTATATTTATTATAAACATAGTTTTAAGATTTTATTAATTTACATAACTTTTATAGCTCTAAAAGTCACACTTTTTATAATTAAATAAATTTTTTATTTGCCCCTCAAGTAGCGTTAAAAAAAAAATGTCCCAATGAAATGATTGTACTATATTTTAGTTCGATAATATTTTTTATTTACTATTTAGTATTTTTTATGGGATTTTATTGTACTAAATTATATTTATACTTAAGTTTAAATTCACTTTTTGTGCATGGACCTGAAAATAAAATTTCCAACTGTCATAAATCTAATGCTTTGGAGCACAGACTTAAATTTGGTCTGTTTTTTAAAGACGACACTTGGCAGATTATGCTGCTGTGAAAAAAGTGAACTTGAAAAAAGTTAGAAAATTGTACATTTATTGTTATGAAAAATGCACAAAAATAAAAATGTTATTTGAAATATATATTTTCTAAAACAAAACAAAAATCGTTTCAATGTATCAAAGCCATAAATCTAAACGAGCTGTCTTCCAAATTTGAGGTTGATATCTCCAAAAATGAGCTTTCAGTAAGACTTTTTTTGGGTGCAGTACCAATTGATTCCAATATATGAAATTTCATCTCCCATTCATTTCCAATGGGGTCATTTTTAACCTCAAAAAATATGACAATTTTTTTTCAGGACCATTTAACCTTTTTTTGTTCACACAGCAAGTGCCAAAGCCTTTACCAAGCTTCGTACCATTCTGATTAACTAAAAAAAATCTAAAAATAAATATATATATATATTTTTTTTTTTTACCAAACAGCAATAGAGGGTTAAATCATATTAAGTCATCTTAAGGCCCTTATAGTAAGCCAAAGGCCCCTTGGTTGAGAAGCACTATTTAAGATGTTTTATTGATCTGTTATTATCGGAATAAAATGAGAGATAAATAAAATGCTGTTTATCCTTAGTTGTCTGTATTTGAAATCAGATTCAATCTTAAAATGTATTCGAGAAATAACCGTAAGGTATGTTTACACAGCTGAGTTAAGGCTGCTCTGTGCCTGCTCAAAACTCTGAGTATAGACGCAATGCACCACAAAAGTCAGACTAAATTATGCATGCTCTGACCCACCTCAGCCCCGACAATATTCTGTTAAAATTGTTGTGTAAATGAAGGCTGAAGGCTACAGTTACCCACTAAAGAATGCACCCACTAGGTGTATGTCACAAACAAATGTTAAAATTGTTGTGTAAATGCATTTATGCCACCTCTGTGCAGCATTAAACACTCAGCTTAAAGATACATATTGCCACTTCAGAAGCACTTGTGTGCCACCTTTGCCGTGTAAATTTGGCATTAGATGGTTCCATTTGTTTTTTTTTTAAATAGTTCACTAAATGAGAATGAAGAAAGATTCTGTAAACTGAAAAGCAAATGACTTAATATGCCAGTCCAAAACCTGTGCAGTGGCCCCAAAAAGTATTTAAAATAAATGCCTTTGCATTAAGTGTGGCATAAGTGTCCAAATAGTTTTTGGGGCCACTGTAAAAAAGACAAGCACTAATGAATAATGAACTAGGATCTTTTCTGTAGACAATGACTCGGGCCGCCGGGACGGGGAGGGTTGTTCATTTGTGCATGTGCAGCAGAGCAGCAGGGTTTGCGACGGACACGTACAAGAACTGCTCTTCCACTGCTCATTATCGGCTTTTTGCTCACATGCCTGAATGGATGGCATCTGTGCAGACCTGTCGCTTGTCCTAAATTCACCCCCCCCATTCACTCTGAATTGTTAGTATTCACTGTAATTATGAATGAAACGAGGCCAAGCAGGACTGCAATTTCGTAAATGGTAGCTAAATCTTTTCATTTTGGAAAGCTTTTTTTTATTATTTATTATATATTTTTGGTTGCAAGCCCACAACTTTGATTACAAAAAGTGCTCGCTGTATAACCACATCAACCACATCAAGGATTGCGGAGCGAGGATTATAAAGTGTAAAACCCAATGTACAAAATGCGTTTATTATCTTATTGTGAAACTCAGTCAATGGTCACTCACAGGATTAATGCCTTTCAGATCACAATCCGTCTGTGCGCTTGGTTTGGGCTGCCGTGGTTTTAAGGGAATCAAGAATTAACTGTTATTTTGTTATGAAAATACCTGCTATTGAATTTGCAGCTTGTATGTGTTGATCTAATCTAGCCTGGGACTAAATTAAAGCAGAGATTCAAGGCTCTAATCCAGATCACCAGAGTCTTTACATTCTAGTAGGTGCGGATGGGGTGAATGGGAGAGACTCCAAGGATTTGGCTTCCATCTTGTTCCTTGAAATGAAATTTTAAAAATATTAGAATTTTTTTCTTTTGACTACTTCTCAAACACTCGTTTTTGCTATCCACCTTATTTTTAAAGTCACCATGAAATCTAAATTGACCATTCTTACTTGTGGAATATTGCAGTAATTATTATAAATCCTAATTTTTTAAAAATTCATGTTCCCTCATAATCTTTAATCAAAATAGATTCCCCTCCCTCTTGCAGCAACTTCTCCTCTCTGATGATGTGTTTACTGGTGTGAGGGCGGGACAACCTGTCACTCACATGAGATCAACCAATAGCAAACCACAACCATCCAATCAATTCCCCCATGGACAAAATCAAGTCCCACACTAAATTGTTTCTTGTTCACTTGGATATACGTCACAATAGTTAAGAAAAGACTGTTACATCCACTTCCAGTTATTTTAGCTGTGCAAAATAGCCTGTTAAGCTACTTGATGTTGCAAACTGGTAATTTTGTTATTGTATAATTTTAATTTATTATCGAAATCATAAACACACTGGTTTGTAGCACAGCCTTTTTCTGCACTTTGACATTCTTCTAGTTATTTATATAGCGGTTAATTAATGGCAAGTCTCACACATTCACAGAAAACAGCTTACTAACGTGTTGCAAAATAGCTAGATAGTTGAAAAAACCTATGAGAAAGAGTAAAAATTAAAGTTTTTTTTTTTTTTTGGAAGAAAATGTGAGTGGTATTTGTTATTGCTAATGTAATCTATTCACATTTTCTTTGTGAACATCACCAATGGTACACATCATAAATGAAGCGTGACAGAGAATGTATGTTCAGTGGACAGAGGCTTCTGTATAAAGGGCTTAAGTAATTCCATAGGTCATTACGTTTTCCATAAAAAATATCTGAACATTCTTAAAGGTAGACTATGTAACATTTGGTTCAAAATGAACAATTTAATTACTATATCTTCAATCCTTCTTCCAAAACATGTTTTTGTCATGATTCACTATGGTAAGCCTATTATAAGTGTCTATATTTCAGGATGGGCAGGATGGTTTTCTCTGGAAATTGCGTATGCGTCACTCGCCCGTGCGTATCTCTTCATATCCGTAAATAGAGAAAAGTTGCTCCAGCTACTTTGACGTGTGTATGGTGTGTGAGTGTAATGAGTTGTCACGAGTGAGAAAGGTTTACATGGATCACGATAAATCCCGAACCTCCGGGGAATCACTCGTTTTAAACAAACGCCGAACAGAGGAGAGTCTGCTGGAAAAAGAGAATGAGATAGCTCAAAATAAAACCAGAATCAACATTGGCTTTTCGGAAATGGCAAGAATTGAGGGATTTGTAATGTTGTAAAAGCGAGGCCGAGATTATGTTTTTTATTACTCTACTTGTGAGTAAGGTATTTTATTTAACAGATAAATTGCCATATGTAGCTCTAACAGAGTTCACTGTAAAGCATCTATCGTGATTATGGTGCGCTGTAATTTATTTTTCAGGAAGTGCCATGTCTATTAACGGATAAAGCTACAGTAACGTCTTCAGCTATAGTAGTCATCTTGAGGTCCAGGGATAGTTTCCCCAAAAATGAAAATTCTGTCATCATTTACTCACCCTCAAGTTGTTTCAAACCTGTATGAGTTTCTTTCTTCTGTTGAAAACAAAAGAAGACACTTTGAAGAATGTTGGTGACCACACAGTTGATGGACCACATTGACTTCCATAGTAGGAAAAAAAGATACTATGGAAGTCAATGGGGTCCATCAACTGTGTGGTCACCAACATTCTTCAAAGTATCTTCTTTTGTGTTCAACAGAAGAAAGAAACTCATACAGGTTTGAAACAACTTGAGGGTGAGTAAATGATGACAGAATTTTCATTTTTGGATGAACTATCCCTTTAAGCCCAGTACTAGTTAATGTTTTATGAGCAGTATATCTCTCTTTAGTTATGAGAAAGAACCATATTCATCCTCACAATCACACAAAGCACAACCAAAACAATGTTTTTTTGCCGCAAAATGCATGGAATTTAGTTTTTTGTATCTTTAAAATGTATCTTTAAAATCAAGATAGATTGAAAATTGAGTTCATGTTCAGTGGGGTAGCCTAAGTAAAATAATCTTGTTTCCCCTTTGAAATAAGTACATTTTTCTTTACCCACTGACATTTTTTTCTTGTTCAAAGCATAAACTCACCTCATTTAGATACATTTTTCAGAAGAAAAAAAAATATTTCAATCATTTTGCTTCTCAAATAATTGTATCTTCATTCAAGCATGTTTAGGTATTTGTACTGTATGAGAAAACCCAAAAGAAAATTAAGTTTTTTTACAGTAAACCCTTGCATCTGATGCCGAGTTTTGTGTAGAAATGTAAAAATCTAATTACATTATATACCCCTTAGCAGTTCATTAGTTATTATAGAACAATAGTTAGAAATGTCATGAAACCTGGATTGACATTTTTTATGAACTACTGATCTGTTCTACATTATGTTTCTTGTTTACTTTTCAATAAAAGTTATTAAAATGTGCATAGTTCATCAAAATCATAAACTCAACAATTAAAAGCAACAGTCTTAGCACTGAGATTACTGTAGATCTCATGCGAGTCACGCTCATTTTTGCCCACCTGATGATGTGTTGTTGTTGGTCCCGTTCGGCCCCTCCCCTCATGAATGTGTATTATGTAGATTAGATGAATCTGTTGTGAGTTATGGGGTGTGACAGGTTAATCTCACCCTGAGTGCCGCCTGAGTCCTCATCGCCCCTCTCCTCTCTGAGCCCTTCTCCGAGTCACTTCTGAATCGCCCTCTGCTGAGGTAAGTCACAGTCTTATTCTGAGTGTTATTACGGTAGCAGGCTTGCTGTGTCTGAGCTAAGAGGATGCTGAGCTGGATTCAGGGTCCACTGACTGATACTTCAAACATTGCTTCAGTCGTTTATTAAAAGACCGATGCAGATATTTAGCTGAATACATTTCAATTGTTCGTTGTGATTGTCTCACAAATCCCAGGAGTTTATTCAGTATTCAGAAAACTGCTTAATGATATGATTTTCCCACAAAAAAAACCTTCCAAACAAGCTTTTGTCAAGCCTATATTCCCTTTTATAAATATATTCAAATGGAGTTTGAATTAATATGACTAAATTACATCTGCAGGTCTTTTTTTCAATCAGTTATGTATTAAAATAATTAAGCTATACTTCAGATGTAATTGCATCAGTAAATCCTGGAATGTTATATTCTTATGTTTACATCAATCCTAGTAGACTTAAACTTTAAAATGTAAATTAAATACATTTATATGTATTATAAGTAACCAAATGATACCCACATTGAAAATGAGTCATAAAAAATAATCTTAACAAATAAAGTGAATTATTGCAGCAAAGATTCGAAAAGGCTTTTTGGAGAACGAATCCTAAGAGTAAACTTTCCCGAGACCCTTTTTCACAATAATGTTTCGCTTGATTTATAAGTTAAAGAATCTAAATGCAAACGTTGTAGACTTATTGTCTTTATTTAATTCTCAAATTGATTAAATCTAAAAATATAAAGGGAAATATGAAATGAAATATTGTTTTTTACAGTTTCCGTTCAGCCACTGGAGGATCTCAGCATCATGGCTGCTGTAAGTACACTATTATTTCTACTTCCATAATAAGCACTTAAAAGACTGCACTGTTAAATGCACTCGGTGGGATGAACTAATCTCTTGTTTCTCAAGGTGTTCTAGTGGGTCATGTGATGGGGATTATTAAATAGTCACTGGTTTACTGAGAGTTGTGGGTCTCCACAGCATGGGTCATGTAGACACGGGATTAGTTTTGTCTAAACCCTCTTGTCTGTGACATAATATAATGCTTTCTTTTTCTTTTCATCCCGTTAGACCGGAACGTTTCGCATGGTGTCTGAGGAGGAACAAGCCTTACGTGCTAAGCTCGAACATCTGACTGTTAAGGACCACGGCCCGGTGTACGGACCCTGTAAGAAAGTCTCGGATCACACAAAACAGAAGGTATCATCACTATACTACATGCTGCTATAAACACATTTATCGTTAAGCCACACATAAATGTAAATTCACCTTCCTATCTCAAAGGCTAAAGATGAACTAAATGAAACGGAGGAGAGGAAAGTGTCTTCTATAAAGGAATTGAGGGCCATGATAAAAGAAAAGGCAGGCGAAGGGGACGATCTGGCCAAAGCTGTGCAGGAAAAATTTGGGGACAAACCAGATTCCCTTCTGCTGAGATTCATACGCGCACGCAAGTTTGACGTGAAGAGAGCACATGAGCTTTTGAAAGGTAAAGCGCTTTGTGTGATCGTGGCATCAATGCATTTACACGTTTGCATAATGACGCAGCTCAATTGTTTCCCAGCTAGGCCGTGTTATTGTGGCCATCTAAATATGCTTTTGTCTTCATCTACGCATCCTCAGACCTCCTCGTCTCTGGGACAGGGACAAAATCTCTGCTTTAATTGGGGCTTTAACGAAACTTTCAAAGAGACCCTTTGTGCACAAATAGGGCAGGTTCTCTTTCTCAAAGGGGAGAACAGGCAGACAGGCTGGGCTTTGATGTTCTGCGTATTTCACACAATCTGGCATTCCTAATACACATGCACAGCCCACGGACACACTTGCACGCATGACTGAACCTTTAAATGCATGAGAAACAGGACGAAATACTGCAAAAGAGCAATGCTGCATTGATGGAGCAAGAAACAGTATTGCTATTATTCAGTGTTGGGGGTAAAGCATTACAAGTAACTAGTCAGATTACTTTTTTTCAAGTAACTAGAAAAGTCACACATTACATTTAAAATTACAACAAAATATTTGAGTTACTTTTTCAAATGATGCAAGTTACTTTGTTTTCCCATGTACTTAAGTTGCTCACAAAACAGATGCAGAAACAAAGGTGATATAGCTTGCTCTTTCATAGGTCCTGAAATATCTTATTTCAAATAGACAAATTCTAATAAATACTACACATACAGTAGTGCCAAAAAAGTGATGTCTGGAGGGAATATTTGTTTTTAAATATCCTACAAGTTTGATTAAACCATCAAAATAGGGGGGAAATATAATTTAAAAAATTACATAGTCCTATTTTTTTAAATATATATCAGGGAAGAACAAATCATTAAACTTGGTTAAAGTATTTATCTGACAATTATTTGGCAAAAAAAAAGGCAAAATACAGCTACAGGTTTTATTTTATATGCCAAAAACAAAATACATAAAAAAACAAAAAGCTAACAGGACAAAGCGTATATTGACATGACAACAGCATAATCCAATTCAGTTATTAATATGTCATTGGTTCTGTTTTTGCATGTGTTCATAATTTCTTTGTATGACAGCTTTGACAAAAATGATGTCTGCACAATTTGGCATATTTCATTGCGTTATCACAAATAAAAGAATTGACTCCAAGCACAGCTAGGCAATTTACTTACAAAATCTTCAACACATTTTAATAATATTTAAATAAAGAGTGAAGATGTCAGTTTTCCTAGGCTGGACAACAACAATTTTTTGTTACTATTGTAAATGATTGTCATATAGAACTGTAAAATAATTTGGATAACAGCTCAGATTATCTGGTCTTTGAAGAATGCACTGACTATAGTTTGCAGCCTTTGGTATCTTGGCAAATGTGAGAAAGGCATTGTTGAGATCTTTTCTTAAACTACGGGGATTCTTTTTTGTCATTAAAAGGCAAATTTTCCTACATTCTACAAATCATGATTAGTCTATTTGTTTTTCTCCCTCTTTGACAGGTTATGTGCGTTTTAGACGAGACTATCCGGAGTTGTTTGAGAATTTAACCCCGGAGGCCGTGCGTAGTACCATTGAAGCCGGTTATCCACGAATCCTCTCCACCAGGGA
The DNA here is from genome assembly GCF_949152265.1 of Phoxinus phoxinus. Classification (NCBI taxonomy): domain Eukaryota; kingdom Metazoa; phylum Chordata; class Actinopteri; order Cypriniformes; family Leuciscidae; genus Phoxinus; species Phoxinus phoxinus. The sequence goes on along the minus strand of NC_136877.1, from coordinate 42,780,845 downwards.
CAAGTATGGCCGAGTGGTGCTGCTCTTCAACATTGAGAACTGGGATCTAGAGGAGGTCACTTTTGATGAAGTATGTGTGCTATTTGCATAGCCTAATAAAGAATATGACAAGATTAAAAGCTGAGTTTGCATATGATTTTCATGAAATTTTGGCTTGCATAAACAGTCAGTAGTTGGTGATGTAATTTTGTTAAGAAACACTACGCCTATTAACTGGACACGTAATATGCATTGCGTCACCGTGACCGTGGTGGTAACTTCAGGTTTTTGTAGTTTTGTAGAGACGATAATGGTATCGTTTTTTTTAAAACTTGCACTTTCATTTTCAAAAGTTTGCAAACGGCCCAATCAAGCCAAAAAGTCATTAGACAAGCCAAAAGAATAGTTGGAGGTCATCACAAGGTTCATTATTGGATTTCGCTAGGGAAAAGAACACGCTTGTCTGGTTGTTATGGTTGTTTAGCTTATCTAACGTTAGAGACTAAGCATACAAACATACAAGCATGCAAAGGTACTATCAAGTCATGATGGAAAGCTCGTCCGAGTTGAACGAACGCCACCACAATGTCGTTAAAGGGTAAACTCTGGATTTTCTTAAAGGACAATTCGGTATTTTACACTTAAAGCCCTGTTTTCAGTTAGTTTCTGATGATATAGAACGGTTAAGATTGAAATTTGGACACATGCTGCTAGCCCGAGAATTTTCGGTTTCTGTGGCAGCACCTAGCACCTTTTTGTCCTTTTTTTTGTGTCTATTTAGTTCTTGTTTTATTTCAGTTTTACTTTTAGTTATTTTAGTGCTTTAAGTTAAACTAAAATAAAATGAGAAATGTTGCCTTGGCAACTAGCTGGAAACTTTTGAAATTATTTCAATGTTTTTTGTTAGCAATTAGTTTTTGTTAACAATTAGTAACCCTGTCTCAAACTCGAATGCGTCTTTTCACAGACTCTGCGTGCGTACTGCGTTATCCTCGAGAAACTTTTAGAAAACGAAGAGACCCAAATCAACGGCTTTGTCCTCATCGAGAACTTCAAGGGCTTCACGATGCAGCACGCATCTGGGATCAAACACACCGAGCTGAAGAAGATGGTGGACATGTTACAGGTAAGAGCTTACACAGCCTTTAAAGCACAACAATTTCATATAACTCACAAGGAAGATCATGCAGTGCTGGCTCACATACAGCTTGTGCTGCCTTGTATGATACAGGACTCTTTCCCGGCCCGATTCAAGGCGGTGCACGTGATCCACCAGCCCTGGTACTTCACAACCACCTATAACGTGGTGAAGCCCTTCATGAAGAGCAAACTGCTGGAGAGGGTGAGTGGAGTGAGGGGTGTGTGTGTAAAAAAAAATATAAACAGGGCACACAAAAGTGGTGTACTAAAATGTTCACTATTCTGACAAATGAACTCAAAAGAAGATTAAAAGATGCATTCATTATTTCCACTTTATAAACTTAAAGGGTTGGTTTCCCTTTTCTAGCTTTAGTTAGTGTGTAATGTTGATGTTTGAGCATAAACAACATCTGCAAAGTTACAACGCTCAAAGTTCAAAGCAAAGGAAGATATTTGCTTTTAAAGAAAAGGACTACAACAACCGGCTGGTAGGGACTACACCACATTCCTTCCGGGTTAGTGACATCACTAACCCTAAAATTTACATAAACCCCGCCCCCGGGAACACGCAGTCCATATTGAGAAGAGGAAGAGTTGTTGTAGTCCAGCACATTTGTGAGTCAGCTCAAGCTGTCGCATCCGTCTTTTCACATGCAATACACAGTACGTAACACAAATGCAATAGCATGCCACTCTGTAAGCATCTTACAACCGTTCCCAAACAAGGGATTTTATAGATTATCATGACAGAATATGCTAATTGAAGATAGTTAACTCCACATCAGCAACATAAATTCATCAACTAACCATTCAGAAACGCCCTGTTGCTTCTACATGTTGTCACTTCTTCTTGAGTCTCTCCATCATTGTCAGAGTCCATTTTAAACATAAAAGGCAGAACAGTTTCTGACATTTTAGTGCTTGTCTGGCTGCATGAGGTAATCAGAGCTGCTAACACACACACAGACACACACACACACAAGATCTCGAAGCTCCGCCCTCTGTACCGGCAGCAGCAGCTCATTTACATTTAAAGGGACACACACAAAACGATGCGTTTTTACTGACCCTCAAAAAGGGGCAATTTTAACATGCTGTAAAAAAATGATCTGTGGGGGATTTTGAGCTAAAACTTCACATACACACTCTGGGGACAACAGAGACTTATTTTACATATTGTAAAAAGGGGCAGTATACCACCCCATTCAAATCTTGCACACCTAAAAAAGACACTCAGAAATCTATTTTATTCACGCCATATTGAGATCACATGACTAAAATGTGCATATGAAACTGTTTAAATGAAAACTTTGAACCTGCTCATCTAGGTTTTTGTTCATGGTGACGAGTTGGATGGCTACTTCAGGGACTTTGGTGCTGAAATCCTTCCTCCGGATTTCGAGGGGACGGGTCCCAATTGTGACGGCAAAGAGACGGCGATCAAGCTGTTTGGCTCTGAAGATACAGCCCTTTAAAAGACCCGAGCCAATAGTACAACACTGGGACAGACACCAACCTTTTGTTTGCTTGTTTAATATTAAAATGTTTCATATAGTCACTACACTCTTAGAAGAAAAGGTTCTATATAGAACCTTAAAGGATTCTGTCAGGCGCTTCATGGAACCTTTTTATGGATTTGTTTCTTTCTAATTACATTTTATGAATTAAGCAGCTTGTAAACCTATATTTAAATAACCTATTGAACATGAAAGTATCACGCAATCATTTAACATTTTCTTTATATAGAACCTTTTTGGTCAAGCACCCATATATTAACCCAAATAACCTTTTTTTCTAAGAGTGTATAGGGAATTATTAGTTTAATACTTTAGTAGTATAAGAAGCTGTTCCTGTTGACAGATGTACAGTACTGTAGAGTACTGTAAAAACTTCACTGAAATGTATCATTTGCCTTGAAAACGGTGGCCTGAAGTTGATCAAAAGAAAGTTTTGTACTGGTTGTTTTAAAAATAAGTGTAATAATTAGAGAATCAAATACTAGTTTTGTCCAAGAAATAATAGTTGTTTTACACTGAATGGGTTGTATCAAGTATGTAATGATGTGGCTGTCGTTTTTAATCAACATGTTGGATCTTCTAGACCCAGAGCTGTAGCCTGTCAAGTGTAATTTACATTTTCAAATATAAATAAAATATTTTCAATAAAATGGGCAAAATGACAATTTTTACATTTTGCACATGTAAACTACTAGTATAATAAAAAATAATATGCACTATCGAAGTTTGGGTTTAGCAATATATATATATATATATATATTAAACACAGCAAGGTTAAGTTCATTAAATTGATTCAAAAGCGTCACATTTATAATGTTATAAAATGCTGAAAAAAATTATTGTGGTTTCCACAAAAATATTAAGCAGCAAAACTGTTTTCAACATTGATAATAAGAAGAAATGTTTCTTGAGCAGCAAATCAGCATATTAGAATGATTTCTGAAGGATCATGTGACACTGAAGAGTAATGATGTTGAAAATTCAGCTTCAACATCAAAGGAATAAAAAAATTCAAATATATATATATAAAAAAACAGATCCTATAATTTGTAATAATAAATCAAATAAATACAGCCTTGGTGAACATAATAGCCTTCTTTCAATAACATACTTTTTTTAATGATATATATTGTGTGTGTGTGTGTGTGTGTGTGTGTGTGTGTGTGTGTGTGTGTGTGTGTGTGTGTGTGTGTGTGTGTGTGTGTGTGTGTGTGTGTGTGTGTGTGTGTGTGTGTGTGTGTGTGTGTGTGTGTGTGTGTGTGTGTGTGTATTTTAAAAATGGGTTTATCTAAAAGAGTTGATAGCAATATTTTTTTAAAGGTGAAAAATTAAAATAAAGATAAATATCTGCCGGAGAAAAATAACGTAACAGCAACTCTGTTTTTTAAACAAGAAAATAATTTATTTCTGGAACACAATAACCATTCTTGTAATAATAAATTATTCAATCACACACCATTTTTTTCCCAAATCAAAAACACACCAGTGATTGAGATATTATGCTGCATGTGGTTTTGAGGTCATGAAAATGACATTCAAAAACCATCCATCAAACGCAATAAACTGTACTGAGAATGTGGGTCGAAATAGGAAAATTTAGTGCTCTTCTGTAAAATAATCCCTTACAAGTGAGATTACAGGGGCATTGGGCAGTGTCAATCTGAAAGCTTGAATACTCTCTCTATATTCTGCAAATAGACAAATATTTTGTATATATATATATATATGTGGCCTTTCACTTTCTTTTATAATTCCTATTTGTGACTGCAGCATGAATACATTTTCTCTAACCTCCATTTGACACAATAGCTAATGATCTCGGTTTGGCGTGGAGAAAAAGAGAAAATAATTCAGAGTGTTATTGCTGATCATCAAACAAATTAATGTTCCTTGGTTTCCATAAACAAACAATATATTTCAACTAATCTTTTTTTTTTTTTTTTTACCAGCCAATGCAAGTTTGTTGGTAGTTTTCATAAGCAGACATGGTGATATGATGCAAACATTAACGTACACATTTACAATCATACTTTTGTACATAAAACAACATAAAAATAACAACATTGAAATTAATGTAAAATACACATCAAACAAGTTTGGTTAACATTTGCAAAGGATGTACAACATAAGCATGTGGGGGGGATTTTGTGCAAAAAGTAAGTGAGAGACATTCTGAAAGGCAAACTGGATTGAGTTACAGCAGAGATTGAATTTGCGCTGGTGTAAAAGGCCAAATAGATCCGATCACTGGAAACAGCCGAACACTGACACCCAATCGGGAGCTTTTTAGACTTACAACACGATTTTGCTGTTTTCCAAAGGTTCAAGAAATAAGACAAGAACAAATTCACACAACAAGACCTAACAAAGGGGGGAGATAAATGCTCTCTCTAAACCAATTAATACTAAATCTCCGGATGGGATTTTGTGTGAAACTGCACATTCCCCTCAGTGCTGTTACACCCGATAACCCATAGGAGGCGTCGTTCAACTGCTAATTGCTAAAAAACAGTCTTGTCTTTTGACACTTATAACACTAAAAGTGCTGTTGGCACCTTCTCCTTTAAGAAGATGCATCACTATCGACAGCTAAACACTAATAATGAAGGCAGTTACGTATGTTAATAAATGCTAATTTTTCACAACATATGACTGAGGGTTTCCAGCAATCGGTGACAAATCTTAACCGTCAATTAAACAATATACTTAACACTACACAGGCTATTTGATTGAACTTTTTTGGTCATCGAATGGCTTTTCCACTGTCTCCCTTGGAAACGCAAATAGTTTTGTGTGCAGGATTCAGCCATTTTCTTTCACAGCTGCAGCATGATGATAATCAATAAAGATCATGTAATCTCACAAAACCTGTCAAGAAACGGCCAAGTAATATTTCATCCCAAAAAAAAAAAAAAATCAATTTAATAAAATTTCACCCTCAATTCTCAATTTGTGTCATATGGTGTGTGTGTGCGTGTGTGTGTGTTGCTTGTAACAATATTGTTTTCATTGTAAGAAAAAAACTGTTACAATAAGAAATGATTGGTGGAATATTGAAAAAAATTAAGGAAACTGCATAATTGCCATGAAGATAATGTAAAAATATATGTATAAATATATGTATAATTTTAAATATATGTAGAAATATATATTTATACATTTAAATTATCTAATTATATGATTATATGTCATTATAAATTATATATTTAAATATATGTATCATTTAAAATTTCTTCTTTCTTTTTTTTTTAAATTGTGGGTTGAAATATGACCTGGGCATTTTGTGAAATTCACATTTATATGATGACTTCCCTGAAACAAATCAAGTCTAACCGCACTAAACCGCTGTGTTAAAGGTTTTAGAGTCTGGAGAATCCACACAGGCCTTTGGAAACAACACTTTGAATGTTCCTTTCAAATTTTAAACATATACATTTTCCCCTCAGCATTTGATTATTCAAGTGGGTAACAAAAAAAAAAACGAACAAAAAAAAGATTAGTTCCATTTCAGACAGTCTTGATACCAAGAGTAAAGAAACACATAAATGTATCAAGTAATTGCACACAACAGCGAAGTGAAAATGAACAAGATAAAGAAAAAACATAAAACAATACAATAACACAAATCCCTTTAAGTAACCAGTTTTCACAGACATGCACCTAGCAATGCACTGTTGTCTCCCACTGGGTCCCAAATCAACACGTTACACAATCTAGTTCTACCAACTTCAATGGTTCTCCACAAACACGAGTCAATACTGCAGCAACAGTGTCTGCTGTTCTCCAGCAGGATCTGAACGCAATGGGATTTGCCATCTAAAACTGGGTCTTAGTGCTTGTGGTATCATAGTGGGCTTGTGATCAGGAGGAATCATCCAGGAATTTATTCAAGAATTTTTTTTCTCTCTCCCTCTTGTTTTCATTTTTTAATCTCTAGTTTTAAACATGGTCGGCTAGTCTCTCTAGGCTCTTTATGACAACATAACGGATCATATGACAAACATTATATAAAAGTGCTGAACAAAAACTGATCCGACTAGGAATGTGACTTGGATTCGACCGACAAGGACTGGTATAGATTCACGCTTACTGAAGTTTCTCATCATACCCTGGCTGGTACACTTGAAAAAGGTCTAGGTAGTTTTAAAATATGAGCGACGTGAATGCTTAATCAGTTACCAGACCAAAAACCGAAGATAGCTACTTAATATCAAATGTTAATATGCACTCAAACGGTGTGCCGGTCGTATCCAGAAGCACACAGTGCCTGCATAACACTCACTTCCTATAAACTCACGTGTTACGTATAGTGAAGTTCGCCGGGTCTGTTTAAGAAGATGGCTGGCTGGGTGAATCTCACAAAAGTGGTAGTATTCCCATCCAAAAACAAAAGGAAGGAATGAATTATTTAGCTTGAAGAGATTAAGGACCACTACATTTTGGCAATTATCATTACCTTGACATAAAATCCCATTCTCATTAATATCATGTGAAAAATAAATGTATTATTGGAATTATAATCATAGTATTATTTGTTGCACTGCCTTTAGTTTATGCTGATTTAAACTACTGTATTACAGTAAAACATTACTGTGAGTAAAGGGATTCACCGTTGAGAAGAATTAAAGAAATTGACCAAAAAAATTATGTGCTGGAATTTTTTATTGTCCAAAAATAGGCATCTTTCTATTTATGCTTAATATGCAAAATATTGACTATTAATGTCATCCAAAATATTACTCCCCCTTTTCCTTTTTTGACTTTGGACGTTTTTGTGAGATTCTCTCAGCTCTGTTAGATCCTATTTCGCAGTGATGAACTAATCAGTTTTTAGTGTCCTAATTCGAGGGCAAGATGTACTGATCATATCTAAACAACTACAAACTACAGTAAATATAAAAAGGTGCTCTCGCTACACCGGTTATTTGATTGTTTTTGGTCATCGAGTGGCTTTTCCGTTTTCTCCTTTTGAAAAGTCGTTACGATTCATGTCGTTGATAAACCGTGATACAAAAGAGAAACACATATTCCCCACTGACAGTGAACGCTTGAAAATAGTTGTCCGATCCCTCGCGTGCGCGGTGAAAATGTCTCAGTGGAGGTGCAACGGAGACGGGGTCGGTTAGGATTTACTGTCTTGGCATTTGGTTTCGCTGGAATGGGCGCCTTGACTTAGGCACGGTGGTTTCTGTTTCTCCCACTGGCAGATGGCGTTAACGTAGCCGACAATGACCTTGTCCATCCAGGTGAGGGGCTGAGGGAACAGCACAGCCCCCTCGAAGAAACCCAGGTGTCCACCGTGCAGTGTCAGTGCGAAGATCACGTTTTCTTTCTTTTCTGGAAGGTGAAAATGAACCAACGAATCTCAGAATTGCAACAACTCAAATACAGATAATAGCATCTACTGTAGGCGGTGTGATGAAAATCTTATGACGACATGAGTCATTTTATATCACGGTAATAATCAACAATACTGAGCTCTGTCACACACATAATAAAACACTCCACTTCTAACTTCCTGTCACACTGCCACTGAGCAACAAAAAGGTTTCAATACACTGCTAATGTTGACCATCAGTTTGCCTTATGACACGATATTTATTATAAACACGAGTATGTTTAAACAAGTAGAGATGAGTCACATGCATTTATGTGGGGCTCTGTAGTAATTATGGGTGTTTTTGGCATATGAGTTCATACTCTAATAAAAGATCACTGTGGAAATAAGCTGTAGGCATGTTGAAGTAGGAGAAGCTATGCGAAGTGGGCAGAAATGACTACAAGAAAAATACAAATTTGACTCTTCAAAAAGTTCATAAAGAGATCGTAAAACTAATCCATATGAATTGAGCAGTTTAGCAAAAATATTCTGAAGAGACTCGATCGCTTTATGTGATGAACAGATTGAATTTAGGCTTTTATTCACATTTAAACATTGATCAAACAAAAACAGAAACTCAGCCGAACCTGCTTGACGCATGAGAATGAACCTCATCGCTTCTTGTGAAAGCTCAAACGCGCTGCGTAACACAGGATATGTGCTTGTAGATAAAGGGGAAATAATTCTGATGAAATGTAAAATAAGTCATTTAAAAAATCATGGCAACGGACGTTGGAAGTAGGGGTGTGCGATATCACGTTTTTTGATCGTTAACGATTAAAATGTCTCCGCGATCTGCTTTTGAAGAAATATCGTAGGATCGTGCATTCTATCAGTTTGCATTTCTGGCGCCTCCGTCTCAACACACTGTACAACGTGACGTATATTCACATGAAATGCAGAGGAACGGGACAAAAATTTTAAATTAATTATTTGCATGTGCTTTAAAGCCTTGCCGGTTAAACATGTCATTCGCTGCTGATGCGCTGTTCTAACGAGCGCTTTTCTGAGCGCTATACACCCGACGCGCACATGCACTAAAAGCCTGTCTAACGGCGCCTAGTTACTGGACTAAGTTATCTTTCGAGTCTTATTACGCTAATACTGTCAAATACACACAAGGTTTACATAAACAAAGTTGGTTATGTCTAAAGTGAAAGAACAGTAGAAAAAATTAAGAAAAAAATCTGCTTGTCAAAGGCGTGTATATTAGACTCGTTGCGTGCAGATCTTAAAGTGACAGTAGCCCTAATAGTAAACATGCTGCCGCTTGTCCTTAAAGGGATAGTTACTAGTCATTAGTTACTCACTCTAATGTTGTTCCAAACCTGTATTAATTTCTTTCTTGTGCTGAACACAAAAGAAGATATTTTGAGGAGTGTGGCTAACCGGGCAGTTGCTGGTCCCCATTGACTACCATAGTAAGAAAAAACTATTATGGTAATCACTGGGGTACATCAACTGTTTGGTTACCCACATTCTTCCAAATAACTTTTATTTTCAACAGAAGAGGGAGACTTATTCGGGTTTGAAATGGCTTGAGAGAGTAAATAATGACAATTAAAATTTTTGGGAGAACTATCCCTGTTAATAAAACAACAAAATACAAAGGGCAAATCACTCACTGCTCTTGACTGAGAACTTTAATAGTAGCTTTAATAAGAATCAATGTACAATTTATAGAGTGAAGTCTATGTTGCGTTTTATTTTCATATTTGTTCATTTAATTACGTTCTTCAATGCTGTTAAATACACCTGTAGCTGAAAAAATAAACCACTGTTTATTTCATTTGTATGTTGTACAAAGTTGTGTATGTGTATCTTTGTTCTTAATTTTTAATAACAAAGAAAATGACAAAGATTTTTTTATCTTCGCCACTTTGGCCTAAATGTCTGCGATTCTTTTTTCTTTTATATTTTGTTACCCAAGGCTTTGTTTTTAAAATAGGGACATTAGTTTGGCTGTAATGCTCAGTCACTTGCAAAATAGTAAAACAACATGAAAAGAAATCGTGATAAAATCGTGAATCTCCTGAAAAAAAAAACGTGATATGATATTTTTGCCATATCGCCCACCCCTAGTTGGAAGGTTTATATATCACAGCCACCGCACTAGACATTATTATTATTAACGGAAGGAGACGTAGACGTGTTATCCAAGCATTAATGGTAAGGAAAGACCCTTATACTGTGATCGGCACATATTTCTCCCTCATTTCTGCTTCAAGCTCTTGATTGTGGCATTTCTTTGAGCTTTAGAATCCAGTATTCCTGTAATTCTTTTGTCTTTTATGAATTTAATAAATAACTCTGTTTCCATTGCAGTTTTGCGAAATATTAATTTTTCGAATTGCCTGAAAAACAATACACTCATGCGAGTGTAAAAACTTTTTTGCGATAAATGGGAGCTTTTGCGAAATTGACGTGGTTCCATTGAGCGCATTTTCAATTCACAATTTCAATATGCGCAATTTGAACGGTAATGGAAACGCGGCTATTGTTTCCAGACTTTTGATAGTTTGGTGTGCAGTGCTGTACCTGCGAGCGTGCGAGGAATGGTGAGCAACGTGTTGTGCACAAGCGGATCATCAGCCGAGTTCACCAGCAGCAGAGGCACATTTATCTGCAACACAGCAAGAAAAACTACTCACAAACAGGAAGCCGACACACATGTCCTTAGACTCTCTAAAATGATTCACTAAATTACATTATCATTTTACTCACATTATGAATGTAATGAACACAGCTCTCCTTCTCGTAGTATTCCTTCAGAGAGTTGTGACCATGGAATTTTCTAAAAGACAAATTGACATCTTTCTATACTAGGAATAGTAGCCTAATATACTAGTAGTATATTAGTATGCCTACTAATATACAGCATATCGAAACTTTTGTACTGAAACTAGGTTTAGAAAATGTAATACATTAACATTAGTATATAGATTTGAAGAACTAATAATATGATTTTTTTATATAATTTATTATTCTAGGTTAATTTATAAATATACTACCGTAATGTTCACTTTTAATTCATGTTCAGAGTACATTAATGTTTATAAAAGTTAAAAACATTTGTAAAATTTTATATAAACTCTTTCCCTCATGATTGACGGAATTTTCCGCGGCTATCCGCGTTTTCACTGTTATAAGGTAGGGGGCGCTATTACACATATTCTGAAAGAATACAGAATCTCAGGATCAAAACACAGGCAAAGGAGAAACAAGTGATAAAAGCATTGCTTGTGCAAAAATGTTGCAGTTTTTATGAAACATTCATGCGTTGATAAAAAAAAAAAGAAAGCATGATTTTTAAAGCAGAGACTGTTCTTTCTTTTGATATATTGCATGTTCAGATATTCATACAACAAAATATTCAGTGGGCCATGAAAGTTTTGTGAACATTATCAAAAACGCTGGCGATGGCTGGCAACTTAAATAAAAAAAAACACTGGCAGGGAAAGAGTTAAACTAGATCATGTAAATAAATACATTGCTAACAGCATATAAGCACAATTTTTTTTGCGGTAACAATAGCAATGGTAAACATGATATTCTATAAATAACAGCAAAAAACATTGTTTGACAATCATAGTGAAGATTCAATTTCAGAGAACGTGACTAAAAATAACCCCTAAAAATACTACATACTATTTGTCAGTGTGTGTGGTCGATCAAAATTCTCGAATCTCAAAATGTGTCTCTTGTCTCGGTTTCACAAGACCGTCAGAAAAGTGACACAAATCACGTTTAGCAATTTCCCCGCACTCACCTCATGATGTTGTCATCGATCTGCATGAGTGATGTGGCAGTATAGAGCCGGCTCAGATCTGCATCCAACATTTTAGTGGAGCCCACACCGAACAAGGCGCCCCTGTTGGACCACAAAAAGAAACGATTTCCTGACTCTGTTCAAATGACAACTCAGTGGTTAGATTTGTATACTCTTACCACTCAGAAGGCAGTAAATTTATCTTGTTTTTGTGTAATCAGAGAAAGCATTACTGTAAGTTATTCTGAGGTCTCCTAATGGCTTGATAGCAAAAGAACATGTTGAGCTCATAGCAGTTTCAGGAGAAGAGTGAATATCACAGCTGGCCACTAAAGACTGCTCACAGCGACATCTGTCAAGAATCAATGCCGAACGCAAGATGGACCGTACCTGTGGGACAAAATGATCTTCTTCATGTTGTCGGCCATCAGGAAGTTATAGAAACGACGACACTGGTCCCACTGCAGAAACGTCTCCTGAGCTCTGAAGTAAAACACAAACACACAACACAAGTTTTAAACGCAATTTTAAGAAAGTAAGTAAAATTTATTTATATAGCACTTTTCACAGTTAAACATCACAAAGTGTGTATTTATTTGATACTTATGATCCCCAACTAAAAAAAAAAAGAAAAGTATAATATCTATATATATATATATATATATATATATATATATACTGTAGTTCAAAAGTTTGGGACAGGCAAGTTTTTTTTAGGTTTTTAAAATAAGTCTCTGACTGTGCGTTCACACCGCACGCGGCGAGAGCGTCAAAGTGGCCGGAAGCCATTCATTTTCAATGAGAGCCGGCGGCGAGCTCCGGCGAGAGCGGCGCGGCGCGTCTTGGGCGGCGAGAAGAGTTGAAATCAAGTCAACTTTATGGTAATAAGCTATGACGCGGTTCGGCGGCAACCAGCGGCAACCAATCGCAATGTAGAAGTCCTCCGCCTGAGAGGATACCAGAGAACACAATCCTGTAAACTTTGGTTCCGACCACATTAGTTCCTAAGCAAAATGGAGGAAAAGTGAATTATTTCTGTTGCGGGTTTCCCGTTATTGTACGACGTGTCCCTGTTTACATACAGGGACATTAATAAAAAGAACGACGAATGGAAAAAGGTGTCTGAAATTGTTGGTGTTTTGTTACTTTCACATTTAAAAGATTTTAATAGGTTAACTTATACCCTACGTGTTGCCAGTATGCACAAAATAGGATACTGATTTATGTTCAGTTCTTATTTGCTTTGCGGCTCCTTTAAATAAAGTTTAAAAAAAATCACGCATTCTAAAATCTACGTCAGAGAATCCCCGAATCTCACGGCGTCGATGGCAGGGCGGCGAGAGCGACTTTTGCCGCTCTCGCCGGCGGCGGTGTGAACGTACAGTTATGCTCACCAAGGGCTGCATTTATTTGATTAAAAATACTACACACAAAAAAAAAAACAGTAATATTGTGAAATATTTGTACAATTTAAAATGACCGTTTTCGCTTTTAATATATTTTAAAATGTATTTTTTTCCTGTGATGCAAAGCTGAGTTTTCAGCATCATCCAGTCTTCAATGTCACATGATCCTTCAGAAATCATTCTAATATGCTGATTTGCTGCTCAATAAATGTGTATTATGTTTATTATCAATGTTGAAAACGGTTATGTACACTTCTTTTTCAGGATTCTTTGATGCATAGAAAGTTCAAAAGAACAGCATTTATCTGAAATAGAAAGCTTTTTTAACATTATACAGTAATGGGGGGGGGGGGGGTAAATACAATAAATCAGTATTTCTATTCAGCAAGGATGCATTTGATTGATCAAAAAAGTTACAGTAGACACTTTTATGTTACAAAAGATTCGTTTTCAAATAAATGAAATAGAACTTTCTATTCATCAAAGAACCCTGAAAGATTTTATTTATCAACATTGATAATAATAATGAATGTTTTTTGAGCATCAAATCAGAATATTAGAATGATTTCTGAAGGATCATGTGACACTGAAGACTGGAGTAATGATGCTGAAAATTCATCATTGCATCACAGAAATAAATTATATTTTAAAATATATTCAAATAGAAAACAATTATTTTAAATTGTCATAATTTTTAACAATATTAATGTTTTTTTTGTTGGTATTTTTAATAAATAAATAAAAACGCCTTGGTGAGCATAAGAGACTTCTTTTAAAAAGATGAAAAATCTTACAGATCCCAAACCTTTTTGAACAGCAGTGTGTATATATACATTTATACCGTATATAAATATGTTAGACTCCTCATGCTGATTAAGTGGACCTAGAAACAAACAACTATGATATGCATGAGCCCTTCAATATCAATTCCATCTAAATTCATAAGGTGCATTAAAAGGGATCTTGAATATAATAATCCGGCAGATAATCGGGGAGAGCAGATTAGCAGAGGCTTTATAGACTCAGTAATCCGGTCTGAAGGCAGAGCTAGACTGTTTGGCAGTGCAGAGTTGAGTGTGTGGACATGCTGTAGAAACACCCAGCAGAGCTGCTGACAAACAGAACAGACAGCAAAGATGTGGCTTCAGATTCACTGAAGTCCCAACACACCCACTGCATTCCAGAGCCGCTTCTGCTCAGCCGAACGGACATCACAAGCTTATTCTCTGACAGTGATGCTCACTGTTTGGTTGTTAGACCAGTTGCTATGGTGCTCTTTAGTGTTGACATGTCAACACTGACATCGTTAGAGCCAGTGAGCAAAGTATACAATTAATTTTTTGTGGCTCTAAATATCAAATTAGATTTTCATATCATGCAAACTTTAAGTCTATAATTAAATAATGCTATAAATACTTTATTTTCAGCATCACTAGACCAGTGTCACATGATCCTTCAGAAAACAATCTAATATGCTTGCTCAAGAAACATTCCTTATGATTGTCAATGTTGAAAACAGTTAAAAAGAACTGCATTTATTTGAAATAGAAATCTTTCACACATTATAAATGTAACATTTGATTCATCAAATGTATCATTGGTGAATTTTTTTTAAAATTGCTTTACTAAAAAAATGCATTTTTACTGACTCCAAACTTGTGAATTACATATAACTTTTGTGGCCAGATGATGCTTGTCGAAATGTTCCTCATTTAATGTTGAAATAAAGGATGCTTCCTTTTGGAGGGTTCAAACGCACCCTGGAAATTCACAGTTTATATAACTTAAATTTTTAAAGAGTGCCGTTAGGGAGACTCTATTCAGGCTAACAGAGATATTCTTACACAAATGTGCAAACAGTGTGTGTTTACTTTGCACGAGTTTCATGCAATATGCAAATGTCAAGCGGAGGCAACAGGTGGACAATAATGAGACCATCTGTGCCGCTTTTAAATAACTAAGTACAATGTACACACTGTTAATTCTTATCTAGAGTTCAGTCGACTGACAGCAGTAGTAAAATGATCCAACTCATACTCAAAGCAAGCTGGCAGAATTTTTATCTGGGCATTTCGCCCAACCCTGGCTTCATGAATCCCTGTTCCACACCCCTCTGGAACGACATCAGGTATTATGTAGCTTCTGTCAGAGAACCGAGCAGCTCACCTTAGTGCACTGTAGCCCTGGCACACGCTAACACAGCACAGAACCCGCTCCTGGTTGGTACGGTTCTCTCCCAGGAACTTGCAGACGATATTTCCCCCCAGACTGAAGCCCACGACAATAAGTTTGGTTTGGGGATATGTTTTTTTAATGAACCCCACCATTGCTGCGAACTCCCATGTACAACCTACGGAAAGAAAAAATATATACTTAGCCACTAATATATATATTTATACTACAGGGCCGTTGAATGCTTGAATCTGATTGGTTGACGAACGTTCTGAGGTGTGCAATTATTTTCAGGGAACCGAACGGCTAAAGTAGTTCCAGCAGGTCTTAACCGCATTACAGTTCCATATCACTGCGCCTACTTAACTGTAATAACGGAAAATAGGATACAATTCATAACAAGAAAAAACATGCAGCCCCATGCGCTTGATCTACAATTTTCAATGTCTAACTTCACAATCAATGGAAACATGCAGTTTAATTTTAATAAATAAAGTATAGTCCTATATATATATAATCAATAGAAAATTAAACTGAATATTTAAATAAATTGATAGTCCTGCTGCACGGGTTTTCGTAATTATTGCAAATAATATAACAAATAAATAATTATTGATAGGCATATACTTGTTAAAAAGGCTTTGTGTTCCATCTATTAGGCTAGTCTACTGTCACTAATAGAAAAAAAGAATGAACTAATTAATTAAAACGAATTGAATAAATAAATAAATAATAATATTGACGCACATGCTTCTCTCTCTCTCTCCCTCACTGCATTAATAACTGCACTGCATAAAGCCGGGGACACACTTAGGCCTACTGTAAGGCCGGTAATGAATGTAATTTGATATGACTGATCATGCACGCGTTTTCAGCGCGTTCAGTCTGTGTTCACAGCGGTGTTTAAAATCTGCTGCATTCACAGTCAGAGAATGTTTCTAGTCGTTAAGTGTGTGTCCAGCATTACTCTGCTATCAGCGGCTCAAACCTCCGTTACTAACTCTAAAATGCCTTTTTGGAATTAGCAACGGAGCATGGGTTTAGATGCGCAAGGAATTAGTCCTACATACAAGAGCGTTTTAATGACAAAAACTTTAAAAACGTCTTGAAATTCATCATCTGAACAATATTTCGAGGTGTGGTAACTGTGGTATAAGCGGAATAATTGACTTCAGGCCGTTGAATTATTAGAAAAATAATGCACACCCGAGGTGTAACGGCCACTCCGCTTCGCGTCGTGACCGCATTACCACCTCGGGTGTGCATTATTTTTCTAATAATTCAACGGCCTGTCGTCAATTATTCCTTACATATTTATATATATATATATATATCTCAAAACTTCCTGAAACAGAACATTAAAGGGTTAGTTCACCCAAACATTTTAATTATCTTATAATTTACTCAACCTCAAGCCATCTTAGGTGTATATGACTTTGTTCTTTCAGCCAAACACAATCAGAGTTACTGTATATTAAAAAATATCCAGGCTCTTCCAAGCTTTATAATGGGAGTGAAGGGTGCCTTGGTTTAAAAAAAAAGAAAAAAGAAAAAAAAAGCACATCCATCATAACAGTAATCCATACGGCTCCAGGAGGTAAAAACACTGGCTTCCGGTAACGGCCGTACAAGAGTCTAGTTCTGGTGGAAGATTGACCTCTGACCTGACGTATGACGTATGACGTAGGAGTAGCGCAAGCTTCGGTACAGTAGACCAGGGGTTTCCAACCTTTTAGGATATGCGCCCCCCCAAGTTTGTCTAATTTCATTCGCGCCCCCCCCCCTCCCCCCTCCCAAAGTGCGTGCTAACGAGCATCATTGCTATACAAGTTTTGAATAGGTTCAGTGTTTAGAAGGAAGACAGGCTCTGCGTGACTGGGACTCGCACTTTTTATTTACAAAACTCAAATCAACAAAAAAAGTTGCGCCAACAGCGCATTCATCGTAGCCTTGCTACAGCATAATAATAATAAGTTTTATTTATATAGTGCCTTTCGGGCTCAAGGACGCTTTTCAATAAACAAACAACGATAAAGGCAATTTACATTAAGACAGTAGACAAAACAACAGTAGGTAGATGAGAGTGCAAGTACAATATGCGAATTAGGTAGAATACAAAACAATCTCACAATAATAAAGGCCATTTACATTATCGTTTCCATGGTGACGCGTCATTGCTTGTCACGTGACACAGCACAACCACAACACAGCGCTGAATGAATGAATATCTGCTCTTATGTCATTTTTCCTTTTTGATTAAAAATATTCACAAATGTGTTAGATATAGCATGCAACACTGATATTCCGATTGTCAAATATGTGCATGTGGATGTGTTTGGTTGTTTAAACACCTTTATAACGATCGCATTAGTTGAGCTGAGCTGTATGCGCGATGGGCAGCGCCATGTTAGTTTGAAAGAATCGGATGGATTTACAACGTCAATTCATCCACTTCTCCCGAAATACATTAAAGTAAGTGGCTGGTGAACTGGGAGAAGAATAGGGTAAAATGTAAAGCTATTATTCAATAGTGAGCGCGCTTCCCGAACTCGAGCGCGCAAAAGACGTGAATATAAAGCAAGCTTTATTTGCGAGCTACCCCCAATCAGCTGGTGGCTCGCGAGCGACGTGTTGGAGACCCCCTTGGCCTTGACATCTTCTGTGCACGGCAGACGGCGCCTTCTCAGCAAGCAGGGGCGCCAATTTGCCAATAATTGAAATTATATACAATATAAAACCGCTTCACGGCGCAGAGGACTTAGCTGCGGGACTAATCAGATTGCCCCCTCTAGTGGATGACTAAAGATTTGCTATCTTACATTCACGTTTCACTCTGAATTCTGCCTCTGAATTCACAGTTTCTCGCGCCCCCCTTAACAGGTGTTGGCGCCCCCCTAGGGGGGCGGGCCCCACAGGTTGAAAACCCCTGCAGTAGACGCCTCTCGAGGTTCAAACTAATAGGGCTGGGCAACAAACGCAAGCTCTTCCGTCATTTATTTTTAAAAACTCTCGTTTTAGACTTCCAATTTGTGACCTGTGTTTTGTTTTGCTCTATCCTCTGTGCTACCACATTCGTCAATACGTCATGCGTCGGGTCAGAGGAAATAGACTTGCTTACGGCCGTTACCAGAAGCAAGTGATTATAGTTTATAAAGTTATAAATATGGATATTTTTCCAACAAAAAGGCATCACTTCACTTCAGAAGGCTGGATTGCTTTTATGATGGATGGATGGATGCACTTTTTTGAGCTTCAAAAACTCAGTTACCATTAAAGGGGTGGTAAAGTATGATTTCACTTTTCTAACTTTAGTTAGTGTGTAATGTTGCTGTTTGAGCATAAACAACATCTGCAAAGTTACAACGCTCAGTTCAAAGCAAAGGGAGATATTTGCTTTTAAAGAAAAGTACTACAACAAACGGCTGGTAGTTAATGACATCACCAACCCTAAATGTACATAATCCCTGCCCCGGGAACACGCAGTCCATGTTGAGAAGAGGAAGAGTTGTTGTATAAGAGAGTACATTTGTGAGTCAGCTCAAACTTTAGCATCTATCTTTTCACATGCAATAGAAAATCACTGAGTTCATCTCACAACAGTTCCTATACGAGCAATTTATAGATTACCATGACAGAATATCCTAATTGAAGATAGTTAACTCCACATCAGCAACATAAATTCAACAACTAACCATTCAGAGACGTCCTGTTGCTTCTACATGTTGTCACTTCTTCTTGAGTCTCTCCATCTTTGTCTGACTCCGTTTTAACATTAAAGGCAGAACAGTTTCTGTCATTTTAGTGTTAGTCTGTGAGGTAATCGCAGCTGCTAACACACACCAGCTCTTGAAACCCCGCGCTCTGCAGCAGCTCATTTGCATTTAAAGGGCCAGGCACAAAATGGTGCGTTTTTGCAAACCCTCAAAAAGTGACAACTTTAACATGCTATATAAAAAATATCTGTGGGGTATTTTGTGCTAAAACTTCACACACACACACTCTGGGGACACTGAAAATTGCATTTTTCCACCCCTTTAACTCTCCCATTATAAAGCTTGGAAGAGCCAGGATATTTTTTTTATATAACTCTGTGTTTGGCTGAAAGAAGAAAGTCATTTACACCTAGGATGGCTTGAGGGTAAGTAAATAGGATAGGATAATATTAATTTTAATTAGTATAGGATAATATTAATTTTTGGGTGAACTAACCACTAACCAACTAAGTTGAATAGGCACCAAAAGTGACTAGTTTAGCATTATAAGATGATGAATATTTACATCTCTAAAATATGATAAAATAAATTCACACCTGATAAAATATAAAATGGCATCTAATTAAAATGAAAACCAATCAAATGTAATAAAAACTGATAAAAAATAATAATAAAGTAATTAAATTTAATTTCTTAATGTAACGGAGGCCAGCTAGAGCAATGCGGGACTGACGCTAGACACAGCGGTCTTTAGCGTCATTGTTAGCGCACCCGCCTCCCATGGCGGAGAAGGCGGTTCAAATCCCGCTCAGAGAGGATTGAGAAGGATCTGTTACGTTGGTGAGTTACTTGTTACTTGAAAAGTGCCCAATTCATTCATAGCACCACTCTAGAAATATGACATTTCCTGGATAAACACATTTGTTCGTCATAATGCATAAAAATCTCGTACCGTAGGTGAACATGCGAGGGGAGGTGAGCTCAATGTTCGGCAAGGCCCCGAGGTGATTTAGCACAGCACATCGGTAGCCCTGTTTCTGCGAATGGTCCACAAAGGTGCGGATATAGTGCTTCTCACTGTGGTTCCCAATGCCAGGACAAATGACCATGGTGACGTCCTCTGTGAAACCAACACGAAACATTAAGAGCGCTTGCTATGGAAGAAATTACACATGTAGACAAATACATGCAAATGTATGCAGACAAATGCTGAAGTTGTTCAACATTAACAAGCAAATGTAGTGCGTTTATCTTTTCTTTTCCAGGCAATGTGTCACAATGTTGGCACAAAGGAAACAAGTGCAAAATACATTGTTTGTATAACAGCAAAACTGCATAAACTCCACTTTCTAATGCATTGACATAATGCAATAGCACAGATGCACGTTTTATTTATTTACAGTATATACGTTATTCATTTAATTTCTGTGGTGTATTCATCTTAAACATCAACATAATACTTATGGTCGTTGAAAAAATCCTGGTCTTATTTTGTGCAATTGTTATTTCAAATAGTTAAAACTTAAAAAAAGAGAGATTTTTCTAAATAATATTCGTTTTTCTCACAAAGATCACATTACAGATGTAAAATGGTTGCAGGAAAACTATGAGTAAGCAAACTATTCAAATGTAATTTAAGTGATACTTTCTCCTTGAACCTGAGTGCGAGACTTTTATCAGGTTTCCACATAGCAGAGTAGTGTTACAGACTAAATGCGCCCGACTACATGGCACTGACCTCCGGACTGATGATCCGCCAGGGGTTCAAAGAGGTCAAAAGTTGCAGTGGCCCCGTCCTGCATGGGCAGATATTTGCGCAGGCCGAACGGGTGAGGTGAACTGACCCGACCCAACTTTCCATAAAGGGCTGTCTGCAGATGACCACTTTTACCCCATAGCAGAGGAGGAATGTACCTAGAACATGAAACAAAATCTCAGGTTTACACAGTGGTACATGATTTGATTTTGTACCCAACTATAACTTCAAAAAGGTGGCCTGTAGTCAGCTCAGATAGATAGATAGGTCAGTTCGAAAAACAAAAAAACTGCAGTCAAATCAATGTTTAAGATTGTTTCTAGGTTTATGTTTCTAGGTTCATGTTTCATCAAAATAAAACATACAGAATGTGCATATTTTTCTGATGATTATGAACGATTAGTGTAGCGGCTCACATTTCTGAAGTGCTTTTGGTTTGTTTCTGGGTCTGTATACTAATAGCAGGCACTGGGACAGGTCACCATGCGGCATCACAGAGGTGCACGCTGCAGTTATGTAATAGACCCGCCCACCAATTAGGCTTTAACCAATTACACACTGACCCTTTGCTAAGCTCGTAGGTTGTCTGAGTAACAGTCTCATAGGAATGAAGTGGATTTCTCTGTGAACAGCATGATTTTTGGTGAAATGTGCTCATGAAGTGGTAATGGATATTACACTTGTGTGGGCAGGATGAAGTATAAGCATTTGTATCAGTTGTTTGTCTTTAAAAATATATAAGAAATTATACAAATTACTGTGATAAAAAGGCAGAGGCCCAAAATAGAGAAAGGTTTTTCCACTGACAACTGAAAAAGCTTTATTTTATAGTGATTATAATAAGTGAACAAAACAATTAGTCAGTTCTGTGTGTTCTGTGAAGGGCATAGTTACTTGCAATCCCCACCACTACTATTATCTCAATATAAAATAAAATCTCTCAAAAGAATGATATTATCTCAAAATAAAATACTCTACTGTTCAAAAGTTTGGGATCAGTAAGAAATTAATATTTGTACTCAGCAAGGACACATTAAATTTATCAAGTGACAGTAAAGACCTTCACAATCTAACAAAGCTCTCAAATAAATGCTGTTCTTTTGAACTTTCCATTCATTAAACAATCTTAAAAAACAAATGCATGCTCAGTTTTCAGCATTAAAAGTAAGAAATGTGTCTTGAGCAGCGAATCAGCATATTAGAATGATTTTTCTAAAATATCATGTGACAATGAAGACTAGTAAAGCTGAAATTTCAGCATTGCATCACAAAGAAATTATATTTGTAAATATTAAAATAACTTATTTCAAACTGTGATACTATTTTATAGGGCTGTCCCCGAATAGTCGAAGATTCGATGCATCGATATGCGGAGCCTGATTCGACCACCGATCTCACAGTCGAATCTTCGCGGGTGAAACGAGCATCATACCATTTTGGCAATATGGGGGTGCTCAATGTCTAATTGCACACAGAACTACTGGTTTTGTACGGTTATATTAAGTTATATACAGCCTTTGATTATGATAATGCAGTAAAAACAAAAGTGAAAAGAAAGAAGCGTTCAATAAATATTTTTAACGTGTTAGTGAATAAATCCAACCACCCCTGTGACAGATTTAAGTTTCACTTTCCCTGATCCATGAGGAGACAAGGACCATCTTGACGGCAGGGATTAGGCTGGATTAAGAAAACAGACTATTTGAAAAGACTCAAATGCACACAAGCAGAGTGAAAGACTGGATTTTTTTTGATCGGGTAGGGTACAATTGTTTTCAAACATTTCAGCCGTTTTCTAATTTTAATTGGCTGTGAACATGTTTAGCTAAAAAACTGCCAGTTTGCGTTCATTGTTGTTTCGGCAGTTAAAAAGAGAGCGTTCACAATTCTGGCTAAACTTTCATTGTTCTAATAATTTATTTCGTCTTATTTTATTTATTGATCACTCAGGGTTACCTAATTTAACTGTGTTTTTTTTTTTTTTTTTTTTTTTATGTTCCCCTGCACTTTGGCATTTTGCACACATTTGTTATGCTCCCTGTGACTTGATTCTGACTTTATTTCGTTTTTTTAATTTATTTTTTATTATTAGAAATGTATAATCTGTTCTAATTTAATTCTTTAAATTAATGCTTTTTTTGTGTGTCGATGTTGCGCTGCACTGTAAGCATGCATGCTGGCACAGGCAATTTTGCCGATTTAATTTCATTTCGCAAAATGTGAAATGCAAATCCTAGAGAGGTTTTTTTTTTAGGTTTATTTATATCAAAATGTTCTTTTATTATTTGTCTGATGTTCTGTATTTCGATCGCGGCTTTAGAATATTATGAGAAAACTTTTACAAATGTTTATCCACCACATTACCCTTTTTATTTAAACCTAAATGAGTTTGTCTGTCAGTTGGCATGCAGTTTTGGTCGCTTTATTAAAAGTTGTTGCTGTGTGCAGTGTGTAAAATAAAATAAAAATAGTTTACCCTCCTGCTGACTATAGTGTCGTGCCCCTCCCAACCCATTCACACACACATAGATGATTCGACTATCGGTCGACTACAGAAAGATTCGAAAATTCTGATTCGACTATGAAAATTCATGGTCGAGGACAGCCCTACTATTTTAACAATATTACTGTTTTTACTGTATTTGTGATCATATAAATGCAGCCTTGGTGAGAATAAGAGACTCCTTTCAAAAGCACTAAAAAAAAAAAAATTGTACTGTACTACTAATATTTTTAACATTATTCAGTGAGTTAACATTAATTTACATTGCAGCTAATGCAGTGATCATTGCTGAAGACATAAATGTTGATTTGGATGACATATGAATTGTAATTAATAGCCATGAACTTTAGGACTTTCTATTTAAATTTGAAAATGAGCAAAAATTAAAGGTACAGTATGCTATTTCTGAGAAACGCTGTTGAAAGTGGATTGGACAGAGCAGCAGAACACACTTGAAGCCAATCAGCAATAGGGGCGTATATATATATTTTTAAATTAGGACTAGGGGCATATATTTATTATTATTATTTTTTTTTTTTATTAGCACTAGGGGCGCATATATTTTAATTAAACAGAAAAAGCTTCTTGAAATTGTAATTAATCTGAAAAGTTTTAAGTAACAACAATACATCAAATGTTAAGCAGATTTCCTCGAATAACCAAGTGATACAAAAAACTTCCATTTCAGAGTATCACTGTTATGGGAGGTAACATTTCTAGAATTTTACTGTTTGGAGACGCAACGCAACTAGAGCATCACTGTTTCGTGCTGTGACATTCCATAAGACTCTTTCTCACTGGCAATGAATCAACGTGACCCTCCTTTACTCTGATGCCTACAGGTACCCAGACCACTTAAACCACGTTTATTCCCACAAAGTGAGGCTAAAAACAGCCGTAAACAAAGTACACACAACACCGTTCACATCTTTCCCAT
The DNA here is from genome assembly GCF_949152265.1 of Phoxinus phoxinus. NCBI lineage: Eukaryota > Metazoa > Chordata > Actinopteri > Cypriniformes > Leuciscidae > Phoxinus > Phoxinus phoxinus. The sequence goes on along the minus strand of NC_136877.1, from coordinate 42,756,573 downwards.
CTCACTGTCACTGCGATCTATTCCACACCTCCTGAAGTATTACATAAGATGTTCTCACAATAGCCTCAAGCGTAGCTACATAACCAGTGTCTATTATATGTGATTATCCTTAAAATATGGGTTATGAGATGTGAGGGAAAGCCCTGCTGGTTTAATCTGCTCACTATGACACGGTCAAATAAGAAGACAGAGGATCAGCACAGAGGGCTTTACCATAAAAAAACAAGACATTTGAGGTGAGTTAAGTTTCTAGGGCAGATAAAATATGCAACACAAATGCATACTCGCTTTAAATAACCAGGAATGATGACAAACAAGGCTTGAGTGTTACTTGACTAACCACAGAACTGTCAAGAAACAGGCTTGTTTGTTTCCTGTACTTCATCTAGAACCATTCCTCCCTTTGTTGACTGAGCTGCAGTCATCCGCAAGCATAAAAGATTAAAAAAACAAGGAAGCATGCAACGGCAGGGCTGCGTTGGCGTGACACACCTAATAATGCTCCAAAGTCCAGACCCACAATGCAACATCACAGGCATGCACGACTATTATCAATGCTTGAAAAAAGAACCTACGGATCTTCAACACTGAATGGTCTAAAGCCGTTGTTTTCTTAAAAGGCGTTTTGCTAGACAATCCTCTAACCAAACAAACATGGGGAAAGTTAATTGTGGCACTGAAGAGATCAGGATAAGTACGGACAATGGGCTGGGTTTTTTTTCTTCTTTTTTTTCGATTGATCTCTTGGCCCCTAGTGTAGTAGCTGTACTGGAAAATAATGATTACATAACCAGCTGTGAGTCACTTTGGGTTACAAAAGTAACACCCACCCGCACAGTGCAACAGACAACTTAGGAGGTCAATGCGTGCAAAACGGCCTCCAGAAGACAGGTTTCTCATCTGAATCGCAGATTCTGTGCTACAACAAGAAAATGAACGACTACCATCACGTGGAATTGAAACATTAATACTGCCAAGACTAACAGTGGCTTGATGAATCACCCTGTCAAGTGTATTACACACTATACAATAGCAGTGCAAGTACACAAACATTTCTGCTGATGTTATTGGAAAGGCATGCTTTGTCTTGGCCTCAAATATAAACAGTATAATAACCATATGGTGTTTCAGCTCACAATAAATTCTTGAAGCAGCACCTCAACGTTTACATGAACTGTTGTTGTTGTTGTTGGATTTGAGCGTGAAATGCAATTAACACTAAAAAGAAATATAAAGAAAAATGACAAAATTAAAGTGAAAACTGAAGATAATATCTAAGATCATTTAAAATATTAATGAACACTATAAATATGACAGCTACAGTGATAAAATCTGCTAATAATACCATGCTTAACTGAATGCTTACAATATTCATATACCATGGCTTATACATGGCAGTATGGCTGTTAAACGATTAATCGCATCCACAATAAAAGTTTGTGTTTACATAATAAATGTGTACTGTGTATAATTATTTAATACATATAAATACACATATATGCTTTTATATATAAGAAATATTTGCATGTACATAGATTTATATTATATATAAATTATACATATTTTATATATAAATAACACATTTTTCTTAAATATAAACATGAACGTGTGTGTATTTATATATACAAAATAATTATACACAGTACACACACATTTATTATGTAAACACAAACTTTTATTTTGGATGCAATTAATCGTGATAAATCGTTTAACAGCCCTACATGGCAGTCTAAGTTAATTCAAAGATACATTCGATACATGTCTAACAAACATGGAATTACCATGGACCGGACATTATAGGACCGGACTTAGACAGTTTGGGGTCAACAGAAGTCTGCATTTATTTGATCGAAAATAGAGTAAAACAGGAATATTGTGAAGTATTATTATAATCTAAAATAACTGTTTTAATATATTTTAGATTTATTAATTTATTCCTGTGATGTCAAAACTGAATTTTCAGCATCATTACTCATGTCACATGACTGGTCAGAAATCATTCTAACATTCTGATTTGCTGCTCAAGAAACATTTATTATTATTATCAATGTTGAAAACAGTTGTGCTGCTTAATATTTTTGTGGAAACTTTGATAAAAAATTTTTTAAATCCTTTGAGGAATAGAAAGTTCATTAGAACATCATTTACTTGGAATAGAAACCAAACATTATAGAATGTCACAACTGTCATTTCTGGTCAATTCAATTTAATAAAAAAATGTATCGTTCTGATCCCAAACTTTTGAACGACAGTGTATATTTATGCAAGCGATTCTAGGAGCAGCGCATTAGTCTTAGCAACCACATGCTAAAAGCAGCGCAGTTTCAAAAACAGCCTCTAAGCTATTCTGAGATGTGGTTTACTCAGTAGACACGGTAACTGCAGTGAAATGATAATCTGAACGGTCACACTCACTCTTTGGTCAGGATAGGACAGGACTTGAGCAGGAAGTGGTTGAGTGTTGTCTCCTGGTATGTGAGGTCTGGTGGAGCTGTGGGACTTTTCAAGTTTAGGCACCGGACGATGACGTAGAGAACTGTGGCCACCGCCGCCAACTTCATGCCGTCAAACATCGCGGGCATCTCCGGTGCCACCGTGTATACCTCCGATTCGTGAGTGTTCATATTTGCGCTGAAAATAAACAATAACAGATGACTGATGCCATGCTTGTGTAAACTACAGTACAATGAAGAATAAAGAATGGTCTCTGAAGTCACATGACATTATATGAGGATCTATATTTGGTTTAAATATTCCAATGTGCAGTCACACAAATGGGAAACAACACAATTGGCCTCGACCAAAGATTTTTCTAGTTGACAGGTAGTTGTTAAAGCCATTAGTTGACTAGTTGCACTTATGATATTAATTTAATTACTTAAATATACTGGGGGTCAGGGCTGAGAAAGAATATTATATGTAACATTGCTACATTACAAAGAAATATTACAGAGAAATACTAACACTCTTGGATACGCGCCTAATAATAGAGCACATTATCTAGATTAAGGTTAGCATGAGCGGACATGTAAAGTGGCATTAGCCATATTTGAGGTCAGTGAACGATAGGCGAACGTTTGGATTTCTTGCCCGACATAATTACCACACAGACCAGCCGTATTAAGTGTGTGATAATTATAACGATAATTATACAGTTCTAGATATCATTCTAAATATAAAAGAATAGCAGAGACCACACCACAACTATAACGGCACATAGAAACAATATCATTGGAATCACTTTCAGAACGATTTTTTTCTGATGAAAGTTAAAAACATTGACAGCCAATCAGAATCCATCCTACTTTTTTCCCGCCAGCATTTTTATTATTTATTAAGTTGCCAGCCACCGCAAGCGTTTTTTGGTCATTTTTATAAAAAAAGCATGGCCCGCAGAATAGTTTGTTGTATGAATATCTAAACATGCAATATATCAAAAGAAAGACTCTCTGCTTTTAAACAAAACATTTTAGCTTCATGTATTATTTTTTTAATCAACACTTGTATGTGGATAAGTTCCATAAAGAAAGCAAAATTTTGAGAAAAAGCTGAGAAAATTGTGGATCAGCTTAAGTACGATGATCAAAACACACATCGAGTCCATCAACACCCCTAAAGCTTGCACAGTCCTAACCACTTCCTGGGGAAAGAGTTCAAGAGCTCAGACATTTAAAACAGCAGATGACAAATCTGCAGCGCTCGCTTATAATAAACAGAACAATATCACGCGTTGATGTGGACACCAATACTGTACATTCATCGTTATAGTTATCGTACTGGTGCGAATGGGCCTTTAGGGGAAAACCATTCAAACAATAGCTTGTTGATAATAGAAACAGATGGAGTCACTTACTTTGTAGGTTAGATGGGGTCCTTGAATGTGATTTCGTATTCTCTGATGAAGAGCGAGGATATTATGGGCGTGGATTGTAGGTCACAGTGATCTGGTCAATTCTTTGAAGAAGGAAAAGAAAGAACAGTGACACGCATTAGAAACGATAAGATAAGGTTGATGACTAACAGTGTCAACAAGTACATGTTAATACCTTAACTATCAGCTGTATGCATATTAAAGGAATAATGCACCCAATGGCAGTTCTCACCCTCATCTCATTACAAACGTATGATTTTCTTTCTTTAGTAGTGTAACACAAACGAGTTATGTACATTTTGAGTGCCAAATTCAATTAAAGGAAATGTCTTGATTTAAATTAGATAATCTTAAGGCACATGGTACTTGATCTAGCCCTGCTAACTCAGGAAGACTTCAATTTTTAATTGAGAGGAAATGCACCGGTCAACTTGATTCCCTGAGACCATGCTCATTTCGGTCTTAACATGCATTAAGTTCACAAATGCACTACATTGTGAATGTTTGTCCCCTAATTAAAAGAGGAAGACTGTATTTGTTTTTGTATCCATCCATGAGGATGAGCTTTGTGAAATTAATCTGAATGAATAAAATGAATGCAATAGTACATTATAAAGCAAATACAGCCAGCAACAATCACTAATCAAAGATAATCCAAAACAATCCACATTTGGCGTGTAATCTCCTATACAATTATGTGAGAGCAAAAATCACCTTGAAGAGAAATATAATTTAAAATATATACTATACAATTTAGTTTTTTTACACAATTCCATTAATAACCTCAATAAACGTGATTGCATAACACTTAACAGGTCATTATATCATTCAAACACGTCAGCATCATAAAACTTTGTATTGTTCATACAATTCCTATTTAAATATATGTCTAGATAGATGGAAGCTAGATAACATATCAGTGGAAATAATGTTTGCATACAGCGCATGCACACAATTTAAAAGTATTTATATAGCATTTGTTGTACTTCTCTATTTTAATATAAATCATAACCTTGTTAGTGTAATGGAATAATAAAACAAAATAGAGAAGTACAACAAATGCTATATAAATAGGCTACTTTTAAATTGTGTGTATGCACTTTTTACAAACATTATTTCCACTGATATATTATATAGCTTCCATCTATCTAAATAGGAATTGTATAGCATTTGTTGTACTTCTCTATTTTAATATAAATCATAACCTTGTTACTGTAATGCAACCATGAGGTTTAACATTTACTATTTCCATTATTTTTAATGATGATGTTCAAAATTGTGCAATATGGTGGTTTTATTACTCCATTACACTAACAAGGTTATGATTTATATTAAAATAGAGAAGTACAACAAATGCTATACAATTCCTATTGAAATATATGTTTAGATAGATGGAAGCTATATATCGGTGGAAATAATGTTTGTATACAGCGCATACACACAATTTAAAAGTATTTATATAGCATTTGTTGTACTTCTCTACTTTAATATAAATCATAACCTTGTTAGTGTAATAGTAAGTTAGCAATAAAACAACCATATTGCACAATGAACATCATCGTTAAAAATAATGGAAATAGTAAACGTAAAACCTCATGGTTGCATTACAGTAATGAGAATGGAGGGCTAAAATCTGATTAATTGTCATCAAAGTAATGTTACAATCAGACTTCATATATATATTAAATTTAGAAAGAAAAATAAATAACCTGGACATGCTCTCCACTGGCACTGATTAATAGCATTGAAATTATCAAGGTGTGAAATATCAAAAAGTATGTATCAGAGTATTATTAAGCATATAAACAGTTAAACACACACTTAATGATGGTGTTATGATGATCGTGACAGTGTGGTGATTGTAAGTGTATCCTGCAAAATAAGGCCCAGCATCTGCCATTACTTCAAAACAATCTCACACACTGACATATCCTGTGATTTTTATATTTATATGCAGTGTGGATATGAATGTCTACGGAAAACAAGTGGCACTGCAGATGTCAAAAGGGTAAAACAGGAATCATCTGTCCATGATAGTGTGATGGACAACGTAACGTATATGACATATATATACAAACATCCGCTTAAGACATAGCTATGGTGGAAAAAACACTAGTCTGATTTAATAATAAAAAATGAAAAAATAGAGTTATGTTAAAACCCGCAGAATGTTGTTTAGGTGAGCAGTGTAAACAGGAAAACGAGACGACACCCCTACACATAACGTTACACACAAGTAGAATAAAACGCATCGTATTCAGTGCGGATGAACGCATCATACCTCGTTCCCCAATCTATCACAAACAGCTCCCTTTCTGTATTGGTCAAATGTAGATTTGTCCTCTCTCCTCAGGACACGGTGTGTTTACTTAGCGTTGTATTATCCGCGGTCCCCTTTCTAGCATTTTCTTCCTTCTCGTCTCATCTACAGACAGACAGACGCGCAACACACTTCCTGCTTTAGAAGAAGTCATTTACATATCACGCGCCCTATTGGCTAAATAAAACAGTTATGTCATGGAGCACCGCCTCCTTTTTTAGAGTGCACGTTCCAAGTGCATGTACTGGCTTGCACATGAGAGGAAGGTGGTTGAAATTATACCCCTCTGGGGTTAAAAAAAATAACAATAACAAAAATGTTGTATTTGACCACAATGTCGTCTACCTTCTAATTGTATTACAGTATACAATTTATATTTGTTTTTGAATATTGTGTAAAATTTATATAGGTTAGTATTTTCTCGATCATAATATCAACCGATAACTGTCACCTACTTTTTTTTTCTTCTTTTTTTACCATTGTCCCCATATTCAGACATGTCTATAAATATTCGTTGGTGTTCTTAAGTGGTGTTTAGTATAGAATGTCAAAGGTTTTGTGCTGCTGTTTAGTAGCGAGATCTATCTTGTTTATAACAGCTGCAGGTTGTTAGCTGGTTGCAACTAGCTCCACCTTGTGAAATGACAGCAGAACATATTTTTGAAGTGCATTATGGAGATTAGCCTAGGTCATATTTTATAGCATACAAAATATAATACATACAGTTCTATTTCTTTTGGCTATATAATATCAATAGAGTGACATTGTTCAGAAGAGTAGTGTGCTCTATAACAACCAGGAAATTATTGTAAAGGGACATTTTTAACACTTTTTTTTTTTTTACATTTCCAACCTGTTCCAGTAGGGGGCGGAGCACAAATAAATTGTAAACATTCCCCTGGACCAAAAAGCACATTTAAACTCTCATATAAACATTAGCCCATTTAAAAAAATACCAAATCCTTAAGCACACTGATAGGGCAACAAAACAAAAATGCAAAATGTTGAACTTAGGTATTTGTTCTGTGTTTAAACAGAATTTTAATGGTGATGGGGTGTTCAAAAGTGCTAACATGGACTACAACTGAAGCTTCCCACTCGTATTTACGACATCGTGGTTGCTTTCATGTGCGTTCAACTCGTAAATACGATCTTTACGAGATGACTTGAACACACCAACAGTAGCCTACTCATAAAAGCAAAAAGTACACGGATGACCTACTGCTTCAGGTGAGATTCTGAAGTGAGCAAGCATAGGCATGTGGAGGCAACTCCCATGAGGCAACGGCAGAGGATTTGTGAGTGGCAGTGAAGCGATGTATGATGTCTATGGATGTAACTGGTTGGTCACATGATGATGACAGCATGGCGGATGTCCAGTCAGATTACATTCATACTAAACATTCATACTTATTAGCATAGATATATATATATAAACACTAGATCTCTTAAGGCGGAGTCACTTCCGGCATCATAGGGCGGCCATCTTGTCACTGGGAAGCTTTCTGTAAGGTGAATGATCTGCACGAACACAAATACTCTTATCTCGCTGAAATCTTGACGGATTTACAAACGGTTTGGTTTCTTACAAACGTTATTAACATGGCTATAATTCTGGATGCTTAAACATGTTGAAATATATAATATTATAATTATTCATAAGTACGCAGAGTCATAACTACATCTCTGACGTTTATAACAAACCAACCCGTTTGAAAATCGGTAGATAATTGAGCAAGTTATGGTTATTTAAAAAGTACATGCATCATACAACACAAGTGTTGTGGCAAGATGGCCGTTGTGTGCGGCCGTCGACCTCCATTGGCCAACAGCGCATACGAGGTATCTAGTGTTTACATATATATCTATGCTTATTAGTGACACAAATTATGGCCCTATTAAAAAAGCAGAGTTCGAAGGTCTAGTATTTGAAACAGTTAATTTAAATTGTGTCAATTTGCTGACGATACTACTATTATTCTCAAAAATGAGAGCAGTTAATTGTATTACAGTTTTTTTCGATTGCTAAACGACAGTGAGCACAACTGGAGCTACATGTGCAAAACTCTAACTACAGTCTGCACTACCAACAGTCACCTGAGCTAAACAGTTCACATCACCTGCAAAACTCACTCCAAGCAACACAACTCTTAACACATGGCTCAAAACAGGCTCAGTGCAGAAACACTATGCACAACCCTCACTGAGATAACACACACTGTCACTCAGAACATACTGAGAGTAAAAACACTAGCATCAAACACCAATACAGAAAATACAAACTTTTCATCTTTACAGTTTGAACAATTTCAGTGACTTCATACAAAGTAATATTTTCTTCAAAGAAAAGAGTGACATTCTTTCACATGATTTATTTACATTTTTAGAACATAACAATTCTTTAAGGTAAATGAAAATTAGCAGTTTGCTTCAATAGTCTGTGGTAATTTACGAAATTACAGTAATGAGGAAAAAAGGTAGAAACTAAAAGTACATGTAATTCAAACAAATACAGTTTTTTTCGATTGCTAAACGACAGTGAGCACAACTGGAGCTACATGTGCAAAACTCTAACTACAGTCTGCACTACCAACAGTCACCTGAGCTAAACAGTTCACATCACCTGCAAAACTCACTCCAAGCAACACAACTCTTAACACATGGCTCAAAACAGGCTCAGTGCAGACAAACACTATGCACAATCCTCACTGAGATAACACACACTGTCACTCAGAACACACTGAGAGTAAAAACACTAGCATCAAACACCAATACAGAAAATACAAACTTTTCATCTTTACAGTTTGAACAATGTCAGTGACTTCATACAAAGTAATATTTTCTTCAAAGAAAAGAGTGACATTCTTTCACATGATTTATTTACATTTTTAGAACATAACAATTCTTTAAGGTAAATGAAAATGAGCAGTTTGCTTCAATAGTCTGTAGTAATTTACGAAATTACAGTAATGAGGAAAAAAAGGTAGAAACTAAAAGTACATACTGTAATTCAAACAAATAATTGAGGGGCTAATCCTGCCTCTCTCTATCATCAGGCCACAGGTTTTCATCAACATCACATCAAATGTTCTCTCTTGCCCTGCACCTTCTGGAGTGCCTTATCCATCCCTGCAGTTCTCTGGACTCGTGTCCTCACATCCGGCACGCATGGCTTCCAAAAGAGACATTTGGTCATGTGGGTGGTGGTAACCAAACACTTTCCACCTCCAGGCAGAAAAAAACTCCTCTATTGGGTTGAGGAAGGGTGAATATGCAGGCAGGTACAAAACCATAAATCTGCGACAATAGCATTTTCCTGCACATCTGAAAATATTTTTCCTCTTCCTCCTGTTGGGGCCAGCCTTTGGGTCCTGTTGTATATTACAGTATATACAGTAATACAGTAAAAAACTATATTTTACAGTCAAACTTACTCATCTGTGTAAATTTTCTATAATTGCGAAACAAAATAAATTCCTGTAATGTTCTCATTTACTGTAAGGATGTAACTCTCTCCTGTTTCAGCTGAAGTTGCCATCAGCAGTGTTTGAAAGGCACAAGGCTGAAATCTATTCTGTTTTGAATGTGTGGTTCACAGTTTTGACAGCAGTGTGTTAGCATTTGAACAAAGTGCTGTAAATCCACAGTGTTGTGCAGGTTGTGGTTAAAGTCATGGGATAAGTGTGTAGAGTTTTGAAAACTGTGTTCAAGCAATGAAAAACGAACTAGAGTTTGGTCCACATGAACTGCTGCTGTGCAGACTGTAGTTAGAGTTTTGCACATGTAGCTCCAGTTGTGCTCACTGTCGTTTAGCAATCGAAAAAAACTGTAATTGCGGGGCTAATCCTGCCTCTCTCTAGCATCAGGCCACAGGTTTTCATCAACATCACATCTAATGTTCTCTCTTGCCATGCACCTGCGGAAGAACCTTCTGGAGTGCCTTATCCATCCCTGCAGTCCTCTGGACTCGTGTCCTCACATCCGGCACGCATGGCTTCCAAAAGAGACATTTGGTCATGTGGGTGGTGGTGACCAAACACTTTCCACCTCCAGGCAGAATAAAAACTCCTCTATTGGGTTGAGGAAGGGTGAATGTGCAGGCAGGTACAAAACCATAAATCTGCGACAATAGCATTTCCTGCGCATCTGAAAATATTATTCCTCTTCCTCCTGTTGGGGCCAGCCTTTGGGTCCTGTTGTATATTACAGTATATAATACAGTACACATATATTTTACAGTCAAACTTACTGTAATATATATCTGTGTAAATATTCTATAATTGCAATACAAAATATATTCCTGTAATGTTCTCATTTACTGTAAGGATGTAGGCTAAATCTCACCCGTTTCAGCTGAAGTTGCCATCAGCAGTGTTTGAAAGACACAATGCTGAAATCTGTTCTGTTCTGAATGTGTGGTTCACAGTTTTGACAGCAGTGTGTTAGCATTTGAACAAAGTGCTGTAAATCCACAGTGTTGTGCAGGTTGTGGTTAAAGTCATGGGATAAGTGTGTAGAGTTTTGAAAACTGTGTTCAAGCAATGAAAAACGAACTAGAGTTTGGTCCACATGAACTGCTGCTGTGCAGACTGTAGTTACAGTTTTGCACATGTAGCTCCAGTTGTGCTCACTGTCGTTTAGCAATCGAAAAAAACTGTAAAGAGTTTACCTCAGGTGGTCTTAAAATGAATATAAATAAATTGCATGTAATTATTTAACATGATATTCCGATTAAACAGCCATAAAGATGAGAATGAACACAGTGTTCTCAATTTCAAGTCTATAATTAACAAAAATAAGGGATATCGTGAAGGGATATCGAGATATGTGTCTTTAGCTTTAGATATGCCATCTAATGTGCACAAATAATTAGACAAAAAGTTATTTCATTTTTTTATGTTGGAATATCCAGAATAGACATTATTTGAGAAAGGACATTTTATGTAAACAAGACAACAAGGGTGGATTATCTGTGCTTGTTTTGAAACTTTAAACAATACATTCAAGGTTAATTGGTTAATTAAATTCATGAAAGAAAATGATAGTGTGTGGAATACATTTCCAAATCATGTGTTTGATATGTTGGATGGTAGATCTTTTGATGTGATTTTAAAACTGAAATTTAAATTCCGTACAAGCTTTGTTGGCCTGGACACTGGTGTTTAAGCACAATTTTTTTCCCCAAATAAATATATTATTTGGAATAATAGAAGCATTAAATATAAAAAAAATAGATCTCTCTTCTATAATAGTTGGTATGAAAATAATATGATATTAGTTAGACAACTTTTAAACTCAAATGGTAATGATCTTTATTATAATTTTTTTGGAAGTGATTCTTCTGAGACAACAAGTTTCTTGGAGACATTGATATTCTGAAACACAGTTGCACTAATAAACATATTATATAATATTTTAACAGGTGAAACAGCTATACTAATAAAAGCTCATTGTGGACCAGTGTATTTAGAAATATAAACTAATAAAGCTTGGTGTATTTGTGAAGCATACTGTTTAAATAATAAAGTAAAAGAGGTTACATTTAAAATTTTGTATGGTATAATCCAGCTAAAAGTGTGTTAGAGAGGTTTAATTTAGAAATTGATTATTAACATGATTTTTGTTCTATAGAAAGATATTCTATTCTGTTTTGTAATTGTACAGTATACACAACGTTTTTTGGGTGGATGTCACACACACACACACATACACACACACACACACACACACACACTCCTCACATGTGCAAACACTACAGTAATTGCTGATCACAAACCAATCACTTCTTTATATAGGCCTATAAATAGGTCAAAGGTCAGATTACCTGTTTTTAACAATGGATGCCAACAATGGACAGAGAGCAAGAGGAGGAAGAGGAAGAGGAAGAGGAAGAAGAGGACGAGAGCAAAAAAGATAAGGAAGTAGAGCTATCTCTGATGAGATTAGGGCAACACTTGTTGATCATATGATCAACCACGGTTTATGGCATTTTGAATGCAGTGTTACATTTTGAAGGAGATGTGAGGCATTTTGCATTTTGTGTGTGCAGTTTTGGGAATTGAGTGTAGAGTTTTGAAAAAAAAGGTGACAAGTTTTGAAAGCAGTTGGAAAAAACTGTAATATGTAAATTCTGTGTGTGTGTGTGTGTGTGTGTGTGTGTGTGTGTGTATGCGTGTGTGTGTGTGTGTGTGTGTGTGTGTGTGTGTGTGTGTGTGTGTGTGTGTGTGTGTGTGTGTGTGTGTGTGTGTGTGTGTGTGTGTGTGTGTGTGTGTGGATTAGATCACGTCACCTGATTCAGCCAATGGCAGCATGGAGCAAAAGTTAAGCAAACAATTCTTCACTTTAATGAAAGAAAGAAAGAAAGAAAGAACGAAAGAAAGAATGAAAGAAAGAAAGAAAGAAAGAAAGAAAGAAAGAAAGAAAGAAAGAAAGAAAGAAAGAAAGAAAGAAAGAAAGAAAGAAAGAAAGAAAGAAAGAAAGAGAAAGAAAGAAATACATTTTATTTATAAATCTTAAAATGTATTTCTGGGTTAAAGTGACTCAAAATAATGGAGCATGTCAAAATCAAAACAAAATTAACGTAGCTTAATTAGGCTGCTTTACTCTTAATGTAACAAATGATTTTATATAAATCTATTGTTACATTTTGTGCTCAAATGTATTAAATATAAAGATATATTGTATGGATTATATTGTAGACATTGTTTCACTTATACATTATGTGCTGGTGTTATGAACTGTGATTAGCCTACATTATAAGTTTACTTGTTCATAATGTAATACATTTCACACACAATAATTTATTTCATTATGTGAAAAATCATTATTACATTGGAAAATCGTTATTACATTATGAGCCCAAGACATAAAAAAAAATGTTGGACCTAGAAGGAAAACATTCCTAGTATAAAGATACTACTGTAATGAATGGCGTTTATCGCTTCACCTCTGCAACAATGAAAGTGACACCTAGTTCATTCACCCTGAGCGGCTCCAATCATTTGCTATAAAGAAATAAAACCCACCTCTCTGTCTACACTAGCAAACATAGAGACATGTGACAGATACTTGACCGACGAGTCAAAGACTGCGTCCCTCTCATCTGTATTCTGCTGTGCTAACATAGCAAGGCTGGAGCAAGGCTATACAAACACTGAGAGAGAGAAAAACCTGGGACAGAATGGCCTTCCAGAACGCAACCAATCATAAACACTGTCAAAAATGACTTTTACTTTGGTTAATTCATTTATTGCCTGTATTTATCTCAAGATAGCCTAGTTCTAATACTGTATTTCCTGGAGCCTACATAAACATGTCCTATTTCAGCCCAAGATTTCTACAAAAGAAACGTACTAAATATATATAGGCTACTCAATAACTTCTAATTATGTAAATAATATTTGCTCCTAACTAACTCCCAAATCATCATCATCTGAAACTTTCACCTCTGAGTTCATAAATAAATGTAACTGCACTATAAAATGGAGAGGAATTGCTGTGTATCTCCTCCCATTTGAACTTTGGAAACTCTCTGCCGTAGTAAAGCGTTCCCAAGATGTGTGTACGGTAGTCATTCTTTCTGTTCCGTCCCACGTCTGCCTCTGGAGCCGTGCACTTCAGGTGAGTTGAATTTATACATGTCCCCGTTAATAAGCATACTTCATTCAGAAGCTCTGTGATCTAAGTAAGCCATTGGGTTATTCATGTCTTGATAACATTGCTGATAAGAATCACTAATGTAATGCGTCTCGTCATTTTTGTTAGAATAATGCTTATTATAGCCTGTTAACTGTCAGTGCGAGACACTTTTTTTAATGCATTTTTTTCCTATAACATAACATAATGTTAGTAAACATCTTAAATTAGTTATAATTCAAAAGCATTCACGCTCATCATTCATCATTTTTAAATTGGGCACTGAACTTTTTAGCGGGTTCAATTGTTGTGATATAAACTTCAAATTAGAACACAACTTGGTTAGACATGTAGCTTTGATTAACAATTTTAGAGTCCAAATTATTTAGTAAAATATACATTTTGCATAAAATCAAATAAAAAATAATTTATTACAAACTTTTTTACACTTCATTTTTTGAAGTACTTCTGCAATAATCCGAGTGTCTTCTCAAAAAAGAGACGATCTGTATTCCAAAGCATTCATGAATTACAACCAATGCTCAAAAAAGGGGGTGACCGTTAATAGGTAATATCATATTGTACAGTGTGTAACATTATGACTTTTAATTGATTTTCTGTAAACAAATGCATAAAACTACAAAGTATAAGGACAAATTTTTTTTTTTTAAAAACTAAATGTATAATTGCAACCTTATCTTGATTAAGGTGGTAAAACAAAACTAGCTGGAATGAAAATATGATTTAAGGATTTTACAGTAATAAATAAAAGAATAAACAGCAGAACGGAAATATTTCAACGTTGAGGTGCGGTTCGACATCTGTTTTTTGTCAAGGCGTGATATCTCATTCTCTCATTAGGAAAGTTTAAAATATTGCACAATGGTATCTTTCAGATATTGTGTGTGTATGTGGGGGGAGGAATTCTCACGAAACTTGATATGTTGTTTTTGAATATGTTTGTAATTATTAACACATGTCCTGGACCTCTGCATTGTGTTTTGTGTTTAAGCAGACTCAGTTTTACAGGAGCGATGCTGCTGCTGCTGTGGATAGCGTTATTTCTCACTTGGCCTGGTATAGCACACTCTTAACCTCAGAAAATATTCTGAATCGTACAAATCCTGTCAGAAACATGTCAAAGGCTGCGTCTCCCAAAAGCATTATATGATTGATCGTAGAGACATGGTGACAATATTTCAATGATCTATAGGCTTACAACACTTTTGAGAAATGCAGCCCACTCTAAAATCAAAAGAAATAAAATATATTGTTAACACTTCACAATAAGGTTTCATTTGTTAAGATTAGGTAACTACATTAGTTAATATGAACCAACAATAAACAATACTTCTACAGCATATATTAATCTTTGTTAAAGCTAATCTCAACATTTACTAATTCATTTTCAAATTCAAAAGTTGTTTCTGATTAGTTAATGCACTATGAACTAACATAAACATGAACTTTTTTTTATTAACTAACATTAACAAAGGTAAAAAATACTTTTGTTAGCCAAAAGTATAATACTTTATGTTAGCCAAAAGTATAATACTTTATGTTAGCCAATGCATTTAACTAAAGTTAACAAATGAGCGGGGCCGTGACAAGGCACAATCTCTGATGGGTAGAGAGGACCTTGGGGAAATAGGGTGGACCTCTAATTTTTGTGTATACACACACACACACACACATTGGCGCGTTGGTGCAACTACATCATACAGCTACAACTACATACAGAGGACTCTCCATAGGCGTAATGGTTTTTATACTGTACAAACTGTGTATTCTATCCCCTTACACTGTCCCTATCCCTAAACCTACCCATCACAGGAAACATTCTGCATTTTTACATTTTTAATAAAATATAGTTTTTTATGTTTTTAAGCTATTTGAATTACGAGGACTCATTAAATGTCCCCATAAACCAAGTTTAAGTTGTAATACCAGTGTAATACACATGTAATTATAGAAATTTGTGTCCTCATAAATCACATAAACAAGCACACACACACACTGAATACTGAATACTCACTCACTCATTCACCGCTCGCCACTCACTCACTCACTCAGTCACTCATTCACTCACTCATTTACTCACTCACCCCTCACCGCTCGCCGCTCGCCACTCACTCACTCACCACTCATTCACTCATTCACCGCTCACTCACTCCCTCACTCACTCACACACTCACTCACTCACCGCTCGCCATTCACTCACTCACTCACCGCTCGCCACTCACTCACTCCCTCACTCACTCACCGCTCGCCATTCACTCACTCACTCACCGCTCGCCACTCACTCACTCACTCACTCACTCACCGCTCGCCACTCACTCACTCACTCACTCACCGCTCGCCACTCACTCCCTCAATTATTCACTCACTCACTCACTCACTCATTCACTCACTCACTCACTCATTTACTCACTCGCCCCTCACTCACTCACCGCTCGCCACTCACTCACTCACCACTTGCCACTCACTCACTCCCTCACTCACTCACCGCTCGCCACTCACTCACTCACTCACCACTCGCCACTCACTCACTCACCGCTCGCCACTCACTCACTCACTCACCGCTCGCCATTCACTCACTCACTCATTCACTCATTTACTTATTTACTCACTCGCCCCTCACTCACTCACTCATTCACTCACTCACTCACTCATTCACTCACTCACTCATTTACTCACTCACCCCTCACTCACTCACTCACCGCTCGCCACTCACTCACTCACTCACTGCTTGCCACTCACTCACTCACTCACTCACTCACTCACTCACTCACTCGCTCACTCACTCATTCACTCACTCACCCCTCACTCACTCACTCACTCACTCACCCCTCACTCACTCACTCACTCACTCACTCACCCCTCACTCACTCACTCACCGCTCGCCACTCACTCACTCACTCACTCACTGCTTGCCACTCACTTACTCACTCGCTCACTCACTCATTCACTCACTCACCCCTCACTCACTCACTCACTCACTCACTCACCCCTCACTCACTCACTCACCGCTCGCCACTCACTCACTCACTCACTCACTCACTGCTTGCCCCTCACTTACTCACTCACTCACTCACTCACTCACCCCTCACTCACTCACTCACTCACCGCTCGCCACTCACCCCTCACTCACTCACTCACCGCTCGCCACTCACTCACTCACTCACTCACTCACTGCTTGCCCCTCACTTACTCACTCACTCACTCACTCACTCACCCCTCACTCACTCACTCACCGCTCGCCACTCACTCACTCACTCACTCACTCACTGCTTGCCCCTCACTTACTCACTCACTCACTCACTCACTAATTCACTCACTCACTCACTCACTCACCACTCGCCACTCACTCACTCACTCACTCACTCACTCACTCACTCACTCACTCACTCACTTATTTTTATTAAAAATAATAATACTGAATGTTTAACTGGAATACTTCATTATAACTAGACATATTGATGTCTACAAAACAGCCCTGAAATGCTGAATACTCAAATCAGTGAATCTGTTCATTAAGAACCTTCCGAACAAATCGATTCACTAGGATGAATCAGACTTTCCAAAGCTGCATATGAAAGAGAGGACTGTTTAGGACGAATAGATTAAATAGAATAAATCAGATTTGCCAGCTTATAAAAATATGACATTAAAAACAGAGATTGCGCGCTTTCCAATAATCGTTGGAAAAAGTTGGAAAGCAGAGCTCCTCTCAAAGCTACTTATATAAGTGCAATAGCCCTTAAAATAGGCTTTGTTTACTTGATGCAAAATATTTTTTCTAATTTCTCTCTTTTGATATTGGGGTGAAATGTGACCTTGACATATTTTTGTGCGATTCAGGGTGAACTACAGACCATATACTCTCACAAAAATAACATATTATTGGTTGAGTTGTAGTTTTCTATCATGTGCGAGACAAAATTCCCATTCACTATCTTTTTCCAGATCTAAAAGTATGATTTGTATGATTATGATTTAATCACGTTTTTTTCAAGGCACATTCAGCTTCACGATCCACAACATTAAGGAAGACCTGTGTCTAGAGGACTCAGCTGAAGGAGGAGTTGAGTTAAAGACATGCAGTCTGGACTCAGTCCTGCAGCAGTGGATGTGGACCGATCACTGGTTCCTAATAAACACAGGCACCCTGAGGTGTCTCTCTTCCATCCGCAGCGACCCAGTCCAGACTGTCAGCTGTGATTCTGCTCAACATCTCAAATGGCAGTGCAAAGCTCAACAGCTCATCAGCCTGAAAAACGCCCTGGCGTTGAGCTCAGAGAGAGGAATTCTCAAACTCAACACGGGTGAACACAACATCTGGAACTCTCTGGATGCGGCTGATATCTGCCAGAACAAACTGAGTGAGTAAGCCGAAAAAAACACCTGAATTATTTGATTCTTTGTTTGAATTATGTGTCTACATAGTCACATTCGTTTGATCTGGGTTGACAGACATACACTCCCAAATCTGCATTTAATTGATCAAAAATCTTAATATATGAATATATAATATAATAATTAATAATTTTGCAGCATCATTACTCCAGTCTTCAGTGTCACATGATCCTTCAGAAATCAATCTAATATGCTGATTTGCTGCTCAAAAAACATTTCTGATTATTATCAATGTTGAAAACCTCTGTGCTACTTAAAGGGTTAGTTCACCCAAAAATGAAAATAATGTCATTAATGACTCACCCTCATGTCGTTCTAAGCCCGTAAGACCTCCGTTCATCTTCGGAACACAGTTTAAGATATTTTAGATTTAGTCCGAGAGCTTTCTGTCCGTCCATTGAAACTGTATATACAGTATACTGTCCATGTCCATAAAGGTAATATAAACATCATCAAAGTAGTCCATGTGACATCAGTGGGTTAGTTAGAAGTTTTTGAAGCATCGAAAATACTTTTTGGTCCAAAAATAACACAAAATAAGACTTTATTCAGCATTGTATTCTCTCCCGGGTCTGTTGTCAATCTGCGTTCAGGACTCCACAGTGACGCTGCTGACGTAAGACGCCGATGACGTGTTATCTGGTGCGCCGAG
This sequence comes from Phoxinus phoxinus, assembly GCF_949152265.1. Taxonomy (NCBI): domain Eukaryota; kingdom Metazoa; phylum Chordata; class Actinopteri; order Cypriniformes; family Leuciscidae; genus Phoxinus; species Phoxinus phoxinus. The sequence continues at coordinate 42,737,679 of NC_136877.1, read as the reverse complement.
CTTCGTTTACAGTCTGAGGGAGACGCACGCTTTATTCAAGCTATTCTACATTGTTTGCGTGGATACAGAGCCCGTCTACGGAGAGCCTGTTCACTCCCTATTAAGTCCTATTGTACCGAATTTTGGTTGTAGTTCCACCAGAGTTCCACTGGGGGCGATCACCCCCGAGTGCAAAATGAATGGGAGTCTATGGGGCTAGACGGCTAAATTTGTCCCTTTCAGCCGATTGCCGTTGAGAAATCTCAGATTTGATTGTAGGTTTGGCAAGTTCAACATGGGTTATAGGTCGAAAATTGAATGAACGAGTACTTATGTCCTTTCGATTTCTTACAGGTTGAGTTGTTGTTGCCTATAACACGCTAGCATTCTGCTAATGAACTCTGATTGGTCAGTGAAGGACTGGTTACGACCAGAGATACCGCTTGATGGCATCATGGCATCCGAAGCGGGAACAGAATGTATTCTAGCAGAAACTCTTCTAGCACGTGTGTTTACCTGTGTCAGCTGTGCTGGCGATGCCTCGAGAGAAAATAAAGTGCAGAGCGCGAAAGCACCACAGTGACTGAAGGATTGCCGTAAAGCAGTATCTCTGGTTGTACGATGTGTATGACGTCATTGACATTTTGAAAGACTTTTTAAAGCAAATAAGTGACTCTAAAAAATCTAACACCCAGCAATGTGCAATTTCTTTGCATCTCCTTTCGAATACAACATTCAAATTACTAGACAAAAAATTATATCTTGAGAAAAGTGGATTTTGAGGGGTATAGCTCCATAGACCTCCATTCATTCTGCACTCGTCCTGTGAGCGCCCTCATATGGAATCAGAGTGGAACTGCAACCAGTCAGAAGCCGGAAGTGTAGCGAGAGTGAACCTTCTCCCCTTATTAGACATTCTCTGGTGGATATCATTTTTTTAATGGTGCGTAAATGTGCATGTCGCGGATGAGACACTTTTACAGCGTGCGTCTCCCTCAGTCTATAAATGAAGCTCGGGCGCACCAGATAACACGTCATCAGCGTCTTACGCCATCAGCGTAACTGTGAAGGATTGACAACAGACCCGGGAGAGAATACAATGCTGAATAAAGTCTTATTTTGTGTTATTTTTGGACCAAAAAGTATTTTCGATGCTTCAAAAACTTCTAACTAACCCACTGATGTCACATGGACTACGTTGATGATGTTTTTATTACCTTTATTGACATGGACAGTAACGTTATACTGTATATACATTTTCAATGGAGAGACAGAAAGCTCTCGGACTAAATCTAAAATATCTTAAACTGTGTTCCGAAGATGAACGGAGGTCTTACGGGCTTAGAACGACATGAGGGTGAGTCATTAATGACATTATTTTTCATTTTTGGGTGAACTAACCCTTTAATATTTCAAACCATTATATATTTTTTCATTATTTTATAGAAAGTTCAAAGGAACAGCATTTACTTAATACTATTTTGTAATATTATACCTGTCTTTACTGTCACTTTTGATTGATGTATCATTGATCTATATATATATATATATATATATTTTTTTTTTGTATTATTAAATATAATTTCAGTATTTTTCAGTATGAAACCATATTTCAGTAAGTAAAAGAAAATTCAATTGTGTTACTTAATATTTATTTATTTATTGCATTATAATAATGTGAATTATATGGGAATGTGCTTGACAATAATGTCACAATTTCTGGCTTCACAATCGAATCACAAGAGTGTAAAGTGATTTCT